>NC_083335.1:56762600-59162600 GCF_963455315.2 Globicephala melas
GGAATATTACTCAGTCATAAAAAGAAAAGAAAATGAGTTATTTGTAGTGAGGTGGATGGACCTAGAGTCTGTCATACAGAGTAAAATTAATCAGAAAAAGAAAAACAAATACCGTATGCTAACACATATATATGGAATCTAAGAGAAAAAAAAAAGGTGGCTTCTGCCATCTAGTGAATACCATCAGATTGTTTCTTTTTTAAGTATTTCTTACCTACTCTTTGGTTTTTGAAAACAAAATTCAAATCATTCTCAGGATTTGGTAAATTACTTGCAGTACTATATTTGTTTATATTGATCAGAACTATATCTTTCCTTTTAAATCAGACTTTCTGTGTATTTGGTCACTCCACAGAGAAAGAACAAATCCCCCACCCTCCACCTTTGAATTTAGTTCTAATGTCAAGATTGATAACACCACAGAAATACACACCAGGAGAATATGTAAAGGTTTATTATTTGCATAATGAGATTTTCTGGGGCGATCAGGACAAGCACCCTACACGGATCCAAAAAATAGCTTGAGAGAGAAGGGAAAAGAGACTGGCTTGTCTTTTCTGGTGGTTAGAAGCTGAGGTTGAGATGAAGAAGGGAAAGATGAGAGTAGGGTTTGCAAGCTGTCAGCATCCATATATCATAAATGGAGTCAGACTCTTTATTGCCCTTCCTAAAGTATATCTTGTCCTATTCAACTGTATTCAAATATATAAGAGGAAAATAGAACTACATAATTTACATGGTCAATACCAATAGATGAGGTCTTTGCAAATATCCCCTAAGTGTATTGTTCATGTGATCCACACAAACACAGATAGTGATGACTACTTACCCTACTTGTATCCTCCAACTTTGACTTGCTTCCCTTCCTTTTTATTGCCATCAATAAGGTTAAGTGAGAATATGTAGCTAAAAACATATAAACTCATTCTTCCTATGCTAGACTTATGTATATTCTAATACTAGAGTTTAGAAATCATTTGCAGTGGAAAATATCTCTCTTGCCCCAATTACTATAGGAAACTCAAAACTCTAAATCAGATTCAACTAGAGTGAGGTCGCATCTAATCAGAGATTTATAAATGGGTAAATAGCCAATTAAGGAATAAGATACAGAACAGCTGTGCTATGCTTTTTCATAACCCAAATAGCATAATCATTACTCATTTTCTCCAATAATATATGCTTGCCTATAAGTTAAATGTTTTTATGTTGTTTATGAATATTGATATCTATACCCTCTTAATCATTCAAAAGAATAGAAAAGTGAAGAAGAAATACTTGTAAGATAAAATATAAAGCAGGGTATACTAGAAGTTTCCATATATTCACAATTGAGGAGAGTGAAATGCAAATGTCAAAATCATCATATATTCTCTTCAATAAAAATAAGAGGTATAGCACTGAGTTTCCATTGCAGGAAAATCACCAAATTTTGAATCCTCAAATGACTATGTCAAGTTTTTCAGTATATTTTTATCTGCTGCTAGCTCTGGTTTATTGTTCTGAATTTCTTTTTAATCTGTTATGTGAACTAAATATTAAATTAATTCCCTCAAAGTTGACTATTCTGCCGTAAAGATATTAATGCTGATTCTGTGATACCAAAATTATGCAGCTGCAGAGAAGAAAATATTTTGATTCAGGTTTACAATGTCTCCCAGTGTACGAATACTTAATACATTGAAAATTTCAATTTTTGAAATGGATTAAGAATAATTCACATTATAAAAAACAATATTAAAAAATAATCCTTATTTCATAAAAAAAAATACCTGAGCCTTTTTTAAGGTACTGACCTTTTTTAGACAAAGTGTTTCTAAAGTAATAATTTATCAGTGAGAATACATGACTTAGAAACAAATAGGAATGTCACACATCTTTTAAAAACACACTCATTGGGCTTCCCTGGTGGCGCAGTGGTTGAGAGTCCGCCTGCCGATGCAGGGGACACGGGTTCGTGCCCCGATCTGGGAAGATCCCACATGCCGCGGAGCGGCTGGGCCAGTGAGCCATGGCCGCTGAGCCTGCGCGTCCGGAGCCTGTGCTCCACAATGGGAGAGGCCACAACAGTGAGAGGCCCGCGTACCGCAAAAAAAAAAAAAAAACAACAACAACAACAACCATAAAAACCCAAAAAAAACCCAAAAGTATAGAAACATTGCACTTTAACAGACTTAAAATTAGGGAGCATTGAAACATTGAAGGGTTTGATTATGATAGATGTTGAAATACTGATATGGAGAGAAAGAACATTTGCTGAATTTGATTTAAATAGAATGAAAACAAAAAGCTTTAAGGCTGAACAGGATGTATCCTTACATGAATCACTAGATATTTTAGTTTTAGTAACAGGAGAGTTCAACTGGTTCAAGGCCAAGAATAGTGAATATGTTGTGCATCAAATGTTTGACCTAATGGCATAGAATGCATAAGGAATGTTTGCTGAGTAAAAAATATCAGTTGCTGTTGATGTAGCAAAAGTCTTCTTTTATTTAAAATTCCAGAAGTAGGTAATTTGTGAGTGAATGTGCTTATGTGCTGAGTCAATGAACTAGAAACAGGATTGAGGGGGACAATATTGTTTAATTGAACATTTGCACGTAAGCTTTTAGATAGTGTAGACTACAGAAATATATAATGGTACTGTTTTCCTTTATGTAAATCTTTTGTGATTTAAGCTGTTTTTAAGGTATTGAGGTATTATTGTACAAAAAGCTGGTCTTCAAAGATAGTAGCAAAAGATTAGATTAGTGAGTGATGCATATGAAAACTAACAGCAGGCCTGGTACTTGTATTCTTTGCCTAATCACACAATAAGTCATCTCACTGGAAATAGTTAGCCACCTTCCCTCTGATTTTACCTGTGCAAACCAAGAACAAGATAAAATCATTTTCTATTCTCATATGCCATCCTTAATCATGAAAAACTTTAATAAATGAAGTAATTTGAAGAGATTTCCATCATCAACTGTGTTCCTGGAATATTAAATGACAATTTTTGGTTTCTTGAGAAGTTACAAGCAGAAATATATTGGCAGAAGCTCCGCAGTGACCACTTTAAGCAAGCTCAGAGAGAAACTACTTGTACGTCTTCCCATCTATTAATTAGAAAAGGGAACTCAGATATTCCTACAGAGGTACCATATGAACCACAAGCTGTAACTGAATATAAAATTGAAGAAATAGCTACTCATCTAGATAAATGCCTCAGCCAAGAAGATTTCTAGGAGGAAAGTGGGTATGTGTATAAAACCCCTATCATTGGGCTGATGAGAGAGCTGCAGAAATTAAAAAGGCAGCAGTAAAAGGAAATGTAAGCTATGAACCATAAGGAGGGTGAAACCTTACAGAATTAGGTAAATGACAGAGGAAAAAAGGGATCAGTATTTTCTCAATGCCTTTTCTTTCTTTACTGGAAAGTTCATTTCAATGCATGTCAGTTATACTTAAAATGAGAATTTCAAAGAATTATAAACTTAAATATATACACATACGCAAAAATGAGTAGAATTAATGAATGACAAACCTGCATTGATTAGATAAGAGAAAGTTTTGAATTTCACTGTACATTTCTATTCATTTAAATCAATATTGTAAGGAATGCCTCTTGTGCTAGAATTAAAACTACAAATGATGTTTAAGCCAGAGTGGCAATTCTTACAGTGATATGTGCTAAAAATCTTTTGAAAATTTCAGGTTTTTAGAGAATGCTTCTATCCTTAAAATGTAGTTAAAAATTTCTGACCCCACAAATTCCTGATTGTTGTCAACCTACCACCTTTTCAACAATACTTTGTGCCAGTATTGTATACTAACCATCTCCCATACACTATTTTTTTAAACATCTTTATTGGAGTATAATTGCTTTACAATGGTGTGTTAGTTTCTGCTTTAAAACAGTGAATCAGTTATACATATACATATTTTCCCATACCTCTTCCCTATTGTGTCTCCCTCTCTCCCACCCACCCTATCCCACCGCTCTAGGTAGTCACAAAGAACCGAGCTGATCTCCCTGTGCTATGCGGCTGCTTCCCACTAGCTATCTATTTTACGTTTGGTAGTGTATATATGTCGATGTCACTCTCTTACTCTGTCACAGCTTACCCTTTCCCCTCCCGATATCCTCAAGTCCATTCTCTAGTAGGTCTGTGTCTTTATTCCCGACTTCTCCCTAGTTTCTTCATGACCTTTTCTTTCTTTCTTCTTAGATCCCATATATATGTGTTAGCATACGGTATTTATTTTTCTCTTTCTGCCTCACTTCACTCTGTATGACAGACTCTAGGTCCATCCACCACACTACAAATAACTCAGTTTTGTTTCCTTTTATGGCTGAGTAATATTCCATTGTATATATGTGCCACATATTATTTATCCATTCATCTGTTGATGGACACTTAGGTTGCTTCCATGTCCTGGCTATTGTAAAGAGAGCTGAAATGAATATTTTGGTACATGACTCTTTTTGAATTAAGGTTTTCTCAGGTTATATGCCCAGTAGTGGGATTGCTGGGTCGTATGGTAGTTCTAGTGTTAGTTTTTAAAGGAACCTCCATACTGTTAGCCATAGTGGCTGTATCAATTGACATTCCCACCAGGAGTGCAAGAGGGTTCGCTTTTCTCCACACCCTCTCCAGCATTTATTGTTTCTAGATTTTTTGATGATGACCATTCTGACCGGTGTGAGATGATATCTCATTGTAGTTATGATTTGCATTACTCTAATGACTAATGATGTTGAGCATTCTTTCATGTGTTTGTTGGCAATCTATATATCTTCATTGGAGAAATGACTATTGAAGTCTTCTGCCCATTTTTGGATTGGGTTGTTTGTTTTTTTAATATTGAGCTGCAAGCGTTGCTTGTATGTTTTGGAGATTAATCCTTTGTCAGTTGCTTCATTTGCAAATATTTTATCCCATTCTGAGGGTTGTCCTTTTGTCTTGTTTATGGTTTCCTTTGCTGTGCAAAAGCTTTTAAGTTTCATTAGGTCCATTTGTTAGTTTTTATTTCCATTTCTCTAGGAGGTGGGTCAAAAAGGATCTTGCTGTGATTTATGCCATAGAGTGTTCTGCCTCTAAGAGTTTTATACTGTCTGGTCTTACATTTAGGTCTTTAATCCATTTTGAGTTTATTTTTGTGTATGGTGTTGGGGAGTGTTCTAATTTCATTCTTTTACATGTAGCTGCCCAGTTTTCCCAGCACCACTTATTGAAGAGGCTGCCTTTTCTCCACTCTGTATTCTTGCCTCCCTTATCAAAGATAAGGTGACCATATGTGTATGGGTTTATCTCTGGGCTTTCTATCCTGTTCCATTGATCTATATTTCTGTTTTTGTGCCAGTGCCATACTGTCTTGATTACTGTAGCTTTGTAGTATAGTCTGAAGTCAGGGAGCCTGATTCCTACAGCTCCATTTTTCTTTCTCAAGATTGCTTTGGCTATTCGGGGTCTTTTGTGTTTCCATACAAATTGTAAAATTTTTTGTTCTAGTTCTGTGAAAAATGCCAGTGGTAGTTTGATAGGGATTGCATTCAGTCTGTAGATATTTTTGAGTAGTTGAGTCATTTTCACAATGTTGATTCTTCCAGTCCAGTAACATGGTATATCTCTCCAACTATTTGTATCATGTTTAATTTCTTTCATCAGTGTCTTATAATTTTCTGCATACAGGTCTTTTGTCTCCTTAAGTATGTCTATTCCTAGATATTTTATTCTTTTTGTTGCAATGGTAAATGCGAGTGTTTTCTTAATTTCACTTTCAGATTTTTCATCATTAGTGTATAGGAATGCCAGAGATTTCTGGGCATTAATTTTGCATCCTGCTATTTTACCAGATTCATTGATTAGCTCTAGGAGTTTTCTGGTAGCATCTTTAGGATTCTCTATATAGAGTATCATGTCATCTGCAAACAGTGACAGCTTTACTTCCTCTTTTCCAATTTGGATTCCTTTTATTTCTTTTTTTTCTCTGATTGCTGTGGCTAAAACTTCCAATACTATGTTGAATAAGAGTGGTGAGAGTGGACAACCTTGTCTTATTCCTGATCTTATTGGAAATGGTTTCAGTTTTTCACCACTAAAGACGATGTTGGCTGTGTGTTTATCATGTATGACCTTTATTATGTTGAGGAAAGTTCCCTCCATGCCTACTTTCTGGAGGGTTTTTATCATAAATTGGTGTTGAATTTTGTCAAAAGGTTTCTCTGCATCTATTGAGTTGATCATATTGTTTTTCTCCTTCAGTTTGTTAATATGGTATATCACGTTGATTGATTTGCGTATATTGAAGAATCCTTGCATTCCTGGGATAAACCCCACTTGATTATTAGTGTATGATCCTTTAAATGTGCTGTTGGATTCTGTTTGCTAGTATTTTGTCAAAGATTTTTGCATCTATGTTCATCAGTGATATTGGCCTGTAGTTTTCTTTCTTTGTGACATTTTTGTCTGATTTTGGTATCAGAGTGATGGTGGCCTTGTAGAATGAGTTTGGGTGTGTTCCTCCCTCTGCTATATTTTGAAGAGCTTGAGAAGGATAGGTGTTCGTTATTCTCTAAATGTTTGATAGAATTCACTTGTGAAGCCGTCTGGTCCTGGGCTTTTGTCTGTTGGAAGGTTTTTAATCTCAGTTTCAATTTCGATGTTTGTGATTGGTCTGTTCATATTTTCTATTTCTTCCTGCTTCAGTCTCGACAGGTTGTGCATTTCTAAGCGTTTGTCCATTTCCTCCAGGTTGTCCATTTTATTGCCGTAGAGTTGCTTGTAGGAATCACTCATGATCCTTTGTATTTCTACAGTGTCAGTTTTTACTTCTGCTTTTTCATTTCTAATTCTGTTGATTTGAGTCTTCTCCCTTTTTTTCTTGATAAGTTTGGCTAATGTTTTATCAATTTTGTTTAGTTTCTCAAAGAACGAGCTTTTAGTTTTTTTGATCTTTGCTACCGTTTCCTTCATTTTCTTTTCATTTATTTCTGATCTGATCTTTATGATTTCTTTCCTTCAGGTGACTTTGGGGCTTTTTTCTTCTTCTTTCTCTAGTTGCTTTAGGTAACATCTTAATTTTACAACACTGATGTAATAACTTATATAAAAGTCTTCAGCTTACAGAGGTTTTTCTTCTATTTTAATTGTGATGGTTTTTATCCCTAAGTTCTAAAATACACTATCTTTCTTCAAAATTGTAGACTCTTTAACCTAATTTATCAAATATCTTCTCGGATATTAACCAGAGCAGAAGCAGGAGTCATTATATTTCTTTTTGATCCTTTGCATGATTTACTGTAAACCCTTGGTTGATGGAACTAAGCTCATGTATGTGACTTTATTAAGCCATAAAAAATTACAAATGAAAAAAAACATCTTAATGCTGTTTGACTCCCCTCCTCACAAACTTGCTAATTATTTTATGCATACATTCTTTATAATTAGGGAATTATGGTACAGGAAAGACAATGTTTCACTTTAAGAACATAGTAGGTACTGTAATGTAGTAAGTTAGAGAGAGAAAGACTCAAGGAAATCTATTTAAGTATTATGTTTTCTCCTCCAAAGGAGATTAAGAGATATTTTCAATATTTTGTAAATAAAATGAAGGAAGGTTTAAGCAAAATGACCAAGAGTATTGTGACAATTTGAAAGTAACAGAACTAATGTGTTAATGTTATAGAATATGTTAACTATAAATTCCAATCACAACATAATTCTAGAACACCAGTGTTCTGAAGGACCAGGACTACGACTATCAGAAAATTAAAAATTATATATGTGGCTTGCAATATATTTCTATTGTACAGTGCTGGTCTTGGCCCTGGATTTAAGGATCTACTACTACTTACTGGTTTCTTCTGTAATGTGGATCCAAGTCAATTTGGAATTCAGGTAAATATATAAAACCATCAGCCTTTGTTTCCTACAAAAAATGGAGAAAGTAAAGAATAAGAAAATGCATGGCAAATACTTAACAGAGAGACTTAGACCTTGAAATGAAGAGTTGAGAGTCAGGTCACCAGGGTGAACACATTTTTCTAGATTCCTTACTCAAGAATACAGTTTGTTTAGCATGCACTTGAAATAGCTTTCTGCAAAGCAATTGGACCATGCATTTATTAAACCAGTGACGGTAACAACAAACTTGTACATCAATGATTATAAAAAGTTACTTCAAAATACTCAGAAGCCTTTCAATATCATCAGGGAGTTCAGAGCAGATAAACGATATATCAACAAAGACAAGCAAAGGCAGCATTTATAGCAATACTCAACACATTTCTAAACCTTAAGTTGTCTAATATAGAATAGTGATCACACATACCAATTACTTTCATTTTCAAAGCTCTTCAAAAAATCTAATGATGTAGCTGCTAAGCATTAAATTGTTTAGTGTATGGGCATCAGAGTCCAGTATTTGGAATATGGTCTTTTACTCCTGTGTCTGTCTCATTCTATTTTTTCTCTTCCTGTCTTTAATACCACAAGCAACCCAATACATTTCTAATAAATTGTCATGAAAAGACACAAAGGTTAGTAATATCTTACAACATATATAGAGCTTAGTAAGATCTGATCATTGTGATTCTACCAATACCTACCAAGTCACTTATTTTTTCTGAGCTACAATTTCTTCAAGGATAAGAAAAGGGAACAGAGTATTATATGTTGTAATGTTTGTAACATGCATTGAAATTCCTAAGTAAAAGTTTCTATAGAAGTATTCAAGTTATATGAAATATAAAGTTATCAATCACTGAAGTAAAAAAAAATCACAATATCATACATTTAATAACAACCTGACAAATGATCACCTGGAAAAAGTACTCACAAAATGGATTCACTGAAAAAGGCACTGGAATTTTGATTCAGCTTGTATTAAGCTAGTTAATTGTAATAATATTCCATCAATTAAATTAAAATATTATGGATAGAATTTACTGATTTTTTTCTGTCTAATTTGGACAGGGATAAAATGAATGATGTTCATCACATGAGGCTATGAAAGCAATATGAAATGATCTAATATTTCATAATTACACTTAAAATTTTTCACATTTGAAATAGAACATTTTTACCATTGGCTGGGGAAGAGGGAATAGAAAAGAATGATGGGAAGTAATATTTATTGAGGGCTTATTATGTGACAAGCACTATTCAGTCACATATATCAATATTGTTTTCTGCTTTTAGCATCCTGTTTAGAAGTGGGGTTTTTTTTTTGCATTCAAATCTTTAGTATGTCTGGAGTTGTTTTTGTGTATGATATATGGAGATCTAGGTATATATCTCTTTTCCAAATGTTTTGACAGTTGTCCCAAACTATCTACTGAATAATCCATCTTTTCACCATAATTTGAAATATTACCTTCATAATATACTAAATTATATTTTATATTAGTCTGCTTCTGGATTTTCTAATTTGTTTCATTTAAATGTTCATATATATGTATATTTGGCCAGTACAATAGTATATTAGTCATTATACACTTAGAGTATGTTTGGGGATTTATTAGGGTAGATTCCCTCTTAATTAAACTTAGAACATTTTTTATGGATTTTTCTGATGCTTTTCTCCCCCAAATAAACTTTTAGAGTTAGGTTCAACTTCAAAACAAATCCAGTTAAACTTTTGATTAAAATAGTATTACACTTAAAATTAATTCGAGGAGATTTGTCACACATAATATTGAGTATCTTAATGCAGGAACATGGTCATATAAAATTTATTCAAGACTTTATTTGTTCCTCTCTGAAAAATTTTGCATTTCTTCCCATGTGTGTCTTATACATTTCATATTAAGATTCTTCTTATGTATTTTATAGTTGTTGGTATTTTGGAAATTTTTTTTTTTACTCCTGGCTACCATTTTATTAGTGTTGTATAATGGATGGCATAAATGGTTTTAATCCCAGCATTTTGGGTTTCTTATTCTACACCTAAGTAATACCTTAAAACCATAAAGCTCTACTGAAAATTTAAATAAGTTATGGTTTAAGTGAAAATAACAGTTATTGGACATAAGTTAACCTTTATCTGTGCCAAGCAAACAAAATTAAGAACATGATTGAGAGTAGAATTAGGCTTTTTTTCCATACCTTCAAAACATCTCAATAAAATAAACATGAAAATTTTGTCTCAGAGTACTTATATGTATTGAGTTCCTCCCCGATGCATATATTGCTTTTCCTTCAAAGTCCAAAGTAAATTTATTTATAATATTAGACATTTTCTTTAAAAAATCAAGTTTATATCATTATATTGATTATAATTGACTTACAACTGTGTAATGTTATCAAGCTTAGTTGCATTTTTAGAAACTCATCTCTCCAGAGTCCAGCTTGTAACAGTTACACTAATTATCAGATTATTATTGCTTTACCCTGGTCAATTTTATAATATTCTGTAATCTCTACTACTAATCTCTCTACTAATATCAGCAAGTTCTCCGGCAGGTTTCAGTTGAATAGTCCCTCTAAGTCATTTTTATTTGAAGAGTTTATGCTCAAAGTACAGGCCTCTACACACAGCCAAACCAAGCTATACATTTTTCCTATAGTTAGCTACCTTTTAAGGGAATATTACTAGAGAGATCAGTTTATTTTAGAATTCTAAAACCATGGTAGCTCTTGTACAGTAGGTCACTCATTCCTTCTGTGAATTCACATTGATATAAATATGTGGGAAAAGTGGTGCTTCTAAGATTGTGATAATTTTGTGTATTTACACCTCAAATTATGGCCATTACCACTTCCCTCTACTCTGGAAGGAAGGTTTTTCCAGATAAACCTTTCTCCAGCATATTAGAACTACAAAAATTTTAAGCTAGAAGGGACTTTAGAGATCATTTAGCTCAATTCTTTGCTTTACTTATAAAGAAATAAAGCTAGCAGAAGTCAAGTGATGTGAAATAGTATTGCTAATTGGTGGTAGAACCTGACTGAAAATTCAGATTTCCTATTACACCAGCTGCCTATCTTTGCCCACTAATCTCTGGTGAGATTGTTTAGGATTCTCTTACTTTAAGAGTCTGTACTGGTTTCAAATTAAGGATGAATGTTCTAATGGTTTCTTTAAATGTCACCTTTGAAATGCAGGTCTTGTTTACTGAGGTCAGATTGCTTAAAATCATCATGACAGTGAAAATATGTCCAATTATTAGGATTCATCAGAAGGTGGGCTTCTTATAAGAATGATCTCATCACAATGCTAAAAACAAATCACTATCCCCTACTTGATGATTTTTAAAACTTAATTAGCAGTCACATTATTTTACCCACCTTCATTTTCTAAACCTAACTTATTGGCCTGCATAATTTACCCAAATTCGTAATCTAATTAGCTGGCATGCATAAACCATTAAGATCAAACCATTTATCTGATGCTATCACTATAGATGATTAAGCCCAGGTAGAAAACATAGGAGCAGGTTTGGATAAATGGATAGTTGTAGCTGATAGCAATTACTTATACAATTTTAAAGTGTTCTACTTTAATTCCAGTAAAACTACTTTATGACACTGGGATAGTTTGAAAAATGACCGACAAAAGGAAAATATACACACTTGACTAAAGTTCGAGTCATGTTCAACTCTTAAACTCCAGGTGTGTGCACTCCATTGAATTACCATTGTTAACAGGAAATTTTGATGTGGCATGCACATATATAAATAAATATCTGCTCATGCAACCATTTAAAAAATTCTATAACATCTCTGAGATAGAGTCAAATGTCAATGTTATGCTTTAGCTCCCCAATATAAGCAACAGTTGAGAAAAACATATTTGCAGGAAACAGAAGGGAACAAAGCCAACAAACAGTAACTTACAATTGAGCCAGTTTGGGGATTTTTTTCCTTCGTGAAAAAATTTATAAAAGCCTACAAAGAAAAGGACATGCAAATTAACTAGTTAATCCACCAGGTTGAATGTGTTTATGATGACTATATTGCTATCTCTGTTAGACTAGGCAACGGTAACATTTTAACTTCCTTTAAAATTATAGAAGTAATATGTAATGTAATAAAACAACTAAAAAGAGTACAGAAGCATTTTTATTTAACTCAAGAATTACTATTAAATTTATCAACTTTTCTATAGCTATAGAGTTGCTAATATATGGATTTTCCTCTTTAATGTGATGAGTTAGATTAATAGGCTTGACTCTATTAAATTTCTGAATTTCTGGAGTAACCCTATTTTGGCATGTTGTGTTGTTCTTTTAATATATGGAATCAGGGCTTCCCTGGTGGTACAGTGGTTGAGAGTCTGCCTACCAATGCAGGGGACATGGGTTCAAGCCCTGGTCTGGGAAGATCCCACGTGCCGCGGAGCGACTAGGCCCGTGAGCCACAACTACTGAGCCTGTGTGTCTGGAGACTGTGCTCCGCAACAAGAGAGGCCACGACAGTGAGAGGCCCGCACACCGCAATGAAGAGTGGCCCCCGCTTGCCACAACTAGAGAAAGCCCTCGCACAGAAACGAAGACCCAACACAGCCAAAAATAAAAATAAATAAATTAAAAGAAGGCTCAACATTAAAAAATATATATATATATGGAATCAATTTGCTACCATATATTTCAAATTTCTGTATTTATATTCATAATTGACCATGCTATTAGTTTCTTTTTTTGTTTCATTTTTGGTAGCTAGGTTATACTAGTTCAGAAAAGTTTATACAGAATTAGAATGATCTATTATATTAAAATGTGAGAAAAATATGGTTCATAAACACTTTTGTGCCACCTTCCTTTTTAGGAGGTATTTCTGATAATTGTTCCATTTCTTCTTTTGTCATGGGTGTGTTAATATTTTCTGATTTTTCTTGTGTCAATTTTGATCTTTTATAATTTTCATGGAAGCTTTTTCATTTCATTGTATTTGTAATTTTTATTAATGATAACAAGAATATTAAATATATTATCAATAAAACCTGAAAGTCTCCTGCCACATACCCACCACCAATAGCCTCATTACACATAAGTAAACACAATAAACAGTTTCTACTTTTAGTTCTTTTTGCAGTTGTCTTCATACTCTAATATCTTGTGCCTCTAATTTTGATCCTTCAGCTTCATAAACAATCTATGATTTTAAATTTTGCTCTAAAAGATAAGAAACACAGCACACTTTCATTACTTTCTCTCTCTTCATTCCTCCTCCAATTTTTGTTAGCAGTTGCTTTTCCTCCTAAATACATTGCCTTTAGACGGTCATCTATTACTTTCTACTTTGAAGTTTTGTAAACTTTTGGTATGATTGGGGTATACATTGAACCGATTCTTTTAAGTAAATAATAAAAAATGATTCATCACTAATGTTAAAACAATAAAAATAAGACTATAGTTTAAAATTCATAGTAACAATAATAATTTTACTGATTTATCCAGATTAGTGAGAAGGTAGACTTAACTTGCAACATTTCACCAAAATATTATGTATGGCTTAATAACTCTAAGACTGAGCCACATGTTAAGTTATACATACAGTTTACTGAACAAAGTGAAAATTTTGTTTGTGTATATGAAGTTAAATTTGCCTGTATTTTAAAAGCTGAATGGGATATTTAGCTATACAGCTCTTAATATTATCTACATTTTTGGTGCATAAATCTAAAAATTTGTAATTGACATTAAGGTTTTACTATACAATTTTTTAAGGAAATGGAAGCAATTTTCTGCATTATTATATCTACTTCCATTTTTTCTAGATATTTCTGCATGTCCATGTTAATGCCAATTTCTTTTTTTTATTTTTGGAAAGAGATAAAATTTAATTATATAAACAATTAAAATATCAACTATTAAAATCATTCATAAAGTTTCCGCAGTGTGTAATATTTTCCAAACGCTTTCATATTCATTGTCTCATCTGATCATCCAAAAATCCTATAAACTAGGTACAGGCATACCTCTTTTTATTGTGTTTGACTTTATTGTGTATCACAGATATTGCAGTTTTTACAAATTGAAGGTTTGTGGCAACCCTGCATCAAACAAGTCTCTTGGCATAATTCTCCCAACAGCATTAGCTCACTCCTTGTCTCCGTGTCACATTTTGATAATTCTTACAATATTTCAGACCTTAAAATTATTATTATATTTGGTATGGTGATCTGTGTGGTCTTATCTTTGATGTTACTACTGCAAAAAGATACTATTGCAAACTCACTGGTGTTTAACATTTCTTAGCAATATTTTTAAATTAAGGTATATACATTGGCTTTTTTTTTACATAATGCTATTGCATACTTAATACACAACAGTATGGCATGAACATAACTTTTATATGTGATGGGAAACCAAAAATTCATGTGACTTGCTTTATTGCAATATTCACTTTATTGTAGTGGTCTGGAACTGAACTCTCAATATCTCCGAAGTACACCTGTATAACAGATATAAGGATTCCCATTTTATAGATGAGAAAATAATTTCCGAATGATACAGTGATTTGTCCAAGATCACAGTTACTGGCAGAGCAGAGAGCTGTCTTTTGGATCAATATTTCTTGATCCCTAACCCAGTGATCTTTCCATGCTAACAGAGTATAGGAAACAATATTGATAATCCACCTAGCATTATGCTTGGCACAGTGTTGGTGCTCAATAAATGATGGCAATTGTTGTTGTTATTATTCAAACCTGTAGCCAACAAACAGTCAACAATATAATAAATTGAAGTCAAAACAGAAATATATCAAGATGGAAAGCCCAAAGATAGGATCAATATTTTAAATGAATACCATGTCTTTAAACAACATACATGCCAAGATTTCACTATACCATTACTGTGTTATTTTGAGAGCCCTCAGACTAAGTTGCAGCTCCTCGTCCCTCCCCAAATGCCTATATCAGGGTTTTTGTGCCATGGAACTCTTCACAGTCTGCTGAAGTTTGTAAACTCATTTTCAAAATAATATTTTTAAATGCATAAAATACAATATTTAGGATTACAAAGGGAATCAGTTATATTGAAAAACAGTTCTCAAAATACTGAAAAATAATCTACAATGAAGTAACAAGATAGAAGCAGGTCTAATAATTACTATAACTTTGAAGTAGTTATCAGTATTAGTTATTTTGAGTTATTTGCAATACCTGTAATGTGATATGAACATATTTGTACATTTAATTGTTTACAAAGTCACAAGTATTGCTAATACTATTATGGTTTATTGCTTCATTCATTCACAATTAAAAGGAATGTTAAATTTCAGGTAGACTTTAGTGAATATAAAATGTATTTTTTAAACTGTCCAAGATCATGGAGTCCCCTGAATTCTATGCATGATAGGCTTTTTGAGGGTTTCTGGACACCAGATTGATAACTCTTGCCCTAAAACAAAGCCTGCCAGTCATCAAGAACCACCCAATGACAGCAATCCAAGTAAATATTCTTATTTCCTCAGTCAAAAATAGAAAATGCCAATTCTTAAATTTTAAAAAAGATTTTTGGACAGAAGCATACCTGTCAAAACAAATAGAATGGAAAGGAAAGACCAAGATAACCAGAAAAACAGACCCCAGAGAGAAGAGAGAGAATTTAGGGAGGATAAAATAACATAAAAAAAGAATTTTAAATTTATTCTCAGAGAAATCCAAGAAGATTGCATTTATAAAAGATGCACAGTCGGGCTTCCCTGGTGTCACAGTGGTTGAGAGTCCGCCTGCCGATGCAGGGGACACGGGTTCGTGCCCTGGCCCGGGAGGATCCCACATGCCACAGAGCATCTGGGCCCGTGAGCCATGGCCGCTGGACCTTTGTGTCCAGAGCCTGTGCTCCGCAATGGGAGAGGCCACAACAGTGAGAGGCCCGTGTACTGCAAAAAAAAAAAAAAAAAAAAAGGAAAAAAATGCATAGTCTACTATTAAAAAGAAACAAACTGGGACCATGAACTACCTCTTGGAAATAAAAATTATGATTACTGAACAATTGAAAGAAATCTCTCAGAGTTCAGGAAAATTATTGGTCTATATTTTATTCATGGTCTTGACTTAAAGTCACACAACTATGCTATGCTTCTTTTTTTCTAGCTCCTCTGTTCCATCAGATTGGTGATGAAAGAACCTCTAGAAAGAAGTTCTAGTTTTTTGGAAGCAGGTTTACAACTTCCCTCTTCTGTCCTCCTGTTCCAGTCCTGTAAGCATTACACAGGGAGGGAGTAGAGAGCCTCATTTTGACCTCCAGTCCTAAGTATTCCAGCACAGTTTACTAGTGGGATTAAAGATATGAAGTTGGGGATATATTAGGGACTTGACCATTATTAATGAAACAGTGTTTTTTTTTTTTTCCCACTTAGGCTTTCTTTCCTGTATATATAGCTTCTTTAGTCCAGTGGTTCTCAGTGCAGGGTAATTTTTCCCCTCAGGGAATATTTGGCAACATCTGGAGACAAGTTTGGCCATCACAACTTAGGGATGACATCTAGGTAGAGGCTAAGGATGCTGCTAAAACACTTTGCAATGCACAGGACAGCCCCTCACAACAAATAATTATATGGCCTAAAATGTCAATAGTGCTGAGGTTGAGAAATTTTTTTTAGTTGAGGACTATAAAGGGGAGAACATAGTGGTAGAATTGCCGAAGCACACTCAAACCCCTAATAACAACAATTTTTCCACTCTATAATTAGCTTAAAATAAAGATATCTATCTATGCACTATTCTATGAGAAGTCCAGTAGTCTATTTTTAATGTTGTAGGCTGTATGTAATAACTTCCATGAGAGATTACAAAAATATCATGGGTGTTTCTTTCCCAAAGTTACACAGGCTCTCTAAGCAATTGGTTGACTGAATTTTTCATTATTTGAGTTGACTGTTTTGACATTTTACAGAGACAGGCATAAACTGAGAATATGGTGAAAGACCTCAGAGACAAAACTGAAATACAGAACTTAGTTTCTACTTTTAGCATACAGGGACTGAAATACAGACCTTAGTTTCTACTTTTAGCATACAGGGACTTTCTTTTGAAATATTAAAGAAAATATGAAGAAATCTCGTTTAGAGATTTAAGCCATTTATTTTATCAAAACATTTATTTTAAAAGAATTTCCCTGGAAGGCATGGAATAAAAACCATAGGGTCATTGTAATAGATGCAGAAAAAACTTTTGTAAAATTCAACATTCATTTATGATAAAAACTCTCCAGAAAGTGAGCATAGAGGGAACATACCTCAAGATATTAAAGACCATATATGACAAGCCCACAGTTAACATCATACTAAATGGTGAAAAGCTGAAAGCATTCCCTCTAAGATCAGGAACAAGACAAGAATGCCCACTCTTGCCACTCTTATTCAACATAGTATTGGATGACCTAGCCAAATAAATCAGACAAAAAAAGAAATAAAAGGAATCCAAATTGGAAAAGAAGAGGTAAAACTGTCACTGTCTGCAGATGATATGGGACTATACATAGAAAATCCTAAAGATGCCACCAAAAACAAAAGAAAAAAACAAACAAAAAAAAAACAAACAAAAAACTGCTAGAGCTTATCAAGGAATTCAGTGAAGTTGCAGGATACAAAATTAATATACAGAAGTCTGTTGTATTTTTATACACAAAAAAATGAACTATTCAAAAAGAAATTGAGAATACAATCAAATTTATAATTGCATCAAAAAGAATAAAACACCTAGGAATAAACCTACCTAAGGAAGTAAAAGACCTGTACAGCGATAATAAGACACTGATGAAAGAAATTGAAGACAATACAAGCATAAGGAAAGATATATATTTTCATGGAATGGAAGAAATAATATCGTTAAAATGACCGCAGTACCCAAGCCCATTTGGAGAGTCAATACTTCTTATCAAATGCCAAGGGCTATTTTCACAGATCTAGAACAATAATTTTAAAAATGTATGGAAGAAAGAAGAACAGAACTGGAGGAATCATGCTTCCTGATTTCAGACTGTACTACAAAGCTACAGTCATCAAAACTATATGGTATTGGCACAAAAACAGACACAGTGATCAATGGAACAGAACAGACAGCCAACAAATAAAACCACTTACTTATGGTCAGTTAATCTATGACAAAGGAGGCAAGAGTATATAATGGAGAAAAGACAGCCTCTTCAATAAGTGATGCTGGGAAAACTTTACAGCTACATATAAAAAATAAATTAGAAAATTTTCTCACACCATAAACAAAAGTAAACTCAAAATGGATTAAAGGTCTAAATGTAAGCCTGGAAACCATAAAACTCTTAGAAGAAAACTCAAGCAGAACACTCCTTAACATAAATTATAGCAATATTTTTTTGGATCTGTCTCCTAAAGTGAAGGAAATAAGAGCAAAAATAAACAAATGGGGTCTAGTTAAACTTAAAACTTTTTGCACAGCAAAGGAAACCATTGACAAAACAAAGACATAATCTACTGAATGGGAGAAAATATTTGCAAATGGTATGAGCAGTAAGAGTGTAATATCCAAAATATATAAACACATCATACAGCTCAACATTAAAAAAAAACCCAAATGACCTGATTAGAAAATGGAAGAAAACATGAATAGACATTTTTCCAAAGAAAACATGCATATGGCCAACAGGCACATGAAAAGATGCTCAGGGAAATGCAAGTTAAAACCACAATGAGATATCACCTTATACCTATCAGAATGGCTACCATCTAAACAAGTATAAATAACAAATGTTGGTGAGGATATGGAGAAAAGGGAACCCTTGTAAACTATTGGTTGGAATTTACATTGGTGTAGCCACTATGGAAAAAACTGTGGAGATTCCTAACAAAATCAAAAATAGAACTACCATATAAGTCAGCAATTCCACTCGGGGTATTTATCTGAAATAAATCAAAACACTAATGTGAAAAGATACATGCAGCTCAATGTTCATAGCAGCATTATTTACAATTGCCAAGGTACAGAGGCAACTGAAGTGTCCATTAACAGACGAATGGAAAAATAAGTTGTGGCATATCTATCTATCATCTATCTATTCCATTATACATAAAAGGGAATACTACTCAGCCACAAAAAAGAATCAATGAAACTTTTCCATTTGCAACAGCACAAATGGACTTGGAGGATATTATGTTAAGTGAAATAACACAGAGAAAGACAAATACTATATGATATCACATATGTGGAATCTAAAAAAATAAAACAGATGAATATATATATATATATAACAAAACAGAAACATAAACACAGATATAGAGAAAAAACTAGTGATTACAACAAGGGAAAGGGAAGGGGGAGCAGCAGATGAGGGTTACGGATTAAGAGATACAAACTTGTCACTGTTTGCAAATGACATGATACTATACATAGAGAATCCTAAAGATGCTACCAGATAATTACCAGAGCTAATCAATGAATTTGGTAAAGTAGCAGGATACAAAATTAATGCACAGAAATCTCTTGCACTCCTATAACTAATGATGAAAACTCAGATAGTGAAATTAAGGAAACACTCCCATTTACCATTGCAAAAAAAAAAAAATCTGGGAATAAACCTACCTAAGGAGACAAGAGACCTGTAGGCAGAAAATTATAAGACACTGATGAAAGAAATTAAAGATGATACAAATAGTTGGAGCGCTATACCATGTTCTTGGATTAGAAGAATCAACATTGTGAAAATGACTCTACTACCCAAAGCAATCTACAGATTCAATGCAATCTCTATCAAACTACCACTGGCACTTTTCACAGAACTAGAACAAAAAAATTCACAATTTGTATGGAAACACAAAAGACCCCAAATAGCCAAAGCAATCTTGAGGAAGAAAAATGGAGCTGAAGAAATCAGGCTCCTGGATTTCAGAGTATACTACAAAGGTACAGGAATCAAGACAGTATGCCACTGGCATAAAAACAGAAATATAGAACAAAGGTATAGGATAGAAAGCCCAGAGATAAACCCACACACATATGGTCACCTTATCTTTGATAAAGGAGGTAAGAATATACAGTGGAGAAAAGACAGCCTCTTCAATAAGTGATGCTGGGAAAACTGGACAGCTACATGTGAAAGAATGAAATTAGAACACTCCCTAACACCATACACAAAAATAAACTCAAAATGGATTAAAGACCTAAATGTAAGGCTAGACACTATAAAACTCTTAGAGGCAGAACACTATGGCATAAATCACAGCAAGATCCTTTTTGACCCACCTCCTAGAGAAATGGAAATAAAAACAAAAATAAACAAATGGGACTTAATGAACCTTAAAAGCTTTTGCATAGCAAAGGAGACCATAAGACGAAAAGACAACCCAGGGGAGTGAGAAGATGACGGAAGAGGAAGACGCAGAGATCAACTTCCTCCCCACAGATACATTATAAATACAACTAAACGTGGAATTGCTCCTATAGAACACCTACTGAACGCTGGTAGAAGACCTCAGAACTCCCAAAAGGCAAGAAACTCACCATGTACCTTGGTAGGGCAAAAGAATAAAGAAAGAATAGGGATGGTACCTGCACCAGTAGGAGGGAGCTGTAAAGTAGGAAAGATTTCCACACACAAGGAAGCTGCTTCACGGGTGGAGACTGTGGGTGGCAGAGAGGAGAGCTTCAGAGCCGTGGAGGAGAGTGCAGCAACAGGGGTGCGGAGGGCAAAGCAGAGAGATTCACGCACAGAGGATCAGTGCCGACCAGCACTCACCAGCCTGAGAGACTTGTCTGATCAACCGCTGGGACGGGAGGGACCTGGGAGCTGAGTCTCGGGCTTTGGTCACATCGCAGGGAGAGGACTAGGGTTGGCGGCATGAACACAGCCTGAAGGGGGCTAGTGCACCACGGCTAGCTGAGAGGGAGTCCGGGAAAAATTCTGGACCTGCTGAAGAGGCAAGAAACTGTTTCTTCCCTCTTTGTTTCCTGGTTCGCGAGGAGAGAGGATTAAGAGCGCTGTTTAAAAGAGCTCCAGAGAGAGGCGCGAGCTGCGGCTATCACCGGGGACCACAGAGACGGTCATGAGATGCTAAGGCTGCTGCTTCTGCCACCAAGAAGCCTGTGTGCGAGCACAGGTCACTCTCCACACTGCCCCTCACAGGAGCATGTGCAGCCAGCCACTTCCAGGGTCCTGTGATCCAGGGACAACTTCCCCGGGAAAACATACGGTGCGCCTCTGGCTGTTGCAAAGTCACACCAGCCTCTGCCACAGCAGGCTCGCCCTGCTTCAGTACCCCTCCCTCCCCCCACGCCTGAGTGACCCAGAGTCCCTGAATCAGCTCCTCCTTTAACCCACTCCTGTCTGAGTGTGGAACAGACGCCCTAAGGCGACCTACACGCAGAGGTGAGGCCAAATGCAAAGCTGAACCCTGGGAGCGGTGCAAACAAAGAAGAGAAAGGGAAATCTCCCCCAGCAGCCTCAGAAACAGCGAATTAAAGCTCCACAAGCAACTTGAAGTACCATGCGTCTGTGGAATATATGAATAGACAAAGATTCATCCCAAATTGAGGAGGTGGACATTGGGAGCAAGATATATTCTTTTTTCCCTTTTTCTTCTTTTTGTGAGTGTATATGTGTATGGTTCTGTATGAGATTTTGTCTGTATAGCTTTGCTTTCACCATTTGTCCTAGGATTCTGTCCATCCGTTCTTCTTTTTCTTTTTTTTACCTTTAAAAATATTTTTCATAATAATTATTTTTTATTTTAATAAGAATATTTTATTTTATCTTTTATTTTATTTTACCCTCTTTCTTTCTTTCTTTTTTCTTTCTTTCTTTCTTTCTTTCTTTCTTTCTTTCTTTCTTTCTTTCTTTCTTTCTTTCTTTCATTCTTTGTATTTATTCTCCCTTTTATTCTGAGCCATGTGGATGAAAGGCTTTTGGTGCTCCAGCCAGGAGTCAGTGCTGTGCCTCTGAGGTGGGAGAGCCAACTTTAGGACACTGGTCCAAAAGCAACCTCCCAGCTCCACATAGTAATCAAACGGCAAAAATCTCCCAGAGACCTCCATCTCAACACCAAGACCCAGCTTCACTCAACGACCAGCAAGCTACAGTGCTGGACACCCTATGCCAAATAACTAGCAAGACAGGAACACAGCCCCATCCATTAGCAGAGAGGGTGCCTAAAATCATAATAAGGCCACAGACACCCCAAAACACTACACCAGACGTGGATCTGCCCACCAGAAAGACAAGATCCAGCCTCATCCACCAGAGCACAGGCATTAGACCCCTCCGCCAGGAAGTCTACACAACCCACTGAACCAAACTTAGCCACTGGGGACAGACACCAAGAAGAATGAGAACTACGAACCTGCAGCCTGCAAAAAGGAGACCCCAAACACAGTAAGATAAGCAAAATAAGAAGACAGAAAAACACACAGCAGATGTAGGAGAAAGATAAAAACATGTCAGAACTAACAAATGAAGAGGAAGTAGGCAGTCCACCTGAAAAAGAATTCAGAATGATAGTAAAGATGATCCAAAATCTTGGAAATAGAATAGACAAAATGCAAGAAACATTTAACAAGGACCTAGAAGAACTAAAGAGGAAGCAAGCAATGATGAACAACACAATAATTGAAATTAAAAATACTCTAGAAGGGATCAATAGCAGAATAACTGAGGCAGAAGAACAGATAAGTGACCTGGAAGATAAAATAGTGGAAATAACTACTGCAGAGCCGAATAAATAAAATAGAATGAAAAGAACTGAGGACAGTCTCAGAGAACCTCTGGGACAATATTAAATGCACCAACATTCGAATTATAGAGCTCCCAGAAGAAGAATATAAAAAGAAAAGGACTGAGAAAATATTTGAAGAGATTATACTTGAAGACTTCCTTAATATGGGAAAGGAAATAGTTAATCAAGTCCAGGAAGCACAGAGCATCCCATAGAGGATAAATCCAAGGAGAAACAGGCCAAGACACATATTAATCAAGCTATCAAAAATTAAATACAAAGAAAACATATTAAAAGCAGCAAGGGAAAAACAACAAATAACACACGAGGGAATGTCCATAAGGTTAACAGCTGATAATTCAGCAGAAACTCTGCAAGCCAGAAGGGAGTGGCAGGACATATTTAAAGTGATGAAGGAGAAAAACCTACAACCAAGATTACTCTAACCAGCAAGGATCTCAGTCAGATTTGATGGAGAAAAAAAAATTTAAAAACAAGCAAAAGTTGAGAGAGTGCAACCAATAAACCAGCTTTACAACAGATGCTAAAGGAACGTCTCTAGGCACGAAACACAAGGGAAGGAAAAGACCTACGATAACAAACCCAAAACAATTAAGAAAATGGGAATACGAACATACATATCGATAATTACCTTAAATGTAAATGGATTAAATGCTCCAACCAAGAGACACAGACTGACGGAATGGATACAGTAACAAGACCCATATATATGCTGTCTACAAGAGACCCACTTCAGACCTAGGGACACATACAGACTGAAAATGAGGGGGTGGAAATAGATATTCCATGCAAATGGAAACCAAAAGAAAGCTGGAGTAGCAATTCTCATAACATACAAAACAGTCTTTAAAATAAAGACTATTATAAGAGAGAAAGAAGGACACTAGATAATGATCAAGGGATCGATCCAAGAAGATATGGCAATTGTAAACATTTATGCACCCAAAATAGGTGCACCTCAATACATACGGCAAATACTAACAGCCATAAAAGGGGAAATCGACAGTAACACATTCATAGTAGAGGACTTTAACACCCCACTTTCACCAATGGACAGATCATCCAAAATGAAAATAAATAAGGAAACACAAGCTTTAAATGATACATTAAAAATGATGGACTTAATGGATATTTATAGGACATTCCATATAAAAACAACAGAATACACATTTTTCTCAAGTGCTCATGGAAATCATAAAGATCAGATCAGAAATAAATGAAAAAGAAATGAAGGAAATGATAGCAAAAATCAATAAAACTAAAAGCTGGTTCTTTGGGAAGATAAACAAAATTGATAAACCATTAGACAGACTCATCAAGAAAAAAGGGTGAAGACTAAAATCAATAGAAATAGAAATGAAAAAGGAGAAGTAACAACTGACACTGCAGAAATGCAAAGGATCATGAGAGATTACTACAAGCAACACTATGCCAATAAAATGGACAACCTGGAAGAAATGGACAAATTCTTAGAAATGCACAACCTGTTGACATTGAACCAGGAAGAAATAGAAAATATGAAGAGACCAATCACAAGCACCGAAATTGAAACTGTGATTAAAAACATTCCAACAGACAAAAGCCCAGGACCAGAAGCCTTCGCAGGCGAATTCTATCAAACACTTATAGAAGAGCTAACACCTATCCTTCTCAAACTCTTCCAAAATATAGCAGAGGGAGGAAAACTCCCAAACTCATTCTACGAGGCCACCATCAACCTGCTTCCAAAACCAGGTAAAGATGGCACAAAGAAGGAAAGCTACAGGCCAATATCACTGATGAACGTAGATGCAAAAATCCTCAACAAAATACTAGCAAAGAGAATGCAACAGCACATTAAAATGATCATACACCATGATCAATGGGGTTTATTCCAAAAGTGCAAGGATTCTTCAATATATGCAAATCAATCAACGTGATATGCCATATTAACAAATTGAAGTAGAAAAGCGATATGGTCATCTAAATAGATGCAGAGAACACTTTCGACAATATTCAACACCGATTTATGAAAAAAAACCTGTAGAAAGTAGGCATAAATGGAACTTTCCTCAGCATAATAAAGACCATATAGGAGAAACCCTCAGCCAACATCGTCCTCAATGGTGAAAAATTGAAACCATTTCCACCAAGATGAGAAACAAGACAAGGTTGCCCACTCTCACCACTATTATTCAACATAGTTTTGGAAGATTTAGCCACAGCAATCAGAGAATAAAAAGAAATAAAAGGAATCCAAATCAGAGAAAATGAAGAAAAGCTGTCACTGTTTGCAGATGACATAATACTCTACATACAGTATCCTAAAGATGCTACCAGAACACTACTAGAGCTAATCAATGAATTTGGTAAAGGAGTAGGATACAAAATTAATGCATAAAAATATCTGGCATTCCTATACACTCGTGTTGAAAAATCTGAAAGTGAAATGAAGAAACACTCCCATTTACTATTGCAACAAAAAGAAAAAATAATATAGGAATAAACCTACCTAAGGAGACAAAAGACCTGTATGCAGAAAATTATAAGACACTGATGAAAGAAATTAAAGATGATACAAATAGATGGAGAGATACACCATGTTCTTGGATTGGAAGAATCAGCATTGTGAAAATGACTGTAGTACCCAAAGCAATCTACAGATTCAATGCAATCCCTATCAAACTACCACTGAAACTTTTCATAGAACTAGAACAAAGAAATTCACAATTTGTATGGAAACACAAAAGACCCCGAATAGCTAAAACAATCTTGAGAATAAAAAATGGAGCTGGAGGAATCATGCTTGCTGTCTTCAGACTATACTACAAAGCTGCAGTCATCAAGACAGTATGGTACTGGCACAAAAACAGAAATATAGATCAGTGGAACAGGATAGAAAGCCCAGAGATGAATGCACGTACATATTGTCACCTTATCTTTGATAAAGGAGGCAAGAATATACAGTGGAGAAAAGACAGCCTCTTCAATAAGTGGTGCTGGGAAAACTGGACAGGTACATGTAAAAGTATGAAATTAGAACACTCCCTAACTCCATACACAAAAATAAACTAAAAATGGATTAAAGACTTAAATATAAAGTCAGACACTGTAAAACTCTTAGAGGAAAACATAGGCAGAACATTGCATGACATAAATCACAGCAAGATCCTTTTTGACCCACCTCCCAGAGAAATGGAAATAAAAACAAAAATAAACAAATAGGACCTAATGAAACTTAAAACCTTTTGCACAGCAAAGGAAACAATAAAGAAGACCAAAAGACAACCCTCAGAATGGGAGAAAATATTTGCAAATGAAGCAACTGACAAAGGATTAATCTCCAAAATTTCAAGCAGGTCATGCAGCTCAATAACAAAAAAAACAAACAACCCAATTCAAAAAATGCAGAAGACTTAAATACACATCTCCAAAGAAGATATACAGTTTGCCAACCAACACATGAAAGAATGCTCAACATCATTAATCACTAAAGAAATGCAAATCAAAACTAAAATGAGATATCATCTCACAGCAGTCAGAATGACCATCACCAAAAAATCTAGAAACCATAAATGCTGGAGAGGGTGTGGAAAAATGAGACAGCACTTGCAGTGTCAGTGGAATGTAAATTGATACAGCCACTATGGAGAGCAGAATGGAGATTCCTTCAAAAACTAAAAATAGAATTACCATACGACCCAGCAATCCCACTACTGGACATATACCCTGAGAAAACCATAATTCAAAAAGGTTCATGTACCTCAATGTTCATTGCAGTTCTATTTACAATAGGCAGGGCATGGAAACAACCTAAGTGTCCATCAAAAGATGAATGGATATAGAAAATATGGTATATATATATATATACAATGGAATATGACTCAGCCATAAAATAAGTGAAATTGAGTTATTTGTAGTGAGGTGAATGGACCTAGAGTCTGTCATACAGAGTGAAGTAAGTCAGAAAGAGAAAGACAAACACTGTGTGCTAAAACGTATATATGGAATCTAAGAAAAAATAATGGTCATGAAGAACCTAGGGGTAAGACAGGAATAAAGATGCAGACCTACTAGAGCAGGGACTTGAGGATATGGGTAGGGAGAATGGTAAGCTGTGACAAAGTGAGAGAGTGTCATGGACATATATACACTACCAAACGTAAAATAGATAGCTATTGGGAAGAAGCCGCATAGCACAGGGAGATCAGCTCGGTGGTTTGTGACCACCTAGAGGGGTGGGATAGGGAGGGTGGGAGGGAGGGAGATGCAAGAGGGAAGAGGTATGGGAACATATGCATACGTATAACTGATTCACTTTGTTATACAGCAGAAACTAACACACCATTGTAAAGCAATTATACTCCAATAACAATGTTAAAAAAAAGAAAAAACAATGCAAAAGAAAATATTTGCAAATGAAGCAACTAACAAAGGATTAATCTCCAAAATTTACAAGCAACCCATGTAGCCTATTGTCAGAAAATCAAACAACCCAATCCAAAAATTGGCAGAAGACCTAAATAGACTTTTGTCCAAAGAGGACATACAGATTGCCAACAAACACATGAAAGAATGCTCAACATCATTAATTATTAGAGAAATGCAAATCAAAACTACAATGAGATATCACCTCACACCTGTCAGAATGGCCATCATCAAAAAATCTACAACAATAAATGCTGGAGAGTGTGTGGAGAAAAGGGAACTCTTTTACACTGTTGGTGGGGATGTAAATTGATACAGCCACTATGGAGTACAGTATGGAGGTTGCTTCAAAAACTAAAAATAGAACTACCGTACGACCCAGCAATCCCACTGCTGTGCATAAACCCTGAGAAAAGCATAATTCAAAAAGAGTCATGTACCAAAATGTTCATTGCAGCTCTGTTTACAGTAGCCAGGACATGGAGGCCACCTATGTGTCCATCGGTAGATGAATGGATAAAGAAGATGTGGCACATATATACAATAGAATGTTACTCAGCCATAAAAAGAAACGAAATTGAGTTATTTGTAGTGAGGTGGATGGACCTAGAGTCTGTCATACAGAGTGAAGTCAGTCAGAAAGAGAAAATCAAATACCGTATGCTAACACTTATATATGGAATCAAAAAAAAGGAAAAAAAATTTCATGAAGTACCTATGGGCAAGACAGGAATAAAGACACAGACCTACTAGAGAATGGACTTGAGGATATGTGGAGGGGGAGTATAAGCTGTGCCAAGGTGAGAGAGTGGCATTGACATATATATACTACCAAATGTAAAATAGATAGCTAGTGTTAAGCAGCCCCACAGCACAGGGAGATAAGCTCTGAGCTTTGTGACCACCTAGAGGGGTGGGATTGGGAGGGCGGGAGAGAGGGAGACGCAAGAGGGAAGAGATATGGGGATATATGTATATGTATAACTGATTCACTTTGTTATAAAGCAGAAACTATCACGCCATTGTAAAGCAATTATACTCCAGTAAAGATGTAAAAAAAAAAAGAGGTACAAACTACTATGTACAAAATTAATAAGCTATAAGGATATATAGCACAATACAGGGGATATAACAAATATTTTATGAGAACTATGAATGGGATATAACCTTTAGAAATTGTGAATCAATATATTGTACACTCAAAACTCATATAATACTGTACGTCACTATACCTCATTTAAAAATAGAGAGAACCAGAACCATCATTTGACTTAATTGATTCAGCAAATATCTTTCAATGCCTTTGTGTTCTAGGTGCCAGCAGCACAGTGGCAAATAAGAGAAATCCCTCCTCTCATATCTTTGAGTTTAAATTTTAAAAGGGAGTAAGATGCAATAAAAAAATCAATAAATATATGATTTTAGGTATCTATAAATTCTGACTTTTTAATCTGGTGCTCTCCTTCCTAAATTAGACACTCTGGTGAAGATCGTCTTCAAATTGAACACTTTCAATGGAAAGGAGTCATCTTATTAATCTATTCAAGATCCTTTCACTTCTCATAATCAATACTCTAAATGCTGTTCCATCAGAAATACCATGTCCAGGCAGTGCCCCAAATTCTGCTCTCAAAATTCCCCACTAAAGTATGTTCAACTGATTCATATCTGTTGATAACAGGTGATGGATGTGTATGTTACTCCCTACAGAGTTTAGTTAATGTATCTAGTGTCTGTTTTTAAATTGAAGTATAGTTGATTTATAATATTATGTTACTTCCAGGTATTCAGCAGAGTGATTCAGTATTTTTGCAGATGTATCTAGTGTCTTAACCCCAGAGAATAAACATTTCATGTGCTCTCTCTCCACTTCCCCCCAATACCAGTCTCTCTCTCTTTCTTTCTCTCTTCTCCTTCTTTTCTTTGAATGTACTTTAAAAACCATTTATTCAGGGCCAGCCTAATAAGATGAAGGATGGAGACATAACTGACTTGTTATTTCTGTTTTCTATCCTTCCTATTTATTCAAAATAATTATTTAAGTCTCATTGCATGAAGCCTATAGTCTGTGATCCAGAAAGTATGTCAGTCTATTAAGCGAGTATATTCTGGAGAAATAGTCTACATAAAACTTTCATCATTTGTCAATATTTGCTTGCTGCCTAATATGTTTTTTAGTTCTCTAGGTATCATGGTGATACCTAATATAAAAGGAATAAATATTTCCTAACTCACAGTAGTATCTTATATAGTGTACTTTATTTTTGTTGCATTAGGGAGTTGCAAATTCAAGTGGGTTTAAAGGAAAATGAAAAGACAGACCATTTACTTTAGTTATAGTAAGGCTATTTTTTCTAGAGACATCAGTAAGATTCTGTATGTGGTACAGATATAATTCTATGCACTTGAGTAGAAAATAACAAGCATTTGTTTTTTCCAGTTTATAATTCCATTGCTGACTTTGAAATAACGTAAGTGCCTACCAAATTCATTCTTCCCTAGGCTTTTTGTCCTAACTTTGTAGGCCTCTTAACTGTTGAGATATAAAAGTTAATAGGTTAACATAAAAAAGTTTTATAGACAGACAAATATATCCAAAACAATTGACTTCAAAGTGACTATATTTGTTTTAATGCTGTGCTTTTTTAAGTTAAAAAGGGGATTACCTAAAGATTTCTGCTTATCCTAAACTTATGGGATTGAGTATCCTTTCTTTCATATTATATGAATCCAAAGAGCAATAATTAATTATTTATGAGAAGTTTTCCTGAAAGAGGGTAAAATGGAAGCAGAATTTAACACATCTGTTGGATAATAGCTGAAAAATTGGTGAAAGGATGTTAGAATGAGAAATCATTAATTTAAGTAAAAAAGTTTTATTAAGAAATTAAAAAAATATTTTTTTCTGATAGAGGTCCTTTCTCAGTGAAAGTGGTGAGGGTATATTTAGTATTTAAGCATTGGACCATTTTACTCCTTGGTAAACTATCATTTTTACACTCCCTTCATGTATTCTTAGAGTACTTATGATATAGTCTGATTCTGATTGAAATCTGATCTCAGTAAAGTACTTGATAATGGGTGTATTTGCAGTTTTTTGAAAGAGAAAATCTCGTACCAAAGGAATTAATTTTGAATTAGAAATGAGAAATTTGGTATTAAAAAACAATAGGGAAAGTATTATGGGGCACTATATAAAGCTAGTCCTCTTTAGTTTGGAATCTGTAGAGACTGACCGTAGTAATGGACAACAGCAAGACCTTTGCAGCAACAGTTCAGGAAGCCAAACGACAGCCTCTGCAGCATTTGTCCCAGAATGGTCAGGACTTGGTCAATACCTGTCAGCTTCCCTAATTTTTGTCCCTGTTTCCCACTCAAGACAAAAGAGAGAAATCAAATATGTTCCTTGAACCAATCACATAGGATGTCTCACTTCTAGCTAGCTTGCCTTCAGCTTCGTTATGTTCACAACCTACAACTAGGACATTTCTGAAGCCTCTCAATTTTTTCACTATAAAAGTTTCTCACTCTCCTGCCTGGCTTTGATTCTCTGCCAAATGCAATTGACGGTGCTTTACTCCCTTGCTATAGCAAGCTCAGAATAAATGGCCTTTGCTTGTCTTTTGGGTGATCCTTGCTTCTTCCTATAGTTGTATTATATAGATATTTTAGAGTCAGAATTTTTAACTGGTTACATACATGACAATCAACTCAGAAGCTTTAAAAAGTGCAGATGGCCAAGCACTACTCAAGCCCAACTGAATTAGCCATTTCTATGGGAGAGCCTGGCAATGAGTATATTTAACAAGCATCCCAGGTGATTCTTATGCATACTACAGTTTGAAAACCATTATTCTGTTGAAATATTATCTAACTTTGATGCAAAAAAGAGGAAAAGAATATGCTATGCCTATATTAGTTTGAATATCACTGAACTCCAATCTCTACCTTAGAAAACATTAGAACCATTTGAAACTTGTTTTAGCAGATAAAATCAAATACTCCTCCACGAGAAGTAATTTGTTTTGAATATTTTCAATATTCCCTGAAATGGGTCACCTCTCTAGCACTGTTCTTAAACCCTTAGCTGAAATCAGTAATTGTAGAAGAGCCTAAGTGTCATCATAGTCCACACCACAATCACTTCATAAGATGAATTATTCCTTCTATGTAGTTTCTTTTGTGTTTGAAGTGGAAATATACATAATTTCATACATTCTTTTTTCACTTTCTGAGATGCAAGCCAATCAAAGACTCTCATCTCTTAAATACAAGATTAAGAGTAATAATTGCATATCAAAATTCAAATGATCACTAGTTAATGAAGTTTCTCATAATCCTGAATACAAATGGGCAGAGTATTCTTTGTGAATGTATTCTGAATACTAATTTAGTACGCTATTTGGTGGAAGGTAGAGATAGTAAACCCCAGCATAGCCTAGGGACATACAGAGAGTTTGGGGAGGTTTCAAGCCTTGCTGTAAATACCTCTGACTCTGCAAACACAGGCTCCCTTTTTCACATATCCAGTAGTATCAACACTTATGTTGATTTACCCAAGACTCTCTTCAGCTCATATTCAGCTTACAGGTTGAAAATTTATTTTAAAGGGAATAGACAATGGTATTGCATATTAGAGCAATTTGACAAAATGTTGATTTCATTTCTTAATACTTTACACATACTTTAATGCTTATAAATATGGCCCAGACTTGGACATCAAGATTCCTAATGTTAAAAATTCCCTATCTCTTTTGGTTAGTGTTCCAGCTATTAAAATATTTTCCTATTTCTGTTGTTTTGTATTCAACATGTACAAGTTTACATTGTTTTATTCTCATTGGAATCAAGAAAAGCTCTGAAGTTAGGAATCTGATGTGGTAGATTCCATTAGAATTGCATATTACAAACCAATAGCCACCAAAGATGAAATACTCTAAATATTTTGCCAAATAAATTATCTTTATTTGTTACTCATTGAACAAGAAATATACTGAATATACTGAACAAAAATTCATATTGAAAGATTCAGACTTTTTGATAAAAATAGAGGCATTCACCCCTAGTGATCCCTTAGAAGATCAGAGTGACAAACACCCAGCTTGAGAAAGAAACATTAATGGTTAATTGTGAGACCAATATATTAATCTTTAGAAACGTGCCTGAATGTTCATTTATATGTTTACTATTTCAAATCATCTATATGTCTGTTTTCTAGGTATAAGGGGCTTATTCCTGCTTTCAAATGTAGGATTTATCTAGATTTACTGTATGAGAAAATGCATTGTATATATTCCTTTTTTGGTAGAAATGTTCCAGCACTGATAAAAAAGCTTCTTAACTGTCTTTTCATTTCGCAGTTGATAATGTGATTTGAGAGAATCACCTGGAACTTGAATAGTGGATCATAACAGTTGTGACTGGATTTCTGTTAACTATTGTTGAATGTAACTCTGGTCTTTTAAAAAATAAAAATCAATATATAAAATCTAAAGAAAAAATAAAGGTTCTGAAGAACCTAGGGGCAGGACAGGAATAAAGATGCAGATGTGGAGAGTGGACTTGAGGACACGGGGAAAGTCAGGGGTAGGGTGGGACGAGGTGAGAGAGTGGCATGGACATATATACACTAACAAATGTAGAATGGGTGGTTGGTGGGAAGCAGCTGCATAACACAGGGAGATCAGCTCCATGCTTTGTGACCACCTAGAGGGGTGGGATAGGGAGGGTGGGAGGGAGATGCAAGAGCAAGGGGATATGGGGACATGTGTATACATATGGCTGATTCACTTTGTTATATAGCCAAAGCTAATGCACCATTATAGAGCAATTATACTATAATAAAGATGTTGGAAAAAATTTAAAAATTAAAAAATAAAAATCAATACTGAAAAAGAATTGCCAGATATTTTTTAAAAAAGTAGGATCTATGTTCTTTTCAGCTGCTGGGAAACATTTATGAATGTATGCTACATTGTTTGAGACACTCATTTTTATGCATTCTACAGTAATTTTAACTGGATTTAGCAACAACAAATCAATCTGAGAACATGATCACACGGAACCTATTTCAACTTTTTCTTAGTGGAAGGCAATGTTAGCTAAGTTATCTAGACAGATCTAGTATAATCTTTCACGTGTAAAGTTTAATATGCAAGAAGGAACTAAATAAATCACACCTGTCTTTCATCTTGTTTTTGTAAATTACTACAAATTTGCAGCTCCAAAAAACAAGGTTACCAAAGAAAATATATTTCTTCATTTGAGGTATGTAGTAGAGATTGGAAATGTGAAACATTAAATGACACAGTAGTCAGAAATCAGAATGATAAAAAGTTCACTGCTTCAGAAGCACGTGATTAGCAGCATCATGTCATTACACATGTTGCCATCTGGACTTGAATTGGTTGCAGAGCTAGGCACACTATCTTGTGTATATTCAAGTACAGTTCATTGTTTGAGAGAAATTTACTGAAGATGAAATATTCTCAACCAGCTTAGCTAAGGGGCTGCAGATAAAATATTGAAAAAGCGATGAATATTTTAGGGAGTGGTATAAAGCTATATCATTAAAAATGAATTGAAGTATTGAAAATTAGGTATTTGATTATTCTCTACCACTTATGAAAGCTTAAAAATTGAATATGAGGTCACATGAGTATATTTTAAAGAATCGGGTAGTCTACCATTTACAATAATTTAAATTAAATATAGATAAATTTTAATTTTTAAAAAGAACATACTTTCTTTCCAGGTAAGCTTTTACTTACTTTGACTTCATTATTTGCACTAGAAGTTCTAAATGGCTGACTTAAGCACTTGAGGCCCATATATCCTAGAAGTGAAGAAGTGCCCAGATTTTTTAATGCTGTCAGGAGGAAGGCACTAAACAAAACAAAACACTAAACCATACAGTTTAATCTAAGGAAATAATGATAATATGCACTTGAAGATTAAGATAATTGTTAAATAATATTTTTGAAGTAATAAAATAAAGGGAAAATCTTAGTAACATATTGTAAATACAATTCCAGTAATTTTAATAAAATATGAGTAGATGAAGTAAAAATATATTTATTGGAGGAAAATACTGACATAACTACATGCTTATAGATGAGGTCACCATCACCCTTACAACTAAACCAGACAAAGATACCACAAGAAAAAGAAAATTGCAGGTTAATATCACTGATGAACATAGAAGCAAAAATCCTCAATAAAATACTAGCAATCTGAATTAAACAATATATTAAAAGGATCATACACCATGATCAAGTGGGATTTATTCAAGGGATGCAAGGATTCTGCAATATCTGCAAATCAATCAGTGTGATAAACCACATCAATAAATTAAAGAATAAAAACCATATGATCATTTTAATAGATTCAGAAAAAGCTTTTGAACAAAATTCAACACCCGTTTATGATAAAAACTCTCCAGGAAGTAGGCATAGAGGGAATATAACTCAATATAATAAAGGCCATATATGACAAACCCATAGCAAACATCATTCTCAATGGTGAAAAACTGAAAGCATTTCCTCTAAGATCAGGAACAAGACAAGGATGTCCACTCTCAGCACTTTTACTCAACATAGTTTTGGAAGTCCTAGCCATGGCAATCAGAGAAGAAAAAGAAATAAATGGAATATAAATTGGAAAAGAAGTAGTAAAACTGTCAGTGTTTGCAGATGATATGATACTATACATAGAAAATCCTAAAGATGCCACCAGAAAAATACTAGAGCTAATCAATGAATTTGGTAAAGTTGCAGGATAAGAAATTAATGCACAGAAATCTCTTACATTACTATACACTAACAACAAAAGAACAGCAAGAGAAATTATGGAAACAATCCCATTCACCATTGAACTAAAAAGAATAAAATTTCTAGGAATAAACCTACATAAGGAGGCAAAAGACCTGTACTCAGAAAACTATAAGACACTGATGAAAGAAATCAAAGATGACACAAACAGATGGAGAGATATACCATGTTCTTGTACTGGAAGAATCAACACTGTCAAAATGACTATACTACCCAAAACAATCTACAGATTCAATGCAATCCCTATCATATTACCAATGGCATTTTTCACAGAACTAGAACAAAACATCTTAAAATTTGTATGGAAACACAAAAGACCCCAAATAACCAAAGCAATCTTGAGGAAAAAAACGGAGCTGGAGGAATCAGGCTTCCTGACTTCAGACTATACTACAAAGCTACAATAATCAAGACAGTATGGTACTGGCACAAAAACAGAAATATAGATCAACGGAACAGGATAGAAAGCCCAGAGATAGACCCACAAGCCTGGTCAATTAATCTATGACAAAGGAGACAAGAATATACAATGGAGAAAAGAGTCTCTTCAATAAGTGGTACTGGGAAAACTGGACAGATACATGTAAAAGAGTAAAATAAGAACACTCCCTAATACCATACACAAAAATAAACTCAAAATGGATTACAGACCTAAATATAAGACTGGACACTATAAAACTCTTATAGGAAAACATAGGAAGAACACTTTTTGATATAAATCACAGCAAGATCTTCTTTGACCCACCTCCTAGAGTAATGAAAATAAAAACAAAAATAAACAAATGGGACCTAATGAAACTTAAAAGCTTTTGAACAGCAAAGGAAACCATAAACATGACGAAAAGGCAACCCTCAGAATGGGAGAAAATATTTGCAAATGAAGCAACAGACAAGAGATTAGTCTCCAAAATTTACAAACAGCTCATGTGGCTCAATATCAGAAAAACAAACAACCCAATCAAAAGATGGGCAGAAGTCCTAAAAAGACATTTCTCCAAAGCAGACATACAGATGACCAAGAGCACATGAAAAGATGCTCAACATCACTAATTATTAGAGGAATGCAAATCAAAACTACCATGAGATATCACCTCACACTGGTCAGAATGGCCATCATCAAAAAATCTACAAATATAAATGTTGGAGAGGGTGTAGAGAAAGGGGAGCCCTCCTACACTATTAGAGGGAATGTAAATTGGTATAGCCACTATGGAGAACTGTGTAGAGGTTCCTTTAAAAAGTAAAAATAGAGCTACCATATGATACAGCAATCCCAGTCCTGGGCATATATCTGGAGAAAAACATGTTTGAAAGGGTATATTCACCCCAGTGTTCGTTGCAGCACTGTTTACAATAGCCAAGACAAGGAAGCAATCTAAATGTCTGTCAACAGATGAACAGATAAATAGGATGTGATACATATATACAGTGAAATATTACTCAGCCATAAGAAAGAATGAAATAATGCCATTTGCAGCAACATGGATGAACCTGGAGATGATCATACCAACTGAAGTAAGTCAGACATAGAAAGACAAATATCATATGATATCGCTTATATGTGGAATCTAAAAATAATGATACAAATAAACTTATTTACAAAACAGAAACAGACTCACAGACTTAGAGAGTGAACTTATGGTTACCGGGGGGAGTGTGTGGAGAGTGATAGATTGGGAGTTTGGGATTAACACGTACACACTGCTATATTTACAATAGTTAACCAATGAAGACCTACTGTAAAACATTTTAAAAATTAAAAAAATAAAATTTTAAGTTAATCACTGGAAGAATAGATATAATTTTTTATATTTTTCAAACCACTAAGGAAAAAAATAAATTTGGTCAATCCAGAAATGGAAAGAAAAAATTGAAATGAAAGCATTGTATCCAAGCGTTACAAACAAATAATAACAAACAAATAATAAAACAAAATAAAATAGCATAAATAAGGCCAAACATATCAGTAGTAATAATACATGTAAATGGTTTTTATTCTTTTATTAAAAGAAAGGGCTCAGTTCAAGGCAATGTTTCTATATTTCATTTTGTTGTTAACTCATCAAGTCGTACCTCAAGCACAACTCTTTAATTTGTTCACACTGAGTTAAAAGGAATATTAAGGATAAAGAAATGCAAGATTCTATGTGATTCTGGTGAATCTGCTCTCTCAAAATGTAAATGATACTTTTTACTTTGAAAGAATCATTACTGAACTGGTATACACACTTGAATGTTAACAAAGAAATGTCTAAATTCAGTGAATCAGAATATTTCCTAATTCCTTTTCTATGTTAATGAAGAAGCTGCTCCTAAAATCTAATATTAAGAGATAGATCACTGATGTTATTTTTTGTTAGAAGATAATTCATAGGAAATCAGTGTGATTAATATCTCAAAAGTCAAATAGACATAAATTTTCATCGAGGATCTTCCATTTGCTACCTGGTGACTGATCATTAGCCAATCTGAATCCAGTTACTCATTTAAATAAACGAGGGTAATATCTTTCAACTATTAGTAAATGTTCATTCCCATGTATTTATTCTCTCTCTCTCTCTCTCTCTCTCTCTCTCTCTCTGTCAGCTGGATCTTCCTGATTTTAAGCACACTAAATCTTTCTTTTCTATCATAAAAATTTCTCTGGTTTCCTGGACCTATATAGCTCTTGGTGGGCTTGATATTTAGCTGATACATAATAATATAGCTGTACCACTTATCTGTGGCCTCTGCCACCCCCAATATATACTTTGTCCTCTTCAAGAGTTTTCTACACGTCAGAAACCTAGAATGAACTCATCCTTGACATTCCCTCTTCTCCCACTCCCCATATCTTGTCCATCACCAAATCCAGCTACTCGTACCCCTTTTATACCTCTTGAATCGATCCATTTCTCTCCATTTCTACTGCTACCATACTTGTTGATAATCATATTAGGTCTAACATTACTCAATGGTTTTAGAATTACTCAATAGTTTCCTATTGCAACTAATCTGACCTCCTTGAACTCCATTCTTCACATGCGCCAGAGACATTTTTAAATTAAACATACTTTTAAAGATAATTGTAGATTCACATGCAGATGCAAGAAATAGTACAGAGAGATGCCATGCCTACTTTACTCAGCTTCTCACAATGGTACCATCCTGTACAACTATAGTATAATATCAAAATCAGAATATTGACATTGTTACTGTCAAAATACAAACTGTGTCTGTCACAAGGATCTGTCTTCTTGTCTTTTTATAGCCATACACACTTCCCTCCTCCTGCCTTTTTGCCATCACTGTCTGCTAAAAAATATTGTATATATAGAATGACACTTTTGGTAAACTTTTAGGATTGCCTTCTTTCATTTAGCATAAATCTCTGTATATTTATCCAAGTTTTAGTGTTTATCAAGAGTTTATTTTTTTTCATTAATGAAAGTAATCCATGGTATGGATGTACCACACTTACTTAAACCCTACATCCATAAAAGGAGATCTGGGTTGTTTCCAGGTTTTGAATATTATGAATAAAGCTTCTATGAACATTTGTGTACAGATTTTTGTGTGGATCTGTGTTTTTAATTTTTTGGAAAAAAAGGCATAAGAGTGTAACTGCTGGGTTATATGGTAGTTGGATGTTTACTCTTTAAGAGACTGCCAAACTATTTTCCAGAGTGGTTGTACCATTTTACATTGCAATCAACATGTAAGAGTGGTCCAGTTTCTCTGCATCCTTGTTAGCATTTGGTATTGTCACTATTTTTTGTTTCAGCCATTAATAGGAGGGTAGTGATATTTCATTGTGGTTTTCATCATTTCCTTGATGGATAATGATCTTTTCATGTGCTCATTTTCCATATGTATATCTTCTTTGATAAAATGTCTATTCTTTTCTTTTGCTCTTTTTCTAATTGGACAATTCAGGGTTATTCTCTCCTGTTATTTTTAAATTTTATATTATTGTATTGCAGTAAAGAACATTTAACACGGGGTTTATTCTCCTAACAATTTGCCTGTTTAGTTTTGAGGATTATTTATATGTTCTAGGTCCTCATCTTTTGTCACATATGTGGTTTGCAAATATTTCTCCCACACTGTGGTCTGACTTCTTATGCTTTTCACAGGCTCTTTTACAAAACATAAGTTTTTAATTTTAAGAAATCCAATTTATCAAATATTCCTTTTATAGATTGTGCTTTTGGTGTCAAGTTAAGAACTCTTTTCCTGGCCCTAGAACCCCATAAATGTCTCTTTATTTTCAAGGAAAAAAAAACTTTATTTTTCTACTTTACATTTATGTCCATGATCACTTTCTAGTGAATCTTTATATAAAAAGTGAGGTTTGGGTCAAGATTCATATTTTTTGCTTATAGATATTCATGTGTTCCAGCACCATTTGTTGAAAGACTTTACTTCCTCCATTGAATTGCTTTTGCAACTTTATGGAAAATCAGTTGGGCATGCTTGTGTGAATCTATTTCTCGATTGTTGTTCTGTACCATTGATCTCTCTGTCTATCCTTCCATCAATGCTGTGAAGTCCTGATTACTATAGTTAAATAATAACTCTTGAAATAGTGTAGTCAATTATTCTCACTTTATTCTTATTTTTCAAATTGTTTTAGCTATTCTAGTTCCTCTGCTTTTGCATATAAATTCTTTTATAATCTTATCTATATCTACAAAAATTCTTGTTGGTGTTTTAAGTATTCCATTAAATCTGTATAACTGTGGTGGAGAATTTACATTATCATATACTGAATCTTCCAGATATGCAAGGCTGATCCAATATTCAAAAACCAATCAAATAATCCACTATATTAACAAGCTAAAAAGGAAAAAAAAACCTATAAAACCATATAAAGAGCATCTACAAAAAGAATCTATAGCAAATGTTATAATTAATCATAAAGGACTGAATACTTTCCCACTAAGATCAGGAATAAGGTCAGAATGTCCTCTCCCTCATCACTTATTCAAAATAGCACTGGAATTTCTAGTCAGTGCAATAAGGCAAGAAAAGGGAATAAAAAATAAAAACATATATTTGAAAGGAAGAAACAAAACTCTCCATATTTGCAGAAGGTAAAATTTATCTACATAAAATATCCCAATGAATCTACAAATACCTAGAAGTAGTATGTGATTTCAGCAATGCCGTAGGAAAGAAGATGTAATTACAAAACTCATTTTTCCCTATAAACTGGAATTGAATACATAGACATCAAAAATTTTAAATATAATACCTTTTACGATACTCAAGGACTGAAATGCCTAGGTGTAAATCTAATAAAATGTGGATAGTACGTGAATGGCAAAAACTACAAAGTGTCAGTGAAATAAATCAAACAAGGTACAAATAAGGGGAAAGACATATCTGCGTTCATATCTGGAGTAAACTGCACTTGGTCATGGTGTATAATTTTTTAATATATCACTGAATTCTATTTGCTAATATTTTGTCAAATATTTTTGCAACTGTGTTGGTCTGTAGTTATATTTTTGTGCTTTCCTTGTCTGTATTTGGTAACAGAGTAATACTGGTTTCATAGAATTAATCTAGAAGTGTTGCGTCCAATTCCGTTTTCTGGAAATGATGATATAGAAGTGGTATTAACTCCTCTTTAAATGTTTGATGGAATTTTCCATTGAAACATTTTGGTCTATATATTTTTTGTTGTGTAATTAAATTAAAAATTAAATTTTTCTTACTAGATATAGGACTATTCAAATTATCATTTTTATTTTGGTGATCTGTGGTATTTTGTGGTTTTTGAGGAACTGATTCACTTCACATAAAGTGTCAAATTTATGTGTGTAGAGTTGCCTCTAGACGTTTTGTAGCTTCTCTGATATGCCATGCTACCTCCTGCTACAGAATATATGAACAGTCTATTCTCTCCATCTTAAGTGCTCCATTTCTACCCACCTATCCACAATCCACCATTTTTTAACCTAGTTTGCCTCTACTATGCCTTCACTTTCAGATCTGTTACTTCCTCAAGGATATCTTCTCTGATAGCTTCTTTATCCCACCACATCTTGGACACACACACACAATTCTAGGTCAGGTTTATTGTTATATGATTTTAAAGAACTGAGTAACATTTCTTTACAGTGCTCATCTCAGTTTGTAATTACACACATTTATATTTGTAATTAAAAATCAATATCTGCTTTACTAACTACAATATACATGCCATGAGATAAAGACTATATCTTTTCTTCCAAACCTTTGCATTCCTACTTTAAGCAAAATATATATCATTAATAGCAAGTAAATTGTAGCTAATCTTTGGCTAATCTTGTAAACGGAACACAATTTGGGTACATAGAGTGGGAAGGTTAGTCTCCTAATGCAGAGTCTTAATGTGGGAGATCCAAAATGGAGTGAAAAATATTGTTTTTTGCAATTATCTTCCATGATCCAGTAATTTTAGTAGTGAAAGAGAAAGTGAAGATCTGCTCATGGGATGGGCAGATGTAAGTTGCCCACTTAGATCACTTTCTAAATCTAAGTTGTCATGTTGTCAGCTAAGTTGCCTTTGCTTCCTACATTTTCTTTTAACCAAACACATCCCATTCATACACACCTCTCACCTCAAGCCCTCAGACTCTGCTAGAGAAGATTCGCATTGATTTCAATTTTGGAAAAAAAATCAATTGTTAAATATTGGGAAAAATTATTATTTTCTCGAGGACAATTAATTCCCAGAGGTGGAGCCTCTGGTTGTGACATTAATTCTACGAGTTTTCACAGATCAGGGCAATCTGACTTTAATTAATTATATGCTTAGTGCCATTCAATGACTCAAGTTCATATCAGAAGAAAAATGTATCTATACTTTAAAAGATTACCTACATTCTTCTAGAAAAATTTTTAACACTGGGAATATCTTTATTCAATAGAAAATTGAACATTTTTAGAAAGGAAGGAATTGGAATGGTTGTTTCCTTTTGTTATTATTATTACCTCTTTTATTACCATCATTTATTTAACCAATCATTGTTGTGCATTATGATTGTTTCTTTTTTTCAATTTAACATACAAATCAGTATAGCAAATATGCATATGCATAGATCTTTCTATTTTTTTAACATCTCTATTGGAGTATAATTGCTTTAAAATGGTGTGTTAGTTTCTGATTTACAACAAAGTGAATCAGTTTTACATATACATATATCTCCATATATCTTCCCTCTTAGGTCTCCCTCCCACCCTCCCTATCCCACCCCTCTAGGTGGTCACAGAACACCGAGCTGATATCCCTGTGCTATGTGGCTGCTTCCCACTAGCTATCTATTTTACATTTGGTAGTATATATAAGTCCATGACACTCTCTCACTTCATCCCAGCTTACCCTTCACTCTGCCCCTGTCCTCAAGTCCATTCTCTGCATTTTTATTCCTGTTCTGCCCCTAGGTTCTTCAAAACAACTTTTTCTTTTTACATACCATATATATGTGTGAGCATACAGTATTGGTTTTTCTCTTTCTGACTTACTTCACTCTGCATGACAGACGCTATGTCCATCCAAATCGCTACAAATAATTCAATTACATTTATTTTTATGGCTGAATACTATTACAATTTATATATGTGCCACATCTTCTTTATCCGTTCATCTGTTGATGATATGATACTATACATGACACTATATACATGATACTATACATGGAGAATCCTAAAGATGCTATAAGAAAATTACTACAGCTAATCAATGAATTTGGTAAAGTAGCAGGATGCAAAATTAATGTACATAAATCTCTTGCATTCCTATGAATGAAAAATTCGAACGTGAAATTACCTTTTACCATTGCAACAAAAACAATAAAATGCCTAGCAATAAATCTACCTCAGGAGACAGAAAACCTGTATGCAAAAAACTATAAGACACTGATGAAAGAAATTAAAAATGAAACAAACAGATGGAGAGCGATACCATGTTCTTTTATTGGAAGAATCAACATTGTGCAAATGACTCTACTACCCAAAACAATCTACAGATTCAATACAATCCCTGTCAAACTACCAATGGTGATTTTCACAGAAATAGAACAAAAAATTTCACAATTTGTGTGGAAACGCAAAATACCTCAAATAGCCAAAGCAATCTTAAGAAAGAAAAATGGAGCTGGAGGAATCAGGTTCCCTGACTTCAGACTATACTACAAAGCTACAGTAATCAAGAAAGTATGGTACTGACACAAAAACAGAAATATAGATCAATGGAACAGGATAGAAAGCCCAGAGATAAACCCACACACCTTAACTTTGATAAAGGAGGCAGGAATGTACAGTGGAGAAAAGACAGCCTCTTCAATAAGTGGTACTGGGAAAACTGGACTGCTACATGTAAAAGTATGAGATTAGATCACTCCCTAACACCATACACAAAAATAAGCTCAAAATGGATTAAAGACCTAAATGTAAAGCCAGAAACTATCAAACTCTTAGAGGAAAACATAGGCAGAACACTCTATGACATAATTCACAGCACGATCCTTTTTGACCCACCTCCCAGAGAAATGGAAATAAAAACAAAAATAAACAAATGGGACCTAATGAAACTTCAAAGCATTTGCACAGCAAAGGAAACCATAAACAAGACCAAAAGAAAACCCTCAGAATGGGAGAAAATATTTGCAAATGAAGCAACTGACAAAAGATTAATTTCCAAAATTTACCAGCAGCACATGCAGCTCAATAACAAAAAAACAAACAACCCAATCCAAAAATGGGCAGAAGACCTAAATAGACATTTCTCCAAAGTAGATATACAGATTGCCAACAAACACATGAAAGAATGCTCAACATCATTAATCACTAGAGAAATGCCAATCAAAACTACAATGAGATATCATCGCATACCAGTCAGAATGGCCATCATTAAAAAATCTAGAAACAATAAATGCTGGAGAGGCTGTGGAGGAAAGGGAACACTCTTGCACTGCTGGTGGGAATGTGAATTGGTTCAGCCATTATGTAGAACAGTATGGAGGTTCCTTAAAAAACTACAAATAGAACTAACATATGACCCAGCAATCCCACTACTGGGCATATACCCTGAGAAAACTAAAATTCAAAAAGAGTCATGTACCAAAATGTTCATTGTAGCTCTATTTACAATAGCCCGGAGATGGAAACAACCTAAGTGCCCATCATCGGATGAATGGATAAAGAAGATGTGGCACATATATACACTGGAATATTACTCAGCCATAAAAAGAAACAAAATTGAGCTATTTGTAATGAGGTGGATAGACCTAGAGTCTGTCATGCAGAGTGAAGTAAGTCAGAAAGTGAAAGACAAATACCGTATGCTAACACATATATATGGAATTTAAGAAAAAAAAATGTCATGAAGAACCTAGGGGTAAGACAGGAATAAAGACACAGACCTACTGGAGAATGGACTTGAGGATATGGGGAGGGGGAAGGGTGAGCTTTGACAGGGCGACAGAGAGACATGGACATATATACACTACCAAACGTAAGGTAGTTAGCTAGTGGGAAGCAGCCACATGGCACAGGGAAATCAGCTTGGTGCTTTGTGACCGCCTGGAGAGGTGGGATAGGGAGTGTGGGAGGGAAGGAGACGCAAGAGGGAAGAGATATGGGAACATATTTATATATATAACTGATTCACTTTGTTATAAAGCAGAAATTAACACACCATTGTAAGGCAATTATACCCCAATAAAGATGTTTAAAAAAAAATGGAGCTGGAGGAATCAGGCTCCTAGACTTCAGACTGTATTACAATGTTACAGTAATAAAGACTGTATGATACTGGCACAAAACAAATATAGACAAATGGAACAGGATAGAAAGCCCAGAGATAAACATATGCACATGTGGTTACCTTATTTTTGATAAAGGAGGCAAGAATATACGATCTAGAAAAGACAGCCTCTTCAATATGTGGTGCTGGGAAAACTGGACAGCTACATGTAAAAGAATGAAATTAGAACACTCCCTAACACCATACACAAAAATAAGCTCAAAATGGATCAAAGATGGGCTTCCCTGTTGGCGCAGTGGTTGAGAGTTCACCTGTCGATGCAGGGGACGCGGGTTCGTGCCCCAGTCTGGGAAGATCACGCATGCCGCAGAGCGGCTGGGCCCGTGAGGCATGGCCACTGAGCCTGCGCGTCAGGAGCCTGTACTCTGCAACGGGAGAGGCCACAGCAGTGACAGCCCCGCGTATCACACACACACACACACACACACACACACACACACACACACACAAAAACCAAAGACCTAAATGTAAGGCCAGACACTATAAATCTCTTAGAGGCAAACATAGACAGAACACTCTATGACATAAATCACAGCAAGATCCTTCTGCCCATTTTTGGATTGGGTTGTTTGCTTTTTTGATATTGAGCTGCATGAGCTTCTTGTAAATTTTGGAGATTAATCTTTTGTCAGTTGTTTCATTTGCAAATATTTTCTCCTATTCTGAGGGTTATCTTTTCATCTTGTTTACGTTTTCCTCTGCTGTGCAAAAGTTTTTAAGTTTCATTAGGTCCCATCTGTTTGTTTTTATTTCTATTTCTCTAGGAGGTGGGTTAAAAAGGATTTGTTTCTTAAAGTAGGATTGTATTGCTATAAACTTCCCTCTTATAACTGCTTTTTCTGCATCCCATAGGTTTTGGGTCGTCATGTTTTCATTGTCGTTTGTTTCTAGATAGTTTTTGATATCCACTTTGATTTCTACAGTGATCTCTTGGTTATTAAGTAGTGTATTGTTTAGCTTCCATGTGTTTGTATTTTTTACAGATTTTTTTTCCTGTTATTGATACCTAGTCAAATAGTGTTGTGGTTGAAAAAGATAATTGATATGATTACAGTTTTCTTAAATTTACCAAGGCTTGATTTGTGACCCAAGATATGATCTATCTTGGATAATGTTCCATGAGCACTTGAGAAGAAAGTGTATTCTGTTGTTTTTGGATGGAATGCCCTATAAATATCAATTAAGTCTATCTTATTTAATGTATCATTTAAAGCTTGTGTTTGGTATTTATTTTCATTTTTCATGATCTGTCCATTGGTTAAACTGGGGTGTTAAATTCCCCTACTATGAATGTGTTACTGTTGATTTCCCCTTTTATGGCTGCTAGCATTTGCCTTATGTTTTGAGGTGCTCCTATGTTGGGTGCAAAAATATTTACAAGTGTTATATCTTCTTCTTGGATTGATCCTTTGATCATTATGTAGTGTCCTTCTTGTCTCTTGTAATGATCTTTACTTTAAAGTCTATTTTGTCTGATATAAGAATTGGTACTCCAGCTTTCTTTTGGTTTCCTTTTGTATGGAATATCATTTTCCATCCCCTCACTTTCAGTCTGTATGTGTCCCTAGGTCTGAAGTGGGTCTCCTGTAGACAGCATATATATTGCTCTTGTTTTAGTATCCATTCAGCCAGTCTATGTCTTTTGGTTGGAGCATTTAATCCATTTGCATTTAAGGTAATTATCGATATGTATGTTCCTATTACAGTTTTCTTAATTGTTTTGGTTTTGTTACTGTAGGTCTTTTCCTTCTCTTGTGTTTCTAGTCTAGAGAAGTTCCTTTAGCATTTGCTGTAAAGCTGGTTTGGTGGTGCTGAATTCTCTTAGCTTTTGCTTCTTCTGTAAAGGTTTTAATTTCTCTGTCGAATCTGAGTTAGATCCTTGCTGGGTAGAGAAATCTTGGTTGTATATTTTTCCCTTTCATCACTTTAAGTATGTCTTGCCACTCCCATCTGGCTTGCAGGCTTTCTGCTGAAGGGTCAGCTGTTAACCTTATGCGGATTCCCTTGTATGCTATTTGCTGTGTTTCCCTTGCTGCTTTTAATACTTTTTCTTTGTATTTAATCTTTGATAATTTGGTTAATATGTATCTTGGCATGTTTCTCCTTGGATTTATCCTGTATGTGACTCTCTGCACTTCCTGGACTTGATTGACTATTTCCTTTCCAATATTAGGCAAGTTTTCAGCTATAATCTCTTCAAATATTTTCTCAGTCCCTTTCTCTTACTCTTCTTCTTTTGGGACCCCTATAATTCGAATGTTGGTGCATTTAATGTTGTTCCAAACGTCTCTAATAATGTTCTCAATTATTTTCATTCTTTTTTCTTTATTTGGCTTTGCAGTACTTTTTTCTACTATTTTATCTTCCAGGTCACTTATCCATTCTTCTGCCTCAGTTATTCAGCTCTTGATTCCTTCCAGATAATTTTTAATTTCGTATTTTTGTGTTGTTCATCATTGTTTGTTTGCTCTTTAGTTCTGATAGGTCCTTGTTAAACATTTCTTGTATTTTCTCCATTCTATTTCCAAGATTTTGGATCATCTTTACTACATCTTTATCATTACTCTGATGTATTTTTCAGGTAGACTCCTTATTTCCTCTTCATTTTTTTGGTCTGTTGGGTTTTTACTTTGCTCCTTCATCTGCTGTGTGTTTCTCTGTCTTTTCATTTTGCTTAACTTATTGTATTTAGGGTCTCATTTTCACAGGCTGCTGGTTTGTAGTTCCTGTTGTTTTTGGTGTATGCCCCCAGTGCCTAAGGTTGGTTCAGTGGGTTGTGTAGGCTTCCTCGTGGAGGGGACTAGTGCCTGTGTTCTCGTGGATGAGCCTGGATCTTGTGTTTCTGGTGGTGATGACCACGTCTGGTGGTGTGTTTTGGGGTGTCTGAGACCTTATTATGACTTTAGGCAGCCGCTATGCTAATAGGTGGGGTTGTGTTCCTGTCCTGTTGATTGTTTGGCTTAGGTTGGCCAGCACTGTATCTTGCTCTTCATTGAGTGGAGGTGAGTGTTAGCATTGAGATGGAGTTCTCTTGGAAACTTTCTCCATTTGATATTATGTGGAGCCGGGAGGTCTCTAGTGGACCAATATCCTGAACTTGGCTCTACCACCTTAGAGACACAAGCCTGACACTCGGTCAGAGCACCAAGACCCTATCAGCCACATGGCTCAGATGAAAAGGGAGACAAAAAGAAAGAAAGAAAGAAAAGAAAATAATTAAAATAAAAAATAATTATTAAAAATAAAAAAGTTATAAAAGAAAGAAAGAAAGAAGAGAGAAACCAAACCAAAAAACAAATCCATCAATGATAACATGTGCTAAAAACTATACCAAAATAAAAAAAAAGAAAAATGGACAGACAGAACCCTAGGACAAATGGTAAAAGGAAAACTCTACAGACAAAATCACACAAGGAAGCATACACCTACATGCTAACAAAAAGAGAAATAGGAAAAAAATTATATATATTTATATATAAAAAGAAAGTATGAATGGAGCAACCAAATCAATAAAGTAATATGCCAGTGATAATAAACTCTAAATACTAAACTAAGATAAACATAAATCTGGAAACAAATTAGATGCAGAAAGCAAACCCTAAGCCTACAGTTGCTCCCAAATCTACCACCTCAATTTTGGGATGATTCGTTGTCTATACAGGTATTCCAGAGATGCAAGGTACATCAAGTTGATTGTGGAGATTTAATCTGCTACTCCTGCGGCTGCTGGCAGAAATTTCCCTTTCTCTTCTTTGTTCACATAGCTCCTGGGATTCAGCTTTGTATTTGTCCCTGCCTCTGCGTGTAGGCCACCTGAGGGCGTCTGTTCTTCACTCAGACAGGACTGGGTTAAGAGAGCAGCTGATTAGGGGCTCTGGCTCACTCAGGCTGGGGGGAGGGAGGGGTACAGAATGTCGGGCAAGCCTGCAGCAGCAGAGGCTGCTGTGACGTTGCAACAGCCTGTGGCATGCCGTGTGTTCTCCTGGGGAAGTTGTCCCTGGATCATGGGATCCTTGCAGTGGTGGGTTGCACAGGCTCCTGTGAGGGGATGTGTGGATAGTGACCTGTGCTTGCACACAGGCTTCTTGGTGGCTGCAGCAGCAGCCTTAGAGTTTCATGTCCGTCTCTGGTGTCCGCGCTGATAGCTGCGACCCATGCCCCTATCTGGAGTTCGTTTAGGCGGTGCTTTGAATCCCTTCTCATTGTGCACCCCCCAAAAATGGTCTTTTTCCTCTTAGGCAGTTCCAGACTTTTTCCCGGACTCCCTCCTGGCTAGCTGTGGCGCACTAGCCCCCTTCAGGCTGTGTTCATGCAGCCAACCCCAATCCTCTCCCTGAAATCTGACCTCCAAAGCCAGAGCCTCAGCTCCCAGCCCCCACCCATCCTGGAGGGTGAACAGAGAAGCCTCTCAGGCTGGTGAGTGCTGGTCGGCACCGGTGCTCTGTGAGGGAATCTCTCTGCTTTGCCCTCGGCACCCCTGATGCTGCACTCTCCTCCATGGCTCCAAAGTTTATCCCCATCACCCCCACCCCGTCTCTGCCAGTGAAGGGGCTTCCTAGTGTGTGGAAACTTTTCCTCCTTCACAGCTGCCTTCCAGAGGTGCAGGTCCCATTCCTATTCTTTGTCTCTCTTATTTCTTTTGCCCTAACCAGGTATGTGGGGTGTTTCTTGTCTTTTGGCAAGTCTGAGGTCTTCTGCCAGCGTTCAGTAGGTGTTCTGTAGGAGATGTTCCACATGTGGATGTATTTCTGATGTATTTGTTGGGAGGAAGGTGATCTCCATGTCTTACTCCTCTGCTATCTTGAAGGTCTCTGCCAGACTGGATATTTCTGAAGGGAGTTGTGCTTATAAAAGTCATCTAATCAAATTCCTACCATTTCTTATCATTAATATTGTTTTTATATCAATGAGAACAAGTAAAAAGTGGGTAGATATGTTTAGTTTAATGATAGCAAATTGAAAATTCTGCCCTGTACAGAGGTATAACCAAAGAAAAGTTGTAGTCCTCCAGGGGAAAAAAGAAAACAGAAATTCTCATGAGATGATGATAGTAAGAATTGTGGTGATAATGAAGTATTTTTCCCCAGCTCTGATGAGGGGTAACATTTCTGAATATTTTGGTGCTGGTGAACTTCCCTTTTTTTCATTCATTTAACCAAAATATATTGATTGTCTTTACATGCTAGGCAATTATTCTAGTTTCACATTTCCTTTATGAATACATTTGAGTCATTCATGAGTTCATGCATGTAAGGAGCCTTCCCCATACTCTTCTATGATAACATGATTTAAAGAGAGTTCAGTTAAGCAAGGTAAGTCCAGCCATCATTTTTTTTTCTTTGGTGTGGACATATGTTATTATTTCTCTTGGGTATATATCTATGAATTGCTGGTTCATACAGTTCCTCTTTTTAACAATTTCAGAAACTGCCTGACTACTTTCCAAAGTGGATACACTATTTTACATTCCCACCAAACATAGAATATATGGTTCTAATTTCTCCATGTATTTGCCAGCAATTACTAATTTCTACCTTTTTTAAACATCTTTATTGGGGTATAATTGCTTTACAATGGTGTGTTAATTTCTGCTTTATAACAAAGTGAATCAGTTATACAAATACCTATGTCCCCATATCTCCTCCCTCTTGCATCTCCCTCCTCCCACACTCCCTATCCCACCGCTCCAGGCACACACAAAGCACTGAGCTGATCTCCCTGTGCTATGCGGCTGCTTCCCACTAACTATCTACCTTAAGTTTGGTAGTGTATATATGTTCATGCCTCTCTCTCACTTTGTCACATCTCACCATTCCCCCTCCCCGTATACTCAAGTCCAGTGTCCAGTAGGTCTGTGTCTTTATTCCTGTCTTACCCTATGATCTTCATGACATTCTTTTCTTAAATTCCATATATATGTGTTAGCATATGGTATTTGTCTTTCTCTTTCTGACTTACTTCACTCTGCATGACAAACTCTAGGTCTGTCCATCTCATTACAAATAGCTCAATTTCGTTTCTTTTTATGGCTGAGTAATATTCCAGTGTATATATGTGCCACATCTTCTTTACCCATTCATCCGATGACGGGCACTTAGGTTGTTTCCATCTCTGAGCTATTGTAAATAGAGCTGCAATGAACATTTTGGTACATGACCCTTTTTGAATTATGGTTTTCTCAGGGTATATGCCCAGTAGTGGGATTGCTGGGTCATATGGTAGTTCTATTTGTACTTTTTAAGGAACCTCCATACTGTTCTCCATAGTGGCTGTACCAATTCACATTCCCACCAGCAGTGCAAGAGTGTTCCCTTTCCTCCACAACGTCTCCAGCATTTATTGTTTCTAGATTTTATGATGATGGCCATTCTGACTGGTGTGAGATGATACCTCATTTAGATTTTTTGATGATGGCCATTCTGACTGGTGTGAGATGATATCTCATTGTAGTTTTGATTTGCATTTCCCTAATGATTAATGATGTTGAGCATTCTTTCATGTGTTTGTTGGCAGTCTGTGTATCTACTTTGGAGAAATGTCTATTAAGGTCTTCTGCCCATTTTTGGATTGGGTTGTTTGTTTTTTTATTATTGAGCTGCATGAGCTGCTTGTAAATTTTGGAAATTAATCCTTTGTCAGTTGCTTCACTTGCAAATATTTTCTCCCATTCTGAGGGTTGTCTTTTGGTCTTGTTTATGGTTTCCTTTGCTGTGCAAATGCTCTGAAGTTTCATTAGGTCCCATTTGTTTTTGTTTTTATTTCCATTTCTCTGGGAGGTGGGTCAAAAAGGATCGTGCTGTGATTGATGTCATAGAATGTTCTGCCTATGTTTTCCTCTAAGAGTTTGATAGTTTCTGGCCTTACATTTAGGTCTTTAATCCATTTTGAGCTTATTTTTGTGTATGGTGTTAGGGAGTGATCTAATCTCATACTTTTACATGTACCTGTCCAGGTTTCCCAGCACCACTTATTGAAGAGGCTGTCCTTTCTCCACTGTACATTCCTGCATCCTTTATCAAAGATAAGGTGACCATATGTGTGTGGGTTTATCTCTGAGTTTTCTGTCCTATTCCATTGGTATATCTTTCTGTTTTTCTACCAGTACCATATTGTCTTGATTACTGTAGCTTTGTAGTATAGTCTGAAGTCAGGGAGCCTGATTCCTCCGGCTCCATTTTTCATTCTCAAGATTGCTTTGGCTTTTCGAGTTCTTTTGTGTTTCCATATATATTGTGAAATTTTTTGTTCTAGTTCTGTGAAAAATGCCAGTGATAGATTGATAGGGATGGCATTGAATCTGTAGATTGCTTTGGGTAGTAGAGTCATTTTCACAATGTTGATTCTTCCCATCTAAAAACATGGTATATCTCTCCATCTATTTGTATCTTCCTTAATTTCTTTCATCAGTGCCTTATAATTTTCTGCATACATGTCTTTTGTCTCCTTAGGCAGGTTTATTCCTAGATATTTTATTCTTTTTGTTGCAATGGTTAATGGGAGTGTTTTCTTGATTTCATTTTCAGATGTTTCATCATTAGTGTATAGGAATGCAAGAGATTTCTGTGCATTAATTTTGTGTCCTGCAACTTTACCAAATTCATTGATTAGCTCTAGTAGTTTTCTGGTAGCATCTTTAGGATTCTCTATGTATAGTATCATGTCATCTGCAAACAGTGACAGCTTTACTTCTTCTTTTCTGATTTGGGTTCCTTTTATTTCCTTTTCTTCTCTGATTTTTGTGGCTAAAACTTCCAAAACTATGTTGAATAAGAGTGGTGAGAGTGGGCAACCTTGTCTTGTTCCTGATCTTAGTGGAAATGCTTTCAGTTTTTCACCATTGAGGACGATGTTGGCTGTGGGTTTGTCATATATGGTCTTTATTATGTTGAGGAAAGTTCCCTCTATGCCTACTTTCTGCAGGGTTTTTATCATAAATGGGTGTTGAATTTTGTCAAAAGATTTCTCTGCATCTATTGAGATGATCATATGGTTTTTCTCCTTCAATTTGTTAATATGGTTTATCACATTGATTGATTTGCGTATATTGAAGAATCCTTGCATTCCTGGAATAAACCCCACTTGATCATGGTGTATGATCCTTTTAATGTGCTGTTGGATTTTGTTTGCTACTATTTTGTTGAGAATTGTTGCATCTATGTTCATCAGTGATATTGGCCTGTAGTTTTCGTTCTTTGTGACATCCTTGTCTGTTTTGGTACCAAGGTGATGGTAGCCTTGTAGAATGAATTTTGGACTGTTTCTCCCTCTGCTATATTTGGGAAGAGTTTGGGGACAGGTGTTAGCTGTTCTCTAAATGTTTGATAGAATTCGCCTGTGAACCCAACTGGTCCTGGGCTTTTGTTTGTTGGAAGATTTTTAGTCACAGTTTCTATTTCAGTGCTTGTGATTGGTCTGTTCATACTTTTTATTTGTTACTGATTCAGTCTTGGCAGGTTGTGCATTTCTAAGAATTTTGCCATTTCTTCCAGGTTGTCCATTTTATTGGCATATAATTGTTTGTAGTAATCTCTCATGATCTTTTGTATTTCTACAGTGTCAGTTGTTACTTCTCCTTTTTCATTTCTGTTTCTATTGATTTGAGTCTTCTCCCTTTTCTTCTTGATGAGTCTGGATAATGGTTTATCTAGTTTGATTATCTTCTCAAAGAACCAGCTTTTTATTTTATTGATATTTGCTATTGTTTCCTTCATTTCTTTTTCATTTATTTCTGATCTGATTTTTATGATTTCTTTCCTAGTGCCAACTCTGGGGTTTTTTGTTCTTCTTTCTCTAATTGCTTTAGGTGCAAGGTTAGATTGCTTATTCAATTCATTTCCTGTTTCTTAAGGTGGGCTTGTATTGCTATAAACTTCCCTCTTAGAACTGATTTTGCTGCATCATATAGTTTATGGGTCATTGTGTCTCCATTTTCATTTGTTTCTAGGTATTTTTTGATTTCCTCTTTGGTTTCTTCAGTGATCAATTCTTTATTAAGCAGTGTATTGTTTAGCCTCCATGTGTTTGTATTTTTGACAGATCTTTTCCTGTAATTAATATCTAGTCTCATGGCGTTTTGGTTGGAAAAGATACTTGTTACAATTTGAATTTTCTTAAATTTACCAAGGCTTGATTTGTGGCCCAGGATGTGATCTATCCTGGAGAATGTTCCATGAGCACTTGAGAAAAATGTGTATTCTGTTGTTTTTGGATGGAGTGTCCTATAAATATCAATTAAGTCCATCTTGTTTAATGTATCATTTAAAGCTTGTGTTTCCTTATTTATTTTCATTTTGGATGATCTGTCCATTCGTGAAAGTGGGGTGTTAAAGTCCCCTACTATGTATGTGTTACTGTCGATTTCCCCTTTTATGGCTGTTAGTATTTGCCTTATGTATTGAGGTGCTCCTATGTTGGGTGCATAAATATTTACAATTGTTATATCTTCTTCTTGGATCAATCCCTTGATCATTATGTAGTGTCCTTCTTTGTCTCTTCTAATAGTCTGTATTTTAAAGTCTATTTTGTCTGATATGAGAATTGTTACTCCAGTTTTCTTTTGATTTCCATTTGCATGGAATATCATTTTCCATCCCCTTACTTTCAGTCTGTAGGTGTCCCTAGGTCTGAAGTGGGTCTCTTGTAGACACCATATATATGGGTTTTGTTTTTGTATCTATTCAGCCAGTCTGTGTCTTTTGGTGGGAGCATTTAGTCCATTTACATTTAAGGTAACTATTGATATGTATGTTTGTGTTCCCATTTTCTAAATTGTTTTGGGTTCCTTATTATAAGTCTTTTCCTTTTCTTTTGTTTCTTGCCTAGAGAAGTTCCTTTTGCATTTGTTGTAAAGCTGGTTTAGTGGTGCTGAACTCTCTCAGCTTTTGCTTGTCTGTAAAGGTTTTAATTTCTCCATCACATCTGAATGAGACCCTTGCTGGGTAGAGTAATCTTGCTTGCAGGTTTTTCTCCTTCATCACTTTCAGTATGTCCTGCCAGTCCCTTCTGGCTTGCATAGTTTCTGCTGAGAGATCAGTTGTTAACCTTATGGGGATTCCCTTGTGTGTTTTTTGTTGTTTTTCCCTTGCTGCTTTTAATATGCTTTCTTTGTATTTAATTTTTGACAGTTTGATTAATATGTGTCTTTCTGTGTTTCTCCTTGGATTTATCCTGTACGGGATGCTCCATGCTTCCTGGACTTGATTAACTATTTCCTTTCCCATATTAGGTAAGTTTTCAAGTATAATTTCTTCAAATATTTTCTCAGTCCCTTTCTTTTTTTCTTCTTCTTTTGGAACCCCCATAATTCGAATGTTGTTGCGTTTAATATTGTCCCAGAGGTCTCTGAGACTGTCCTCAGTTCTTTTCATTCTTTATTCTTTATTCTGCTCTACAGTAGTTATTTCCACTCTTTTATCTTCCAGGTCAATTATCCGTTCTTCTGCCTCAGTTATTCTGCTATTGATCCCATCTAGAGTATTTTTCATTTCATTTATTGTGTTGTTCATCATTGTTTGTTTCATCTTTAGTTCTTCTAGGTCCTTGTTAAATGTTTCTTGCATTTTGTCTATTCTATTTCCAAGATTTTGGATCATCTTTACTATCATTATTCTGAATTCTTTTTCGGGTAGACTGCCTATTTCCTCTTCATTTGTTAGGTCTGGTGGGTTTTTATCTTGCTGCTTCATCTGCTGTGTGTTTTTCTGTCTTCTCATTTTTCTTATCTTACTGTGTTTGGGGTCTCCTTTTTGCAGGCTGCAGGTTCGTAGTTCCCGTTTTTTTGATGTCTGTCCCCAGTGGTTAAGTTTGTTTCAATGGGTTGTGTAGGCTTCTTGGTGGAGGGGACTAGTGCCTGTGTTCTGGTGGAGGAGGCTGGATCTTGTCTCTCTGGTGGGCAGGTCCACTTCTGGTGTAGTGTTTTGGGGTGTCTGTGGCCTTAATATGATTTTAGGCAGCCTCTCTGCTAATTGATGGGGCTGTGTTCCTGTCTTGCTAGTTATTCGGCATAGGGTGTCCAGCACTGTAGCTTGCTGGTCGTTGAGTGAAGCTGGGTCTTGGTGTTGAGTTGGAGGTCTCTGGGAAATTTTCGCCATTTGATATTATGTGGAGCTGGGAGGTCTCTTGTTGACCAGTGTCCTGAAGTTGGCTCTTCCACCTCAGAGGCAGAGCACTGACTCCTGGATGCAGCACCAAGAGCCTTTCATGCACACAGAAAAAGAGGAAAATTGGAAAAAAATCATAAATCTTTCTCTCAAAGTCCACCTCCTCAATTTGGGATGATTCATTTTCTATTCATATATTCCATAGATGCAGGGTACATCAAGTTGATTGTGGAGCTTTAATCCGCTGCTTCTGAATCTGCTGGGAGAGATTTCCCTTTCTATTCTTTGTTACCACAGGTCCCCTGCACTCAGATTTGGATTTGGCCCCGACTGTGTGTGTAGGTCACCGGAGGGCGTCTGCTTTTCGCTCAGACTCGACAGGGTTAAAGAGCCGCTGCTTCGGCGTCTCTGGCTCACTCAGGCCTGGATGAGGGAGGGGTACGGATGTGGAGTGAGCCTGCAGCAGCACAGGCCAACGTGACATTGCACCAGCCTGAGGCCTGCCGTTCGTTCTCCCGGGGAAGTTGTCCCTGGATCCCGGGAACCTGGCAGTGGCAGGCTGCATAGGCTCCCCAAAAGAATGGTGTGGATAGTGACTTGTGCTCGCACACAGGCTTCTTGTTGACAGCAGCAGCAGCGTTCGTGTCTCCCGCCTGTCTCTGGGGTCCGCGCTTTTAGCCACGGCTCATGCCTGTCTCTGGAGTTCCTTTAACCAGTGCTCTTAATCCCCTCTCCTTGCGCACCAGGAAACAAAGAGGGAAGAAAAAGTCTCTTGCCTCTTCGGCAGCTCCAGACCTTTTCCCAGACTCCCTCCCGGCTAGCTGTGGTGCACTAACCCCTTCACGCTGTGTTCACGCAGCCAATCCCAGTCCTCTCCCTGTGCTCCAACCAAAGCCCGAGCCTCAGCTCGCAGTCCTGCCCACCCAGGCAGGTGAGCACACAAACCTCTTGGGCTGGTGAGTGCCAGTCGGCACCGATCCTCTGTGCGGGAATCTCTCCACTTTGCCCTCCCCACCCCTGTTTCTGTACTCTCCTCCATGGCTCTGAAGGTCCCCCCTCTGCCACCTGCAGTCCCCGCCTGGGAAGGGGCTTCCTAGTGTTTGGAGACCTTTCCTGCTTCACAGCTCCCTCCCACTGGTGCAGGTCCCATCCCTATTCTTTTGTCTCTGTTTTTTCTTTTTTTCTTTTTCCCTACCCATATACGTGGGGAGTTTCTTGCCTTTTGGGATGTCTGAGGTCTTCTGCCAGCATTCATTAGGTGTTCTGTAGGAGTTGCTCCGCGTGTAGATGTATTTCTGGTGTATCTGTGGGGAGGAAGTTGATATCCGTGTCTTTCTCTTCCGCCATCTTCCCCTCCCCCCTATTTTCTCCAGCCATCAATTTTTATTCAGCCATGCTACGTGAATGTAGCATTTATTTGGAGCATTAATTTCCTTCTTAGAAAAATAAGAGTAAAAGTGATTTTCTCATTATTAGACTTTATGAAACACATGCTTAAGTAGCCAACTGAGGCTTCAGCTCACTCAATGTTTTTGTATTTATAGGTTACCTTTGTTTCTTTTATTTCTTCTCTTTTAAATTATAAAGATAACACTAGCTCATGATAAAATATTTAAACAAAAACATCCAAACAGTATAGAAGTATAAGCAATAAAGAGTATTTTTCTTTTCTTCTCCCATAATATCAATAATTTAGTGTATATCCTTCCAAACCTCTTTCAAAGTGTATACACAACTACATCTTCTTACAGTTTTAATCAAAATATTATGCAAAAACTGCATAGAATGAAGTGAATCTGTATGAACTGACATGGAAGGATGGCTTTAAAATCATAATGTTAGTGGAAAAAGAGTGACTTGCAGAACAGTACAGGTAATATTTGTGTAGCTTTTACTGTCATGATTGGGAATCCCCTTCTATTTTGATTTTCATTAGTATTAGACCTAATAGAAAGATAAAGACAGATTTTTAAATTTTGGAAAAAGCAATCCTGAAATTACTATATCAATAAACTCAAAAATAACTATAAGTTTAAAAGTAAATATGCTCATATTTTCACAGTTGCAAACTCCCAACCGTTCATTTTCCATAAAGTGGCTACTTATGATCGTAGAAAATTTTCTGTCTATGAATTTATGAAACCAAACCTTAGAACAAATGCTGTGACTGCCTTTCACATGGAAATTTTCAAAAACCATATTAGAGAAGATATAGAGAGCCGTATGAAAAATAAAGATCTCCCATAAAGGTAAACACATGGACAAATATAAAAGCCAGTATTTTGTAATTTTGGTTTATAACTCCATATTTAATTTTCTATGGAAGTTAAAAGACATATGCATAAATAATAAATCTATGTTAATAGGTATATACCAATAACATAAAATGGGTAGTGGAGTTATAATGATGGGGAAATAAAATTTCTATATGCTATTGAATTTATTCTAGTATAAAATTAAAATATGTTGTTATAACTTTTACAAAGAAAATATCTATAGAAAGCACAGAAAAGGAAATGAGAAGGAAATCAAAATATATCACTAAATATATTGGCTAAACACAAAGGAAAGCAGTAATGTAAGAAATGAAGGACAAAAAGCTGTAAGATATATAAAAAATGAAAACAAAATTGTAAAAGTAAATCCTTCCCTGTCAGTACTTACTTTCTATGTAAATTGATTAAATGTCCATTCAAAAGACAAAAATTGGCAGAATGAATATAAAAACAGATCTAACTATATGTCTATAAGAGACTCACTTTAGATCTAAGGACATATACATGTAGAAAGTGAAATGTTGGAAAAGGATATTCCATTAAAGAGTAACCAAAATAAAGCAGATGTGGCTATGCTAATGCCAGACAAAATGAGCTTTAAGTCAAAAACTATTACAAGAGGCAAATAAGGACATTATATATTGATAAAATGATCAACTCACAAAGAAGACATAACAATTATAAACATATGTGCTCTAAACATCAGAGTTTTAAAATATGAGAAGCAAACATTGACAAAATTGAAGGTAGAATGATGCAGTTCTATAATAATAGTAGATGTCTTCAACTCCTCACTTTCAATAATGGATAGAACAATCATACAGAAGATCAATAAGGAAACAGTTCTTTAACCACACTGTTGACTAATTGGATCTAACAGACACATAAAGAACACTCTACACAACAACAGCACAATACATATTTTCTTAATGCACACATAATATTCTCCAGGATTAGACCATTTATTAGGCCACAAAACAAATCTTAATAGATTTTGAAAGACTTAAATAGTAAAAATTAACTTCTCTGATCAAAATAAAATGAAACTAGAAATAAATAGCACAGGGAAACTGGAAAATATACAAATACGTGCAAATTCATCAGAAACACTCTTAAGCAGTCATGAAAGAAAAGAACAATTAAAAAGGTAAATTAGAAAGTATCTTCAGACAAATTAAGATGAAAACACAATATACTCAAACTAATAGATTCAGTGAAAGCAGTCTTAAAAGGAAATTTTATAGCTGTAGGCACATATATCAAAAGACAAGAAAGATCTTAAACAACATAATTTTACATCCAAGGCCAGAAAAAGACAATACAAGAAAAGAAAACTACAGCCCAATACCCCTTATGAAAATTGATGCAAAATTCCTTAACAAAATACTAGCAAACAGAATTCAACAACACATTAAAAAGATTGTTCTCCATGGCCAAGTAAGATTTATTTCTTGAATGCAAAGATGATTCAACATATGAAAATCAGTTTAACACACAACATTAAAAGAACAAAGGGCAAAAACCACGTGACCACATAATCGTTTCTATTGATGGAGAAAAAGCATTTGCCAAAATTTAATATCTTTTTATGGTAAAAATACTGACAAACTATGAATAGAAGGAAACTTTCTTTTTTTAAAATTGGAGTATAATTGCTTTACAATGTTGTGTTAGTTTCTACTGTACAATGAATTGTATCAGCTATATGTATGTAAGGAACCCATAACTAACATTCATACTCAATGGTGAAAGAGTGAAAGCATTCCATTCAAAATCAGGAACAAGACAAGGAGGCCCACTTTCACCACTTCTATTCAACCCTATGGTTGCCAAATAGGCAAGAAAAAGAAATCCAAATTTGAAAGGAAGAAATAAAATTATCTTTGTTCACAGATGACATGATGTTACATGTAGAAAGTCCTATAAGCACAAAACTGTTAGAACTAATAACCAAATTCAGAAAAGTTGCAGGACATAAAATCAACACACGTAAATCAAGTGTGTTTCAACAGACTAACAATGAACAATCAAAAAAGGAACTTGAGAAAAAATTTTCATTTATAATAGCATCAAAAAGACTAAAATACTTAGTAATAAACTTAACCGAGAAGATGAGAGACTTGAAAACTACAAAACTTTGCTGAAATAAATTAAAGAAGACACAAATAAATGGAAAGATATACCACGTTCATGGACTGGCAGACTATATATATATATATATATATATATATATATATATATATATATATATATTTTTTTTTTTTTTTTTTTTTTTTTTTTTTTTGCGGTACGCAGGCCTCTCACTATTGTGGCTTCTCCCGTTGCGGAGCACAGGCTCTGGACGCGCAGGCTTAGTGGTCATGGCTCACGGGCCCAGCCACTCTGTGGCATGTGACATCTTCCCGGACTGGGGCACGAACCCGTGTCACCTGCATCGGCAGGCAGACTCTCAACCACTGCGCCACCAGGGAAGCCCCAGACAATATTTATAAAGATATAAATAATACCCAAGGAAATTTACAGATTACAATAACTCACTTATTTCACAGAGAAAACTACAACAATCAGAAAAGAACTTCACAACCTTCACCTACCACACCTGTATCTGTGCTAATACCTGCATCCATCATACTCTGCTTTACCTCATTATAACAGATGATAACGTGGGACATCACTCTAATTCTCTCTTCTTTCTCCTATATTTTAAATTTATTTTTAAATTTTTGGCTGCGTTGGGTCTTCATTGCTGCGCATGGGCTTTCTCTAGTTGTGGAGAGTGGGGGCTACTCTTTTTTGCGGTGCATGGGATTCTTATTGCGGTGGCTTCTCTTTCTGTGGATCACAGGCTCTAGGCACGTGGGCTTCAGTAGTTGTGGCACTCAGGCTCAGTAGTTGAGGCTTGTGGGCTTTAGAGCACAGGGTCAGTAGTGTGGCACATGGGCTTTGTTGCTCCACAGCATGAGGGATCTTCCCGGACCAGGGATCTAACCCGTGTCCCCTGCATTGGCAGGCGAATTCTTAACAACTGAGCTACCAGTGAAGTCTTACTTCATTTTAAGTGCTTCCTTCCCTTCTGTGTCATTTCCATTAGTGTACAAGTAATATGCTATTTCTTCAATCTTAGAAAATACTCTCTCTTGATCCCAGATACTTCTCTATTTATCTGTTCCCCTTTTGCAGTAAGACCCCTCAAGATATATATATATATATATATTCCTATATTCATATATATGTATATTCAGTAAGTATGGAGGAGGCTTCATTTCTCCTGCAACAGGAGCAGATTTGAAGAGGAAGAATGGGAAAGAGTGGGAGTTCACTTTTGAACATGTTGAATTTGAGATATCTATTATACATACAAATTAATATGTCAAGTAAATGGAGATATCATGTAGGCAATAGAGGTAACTAACGATAAGAAGGTTAAGTGGTTTTTTCTTGTCCTTAGAAGCTAATAAGTAGCAAATCTGGGATTCAAACTTAGATTGTTTGACTTCCAAGAGTATATTCTGAAACATTATAACTTACTGCTTCTCAGTTTAACTCTTGAGGTCTCATTCATTTGTTCAACAAATATTTATTAAACACATATATATTCAGGCCTGTGACTTATTTGGTGGTTACAAAGGTATAGAAGTGTAAGATATGATTTTTATCAGAAAAGTTATAATTTAATTTTAATTATAGTATATTTTCATTGAGAATACATTAAATGGTTTAATCTCTATTAGTAGGAAAATGCCGAGAAAATTAATAAAATTAAGTCATGTTCTCCTTGGGAAAGATAGTTGTCAATTTTAGCTGATCAGGAACATCAAGACACATGATGAATAACTCTCCTTTTGCTTCTGACTGTGGATGGAAAATGATGGAAACTAGAAACAGGGAATCCCAAAGGAAAAATAAAATTGTATCTTGATTTAGATTTATCTACATATGAAGGGAATGCTTGGCTAATGAAAAAAGCCAAAGCAGCTAGATACTAAGAGTAAATAAAATGATTTCAACTCTAATAAACCTTGAAGTGCAAGAACTACTTTGGATAGGGCAATTTTGATTTCTAATATACAAGTTCAAATGGAGTTACAGGTATACCACTCTAAAGGGTACTAAATACCAAGTAGGGATTGGTAATAGTTTATACAGTAGACAATAAAGTCTGAAGCTTTACCTAGATATGTATGGTATTTTATAACTTCCTCTTTCAGATGATAGAAGATGAAATGCTTATTTACCCATTTTTATAGTGCTTTTCAACTGATAAAAAGGAGACTGGGAAAGCAAATTTGCATCTCTGTTAAATCTCAGTACAGAAATCTTGGTTGTTCAGATTAGGTGGCCATTATCAAGCCACTGTTACTAATTGGTCACAACATGTTCTAATCATAGCAAGGGACCTAAAAGAAACCCTGTTATTTGAGTTTTCAAACATTCCTTAGAAGAAATAAGTAGCATCATCCTGATATCTGGACTTCTATAGACAGGAAAGAAGTCCCATTATTGTACTAATGAATGGAGTGTTTTTAATTTTTATGTATTTTCTAACACTCCAGGAGGAAGAGGAGGTTTTCTAGAGAGGGCTTCATGACAAATTTTACTCTGAATTGGTAATTTTCATCTGTAGTTATGAGAGACTTAAAAGTGTCAATACTCAAAGAACTTGAGCAAAATAAAGGTTTCCAACAAAGTTCTTAGTGCTGGATTATAATTTAGATACCTGCCTTGAGATGTGTTATAGAAGTAGTGCTATGTTGCCTAAGGCACTTGATACCAAGTATTTTCTTTTTGTTTTAACAAAACTATGAATTAAACATTGATTCAAAAATCAAAAACATTGATTCTAAAACATTGATTTAAATAGTGCTGCAATGAACATTAGGGTGCATGTATCTTTTCGAATTATGGTTTTCTCTGGGTATATGCCTAGGAGTGGGATTGCTGGATCATATGGTAGTTCTATTTTTAGTTTTTTAAGGAATCTCCCTACTGTTCTTCATAGCGGCTGTACTAATTTACATTCCCACTGTGGTTAGATTGCTGCTGTGGTTAGATTTACGTGCAAGTTTTGTATGCAGGTCTAGATTTGTTTTTTAAGTTAATAGACTATTTTGGAGCAGTTTCTGGTTTACAGAAAAATTAAGCACAAAGGACAGAGTTCTCATACCCCCTTACCTCTCTGCCCAGTTTCCCCTATTATTAACATCTTACATTAGCGTAATGCAATTGTTATAGTTAATGAACCAATATTGATTCATTATTACTAACTAATGTCCATACGTTACTTTAGACTTCACCCTTTGTTTTGTACATTATATAATTTTTTTTAATTTTTAAATTTTATTTTATTTATGTTTTTATACAGCAGGTTCTTATTGGTCATCAATTTTATACACACCAGTGTATACAGGTCAATCCCAATCGCCCAATTCAGCACACCACCATCACAACACCCCGCAGCTTTCCCCCATTGATGTCCATACGTTTGTTCTCTACATCTGTGTCTCAACATCTGCCCTGAAAACCAGTTCATCTGTACCATTTTTCTTTGTTCCACATACATGTGTTAATATACAATATTTGTTTTTCTCTTTCTGACTTACTTCACTCTGTATGACAGTCTCTAGATCCATCCACGTCTCAACAAATGACTCAATTTCATTATTTTTTATGGCTGAGTAATATTCCATTGTATATATGTACCACAACTTCTTTATTCATACGTCTGTCGATGGGCATTTAGGTTGCTTCCATGACCTGGTTATTGTAAAAACTGCTGCAATGAACATTGGGGTACATGTGTTTTTTTGAATTATGATTTTCTCTGGGTATATGTCCAGGAGTGGGATTGCTGGATCATACAGTAATTCTATTCTAGGTTTTTAAGGAACCTCCATACTGTTTTCCATAGTGGTTGTATTGATTTACATTCCCACCAACAGTGCAAGAGGGTTTCCTTTTCTCCACACCCTCTCCAGCATTTTTTGTTTTCAGATTTTCTGATGATGCCCATCCTAACTGGTGTGAGGTGATACCTCACTGTAGTTTTGATTTGCATTTCTCTAGTAATTAGTGATGTTGAGCAGATTTTCATGTGCTTCTTGGACATCTGTAGGTCTTCTTTGGAGAAATGTCTACTTAGGTCTTCTGCCCATTTTTGGATTGGGTTGTTTCTTTCTTTAATACTGAGCTGCATGAGCTGTTTATATATTTTGGAGATTAATCCTTTGTCCGTTGATTCATTTGCAAATATTTTCTCCCATTCTGAGGGTTGTCTTTTCATCTTGTTTATGGTTTCCTTTGCTGTGCAAACACATTGAAGTTTCATTAGGTCCCATTTGTTTATTTTTGTTTTTATTTCCATTACTCTAGGAGGTGGATCAAAAAAGATTTTGCTGTGATTTATGTCAAAGAGTGTTCTTCCTATGTTTTCCTTTAAGAGTTTTATAGTGTCCGGTCTTACATTTAGGTCTCAAATCCATTTTGAGTTTATTTTTGTGTATGGTGTTAGGGAATGTTCTAATTTCATTCTTTTACATGTAGCTGTCCAGTTTTCCAAGCACCACTTATAGAAAAGACTGTCTTTTCTCCATTGTATATCCTTGCCTCCTTTGTCATGGATTAGTTGATGATAGGTGCGTGGGTTTATCTCTGGGCTTTATATCTTATTCCATTGATATATGTCTCTGTTTTTGTGCCAGTACCATATTGTCTGGGTTACTGTAGCTTTGTAGTATAGTCTGAAGTCAGGGAGTCTGATTCCTCCAGCTCCGGTTTTTTCCCTCAAGACTGCTTTGTCTATTCGGGGTCTTTGGTGTCTCCATACAAATTTTAAGATTTTTTTGTTCTAGTTCTGTAAAAAATGCCATTGGTAATTTGATAGGGATTGCATTGAATCTGTAGATTGCTTTGGGTAGTATAGTCATTTTCACAATATTGATTCTTCCAACCCAAGAACATGGTATAGCTCTCCATCTGTTGTTATCATCTTAAATTTCTTTCATCAGTGTTTTATAGTTTTCTGCATACAGGTCTTTTGTCCCCCTAGGTAGGTTTATTCCTAGGTATTTTATTATTTTTGTTTCAGTGGTAAATGGGAGTATTTCCTTAATTTCTCTTTCAGATTTTTCATCATTAGTGTTTAGGAATGCAAGAGATTTCTGTGCATTAATTTTGTATCCTGCAACTTTACCAAATTCATTGATTAGCTCTAGTAGTTTTCTGGTGGCATTTTGAGGATTTTCTATGTATAGTATCAGGTCATCTGCCAACAGTGACAGTTTTACTTCTTCTTTTCCAATTTGTATTCCTTTTATTTCTTCTTCTCTGATTTCCGTGGCTAGGACTTCCAAAAATATGTTGAATAATAGTGGTGAGAGTGGACATCTTTGTCTTTTTCCTGATCTTAGAGGAAATGCTTTCAGTTTTTCACCATTAAGAAGGATGTTTGCTGTGGGTTTGTCATATATGAGCTTTATTGTGTTGAGATAGGTTCCCTCTATGCCAACTTTCTAGAGAGTTTTTATCATAAATGGATGTTGTATTTTGTCAAAAGCTTTTTCTGCATCTATTGAGATTTTCATATGGTTTTTATTCTTCAATTTGTTAATATGGTGTATCACATTGATTGGTTTGCATATATTGAAGAATCCTTGCATCCCTGGGATAAATCCCACTTGATCATGGTGTATGATTCTTTTAATGTGTTGTTAGATTCTGTTTGCTAGTATTTTGTTGAGGATCTTTGCATCTATATTGTCATTGATATTGGTCTGTAATTTTCTTTTTTTGTAGGGTCTTTGTCTGGTTTTGGTGTCAGGGTGATGGTGGCCTCAAAGAATGAGTTTGGGAGTTTTCCGTCCTCTAAAACTTTTTGCAAGAGTTTGAGAAGGATGGGTGTTAGCTCTTCTCAAAATGTTTGATAGCATTCACCTTTGAAGCCATCTGTTCCTGGGCTTTTGTTTCTTGGAAGATTTTTAATCACAGTTTCAATTTCATTACTTGTGATTGGTCTGTTCATATTTTCTATTTCTTCCTGGTTCAGTCTTGGAAGGTTATACCTTTCTAATAATTTGTCCATTTCTTCCAGGTTGTCCATTTTATTGGCATAGAGTAGCTTGTAGTAGTCTCTTAGGATGCTTTGTATTTCTGTGGTGTCTGTTGTAACTTCTCCTTTTTCATTTCTAATTTTATTGATTTGAGTCCTCTCCCTCTTTTTTGTGATGTGTCTGGCCAATGGTTTATCAATTTTCTTTATCTTCTCAAAGAACAAGCTTTTAGTTTTATTGATCTTTGCTATTGTTTTCTTTGTTTGTATTTAATTTATTTCTGCTCTGATCTTTATGATTTCTTTCCTTCTGCTAACTTTGGGTTTTATTTGTTTTTCTTTCTCTAGTTCCTTTAGGTGTAAGGTTAGATTGTTTATTTGAGATTTTTCTTGTTTCTTGAGGTAGGCTTGTATACCTATAAAGTTCCCTCTTAGAACTGCTTTTGCTGCATTCCATAGGTTTTGGATCGTCAGGTTTTCATTGTCATTTGTTTCTTGGTATTTTTTGATTTCCACTTTGATTTCTTCAGTGATCACTTGGTGATTAAGTAGTGTATTGTTTAGCCTCCATGTGTTTGTGTTTTTTACGTTTTTTTCCCTGTGACTTATTTCTAATCTCATACCGTTGTGGTCAGAAAAGATGCTTGATATGATTTCAATTTTCTTAAACTTACTGAGGCTGGATTTGTGACCCAAGATATGATCTATACTGGAGAATGTTCCATGCACACTTGAGAAGAAAATGTAATCTGCTGTTTTTGGATGGAATATCCTATAAATATCAATTAAATCTATCTGGTCTCTTGTGTCAATTAAAGCTTCTTTTTCCTTTTTTGTTTTCATTTTGGATGATCTGTCCATTGGTGTAAGTGAGGTGTTAAAGTCCCCCACTATTATTGTGTTACTGTTGATTTCCTATTTTATAGCTGTTACCAGTTGCCTTATGTATTCAGGTGGTCCTATGTTGGGTGCATATATATTTATAATTGTTATATATTCTTCTTGGATTGATCCCTTGATCATTTTGTAGTGTCCTCCCTTGTCTCTTGTAACATTCTTTATTTTAAATTTTATTTTATCTGATTTGAGTATTTCTACTCCAGCTTTCTTTTGCTTTCCATTTGTATGGAATATCTTTTTCCTTCCCCTTACTTTCAGTCTGTATGTGTCCCTAGGTCTGAAGTGGGTCTGTTGTAGAGAACATATATAGGGGTCTTGTTTCTGTATCCATTCAGCAAGCCTGTACCTTTTGGTTGGAGCATTTAATCCATTTACATTTAAGGTAATTAGCAATATGGATGTTCATATGATGATTTTCTTAATTGTTTTGGGCTTGTTTTTGTAAGTCATTTTCTTCTCTTGTGTTTCCCACTTAGAGAAATTCCTTTAGCATTTGTTGTAGAGCTGGTTTGGTGGTGCTGAATCTCTTACCTTTTGCTTGTCTGTAAAGCTTTTGATTTCTCCATCATATATAATTCATCCTTGCCGGGTAGAGCAATCTTGGTTATAGGTTCTTCCCTTTCATCACTTCAGTATTTCATGCCACTCCCTTCTGGCTTGTAGAGTTTCTGCTGAGAAATCAGCTGTCAACCTTATGGGAGTTCCCTTTATGTTATTTGTCATTTTTCCCTTGCTGCTTTCAATAATTTTTCTTGGTCTTTAATTTTTGCCAATTTGATTACTATATGTCTCGGCGTGTTTCTCCTTGGGTTTATCCTACTTGGGACTCGCTGCTCTTCCTGGACTTGGGTGGCTATTTCCTTTCCCATGTTAGAGAATTTTTTGACTATAATCTCTTCAAATATTTTCTCTGGTCCTTTCTCTCTCTCTTCTCCTTCTGGGACCCGTATAATGCGAATGTTGTTGCATTTAATATTGTCCCAGAGATCACTTAGGCAGTCTTCATTTCTTTTCATTCTTTTTTCCTTACTCTGTTCCACAGCAGTGAATTCCACCATTTTGTCTTCCAGGTCACTTATCCATTCTTCTGCCTCAGTTATTCTGCTATTGATTCCTTCTAGTACAGTTTTAATTTCAGTTATTGTATTTCTTATCTCTGTTTGTTTGTTCTTTAATTCCTCTAGGTCTTTGTTAAACATTTCTTGCATCTTCTCGATCTTTGCCTCCATTCTTTTTCCGAGGTCCTGTATCATCTTCACTATCATTATTCTGAATTCGTTTTCTGGAAGGTTGCCTATCTCCACTTCATTTAGTTGTTTTCCTGGGGTTTTATCTTGTTCCTTCATCTGGTACATAGCCCTGTGCCTTTTCATCGTGTCTATCTTTCTGTGAATGTGATTTTTCTTCCACAGGCTGCAGGATTGTAGTTCTTGCTTCTGCTCTCTGCCCTCTGGTGGATGAGGCTATCTAAGAGGTTTGTGTGAATTTCCTGAAGGGAGGCACTTGTTGTGGGTAGAGCTGACTGTTGCTTTGCTGGGTAGAGCTCAGTAAAACTTTAATCTGCTTGACTGTTGATGGGTGGGGCTGGGTTCCCTCCCTGTTGGTTGTTTGGCCTGAGGCAACCCAACACTGGAGCCCACCTGGGCTCCTTGGTGGGACCAATGACAGACTCTGGGAGGGCTCCCGCCAAAGAGCAGCCCCTAGAACCTCCGCTGCCAGTGTCCCCTTCCCCACGGTGAGCCACAGCCACCACCTGCCTCTGTAGGAGACCCTCCAACACCAGCAGGTAGGTCTGGTTCAGTCTCCCCTGGGGTCACTGCTCCTTCCTCTGGGTCGTGATGTGCACACTACTTTGTTTGTGTCCCCAAGAGTGGGGTGTCTGTTTCCCCCAGTCCTGTCGAAATCCTGCAATCACTTCCCACTAGGCTTCAAAGTCTGATTCTCTAGGAATTCCTCCTTCTGTTGCTGGACCCCCAGGTTGTGAAGCCTGACGTGGGGCTCAGAACGTTCACTCCAGTGGGTGGACTTCTGTGGTATAAGTGTTCTCCAGTCTGTGAGTCACCCATGCATCAGTTATGGGATTTGATTTAACTGTGAATGTGCCCCTCCTACCATCTAATTGTGGCTTCTCCTTTGTCTTTGGATGTGGGGTATCTTTTTTGGTGAGTTCCAGTGTCTTCTTGTCAATGATTGTCCAGCAGCTAGTTGTGATTCTGGTGTTCTCACAAGAGGGAGTGAGGGCACATCCTTCTACTCTGCCATCTTGGTTCCTCCCCTGTATTTTTGTTTTGTTTATGGTTTCCTTTACTGTGCAAAAGCTTTTAAGTTTAATTAGATCCCATTAGTTTATTTTTGTTTTTATTTTCATTACTCTAGGAGGTGGATCAAAAAAGATCTTGCTACAATTTATATCAAAGAGTGTTCTGCCTATGCTTTCCTGGAAGAGTTATATCTTGTCTGTTCTTACATTTATGTCTTTAATCCATTTTGACTTTAGTTTTGTGTATGGTGTTAGGGAGTTTTCTAATTTCATTCTTTTACATGTAGCTGTCCAGTTTTCCCAGCACCACTTATTGAAGTGGCTGTCTTTTCTCCATTGTATATTCTTGCCTCCTCTTTCATAGATTAGGTGACCATATGTGTGTGGGTTCATCTCTGGGCTTTCTATCCTGTTCCACTGATCTATATTTCTGTTTTTGTGCCCGTACCATACTGTCTTGATTACTGTATCTTTGTATTACAGTGTGAAGTCAGGGAGCCTGATTCTTCCAGCTCCATTTTTCTTTCTCAAGATTGCTTTGACGATTTGGGGTCTTTTGTGTTTCCATACAAATAAACACTAGTTTATGATTTAGTGAATTGCTATATATGGAATATCATTATATAGAGGAAAAGAAATGAAAACTTTAAAGACTTCTGATATATTTGGTGACCCCTGAAACTTTTTTTATACTGCCAAAGTGGAAATAGCCTAGAGGGTAACTCAACATTGTCACTTGGATGGTCTGTACAGTCTCTTCTATAATTTTATCATTTTATCTATGAACTTTGTTGCCTCCTGATTATTATAAATAATAAAAAATATTTTTCATATTTGGTGTTTTTCTGGGGGAGATATATAGAAATAATGACTCTCTTTCTGGAAAATGGCTTTATCATTTCTCAAAAGTTAGGTCAGTTTTTAGAAATTTCTAACATAGTATTTTTTTCTCTTCATTTTCCCCCCAAATTGAGGAAAGATGGGGCTGAATGTAAAGCAGTTTTTTTTAACTGTTCTTCTTTTTTACTAAGAGGGGAGTCTGTAAAAATCACAAGACATAAGTCTTTTCTTTCAATTCTTTAATATGATGTCAAAATGATGTCTTTTGACTTACACTTAGTGACAAGTATTTGTATGTGAAAATGCAATCTTATTTTAAAGAAATAATGCATATTGGGCCTGTTATATGAAATGGTACATGAAAAATATCTTACCTGGTAGATGGCTCTGCAGATCTCCCAGAAATTTCCTCAGCATATCCTTCTGCTGGTTTCACAGTAAGTTCTACTGCAGCTCCTAGAACAAGTTCCCCGGCAGGTCTCATAGTAGGTCTGCTTTCAGGATCCATTGTAGCTCTCCCTTCTTGTCCCAGAGCCAGTCCATGTGCAGGAGTCACTGAATATCTCCTTGAAGGACTCACAACATGTCGCCTTGCTTGTCTCTCAGCAAAACCTCTTGCAAGACTCACAGCACATCTTCTTGTAAGGCTCACAGAATATCCCCTAGCATGTTTCTCAGCATATCCTCTTGCAAGATTCACAGCAGGTCTTCTTGCAGAACTCAGAGCATGGCCTCTTGCAGGACCTGCAGCAAGTCTTCTAGTAGAACTCATGGTGTATCCTCTTGTATTTCTCTCAGCATGTCCTTTCACAGGGTTCACAGTATGGCTTCTTGCACGACTCAAGGCATGTCTCCTTGTAGGACTAGCAGCAGGTCCCACTTCAGGTCTCACAATAAGTTCCCTTGCAGGATTCACAAGTGCCCTTGTAGGACTCGTGGTATGTCCCCTTGCATGTTTCTCAGCATGTCCTCTTGCAGGACTCACAGAATGGCCTCTTGTAGGACTCACAGCAAGTCCCCCTACAGGTTTCACAGAAAGATCTCCTACTGGACTCATAGTATGTCCCTTTGCATATCTCTCAGCAAGTCCTTCTGCAGGACTCACAGCATGGTCCCTTGCAGGAATCACATTATATTCCTTTGCACATCTCTTAGCATGTCTTCTTGTAGGACTCACAGTATGTCTCCCTACAGGTCTTACAGGAAGTCCTCCTTCAGGTCTCCAAGCAGTTCCCCTAAGAGATTCCTGGGGAGGTCCCTTTGCTGATCCCCAGGCAGGTCCATAAGAAGACCTTTTAGTTGTTCCCCGCATAGCTCCTCTCAAAGTTATCTCCTCAGCTCTCAAAGCACTACTGTCCTTGTCAAGTGACTGTAGAAAACAAAGAAAAAATAACAAAAGATTAAGTATTAGCATATTAAAGTTCTGAAACGTGGTACTAGATATATGTAAAGAACTGTAAGAAAGTTTCTGAGTAAAGACAAAGGTTGCATTTTAAGTTGTTTCAGTACATTTGGAGATTATTTTCATAATTTATTTCAAATAAGTTGATGAGCAAAGAAAAATAGCATATGGTCATATATATCATTGTTCTTTCTACAAAGAAACAACGTATCTTTTTTTTTTTTAACTGAAAATGGCTGCTAGGCTTTTGGTAACTGCTCTGGCACAATTTAAATAATTTGAAATCTGAAATCTCTTATGTTACAATCTATTTTTCAAATATTTACAAAAGCTTTTTTCAAAATGCAGTTTCTTACAAGAATATGTGCATTTCCCTGTATTTGTAAAAAAAGAAACTGAGGAAAGCAAAACCAGAATTTGAATGACAATGGATACCTCCAGTGGATAAATGGTAATGAAATGGAGGTGATAGTGATGAAGTTGAGACTTCTCTGAGTAAATGTCTTGTATATAATTTTGAATTTTGGTCAAGCACATAGCTTAAACCTTTAAACACAAATTAAGCCCTCAGACTGAATACAAACAGAAAAAAATGAACCTCGTTGTATATCAAATTTATAAAAAATAACCACACAGAAATAATAGAAGTAACTTTTGACTATTGCACTCCTACTGGACTCACAGTATGTCCCTTTGCATATCTCTCAGCAAGTCCTTCTGCAGGACTCAGAGCATGGTCCCTTGCAGGAATCAGATTATATTCCTTTGCACGTCTCTCAGCATGTCCTCTTGCAGGACTCACAGCATGTCTCCCTACAGGTCTCATAGGAAGTCCTCCTTCAGGTCTCCAAGCAGTTCCTTAGTTGCACCCTTAGCTGCTATGCACCCTTAGTTGGATGTATATTTTAAAGATAAAATAACTACAACAAATATTGAAACTTTCTCAATTGTTTTTTTTTTTTAGTAGTGGTATTGATATAATGACCCTGAAACTATTTTTTATGTGTTTTAAACTACACAATTTTGTGTGTATTGTACGAGTAAATATGTTGATAATTTTATGAAGCACGTGTCTCACAGTTGGTAAATGAAGAAACAAATATAGAATGGGGGAAACGAGGAAGGACTCTGTGATATTAAATTTGAAATATAGTTATTAGTATGAAACTATGATTTAAACACACACACACACACACACACACACACACACACACACACATGCTTTCCTGATTTGTCGACTGAAAGGAGCTTACAAGCAATAACATTGCAGCAGCAATGAGCACACTTATTGACTATACGTTGGTTTCTAAATATTCTCCACTAAATGGAGCCAAGGCTGTTCGGGGAAATATCTGATTCCAAGTTGGGACAGAAAAAGAACAGTGATTCTGAAACATCTTTCTGTATTAAAAAACAAAGAAGTGCTTACAGACTATTGGGACACAGCAAAAGGACATAGGAACTAGCTTGAAGGGGTACTCACTAGACAAATTTGTAACAATTGGAACATAAAAAATGATGGTAATGGACTTTAAAACACATTTAATTAAATAAGAGTCCCTGAGTCTTCAGTCATATTCAAAAACAGGAAGGGAAAAAGAAACTATTTTTCTTATGGAAGAATGTTAGCTAATAAAAGTTAAAGAAAATAAATTAGAAAAATCAGTGTTTTATAGTTCTTAATGTTATATTCACTCATTGACTATTGTAATATTGAATCAGTATTGAATCTTCCCACAAAGATCATCATTGGATGCTTAAACAACTGGATGAAATGTTGTTGTGAAATAGGATATTTACATGGGTATGAAGTATCACCCCACAGACAATTTACTAATTACAAAGAAGAAAATGTATCTTTGAAATGGAGAGCTGTGGTAGACATCTCTTCACCAAGGTGATCAAACCAATAACAGAATAAATTGACACGGCATGCCTCTTGATGTGATGCAGTGGGGAATACACAGCACCACTTATATAGATTTCTTGCTAAAAAATGTTTAGCGTGAATCAAATCAAATCATGAGGAAACAAATAGATAATTCTAGACTGTGGGATATCTTACAAAGCAAATGGTCTGGATTATTTGAGAAGGTCAATGTCATCAAAGACAAAGTCAGAGAGATGGTTCCGTATTAGAGACTAAAGATACCTGACAACCAAAGTTTCCATGATTGGATCTTGGATTTAAACAAAAACAGGTATGAAGGAAATTTTTGAGAAAAAGTGAGAAGTTGAAAATAGACTATACATTTGAAATTTTCATCAGTGTTAAATCCATTTGGGAGTGATAATAGTATTGTGTTTATGTAGAAAATGTCCTAGACTTTACAAAATATATATTAAATGTCTGCATATGCAGGGCTGATGTCTGCAATGTGCTTTCAAAGCACTCAGAAAGAAAAAGTATGTGTGGAGGGAGGGAGGAGGGAGGGAGAAAGAGGAGAGAGAGAGAAAAGAGGAGGAGCAGGAGGAGTAGGGGAAGAAAAGGGAAGGGAAGAGAAGGAAAGGAAAGAGAATAGAATGAGACAAAACAAATGCAACAATCATAATTTACAGTTATAATTTCCCTGCATATCACATCTAATCAAAGAGCAAGGAATTTTGGCAAAACAAAATTATCTCTGTTAGATAAAAAATAATAAACATTTATTATTTGAAGCATTTAGAAACTATACCTAAATTAAATGGCATCTTATTGATTTCTATAATCGAAGCCTTTTATATTTACATATATTTATATTTGAATTCAGCAAATCTAGTGATTTTTATAAGTTCTGGCAGTATTCATTGCCTACAGGAAAAATAAGAGTGTTGAACACCAGACTTAGAATAAGGAGAGGGAATTTTTGAAACTTTTTGTCCTTCTGCTTCTTTCTTTTCCTTGGAACAGTTGGGAAAAAGTATCCATGGCTAAAAACAGCAAGTAAGAATGCTGGCAAAGAAAAAACCCTGCTACCTTTTAATGGTATTTTAAAGAGATCCACTTATTAAATGTAAATTTAAATGTGCACTGCAGGGATATCACACTTTGCAAACAACATTGAAATATACTGCTTGAACATCAAGCATTTATGTGGTGTTTTATCTGCAGAGGTCACATTTAGTCACTTAATCAATGGGCTATTTAAATGAGTATTATTTTGTAACTGCCTGATTTGAAAAGTTGACAGTTATTACTTAGTCACACAGTAATTCACAGAATACCTGCTTAACTGTGGAGATAATAGATTACTTTATATGCCTTCATATACTTGAGATCATTATATTCATGGACTTATGATTTTTATTGTATCATTACCAGATGGCTATTATGAAAAAAACACATGAGGATTTTTTCATGAGTCACATGATCTTCATCAGTTTGATTATGATGTGCCTAGATGTTGCTTTCTTTGTGCTTACCTTACTTGGGGTTTCTTTAACATCCTGGATTTCATAAGCTGGTGTTTTTCATCAAATTTGGGAAGTCTTTGTCTGTTTTTTCAAATGTTTTTTCTACCTCAGAATCACTCTCTTCTCACATATTTTCCATTAGCTTATTTAAAACACCTAGATTAAAATCTTTGTCTGCTGAGTCTGGCAAGCCTCAGGTGTCTCATTCTGCACATATATAGTCCAGGCCATAACCACAAACAAATGGGACGCTCCCCAAACAGAACCTGGGTTTCTCTTTCTGCACAGTTCCCTTCTTATTCAATATTCCTCCCCACAGATTTAAGACACTTTAGCTGCCTCAGCCTCTGATCTCTGACATCGCAGCTCATTGTGACCACTGTGTACTATGTGACCTCCATTTCTCTGTGATCCTGTTAGGAAATTGTCCCCAGGCAGAGAGCTGGGCCAATATGGGTTCACCCTGTAAGCTTCCCTTCTCTCAGGGATCACCGTCATATATTGTCTGTTGGCCACTGATTGAAAACAGTTGCTTCAAATGTGTTGTCCAATTTTATAATTGTTTATTGTGGGAGGGATAGTCTGGTACCAATTACTCCATTGTGGTTGGAAGCAAAAATTCCTCAAAGGTGATTATTTAATTCATGATTTTGTCCAAGTTCAACCTTGTATAATATCCTAAGTATAGGAAGGGTAGATATATTTTCCTCTCAGTTTTGTTGGGGTAAAGGAGAAAAAATGGAGAATAAAAGCTAGATAATATATAATATGTATTGAGCAGTTGCTAAGACCTGTTACTATTCTAAGTCCTTTACACATGCTATCCTCACAGTACAACTATGAAATAGATATTATTATTATCTTCATGTTACATAAGGAATATAAGGGCAGAATAGTGAAGTAATTTGCCTAAAGTCACAAGCTGTTAAGTGATTGAGTCAGGATTCAAATATTACCAGTCTTACTCCAGGGTTCATATTCTTAATCATTATTCTAGATTGGCTTGATAAAACCAGAAGTGAAAACAGTCATCCCAAGTTAGGATGCATATATCATTTTGACTTGTATTAGAAAGGAATGCATTGTGGATAAGTTTATTTTAAGACTGGTTTCTTTGGAGGTGATTTTTCTCTACATACTTCTTTGCATACAACGTTGCTGTGAATTTCTAGGATCTCTTTTTAGTCCTATAAATTACTGCCAAATAAAAGCTACATAAGTATTTCCACATCTATATGCATATTTAACTACTTTGCCTGTTCCTATCAAGAATAACTAAATATTTAACACCATTTTCTATAGTCAGCAGACCAGAAAATATTGAGATTAAAATGCTACTGGAATCTAATCACACAATCAGAATATCAAAGTCACAATCAGCACAGATTAGTGGCTGCCAGTTGTAAATGAATAGCATTTGTAACATGCTTTATCAAGAAGTACTCACTAATGGATCTTAATTAACAATATTACACTTGTGATTTGTTGCTAGAATTTTAATCACATGATGCAATATATCATGTCTTAAAATGGAGTGATACAAAATGTGTGGTACAAATGACTAAGCCAAAAGTACAAAATTGTCCATTTTCACAGTATAAGTTCAAAATTATGACAAATGTGGAAATGTAATCACTCATTCACTAAAAAGGTAAATGAATAAGGTAAATGATGAAGGAAGTTTGCATAACTCTTCATAATGGTTAAGCACCTGATTTTAATGGAAATTCCCAGTCCTAAAGTCACATTTCATAATGGAATCTATTAATCCCTGCTGAGTTTGAAATAGGCCATTCAAACTAGGGAGTAAGAGTTGTTAAAATAAACATAAGAGAGGGCAAAATTACTAAATACTTAATATTTTCATGAACTGAGTGCTTCCCATTATCTCCTATACTGGAGTTAGATTACAGTAATCTTATCCCTGCTGTGTTATTATTATTCACTTACTAACATTCATAGTGTTTCATATTTTAGTGTGTTCTATTTTGTCAGTTCAGTCATAAATTGAACTACTAATCTTGTTAAGCAAAGGCAATATAGTAGTAATTTTTCTCACAGAATACTGGAAGATAGTTGTGTAAATCCCTAGAAGTTATTTATTACTCTTCAAGGCTATCACATTACTAAGAGTTAGATTGGAAAGCATTAGCTCTAATGTTAAGGAATAATGCAGCCCTGAAAGCATGAGACATGATGACCAGGAAACATCAGCAACAGCTGACAGTGGGCACAGAAGAGGCGGTCCATGCTCATATTTGTGGTGAAGAGTTAAATGCCATTATGCTAAACTCCAAAACCTTGTTGATATTATTATTCTTATACTCTAATTACTTCAGAATAATTACAGGACATCATTATGAATTAGTGAAAAGTCCAAATTGTTTAATTTGGTCAATAAATGTATCTTTATTAGATTTGTTAGATCACAGAAATTTAGTGCTGGAAGGGGCCTTGAAATATCACATTTTACAAACCCCTCATTTTGCAGATGAAGAAAAATAAGGAACCCTGAACTAAATTCACTTGTCCAAGATTTCACAGCGACTTGCTGACAATATCATGACAAAAACTAAAATCTATTACTCTCTGTCCAGTGCTTATTCTACAATACTTCTCTATATTTTGCTTCCATGTACATAAAGCAATGTCATGTAGAGGGCATTTGGGAACTACTTTACTCAATTTTTAAGGAGGAATTTTAGTTAGATTTTAAAATCAGATTGTTTGTAACTGACAGTTTCAAACATGGAAGGTTTTCTTTCTTTTTTTACATCTTTATTGGAGTATAATTGCTTTACAATGGTGTGTTAGTTTCTGCTTTAAAACAAAGTGAATCAGTTATACATATACATATGTTCCCATATCTCTTCCCTCTTGCATCTCCCTCCCTCCCGCCCTCCCTATCCCAACCCTCCAGGCAGTCACAAAGCACCGAGCTGATCTCCCTGTGCTATGCGGCTGCTTCCCACTAGCTATCTACCTTACGTTTGGTAGTGTATATATGTCCATGCCTCTCTCTCATTTTGTCACAGCTTACCCTTCCCCCTCCCCATATCCTCAAGTCCATTCTCTAGTATGTCTGTGTCTTTATTCCTGTCTTACCCTTAGGTTCTTCATGACATTTTTTTTCCTTAAATTCCATATATATGTGTTAGCATACGGTATTTGTCTTTCTCTTTCTGACTTACTTCACTCTGCATGACAGACTCTAGGTCTATCCACCTCATTACAAATAGCTCAATTTCGTTTCTTTTTATGGCTAATATTCCATTGTATATATGTGCCACATCTTCTTTATCCATTGATCCGATGATGGACACTTAGGTTGTTTCCATCTCCAGGCTATTGTAAATAGAGCTGCAATAAACATTTTGGTACATGACTGTTTTTGAATTATGGTTTTCTCAGGGTATATGCACAGTAGTGGGAATGTTATAAACCATATTAATAAATTGAAGGAGAAAAACCATATGATCATCTCAATAGATGGAGAAAAAGCTTTTGACAAAATTCAACACCCATTTATGATAAAAACCCTGCAGAAAGTAGGCATAGAGGGAACTATCCTCAACACAATAAAGGCCATATATGACAAACCCACAGCCAACATCGTCTTCAATGGTGAAAAACTGAAAGCATTTCCACTAAGATCAGGAACAAGACAAGGTTGCCCACTCTCACCACTCTTATTCAACATAGTTTTGGAAGTTTTAGCCACAGCAATCAGAGAAGAAAAGGAAATAAAAGGAATCCAAATCGGAAAATAAGAAGTAAAGCTGTCACTGTTTGCAGATGACATGATACTATACATAGAGAATCCTACAGATGCTACTAGAAAACTACTAGAGCTAATCAATGAATTTGGTAAAGTAGCAGGATAAAAAATTAATGCACAGAAATCTCTGGCATTTCTATACACTAATGATGAAAAATCTGAATGTGAAATCAAGAAAACACTCCCATTTACCATTGCAACAAAAAGAATAAAATATCTAGGAATAAACCTACCTAAGGAGACAAAACACTTATATGCAGAAAATTATAAGACACTGATGAAAGAAATTAAAGATGACACAAATAGATGGAGAGATATACCATGTTCTTGGATTGGAAGAATCAACATTGTGAAAATGACTCTACTACCCAAAGCAATCTACAGATTCAAAGCAATCCCTATCAAACTACCACTGGCATTTTTCACAGAACTAGAACAAAAAAATTCACAATATGTATGGAAACACAAAAGACCCCGAATAGCCAAAGCAATCTTGAGAACGAAAAACGGAGCTGGAGGAATCAGGTTTCCTGACTTCAGTCTATACTACAAAGCTACAGTAATCAAGACAGTATGGTACTGGCACAAAAACAGAAAGATAGATCAATGGAACAAGATAGAGAGCCCAGAGATAAACCCACACACATATGGAAGGTTTTCTTTCAAATAGGTTATTCCCCTTGCAATTTTTCACTATGAATTTACTTAGAATAAATGCCCTTTTTGAATAAAACCAAGATTACAGTCAGTTCAATTCATGTCTGAAAGATCTTAAATTACTAATTATTTGACTCTGAATTAGTGAGAAATAATCATACTGGAATTTCATTATATTAAACAGTGACAGAAATACGTGGGCATCAGTTAGGGATTGCATAATTGTTTACTTATTATAAACAGGTGCTCATTGTAAATGAGTTTGTTGCAAAAGTGGATAATACTATGCTATTTTAAATAGGTTCCTAGTCTGGATTTTATCTTTTAAAATCTTTTATTATTCTACATTTCCATGAAATCTATGACATCTTAGGTCATCATAAGTGATGAAAAATGTGTTCATAGTAGTCCTGTGCTTTTGATCAATTTATCTTAAATTGAAATTCATTCAACTTTTAGAGCTGCACATGATGTAAGCAATCATAAAACTAAAACAATACACTATGTACACAGTTAAAGAAAACTACTTTTCTCATTGGAAATGTATCTATATATTTGCCAGAGTTTAAGACCAAGTTTCACTCATGGTTTTTCTACATGAGTATATACATTTCTTCGAGTCTGACACCATCTTGGTCAGTTAATATCCATAGTGACAGTGTATCTTTGTATGATATGAAAATTTTCCATATAAATTTTTTTACATAAAATGATTTGTTTTTCCACTATATGCACAAATAATCACTCTCCTTAATTGTTTCTGCTGTGGTGTCAATAATAGTTTTCAATGAAGAGAAACAACTAACTCTTCAACCTCTAAAAAGAAAATGTTAACACAATTCCTGTGAGAGATATTCTGTGCTATTATAGCAACATTGCCAATGAGCACAATAACCACCATGGTGGCCTTGAATATGTTTAAATTGACATTTTCTGTTTCCATTACTGTTTTAAAGGAAAGTCTCAAGAGTTTTTTATTAATAAAATTTATGCCTTTAGCCGAAGAAAAAATGTGGCTGTCAAAGAGAATTGTTCATATTTTTTAAAAGTAGTTTTGTGTGGAAAACACTGATTCCATATTATGTGAATGACAATTTACCTTGGCTTTGTAAGGACTAGAGAGAAAATGTTGTCATCCTCTGCCAAAGTGATGTTCAGGAATTTCAAATGAAGAATTTAAATAACTAGAAATGAAGAACCAGTCTACTTAATTTTCTTTCCCTCTAGTTTTGGTTCATATGCACTATGAAATAGGAGTTTATGTAGGAACAAATTGAAAATTGGAGAACATTGGTTTTATGAGTACAAGATTATTATATATTCTTTTCCCTGATGTTTTACTGCCAAAAACAAAGTTTGGGATTATGGCATTCATTGACTGATAATGATATACATACTTCATCTCCTCTATCTTTTTTTAATACATCTTTATTGGAGTATAATTGCTTCATAATACTGTGTTAGTTTCTGTAGTATAACAAAGTGAATCAGCCATGTGTATAAAAATATGTCCATATTCCTTCCCTCTTGAGCCTCCCTCCCACACTCCTTATCCCACCCCTCTAGGTGGTCACAAAGTACTGAGCTGATATCCCTGTGCTATGCTGCTGCTTCCCACTAGCTATCTATTTTACATTTGGTAGTGAATATATGTCAATGCTACTCTCATGTTGCCCCAGCTTCACCCTCATCCCCATGTCCTCAAGTCCATTCTCTATGTCTATGTCTTTATTTCTGCCCTGCCACTAGGTTCATCAGTACCCTTTTTTTAAAATTCCATATATATGTGTTAGCATACAGTATTTGTTTTTCTCCTTCTGACTTACTTCACTCTGTATGACAGACTCTAGGTCCACCCACCTCACTACAAATAACTCAGTTTCATTTCTTTTTAAGGCTAATATTCCATTGTATATATGTGCCACATCTTCTTTATCCATTCATCTGGCATTTCAATATACTAACAATGAAAAATCAGAAAGAGAAGTTAAGGAAACAATCCCATTTACCATTGCAACAAAAAGGATAAAATACATAGGGATAAACCTACCTAAGGAGGCAAAAAACTTATACTCAGAAAACTATAAATCACTGATGAAAGAAATCAAAGATGACATAAAGAGATAGAGAAATATACCATATTCTTGGATTGGAAGAATCAATATTGTGAAAGTGACTGTACTACCCAAAGCAATCTACAGATTCAATGCAATCCCTATCAAACTACTAATGGCATTCTTCACAGAATTAGAACAAGAATGTTATAATTCGTATGGAAACACAAAAGACCCTGAATAGCCAAAGCAATCTTGAGAAAGAAAAATGGAGCTGGAGGAATCAGGCTCCCCAACTTCAAACTATACTACAAAGCTACAGCAATCAAGACAGTATGGTACTGCTACAAAAACAGAAATATAGATCAATGGTACAGGATAGAAAGCCCAGAGATAAACCCATGCACATATAGTCACCTAATTTATGATGAAGGAGGCAAGAATATACAATGGAGAAAAGACAGCCTCTTCATTAAGTGGTGCTGGGAAAACTGGACAGCTACATGTAAAAGACTGAAATTAGAACACTCCCTAGCACCATACACAAAAATAAATTCAAAATGGATTAATTCCTAAATGTAAGACGAGACACTATAAAACTCTTAGAGGAAAACATAGGAAAAACACTCTTTGACATAAACCACAGCTAGATCTTCTTTGACCTATCTCCTAGAGTAATGAAAATAAAATCAAAAATAAACAAATGGGACTTAATGAAACTTAAAAGCTTTTATACAGCAAAGGAAACCATAAACAAGATGAAAAGAAAACCCTCAGAATAGGGGAAAACATTTGCAAACGAAGCAGCTGACAAGGGATTAATCTCCAAAATATACAAAGAGCTCGAGCAGCTCAATATCAAAAAAACAAACAACACAATCCCAAAATGGGCAGAAGACCTAAATAGAAATTTCTCCAAAGAAGATACAGATTTCCAACAAACACATGAAAGGATGCTCAACATCACTAATCATTAGAGAAATGCAAATCAAAACTAGAATGAGGTATCACCTCACACCAGTCAGAATTGTCATCATCAAAAAATGTACGAAAAATCAATGCTGGAAAGGGTGTGGTGAAACGGGAACCCTCCTTCACTGTTGGTGGGAATGTTAATTGATACAACCACTATGGAGAACAGTATGGAGGTTCCTTAGAAAACTAAAAATAGAACTACCATATGACCCAGCAATACTGCTACTGGGCATATACCCTGAGAAAACCATAATTCCAAAAGAGACATGTACCACAGTGTTCATTCCTCTATCTTTTGATATAGGCTACTGCCTAAATTTGCTGTGTTGATAATGTTGCCATACACTTTTTTTTCCTTTAAGAAATTGCTAGTTAATATAAACATACACTTTTGAACCAGCAAATCATGTCTTATAATTACCATACAATGATATTTGCTTTCTTTTATGGATTTTTTGAAGGTGACATTTCAAAGTAGAGAGTGGATGTCATCTTGCACTGGGTCTAAATCGAAATGTGTAAGAAGGTATAGAATATCAAGTCAGAAAGTTTATGTTGATAACATATATTTATTATTAATTGGATAAACTAAAGTTTTGGAGGTCATCATAAATTCACACAATTTTAGTCCTGTCAGGAATGTGCTTGTCCCAGATATGCCCAAAATTTGCTCCTTACGTTCTTTCAGTCTCAAAAATCACCACATCAAAGAGATCTTTCCTGACTAACCTATCTAAAGTGGTGGTCTCTCTTCCATTTTTTTGCACTTGAAAGCGTTTTTGTGGAACCTAGAAAGAACTTTCAAAATTATCCCTCTTTCCCTGATTTGGAGGAAACTGATGCCCAGAGAGTTGAAGTGCAATCTTTCTAAAGTCATGCTGCTTGTAGGGAAACAAGACAGGATTAAAATACATCTCACGTCTTAATCTACTGCTCTGTACACTACAACATACTGCATCCCTGTTCTTGGAGATCAAGTTTGTGAGAAAACACTATCATTAAATCTTATTCATGAGAACTGTTTGTTTTCTTATGAACCTAAGGGACAGTTTGAATAATAGGAGGGCATTATACATAAACTGTAAGGCAATATATTTAAAAAGGTAAATGGTATATTTTCAAATTCTGTAAGCAACTAACATATTCAAATAACTAAACCCTACCTGTAGTCAGCTAGGAATACAGCAATGTTTAAATAACAACACAGAAACTGCATTGAAGATTTGTCTCAGAGTAATGATCACCAACTAATTCTGTGAATGAATACCTTTTAAGAAAACGGACCTGATCAAAACCTTGAGTGGGCAACTGTGATGTAAAATAGTTTCACAAATCTAACTAATGAGTGGTGAGGGAGGCAGTGTTGACTAATAAAACATTAGTGATGACATGGCAGCTGCTGAAATATTGGTGTATCAAAAAGATTTGAGAGTTATTGCATTAAAATGACTCTCATAATACTATTAAAGTTCTTTTTTCCTAATGTGGAGTAAGGAATAGAAAAGAAAAGTAAAAAGAAATCTAGTCTAAATAGATTTTGCAGGTCCATGGCAAAAATGACACTGATGTCCTTTGGCAAACTTAGATGCTTACTGAAAGGATAAACAATTCATAGGTCAAAATTTTACACGTGTGCCAAATTATGAGAGGCATTCCCTACATGTCACTCTCTCAGATATTTTAGAAGGCATAACTAGCTGAGAAGTTTTTGTTTATTTCGTGTGCCAATTTCTCAGCAAATTTATATTTCTAATGATAGATTTGCATAATATATCCAGTGCCAATATCTCTTTATGGAATGCTCTCAGTTCATTTTTGGGTGTGCCCAAAATGGAAAATCTCATAAATAAGATTAATTTCTAGTTTCCATGTATAGTGGAGGCTTTAAATTTTCAAATTATTCTACCCAGCCTTGATAGTAAGCAGTAACAAATGAAATGGTCTTTGGAAAACAAAACAAAACAAAATTGAGCATGTGCTTTCTTGTAGTTGTCCCAAAGGCATGGTGTGTTTTCTTTAACAAGGGAGTAGAGTAGAGCAGCAAGAAGAATACTGAAACTAGACCAAGAGGTTCACCAATAATATTCTCCATGCTAGTGTTTATCAAACTGTGGACTGTGGGCCACCTGCATCTTTGGCTCAAACGCTGAGTCAGAATTTTTGAGAAGGAGTAGGGATTGAGAATATGCAATTTTAGAAAACTCCATAGGTATTCTTATGCACATTAGAGTATAAGAACCACCAGTTTGAAAACATTATTAGAAACAGATTCTTGACCTGTAAGTTTCACATAAGATATGGAAACTCAGTAAGATGCACAGACAGCATGGTATAGTGAAGAACAAGCCTCACCTAGAGTGCTCTTTCTGTAGAGCTGAAAGATTTGCTATTTACTAGCCCTCTAAATTTGGGTAAGTCATTAAATTCCTCTGAGTCTCAATTCCCTTAGCTATTAGTGAAATAATATTAGCCAATTTTCAGAATAATTGTGAAGATTAAAAAAAAATATTTGAAATGAAATGAAAGTACTTTATCAACTGTAAAGTATTTTAAAAATCACCTTATTATATTATTAACAATAAGACTAAGCCAGTAAACTCCTAAATAACAAGTACAATTCTGGGTTTATTAGGACCTTACTATAAAGTCTTCCTTTATGTTCTTTGTAGAAAAGAAATTAAAAAATCACTTTCAACCAGAGCCCTTTAGCATGCTAGAAAAAAAAAATCCCTTGAATGCAAGTCGAAATATTTAGTGTAGGAGTCCAGAAATCCTGAATGGGAATTGTTAAAGGTAACAATTGAATTTTACTATCACAATTTTACTATCACAATAACAATTGAATTTTACTATCACTCCATCTACTTAATTTCTGTCTGTCTTATAATTTATTCACAATAAAATGCTAGATGAATTTTATTCTTATCTGATGATTTTTTGAATTTATTAAGGTCAACAATGAAAAATTGAAAATTGCATTCAGTCAAGCTGTTTTACATTCCACATGATATTGGATGAAACATTCTCATTTCAAGACCTGATTCTGTGATAATTATAATTAGCTATGACTATGAACCAAAAAACGAATTAAAGTTTATACATGACAAGATGCATGGTAAAAAGAGCAAGAGACAAGGCAGGTCACTTCCACCTGGCGAGCTCTGTTACTTTTTGTGAAGAAACTTGTGAGTGCGTCAGCTGGTATCTTGGAGGACATACACAAAACAGGTAGAACATCCCCCTTTGACCCTAAACCTCCAGACGAAGCTGCTGTGAGTGCACAAATAAGACCTGTGTATTCACTGATTGATGTAGTAGCAAAGTGTTAGAGACAGAGAAATATATCGCTGCAATTTGGAAACTGATTCCATGCTTTGATAACTAGCAAGGCATTTAACTTCTTTTAGCATCAGTCATGGAATCTATAAAATGGAAATAATAATGAAAACAATTTTTTATTATAAGGATTAAAAATTTTAATATATAGAATTAATTTATAAATTAATTAAAATATAGAGATTTACATATAACATATTGTCAGTTTGTAATGTAATCTTTAACTCCCTTAATACATGAGTTTGAAACTAGCATTTTGATCAGGTAGGGGTATGTGTGTATATGTAAATTTAAGTCTGCTGTCTTGACAATACTATCTTCCCCTTTTATATCCTCATTACATTTTCTTTACATGGTATTTGCTCACCAACATATAGACCGAGGCTCAGGGAAGGGAAAAACATCTAGAAAATATGAGCTTTAAAGACTTGCATTATATATTAATCTGAGCGTCAACTTTATGATTAGCATTTAGCCTGTGGCAGGAACTAGGAAGAAAAAATTTACAGCAAATAAGAAAAGAATTTAACATTCTTGAGAAGTTTTCCAAGATTCTATAAAAAATTAGAATGTAATATTTTCATTTTCTTAGAGTATTTAGCTGTTGGTATTTTTTAAAAAATGAATCTTAAGGCAACATTTATTTGAGTGCAGCAATTTCTAGTTATAACGTAAAATTGAAATAAGATGTATACAAAGTGCTAAATATAGTACCTGATGCATAGTATAAAGTTAATCCAGTGTGATTTTAATTAATTGGTTATCATTATTATCAGCAGCTATGAGGGCTACAGTTTAGCTGTGAATATTTACTCCTAATTTCTCTGAATTCAGGAGTCAGCATAATGGAATTGAAATAATTTACCTCGCCACACCCATTTTATCAGACACACTCCTTTTAGCTTCCTTAAGAAAAAAGATTTACTACTAGGAGTTACGGTACTTAATTTACAACTAGTATTAAGAGTCCTGTAAATTAATAATAATCTCTACACTTTATTGTTAATGAGCCTAACCTTTCCCAGTGTGAAAAATGCCCCACATCCATAGTGTTATGGGTAACATGCTCTAGAAATGCATCCCTGCTTTTGAATAGGGGAAGAATAGATGCTTCTAACTTCAAGCCAGCAAACACTAATCCAAAAGGAGGGAGGAGTAGGAAAATGAGGAGGATTCCTGACTTAGAAGATAATGTCAATTGGAACTGTTTGCTACTCATTAAAAATTACTATAATGAGAAAAAAATTCATTTGCAGGGACTAAAAAATGCAAGTAAAGATAATATGGAGATCTTCAGAAAATTCTATGTACTACATGGAAATTCTTTAAGTAGTAATTAATGAATTCAAATTCTAGCATGTGGAAACCCATCCTTTCTTTTTTTATTTTTTTCTAGTACTGTATTTCACAAGTTTATCTTTTATTAAAATTATTTAATATACTGGCAGCTCATAAAACTGCATTTATTCCTAGCAAATAGTTTAAACATAGGAAATTTTATGTGATGAACAGCAAACACATTTTCTATGTTTTTCCTCACAATCTGGTTTCTCAAAACATTATACCCTCATGCTAGCATTTTTGTAGTGGTTTAAGCTATATTGCTTGAAAGATACAGTGAGGTCAAATGAGAATAGTAATTCAAAGCCAGAATTGGCTTTATTAATGAATAACTAAATTAGTGCTATGGGATAATAGATAAAACTGTCTATTGTAGCTTTTCCCACCTCCAAAATTTTAAGGCATTTTAAAATAACAATTAAAATGATCAATTATGTAAATAAATGCTGAAAATAAGTTGACAGTTGAAAGTCCTAGAATTTTTCAGTTTTCCTGATTAGATTAAAATGAACAAAAATGATGATTGTACATATTTAAAAGGTTTTAGTAATAGAGGACCAATTAACACAGTATTAGGTACTTTCATGTAGTTAGCATCACTGTGTAACATATGTATGGAATTTTCTGTTTCTTCATAAGTTAATTTGAAATAAGAAATTCATTAAAGTAAAGGATTAATTAAAACAATATAAATATTTTTAGTACTGAAATACTGGCAGTGGGAGAATTTAATAGTACCATTGGGAGGTGAAAAAAGTAGCTCTGGTGAAATTCCCAAGGGTGAGTATTCATCAGTCACTCCCTGGTCTATTAAGATAGATAGTGACTACCATGGAAATACTCTGAAGGAAGAAAAAATTTTCTCTTCCATTTGACTGAGATCCAAATTTCCTCACTGGACATTGAATTCCATGAGGATAATGCTGTGTCTAGTTATTTTTTCTATTTCTGAGCCTATGATGATGGCTGTTTAATAACTTTTGGTTGGCTGATAAGGTAACATTTCACTTGCCACATTGCTTCTGATTTCAAAGATAAGTGAGCCTTGAGTAATAATACATATTCAAACACAAAACAATAAATATCACTAGTCAAGTGGTATTTAGCGTTTTAGTGAACTTTCACACCCATTCCCTCAACATGCAGGTCTAAGCTAACCTACCTTACTGAAGACATTTGTCATCACAAATTCACCAAGCAACTCAATCCATTGCTATTCTTGTCTAGGTTCTTATTAGCTCCTCCTAGATACTGTAGTCCAGTAGCCTACGTGTTGATATGGGTAATTACAGATCTTTCCCATCCATCCTGCACACCAATGTTAGTGTCTTCTTTACAAACACTGTTTACCTAATTCTTTTCCCTTCCTCACTCCTCTCTCTGTGGATCTTAATTTCAGAGCTCATGATACAGTAAGTATTCAATATTATAAGCTCTTTGGAATTTTATTTCAGATATACAACCTAAATATCAAGATCTCCCTGGACTTCTTAATCTCTCAGCAATAGCCACCCAAAAGGGACTACAGTTTTCAGGCGTCATTATTTATTTTTCGAGATATACAATTTTAGTTTTGATTAGCTTGTTATGAAGGCAGAATAGGACAACACATCACAGGATATGATTTGAAGGGTATGGAAAGTCTTGCTTTGTATGCACGATTCTCTTTGTTAACTTGCCAACGTGTTTTAATTTTACTATTAGAGACATGTTTAGGATAATACCAATACTTTACTTAAAAGGGAGAATTTATTAGCAAGGATTAGCAGTGATTCTCAAAATGTTGCTTCCAGATGAACAGCATCAGCATCATCTGGCAATTTTTTTTAGAAACACAAATTCCCGGCCTCACCCCAGACTTCTTCCAATGCATGCCAAAGTTTGATAACCACTGTGTTAGAGTATTAATTCCCTAGCAGAGAACAGTGAATTAAATGAAAGGGATATATGTTAGTCACCTTTGGTGGAGGGGAAAAAGACACAGTCACTGTGGAAAGGCAGGGTCTGAATTAACACCTGGTTAACTATAGGGCAACGTGAAAACCACAGAGCATCTAGGAGTTCAGAGGAAGGTGTCTGAAAAGGTAAGCAAAATGGCCATGGGAAAAAAAATTCTTTCTAGTCTTGATTAGGACTGGCACAAGATACAAGTTAGCTTTAGAAAGCATCTTTCTGTAAAATTCTAAAGCTAGCTCTATTTACTAGCTCTCTAGTAATTCAGTAGAATTACTGAAGCTAGTAAATTAGAGTGATTACAGAGATTAGAAATTACAGTCCTTAATCTTACAATATTTTGAAGCCTTTTGTTTTTATTATTGAATATGGACCTTTGGGGTTGTGTAATTCTGAGAATTTAGATTACTTTTTAAATAAATATTTCCAAAACGCTAGTGACATTTTTGGGTTTTTATGTCTAAGATATTTTTGAATACTTCCTTGCATTCCTTGCTTTCCTATATGAATGTGCATCACATAGATATCAGCTCTTACACCTACAATGATAGACATCCCCTCACACATATACACTTTTCTACTTAAAATGCTTCTTTTTAAAATGAGCAATTTGTAGACATGTATAAACCAAAAGTATCATAGATTTTACATCTTCTTCCATTACCTGCAAGACGCAAAGTGCTTTAGGACATTCTAGTTGATTCTTTCCATCTTTTGCATTAAGATGGTTTTATTTAGTGTCATCCATATGAATTCCAATTTAGTGGCACTAAATTTTGATTGACTTCCATATTTTCCAAACAGAATTTTTAAGAGAAATAGACAAAAAAAAAACTTCTTGATATTTTAAACTTTGAGAAGCAGGGTGATTAGGAGAGAACTTCACATGGTAGTCTATTTATTTAACATAGTAAAGAGCTCAACCTTAAATACAGGAGATCATATTTGTGTACCACTTGTCTTATTCACCAAGATAAAGAAAGTTTCTTTCATGGTATTGATACTCTAAAGATCTCTCTGTTATTTTAGCAGTCTAGTATGAAACATAACTTTTCAATATTATTTTTCCTTTAGATATGGTTAGTTTTCTAATATCTTTATAATTGAGGCCTAGAATCTGTTGCATGTGGCCAAAATATGTATGAGAAAATATCCTCTTTATTTTGAAGCTCATGCATTTTTTTTAGCTCTAGTATTTCCCACTTGTTTTAATGATAAATGAAGTAGCATTTACTTGCATTAACTTTTGAGTTTAGTGTGCTGTGCTTAACACATAATTATAATGAATGGCTAAAAGTGGAAATTTACTTTTTCCTTTTACAATGTGAATATTGGATGGGGCTGGAGGCAAGAAAGTACTTTCCTATTAGCAAAAATGTGTCCAATATATTGTTAAGGAATCTTAGTTTGTGCTTAAAAGCAAAGAGATGTTGTAAAACAGAAACAGGCATAAAAAAATTCTCATTCTCACAATTCAATATTCTGATCAAGCAATTGCATATAAACAGATATATGTTGGTAGAGACAGGCCACTTAGAATTCAATCAAAACACATTTAGGATTAAGTTTCTATTAATTAGCATTTCCTATCAAGTAGTAGCTCTCAACATGTTTCCCTCTGTCCCAATATATCAGATGGAGATGACTCATTCCAAACAGTAATACAGTAGTGGCTCATTAGGGCAATTATTGGAGGATAAGGGAAGCAGGAAGCATTATGCACTTCCTGGAGAGGGGAGATAGATTAGAATCTAGGGGAGAGTGTATGCAGTTGAAATAAGCCTTCTATGTGACATGCTCCCCATGTTGACAATCATGTCTATTAAGTGATACAAATTGGCATCTATTATTTGTTGAAGCAGATGTTATTGAGCCTCACCGCTGAGAAGGATACTAGTGACATAGGTATCTGAATAGCTTTGACAATTTCACATCTATAGCTTCTACTAAATTTTTTAGGAAATCAATAGATGAAAGCTTACCATGCTCTCTAGACTTATGTTATCTATACATGGATCTCCTCTTGCTATTTCACATCCCCAAAATGATAAGGTATTTGTGTTAGTATTGTTCTATCATTATGAATTGTGTCAATATTTTTCCCTTACACTTTTGTTTGTTTTCACTAAGGGACAGGGACCATGTCCATGCAACACTCATTGCCTGTTATTAGATTTCAAATCTTTTTATACTTCATTCTCTAGGGTATCTGTGGATCTGTGTGGTCATGCTTAGTGTTCTGTGGATTCCTGGTGATGTCAATACATTAAATCCTCTTTGGGAACCAGTGGATATGACTTGAGGGATGCCTCCTATATCTCAGCTGCTGGTTACACTACCCAGTTGAAGGGCTTTTGTAGAGATGTGCCAGGAAATAAGTAATCCATAGGGTAAAATTTGAGACACTTTTAGAGCCAATACCCAAGTTTGTTCCTGTAAGTGCTAGAATGTTCTTTGTTTTTCTCTTCCCCTAACTATCCCCTTGGTAGTAATGACACTTCAGGGAAGTTCTGAAAGTTTTGATGAGGGAGGCGATAACACATAGTTATTTTATGTGTCTTTATCCATGAAATAGGGATTAAAAAATACATTTAACCAATTTTAGAAGAGACTTGAACTTGGTGGTTTCTTGAGTGAGAAAAAAACCTTTGAATCTTTTCAAGTCTAGTGGAGAAGTCATCTTTACACTGCTGTCATATAAGAAATAAAATTTTGGCAACCAACCTAGTTGGGCAGTGTTTTAAATGAAAGGCCCTTCTTTATGTTACCTCTATCACAACAATATTTTCAGAAGCTCCTCAGGGAGCCTTGACTGATTTCAAGTTAACTTATTACTTATCAGTAAAGGGAGTATTAGTGCTTTAAATCCCATACTACACAGACCATTATCTTCTTCATCCCAATGAAAGGCCAAACATAGCTGCTGTTTTCCACTCTTGCACATTTGCTCATGCAAATACGTGCACTAGAAATTCTGGGCATATTTAAAAATAGCAAACATATAGTTACTAGTTAGCCTGTCTGCTTTTAGACTCTCTCCTACCAATCCTGTAAAATAACACGAGATAAATGTTCCTAAAACAGTGCTTACAGCAACCCATAGCCTTAATAAAAACAAAAACCAAACCCAAACCCAGTGACTCCATATTGATCACTGGATCAACTATGCATCAATTAACTGATTCACTTATACATTCAATACATATTCAACAAATACTACTTGACATAGTTCCGGGCAATATGCTGTGTATATGTGTATGGTGGATCAGGGTAAGAGGGAAAAATGGAGATAGAGAAATTAAATTAGTATGGTTCCTTCTATGCAGAAGCTTACACTCAAATAAGGAAAATAAACCATATGCACAAATAGCTACAAAACCAAATATAGCTATCCCTCAAGTGAAAAGGTACAGTAATATGAATTCCTTAGACTAGCATTTAAAGTTCTTCATAATTTGATCTTACCTTTATCTCTGCCATTGTTATTGGTGACGTCATCAGGTATCTTCTTTTTTAAGGCAATCTGATCTGTTTAATACAAGCTATATTAATTCTTGCTACTCTGCCTTCTATGCTATTTTCCCATCTAGATCATAATCCTCCATTCATCTCCAGACTTTCAAAGACTGTTATTCATTCCCTCCATGAGTTCTAGAGAGAAGTCCAGTTCACACTTATCTTCCTTAATCTTGACTACTGATGCCTCTAATAATATTTGTACCAAAATAAGAGTACTGAATATATAGTCTGTATCTTCTAATGGTTTCATTCATGAATGACATATTTCTTTAAGTAGACTACATTCCTTTGTGTGGGGACCATGGCTTTACCTCTTTTTTCACCTTACATAGAAGGGTAACTAATGTTTATTGAATATTTATTCTGTGCTAAACACTGTTCTAAGTTCCTTACATGTATTACCATGTTTATTCCATACAACAGGTGGGTATTATTATTATTCCCACTTTGAAGATTAGAAAACTGAGTCACATAGATAAAAAGTAACTTGCTTAAGGTCATACAGATAGTTTGAGGTAGAACCGGTTTTGAACTCATTCTGTTTTCAGAGCCCATGCTCTTAATCATTACATAATAACATTTCTTTGACACAGAACTAAACACAAAGAAGGCACACCAAGTGCTCAGATAAACGCTGTTGATTGATGCTGAAACCTAGATGATTTTAAATGTTTTCACCAGTAATTTTGCTACTGTTTACTAATTTATAGACTCAAGACAAAATAATTTTTATCTCTTTCATCTTGAATATTCCAAACTGATCTGTGGGTTTTTATGGGAAAATGTAAGGTTGATCGCTCAGATTTAGTTCTCTCCTGATAAAATATGTCCAAGTGCTGAAAAGAAATCAATACACTATTGAAAAGGATTTGGAGTAGGAAAAAAAAATACCTTTTCAGTAGATGAATTATTTTGAAGATGTTGAAGAAAATTGAACCGATAAAGCTAGTAAAAATAAGGGATAGTATATTATCTGCTGTCAAAAGCAGAATGTTGATATTTCTTTTGGTGAAGGTATAAAGGGTCTTTGATTTATACACTCACAGCAAGAATCTCCACACAAATTCATTTTGTAAATAATTGCTAAAATCTATATTCTCTCTTTCTTTCTCTCCACCCTCCCACACAGAGAATTTAGCATGACCCATCCTGAATTAAATGAAAAGGTGTCATTCAGAGGCTTGGAGTAATTTATAGGTATATGAAGGCATTAACCTCTGGCCATTTGGGCTGGTGAATTCTTAAGAAGGAGTAAAAGACTTGCCTGTTGATCTTTCCCTTCATGTTTTCTTTGGTAAACACTGCATCATCTTCCCTGTCTACATCCCTTTGTACCATTTCTTCCTTATATTTGACTTCTGTTGTTTTATATACCCCTTTTCAGAAAATACTTTTATGAAAACTATAATGGATTCATTAGGTGCAGACTGAGCATAGTTGTCCCTTATTATGAAATGGTAGGTAATGAACAAAAATAAAGGGTAGTTCAGCTTTGATGAGAGTTTATATTTAGTTTACTACTAATTTTGACAATAAGACTATGCTGATTTTAATGTTCTCTTCCAGCCTACTCTGTCTTTGCAATTTTTCTCTTCCATGTTGAAGGAATTTCTCTCAACTACATGGTTGACTTCACCATGTCTCCAGTAGTTTTTAGCTATTTTTTTCCATGTGATGATTCATCTGCAGGGTTTGTATTCCATTGACCCCACCTCAAATTCCCATACAATTCTTTCACAAAAGTAAAATGTCTCAGGATTTCCATTTGAATAAGAAGAGATATACTGCCTTACTTTTTCCACACACATTAGGGTCCCATGATGGGTTCTTATTTTTGGTGGATTATAGTGTTTTAAAATTGTGGAGTATTATATTGAACAGTAATTTAGAAAAGCTTAATTTTACAAATAAAGAAAGTAGGTCCCAGAAAGATTAAATCATTTGTTTCTCAAGCTCATATATTATGTATTTATTTACTTTAGCACAAAGAGTGGATGTTTACTGATACTACCCATAAAATGAATTTTGGCGGGCTTCCCTGGTGGCGCAGTGGTTGAGAGTCCGCCTGCCGGTGCAGGGGACACGGGTTCGTGCCCCGGTCCGGGAGGATCCCACATGCCGCGGAGTGGCTAGGGCCGTGAGCCATGGCCGCTGAGCCTGTGCGTCTGGACCCTGTGCTCCGCAACGGGAGAGGCCATAACAGTGAGAGGCCCGTGTACCACCAAAAAAAAAAAAAAGAATTTTGACACATGCTTTTTTTTTTTTTAATAGCACTCTGGGATTCCTTCAGCCTCAGATTTCCAAAGCTTCCTAGAATAAGCAACAATAGTTTTCAATGTGTCATTTTAAAAGAGTAACACATTAATATTTTCATATAAGTTGAAATATATGAAACACAAATTATGCTGTCTGAAGAAACTCTACTATCTTGTATAAGGACAGAAAATATAACCTCAGTAAGCATCAAGTAAAATATTATAGAAGCATGTCAGCTCTGAAATAGCTATATTTAGATTTACCTTTAAACAATCCAACATATGTAATTCACATGTTTTTTCTTATATTCTGTGAGTCACTTCTGAAGAAATAATAAGAAACTTTTCATTATGGCCTCTAATCTAATAGTAACTAATCTGCATTGTTACTTAATATTTGTTGAGGAAGTCATACAGAAAAGTAGTTTTCACATTTGAAAATTGCCCAAAACATGTAAAGTTAATACAATTAATAAAATGTGTGACATATGAAAAGCTCTATGCTTTCCTAATCACTGTCAACAAAACTTCTTAAAACTGAGCTATTTAAAGCTTTCACAAGACTGTATAAGTTACAGCTTTTTGCAACTACAAGAATATGTTAAATGTCAATTGATGTGTTGGTTATTAAATTATTTTATTTAAATGAAAATTTGATTTTGAAATTACAACAGTTTCTCCACTGTCTCTATGTTTCTATTATCTCTCTTCACTTCAATTCATCCCCCTGGAATAATGTTCCCTTGATACTGTTTTCGTTAGATAGTCCTCAAATCAAGAAATCTACATTGACTTTCTGCTGTCTGTTAGATCAAGACCAATTTCCTCATCCTGATAGTCAAAGATAATTTGGCTGTGCCCTAACAGCATTATCTCATCAGCTAGCATTATCCTATTATTTCCTCTGTTATAGTCAGATCTGTCATCTCACTACTCGATGCCTACGGTGCTCACCACCTCTTACCTGTGCCCTTGCTAAGACTGCCTCCTTTTCTGTGGAAAAAAAAGACTGCTCAATCACACCCTAACCAGATGTCTATAGAATCATCGAATATGAGAACTATAAGTCTCCTTTAAGTTTATTTATTCCAGCCCCTTCATCATACTGAGACTCAGATAAGTGAATTTACTTGCCCAAAGGCCTGCATTTAATTTGTTTTAGAGTCTGCAGTCTGTACCAGAAGTTAGATTGCTTTATGCCTAGTCTAGTGTTCTTTCACTGTACTGTCTTAAAACTCACACTAAAGCTTATCTCTTTACCCAGCTTATACTGATCTCATTTGTGAACTCTTATTGTATTTATAATTAATAGAGTTTAGCATTTGTGCAAAACTAACATGATTTGAAGCCCTATTATATGCAAGGCACTTGGGTAGCCACTCCACTTACATTCTCTCGTTACTTATGGTAACCCCATAAGGTAAACATTTTTATCCCAGTTTTGTTGAGAAGTAATCTAAGGCTCATATAGACACATTTTCCCAAATAAGTGATGGAACTGGGAATAAAATATATATGTCTTTGTTTCCAAAGTGTAAGATGTAATTTTCCCGAACAGTTTCAAGATGTTCATCTTGACTCTCTTCAAATGGAGTTTAAGTATTAGGTTTTGCCATGGATGTAGAAGACCATGGAGTAATGCTCCTTTAAATTTGGGTAGGGTTAATGAGGACTATTGGAGAGAATGTATCTGGTGCAAAAAGTTATATATTAAATATATCATTTCTGTTAAGTTGAGTAAAATATTTATATCAATTTTTGTTTGGATTTCATCAAGCCAATACTATATCTAAGTATTTGAATAAAAGGTCTTCAAATATTAAGTGTCAGATAACAAAAAGACTGTTTACTAGAGCCATGGGAGATAATTTTATTTTGCTTGGATATTGAGAACTTTCCTGGATCATTTCAAAGAAAAAATATTTTCAGAAAGACCAAGTCAAGTAAATTTTAAGACTTTTTTGAACAATGGAGAGTATTTTAAAACAAGTCTGTATATTCTGCATGTGCTTTGCTACTACAAACTTCAGGAAACATCCTGTGTAGAAATTTGTTATTGAAACAGATTCATTAAAAGGAACTTTATTTTGGAGGAGGATTCTGGGAAGATGGCAGAGTAGGAAGCACCAGGTATCTGTCTCCCCACCTAGAAAACAGTTACACTGGCAGAATTTGTGTGATGTAGCTATTTTGGAGCTCTTGCAACACCCAGGGGAAGTACAGGAAATTGTGGTTAGTTTTGGTCAATTTTAGCTCTTAGCACAGTAGCAACTACCTATCCTCCCTCAGCACTATGGCAAGCAGAAGTGCATGCTTTCCTGGAACAACATGCACAGAGCTTGTGGAAGCCAAAGTGGGCAAAAAAGATGTTCTCCAGGTATTAGGTATGTGTGATCTGATCTCTAATTGCTGCTTCTGATCACAGAGGTGCAGACAGATAGATGGTGACCACTGTTGTCACAACTTCTCTCATTGTTGCAAGCCCCTCCCTTTCTGCCTAAAATGACTTCCAGGGGATTTTAAGGGATGCTGCCCTTCCTCCCCACCCCCCCATTTCATTTTTCTCTTTTTTCCCTTTTAGGAACCAGGCTTTAAGGACACACAAAAACAGCTATGTGGGGAAAATTAGAAAGTGACTACACATGCCCAGGGAAAGGCACAAGCTCATAAAAGACAAAAAAAAAATCCTTAAGTTTATACCTCAGGCTAATCTTTGACACAGAGACGGCCTACAACAATTACCAAAACAAAAATAATAAACAAAAACAATAGCAAAATACAACAAACCCTGGGTAAGTTGGAGAATATAATTTCCAGAGTTAACACATCATTATATTGAAATGTCTATTTTTTCAACAAAAAATCACAAAGCATACAAAGAAACAGGAAAGTATGACTCATTCAAAGGGAAAAAAAAATCAGAAACTGTCTCCCCAAAAGACTTGATGGTGGGTCTACTAGGCAAAGGCCTTAAAATAACTATCTAAAAGACACTCAAAGAACTGAAGGAAGATGTGGGGAAAGTCAAGAAAACAAAGTATGAACAAGATAGAAATATCTATAAAGAGATAGAAAACCTAAAAAGTGACCAAAAATCTTAGCTGAAAAATACGGTAACCGGGGCTTTCCTGGTGGCGCAGTGTTTGAGACTCCACCTGCTGATGCAGGGGACACAGGTTTGTGCCCCAGTACGGGAAGATTCCACATGCCATGGAGTGGCTAGGCCCGTGAGCCATGGCCGCTGAGCCTGCGCGTCCAGAGCCTGTGCTCTGCAATGGGAGAGGCCACAACAGTGAGAGGCCTGCATACCAGAAAAAAAAAAAAATACAGTAACTGAAATAAAAATTTCACTGTAGGGATACAAAGGCATATCTGAGCAGGAAGAAATAAAGAACTAGCTAACTTGAAATATGACAATGGAAATTACCAAGTCTGAGGATCAGAATGTAAAAGATTAAAGAAAAGTGAACAGGGCTTAATGGACCTGTGGGACACCATCAAGTGGACCAACATATACATTGTGGGAGTTCCAGAAAGAGAATAAAACCTGAGAGAAAAGGACAGAAAGAATATTTGAAGAAATAATGATTGAAAATTTTCCAAATTTGATGAAAGAAATGAATATAAACATTCAAGAACCTCAAAGAACTCCAAGTAAGATGCACTCAAAGATACACATATTGAGACACATTATAATCAAAATTTCAAAAGTAAAGACAAAAAGAGGATCATGAAACAAATAAGAAAGTAATGACTCATCACATACAAAGGATCTTCAATAAGACTAGCAACAGATTTCTCATCAGAAACTTTGGAGGCCATAAGACAGTAAGCTGACATATTCAAAGTGTTCAAAGAAAAAAAAACTTTCAAACAAGAATCTATAGCTGCCAAAATTGTCCTTCAAAAGTGAGGGGAAAATTAAGACAATCCCAGATAAACAAAAGCTGAGGGAGTTTGTTACCAGTAAATCTGTCCTGCCAGAAATGCTCAAGGGAGTCCTGTAGGGTGAAATGAAAAGGCACTAGGCAAAAACTTAAAGTAGTATGAAGAAGTAAAGATCTCAATAAAGGTAAAAAGATGTGCAATTATAAAAGCTAGAATTACTGTAGCAATATTTTATAACTCTACTTTTTTTCTACATAATTTGAGACTAATATATTAAAAAAACAATTTTTAGGCAAAAAGCTAGTATTGTAACTTTGATTTGTAGTTCCATATTTTGTTTTCTACACAGTTTAAGAGACTAAATGCATTTTGAAATTATTAGTTTAAGTTTTAGGGTACACAATGGACAAAGATATAATTTTGTGACAACAACTGAAAGAGGTGGAGATAGCATTATTAAAGGAGCAGAGTGTTAGTATGTTATTGGAGTTAAGCTGGTATAAATTTAAATTAAGAGTGTTATAACTTTAGGATGCTATATGTAATTGCCATAGTAACCACAAAGGAAATAGCTATAGAATATATACAAAAGGAGATGAGAAAGGAATTTTAACGTTTCAATACAAAAAATCAACTAGACACAAAAGAATAAAAGAATGTAGAAAGTGAGGGACAAAACAGCTATAAAACAAATATAGAAAACAAATAGCAAAATGACAGAAGTAAGTCCCTTATATCAGTAATTACCTTGCATGTAAATGGATCAAACTCTGCAATCAAAAGACTGAGATTGATAGAATGGATTTAAAAAGACTTGCTCCAACTATATCCTGTCTACAACAGACACATTTTAGATCCAAAGACACAAATAGATTGAAGGTGTAAAGATAGGTATTCCATGCAAATAGTAACTAAAGGGAACAGGGGTGGCTATACTAATATCAGATAAAATAGTTTAAATAAAAGTTTACAAGAGACAAAGAAGGACATTACATATTAATAAAAGGTTTAACACAGAAATAAGATATAACAATTATCAACATTTACACACCTAATAACAGACCATCAAGATATTTGAAGTAAAAACTGACAGGAAGAAAGGGATAAATAGAAATTGTAGTTGGAATATTCAATAACCCACTCTCAATAATGGATAGAACAACCAGACAGAAGATAAGTAAGAAAATAGATTTAAACAACACAATAAACCAACTAGATCTAAAGACATATGCAGAACACTCTACACAACAATAGCATACACACTCTTCTCAAATGCATATGGAACATTTCCTAGAAGAGACCTGTTAGGCCACAAATTAAGTCTCAATAGATTTTAAAAGGTAGATATCATGCAAAGGATCTTCTCTGATCACAATGGGATGAAGTTAGAAATGAGTAGCAGAAGTAAAACTGGAAAACTCAAAAAGTTGTGGAATTTAAACAGGACACTTTGAAGCAACCAATGGATCAAAGAAGATATCATGACGGAAATTCTAAAATACTTAGAGAACACAGAAAACGACAACACAACATAACAAAACTTATGGAGTGTAGCAAAATTAGTGCTAAGGGAGGAATTTATAGCTATAAATATGCTTACATTAAAAAATGAGAAATATGTCAAATCGAAAACCTAAGTTTACAACAACTTAGGGAACTAGATAATTAAGAGCAAACTAAATTAAAAGCTAGAAGAAGAAATGAAATGAAACAAACTAGAGCAGAGATTAAAAAAAAACAGAGAATAGAAAAATACAGAAAATCAATAAAATCAAAGTTGATTCTTTGAGAAGATCAACAAAATTGATAGAACCGTTTACTGGATTAACTAAGAAAAAAGAGAAGAATCAAATTACTAAAATCAGAAATAAAACTGAGGACATTACCACTGATTCTATGGAAAAAGAATCATAAGAGAGTACTATGAGCAATTGTATACCAACAAACTGAATAACCAAGAAGAAATAGACAAATTCTTAGGAACACAATACATACCAAGAATAAATCATGAGAGAGACATTCAAGATAGCAGAGGACTAAGACATGGAGATCACCTTCCTCACAACAAATACATCAGAAATACAGCTACATGTGGAACAACTCCTACAGAACACCTACTGAATGCTGGCAGAAGACCTCAGACTTCCCAAAAGGCAAGAAACTCCCCAGGTACCTGGGTGGGGCAAAAGAAAAAAAAACAAACAAAAAAAGGACAAAAGAATAAGGATGGGACCTGCACCTCTGGGAGGGAGCTGTAAAGGAGGAAAAGTTTCCACATACTAGGAAGCCCCTTCACTGGCAGAGACAGGTGTGGTGGGGGAGAAGATTTGGAGCCATGGAGGACAGCACAGCAATAGGGGTGCAGAGGGAAAAGTAGAGAGATTCCCGCACAGAAGATCAGTGCCGACCAGCACTCACCAGCCTGAGAGGCTTGTCTGCTCATCCGCCAGGGTGGGTGGGTGCTGGGAGCTGGGGCTCTGGTTTTGGAGGTCAGATCCCAGGGAGAGGACTGGGATTGGCTGTGTGAACACAGCCTGAAGGGGGCTAGTGTGCCACAGCTAACCAGGAGGGAGCCGGGGAAAAAGTCTGGAACTGCCAAAGAGGCAAGAGAACACTGTTTCAGGGTGCGCAAGGAGAAGGGAGTCAGATCACAGCCTAAATGAGCTCCAGAGATGGGCTCGAGCTGTGGCGAACAGTGTGGACACCAGAGACAGGCATGAAATGTTAAGGTTGCTGCTGCAGCCACCAAGAAGCCTGTGTGGAAGCACAGATCACTATGCACGCCTCCCCTCTCAGGAGCCTGTGGAGCCTGTCACTGCCAGGGTCCAGTGATCCAGGGGCAATTTCCCTGGCAGAGCACACGGCAGGCCTCAGGCTGTTGCAATGCCATACCTGTCTCTGGGGCCGCAGGTTCACCCCACATTCTGTACCCCTCCCTCCCCCAAGCCTGAGTGAGTCAGAGCCCCCTAATCAGTTGCTCCTTTAACCCCATCCTGCCTGAGCTAAGAACAGACACCCTCAGGCGACCTACATGCAGAGGCGGGGCCAAATCCAAAGCTGAACCCCAGGAGATGTGTGACCAAAGAAGAGAAAGGGAAATTTCTCCCAGCAGCCTCAAGAGCAGCAGATAAAATCTCCACAATCAACTTGATGTACCCTGAATCTTTGGAATAGCTGAATAGACAATGAATCATCTCAAAATTGAGGTGGTGGATTTTGAAAGCAACCATAGACTTGGGGTTTGCTTTCTGCATCTAATTTGTTTCTGGTCTTAAGTCTATCGTAGTTTAGTATTTAGAATTTATTATCATTGGTAGATTTGTTTATTGATTTGATTGCTCTCCTCGTTTTTTTTTTAAAAAATATATATATTTTCCTTCTCTTTTTATGAGTGTGTATGTGTAGTTTTCTTAGAGTGATTTTGTCTGTATAACTTTGCTTTTACCATTTTTCTGTCTGTCTATTTTTGTTTTTGGTTTAGTACAGATTTTAGTGCTTGTTATCATTAGTGGATTTGTTTTTTGGTTTGGTTGCTCTCTCTTTCTTTCTTTCATTTTTTTTCTTTATTACTTTTTACCTATTACTTATTTAAAAAATATTTTTTATTTTAATAACTTTAATTTTATTTTTTTGTTTCTGTCTTTCTTATTTTCTCCCTTTTCTTCTGAGCCATGTGACTGACAGGATCTTGGTGCTCCAGCTGGGTGTCATGGCTGTGCTCCTGAGGTGGGAGAGCAGAGTTCAGAACACTGGTCAACCAGTCACCTCCCACGTAATATCAAACTGCAAAAGTGCTCCCAGAGATCTCCATCTCAACGCTAAGACTGAGATCAACTCAACGACCAGCAAGTGACAGTGCAGGACACCTATGCTAAACAAATTGCAAGACAGGAACACAACACCACCCATTAGCAGAGAGGCTGTCTAAAATCATAGTAAGGTCACAGACACCCCAAAACACACCACCAGATGTGGACTAGCCCACCAGAAAGACAAGATCCAACTTCATCCACCAGAACACAGGCACTAGTCCCCTCCACCAGGAAGCCAACAAAACCCACTGAACCAACCTGAGCCAATGGGTGGAGACACCAAAAACAAGGGGAACTACAAAACTGCAGCCTGCAAAACGTAGATGCCAAACACAGTAAGTTAAGCAAAATGAGAAGAAAGAAAACACTCAGCAGATGAAGGAGCAAGGTAAAACCCCACAAGACCAAACAAATGGAGAGGAAATAGGCAGTCCACCTGAAAAAGAATTCAGTGTAATGATAGTCAAGATGATCCAAAATCTTGGAAATAGGATGGAGAAAATAAAAGAAACTTATAACAAGGACCTTGAAGAACTAAAGAGCAAACAAACAATGATGAACAAGAGAATAAACAAATTAAAAATTCTCTAGAAGGAATAAATAGCATAGTAACTGAGTGAGAAGAACAGATAAGTGACCTGGAACATAAGATAGTGGAAATAACTATTGCAGAGCAGAATAAAGAAAAAAGGATAGAAAGAACTGAGGACAATCTCAGAGACCTCTGGGAAAATATTAAATACACCAACATTCGAATTATAGGGGTCCCAGAAGAAGAAGAGAAAAAGAAAGGGATTGAGAAAATATTTGAAGACATTATAGTTTAAAACTTCCCTAGCATGGGAATGGAAATATTTAATCAAGACCAGGAAGTGCGGAGTCCCATACAGGATAAATCCAAGGAGAAACATGCCAAGACACATATTAATAAAACAATCAAACATTAAATCCAAGAAAAAATATTAAAAGCAGCAATGGAGAAGCAACAAATAACATAAAAGGGAATCCCCATAAGTTTAAGAGCTAATCTTTCAGCAGAAACTCTGAAAGCCAGAAGGGAGTGGCTGGACCGATTTCAAATGATGAAAGGGTAAAACCTATAACCATATTACTCTACCCAGCAAGGATCTCATTCAGATTCGATGGAGAAATTAAAACCTTTACAGACAAGCAAAAGCTGAGAGAGTTCAGCACCACCAAACCAGCATTACAACAAATGCTAAAGGAACTTCTCTAGGCAGGAAACACAAGAGAAGGAAAAGACCTACAATAACAAACACAAAACAATTAGGAAAGTGGTAATAGGAACATACATATCAATAACTACGTTAAATGTAAACAGATTAAATGCTCCAACCAAAAGACATAGACTGGCTGAATGGATAGAAAACAAAACCCATATATATGATGTCTACAAGACACCCACTTCAGACCTAGGGACACATACAGAATGTAAGTGAGGGGATGGAAAAAGATATCCCATGGAAATGGAAACCAAAAGAAAGCTGGAGTAGAAATTCTCATATCAGACAAAATAGAATTAAAATAAAGACTATTAAAAGAGACAAAGAAGGACACTAAATAATGATCAAGGGATCAATCGAAAAAGAAGACATAACAATTGTAAATATTTATGCACTTAACATAGGAGCCCCTCCATACATAACGCAAATGCTGACATCCACCAAAGGGCAAATTGACAGTAACACAATCATAGTAGGGGGCTTTAATACCCCACTTTCACCAATGGAAAGATCATTCAAAATGAAAATAAATAAGGAAACACAAGCTTTATATGATACACTAGACAAGATGAACTTAATTGATATTTATAGGACACTCCATCCAAAAACAAGAGAATACACTTTCTTCTCAAGTGCTCATGAAACATTCTCCAGGATAGATCATATGCTGGGTAACAAATCATGCCTTGGGAAATTTAAGAAAATTGAAATCAGATCAAGCATCTTCTCTGACAACAACACTATGAGACTAGATATCAATTACAGGAAAAATTCTGTAAAAGAATACTAACACATGCAGGCTAACATTACACTACTAAATAAGGGATCACTGAAGAAATCAAAGAGGAAATCAAAAAATATGTAGAAACAAATGACAATGAAAACACAATGACCCAAAACCTATGGAATGCAGCCAAAGCAGTTCTAAGAGGGAAGTTTATAGCTATACAATCCTACCTCAAGAAACAACTCAAATAAACAACCTAACTTTACACCTAAAGCAAGTAGAGAAAGAAGAACAAAAATACCCTAAAGTTAGCAGAAAGAAAGAAATCATAAACATCAGATCAGAAATAAATGAAAAAGAAATGAAGGAAACAATAGCAAAGATCAATAACTCTAAAAGCTGGTTCTTTGACAAGATAAATAAAATTGATAAACCATTAACCAGACTCATCAACAAAAAAAGAGAGGAGACACAGATCAACAGAATTAGAAATGAAAAAGGAGAAGTAAAAACTGACACTGCAGAAATACAATGGATCATGACAGATTACTACAAGCAACAATATGCCAGGAACATGGACAAGCTGGCAGAAATGGACAAGTTCTTAAAAAAGCATAACCTTCCGAAACTGAACCAGGAAGAAATAGAAGATATAAACAGACCAATCACAAGCACTCAAATTGAGACTGTGATTAAAAATCTTCCAACAAACAAAAGCCCAGGACCAGATGGGTTCACAGGTGAAGTCAATCAAACACTTAGAGTATAGCTAACACCTATCCTTCTCAAAGTCTTCTAAAATATAGCAGAGGGAAGAACACTCACAAACTCATTCTACGAGGCCACAATCACCCGGATACCAAAACCAGACAAAGATGTCACAAAGAAAGAACACTACAGGCCAATATCACTGATGAACATAGATGGAAAAATCCTCAACAAAATACCAGCAAACATAATCCAACACCACATTAAAAGGATCATACACCATGATCAAGTGGAGTTTATCCCAGGAATGCAGGCATTCTTCAATATACACAAATCAATCAACGTGATAAACCCTATTAACGAATTGAAGATAAAAAGCATATGATCATCTCAATAGAGGCAGAAAAAGCTCTTGACAAAATTCAACACCCATTTATGATAAAAACCCTCCAGAATGTAATCATAGAGGGAATTTACCTCAACATAATAAAGTCCATATATAACAAAACCATAGCCAACATCATTCAAAATGGTGAAAAACCTGGTACCATTTCCACTAAGATCGGGAAAAAGACAAGGTTGTCCACTCTCACCACTATTATTCAACATAGTTTTGGAAGTATTAGCCACAGAAATCAGAGAAGAAAAAAAATAAAATGATTCCATATCGGAAAAGGAGAAGTAAAGCTGTCACTGTTTGCAGATGACATGATACTATACATAGAGAATCCTTAAGATGTTACCAGAAAACTACTAGAGCTAGTGAATGAATTTGGTAAAGTAACAGGATTCAAAATTAATGCACAGAAATATCTGGCATTCCTATACACTAATGATGAAATATCTGAAAGAAAAATTAAGGAAACAGTCCCATTTACCACTGCAACAAAAATAATAAAATACCTAGGAATAAAATTACCTAAAAAGACAAAAGACCCGTATGCAGAAAACTGTAACACAGTGATGAAAGAAATTAAAGATGATAGAAAAAGATTGAGAGATATACCATGTTCTTGGATTGGAAGAATCAACATTGTGAAAATGACTGTACTACCCAAAGCAATCTACAGATTCAGTGCAATCCCTATCAAACTGCCAATGGCATTTTTTTTACAGAACTAGAACAAAAATGTTCTCAATTTGTATGGAAACACAAAAGACCCCAAAGATCCAAAGCAATCTTGAGAAAGAAAACGGAGCTCGGGGAATCAGGCTCCTGGACTTCAAACTATACTACAAAGCTACAGTAATCAATACATTATGGTACTGACACAAAAACGGAAATATAGATCAATGGAACAGGATGGAAAGCCCACATATAAACCCTCGCACATAAGGTCACCTTATTTTTGATAAATGAGGCAAGAATATACAATGGAGAAAAGACAGCCCCTGCAATAAGTGGTGCTGGGAAAACTGGACAGCTATATGTAATTGAATGAAATTAGAACACTCCATAACAGCATACACAAAAGTAAACTCAAAATGGTTTAAAGCTCTAAATGTAAGGCCAAACAGTATAAAACTCTTAGGGGAAGACATAGGCAGAACACTCTATGACATAAATCACAGCAAGATACTTTTTGACCCACATCCTCAAGAAATGGAAAGAAAAACAAAAATAAACAAATGAGACCTAATTAAACTTAAAAGCTTTTGCACAGCAAAGGAAACCATAAAGAAGACAAAAAGACAATCATCAGAATGGGGGAAAATATTTGCAAATGAATCAACTGACCAAGGATTAATCTCCAGAATATACAAGCAGCTCATGCAGCTCAATGTCAGAAAAACAAAGAGCCCAATCAAAAAATGGGCAGAAGACCTTAAACGACATTTCTCCAAAGAAGGTATACAGGTTGCCAACGAACACATGAAAGGATGCCCAACATCACTAATCATTAGAGAAATGCAAATCAAAACTATAATGAGGTATCACCACACACCCATCAGAATGGCCATCATCAAAATTCTACATACAATAAATGCTGGGGAGGTTGTGGAGAAAAGGGAACCCTCTTGCACTGTTGGTGGGAATGTAAATTTATACAGTCATTATGGAGAACCATATAGAGGTTCCTTAAGAAACTAAAAGTATAACTACCATACAACTGAGCAATCCCACTACTGGGCATATACCCTGAGAAAATCATAGTTCAAAAAGAGTCAAGTACCACAATGTTCATTGCAGCTTTATTTACAATAGCCAGGACATGAAAGCAAACTAAGTGTCCATCAACATGTGAATAGATAAAGAAGATGTGGCACATATATACAATGGAATATTACTTGGCCATAAAATGAAACAAAATTGAGTTATTTTTAGTGAGGTTGATGGACTTAGACTCTGTCATACAGAGTGAAGTATGTCAGAAGGAGAAAAACTAATACCATATGCTAACACATATATATGGAATCTAAAAAAAAAATGGTTCTGCAGAATCTAGGGGCAGGACAGGAATAAAGATGCAGACGTTGATAATGGACTTGAGGATACAGGGAAGGTGAAGGATAAGCTGGGACGAAGTGAGAGAGGGACATGGACATATATACACTACCAAACATAAAATAGATAGCTAGTGGGAAGCAGCCACGCAGCACAGGGAGATCAGCTCGGTGCTTTTTGATCACCTAAAGGGGTGGGATAGGGAGTGTGTGAGGGAGAAACAAGAACCAGGAGTTATAATGATATATGTATACATATTGCAGATTCACTTTGTTATACAGCAGAAACTAACACAACATTGTAAAGCCATTATGCTCCAGTAAATATGTTAAAAAAGAATAAATCATGAAGATTTAGGAAATCTGAATAGACCTATAAGTAGTAAGGGGATAGAATCAATAATCAAAAATGTGACAAAATAAAGCCATGGACTTGATGGCTTCACTTGTGAATTCTACCAAACTTTTAAGGAAAGTTAATGTCAATTCTTCTCAAACATTTCCAAAGTATTGAAGGGTATGGAACATTTCCTAACTCATTCTATGAGGCTAACATTACCCTAATGCCAAAACCAGAAAAAAAAAAAAAAAAACTACAAGAAAAGAAAACCACAGATAAATATCCCCTCTGTACATTGATGCAAAATCTTCAAAAAAATACTAGGAAACTCAATTCAGCAGCATATTAAAAATTAAACACTATTACCAAATGTGATTTGTTTATAGAATTTGAGGATATTTCAACATATGAAATTAATCAATATAATATACCACATTAACAGAATGATAGAAAAAAAACGCATGATCATCTCGAGTGATCCTGAAAAAACAGTTGACAAAATTTATCATCTTTTTATGATAAAAACACTCAACAGACTAGGAATATATGGAAACTACTTCAGTAGAATAAAAGCCATGTATGAAAAACCAACAGGGAACACCATACTCAATGGTGAAAGACAAATTTTTTCTTATAAAATCAGAAACAAAGCAAGGATGTCCTCTATCATCACTTCTACTTAACACAATGCTGGAAGTTCTAGACAGGGAAATTAGACACGAAAAAGAAATAAAAGACATCCAGATTGGAAATGAAGAGGTAAAATTTTCTCAGTTTGCAGACGATATGACCTTATACATAGAAAACTCTAATGATTCCACGTTAAAATAAAACCTGTTAGAACTAATAAACAAAGTAGCAGGATATAAAGTCAACATACAAAAATCTGTTGCATTTCTATACACTAAAAATGAATAAATTTAAAAGGAATTTAAGAAACCAATTCCATTTACAACAGCATGTGAAAGAATAAAATACTTAGGAATCAACTCAACCAAGGAGGTTAAAAACTTGTACAATTAATGCTACAAAACATTGCTGAAAAAATTAAAGAAGACATAAACAAGTGGAAACACGTCCCATGCTCATGGATTAGAAGACTGAATATTGAAGACATCAACACTATCCAAAGTAATGTACAGATTCAATGTGATCTTTTTCAAAATCCCAATGATGTTATTTGCAGAAATAGAAAACCCATCCTAAAATTACATAGAATGTCAAGGGCCCCTGGATGGTTAAAATTATCTTGAAAAAGAACAAAGCTGGAGGACTCACAATTCCTGATTTCAAAACTAACTAAAGTGACAGTAATCAAAACAGTGCAGTCCTGGCATAAAGACAAACATATAGACCAATGAAAAGAATAGAGAGTCCAGAAATAAATTCGCACATACATGGTCAAATAATTTTTGACTAAGATGCCAAGAGTGTTTAATGGTGAAAGGACTGTCTTTTCAAGCAATCGTGCTGGGAAAATTAGATATCCACATGTAAAGGAATGAAGTTAGACCCTTACTTAACACCATATATAATAATTAATTCAAAATGGGTCAAAGAACTAAATGTAAGACCTAAAGCTACAAAATTCTTAGAAAAAAACTGGGTAAAATCTTCACAAAATTGGATTTGGCCATGATCTCTTGGATATGACACCAAAAGCACAGGCAACAAAAGAAAAAAACACACAAATTGGATCTCATGAATTTTTTTTAAAGTACACCAAAAGGCAATAGCAACATAGCAAAAAGAAAACCAACAGAATGGGAGAAAATATTTGCAAAACATGTATCTGATAAGAGAATAATATTCTGAATATGTAGAAATCTCCTAATATTCAACAACAAAAATCAAATAACTTGGTTCAAAACTGGGCAATGGACTTAAATAGACATTTCTCCAAAGAAGATAAAACAATGGCGAATAAGTGCATGAAAAGATGCTCAGTATCACTAATCATTAGGGAAATGCAAATCAAAACTACAATTAGAGGGAGGGAGGGAGATGTAAGAGGGAAGAGATTTGGGGACATATGTATATATATAATTGATTCACTTTGTTATAAAGCAGAAACTAACACACCATTGTAAAGCAATTATACTCCAATAAAGATGTAAAAAAAAACCCTACAATTAGATACCTCACACCCATTAGGGAGGCACCTACCAAAAAAAAAAAAATCAGCAGAATATAGCAAGTGTTGGCCAGAATGTGTAGAAATTGGAATCCTTGTGCACTACTGGTGGTAATGTAAAATGGTACAGATGCTGTGGAAAACAATACAGCAGTTCCTCAAAAAATTAAAAATGAAATTACCATATAATGAAGCAATTCTGCTTCTGGATATATACTCAAAAGAAATAAAAGCAGGATCTAAAAGAGATATTTGTAGATACATGCTCATAGAAACATTATTCACTAAAGTGACGAATGGATAAGGAAAATGTGGTGGATACATACAATGAAATATTATTCAGCCTTAGAAAGAGAGAAAATTCTGACATATGCTGCAACATGGATGAACCTTGAGGACATTATGCTAAGTGAAAGAAGCCAGTCACAAAAAGACAAATACTGTATCATTCCACTATATGAGGTATGTAGGGTAGTCAAAATAATAAATACAGAAAGTAGAAGGTGGTTGTCAGGGGCTAGGGAAGAGGGGAATGGGAGTTATTGTTTAAAGGGTAAGAGTTTCAGTTTTACAAGATGAAAAGGGTTATGGAGGTAGATGGTAGTGATGGTTCTTAATGTATTTAATGCCACTAATCTATACACTTAAAATGATTTATATGGTAAGTTTTATGTTATGTGTATTTCAGCACAAAAAAAGTGAAGAAAAAAGGAAATTTATTTTTTAGGTAATTTATGACTATTCATACAAAGCACAGACATCTGTAAAGATTAATTACACCCATAGTAATTGTTTTATGTAAAAATGTAATTTATTACTTTCTTCTTGAGGTTTTTTGTTTTTAACTTAACATAAAAAAACACATCAGAGGACGAGGGAAAGATAGTGGAAGAGTAAGATGTGGAGATCACCTTCCTCCCCACAGATACACCAGAAATACATCTACAAGTGGAACAACTCCTACAGAACACCTACTGAACGCTGGCAGAAGACATCAGACTTCCCCAAAGGCAAGAAACACCCTGCGTACCTGGGTAGGGCAAAAGAAAAAAACAGACAAAAGAATAGGGACGGGACCTGCACCAGTGGGAGGGAGCTGTGAAGGAGGAAAGGTTTCCACACACTAGGAAGCCCCTTCGCGGGCAGAGAGTGCGGGTGGAGGAGGGCGGGTAGCTTCAGAGTCGCGGAGCAGAGCGCAGCAACAGGGATGCAGAGGGCAAACTGGGGAGATTCCCACAGAGAGGATCGGTGCCGACCGGCACACACCAGCCCGAGAGGCTTGTCTGCTCTCCGTCGGGGTGGGCGGGGCTGCGAGCTCAGGCTCCGGCTTTGGTCGGAGCACAGGGAGAGGACTGGGGTTGAGGGCGTGAACACAGCCTGAAGGGGCTAATGCACCATGGCTAGCCGGGAGGGAGTCCGGGAAAATGTCTGGAGCTGCCGAAGAGGCAAGAGACTTTTTCTTCCCTCTTTGTTTCCTGGTGCACGAGGAGATGGGATTAAGAGCGCTGCTTAAAGGAGCTCCAGAGAAGGGGGCGAGCCGCAGCTAAAATCACGGACCCCAGAGATGCGCAGGAGACACTAAGGCTGCTGCTGCTGCCACCAAGAAGCCTGTGTGCGAACACAGGTCACTATCCACACCTCCCTTCCGGGGAGCCTGTGCAGCCCGCCACCGCCAGGTTCCCGGGATCCAGGGACAACTTCCACGGGACAACACACGGCGAGCCTGAAGCTGCTGCAACGTCACACCAGCCTCGGCCGCTGCAGGCTCGCCCTGCATCCGTACCTCTCCCTCCTCCAGGCCTGAGTGAGCCAGAGACCCCGAATCAGCGGCTCCTTTAACCCCGTCCTGTCTGAGGGAAAAGCAGACGCCCTCCTGCGACCTACACAGAGAGGTGGGGCCAAATCCAAAGCTGAGTGCCTGGGAGCTGTGAGAACAGAGAAGAGAAAGGGAAATCTCTCCCAGCAGCCTCAGAAGCAGCGGATTAAAGCTCCACAATCAACTTGATGTACCCTGCATCTGTGGAATACGTGAAGAGACAACAAATCATCCCAAATTGAGGAGGTGGAATTTGAGAGCAAGATTTATGATTTTTTCCCCTTTTCCTCTTTTGGTGAGTGTGTACGTATATGCTTCTGTGTGAGATGTTGTCTGTATAGCTTTGCTTCCACCATTTGTCCTAGGGTTCTATCATCCTTTTTTTTTTTTTGACTTCTTTTTCTTAATAATTATTTTTTATTTGAATAACTTTATTTCACTTTATCTTCTTTCTTGCTTGCTTGCTTTCCTTCCTTCCCTTCTTTAGACAACGAATCATCCCAAATTGAGGAGGTGGACATTGAGAGCAATATTTATGATTTTTTCCCCTTTTCCTCTTTTTGTGAGAGTGTATGTGTATGCTTCCGTATGAGATTTTGTCTGTATAGCTTTGCTTCCACCATTTGTCATAAGGTTCTGTCCATTTTTTTTCTTAAAAATTATTTTTTTAATTTAATAACTTTATTATATGTTACTTTATTTTACTTTATCTTCTTTCTTTCTTTCTTTTTTCCTTCCTTCCCTCCTCCTTTCCTTCCTCCCTCCATCTTTACCTCCCTCCCTCCCTCCTTTCTTTCTTTCCTTCTTTCCTTCTTTTCTTTTTTCTTTCTTCCTTCCATCCTTCATCCATCCCTTCCTTCCTTCCATCCTTTCTTTCTTTATTCCTACTTCTACTAATTCTTTCTCTCTACATGTTCTCCCTTTTATTCTGAGCTGTGTGGATGAAAGGCTCTTGGTGCTGCAAACAGGAGTCAGTGCTGTGCCTCTGAAGTGGGAGAGCCAAGTTCAGGACACTGGTCCACAAGAGACCTCCCAGCTCCACATAATATCAAATGGTGAAAATCTCCCAGAGATCTCCATCTCAGCACCAGCACCCAGCTTCACTAAACAACCAGCAAGCTACAATGCTGGACACCCTATGCCAAACAACTAGCAAAACAGGGACACAACCCCACCCATTAGCAGAGAGGTTGCCTAAAATCATAATAAGTCCACAGAAACTCCAAAACACATGACCAGACGTGGACCTGCCCACCAGAAAGACAAGATCCAGACTCATCCACCAGAACACAGGCACTAGTCCCTTCAACCAGGAAACCTACACAACCCACTGAACCAACCTTAGCCGCTGGGGAAAGAAACCAAAAACAATGGGAACTACGAACCTGCAGCCTGCAAAAGGGAGACCCCAAACACAGTAAGGTAAGCAAAATGAGAAGACAGAAAAACACACTGCAGATGAAGGAGCAAGATAAAAACCCACCAGAGCTAACAAATGAAGAGGGAATAGGCAGTCTACCTGAAAAAGAATTCAGAATAATGATAGTAAAGATGATCCAAAATCTTGGAAATAGAATAGACAAAATGTAAGAAACATTTAACAAGGATCTAGAAGAACTAAAGATGAAAAAAACAATGATAAGCAATACAATAAATGAAATTTAAAATACTCTAGATGGGATCAATAGCAGAATAACTGAGGCAGAAGAATGGATTAGTGACCTGAAAGATAAAATAGTGGAAATAACTACTGCAGAGCAGAAAAAGAAAAAAAGAATGAAAAGAAATGAGGACAGTCTCCGAGACCTCTGGGACAATATTAACTGCACCAACATTCGAATTATAGGGGCTCCATAAGAAGAAGAGAAAAAGAAAGGGACTGAGAAAATATTTGAAGAGACTATAGTTGAAAACTTCCCTAATATGAAAGGAAATAGTTAATCAAGTCCAGGAAGCACAGAGAGTCCCATATAGGATAAATCCAAGGAAAAATGCACCAAGACACATATTAATTGAACTGTCAAAAATTAAATACAAAGAAAGCATATTAAAAGCAGCAAGGGAAAAACAACAAATAACACACAAGGGAATCCCCATAAGGTTAACAGCTGATCTTTCAGCAGAAACACTGCAAGCCAGAAGGACTGGCAGGACATATTTAAAATGATGAAGGAGAAAATACTACAACCAAGATTACTCTACACAGCAAGGATCTCACTCAGAATTGATGGAGAAATTAAAACCTTTATAGACAAGCAAAAGCTGAGAGAGTTCAGCACCACCAAACCAGCATGACAACAAATGCTAAACGAACTTCTCTAGGCAAGAAACACAAGAGAAGGAAAAGCCCTACAATAATGAACACAAAACCATTTAGAAAATGGAAATAGGAACATCCATATCAATAATTACCTTAAATGTAAATGGACTAAATGCTCCCACCAAAGGACACAGATTGTCTGAATGGATACAAAAACAAGAGCCCTATATATGCTGTCTACAAGAGACCCACTTCAGATCTAGAGACACATACAGACTGAAAGTAAGTGGATGGAAAAAGATATTCCATGCAAATGGAAACCAAAAGAAAACTGGAGTAGTAATTCTCATATCAGACAAAATAGACTTTAAATAAAGACTATTAGAAGAGACAAAGAAGGACACTACATAATGATCAAGGGATTGATCCAAGAAGAAGATATAACAATTGTAAATATTTATGCACCCAACATAGAAGCACCTCAATACATAAGGCAAATACTAAAAGGCATAAAAGGGGAAATCAACAGTGACACATTCATAGTAGGGGGCTTTAACACCCCACTTTCACCGATGGACAGATCATCCAAAATGAAAATAAATAAGGAAACAGAAGCTTTATATAATACTTTAAACAAGATGAACTTAATTGATATATATAGGACATTCCATCCAAAAAAAAAAACAGAATACACATTTTTCTCAAGTGCTCATGGAACATTCTGCAGGATAGATCATATCTTGGGTCACAAATCAAGCCTTGGTAAATTTAAGAAAATTGAAATTGTATCAAGTATCTTTTCCAACCACAACGCTATGAGACTAGGTATCAATTACAGGAAAAGATCTGTAAAAAATACAAACACATGGAGGCTAAACAATACAAGACTTAATAACGAAGTGATCACTGAAGAAATTAAAGAAGAAATTAAAATATACCTAGAAACAAAGACAATGGAAACACGATGACCCAAAACTTGTGGGATGCAGCAAAAGCAGTTCTAACAGGGAAGTTTATAGCAATACAAGCCCACCTTAAGAAACAAAAAACATCTCAAATAAGGAACCTAACCTTGCACCTAAAGCAATTAGAGAAAGAAGAACAAAAAACCCCAAAGTTAGCAGAAGGAAAGAAATCAGATAAGAAATAAATGAAAAAGAAATGAAGGAAACAATAGCAAAGATCAATAAAACTAAAACCTGGTTCCTTGAGAAGATAAGCAAAATTGATAAACCATTAGCCAGACAGAACAAGAAAAAAAGGAAGAAGACTCAAATCAATAGAATTAGAAATGAAAAAGGAGAAGTAACAACTGACACTGCAGAAATACAAAAGATCATGAGAGATTACTACAAGCAACTCTATGCCAATAAAATGGACAACCTGGAAGAAATGGACAAATTCTTAGAAATGTACAACCTGCCAAGACTGAATCAGGAAGAAATAGAAAATATGAACAGACCAATCACAAGCATTGAAATTGAAACGGTGATTAAAATTCTTCAAACAAACCAAAGCCCAGGACCAGATGGCTTCACAGGGGAATCCTATCAAACATCTAGAGAAGAGTTAACACCTATCCTTGTCAAACTCTTCCAAAATATAGCAGAGGCAGGAACACTCCCAAATACATTCAACGAGGCAACCATCACCTTGATACCAAAACCAGACAAGGATGTCACAAAGAAAGAAAGCCACAGGCTAATATCACTGATGAACATAGATGCAAAAATCCTCAACAAAATACTAGTAAACAGAATACAAGAGCACATTAAAGGATCATACACAATGATAAAGTGGGGTTTATTCCAGGAATGCAAGGATTCTTCAATATATGCAAATCACTCAACATGATAAACCATATTAACAAATTAAAGGAGAAACACCATATAATCATCTCAACAGATGTAGAGAAAGCTGTCGACAAAATTCAACACACACTTATGATAAAAACTCTGCAGAAAGTAGGTGTAGAGGGAACTTTCCTCAACATAATAAACGCCATATATGACAAACCCACAGCCAATATCATCCTCAATGGTGAAAACTGAAAGCATTTCCACTAATATCAGGAAAAAGAGAAGGTTGCCCACTCTCACCCCTCTTGTTCAACATAGTTTTGGAAGTTTTAGCCACAGCAACCAGAGAAGAAAAGGAAATAAAAGGAATCCAAATTGGAAAAGAAGAAGTAAAGCTGTCACTGTTTGCAGATGATATGATACTATCCATAGAGAATCCTAAAGATGCTACCAGAAAACTACAGAGCTAATCAATGAATCTGGTAAAGTTGCAGCATAAAAAATTAATGCACAGAAATCTCTGGAATTCCTATGCACTAATGATGAAAAATCTGAAAGTGAAATCAAGAAAACACTCCCATTTACCATTGCAACAAAAATAATACAATATCTAGGGATAAACCTACCTAAGGAGACAAAAGACCTGCATGCAGAAAATTATAAGACACCGATGAAAGAAATTAAAGATGATACAAATAGATGGAGAGATATACCATGTTCTTGGATTGGAAGAATCAACATTGTGAAAATGACTCTACTACACAAAGCAATCTACAGTTTCAATGCAATCCCTATCAAATTACCACTGGCATTTTTCACAGAAGTAGAACAAAAATTTCACAATTTGTATGGAAACACCGAAGACCCTGAATAGCCAAAGCAGTCCTGAGAATGAAAAACGAAGCTGGAGGAATCAGGCTCCCTGACTTCAGACTATACTACAAAGCTACAGTAATCAAGACAATATGGTACTGGTAGAACAACAGAAAGATATATCAATGGAATAGGACAGAAAGCCCAGAGATAAACCCATGCACATACGGTCACCTTATCTTTGATAAAGGAGGCAGGAATGTACAGTGGAGAAAGAACAGCCTCTTCAATAAATGGTGCTGGGAAAACAGGACAGGTACATGTAAAAGTATGAGACTAGATCACTCCCTAACACCATACACAAAAATAAGCTCAAAATGGATTAAAGACCTAAATGTAAGGCCAGAAACTTTCAAACTCGTAGAGGAAAACATAGGCAGAACACTCTATTACATAAATCACTGCAAGACCCTTTTTGACCCACCTCCTAGATAAGTGGAAATAAACACAGACATAAACAAATGGGACTTAATGAAACTTAAAAGCTTTTGCACAGCAAAGGAAACCATAAATAAGACCAAGAGACAACCCTCAGAATGGGAGAAAATATTTGCAAATGAAGAAAATGACAAAGGATTAATTTCTAAAATTTACAAGCAGCACTTGCAGCTCAATAACAGAAAAACAAACAACCCAATCCAAAAATGGGCAGAAGACCTAAATAGAAATTTCTCCAAAGAAGATATACAGACTGTCATCAAACACATGAAAGAATGCTCAACATCATTAATAATTAGAGAAATGCAAATCAAAACTACAATTAGATATCATCTCACACCTGTCAGAATGGCCATCATCAAAAAATCTAGAAACAATAAATGCTGGAGAAGGTGTGGAGAAAAGGGAACACTCTTGCACTACTGGTGGGAATGTGAATTGGTACACCCATTATGGAGAACTGTATGGAGGTTGCTTAAAAATCTACAAATAGAACTACCATATGACCCAGAAATCCCACTACTGGGCATATACCCAGAGAAAACCATAATTCAAAAAGAGTCATGTACCAAAATGTTCATTGCAGCTCTATTTACCAGTAGCCCAGAGATGGAAACAACCTAAGTGTCCATCATCGGATGAATGGATAAAGAAAATGTGGCACATATATACAATGGAATATTACTGAGCCCTAAAAAGAAATGAAACTGAGCTATTTTTCATGAGGTGTTTAGAGCTAGAGTCTGTAATACAGAGTGAAGTAAGTCAGAAATGGACAGAAAAATACCGTATGCTAACACATATATATGGAATTTAAGAAAAAAATGTCATGAAGAACTTAGGGGTAAGACAGGAATAAAGACAAGGCCTACTAGAGAACGGACTTGAGGATATGGGGAGGGGGAAGGGTGAGCTGTGACAAAGCGAGAGAGAGGCATCGACATTTATACACTACCAAACTTAAGGTAGATAGCTAGTGGGAAGCAGCCGCATAGCACAGGGAGATCAACTCCGTGCTGTGTGACCTCCTGGAGGGGTGGGATAGGGAGTGTGGGAGGGAGGGAGACGCAAGAGGGAAGAGATATGGGAACATATGCATACGTATAACTGATTCACTTTGTTATAAAGCAGAAACTAACACACCATTGTAAAGCAATTATACCCCAATAAAGATGTTAAAAAAAAAAAAAAGAAACACGTCAGAACTCTGGAAATCAAAGAAATATAATTTCTTTTACAAGCATTTACTCTGAGCCATGGGTTATTTTCTGGAACCCATCACTGCCATACAAGTTTTCCAGTTCCAAGGTCTTCCAATTATTATATGTATAGCTTTGAACAACATATTTGATTTTTAAGCCTTTATTTCCATATTTTTTATGTACAATGAGGCTACTACTACATGTGATGATGACTTAAATGGTAATTTTTTTTTAAATGGTAATTTTTAAGATTAAATATTGTGATAATGCTTCATGCAACTGTTAACCTTATATGTAAATGCAAGAAATTGTTAAGATTGTGTGTTTTTTATTTCTTCTACATCTAGGCTATATTAAAGCTCAGGGCTTATCTTAGATGAATTTTGGGTCTTTGGATATCATCACCCAAATGTTACTCATGAATCTCCATCTTAATTTGACATAATCTTATATCACCCCGAACCTCCTGTCCCCTTCTCGTTCTTCTCTATTTCCCAATTTGTTTAATGGCACCACTATCTTCCCACATTGGAAAGCTGGAAGTTATAGTAAACTTCACAGTAATCTTCCTCTTACAACAAATAATCCAGTAATTCCAGCTGTTTTGTTATAATAGCTCCCAAATGTGTCCTCTCTTATCCGTTGTTACTACTTACTGCTTTATTTCAAGCCCTTTTGAATTAGGCTGGAATACCACACAGGTGTCCTTTATTCTCCCTTCCCTATGCCTTCTCTTTAAATCCATCCTCTACACCACCATCAGATTATTTCTCTAAAGTGAAATTAGATCACATTGCCACCATACTTAAAATCCTTTAAGGGTTACCTATCACCTCTGGGATGAAGTCTAAATTTCCTACTGTGACAGGCAAAGTTCCCACTTATTTTTCCAATCTCATTTCCCATCAGCCCCCAGTTGTGCCATGGACTATAATTCACACAAACGATGGGTAGTTCCCCAAATGATCTTTGATCTTTGAGGAACTATGATCTTTCTCAGCTGATCTTAAGAACAGAAACTTGGGAATGGAAGGATCAATATTGTTTATAGAAGTCTGAGGCTTCATGGATGAGGTAGGTCTTGAATTGAGGGAATGTACCAAAAAGAATATGGGGCCTGTATATACAAGCAAGAAAATGTAGGGGAAAAGTGAGGAGACTCATCTAGCTGGAGCAGCTGGTTGGACTTAAGTAATAAAAAATAAAGCATACAGAGAGAGTGGTGATAAATTGTGGAGATTTTATAAAAAGGTTTGTTAGGTCAGCATGGCTCGACTGCCTATGTGTCCTGTAGTCCTCAAAATGTATCTGATAATCATTAATCACAAAGAGGTGTTTGTTCTTTTAAGTACATCTGGCATCCTAGCTTATGTCTCTAACTGCAGAGGAAAAAAATGCAGTTTTCTTTTAGTTATTTCACTATATTTTTCAGCTCTCTTGCCATGAGCTATGAAAACTTTATACCATTTGCTGAGTTGCTTTCTGGCAGCTCCAGAGAAAACCTCGTTGCATCCAATTAATCCGTCTCAAAAACTTCTTGGTAAAGGACATATATTATCAGTTTTCCTAGGTTAACAAAGTTGAATGGGATAAATAGCAAGTTAAGCAAACACTGCACGATGCTGAGTCTCAACTATTTTAATTTTGTTTACCACACTCATAAAATAATAACAATAATAAACAACTTTAACAATAAAATATTGATTTATTATGGGTGGTATTAAAGCTAGAGTGGCTATTACAATATTAAGAGCATCTGTCATAAGATTTGTCAAAAGTTAAGATCATCTTCTTCTGGAGATGGAAACTTACACAAAAGATGGAGAGGATTTCTGGTTGAAAAATCTGACTGCACTTTTGAGTCATTAACAATATAAAATATTTGTATATGGTTCCTAGAAAGGACATTTTCCTAATTCTAGAGTCTGCCAGAAGCAAAAAAGATGAATGGTGCACTGTCACAATATATTTTGAAGCAACATTGTTGGCCCCAATGGACAACAAATCATGGTAATGTAATGGGAAGGGGATGTGAGAAAGAACATATAATAACACTGCTCATGTAACTCTGCAGTTTTTGAAGTTATTTGCTCATATCCTCAAAACCTTCTTGGCTGTGCCTTTGTCTTTTCCATCTCAAGGTAGTTGTTTCATTAATCAAGGGTCAAGGTTTTCTCTTCTACCTGTCTGGAGGTTGAGCTGCAACAATAGGATAAAAAACAAATGAACAAACAAACACAAAAACTTGGGAGTTAAAAGTGGTAATGAAGGAAAAATATATTTTTATCTTTAGACTACTTTAAGTAGGTTACTTAATAGGAAATATTGGGTATCATGACCCTTGAAAACTTCAAATCCATGCCCAAGAAACTACTATGATGACCTTACAATCACAGTCATAATACTGTCTCTTAAAATACTAATATGGAACCACAGTAATGCTCATTTTGTAACCTAGGTGTCTGCTAATATTATGTTAACACAATGCTTACTATAATTGATACTTTTAATTACATATTATTAAAATATAAATATATAAAATTAACTCTGAATTTTTAATTATAGGCTCTGATTCTTTTTCATGTGGTAGCAGTGTGATCATAAAAAGTTACTTCACTAAATAATGCTTCAGTTTCCTCATCTGTATAATAGGGATAATAGGGAAAATTATGTAACTTCATAGGGTTGTTAAGAGGATTAAATAAACTAATACATATAAAACTCAAGAATTCATTTCAGATACTTAGTGTTACTAAATGTTGGTTATTAAATAGCTGCCTGAAGATTTACCTTAAATTTTATGTATTTTCCAATTTCAATATTGATGTCTCTCCAGTCTTTTGTTATATCATATCATATTCTATTTATAAACTATATTTGAGTAGTATAAAGCTGTGAAAATAATCATTTTGAGAATTGGATTTTTCTGAACTTATGCTTAAAATTCTCCCAGTTAACAAATCTTAGTCAATTTTTTTGAGATTCAGAACCTTTTGAAGCTATCTATAAATGGTCTTTCGAGGGCCTAGAACTTTGCTTGCCTCATTATCTACCAATACGTAGTTAGGTTGGATGAAATGTGCTTCTTGGCTGTGACCAGTGTCCATTGGCAGTATAGCATTTATGAGATGAAATGAAATAGTGCTGGTGCTGGTTTCTTCTGTTGTTTCCACTTCACTTATGACTTAACTGGCCATACTTTTATTCAGGAACTACCAAAATAGCAAGTGTGAACAAATATAGGTTGTTCCCAACTTATAAATAAAAAGCTATATTTCAGAAATTCATTTATAATTCAGTTGTTTGTAATAAAAATGATTTTCTTATTAAAATCACTGTAAAAACAGGTGGCTGTGGTCCCCAAAGTAACACAAAAACAGAGAAAGTTATCTGTGGTGTGTGTGGGGGTGTGTGTTTGTATAGGCTTTCTGTGAGAGGGTAAAAAGGAGGTGATAAGGGATATATTAGGAGGTCAAGCTTTCAGAGCCAGCAACCAGGCAGTAGAGTTGATAGCTTGGTTAATATTTGAATGAAGCAAAAAGATTAGGGAGATAGAGTAACCTCAGAATGGGAAAAAGAGAAGCTAGTAGTGAATAAGTGAGAATCTGTTAACATAGCATGCTTATATTTTTCGTATTTGCAACTTTGAAAAGTCCGCAGTTGTATTTGTGTGTGATGAGATAGGGGAAGTCAGAAAGTACAAAGAAAAATATTTCTTTTACAAATAAATTTAGACTATCCAGGACATATTGGGATCCAGTGATGTGATAAAACAAAGTAAGGATTACTAGGATCTATGTTTATTATTCCACAATATCCCTCTTTCTCCATATAACATTATTTCCTTTGCTTTCACCTCCAATATACTACTTTCTTATACTGCCTTCTTATCCCCACTCTTCATTTTATTGAGGAACTCTACTGCACTGGATAAACAGTCTTTATCCTATAAACATTCCACTTAATCCAGGTATCTTTAGAAGGGAATTGGTTGACATGACTCATGAGAGGTTTCATACTTTGCTTGTTTAATCAATTCATATTTATTGTCTTTGACATCCAATGCATCCAAACGTAGACTTTAAAACTTTGGAAAATGTTGTCTAGAAGATGGAATAAATTCAGACACAACTGCCTCAGTTTTTTCAAACCTGGAAAACATTGCAAATTACACAGATCCTGCAGTTGTCAAATGCACCATATCCACACTTGTATCATTGTAGCAAACATTTCTGGAATTTAAAGTTCTAGTGAAATCTTCTGTTTGAGAATAAAATGCCTCTTTAGTCAATTATTTAAGATTTATGATGCTGAGTGACATACTGTCTTTAAGTTCTCCCAGTTTAATCTCTACCAATATTTGGACTCAAGTTGATTTGGTCTGGTTTTCTCTGTATGCCTAGATATGACGCATCATTGATCCTGTTGCTACATTTGAGGGGTCTGGGCCAAAGAACTTTGAGCACTTAGGGAAATATATGATTCTGAAATTCCTACAGAAAGAAGGTCATTGGCAACGATTTTGTGTAATAGGGGCAGTAACAAAGTGCTCTTTACTTTGAGCTTGGGGCTCAAGAAACTGGTTCTCCTTTGGATTGCTCACCCAAGTCACTGTAGGTTTATGGTTGGCTCAGAAAACTACACATGGTGTAGATAAAGGGAGGAGACTGAATTCAATCCAAGACCTTGATCTTTAGCAGATAAGAAATAGTTTTCTCCCAAATTATTCAGAGAACAACAGGTCACACTGTTAGCAGAAGGAACATTGTTGATTTGATCAATATTATTTTGTTATATTCAGCTTGAGGTCTTTTACTAATTCATCCCAAAAGGAGATTCCAACCCAGTTCACTCTATCACAATTGAACACTTTCAGGACCCTATCCTACCTGACAAGGAATCCAGCAATAGGACACCATGGAAACACTTTAGTATTATGAAGAAATATGATCAAATTGATATATAACTCAAATTGATATATAAAAGAGTGACTTTATGAAAAAGTTTGGGGCAGAGATGGCCTCATTAAAGTAACTTAACAATTAACAGACCTTGATTAAGTTGCCAGTATCTTTGGGTAGGAGATGATTTTGTTGTATCTTAGACTGAAAATCCCCAGAAAACGTCTTCCACTGTAACAAAACACAGCATATTCCTAAGAAGCTAGGAATGGAAAAACAGTTTATCTGTATGTAAATACATTTAATTAAGAAGCTATTAGGCAAGATATGTAAATATATTTAACTAAGACTCTATTAGGCAAGATTTGATTATTTGGAGTATGTGGATATTATATTTACCTGCCTAAAGTAGTGGCTTAAATAAGATTTATTTCAATGAATATGAAACAGTAGGATTAAACTTATTCATGTATGCTCATGGCTATATAAATAGGAAGGAAATTATAAACTAAGTGGACCATTTTGAATTGAAAGTATGGAAAATTTTGGTCACTTCAGCCAATCTTCCTTTTGAAGACATTATATTGCAAATTTAGCCTCTCCTAAACCAAGACTTCCTCAAATACTCAAGATACTTATAAACAAAAGCATTTTTGTTGGTTAATTTTTGAAGCAGTTACTAGAGGTACTAATTTAAGAGAACTTTGGTGCAAAAAACATAGCACATTTTTTTTTTTTTTTTGCGGTACGCGGGCCTCTCACTGTTGTGGCCTCTCCCATTGCGGAGCACAGGCTCCGGACGCGCAGGCTCAGCGGCCGTCGCTCACGGGCCTAGCAGCTCTGCGGCATGTGGGATTTTCCCGGGCCGGGGCACAAACCGTGTCCCCTGCATCAGCAGGCGGACTCTCAACCACTGCGCCACCAGGGAAGCCCAGCATAACACATTTGATTGGTACATTCAGGCATCTGTTGCTAGGAAGGCCTATATAACTCCATATTCACACAACTCTCATTATAATAGATTGTACGATATGAAAGCTTTTCTTCAACATCACTACTAAATCATTTTTGTTCTTTAAAACATCTACCATAAATTAGACACTTCTTTAAATGACCTTAGGGCAATTCCTCTCAAATACATTGGGACCTGTCAAGGACTTAAGCAAATCAAATCCTTGAGCAAATTTTATTTATAAATCAAAGCTATTTTCAGTTTATCTTTAAGAAAGGTAGACTATTAATTTTATCTATTTTATATGGAATCAAAACGTTTCTTCAGAATTGTAAATAGCATCTAGATAACTTATTAAATGACTGTAGGCTCTGAGTAACATAATTCTAACACCACTATCCATGGAAGCCAATGGTAACCTTCACAAAAAGAAAGATAATTTCAAGAGTTACGACTTTGGTTATTTCTGAAAAGTGCAACCCAGAATAATAATCCACACACACATATTTCCAACTACTTTAAAAATTGGTGACATGTGATCTAAATACCCAGAATGTTTCTAACCATTCTGGAAACTCAGTGAGATGCCATTTTATTTTTCTTCATATAGTTTCTACCCTCAAACATCCAATTGCTTTCCTGTTAAGAAAAGTAGGCTTCAAGCACTTTAAAGGGCACTAACTGTTTTTTCACTTAGTCTGTATATTTTCAAAGCGTTCTGCACTATTTAATTATTAAAAGCCTAATGAAGGGATGAATGAAGACGGTATGAATGGCTTGACTATATCTTCCGATATTGATTTGGTTGTTTGGTTCACTTACAGTTGGTAAAAAGTTTTATTCCTTTAAAGCGAGCTTCTCTCACTTCTAAAATAGTTTGAATGGGGAAAGCACCTCTGTTATCCCCATTATAATTGTTTGTGATGGAAATATGGACAAGGATATAATAAACCAGGAACATGTGGAAATACCAAAGCTCTAAGGGAAGAAAATCATCCATTCTTCCAGAAAAATATTTTGTTAGTGAAGGCATGCAAAATATATAGTTTCTCAAGCTATTAATGAATGTATTGTGAAGTCTGTTCATCTCCAGTGAAAATAAAGAAAGTGGTTGCATATATTTCCATTATCTAGTCATAGTCAAAATGTTGGAATGTATGTACCCAGAGCAGAGTATTTATATGATAATTTATTAAGATATAGTCTATTAAAAGTCTAAGAACTACTTTTTATTATTATGTTTTTGGTATTTATATAATAATTTATTAAGATATAGTCTATTAAAAGTCTAAGAACTACTTTTTATTATTATGTTTTTGGGGAATCAAATACCCTCTATTTAAAATTTTGATTTTTCTAAGGGGGTGGGGAGTACCCTACTTTACGTATAGCTTTCACCCCAAACCAACATAACATGTTTTAAATAACCCAATTTAAGAAACATAGCTCTTAGATACTATGATTTTAACTGCAAAATATTAGCTACATTCCTTAACTAGTAAGCTAAAACTTATTATAACTGTGTTTTCCTTTCACTAAACATCAAAGGCATAAAATAAAACATATTTAAATGTTTTCATACTACTACAAAAGTTCATTTGTGAAAAACAACTGGGGAAATATCTCTTTTTTCTAATGTTAAATCTTGTGTCTGAACAATATTATTTTTATTACTTATCATTGGTCAACATTACCCTTACGTTTACCTAAAGAGAAGCTATAGAAACATACTAGGTAATTACAACTATTTCCTGGGAGGTGTGGTCTCTTGGTAAAATCACAAAATTGTCCTCTATTAAAGTAAAAGTGTTAAGGAGATACTTATTTTGTACTTTCATTTTGGTTATAAGAATTTATGCCTTATTTTAAATATACAATAAGATTCACTTACACATTCTAGTAAAAAACAATTATATCAAGTTGCACATTTATGTACACAGACACTACAATCCAAATTAAGTGTATTTGTTTGCCATGTCTCATGAAGTATAAAAGGGCTAAAAGTCAACGCATACCAATTTAATTATGTCTCAATGACAACATATTGGTTAAGTTTCATCAAAAACAATATTACTTGCTGCTACTAAAAACATTTTATCAAACTGCAATCTTTGTGTATGCAATTCAGAGTGCTAGAAGAAACATTTGATAAAGACTCATTAAAATATAGTTCTACTTATTTTCAGGAGAAATAAGATAAAGTGGGTTTTAAGTCAAAAGTAGCAAAGATTTGGGGTTCTTTGATCCCCAATATCATGTCACAAAAGTAATTTAAATTTTATTTATTTAAGTGGGATATTAGAATATCATGGCTAGTTCTGACAACCGTCTTCATAAAGTGGGATTTTCGAGAGATAGTTGTTTTAAAATGTCTTGGTCCATGGTATTTAAGGTTCATTTAACTTTATTCTCTCTCTGCACATATAGGGAAAGAACCAATACCAGGCCATGTACAGGTGACAGGAAGTAGGTAAAACATTACTAGGTTTAGATGGTACATTTATGAGTTATGCAACACTTGATAAAGTGGTAAATGAGCCAGTCACAGAGCAGGCCATTTTGCTATTTGCCAGCTGTATAGCAGCTGGATCTTTCAAATGGAAAACCATGTTGCTGGGTACAGGGTCAAAGGAGAAGTAATACTGGACACCTTGTCTCCTTTATTCCATGGTTTGAATATCCAAGTAAATAAAAACAGGAATTTTTAATCTTGTTCCATAAGGTAACACTCTGAATTGTAGGAAATGTAGAAAAATTAAAATCTGCATTTATGTAAACTTACCTTAAAAAATGGATTCACAGCACCTGATGGTATGACAAACTTCACAACATCTGGTGGTTCAGCTTCTACTATAATATCAAAACTAGGGAGTGAAATATTTGAATTGGAGTGGAAGTTTAATCTGCCAGGATTCTTGATACCAATGGAATTCTGAACCTCAGAGAAATCTTTTAAAAAGCCAGATTCCTTGGCATCAAGGATATCCTTGGACTCAGTGGCATGCTTAAAGCTGGCAGAGTCCATGGAGCCAGTATAATCTTTGAAGCAGGCACCAAACTTGTGATCAGCAAAAACTGTATAATTTCTATCAAGCTTAGATGGATCAGAAAATTTAGAGGTGGTCAAATTTTCATGAGTGGAAATATAGTTAGTGTCAGCAACAAAAATTGGGGAGTTACTATAAACACTGTTAGGAATAGAGGAACTGAAATTGATTTTCAATTCAGTCTCAGAAAGATTATTAGCATTGCTGGTACTAGTCAAATTATGAACATTATGAGTATTTATGGCATCATAATTTGTGTTGATGACAAAGTTGAAGCCAATGACATGAATAAATCTGGGGTCATGGTTATTGTCTGAGGCATAGTTGGTGTCAGGAGTATAAGTAGGGCTACTAGCAGCAGTACAACTAGTGTTGCTGGTGTCAGTGACATTGACAGTGCTAGCTGTAGAGCTGGGACTGGCAGCATAGCTATTTCTGGCAATATAGCTGGGGTTGACTACAAAGTTAGAACCTACTGCATGGATAAATCCTGGTACACATTCAAGGTTTGAGTTACAGTTCAAAATAACTGCATAGTTGTGGCCAGCAGCACTGATGGGTTTTGTTTCATAGATGGAGTCAGCATCCTTGTTAGGACTGAAAGCATTATTGTGACTAGGAGCATTACTAAGCCTGGCATTATAGTTAGAATCAGGGTCTTTTTCAAGGCCAGGGTTATTATTGTTGGGACCAGGGTTATTGTTGTTTGGGACAGGGCTATTGTTAGGGCCAAGGCCTGTGATGTCGGGGCCAGAGCCATTGTTGCTGGGTCCAGGGCTTAAGGGACCTGGTCTGATATTTTGGGGTCCAGAGCCATTGTTTTGGAGGTCAGATCCATTGATGTTAGGGCCAGGTCCATTGTTGAGGCCAATGTTACTGCTTGAACCAGTGCTGAGGTCAGCACCATTGCTGGAACAAGAAGTGTAGTCCAGGCCAGATCCATCTTGGAGACTAGAGGTGTAGTTGGGATTAATGCCATTGTTGGAGTCAACAGTACACACCTGATCATCAATGTCTAAGCCAGAGAAACTTCCTGAATTGTTGGTGTGCTTCTCCTCCTCAGAATCAGTGTTATATTTGGAGTTAGCATCATTGTTAGTAGCATTGTCAATGTTAGAGTCAGGTTCACTGCTGGAGTCAGTCCCATTGTTAGAGTTACCATCACTGTTAGCATCAGCTCCACTTGTAGGGTCAGCATCACCACTGGGATCAGACCCATTCCTTGTGTCTGCATCATTTTCAGCATTGCTATCTTTTGGATCAGTGTCATCAGGGTCAGACTTATCTTTGGGATCTTTCTTATCTCTGGTGTTGTTTTCATCTTCAGGGTCTGTTTCATCTTCAGGATCTTTCTCATCTTCAGAGTCTGTCTCATCTTTGAGAAGAGGCTTGCCTTTGGCATTGGCCTTATCTTTGAGATTGCCAGTACTAACCAGTTTAGTCTCATTGTCAGGATTGACCTCATTTTCAAATTTGGCAGTAAGTTTAAACTTGCCCTTGCTTTCAAGACCAGCAATGCTGCTGGCGTTGATGACATTGTCTGAGCCAGGGGTACTATGGTGGCCAAAGTTATTTTGAGGATTCATGGGAAAGGTATGAGTAACAGTAGAGCCTATGAGATTTTGGAGAGCTGAGTAACTTTCACAGTGTAAATAAGAAGTTGAACCCAAGGAATATTTAGAATCCTCCAAGTGGAGAGGGCAGTGGATGCCCAAAGGATGCTTAGGATCCAAGGATCGAGCTAAAGGGCTGTTCCGAGAAGTCTTGTGGTGTCTAATAGATTTGGGGCTCAGAGAATATTTAGAATCCAAGGGAATTTGGAGATGTAAAGGACAGTAGGGTTCTGAATCATCATCAGAATTCACAAGACACTTATGAAAAGAAGAATTATTGATTTCTACAAAACATTTGGAACATACTTGAGCTCCAGTGTCCAAAGTGTGTGTGTTGTTTATTTGAGTCTTAGGGCATACAGCACACCAAGGGCTCATGGATGTGGAGTGGCAGATAGGCGCTAAAACTTGAGAGGTGTAAACCTCAGCACTTAGGAGATGAATAGGATTCATTTGAGACCCGGAACTCTGAAACCTCTGTTGGTATCTATTGTCTGTATAATGACTATTACAGACATAAATTTTGTGGCTGGCATTTCCGTGATGCTTGTTATCCATGAAAGTGTTTGGATCTGGAAAAAGGTTGGGGCTGTGCTTTTCCTTTAACTTTTGCTGTGAGTCTTGCTTGTCACTGAGAGTTAGAGATACCTCTTTGAATCTCACAATCTTGTCATCACTCAGGTATCTCACAAGTTGAACTCTGGACACTACTAGAGAGAGAAGAGTGAAATATGAGCAAGAATAATGAGAAAAAAAACTTGACTTTTACAAACACAACAAAAATTACACACACAAAAGAAAAAATGCCATTTCCTTCAATAGGTTATTACTATTGGATATTTCAAAAGGAAGATATGATCCTACATTTTCTGCTCAAATAGGTGTCATCTTGAGCTTATTAAGACATAAAAAATGAAACATGGACATTTATCTCAGAGTTTCATACTCAGACTCAGAGAGCTTAATTTTTGATGATAACTCATTAAATAGGAATTCACTGGCATCATGTGGCCAAAATAAAACTTGCCTTTCACAGATTGATTACTACAGATCTGTACTTTTTTTTCATTTTGCTTTTAGAAATACTGGTAATTTATTCTTTCCTGAAATATAATTCCTATAATTTATACAATCTCCATGTTTAGAGATAAAATTTTCCTTGGGCTTGATAGGTCAAAATGGCAAATTTTCTTGATGTTAAATGTATTATCAAGGATCACTTTTCTGTTGCTATCAAGAACTCACTGGCACATGATTCTGGAAATTTAGACATTTACCAGTATCTTAGCTTTAAAATTGAACTAAAAGTTCATTGATATTATTATGGAATAACTTTGTTTTCCAGGTAAACAGGCAGAAATAAAATTTAAAAAATTAACATGATTTCATTTTAAAAACAGAAAACCTCTCTCGACAATTTCCTTAGGTCCTAAAACATTTCTCCCATGTTTTGGCATCAAACACAGCATCATACGTGGCAAAGAGTCCAAGAAGGCTGGGTAGTACTTTCCATTTAGAAAGTGATAGTGACATTTTATGCAAAAGGAGCTTTGTCTTCTCATCCAGTTTCCATTAAGGCCATCTAGAATCCTTAAGATAAATTCTGAATTGTACATGCATAACCTTTAGGCATTTATAAAAGAGACAGCTCTAAGTAGGTCCATTCTGAAAAGTATTCAATGGGTATTATATATATGACTTGGCCTACTATGAAATACTTAAAATGTATAACCCTCATTGATTTATTTCTAAGAAAAGGAGCTCATATCTTATAAATACATGTATTCATTATGTTCCCCAATAGCATTCAATGGTGCTTGCATAATGTAAAATAATGTGGACTTAGAGGTCTCTATTTCCATGCTTAATAGTAAATACTAGAAGCAAAACTATAAATTTTTTATCCAAAGCAAAGTGCCAGCAAATATTGAAAGCCAGTGGTAACTAGTATCTTAAGTGGCTCTGGCCACTTCAATAACATGTACTATAGATTTTATTCATTCATATAAATTAGTGACAAAGGCTTATAGCCTGACAAAAACAAAAAAAAAAAGATATAGCAAGATGGCAGAGCAGTAAGACGTGGAGATCAACTTCCTCCCCACAAACACATCAAAAATACACCTCCAAGTGGAACAACTCGTACAGAACACCTACTGAATGCTGTCAGAAGACCTCAGATTTACCAAAAGGGTCTTGGTGCTCCGGCAGGATGTCAGGCCTGAGGATTGGAGGTGGGAGAGCCAAGTTCAGGACAGTGGACCAAGAGAGGTCTCCCAGCTCCATGTAATATCAATTGGTGAGAGCTTTTCCAGAGATCTCTGTCTCAATGCTAAGACACAGCTCCACTAAATGATCAGCAAGCTACACTGCTGGACACCACATGACAAACAAATAGCAAGACAGGAACACAACCTTACCCATTAGCAGAGAGGCTGCCTAAAATCATAATAAGTTCACAGACACCCAAAAATACACCACCAGACTCGGTCCTGCCCACCAGAAAGACAAGATCCAGCCTCATCCACCAGAACACAATCACCAGTCCCCTCCACCAGGAAACCTACACAAGCCACTGAACCAATGTTACCTGTTAGGGGAAGACACCAATAAGAGTGGGAACTATGAACCTGCAGGCTGTGAAAAGGAGACCCCCAAACCGTAAGTTAAGCATAATGAGAAGACAGAGAAATATGCAGCAGATGAAGCAGCAAGGTAAAAACTCAACAGACGAAACAAATGAAAAGGAAATAGGTAGTATATGTGAAAAAGAATTCAGAGTAATGATAGTAAACATGATCCAAAATCTTGGAAAAAGAATGAAGAAAATACAAGAAACACTCAACAAGGACCTAGAAGAAATAAGAGCAAACAAACAATGATGAGCAACACAATAAATGAAATTAAAAATTCTCTAGAAGGAATCAATAGCAGAATAACTGAGGCAGAAGAACAGATAAGTGACCCAGAAGATAAAATAGTGGAAATAACTACCGCAAATCAGAATAAGGAAAAATAATGAAAATAATTGAGGACAGTCTCACAGACCTCTGGGACAATATTAAATGCACCAACATTCGAATTATATGGGTCCCAGAAGAAAAAGAGAAAAAGAAAGGGACTAGAAAATATTTGAAGAGATTATAGTTGAAAATTTCCCTAATATGGGAAAGGAAATAATAATTCAAGTCCAGGAAGTGCAGAGAGTCCGATACAGGATAAATCCAATGAGAAACACACTAAGACACATACTAATCAAAGTATCAAAAATTAAATACAAAGAAAAAATATTTAAAGTAGCAAGGGAAAAACAACAAATAACATACAAAGGAATCCCCATAAGGTTAACAGCTGATGGTTCATTAGAAACTCTGCAAGCCAGAAGGGAGTATCTGGACATATTTAAAGTGATGAAAGGGAAAAACCTACAACCAAGATTACTCTACCCAGCAAGGATCTCATTCAGATTCAATGGAGAAATTAAAACCTTTACAGACAAACAAAAGCTAAGAGGATTCAGCACCATCAAACCCGCTTTACAACAAATGCTAAAGTAACTTCTCTAGGCAGGAAACACAAAAGAAGGAAAAGACCTACAATAACAAACACAAAACAATTAAGAAAATGGTAATAGGAGCATACATTTCAACAATTACCTTAAATGTAAATGGATTAAATTCTCGAACCAAAAGAGACAGACTGGTGAATGCATGCATAAACAAGAACCTAATATGTGCTGTCTACAAGAGACCCACTTCAGACCTAGGGACACATACAGAGTGAAAGTGAGGAGATGGAAAAAGATATTCCATGCAAATGGAAATCAAAAAGCTGGAGTAGCAATTCTCATATCAGACAAAATAGACTTTAAAATAAAGACCATTACAAGAGAGAAAGAAGGACACCACGCAGTTATCAAGGGATCAATCAATGAAGACGATGTAACAATTGTAAATATTTATGCAACCAACATAGGAGCCTCTCAATACATAAGGCAAATACTAACAACCATAAAGTGGGAAAATGACTAACAAAATCATTGCAGAGAACTTTAACTCCTCACTTTCACCAATGGCGAGATCAACGAAAATGAAAATAAATAAGGAAACACAAGCTTTAAATGACATTTTAAACAAGATGGACTTAATTGATATTTAGAGATCATTCCATCAAAAAACAGCAGAATACAATTTCTTCCCAAGTGCTCAGGGAACATTCCCCAGGATAGATCATATCTTGGGTCACAAATCAAGCCTTGGTAAATTTAAGAAAACTGAAATCATATCAAGTATCTTTTCTGACCACAACGCTATGAGACAAGATATCAATTACAGGAAAAGATCTGTAAAAAATACAAACACACGGAGGCTAAACAATACACTGCTAAATAACCAAGAGATCACTGAAGAAATCAAAGAGGAAATCAAGAAATACCTAGAAACAAATGACAATGAAATCACGAAGACCCAAAACCTAAGGGATGCATCAAAAGCAGTTCTAAGAGGGAAGATAACAGTAGAACAATCCTACCACATGAAACAAAATAAGAACTCAAATAAACAACCTAAACCTACACCAAAAGCAATTAGAGAAAGAAGAACAAAAAAACATCCAAAGTTATCAGAAGGAAAGAATCATATAGATCAGATAAGAAATAAATGAAGGATATGATAACAAAGATTGATAAAACTAAAAGCTCTTTCTTTGAGAGATAAACAAAATTGATAAACTACTAGCCAGACTTAATAAGAAAAAAAGGGAGAAGACTCAAATCAATAGAATTAGAAATGGAAAAGGAGAAGAAAAAACTGACACTACAGAAATACAAAGGATCATGACAGATTGATACAAGCAACTATATGTCAATAAAATGGACAAATTCTTAGAAAAGCACAACCTTCCTAGACTGAACTAGGAAGAAAGAGAAAATATAAACAGACCAAACACAGGCACTGAAGTTGAATCTGTGATGAAAAATCATCTAACAAATGAAAGCCCAGGACCATATGGCTTCACAGGCGAATTATATCAAACATTTACAGAAAAGCTAACACTAATCCTTCTCAAATTCTTCCAAAATATAGCAGAGGGAGGAACACTCCCAATCTTATTCTACGAGGCCACCATCACCCTGATACCAAAACCAGACAAAGATGTCACAAAGAAAGAAAACTACAGGAAAATATCATTGGTGAACATAGATGCAAAAATCATCAACAAAATACTAGCAAACAGAATCCAACAGCACATTAAAAGGATCATACACCATGATCAAGTGGGTTTTCTCCCAGGAATTCAAGGATTCTTCAACATATGCAACTCATTCAATGTGATACACTATACTAACAAATTGAAGGATAAAAATCATATGATCATCTCATTAAATGCAGAAAATCTTTCAACACCATTTATGATAAAAACTCCCAGAAAATAGGCATAGAGGGAACTTACCACCACATAATAAAAGCCATATATGACAAACCCACAGCCAACATTATTCTCAATGGTGAAAAACCGAAACCATTTCTTGTTAGATCAGGAACAAGACAAGGTTGCCCACTCTCACCACTCTTATTCAACATAGTTTTGGAAGTTTTAGGCACAGCAATCAGAGACAAAAAAGAAATAAAAGGAATCCAAATCAGAAAAGAAGAAGCAAAACTGTCACTGTTTGCTGATGACATGATACTATACACAGACAATCCCAAAGATGCTACCAGAAAAGTACTGGAGCTAATCAATGAATTTGGTAATGTAGCAGAATAAAAAATTAATGCACAGAAATCTCTTTCATTCCTGTACACTAATGATGAAATATCTGAGAGAGAAATTAAGGAAACATTTACCACATTTACCCATTTACCACTGCAACAAAAAGAATAAAATACCTAGGAATAAACCTACCTAAGGAGACAAAAGACCTGTAGGCAGAAAACTATAAGACACTGATGAAATAATTAAAATGATACAAGCAGATGGAAAGGTATACCACGTTCCTGGATTGGAAGAATCAACATTGTGAAAATGACTCTACTACCAAAAGCAATCTACAGATTCAATGCAACCCCTATCAAACTACCAATGGCATATTTCGCAGAACTAGAACAAAAATTTTCACAACTTGTATGGAAACACAAAAGACCTTGAATAGCCAAAGCAATCTTGAGAAAGAAAAACAGAGCTTCAGGAATCAGGCTCCCTGACTTCAGATTATACTACAAGCTACAGTAATCAAGAAAGTATGGCATTGGCATGAAAACAGAAACATATATAAATGGAACAGGATAGAAGGCACGAAGACAAACCCAGGCACATATGGTCACCTTTTTTTGATAAAGGAGGCAAGAATATACAATGGAGAAAAGACAGTCCCTTAAATAAGTGGTTCTGGGAAAACTGGACAGCTACATGTAAAAGAATGAAATTAGAACACTCCCTAATACCATACACAGAAATAAACTCAAAAAGGATTAAAGACCTAAATGTAAGTCCAGACACTATAAAACTCTTGGAGGAAAACAAAGGAAGAACCATCTATTACATAAATCATAGCAAGATCCTTTTTGACCCATCTTTTAGAGAAATGAAAATAAAAACAAAAATAAAGAAATGGGATCTAATGAAACTTAAAAGGTTTTGTGCAGCATAAAAATCATAAACAAGATGAAAAGAAAACCCTCAGAATGGGAGAAAATATTTGCAAATGAAGCAACTGACAAAGGATTAATCTCCAAAATATACAAGCAGCTCACACAGCTCAATATCAAGAAAACAAACAACTCAATCCAAAAATGAGTGGAAGACCTAAATAGACATTTCTCCAAAGAAGATATACAGATTGCCAACAAACACATGAAAGTATACTCAACATCACTAATCATTAGAGAAATGCAAATCAAAACTACAATGAGGTATCACCTCACACCCGTCAGAATGGCCATCATCAAAAAATCTACAAACAATAAATCCTGGAGAACGTGTGGAGAAAAGGGAACTCTTCTGCACTGTTGGTGGTTATGTAAATTGATACAGCCACTATGGAGAACAGTATGGAAGTTCCTTCAAAAACTAAAAATAGAACTACCATATGACCCAGCAATCCCTCTACTGAGCATATACCCAGAGAAAACCGTAATTCGAAAAGAGTCATTCACCACAATATTCATTGCAGAACTATTTACAATAGCCAGGACATGGAAGCAACCTAAGTGTACATCAACAGTTGAATGGATAAAGAAGATGAGGCACTTATATACAATGGAATGTTACTCAGCCATCAAAAGAAACAAAACTGAGTTTTTTGTAGTGAGGTGGATGGACCTATAGTCTGTCATACAGAGTGAAGTAAGTCAGAAAGAGAAAAACAAATACCGTATGCTAACACATATATATGGAATCTAAAAAACAAAAATGGTTCCAAGAACCTAGGGCAGGACAGGAATAAAGATGTCGATGTAGAGGATGGACTTGAGAACATGGAGAGGGGAAGCATAAGCTGTGTGGAAATGAGAGAGTGGCATTGACATATATACACTACCAAATGTAAAATAGATAGCTAGTGGGAAGCAGTCTCATAGCACAGGGAAATCAGCTTGGTGCATTGTGACCACCTAGAGGGGTGGGATTGGCAGTGTGGGAGGGAGATGCAAGAGGGATGGGATATGGGGATATGAGTATACATATAGCTGATTCCCTTTTTTCTACAGCAGAAACTAACACAACAATGTAAAGCAATTATACTCCAATAAAGATGTTTAAAAAAAGCGATTTAATTTGGCTATTAGACTCTTTCACATTCAAGATAATAGTGGAATATAAAACAGTTATAAGCAATTCTGGAAAACAAATTGGAAGTATATGGGTATCGAAGGTGTACAGAGTTCTTTAACTCAATGAAAAATACTGTTAGGAAAAGCACACATCATATATAAGAATCAGTATTACTAAATTGGGTAATATCTTATCTTGTAATTAGGGTTGAGGTACAACACTAAAAGTGAGATAAAAATAAGACAGCAGTACTCAGGCTGCTCCACAGAGATAGCGAACTTAAATTATACCCAAGAAAGTTTCTCTCATTTAATAATCTTGAAGATGTATCTCTGATTTCCAAAAGAAAATGAATATATTCATATGCAAAAGATAAAATACAACATCTATAATGACCAATTTATTTTTACATGGGGTTCTGTACCTGCAGAGTTTGGTGTGGCTACAGCACAGTATATAAAGCATACATATTGTAGCTCTCATATCAGAGGTAATCTAAAGTCTTTATTCTTTTTATGATCTTTAGAGGAGGGGATGAAAATGAACAAATGACAACAAAGTGGAGTCTTAATGGCATTATCAGAGCAGAATAGCTGTTTCTATGTGATTTAGAGAACTCAATATTGTGTGTTAGAAAGAGCACTGGTTTTGAGTCAAACAACCTGTGTTTGTGAATCTGGTTCTGCCATATATTGATGATATGATTTGAGAAAGTTGTACAACATTTATAAGCCATAGTTTCTTCAACTCTAGAACAATTATAATAATATCTAACTTTTAAAGTCGTTGTGAGAGTTAAATGAGATACACAATAAATGTAAATCATTTCTACCCTCCCAAGATGGGAGACTATAATATTGTTGAGACTGTTGGGCTAGTTTTTCCCCTTGTGAACCTTATATTCTTAGTGACTAGTGCTCAATTTTGCATTAATCTGTTAACTCTCCTAATTCTCTGAAAGTTAGGAAGGACATAATTGTTCAATTATAAGGAGAAAATTTGGGGCATTTTTGATTTATATATATTTTTACAATACTATTGTTCCAAGAAGTTGAATAGCTATTTTCTGCACACTCTCTCATAAAGTGAAAATAAAGTTTACTGCAAAATATGTTGTTACTAGAAATGGTATTTATTTAACTATAATTTAATGAAATAGCTAGCAAAACAGACTAGAGGCACAGCAAGATTATGACTAATTCAGATTCTTGCAAAGCAACAATTACATTAATAATAATTACTAATAGATAGCTTGAGTGTTAGGTAATTGCTACTGATGTCATTAACTTTGAAAAAAAGAGTTGATGTTTACATGAAAGGAGACAACTCTATTTTACTTGGGGTGATGAAAATGCTAAATCAACAGTCTAGGAAAAGCAGAAAAGAAAAACTGAAAAAAAGAGGTGTTTGCTAATTTCTTTAACATCATTTAGGGATGGAGTTAGATATTAAACTTGAAGATAGTGTTAGTAAAAAGACAGCAATAGTTTTACTGAATGTTGTTCCATTCCCCAAATTTCCATAATTCTCAAAAATTTTTTACAACATGTCTTAATAAAACATCAACTAGCATGTATTTTTATTAAATAGAAATCATAACACTTGCATAATGGAGTTTTGATTTTTGTTGTTGTTGTTGTTTTTGTTACTGATGAACTTTTAAAATGTCTTACTTTTGGGAAGTGGCCAAGATGGCAGAGTACGAATACCTTGAATTCAACTCCCCTCACTAGCACACCTGAATAACAACTATCATTACATTACATTATTATTACTACTGAGCAACTGTCTATGAGAACAAGCTGAAGACTAGCATAAAAGATTTTCCACAACTAGACATGAAGAAGGAATCATAACAAGATGGGTAGGAGGGGCATAATCACGACCTGCACCCCCAGGTTTCCAACCCACAAATGGGAGGAATATCACAATTGCAGAAGTTCTTCTCAAGGAGTGAGGGGTCCAAGCCGCATATTGAGCTCCCCAACCTTGGGTTCCTGCACTGGGAAGATGTGGTCCTAGAATGTCTGGCTTTAAAAATGAGACGGGTTTATGTTTGGGAGAGCTGATGGCTATAGGAAACAGAGACTCTGCACTTAAAGGGCATGTGCAAAATCTCACTTGCTCTCAGTACCAGCTCAGAGGCAGTAGTTTGAAAGGTTCCTGGTCATATGTGCTTGCTAAAGTTGGAGAGCCTCTTGAAGACTCAGGTGGCAGTTAGGACTGTCCCAGGTGACAGAGATGCTGGCAGCAATAATTTTGGGAAGATCCTTCTACTGGAATAATACCAACACTAGAGAGTACCACTTTGGAATCCTGTCTCTAGTCTGTTATCCCTGGGGATCTAGCCCTGCTCACAAGTAGGCCTGCACCAGACCCACGCTCCCAGCCCAAGGCTGCAAAGACAGCATTGCAGAGACATGCCCCCCCCTCCAGTAGGCTGCCCCCCCCCTCCAGTAGGCTGTCACCAGCACCAAATCCCCCTAGGCTGAGCAAACTGCTTTGTGGAAACCTGGCCTATCAACCAGCAGGCTAGCAGCAGCCCTGCACTGCCCACACTGAGCTGCTCACTAACTGCATGGGATGCTACAATGCCCTCCAGCATGCCTGCAGCCACTGCCAAAGCCACAACTTTGCAGCCAAATGGGCCAGGGACCAGCCCAACTTACCAATTTGCCCACAGTAGTTAGCTCTGCCACAACAGAAGGGCAGACACAGCCCACACAGGGGACACCTCCAAAACATACAGTTCTGCTGACCAGAGGGGAGCATGCTGCTGGGCCCTATAGGACTTCTCCTACATAAGGCCACTTCTCCAGGATTAGGAAACATAACCAACCTACCTAACACATAGGAATAAACATAGAAAATTGGGCAAAGTGAGGAGACAGACAAATATGTTCTAAATGAAGGAACAAGAACATAACCTCAGAAAAAGAACTAAATGAAGTGAAGATGACCAACCAACCAAATAAAGTGCTCAAGGTAACGATCATAAGTTGCTCACCAAACTCAGGGAAAGAATAGGTGAACTCACTGAGACTTTCAATGAAGCATAATGAAATGTGAAGAAGAACCAAACAGAGATGAAGAATACAGTAATCAAAATTAAAAAATACACTAGAAGGAGTCAAAAGTAGATTAGATGTTACAAAGGAACAGTTCAGCAAACTGAAAAACAGAATAGTGTAAATCATTCAAGCTGAACAGAAAAAGAAAAAAAATAAATAATGGTAGTTTAAGAGACATTTGGGTCAACATCAAGCATACTAACATTTATATTATAAGAGTCCTAAAGGGAGAAGAGAGAAAGAAAGAGGCAGAGAACTTATTTGAAGAAAAAATAGCTGGAAACTTCCCTATCTGGGTAAGGAAACAGACATCCAGGTCCAGGAAGCAGAGAGTACTAAACAAGATGAACCCAAAGAGTTGCACACTAAGACACATTATAATTAAAATGGCAAATATGAAAGATAAAGAGAGAATCTTAAAGGCAGCAAGATAAAGCCAACAGTTATGTACAAGGGAACTCCCATAAGACTAACAGCCAGGCTTCCCTGGTGGCGCAGTGGTTGAGAGTCTGCCTGCCAATGCAGGGAACGTGGTTTTGTGCCTCAGTCTGGGAAGATCCCACATGCCACAGAGCAGCTGGGCCCATGAGCCATGGCCGCTGAACCTGCGCATCTGGAGCCTGTGCTCTGCAACGGGAGAGGCCACAGCAGTGAGAGGCCCGCGTACAGCAAAAAAAAAAAGAAAAGAAAAAAAAAGACTAACAGCTGACTTTTCAGCAGAGACTCTGCAACCCAAAAGGGAGCAGTTTTACAAGATATGTTAAAGGGACTTCTCTAACAGGGCACAACTAGGAATATGAAAATTATGCAAAGAAAAAAAGGTCACTAGTAAAGGCAAACATACAGTAAAGACAGTAGATCAACCACTTGTAAAGTTAGTAGAAAGGTTAAAAAACAAAAGTAGCAAATTCAACTATATTGACAATAAGTAGTTAAGGAATACACAAAACAAAATGTGTAAAATATGTAGTTAGAAACATTAAACATGGTGGGGAGTAAAAAATTAGAGTGGTTAGAATGTTTTCAAACTTAAGAGTTCATCAACTTAAGATAATCAAATATACGTATGATATGAATCTCATGGTAACCACAAATCAAAAACCTAAAATAGATGCACACACAAAAAAAGAAAAAGGAATCCAAACATAACACTAAAGATAGTCATCAAATCACAAGGGAAGAGAGCAAAAGAATAAAGAAAAAAAAGAACTGCAAAACAACCCCCAAACAATTAAGAAAATGGCAACAAGTACATACTTACCAATAATTAAATGTAAATAAACTATGTGCTCCAATCAAAAGACATAGAGTGGCTGAATGAATAATAAAGCAAGGCTCACCTATATACTGCCTACTACAGACTCACTTCAGATATAAAGACACATAGAGTGAAAGTTAGGAGATAGAAAAAGTATTCTAGGCAAATGGAAATGAAAAGAAAGCTGGGGTAGCAATACTTATATCACACAAAATAGATTTAAAAAAAGATGTAATGAGAGACTAAGAAGAATATTACATAATGATAAAGGGATCAATCCAACAAAAAGGTACACAATAGTAAATATATATGCACCCTACATAGGAGCACCTAAATACATATAGCAAATATTAATAAAATAAAGAGAAATTGACACTAACACAATAGTAATGGGGAATTTTAACACCCCAATTACATGAATTGACAGATTATCTATTATCTAGATAGAAAATCAAAAAGAAAACACTGGCCTTAAATGACACATTAGAACACATGTAATTAACAAATATATATAGTACATTCCATCCAAAAGCAGCAGAATGCACATTCTTTTCAAGTGCATATGAAATATTCTCCAGGGTAGATCACATGCTAGGCCATAAAACAAGTCTCAATAAATTTAAGAAGATAGAAATCATATCAAGTATCTTTTATGACCACTACTTATGAGACTAGAAATCAACTAAAAGAAAAAAAATCCTGGAAAAACCACAAACACATGGAGCCCAAACAACATGCTATTAAGCAACCAACGGATCATGGAAGAAATCAAAAAAGAAATTAAAAAATGTCTGAAGACAAATGAAAAGGGAAACACAATGATCAAAAATCTAAGGGGCACAGCAAAAGTAGTTCTAAGAGAAAAGTTTTTAGCAATATAAACCTACCTCAGGACACTAGAAAAAACTCAAGTAAACAATCTAACCTTACACCTAAAGGAAATAGAAATAGAATAACAAACAAAATGCAAAGTTAGTAGAAGGAAAGAAATAATAAAGACCAAAACAGAAATATATAAAATAGAGACTAACAATAACAATAGCAAAGATTAATAAGACTAAAAGCTGGTTCTTTGAAAAGGTAAACAAAATTGATGAGCCCTTAGTCTGACTCATCAAGAAAGAGAAGGGTCTAAATAAATAAAATCAAAAATGAAAGAGGAGATGTTACAACCAATACCACAGAAATACAAAAGATTCTAAGAAATTACTACAACAATTATCTGCAAATAAATGGACAATCCAGACGATATGGATAAATTCCTAGAAATATGCAATCTCCAAAGACTGAATCATGAAAAAATAGAAAACATGAACTGATAGATTACCAGTAATGAAATTGAATCAGTAATTTTAGAAACATTGAAAAAAGAAAAACTCCCAACAATCGAAAGTCCAGGATCAGACAGCTTCAGAGGTGAATTTTACCAAAAATTTAAAGAAGAGTCAACACCTATCCTTCACAAACTTTCCAAAAGATTGAAGAGGAAGGAATGCATCCAAAATCATTCTATGAGGCAGGCATTACCTTGATACAAAAACCAGACAAAGACACCACAAAAAAGAAAATTACAGGTCAGTATTACTGATGAACTTAGATGTAGAAATCCTCTACAAAATGTTAGCAAATCAAATTCAGAAATACATTAAAAGGATCAAACACCAGGATGGAGTGGAAATTATCCCAGGGATACAAGAATGGTCAATGTATGCAAACCAATAAGTGTAATACACCACATTAACAAATTGAAGAATAAAAATCATATGATCATCTCAATAGATGCAGAAAAACTTTTGACAAAATTCAACGTCCAGATATGACAAAAACTCTGAACAAACTGTCTATAGAGGGTACATATCTCAATATAATAAAGGCCATATATGACAAACCCACAGCGAACACCATACTACATTGAAAAGCTGAAAGCATTTCCTCTAAGATCACGAACAAGACAAGGATGCCCATTCTCCTTACTTTCATAAAACATAGTATTGGAAGCCCTAGCCACAGCAATAAGATAAAAAAATTAAATAAAAGATTCCAAATTGGAAATGAAGACATAAAACAGTTATTATATTCAGATGACATGATACTATATATAGAAAATCCTAAAGATACTACCAAAAAACTATTAGAACCCATCAACAAATTTGGTAAATTTGCAGGATACAAAATTAATATACAGAAATCTGTTGCATTTTTATACACAAATAACAGATCATCAGAAAGAGAAATAAAGAAAACAATCACATTTACTATTACATCAAAAAGAATAAAATACTTAGGAAGAAATCTAACCAAAGTGATAAAAGACTTGTACTCTGAAAATTACAAGGCATTGATAAAAGAAATTGAAGATGACACACACAAATGGAAAAATATACCATGCTCATGGATTGGAAGAATTATAATTGTATAAATGACCATACTACCCAAGGCAACCTACAGATTCAATGCACTCCCCACCAAAATACCAAAGGTATTTTCCACTGAACTAGAATAAATAACTCTAAAATTTGTACAGAAGTATGAAAAAACCCAAATATCCAAAGCAAGAACAAAACCGAAATGTCTCACACTCCCTGATTTCAAACTATATTACAAAGCTGTAATCAAAACAGTGTTGGACTGGCATAAAAACAGACACATAGGTAAATGGAACAGAATAGAGAGTCTAGAACCAAACCCACACTCATATTTTCAGTTACTCTATGACAAAGGGGACAAAAATATACAACTTCTTCAATAAACAGTGTTGGAAAAACCAGACATCTATATGCAACAAAATCAAACCAGGCTACTTTCTTACACCATATACAAAAATAAACTCAAAACTGTAAAGACTTAAATGTAAGACCTGAAACCATAAAATTCCTAGAATGAAACATAAGCACAATGATCTTTGACCTTGGTCTTAGTAATATTCTTTTGAATATGTCACCTCAGGCAAGGGAAACAAAAGCAAAAATAAACACATGGAACTACATTAAGCTAAAAAGCTTTTGCACAGTGAAGGAACCTACAACAAAATGAAAAAGCAGCCTATTATATGGGAGAAGATATTTGCCAACAGCATATCTGATAATGGATTACTATACAAAATATAAAGAACTTATATAATTTAAAATGAAAAATATAACCTCATTAAAAACTTGCAGAGAACCTGAATAGATATTTTTTCTAAATAACACAAATACACAAATAAATTCTCATTATCACTCATTATTAGGAAAATGCAAAACAAAACTACAATGAGATACCACCTCACAAATGTCAGAGTGGCTACCATAAAAAGAAGAAATAACAACTGTTGGAGAAGATGTGGGAAAAGGAAACCCTTGTGCACTGTTGATGGGATTGTAATTTGGTGCAGCCACTAAGAAAAACAGTATGGAGGTTTCTCAAAAAATTAAAAATAGAACTGTCATTTGATCCAGCAATTTCACTTCCGGATATTTACCCAAAGAAAACAAAAGTATAGTTTGAAATGATATATGCATTCCAATGATCATTACAGCATTATTTACAATAGATAAGATATGGAAGCAACCTATGTGCCCATCAATAGACAAATGGATAAAGAAAATGGGGGATGTATCTATATTTTTATATCTATATCTATGTCCACCCAATAGAATATTACTCAGCCATAAAAAAATGAAATCTTTCAATTTGTGACAACATGGATCGATCTAGAGGGTATTATGATAAGTACAATAAGTCAGAGAAAGACAAATACCATATAATCTCAGTTATGTGTGGAATATTAAAAACAAACAAACAAGCAAATTAAACAAAACAAAAACAGAATCATAGATACAGAGAACAAAAAGGTGATAGCCAGAGAAGAGAGTGGTGGGAGGGGGTGAAATAGTTGAAAGTGATTAAGAGGTACAAATCTCCAGTTATAAAATAAATAAGCCATGGGGATGTAATCTACAACATAAAGAATATGATCAATAATATTGTAATAACTTTGTATGGGGACCTATGGTTACTAGACTTATCATGGTGATTGTTTCATAATATATGAGAATGTCAAATCACTAGGTAGTACACCTGAAACTAACATAATATTGTACATCAATTATATTTCAATACATACATACATACATAAATAAATGTCTTACTTTTGTAAAGTACACAAAAGAACTGATATCACTGAAAAGAGAGGAATAAAGGCACTCCATGATGGCATCCCTCTACAAAGTAAGTAATGAGTTGGCAAAAACTGTTAGAATCATCTTCTTCAGAACACTGGAATCAAAAAACTTACAAAAGACAGGGAAAAGCTTGATGAAGAAAGAGCTGTTGCTTTCCTGTGAAAGAGTGCTGTGATATTTAAATTTCCCAACTGCCATCTTCCACACACCAGATCAGTGGTGACAGATGATGGCTGTCTTCATTCATGGTGCAGCTTGTTAGTATGAGAGGGAGCAATATATGTTTCATTCTCAAACAATTGTAGCTGAGATTTCAGCCTGTCTGGTAGCTCCCTGATGGACTGCTACAAGAACTTTCCTTTACTTTGTCCAACTTGGAACATTCCCATGGCTGGACAGCTTCCCAGACAGCTTTTCATAAAAGCACCTAATAGCACAAGTATGGTCCACAGCAGCCTGAGTCAAGGGACAACAGTTTGGACAAGCAATAAATGAGACAAAAGCCTGATAAGGAAGAGGTTGTAAAGGAGATACATGAGTGAAATAAGGACCTTTGAAACTCCCACATATGCTCGGGAATCCAAAAGGCTACATGCAGGGGCAGTGATTAAATCAAAAGGGAAATTTAAAAAATCTTAAAGCAAATGAAAATGGAAACACAGCATACTAAAACCTATGGGATGCTTCAAAAACAGTTCTGAGAGGGAAGTTTATAGTGATAAATGCAAATATTAAGAAATTAGAAAGATCTTAAGTGAACAACCTAAATTTATACCTCAATAAACTAGGAAGAGAAGAACAAATTAAGCTCAAAGTTAGCAGAAGGAAGGAAATAATAAAGTTCAGAATGGAAGTGAATGGTATAGTGACAAGGACATCAATAGAATATATCAAGGAAGCTAAGATCTAGGTTTTTTAGAGATTAACAAATTTGACCAACTTTTAGCTAGAATAATGAAGAACAAGAGAGAAGTTTCAAATAAAATCAGAAATGAAACAGGAAGTACTAAAACCGATACTATAGATATATGTAGCATCATAAGAGACTACCATGAAAAATCATATGATAACAAATTAGAAAACCTAGAATAAATGGATAAATTACTAGAAACTACCTACCAAGAATAAATGAGGAAGAAATAGAAAATATAAATAGACCAAGAACAAGTAATCAAAAACCTTCCAAACAGAAAACTACGGGACTAGATAGCTTCACTGGTGAATTCTACTAAACATTTAAAGAAGAATTCATGCCAATCCTTCTCAAATACTTCCAAAATTCTGAAGAAAATGGAACATTTCAAACTCATTTTATAAGGTCAGAATTACCCTGATACCAAAACTAGGTAAGGGCACTACAATGAAAGAAAACTATAAACCAATATCCCAGATGACTGAAGATGCAAAAATTCTCAACAAAATATTAGCAAATGAATTGAAGAACACATTAAAAAGATTATACACCATGACCAAATGGGATTTATCCCTGGGATACAAGGATAGAAATCAATAAATGTGGTACATCACATTAATAGAATGAAAAATAAAAATCACATGTTCATCTCAATAGAAGCAGAACTATCATTTGACCAAATATAACATACTTTCATAATAAAAAACTTTCAACAGTTTATAGAAAGAACATACCTCAATGTAATGATGACAAACCAACATCAAACATTATACTCAACAGTGAAAATTTGAAAGCTTTTCCTCTAAGATTAAGAACAAGAAAAGGATGCCCATTCTCACCACTCGTATTTAGTATAGTAATGGAAATATAGCTAGAAATATTAGGCAAGACAAAGAAATAAAATGCATCCAAATTGGAAAGAAATAAGTAAAATGGTCATTATTTTACTGATTGATATATGATTTTATATCTAGAAATTCCCAAAGATTCAATGAAAAAACTCTTGATACTAATCAACAAATTCAGGGTATAAGATTTCCAACATTCTATTGCACAGTGTTGCTCTATATCATCTACCTGAGTGATCATATTCATGCCCATGGTGTCAGTTATTATCATCTATTTGCAGAAGACCCTCACATTTGTACTCTCATACAAACTTCTTTTTTGAGCACAAGACCTATGTGGCCAAATAAATAAATAAGGATCAATGTAGAGAAATCAGTTGCATTTCTGTACACTAACAATGAAACATCTGAAAAAAGAAAGAAAACTATCCTAGTCACAAGAGGATAAAAAGCAAAAAAAATACCTAGGAAAAAATTTAACCAAGGAAATGAAATATCTGTCCAACAAAAGCTACTAGACTTTGTTGAAAGCAATCTAAAAAAAACAAGTAAATGGAAAGACATTCCATATTTATGGATCAGAAGAATTATCATTGTTAACATGTCCATACTATCCAAAGCCATCTATAGATTCAATGCAATCCCTATCAAAATTCCAATGGTATTTTTCACAGAAATAGAAAAAAACAATCCTAAAATTTGTATGGAGCCAAAAAAGGCCTTGGATAGCCAAAGCAATCATAAGAAGGAAGAACAAAGCCAGAGGCATCACACTTCCTGATTTCAAACTATATTACAAAGCTACAGTAATTAAAACAACATGGTACTGACATAAAAATAGGCACATACAGGAACTGAGCAGAATAAAGAGCCCAGACTTAAACCCATTGCATACAGTAAACTAATATTCAATAAAGGAGCCAAAATCACATACAGAAAAAATAAACTGGACCCCTATCTTACACCACTTACAAAAATTAACAAGAAATAGATCAAAGAATTAAACATAAGACGTGGTACCATAAAACTCCTAGAAGAAGACATGGGGAAAATCTCCTTGATATTGATCTTAGCAATGATTTTTGGATATGACACCAAAAGCACAGCAACAAAAGCAAATCAACAAGTGGGACTACATCAAACTTGAGAGCTTCTGCACAGCAAAAGAAACAGTCAACTAAATGTAAAGGAAACCTACAGGGTGGGAGAAAAGATTTGCAAACCATATATTGGATAATAGGTTAATATCTAAAATATATAAAGAATGCATACAACTAATTAAAAATCTGATTTAAAACTGAGCAGAAGATCGGAATAGACATTTTTCTAAAGAAGACATCCAAATAGCCAGCAGGTACATGAAAAAATGCTCAACATCACTAATCAACAGGGAAATCAAATCCAAACACAATGAAATATCACCTCACACCTGTCAGAATTGCTACTGTCAAAAGACAGGAGATAACAAGTATTGGAGGGAATGTGGAGAAAAAGGAACCCTCCTGCACTATTAGTTGGACTGTAAATTGTTGTATCACTATTGAAAGCAGTATGGAGGTTCCTCAAAAAATTAAAAGTAGAACTATCATATGACCTAGAAATTTCATTTCTTTATATATACCCAAAGAAATAAATATGGGATATTCCCATGTTTATTGCAGCATTATTCACAATAGCCAAGATATGGATACAACCTAAGTGTCCCTAAATAGATGAATGAATAAATAAGATATAAGATAGATAGATATCATATTATTCACCCATGAGAAAGAAGGAAATCCTGCCATTTGCAACAATATGGATATACCTTGAGGACACTATGCAAAGTGAAATAAGTCAGATAGAGAAAGACAAATACTGTGTGATATAACTTATATGTGGAATCTTAAAAAAAAAGCTGAACTCATAAAATGGTAATTATCAGGGACTTGGGGGTGGGGGAATAGAAGAAATGTTGTTTAAGGGTACAAACTTCCAACTAGTAGATAAATAAGTCTTGGGGAGTTAATGCACAGTATAGTGATTATAGACTATAATATTGTAATATAAACATCAAACGTGCTATAATACTAGATCTTAATTATTCCCACTACAAAAAGGAAAGTTATGTGATGTGATAGCAGTGCTGGCTAATACTACAATAACAATCATATTGAGAAAATTCAACACCCATTCATGACAAAAACTCTCAACAAAGTTGGTATAGAGGGAACAATCCCAACATAATAAAGGATTTTTTTTTACAAGCCCACAGCTAACATCATACTCATTGGTGAAAAATTCTAAGCATTTCCTCTAAATTCAGGAACAAGACAACAATACCCACTCTCACCACTTCCATTTAACATAGTATTGGAATTCCTCAACACAGAAATCAAATAAGAAAAAGAAATAAAATGCATCCAAATTGGATGGGAAGAAGTAAAACTGTCACTATTTGCAGATGACATGATACTACATATAGAAAACTCTAAAGTCTCCACCGGAAAACCTTTGGAACTAATAAATAAACTCAGTAGAGTTGCAGGATACAAGATTAATATACATAATTCTCTTGCTTTTCTATATACTAATAATGAACTATCAGAAAGTGAAAGCAAAAAAAATACCATTTTAAATTGCATCAAAAAGAATAAAATACCTAGGAATAAACTAAGGACGTGAAAGATATATACTCTGAAAACTATGAAACACAGATGAAGGAAACTGAGGATGACACAAAGAAATAGAAAGATATCCTATGTTCATGGATGGGAAGAGTTAATATAGTTAAAACGGCCATACAACCCAAAGCAATCTACAGATTTAATGCAATCCATATCAAAATATCCATGACATTTTTTACAGAACTAGAACAAGTAATCCTAAAATTTATATGGAACCACAAATGACCCTGAGTTGCCAAAGCAATCTTAAGAAAAAAGAACAAAGTTGTAGGTGTCATGCTCCCTGACTTCAGAATATACTAAAAAGCTTCAGTAATCAAAATAGCATTGGTCTGGCACAAAAAACAGATGCATAGATCAATGGAATAGAATAGAGAGGCCAGAAATAAACTCATACACCTGGTCAATTAATCTATGACAAAGAAAGCAAGAAAATGCAATAGAGAAAAGTCTCTTCAATAAGAGGTTCTGGGAACCCTAGACCACTACATGTAAAACAGTGATATTAGAACATTCCCTCACACTATATAAAAAAACAAAAACAAGCAAACAAAAAACCACCAAAAAAGCAAAAAACAAAAAAACAAGAGATAATTAAAGACCTAAATGAAACTGTAAAACTCTCAGATGAGAACATAGGCATAATGCTCTGACATAAATTGTTGCAATATTTTTTTGATCTGTCTCCTAAGGCAAAATAAATAAAAGCAAAAATAAAAAAAATGGAACCTAATTAAACTTAAAAACTTTTGCACAGCACAGGAAACCATCGACAAAACCAAGAGACAACCTACTAAATGGGAGAAAATATTTACAAATGATATGACCCACAAGGGGTTAATATCCAAAATATATAAACAGCTCATGCAACTCAGTATAAAAAAAAATAAAAATGGGCAGAAGGCCTAATAGACATTTTTCAAAGAAGACATACAGATGGCTCACGGACATATGAAAAGACACTCAACATTGCTAGTTATTAGAGAAATGCAAATCAAAATAACAATGAGCTATCACCTCACACTTGTTAGAATGACTATCATCAAAAAGTCTACAAATAAACAATGTTGTCAAAGATGTGGAGAAAAGGGAACTCTTGTGTACTGCTGGTGGGAATGTAAGTTGGTGCAGTCACTATGGAAAACACTATGGAGGTTCCTCAAAAAACTAAAAATAGAACTACCATATGATGTGGCAATTCCACTCCTGGGTATATATCTGGAAAAAAATGAAAACCTTAATTCAAAAAGATGCATGCACCCCAATGTACATAGCAGTACTATTTACAATAGCCAAGATCTGGAAGCAACACAAGTTTCCATCAGCAGATGAATAATGAATAAATGCTATATACATACAATGGAATATTTTTAAAAAGAATGAAATTCTGCCATTTGCAGCACTGTGGATGGACCTAGACAATATTATGCTTAGTAAAATAAGTCAAATAGAGAAAGACAAATACTGTATGATACCACTTATATGTGGAATCTAAAAAGTAGAACAAACAAATGTATATTGCAAAGTAGAAACAGAGGCACAGATATATAGAACAAACTAGTGGTTACAAGTGAGGAGGGGGAAGGGGGTAGGGCAAGATAGTGGTATGGAATTAAGAGATACAAAATACTGTGTATAAATTAGATAAGCAAGATGGATATATTTTACAGTATGGGGAACTATGACCATTATTTTGTAATAACTTTGAATGAAGTGCAATCTATAAAAATACTGAATCACTATGTTGTACTCCTGAAACCAATATAACATTGTAAATCAACTATACTTTAATTAAAAAATTAATTTCTCAATAATTTATTTTAATTTTATTTTGCAATATTTGTCTGAGAGATCTTGGAAATGTAAAAAAATCAAAAGTTATTCCCCATTGTATTAAATATTTATATGTTTTCCTACAATAAATTATAGATAAAAATTTTGTATCTATTTCTGAACTTTTTTCCTTTTTTAGCTGTTTGTTTGTTCATGAGTCAGTATCACATTGTTTCTCCAAAGTTGTCTTCTGTGATTTTAACTCTTCTACTGTTTATTTGGTTATTTTCCTTTTGTTATTTCTAATTTTGCATTTTCATTCTTGCTCATTCTTTTCTTGATTAGGTTGGCTTGGGTTTCATATATTTTATTTTTATTATTGTATGTGCGATTTTTCTGTTTTGAACTCACTATTTTATGTTTTTATTAAATCTGCTCTCCTTTCCTTCTCCTTATTTCCTACAGCTTTTATAACAAGTTACCTCAAACATAGTGACTCAGAAAAATACAAATATATTATCTTACAGTTTTGTTGGTCAGAAGTATGACATGGATCTCATTAGACAAAAATCAGGTCTCAGAAGGTATGGATTCCTTTCTCGAGGCTAGGGGAAAATAAACTTCCTTGGCTTTTTTTAGATTCTAGAAGCTGCCCACATTTCTTGGCTCATTCCCCCTTCCTCTGCATTTAAAGCCAGCAATAGGAGGTTGAGTGCTTCTCTTTTCACCTTGATCTAACCCCTTCTGTCTTATTCCACTTTAAGGACCTTGTTATTACACTGGCCTATCTGTATAATCCAGGATAATCTCTCCATTTTAAGGTTAGATAATTATCAACTTTAATTCTAACTGCAACCTTAATTCTTCTTTGCCATGTAATAAAACATATTCAGAGGTTCTGGGGATTGAGATCCGGACATTTTTGAGAGGTCATTATTCTGCCTACCATACATACATAATACATATGTATGTCTGTGTGTGTATATAAAATCTATTATCATTATCTATCTATCAGTCTATCATCTTCTCGATGGTCTATGGCTTGCCTTTTCACTTTTTGATTTCATTTCTTGAAAAGTTTTTAATTTTGAGGAAGTCCAGCATAACATTTAAAATATCTTGTGATTAGTACCTTTTGTGTACTGTTTAAGAAATCTATGCCGTTTCTAAGATCATCAATATATACTATATTGTTCTCTTCTGGAATGTTTTCCTTGTTTTGGCTTCCACATTTATGGTTATGATCCATTTGAAATTATTTCTGTGTATGGTATAAAGTATTCATATGAATACCCAGCTTCTCTAGCACCAATTATTGAAAAACCTACATTCTCTGTTGAATTACCACGGCCCCTTTGTCTAAAATCAAAAGTCTATATGTGAATGTATTTATTTTGGACTCTCTTCTATTTAATCGATCTATTAGACTATAATTAGACAACACAACACTGTCTTAACTATTACAACATTTTATAAAATCTTGAAATGTATTTATTTATCTATTTATTTTAACACCTTTATTGGAATATAATTGCTTTACAATGGTGTGTTAGTTTCTGCTTTATAACAAAGTGAATGAGTTATACATATACATATTTTCCCATATTTCTTCCCTCTTGCATCTCCCTCCCTCCCATCCTCCCTATCCCACCCACCTAGGTGGTCACAAAGCACCAAGCTGATCTCCCTGTGCTATGTGGCTGCTTCTCACTAGCTATCTATTTTACATTTGGTAGTGTATATATGTCCATGCCACTCTCTCACTTTGTCCCAGCCTACCCTTCCCCCTCCCCATATCCTCAAGTCCATTCTCTAGTAAGTCTGTGTCTTTATTCCCGTCTTGCCCCTAGGCTCTTCATGACCATTTGGTTTTTTTAGATTCCATATATATGTGTTAGCATACTGTATTTTTTTTTCTCTTTCTGACTTACTTCACTCTGTATGACAGACTCTAAGTCCATCCACATCAGTACAAATAACTCAATTTTGTTTCTTTTTATGGCTGAGAAATATTCCATTGTATATATGTGCCACATCTTCTTTATCCATTTATCTGTTGATGGACACTTAGGTTGCTTCCATGTCCTGGCTATTGTAAATAGTGCTGCAATGAACATTTTGGTACATGACTCTTTTTTAATTATGGTTTTCTCAGGGTATATGCCCAGTAGTGGATTGCTGGGTCATATGGTAGTTCTACTTTAGTTTTTTAAGGAACCTCCATACTGTTCTCCAAAAATCTTGAAATTTAATAGGGTTAGTCCTCCATCTTTATCCTTATTCTTCCATATTGTCTTGACTATAGTAGTAATTTTGCATTTCCACATTGCCATATATATTTTATAATCAGCTTGTGAATTTTTACAAAAAAATTGATGAGATTTTTATTGGGATTGATTTGAATTGGGGGGAAATTGACATCTTGATAATATGGAGTTTTCTTATCCAAAAACCTAGTATATTCTCTCCACTTATTTGGATCTTATGTAATATTTCCCAGCAAAGTTATACACTGTTCATTGGAGATATCTAAACATATTTTATTGAATGTGTTCCTACATGTTTGATGTTTAGGTATGTTTTGTGTTATTGTTTTAAATTCTATGTTCTACTTTTTTGTTGCTGCTATACAGAAATAGAATTGATATTTTAATACATGATTAGTTTTAGTAATTTCTCAATTCATTTGAATTTTCCTCATAGACTATCATGTAATCTGTAAATGACAGTTTTACTTGTTTTCCAATCTATCATTTATTTCTTTACTTACCTTTTACATTTACTAAGATTTATAGTTGAAATGAATAGAAGTGGTGAGAGCAGTAACATATTGTATTCCTGAACTAAGGGGGAAGGTGCTCAATATTTCATAATTAAGCATGATAAGAGCTACAGATTTTTTTGTAGATACCATTTATAAAATTGAGAAAGTTTGTTCTAGACATAATTTGCTTTGAATTTTAAAGTAAATGTGTGTCACATTTTCTCAAGTGCTTTTTCTGCATCTCTTGCAGATTATCAGAAGAATTTCCTATTGTGTTATGTCATAAATTATTGATTTATTTTTCAATGTTAAATCAGCCTTACATTTCTAGAATAAACCTCATTTAGTCATGATGCTGCATCTTTTAATAGTTAGCTGCATTAATTTGCTGATATTTTGTTTAGGATTTTTGCATCTATGTTAATATGGAATATTGTTCTATGATTTCCTTTTCTTGTCATGTCTTTGCCAAGTTTTGGTGTCAGAGTTATGCTGGTCTCATAAATAAGTGGAGAAATCTTCCCTCTTTCTATTCTCTGAATGAATATGTATAAGCCTGGAGTGCTTTCTTCCTTCATTGTTCATTAAAATACACTAGTGAAGCTATCTGGGCATGTAGTTTTCTTTGCGAGAAGCTTTTTTTTAAATTAAAATTTCAAATTATTTGAAATAGAGCTATTAAGCTTTTCTATTTCTTCTTCTGTCCATTTTAGATACTGTTTTTTTTTAAACATGTCAATTTGTCCTAAGTTGTGGTGCATTTAATAAAGTGTTAAAACCTCCAACCATGATCATAGATTTGTCTATTTCTTCTTTTGGCACTTTCAATTTTTGCTTCATGTATTTTGAAGATATGTTATTAAGTAAATACATTTTAAGAAAAATAATGTCTTTGGTACACAGACCATTTCAGAACTATTAAATATTCTTATTTTCTCTGGTAATACACTTTGCTTTGATGTTTAGTTAATATGATATCAATCTGCCATACAATCTGTCTTCAGGATACTAGCATGGTATGTCTTTTTCCATTAAAAAAATTTCAATCTACATCTGTTCTTATATACAAATTTTGTCTCTTTTAAACAGTATACAGTTGTGTCTTATTTCTTAATTCAGTCTTATAATCTCTGTAATTTAATTGCACTTCTTTTAAAATTTAGTCCAATTAAATTTCATGTGATTCCTGGTACATTTGGGTTTATGTCTACTATGTAACTATTTTATTTATATTTTTCCCATCTTATCCTTTATCATTTTTCTTCCTTTTCTACTTTTTTATTAATCATGTATTTCCTTATTATTCAATTTTTTTATTCTCTATTAGATTTTTGGCTATACCTTGCTGTGTAACGATGTTAGTAATTACTCCAGAATAGTGCTTTCCAAAATAACTTTCTGCACTGATGGAAATGTTCTATATTTGTGCTGTCCAATACTGTAGCCACTAGCCACGTGTGGCTGCTGAGCACTTGAAGTGTGGTGAGTGAGACTGAGGAAATATTTTAAAATATTTTTCTTTAAGTTTAACAACTTTATTGAGTTATAATGGGCATAGAAAAACTACACATATTTAAAGCATGCACTTTGATAAGTTTTAACATAAATGCATGAAAACATTAGCAAAATCAGTATAGTTAATATATCCATCACACAGTAGAATTTTGTCAAGTCCCTCTGTAATTCATTTCTGCTGTCCATTTATTACCTCATCCACCTTCCATCCCCAGGCAACAAATGATCTGCTTTTTGTCACTATAGAACAGTGCACATTTTGCTGAATTTTATATTAATGGAATCATATCAAATGTACTCTTTTATCTCTGGTTTATTTCCCACAGAATAATTATTTTAATATTCAAGTTGAGAATCGCATCGATATACCATAATTTTCTTATTTATTCACTTATTGAAGAATACTTGAGTTGTTTTCAGTATTTGCTAATATAAAAAAAAAAGCTGCCATGAAACATTCACAAAAAGTCTTTAAAAAGACATATGCTTTCATCTCTCTTGGCTATCTAGTATTATAATGTCTGGGTCATATGGTAGATGTTTGTATAACTTTATTAAAAACTGTCAAACTATTTATCAGAGTGATTGTACCATTTTACATACCCACCATGAGTGTATGAGAGCTCAAGATCCTCCACATCCATCCCAAATCTTTGTATGGCCAGTTTTTGTAATCAAAGCTATTTTTAAAATGTGTAGTGGAATCACATTGTGGTTTTAATTTGTTTCCCTAATAAAGTGATATTGAGCATCTTTAAATTTCCTTAATTACTATCTATATATCTATCTATATCTATCTATTTATATATCTATCTATCTTTCTATAGATTTTGTGACATGCCTGTCTAAATCATTTGTCCATTTTAAATTTAGTTGTTTCTTTTCTTGTTATTGAGTTTTGAGTGTTATTTTTATATCTAGATACAGTGCTGTACCAGATATATGATTTGAAAATCTTTTTCATAGTTTATGGCATGGCCTTTCATTCTACAATATTCTGAAAACTGAACTTTTAAATATTGATGAAGTCCAATTTATCAAATGTTTCTTATTTAGATAGTGATTTTGTTGTAGTAAATGAGAAATCCTTGTCTAACCCAAGGTCACAAAGATTTTTTTTTCATCTAGAAGTATATAGTTTTAGGACTTATTTAGGTCTATTCTCCATTTGAGTTAATTTTGTATATGGTACAAGAAATGAATTAAAATTAATGTTTTTTTCTTTTGCATTTCAATATCTAATTGTCAGAGCAACATTTTTTGGAAAGGCTACCCTTTCTTTATTGACTTTACACCTTGGTAAACCATCAGTTGTCATCAAGAACATGAGAACACAGGCTACACACTGGAAGAAAATATTTGTAAAAGAAAGTATCTGATAGGAGACTGTGATATTAAATATAGAAACATTCTTAAAACTAAACAGTAAGAAAATGAACAGTCATAATAAAAATAAGCAAAAGTCCTGAACAGAAATTTAACCCAAAGAAGATCTACAGATGTCAAATAAACATATGAAAAGATGCTCAACATCATACGCCATTAGGGAATCGCAAATTTAAACACTGGTGAGATACCATTGCACAACATTAGGATGGTCCAAGTCCAAAACACTGACAACACCAAATGCTAGTGAGGATGTTAACCAGCAGGAACTCTCATTCATTGCTGGTGAGAATGCAAAATGGTACAGACACTTTGGGAGACAGTTTTTCAGTTTCTTAAAAAAACTCAATATATTCTTATCATGTGAGCCAGCAATGATGTTCCTCAATATTTAGCCAAATTAATTGAAAACTTATGCCCATACAAAAACCTGCACAGGGATATTTATTAAAAATGGCCAAAATTTAGAGGCAACCAAGATATTATCCAGTAGGTGAGTAGATAAACTGCAATGATTCAGATAATGGAATATTATTCAATTCTGAAAAAATTGATCTATTAACCCATAAATAATATTGAAGAAATCTTAAATGTATATTACTAAGTGAAAGAAGTCAACATGAAAAGAGCTATGTACTGTATGATTCCAACATGACATTCTGGAAAAATTAAAACTATGGAGACCTTAAAAAGTTCAGTGGTTGCCAGAGTAGAGGGGAAATGGATGAATAGGTGGAACACGAGGATTTTTAGTGTAGTGTGAAAATATTCTGCATGATAGTATAATGATGGATTCATGCCATTAGACATTTTTCAAAACCCATAACGATATATAACACTAAGAGTGAAGCCCAATATAAACTATTGACTTTGAGTGATAATAATGTGTCAATACAAGTTCACTGATTATAATTAATGTATCACTGTGGTGTGAGATGTTGATAGTGGGGGAGGTTGTGCATGTGTGGGTGCAGGGAGCATATGAAAACTCTGTACTTTATGCTCAATTTTTGCTTTGAACTAAAACTGCTTTTAAAAAATAAGGTCTTTTCTTAAAAAGCTAAGTTGTCCATATAGGTGAAGATCTATTTCTGGACTCTGGCTTCTGTTCCATTGATCTATTCATCTATATTAATGCTAATAACACTGCCTTGACTACCAAAACTGCTTTGAAAAATAACTAACACTAACAGTTTTAAAGACTAACAGTTATTCTAGAGCCTTTGAATTTACACATTTCAGGAATGGCTTGCCAGTTTTTTGGCCAATATTTTCTTGGATTTTGATTGATACTGCATTAAATCTACAGATCAATATAGGGAAGACAGCCATCTTAACACTGAGATTTCTGTCCTATGAACATGGGATGTTTCTTTATTTATTTTGGTCTAATTTATCTCAGAAATCCTTGGAAGGTTTTACTCTTCACATCCAGAATGTTTTGGTCAGATTTATGTCTCACATTTCATATCTTTTAAGGTTATCATCAATGGTATTTTTTGAAAATGTCAATTTCTAGCTGTTAATTGGTAGTATATAAAGATATAATTGGTTTTTGTATACCACCTTACTATCCTAAACTCTTACTAAGCTCAAGTTCTAATGGGTTTTATTGGTAGATTTCATCGCATTTTCTATATAGACATTCAGGACATCCGTGGATAAAGACAAATTTATTTTTCTTGCCTTATTACTCTGAATAGGAATTCAAGTAAAATGTTAAATGTAAGTGATGAAATTAAAAAATCTTATCTTGTTCCAGATCTTAGTGGGGAAAGCATTCAGTTTTTCACCACTAAGTATGATCTTAGTTCTGGATTAAGGACAACTAATCCAATACCCCTAATTTGTCCCTCCCCCATTCTTTCTCCCCTTTGGTAATCAGAAATTTGTTTTCTATATTTGTAGGTCTGCTTCTGTTTGCATATATATTAATTTGTATTATTTTTTGATTCCACAGAAATTGACATAATCCAGTGTTTGTCTTTCTCTGCCTGGCTTATTTCAATAAGCATAATATTCTCCGGGTCCTCTGCAAATGGCAGAAGTTCATTCTTTTGTATGGCTAAGTAATATTCCATTATATGTATATACCACGTCTTCTTTATCCTTTTGTCTGTTGATGAGCACATGGGCTGCTTCCATGTGTTGGCTACAGTTAATAATGCTGCTATGAACTTTGGGGTACATGTATCTTTTTGAATTAGTGTTTTCATTTTTTCTGGATATTTACTGAGGATTGGAATTGCTGGACCATATGGTAGTTCTATTTTTAATTTTTTGAGGAACCTCCATACTGTTTTCCATAGTGATGGTATAATTTATATTCCCACTAACCATGTATAAAGGTTCCTTTTTCTCCACATCCTCAATAACACTTGCTATCTATTATGTTTTTTATTATAAACATTCTAACAGATGTGACATGGTAATTCACTCTGAATTTTATTTGCCTAACCCTGATGATAAATAATGTGGAGCACTGTTGCAGGTATCTGTACCTGTTGGCCATTTGTATATCTTCTTTGGAAAAATGTCTATTCAATCTTTGCCCATTTTTTAACAGGGTTATTTGTTATTGAGCTGCATGAGTTCCTTATATAGTTTGGATCTAAACCCCATATCAGATATGGTTTTCAAGTATTTTTCTCCCATTCCATAGGTTACCTTTTCATATTATTGATTGTTTCTTTTGCTGTGAAAAATCTTTTTAGTTTGATGTAGTCACACTTGTTTAATTTTGCTTTTGATACTTGTTATTTTAGTGTAATATCAAAAAAGAAATCATTGCCAAAACCAATGTCAGTAAGCTTTCCCCATGCATTTTCTACTAGGAGTTTTATGTTCTCAGGTCTCACTTTTAAGTCTTTATTTTGAGTTAATTTTTGTGAGTAGTGTAAGATAGGGGTCAAATTTCATTCTTTTGAATGAGGACAGAAAGCTTTCACAACACAACTTAGTGAAGAGACTTTCCTTTCTCCATTGAGTATATGTGGCTCGCTTTTCAAATATTAGTTAAACATATATGCATACATTTATTTCTGGGCTCTTGGCTCTGTTCCACTGGTCTATATATAACTTTTTATGTCAGTACTATGCTGTTTTGATTATTCTTGCTTTATAATATATCTTGAAATCAGTAAGTGTGATGCCTCCAACATTGTTCTTCTTTCTTAAGATTACTTTGGTTATTCAGGGTCTTCTATTCCATACAAATTTTAGGTTTGCTTATTCTACTTCTGTGAAAAATGCCATTGGACTTTTGATAGTAATTGCATTGGATCTATAGATGGCTTAGGATAGTATAGATATACTAACAATATTAATTCTTCCATCCATGACCACAGAACATATTTCAATTTATTTGTGTATCCTTCAATTTACTACATCAATGTCTTATAGTTTTCAACATAAACAACTTTTACCTCACTTACATTTATTCCTCAGCATTTGTTTGTGATGCTATTGTAAACAGGAATGTTTTATTTTTTGATATTTTGTTGTTACTGTATAGAAATGCAACTGCTGGAGGGAACTTCAAGATGGCATAAGGGTAAGACGTGGAGATCACCTTCCTGCTCACACCTACAGCAGAAATACATCTACATGTGGAACAACTCCTACAAAACACCTACTGAACGCTGCCAGAAGACCTCAGACTTCCCAAAAGCAAAGAAACTCCCCAAGTACCTGAGTAGGTCAAAAGAAAAAGAAAAAACAGAGACAAAAGAATAGGGATGGGACCTTCACCAGTGGGAGGGATCTATGAAGGAGGAAATGTTTCCACACACTAGGAAGCCCCTTCATGGGCAGAGACTGTGGGTGGTGGAAGGGGGAAGTTTTGGAGTCATGGAGGAGAGTGCAGAAACAGGGATGCAGAGGGCAAAAGTGGAGAGATTCCCACACAGAGGATCGGTGCCGACCAGCACTCAGAAGCCTGAGATGCTTGTCTGCTCACATGCTGGAACGGGTGGGGGCTGGGAGCTGAGTCTCCAGCTTCAGAGCTCAGATCCCAAACAGAGGACTGGGTTTGGCTGTATGGACACAGCCTGAAGGGGGCTAGTGTGCCACGGCTAGCCGGGAGGCAGTCCGGGGAAAGGTCTGGAGCTGCCAAAGAGGCAAAAGACTTTTTCTTGCCTCTTTATTTTGTGGTGCACGAGGAGAGGGGATTAAAAGCACAACTTAAAGGAGCTCCAGAGACAGGCATGAGCCGCAGCTTTCAGAGTGGACCCCAGAGACCGGCATGAGATGCTAAGGCTGCTGCTGCAGCCACCAAGAAGCCTGTGTGCAAGCACAGGTCACTATCCAAACCTCCCTTCCCAGGGGTCTGTGCAGGCCACCAATGCCAGGGTCCCATGATGCAGGAACAAATTTCCTGGGAGAACACAAGGCACGCCTCCAGTTGATGCAATGTCACACCGGCCTCTACAGCCACAGGTTCACCCCGCACTCTGTACCCCTCTCTCCCCCCAGCCTGAGTGAGCCACAGCCCCCAAATCATCTTCTCCTTTAACCCCATACTGTCTGAGCAAAGAAAAGATGCCCTCAGGTAACCTACATGCAGAGGCGGGGCCAAATCCAAAGCTGAACCCCAGGAGCTGTGCAAACAAAGAAGACAAAGGGAAATCTATCCCAGCAGCCTCAGGAGCAGCGGATTAAATCTCCACAGTCAACTTCATGTACCCTGCATCTGTGGCATACCTGAATAGACAATGAATCATCCCAAATTGAGGAGGCGGGCTTTGGGAGCAATGATATATATACTTTTTCCACTTTTTCTCTTTTTGTGAGTAGGTATGTGTATGCTTTTGTGTGTGACTTTGTCTGTATAGTTTTGCTTTTACCATGTGTCCTAGGGTAGTGTCTCTCCATGCTTTTTTTTTCTCTTGTATAGTTTCAGCACTAGTTGTCATTGGTGGATTTGTTTTTTGGTTTGGTTTCACTCTTCTTTCTTTCTTTTATTTTATTACTTTCAAAAATTCTTTTAATAATTATTTTTTATTTTAATACCTTTATTTTATTATTTTATTTTACATTATTTTGTCTTCTTCTTTATTTATTTTCTTCCTTTTATTCTGAACCATGTGGATGACAGGCTCCTGGTGCTACAGCCAGGCATCAGGGCTGTGCCTTGGAGGTGTGAGAGCCAAGTTCAGGACACTGGTCCACAACAGACCACCCAGCTCCACTTAATATCAAATGGTGAATATCTCCCAGAGGTCACCATCTCAAGGCCAAGAGCCAGCTCCATTCAATGACCAGAAAGCTCCAGGGGTGAACAACCAAGGCCAAGCAACTAGCAAGACAGGAACACAACACAACCCATTAGCAGAGAGGCTGCCTAAAATCATAATAAGTTCGAAGACACCCCAAGACAAACCACGGGACGTGATCATGCCCACCAGAAATACAACATCCAGCCCCATCCACCAAAACATAGGCACCAGTCTCATCCATTAGGAATCCTACACAACCCACTGAAACAAACATACCCACTGGGGGCAGACACCAAATCAACGGGAACTACGAACCTGCAGCCTGTGAAAAGGAGACCCCAAACACAGTAAGTTAAGCAAAATGAGAATACAGAGAAAAACACAACAGATGAAGGAGCAAGGCAAAAACCCACCAGACCTAACAAAAGTAGATGAAAGAGGCAGCCTACCTGAAAAAGAATTCAGAATAGTGATAGTAAAGATGATCCAAAATCTTGGAAATAGAATGGAGAAAATACAAGGAACGTTTAACAAGGACATAGAAGAACTAAAGAGCAAATAAATGGTGATGAAGAACACAATAAATGAAATTAATAATTCTCTAGAAGGGATAAATAGCAGAATAACTGAGGCAGAAGAACAGATAAGTGACCTGGAAGATAAAATAGTGGAAATAACTACGGCAGAAGAGAATAAAGAAAAAAGACTGAAAAGAATTGACGACAGACTCAGAAACTTCTGGGACAATATTATATGCACCAACATTCGAATTGTAGGGGTCCCAGAAGAAGAAAAGAAAAAGATACTGAGAAAATATTTGAAGAGATTATAGTTGAAAACTTCCCTAATATGGGAAAGAAAATTGTTAATCAAGTCCAGGAAGCACAGAAAGTAACATACAGGATAAATCCAAGGAGAAACACGCCAAAACACACATTAATCAAAATATCAAATATTAAATACAAAGAAAAAGTATTAAAAGCAGGAAGGGAAAACCAACAAATAACACCCAAGGGAACCCCATAAGGTTAACAGCTGATCTTTCAGCAAAACTCTGCAAGCCAGAAGGGAGTGGAAGGAAATATTTGAAGTGATGAAGGAGAAAAACCTAAAAGCAAGATTACTCTGCCCAGTAAGGTCCTCATTCAGATTTGACAGAGAAATTAATACTTTTACAGACAAGCAAAAGCTAAGAGAATTCAACACCACAAAGCCAGTTTTACAACAAATGCTAAAGGAAATTCTCTAGGCAGGAAATACAAGAGAAGGGAAGGAGCTACAATAACAAACCCAAAACAATTAAGAAAATTGTAATAGGAACATACATATCGATAATTACCTTAAATGTAAATGGATTAAATGCTCCAACCAAAAGACATACGCTGGCTGAATGGATACAAAAACAAGACTAGTATATATGCTCTCTAAAACACAACCACTTCAGACCTAGAGACACATACAGATGGAAAGGGAGGGGATGGTAAAAGATATTCCATGCAAATGGAAATCAACAGAAAGCTGGAGAAGCAACTCTCATATCAGACAAAATAGACTTTAAAACAAAGACTCTTACAACAGACAAAGAAGGACATTACATAATGATAAAGGGACCAATCCCAGAAGAAGATGTAACAATCTCAAATACTTATGCACCCAACAGGGGGGAGCACCTCAATACATAAGGAAAAGGGTAACATTCATCAATGGGGAAATCGACAGTAACACAATCATAGTAGGAGAAATTAACACCCCACTTTCACCAATGGATATATCATACAAAATGAAAATAAATAAGGAAACACAAGCTTTAAATGATACATTAAACAAGATGGACTTAATTGATATTTATAGGACATTCCATCAAAAAACAACAGAATACACATTTTTCTCAAGTGCTCATGGAACATTCTCTAGGATAGATCATATCTTGGGTCACAAATCAAGCCTTGCTAAATTTAAGAGAATTGAAACTGTATCAAGTATCTTTTCTGAGCAAAATGCTATGAGACTAGTATCAATTACAGGAAAAGATCCTTAAAAAGTAAAAACACATGGAGGCTGAACAATATACTACTTAATAACCGAGAGATCACTGAAGAAATCAAAGAGGAAATCAAAAAATACCTAGAAACAAATGACAATGAAAACACAATGACCCAAAACCTATGGAATGCAACAACAGCAGTTCTAAGACGAAAGTTTATAGCAATACAATCCTACCGTAAGAAACAAGAAACATCTCACATAAAAACGAGCCTTACACGTAAAGCAATTAGAGAAAGAAGAACAGAAAGAAACACCCCAAAGTTAGCAGAAGGAAAGGAATCATAAATATCTGATCAGAAAAAAAAAAAGAAATGAAGGAAAAAATAGCAAAGCTCAATAAAACTAAAGACTGGTTCTTTGAGACGATATACAGAATTGAAAAACCATTAGCCAGACTCATCAAGAAAAAAAGGGAGAAGACTGAAATCAATAGAGTTAGAAATGAAAAAGGAGAAGTAACAATAGACACTGCAGGAATACAAAGGATCAGGAGAGATTACTACAAGACACACTATGTCAATAAAATGGACAACCTGGAAGAAATGGACAAATTCTTAGAAATGAACAACCTTCCGAGACTGAAAGAGGAAGAATTAAAAAATACGAACAGATCATTCACAAGCACCAAACATTTAAAGAAGAGCTATCACCTATCCTTCTCAAACTCTTCCAAAATATAGCAGAGGGAGGAACACTCCTAAACTCGTTCTACGAGGCAAAGATCACCCTGATACCAAAGCCAGACAAAGATGTCACAAAGAAATAAAACTAAAGGTCAATATCACTGATGAACATAGATGCACAAATCCTCATCAAAATACTAGCAAACAGAATCCAACAGTACAGTAAAAGGATAATGCACCATGATTAAGTGGGGTTTACTCCAGCAATACAAGGATTCTTCAATGTATGCAAATCAATCAATGTGATACACCATATGAAAAAATTGAAGGAGAAAACCCATATAATCATCTCAGTGGATGCAGAGAAAGTTTTCGACAAAATTCAACAGCGATTTATGATAAAAACCCTCCAGAATGTAGGCATAGAGGGTACTTTCCTCAACATAATAAAGGACATATATGACAAACCCACAGCGAACATCATCCTCAATGGGGAAAAACTGAAACCATTTCCACTAAGATCAGGAAAAAGACAAAGTTGCCCACTCTCACCACTATTATTCAACATAGTTTTGGAAGTTTTAGCCAGCAATCAGAGAAGAAAAATAAATAAAAGGAATCCAAATCGGAAAAGAATTTAAAGATGTCACTGTTTGCAGATGACATGATTCTAAATATAGAGAATCATAAAGATGCTACCAGAAAACTACTAGAGCTAGTCAATGGATATAGTAAAGTAGCAGGATACAAAATTAATTCACAGATATCTCTTGCATTCCTATATACTAATGATGAAAAATACGAAAGTGAAATTAAGAAAACACTCCCATTTACCATTGCAACCAAAAGAATTAAATATCTAGGAATAAACCTCCCTAAGGAGACAAAAGACCTGTATGCAGAAAATTATAAGACACTGATGAAAGAAATTAAAGATGATACAAATAGATGGAGAGATATACCATGTTTCTGGATTGGAAGTATCAACATTGTGAAAATGACTCTACTACCCAAAGCAATCTACAGATCCAATGTAATCCCTATCAAACTACCACTGGCATTTTTCACAGAACTAGAACAAAAAATTTCACAATTTGTATGGAAACACAAAATGCTCCAAAGAGCCAAAGCAATCTTGAGAAAGAAAAACGGAGCTGGAGGAATCAGGCTCGCTGTCTTCCGACAATATTACAAAGCTACAGTAATCAAGACAATATGGTACTGGCACAAAAACAAAAATATAGATGAATGGAACAGGAAACGAAGCCCAGAGATAAACCCACACACATATGGTCACCTTATCTTTGATAAAGGAAGCAAGAATATACAGTGGAGAAAAGACAGCCTCTTCAATAAGTGGTGCTGGGAAAGCTGGACAGCTACATGTAAAATAATGAAATTAGAACACTCCCTAACACAACACACAAAAATAAACTCAAAATGGATTAAAGACCTAAATGTAAGGCCAGACACTATCGACCTCTTAGAGGAAAACATAGGCAGAACACTCTATGACATAAATCACAGCAAGATCCTGTTTGACCCACCTCCTAGAGAAATGGAAATAAAAACAAAAATAAACAAATGGGACCTAACGAAACTTCAAAGCTTTTGCACAGCAAAGGAAACCATAAACAAGACAAAAAGACAGCCCTCAGAATGGGAGAAAATATTTCCTAAAGTAGCAACTGACAAAGGATCAATCTCCAATATTTAAAAGCAGCTCATGCAGCTGAATATCTAAAAAACAAACAACCCAAACCAAAAATTGGCAGAAGAGATAAATAGACATTTCTCCAAAGGAGATGTACAGGTTCCGAACAAACACATGAAAGAATACTCAACATCATTAATCATTAGAGAAATGCAAATCAAAACTTCAATGAGATATCATCTCACACCAGTCAAAATGGCCATCATCAAAATATCTACAAACAGTAAGTGCTGGAGAGGGTGTGGATCAAAGGGAACACTCTTGCACTGTTGTTGGGAATGTAAATTGATACAGCCACTATGGAGAACAGTATGGAGGTTCCTTAAAAAACTAAAAATAGAAATACCATACGACCTAGCATTCCCACTACTGGACATATACTCTGAGAAAACCATAATTAAAAAAGAGTCATTTACCAAAATGTTCATTGCAGCTCTATTTACAATAGCCAGGACATGGAAGCAACCTAAGTGTCCATTAACAGATGAATGGATAAAGAAGGTGTGGTACATATATACAATGGAATATTACTCAGCCATAAAAAGAAACGAAATTGAGTTATTTGTAGTGAGGTAGATGGTTTATAATCTGTCATACAGAGTGAAGTAAGTCAGAAAGAGAAAAACAAATACCATATGCTAACACATATATATAGAATCTAAAAAAAAAAATGGTCATGAACAACCTAGGGACAAGACAGGAATAAAGACACAGACCTACTGGAGAATGGACTTGAGGATATGGGGAGTGGGAAGGGTAATTTGGGATAAAGTGAGAGAGTGGCATGGACATATATACACTACCAAACGTAAAATAGATAGCCATTGGGAAGCAGCCACATAGCACAGCGAGATCAGCCCATTGCTTTATGACCACCTAGAGCGGTGGGATAGGGAGGGTGGTAGGGCGGGAGATGCAAGAGGGAAGAGATATGGGAACATATGTATATGTATAACTGATTCACTTTGTTATAAAGTAGCAACTAACACACCATTGTAAAGCCATCATACTCCAATGAAGATGTTAAAAAAGAAAAAAATAATGCACCCTCTTTCTTTGTATGTTGATTTTATATCCTGCAACTATACTGAATTTGTTTATTATTTCTAACAGGATTTTTGGTGGAGACATTAAAATTTTCTATATTTTTATATTTCTAAATCTTCATATCACGTTTTAACTGTAACAATTTTACTTTTTCCTCTCCAATTTGTGTGTCTTTTATTTCTTTTTCTTGCCTAATTGCTCTGGTTAAGATTTTCTATGTTGAATGGGAGTGGTGAGAGTAAGTATACTTGTTCCTGATCTTAGAGGAATAGCTTTCAACCTATCACCATTGAGTATAATGTTAGCTGTAGGTTTGTTGTATATGTTCTTTATTATGTTAAGGCATGTTCTTTCTATATCTAATATTTTTTAGGTTTTAATCATGAAATCATGTTTAATTTTTTAAGATGTTTTTCTGCATCTATTGAGATGATTTCACCTATCGTTCTATTAATATGGTGTACACACTTATTAATTTGTGTGTGTTGAACCATCCTTGCATCCAAGGGATAAATCCCAAATGGTCATGTTGTATAGTCCTTGTAATATGTTGAATTCAGTTTGCTAAAAATTTTGGAGAAGTTTTGTCTTTATAGACATCAGGGATATTGATATATATAGTTCTGTTCTTGTACTGTCCTTATCTGGCTTTGGTATCTGGGTCATGCTGGCCTTGAAAAATAAATCTGGAAGTGTTCCCTTCTCTTAAAATTTTTGCAAGTTTTTGAGAAAGATTGGTATTAATTATCCTTTATATGGTTAGTTGAATTCACCAATGGAGCCATCTGGTCCTGGATTTTTCTCTGTTGGGAAGTTTTTGATTACTGATTCAACTTTCTTACTTGTTATTGATCTATTTATATTTTCTAGCTTTTCTTGATTTAGATTGGTAGGTAGTATGTTTCTAGGAATTTATCCATTCTTCTAGGTTACTTAATTTGTCGGCAAATAATTGTTCATAGTAGCTCTTATGATCCTACGTATTTATGTAGTATCAGTTTTAATGTCTCCTGTTATTTTTGATTTTGAGTCTTCTTTATTTTTTTCTTCATATGTGTAGCCAAATGTTTGTCAATTTTGTTTTCTTTTTTGAAAAACATGTTATGTTTTTTGCTCATTTTTTGGATCAGTTTTTTCTTCTCCATTTTGTTTGTTTCTCCTCTGATCTTTGTTATTGCCTTCCTTCTGTTAACTTTGAGCTCTTTGTTTTTCTAGTTTCTTGAGTTGTAAAGTCAGGTCGTTTATTTGAAGTTTTATTTCTGTTAACATATACGTTTATTGCTATAAATTTTCTTCTCAATGCTACATTTGAAGCATCACATAAGTTTTGGTATGCTGTGCTTCCATTTTCTTTTGTTACAAGATATTTTATGATTTCACTTTAGATTCTTCGTTGACCAATTGGTTGTTCCATAGAGTGTTATTTAGCTTCCATGCAAAACAAATTTTCCAGTTTTTTTCTTGTTACTGATTTCCAGTTTCATATCATTGTATTTGGAAAAGATACTTGATATAGTTTTATTCTTAAATTTTCTAAGATTTATTTTATGACCTAACATATGATCTATCCTGAAGAATGTTCTATGTGCAGTTAAGAAGAATGTATATTCTGCTGCTCTTGGGTGGAATGTTATGTATATGTTTGATAGGCCCATTTAGTCTAAAGTATATTTCAAGTCTAATGTTTCCTTATTGATTTTCTGTCTGAATCATCTATCCATTATTGAAAGTGTAAGGCTGAAGTCCCCCACTATTATAGTACTTTATCTATTTGTTCCTTCAGTTCTCTTAGTACTTGATTAATATACTTAGGTGCTCTAATGGAGGGTGCATATAAATTTACAATTGTTATATCCTCATGATGAATTGACCCCTATATCATGACCTTTATTGTCTTTTGGTCAAGCTTTTTACTTAGGATTTATTTTGTCTGACATAACTATAGCTACCCTTGTTCCCTTTTGGTTTCCTTTTGCATGCAGCATATTTTTCTATGTTTTCTATTTCAGTCTATGTGTGTCCTTAAACCTGAAGTGAATCTCTTATATGCAGTATATAGTTGGGTCTTGTTTTTCAATCAATTCAGCCACTTTATTCCTTTTGGTTGGATAATTTAATCCATTTATATTTAAAGCAATCATTGCTATGTAGGTACTTACTAATGCCATCTTATTAATTATTTTCTGAATATTTTTAGTTCTTTTGTTCCTTTCTTCTTTTCTTGCTGTCTGTGAATTGATGACTTTCTGTAGTGGTGTGCTTTGATTCCCTTCTCTTTATCTTTTATATATGAATTTTAGGGTCTTGCTTTGTGGTTACCATGAGGGTTATATAAAATCTCTTATAGATATGTCTATTTTAAGCTGATAACAACTTCAATTGCATACAAAAACTTTTCCCTTTTATTCTTCCCTCCACATTTTATGTTTTTGATGTCACAATTTTTTTTTTTTTTTTTTTGCATTACGCGGGCCTCTCACTGTTGTGGCCTCTCCCGTTGCGGAGCACAGGCTCCGGACGCGCAGGCCCAGCGGCCATGGCTCACAGGCCCAGCCGCTCCGTGGCATGTGGGATATTCCCAGACCGGGGCACGAACCCGTGTCCCCTGCATTGGCAGGCGGACTCTCAACCACTGCGCCACCAGGGAAGCCCTGATGTCACAATTTTTTAAATAATTTTTATTTTATATCCTTTAACAAATTACTATAGCTAGAGTTAATCTAATATTTTGTCCTTTAACTTTTATAATAGAGTTAAATGATTATTCTACCACCATATTACAGCATTGGAGTATTCTGAATTTGACTGTATACTTACCTTTACTTATGTGATTTATATTTTCATATGTTCTCATGTTAATTAGTGTCCTTTCATTTCAGGTTGAAAAATTCATTTCAGCATTTCTTGTAAAGCAGGTCTAGCAGTGATGATCTCCCTCAGCTTTTGTTTGTCTGGAAAAGGCTTTGTCTCTTATTCATTTCTAAAGGACAACTTTGCTGGGTAAAATATTCTTGGTTGGCAAGGTTATTTTTTTCTTTCATCAAGTTGAATATATCACCTCACTTTCTCATGGCCTGCAAGGTTTCTGCTGCACAACCTCTGATAACCTTATAGAGTTTCCCTTATATGTTAGGAAAATTTTCTCTTGCTGGTTTTAATCTTTTAAAATTATCTATTTGTCTTTGATTTTTAGGAAGTTTTATTTTAATTTGTCTTAGAGATTTTTGGGGTTGAAATTTTGGGGTGACCATATTAGCTTCATGAATTTGGATATACAAATCTCTCCTCAAAATGGTAAGTTCTCAGTCATTATGTCTTTAAATAAGTTTTCTGCCCCTTCTCTCTCTCTTCTCCTTCTGGGACTCCAATAAAGTGTAGATTGTTTCTTATAACAGTATCCTTTATCTCACACAGGCTTTCTTCACTCTTTTTCATTCTTTTTTCTTTGCTCTTCACCAAGTGGACAATTTCAAATGAGCTGTCTTCAACTTCACCAATCATCTTCTCTTGATACTCTCAATTGCATATTTCATTTATTGTGATTTCTAGAGTTTCTATTTGATTCTTTTTTAGGATTTCCATCTCTCTGTTAAACGTCTTGTTTTACTTGTGTATTGTTTTCCTGATTTCTCTGAATTGTCTTTCTGTGTTTTCTTGTAGCTTATTGAGCTTCCTTAAAACAACTATTTGAATTATTTATTGAGAAATTGAAGACCTTCATTTAATTGGTCTTAGTTATTGGAAAATTATTGTGTTCCTTTGATGATGTCACGTGTCCTTGATTTTTCATGTTCCTTGAAGACTCAAGCATGTGAAGGAGAAGTCACCATCTCCAGTCTTTACTGTCTGGCTTTTGGAGAGAAATATCTTCAGTAGTCAGCCCTGCTAGGGTTTCTGAAGCTTTCTCAGATCTTTTCTATGTATATGCCCAGTCCACATTTCTTGTTCCCTCTTGGGGAGATTCTTAAGATTGTATGCTTTCTTTTGATTCTACAGAGTCAGGCTGGGCACTCATAGCCTCCCATTTGCTTTGCTTATGGAAGTACTGAATGCTCTAGTGTGTGTGATTTATCCCAATTGTACAGAGTTGGGCCAGCTTTCTGCACATGTGCACTAGTTATCTGTAAAGGCTCACTCTTGCAACTCTCAGGGGTGTATACAGGGAGCTGGCCATGGAGGGTGGTGAGGTGTTTTTAAATTTAACTAACGCTCTTTTATCAGTTGTGCTTAGTGTGCTGTAAAGCCCATTTAACTAATTCTCCATTTCAAATTTTGTATATTTTAGTTTCAAAGTTTTCCCTTGGTAGTTTATTCTGTTTTTTGTAATTTCATTGTTATAATTAAATGCTCCATCTTATATCACAGGAGTCTGCAAACTATAGCCCGTGCCTTATATTTGTATGGCTTGCATGCTAACAAATACATTTACATTTTAAAGGGATGCAAAAAAATATGCAACAGAAAATTACAAAGCCTAAAATATATACTATCTATCTACAGAAAAAAAATGTTTACCAATTCCTTCCTCACCCATTGATTAATCTTCTCCTCTAATCTTTTATATTTAAAAAATATACCTATAATTTAAAAATTATTTTATACTAACTGCAAAATCTGGCTCTTTGTTGTACCTGAAATTCTTGACTCTTTTAATTTTCCAAATTTGGTCCCATTTGTCTGTTTGTTCACTTATAATTTTTTATTACATTTTGAAATAATGTATAAAATTCTTTCTAAAAGAAAATTAGAGATTAAATAATATTTTCCCCTAAGAAAGTACAGGCCCCTCCCTTCCTCAGTTAAACTGCTAGGGTGAAGGGCTAATTTATTTTTCTTCATGTTTGATTAATTGGTATCTGGATTAGATTACAGCTTTAATAAGTTTCAATTCAACACTGGTTTCAAATGTTTTAAGGGGAGGATCACACTCTTCCCTCCAGTAGGGCATGGTATCTAAGCATCCATGAGGCTTTGGAGATCTTTGTGTTTTACAACCCAACTACCAAATTTCTTTGCCAACAGTGGTCACTACCTGCTCTCTAGCCCCTATCCTGGATTTCTGTGCCACCAGATATACCTCTCTTCCCTCTTGCCCTACCCTGACCTTCTAAAGTGCTATACACTTGGATAAAGCCCTATTCAGAAGAATTGTATGGTGGCAAGAACATTTTTGCTATCTGAGGCTCTTCCAGTTTTCCATCTGTCCTGTCAGCTCAGGAGTGCTATTAAAATGTCAGTTGGTTTATCTTTATGCTAGGAATGTATACTCCTTTGGGGGGAGGTTCACACTTTGTAGTTTTTTCAAAGGTATGTCCACAAATTCTTTGTTACTTAATTTTCTCCTTTGAGAGTGTCTTGGAATTAGTGACTTGATTCTAGTAACTAAGTTGTGGCAGAATTGATGGTATGTCACTCCTAGATTAGGTTACAAAAAGGGTGTAGCTTCTTTCTTGGGTATCTCTCTCATTTTCTCTCTCTTGAATCACTTATTCTGGTGGAATCCAGCTGCTATGTTATAAGACAGTTCGGGGAGAGAGAAGTCATCTGCCATGTTGTAAAGACTTTTAGGCAGATTATGGAGAGACGTACATGAGTGAACATGGAAACAGATCCTCCCTTATTCAACCCTGGATGACAGTTTGACTGCAATCTCCTGAGATACCCTGAGCCAGAACCACCCCAGTAAGCTACTCCTGGACTGATGACCCATAGAAATTGTGAGATTGGAAATTTTTATTGTTTTAAGCCACTAAGTTTGGAGTAATTTGTTACATAACAATAGATAACTAATATATTTCTCCTTCATATGTGCCTTCAAAAGTTAAATTGCTTGGGAGTCTTGCCTCAGCTTGGAAGGGTTTGGCTCTCTTTGGAAATTAGTTCATATAGATTACTTTGCATTATCAACTCACTGATTTGTTTAAAATGAGGTTTTTGTAGCTTATCTGGTGTCATTTTAATTGTTAAGGTGAAATAGGACAAGGGAGATGGAATAAGAAATGATGTGAGAATTCTCTAGCAATCTTCTACATCCTAACTGGAAGCAGAACTCTTTGACATTTGAATGACTTGGAATTTTTCTGAACAAACTATTAACAGGTGATTACTCTGGAAGAGGAAAAGGCCAGAAGCCATGGTAGTTTTCTGGGTTTCTTTGTTTAGATTTGCCATTTATATGCTCTTTCACTCTTCATATTCTTCCCTGTTGCTTCAAAATACTATCAGAGCACTGCTAGTTGTGAAGATTCTTCCGATATTGGGCAATCTGGTTACATACCTTTACAGATTTTATCTTTTAGTTTCACTTAATGTCTAGTTTGTGGTAGTTTTCTGATTCTTGTTATTTTTTTTTTACAGTTTCTAAGAGGAAAAGTGGAAAGATTTAGAACTAATTTTCCACTATGTTTCTACCAGATTCTTAAACCCCACTCCAATCAAGTTTTGTAATCACTATTCTATTTAAAATGTTTTTTATCAAGCTCATTGGTGACCTTAATAGTACTAAATCCAATGGTTAATTCTTGTCCCTTATGTTCCTGACCTATCATTCACCTTTAATACAGTTGATCACTTCATTTTCCTTGAAATGCTGTCTTCACTTGGATTCCAAGACACTACACACTCTTAGGAGTTTTTTCCCTCTTATCTCACTGGTTACTCTCTTTCAGTCTCCTTTGTTGGTTCTTCCTCATCTCCCTAAAATCTTTTTCTTGGATTGCTCCATAAATCAGTCCTTGAAATCCTTCTTTTCTCTAAAATAAATCCTTTGATATCATTCAGAGATATCTACATGTCAATTAATTGACCAATTATATATTTCTCTATTTAATTTCTTAAATGTATTTTTATAGCCAAGACTGCTCTCCTGAACTTTAGAGTTGAATGTGCCACTGCCTATCTGATACTTCTTCTTGACTGTTTAATTGATATCTCAATATTAACATGTCCAAATTTGAATTCCTAGTTTCCTCCCCCCATCCTCTGACCATAAACTTGTTTTTCACAGTCTTTCCCATCAGAGTAAATGACAAATATTCTTTATATTGTTGACTGGGACCAAATTCTTGATATTACTCTGAGTTCTCTATTTTATTATACCCTACATCCAAATCTCAGAAAATCCTGTTTCTTCTAACTTTAAAACATATGACCAATCTGACAACTTCTCACCACCTCCACTGCTACCTGTCTGATACAAGCCTTCATCATTTCTCACCTAGATCATTGAGGTAGCTGTCTAAATAGTCTACTTGGGGCTACCCTTGTCCCCTTACAGTCTATTCTCAATAAGAATCCTGGGTGATACTATTAAATCATAAATCAAATTATGTCACACAGTCCTGTCAAAACCTTTCAATTGTTCATAACTCAGAGTATGAGCCAAAGACCTTAATCCCTATTAATTTACTAACTTTATGTCCTGTAATTCTCCCCTTACTTACTTACATTAGTCTTTGAAATTGCTGCTCCCTTGGCCTATAGCGCCATTTTTTCAGGTATCTGCATGGCTGGCTTCTTCCCATATTTATGTTGTCTTCTCACTTAGGCTTTTCCTGACCACCCTATTTAAAACTACCAACCTCACCCAGCACTCTCCATCTTTCTTCCTTACTTAATTTTTATTCATAGCATTTACCACTTCATACTATACTATGTAATTTATTGATATTTATTATGTTTAATGTCTCTCTTCATTAGATTATAAACTATATTAAGACAAGAATCACATATTTTGTTTTGGTAACTATGGTATCTTTAGAGCATAGAACAGAGCTAGGCACTAATAAGGGCTCAAGAAATATTTGTTCAATGTACATACAGTTGACCCTTGAATAACGTGGGTTTGAAGTGTGCAGGTCCACCTATACACTGATTTTTTTCAATAAATACATACTACAGTACTACACTATCTGAGGTTGGTTGAATCCAAGGATACGGAACTTCGGATACTGAGGGCCAACTGTAAAAGTTACACACGAGTTGTCAATAGCGCAGGGGCTGGCATCCTTAACTCCCGCATTGTTCAAGTGTCAATTGTAGTTTATTACTTACTTTTCTCATTTAGCAGGATATTGTGAATGCCTCTCCATTTCAATAAGGTTATTTCTACATTATAATTTTATGAATATATGCTATTACATTGTTTGGATAGACCACAGTTTATTTAACCAATTCAGTTGGATTTAATCTTTATCTCCCTAAATAAGTATTCATCAGATTAAATGTGTATCAAATAAATCTGAAATACTGAAAGCCAAATGAATGCTGAAACAAATAAACTAAAATTCTAATAACACTAGTCATATTTTCTCAGAAAAAATAATTACTTTCACACTTTCTTAAACCCCTGAAGTTAGTGTTACATCAGATTACTTATGTAAAGAAATAAAAGTCTAGATTTTACTCTATTTTCATTCAGCCCTATCTAATTTCCCACAAAATTTGTCAGGTTAGAAGTTATTTCCAGCCACATATGTCTAAGTGCAAGGATGTTGGCTATGTAAGAGATATGTAAGAGGCAAGTTGATGTCCTAAATTTATTTGAAGGGAGGTTCTAATTTTATTTCACTTAATGCATGAAATTTGCTCCATAATTCATTCCATACCCCTTTTCCTTCATTAATGCCTTTGCACTGACATCAGTGAAATATGTATTGCATACTGTGTGTATGTTTGTGTGTGTGTGTGAGAGAGGGAGAAGAAAGGATATGGGATGAGTTCAGATATGATAGTGGAGTTTATATTAGAAGGAAAGGAGAGCAGTTTAGTCTAGTCTCTTTCTTTACTCAGCTTCACTATTAAACCTAAAAGAAAATGGTATAAAAATTGTACATACAAGACAGGTGTCCATAAAGGAGTTAACACAACTGGCCTGAGGCTGTCATCTTTACAAAGTCCTGCTTGCAAGGTTGGCCCTTGGTTTGTGTCTAGGAACTTGAATTTGGGGAGGGTTCCCCATATTCTCAGAACTGATCAGACTGGCTCACTGTGCCTAAATTTTCTGTACAAGTAATATGGTTTACACTGACCACCTGCCTTCCTTCTGAGATTCTGAAATTTTGGTACATGATAGGCATATATATATATGATTAGCTCTCAGTAAAAATCCTAGACACTTAATCGCTAACAAACTCCCCTGGTAGACATTCCACACATGTTGCCATAATTTGCTGTTGAAGGCATTACATGGACCCTGTGTGACTCCACTGGGAGAGGACGCTTGGAACCGTGTTTCTGATTTCCTCTGGACTTTGCTCTATGCACTTTGCCTTTTGCTGATTTTGCTTTGTATCTTTTCACTGAAGTACATCATAGCCATGAGCACAACAGTAAGCTGAGCCAGTAATCCTCCTAGAGAATCTTCAAACCTGGGATTATTTACTAAAATAACACTGACTGACTGAAATATGGAAAAAGTAAATTTTTTGGCAAAAGAAAAAATAAAAGGGCAGGGAATGACAAAACTTTGGTGCTTGGGTGGCTGTGGAATCAACCATAGTATGGAATAACAGCTGAGATGCTGTCTGTTGTGAGAGGTATAAGTTATTTATGGAATTAAAAAATTCTTGGGAAAGTTGGCTTGTTGGATAACCTGGCTACTTTTGGACATGTTGGCTAAAGTGGGGGGAAAAAGTGGATGTGATGTCTTTGGTTTATGTTTTTTTCCTCCTTGTGAGAGGTGAAAGGACCCCCAAATTCCTAAATGTGAGCTTTGGATGGACCAAAAATGATAAAATGTTTGTGTTGCTATCTCTTTCAAGTGAAAGAAATAAAAGCTTAAATCAGTTCCCCAGGGTTCCAGAAAATCTTTAGATAAACCAGAAAAAAAATAAGGGGAGAACACTAGTCATTTCTTCAGCCTAGCTGCTGTTGTTTCAACAGCCCTCCTCCCTTTGCATTCCAGGGCATAACTCCCTACAGCTGTAATTGTTAACCCTGTAAATTTTAAATTTACTGTTAAAGGTTTGAGTTAACTTCCAATCAAGGAGAAAACAAGTTTTAATTTTTCTTTTATTTTCTGACTATTGTATCTGGATACATGATAAAGTAATATAAAAATATTAAATGCTTATAATATTATAAGTGCTAGAGGAATCACCCTGATCAGAAAAAGCATCACAAAAAGAGTTGTTAATGGGACAAAAATCTTTGCTTTTTGTCACTGGTAGCAGGTGAGCAGTTTGAAATTTAAATGCTTTGTGTATCGGAAATGGAACAAATCCCCATAACTGTTAATTTTTACTATTACTTTTGCCTATCAGAGCCTTTCACAAAAAGGAGACAACATAAAATGAGAGTCAGTCTCTAGATGAATATAGAGTTGAAGTTTTAAAAAGCACCTCTTATTTGCCAATGAATACTTGTTACCTCAGATGTCTGACAGTGCCTGATAGCTTTCTGACCTGATGTGTGTATTTTTGAGCAGGTCAATTTGAATTCTAAGAGTGGCAAGATAAAGACTTAGGAAATACTTCCTCATCACTTGGACTTGAAACACAGCTATGTGGCCCTGTGCAGTGTCTTGATTTTGCTGCTTCTGAAAGAATGTCACTGTTGTTTTTGAAATCCTGAATTCACAGATCCTTATATTCTGGATTTATCTCTAAGCTGGAATCTGATACCATCTGCTGTGAAGTTGTTTTAGCTCCAACACTAGCTATGACAAACTGAAATCTGGCAAAATCTCTCCAATCAATGAATGGAACTCAGACTCTGAGTTTCAGATTTAGGATACCGCTCAATATGGCCATAAATTATGAAAGCATCATGGATGATGGCTGGACTGTCTGAGTCACATACAAATACATACAGGAAAGAGTTTGTCCTCTGATGAGATCATTTAAAATAAAAATACTACTAATATCTACATTTCTGATACAGAGACTAATTGCATTCCTATCTTGTGACTCCTGCCCAAAGTGTAAGTTGGAGGAGGGCACACTGCAGGTTATAGGATGTCTCTGCCCATTCCTGATGGATCTGACTCTGGACTCCTTCTGTATCACTGCTGTTGACTTGTTGACTTCCAGAGTAGCTGAAGTTTGCAACAATGGACTGATAGCTTGACTCTACTTCCTTCATCTTTCTCCTGGTATTCACACCTTAATATAGAAAATTGTTCACTAAATGCAGCTGTACCAAGAAAAGAATTGAGTTTTTTCTATGCTCCTCATCAGATAAATGATCAGGATGAAAAGGGTGGGAGATTATGTACCAATTTTGAAAATTCAGGATTTTCTCCTGACCAATTCCTAAACATAGTGTGTTTTTCTATTTTCTATAGAAAGATGATTTTTTATAAAAATGCTTTTGTACCTCTTGCAAGCAACCCATCCAGACAAAGGTCTGGGTGAAAGTAGGGAACGATTGAATATGAAATGTAAATGTTATTGAATGGGACACACTGATTTTATAACAATGGAGAAAAAATAAACCCTGACACCTGGGGAAGCATGGGTGTGTGTAGGCTGGAGCATTAATGATCTTTGTTTATCAAAACTGTTCTTGGAAGCTTTTCCTTCTTCCTGAGGAAAACTCCCTGTGTTGACTTTCTAAGTTGCTGTGAACTCCTTGAATACAAACTGACTGCTAAGCGTAAGATCAAACCTAAGAATACTGATTATGAGACAGTATTGAGTGGCCCTAGCTCTTGCACTTTCCACATAAAACACCTCCAGATGTCGTCCATGCTTCTGAGAGGATAAATTGGTGTCATGGACAAGCAAAACTGTTTTGAACTGACTGCCTTAAGGCAACCCATTTGAAACTGTGAGAAGGCAGTTAGCTAGATATAAGCAGAGAAAGGAGGAGTATGGGCAAGGTGGCAGGAAACCACACATCTTGTGGTGACAGGGGTTCTAGAGGCAGACAAAGAAAGGTGGGAAAAAGCGGGAGTCTCTGGTGTCTGAATGTAACCTTTTGCTCATTATGCCCTCATTACAATAAAATTAGCCTTGCAAATAAGAAGTACCTATCATGCACTGACACTATGACACTTCTGATCGAGACTAAATAAGTAGAAAAAACCCTCCTCCCCTTGGGAAGGTAGAGCTGTGATGAAAATCAGGAAATATGACCCCAAACCTCTCCCTCCTCAATGAATATTTAGCCAATAATTTTCACAGCCCATATAACCAGTTCCTTGTGAAAGGAACTCAGGGCTGCTACTCACCTAGGCCTGCCCATTCTCCTTCCTGAGAGAGTACTATGCTTAATAAATAAATCATTGCTTTGCTTTCTTGACCTCTATCTCTCGTTTGAATTCTTCCTGCATGAGACAAGAACATACTCTCTGGTAACAAAACCAACTGAACTCAACTGAAAATCCTAGGACAGAAAGCCCTATGAAGGGAGGCCACAGTGGGGTTCCTGTTAACCTGTATTGCTTGACTAATTTATGTCCTGTTTGGGATGTGTTTCCAAGGGTTCAATGTGTGCCCTTTGGGATTGTACTTCTTGTGTGTGTGTACCCTATTATGATACTGCCTTGACTCTGCAAGGCTTTCAGGTCAGCTCCAACTTAGGCAGTGTTGTACTATGATTGAATTGATACCTTGGACCAGATAAAAAAGGTTAATATGGAAACTCAAGGAGGATGCAGTCTAGTTTTATAAGATAGATCTTTCTGATTAATGATTTTTGTTTTAGCTGGATAAATCAAGGAATCCTAAAGGGCACAACTGGGATTAATACTGCAAGTTGATAGTACCCTGTTGGGTGGGGTCCTACTATTAATGATTTTCTAAGACACCCCGGCTAAGGGTCAAGTGGGTGGACTATGCAGAAAAGGGTTAACATAGGAGTCCTGAGACTGTTATACTTAGAAAGGCCCACTTGCAAGGTTGGCCCTTGGTTATCATCTAGGAACTTGAATTTTAATAAGATTCCTGGGCTTCCCTGGTGGCGCAGTGGTTGAGAGTCCACCTGCCGATGCGGGGGACATGGGTTCGTGCCCCGGTCTGGGAAGATCCCACGTGCCGCGGAGTGGCTAGGGCCGTGAGCCATGGCCGCTGAGCCTGCGCGTCTGGAGCCTGTGCTCCGCCACGGGAGAGGCCACAACAGTGAGAGGCCCGCGTACCGCTAAAAAAAAAAAAAAAAAAAAAAGAAGATTCCTAACATTCCCAGAATGTATAAGAATGGTTCGCTACACCTAAACTGTTTGTACAAACAATGTGGTTTATGGTGAACACCTGCTTTCTTTCTGAAGTTCTGGTATTCTCGTACATGCTAGGCAGAGGGTACCTACATGACCAGCCTCCAGTATAATTCCTGAGAACTGGGGATATTGAATTTGGGCATGATAACATGCAGAACTTCATGGATTCACTGCCCTGTGGAACTTGTGGAAATTATTTTAAAACACTAACAATTTAAAATCTCTGGAAATAATCTAAAGGGCATATAACAAATAAAAAATATCTGTTCAAGAAAATCTATCAACATTCGGTAAGAAAAGAAAGTTTGTGGCATTTGAAACAAGAGTGCTCCCTCCCTCCCCTTTCCCAATACAGCAAATGGAAATTATTACAGACAGGTGCAGCCAAGAACATAGGGCTACCTCTTCCCCAAGCGCTTAATTGGAGGGCTTTTTCCTTCAGAGGAGCAGGATGTCAGCATTTCTCACCAAGCCCCCAGCTACCTGTTGCTGAGGCTAAGGTCCAGGAGAATGTGGCCAAGAGGTGGGGACTCTCTTCTTCCTGCCAGTCACCACCTATTGAACAGAGGTTCTATCTTGGGTGTGTTGTTGCTGAGATTACTGGAGCTCCAATTGTCTTTCTCTGAGCTCATAAAGCAGCAGTTCCCTGCCAGAAGAAGCAAGTCAAGAAAACTCGAGGCTACTGTCCACATCCACTGAAGGTCCTGAAGCAAGGGTATCACTCAGAGAGAAGTGCACCATTGTCCCTACCTCCATTTCAAGAGTTTTGTCTCAGAGATTTTACCTGAGGAAAAAGCATGTCATAAAACAGATGGCTCCTAATCTCTTCCCAAAATAGTTGACTTCATTTGCAACAGAACAAGAGAAGTTCAAGACTAAGAGCACTCTAGGGTGTGGAGAAAAGGGAACCTTCCCACACTGTTGGTGGGAATGTAAGCTGGTGCAGCCACTATGGAAAACAGTATGGAGGTTCCTCAGAAAAATTAAAAATAGAATTACCATATGATCCAGCAATCCCACTCTTGGGCATATATCCAGACAAAACTATAATTCAAAAAGATACATGCACCCCTATGTTCATAGCATCACTATTCACAATAGCCAAGACATGGAAAGAACCTAAATGTCCAGATGAATGAATAAAGAAGGTGTGATACATATATGCAATGGAATACTACTCAGCCATGAAAAAGAATGAAATAATGTCATTTGCAGCAACATGGATGCATCTAGAGATGATCATGCTAAGTGAAATAAGTCAGAAAGAGAAAGACAAATACCATACAATATCACTTATATGTGGAATCTAAAATATGACACAAACGAACTTGGCTACCAAACAGAAACAGACTCACAGACATAGAGAACAGACTTGTGGTTGCCAAGAGGGAGAGGGGAGGGGAAGGGATGGACTGGGAGTTCAGGGTTAGTAGATGCAAACCATTACATTTAGAATGGATACAAAACAAGGTCCTACTGTACAGCAGAGGGAACTATATCCAATCTCTTGGGATAAAGCATATGGAAAATAATATAAAAAAGAATGTATATATGTGTATAACTGAGTCACTTTGCTGTACAGCAGAAATTAACACAATATTGTAAATCAACTATACTTCAGTAAAAGAAAACAATAGAGGTTGTTGGTAAATGGCAATTGAGAGGAGACTGGTAAAGTCAATGAAGATAAAGAATAAACTGTAGGTCAGCTAGTTTAAGGAGAGAACTGGGAAAATTTACAGCTAGGAGGAACACTCCTGGATTCAGACAAATATCAGACATGGACCTAAGGATATATTCCTTCAAACAAGACCAAATTTGATTGGATTAGTCTTTAGAGCTTAAATTTATGCCCAGAGCCCTGTTGAAAACAGTAGGGCAATCAGCAATTAGTGGGTGTGTCTAGCGAACGAGACAGAGGCCTGCCAAAATCAAAATGAAGAGTCTGAAAATGAAATTCAGAACAAAATTCTTTTATAATAGCATCAAAAGAATAAAATACTTTGCAATAAATTGAACAAAAGAAGTTCAAAAGTCATATTCTGAAAAGCACAAAACATCATTGAGAGAAATTTAAAAAGATTTAAATCAATGGAAAAACATTTCATGCTCACAGATCAGAAGACTTAATATTGTTGAGGTGACAATACTTCACAAATTGATTACAGATTCAATGCAACCTCTACGAGAATCTCAGTTGACTTTTTGCTTGTGAATTGACTAGCTGATCCTAAAAGTCATATGGAATTGCAAAAAACTGAAATAGCCAAAACAATCTTGAAACATAGCAAAGTAAGAGAGCTTATACTTCCATATTTCAAAACTTACTACAAAGCAATGGTAATTAAGACTGTGTGGTGTTGGCACAAGGATAAACATAGAGATCAATGGAATAGAATTGAGATCTAGAAATAAAATCATGGGTCTCTGGCCAACTGATTTTTGACAAGGGTGCCAAGAGCATCCCATGGTGAAATAATAGTCTTTTCCAGAAGTGATATTGGGTCAACAGGACAGCCACATGCAAAAGAATGAATTGTTCCTTTACATCACAACATACACAAAAAGTAACTCAAATGGATCAAACAACTAAATGTAAGAACTAAAATTATAATATTCTTAAAAAAAAAGGTGCAGATCTTCACAATCTTGGATTTGGCAAATGAGTCTTATACATGACACCTACATTATGAGTGACAAAAGAATAAAAACAGATAATTCTGACATCATCAAAATTTTAAAAATTTGTGCTTCAAAAGACACCATTAAATGAAATGAAAAGACAACCCACAGAATGGGATAAAATATTTGCCAATCATATATCTGATAAAAAATTTTTTCAGAATATATAGAGAACTCTTACAACTCAATGACAAAAAGTAATAAAAATATAAAAGTAAAAAAGAGGATCCTAGTAGACATTTATCCAAGGAAGATATACAATGGTCAAAAAACACATAAAAAGATCCTCAACATCATTAGTCATCAAGGAAATAGAAATCAAAACTATTAAAGAAATATCATTTCACATCCACCAGGATGGCTATACAGAAGTCAAATAATGACAAGTGTTGAGGAGGATGTGGAGAAATAGGAATCCTCATACACTGCTGGTGGGAATTTAAAATTATGCAGTCACTTTGGAAAACAGTCTGCAGTTCCTTAAGTGATTAGACATCGAGTAAACAGATGACCTAGCAACTCCACTCCTAGGTATATATCCAGGAGAAATGGAAACATACTTCTATGTACACAAATGTTCATAGCATCACTATTCATAATAGCCAACATGTGTAAACAACTCATATGTCCATCAGCTGACAAATACATAAACAATATGCAGTATATCCATACAATGGAATATTATTCAGTCATAAAAAGAATGAAGTACTGATACATGCTACAATATGGATTAACCTTGAAAGCAGTATACTAATTGAATGAATGTAGTCACAAAGGGCTATGTATCACATGATTCCATTCATATGAAATGTCCAGGACAGAGGAATCTATAGATACTTAAAGTAGATTAGTGGTTTCTTAGGGCCAAGGGGAGTGGAAAGGGTAGGCAGGTGATAACTATAGGGTACAGCCTTAACTTTTATGGTGATAAAAATGATCCAAAATAGATGATATGGTTGCACATATCTATACCTAAAACCATTGAATTGTGTAGTTTGATGGGTAAATTATGTGTCAATAAAGCTGTTAAAAAAGAAACACACTGAGCAAAAAACACCCTGAGCACTGATAATCTAATGAGTGTTCCTGGTAGACAATATTTCACACATGTTGTCATAATTTATTGATGGATGAATTAGATGGGTCTTGTGTGACTCCAATGGGAGAGGACTCTTAGAACCTTTTACCTAGTTTTCACTAGACTTCAATCCATATGTCTTTTCCTTTTATTAATTTTATTTTGTATCCTTTCACTGTAATAAATTGTAGCTTTGAGTACTATTGTGTGCTGAATCTAGTGAATCCTGCTAAAGAATTATTGGACCTGGATATTGTCTTAGAGATCCCTGATATAAAAGTTCTGGCTTAAATTTTTCCAAATATTGAATAAAATATATGAAATCCTTAGGCAATTTCTATTGAATACACTCACCTCTGTTATCAATTTGTTGCACAGAGTGTTGTTCTTCAGTTTCCTTTTCTTGGGCATGTGGAGGTGACAGGAAAATAGGCCTCCAAAAACCTATAAACGTATTAAATAGACTCAATTATTCTCCAATTCCTAACAAAAATATGATTGTAGAAAGTAAAAAGTTATATAATTCTGAAGTGAAAAAATATTTCAGATAATACTATTTTTCTTCAATTATATCTATTAGTAATGGTGATCCTCATTCCAATTTTCATGGAGTTTATTAAGGCAATATTGAAAGTTAAGTTAAAAATATTCTAGTATATACTGGTATATATTTCCTCATATAAATATTCAGCAGATCCTCAGTTAACTCTCTCTAAAAAAATTGTAGCCAGTTTTTGCCCTAATCAATGAAATATTGGGTATAAAATTGGCTAACAAGCACCCATTAGGATGAATACTATCAAAAACACAAAAAGTAACAAATGTTGGTGAGGATGTGGAGAAATTAAGACCCTTATGCACTGTTGGTGGGCATGTAAAATGGAACAGCCATTATAGAAAACAGTATGGCAGTTCCTCAAAAAGTTAAAAATAGAATTACTTTATGATCCAACAATTCTACTTCTGAGTATATACCCAAAATAATTGAAAGTAGAATCTCGAAGATATATTTGTGCACTCTTGTTTGGCATTACTCACATTAGCCAAAAGGTGGAAGTTACCCAAATGTCCATCAATAGATAATGGACAAGCAAATTGTGATATATCCATACAATGGAATATTATTTAGCCTTAAAAAGCAAGAAAATTGTGACACATGCAACAATATGGATCAACCTCAAGGACATTATACTAATTGAAAGAAGCCAGGCACAAAAAGACAACTACTCTATAAGAGATAAATACTTATATGAGACACTTAGACTAGTCAAAATCACAGAGACAGAGAGTATGATCGTAGGTAACAGGGACTGCGTGGAGTGAGGAAGGCGGGAGGTTATTGTTTAATGAGCACAGAGTTTTTGTTTTGTAAGATGAAAAGAGTTATGGAGATTGGTTTCAGAAAATGTGAATGTACTTAACACTACCGAACTGTACACTTAAAAATTAAGATAATAAATTTTATGTTATGTATATTTTACTACAGTTTTTTTTTAAAAATGGCTAACAATAGGCTGTGGTAGAATATGGAGGTGAGGGGATAGGAATATGTGTTCATGTCAGACATAATGGAGACTGCAGTTCAGTGATCCCAGAATGATAGTATTTAGTGTAAAAATTTAAAGTGCAACATAAATTCTAAACATCACTATGACTAATTAGCAAAGAAGTTGAGAAAATGAGTTAATATTATCAATGAGCTTTGGATTGTTCTCAGGAAAAGCATTTTGCAAAAAGGATAAACTAAAAATAAGGTGTTTTGCAACCAACTGTTCATTTATTTACAAAAAAAGCCTATTATAATTTAGGGTCCGTAGTTACAGGAGCAAAGAGACTTAATTCTGGGCCTGGGAGATGCAGTGAAGTCGCTTTTCTTCCTATCTCTTACTATAGGATGGCATAGAGAAGGAACAGACATGGTGTAAGCTGACTTTAAGAGAAATGTATTGCTCATTTGGAAGTGAACGTGAAATAAGCAGCACAAAGAGCGCTTTTTCTATACCCATGACCTTCAAGTTTATTTCTGGGAGTTTTGAACACATTTAGTTATCAGTTTATATTTTCAATATATAACAGGTGAAAATTGGTGAAAGACCCTAGCAAAATTTTGTTTTTATCTACCTGTGTATTGACGAATGCATGTTTTATATTAATAATAATCCATAATTTAGATAATTACAGTCCAATTACAAATGTTTAAAATGTGTCAAAGTCTCACACAAAGTGTAATCTATTAGTTTCATGTGTAATAATATTCTCATCTCATTTAGATTGCAAACTTTATCAAGTCACAGATGTGGTCAAGATAACAGTATGCTAGGATTTTCTGTCCTCTAGCTTAGCCACTAATTACCTATGTAACATTTAGTGAAGTAATCTGTCTTTGCCTGTTTCTTCATTTTTGAAGCAAGCACAATAATGCTATAGTGTACTAGCTCTTTCTAAATTAGAGAACATGAGGTAAAACAAGGGTCAAGATATAAGTAACATAATTAAACTGATTAAGAACTCAGGCTCTGGAGTCAGATAAACCTAGGGTCAAAGTCCAGGGCAAGTCACTTGAACATCTTAGCCTCAATTTTCTCACTGTAAAATTGGGATAGTACATAACTCTTAGGACTGAAAGATAGTATGTCTTTATGTTTAACAGTAAAGACTTTGGAACATGGGTTCACAGCCTGACTATCATTTATTGTGTTACCTTCATTAATTACATAACTTCTTTGTGGCTCAGTTTCTTCATTGGTAAAATAGATATGATAATAGTGCCCACCTCCTAGGGTTATTGTGAGGTTTTAATGAATTCATACATATAAAACTGATGAATTAGTATTAATTAATTAGTACTAGTGAATTGGTACTAACAAATTAGTATATGTAAAATGCATGGAATGGTTCTTGGCTGTGCTATATAAAGCTTAGCTATTATCAGTAAAGGGGGATAACAATGGTAAATGGGATTAAATATAATAATGCATGTGGTTTGTGTAGCACAGTACATGACACTCAGTATCAGATGCTATTATTATTTTTACCTTAATGAAATTTGAAAGGTGTTACATAAATTTAAGGTATTAGACTTTTATGTATTTATTATAATTTATGTTGAACATATAGTAAGAATTTGAATGACAAAATTTTACAAAGTACATCAATAACAGTGCAGTTAAGTCCCTGAGAAGTAGTTATGCTAACTCACTGGTCTTTTATCAGATGGTGTTTAAAAATATTAAAAACAGAAGCTGGATGAGAAATGTGAATCTTTATACCCTCTATGCAGATTAATGCAATTCTTACAGGATTGCTAATATTACTTCATTAGAACAGAATTATATTGGGTTAGGGGAGAATTAACTTAGTGTTACTAAGTTCAAATCCAGTGAAAAAACTGTTTTAAGGATTTTCCCCCTTTCCTCATAAAAGGTAACATACCTTTATCACCACCCTACCAATACACTGCTTTATAAGAGAATCTCAGAAATTAATTTCTCACATTATTTAATTCTTCCCAATAGAATTGCTTTTCTAACTAGAAATCAGAGAGTTTTCCTCAGAAAATATAAGGAATCAAATGAATATTTTCCTCTGATTGTTCAAATAAAATATTGCACAGTTATTCCAGTTGAATTAGTGGCTTGAGGATAAATGTACCGCTCTGACAGCAAGGGCAACCTCTGGATAACACTTTGTGTTAGTTAATGTCCTATATATATATACTGTACTTTATTATTATTGGATCCAATAGCCTATCCTACTTAAAAGCATATGAAATGGAAAAGTCAGTTTTATATAGGACAAATTTCAAGACCTGTGTAGAAACAGCATATTAAAATAGGAAATATCTGGTCTGGAGGAAGTCAAGATGGCGAAGGAGTAGGAGGACATGAAGTTCATCTTTTCCCACAAATGAATCAAGAATACATCTATAAATGAAACAATTCTCACAGAGCACCATCTGAACACTAGTAGAGGACCTCGGACACCTAAAAGGACAAGAAAGATCCCCACATAACTGGATAGATTAAAGAAAGAAGAGGGGAAACCGAAGAGGAGAGGAACAGGGATGGGACCTGCTCCCCTGGTGGGCGAACTGAAGGAGAGGAGAGGTTCCTGCATCCAAGGAATCCCCCTTACCAGCGGGGAGATCAACTGGGACAGAAGGGGAGCTTTGGAGGTTATCAGAGGAGAGTGCAGCAATTGGTCTGTGGCAGGAAGGACAGAGTGAGACCTATACAGATGGTCTGTGCCACAGCCCTGTGTGCCCCAGCCTGAGACGTGTGTCCACCGGTGCGCACGGGGATTGGATGCTGGAATGTGGGGTTTGGAGAGCAAACCTGGGGAGAGGACTGCTGTTGGCTGTGAGGAGACAGCCTGAGGAGACAGGAGTGAGGAAATCCACAACCAGGAATGCTTGTGGAGGAAACCCAGACCACCATAGAAGCGAAGTGCCACTGTTGAGTGACACACAAGGGGTAGGGCTACCATTGCAGCCTCTCTCCCCACACACTGGCCCTTGCCCCCTGGATAATAGGAAGGGCCACCACTGGGGCTGGCTCTCTCATGCCCAGGGCCAAGCAATAGGAAGGTCCCCCCATGGCCAGCTATCTTGCACCCATGGCTGCTGGCTAACCCACGCATGCTGTCCCCACTGGGGCTCTTGCAATCCTGGCTGCCACTGCCTCTGAGTGCCCTCCTCGATGGAATGGACTTGTGTGTTCTGGGGCAACCTCAGGAACAAACCCCTGTGGGTGGACCACACACAGAGGTGTGGCTTAAACCACAGCTGAGCCCCAAGAACCATGCAACTAAGGAAGAAAGGCTGATATCTCTCTTCACAGCTGCACAAACCGCAAATTGACACCCCTGCAACAGGCTTTGTAAACTTAGTGCCTACAGAACATCTGAACAGACAACAAGTGCTCCCTCAGCCAAGACGGGTCTGGCTTTAGCAGCTGTAGACTTTGTGGGCACATACACATAGGGGTTGGGCAAGGCCAGAGTCTGAACTGTCCCCACAGCACCCAAAGTGGGTCCAGATCCATCGTCACTGCAATCCTGGGACCTGAATTCAGTGGATCTATGCTGGTGGCCTGGAGAAAACAATGTCTGAGAGACACCAGGACCAATTGCTGCATACGCACAGTTAAGGTGGGGCTGAGAGCAGTGCCAACAGTAGTGTAATCTGAGAGCTCACGCAATGGGTGAAAGGTGACACAACAGAGCACACCCACAGGTGAACACCTCCAGAGGAGGACTACTCAGTGGCTTCCCTCCCAGTGGGAGTGCTCCAATCCTGCTTATCTCACACTGCAGATCAGAAACACAGCTAATAAACAGATCTGGGGACCCCTACTCCAACAATAAGGGAGCAGACCCCACCTCTGACAAGACAGTGACAACCACAGAGCAAAGGGGAGGCCCTGCTAAATATCCAGTGTGGGTTCTGGTCATCACAACATCAGTCACACCTTCTATAAAGGGAATAATGGCCAGCATACACTGAGGAAAGAAGTGGCAGACATCTATACTAAAAAAAACATTACAGCAAAAATATTAAACCCACACAGGCTACACATGGATGTTACCACATAAAATAGCCCTCCAAGACAGTCTGAGGGTCTGCCATAAGGAGGAATAATGTCCAGGCATTTAGCCTTGAAGGTCAGCAGGACTTGAGTGAAGGAGCTCCACAGGGCTGGGGGAAACAGAGATTCCACTCTTGGAGGGTGCACACAAGGTCTCATGTGCACTGGGATCCAGCACAAAGCAGTACCTGGGCTACACCTACATAGGGGTCTTGGAGGGTCTCCTGGGGAAGCAAAGGTTGACTATAGCTCACTGTGAGTGCACAGACACTGAGAGTGGAAGCCCCAGGGAATACTGATCAGAGTGAGCTCTCCCAGAGGTCCAAATTTTGGCACCAAGACCCAAACTCAGCCAACAACCTGCAGGCTCCAGTGCTGGAAAGCCTCAAGCAAAACAACCACCAAGATAGGAACACAGGCCAAATAATCAGAAGACAAGCTACGTAAAGTTGTACTAAGCTCACAGCAACCTCAAAACACACCCTTTGACACGGTCCTACTCATCAGAGGGACAGACACAGATCCACCCACCAGAGGCAGGTAACAGTTCTTCTCACCAGGAAGCCTGCACAAGCCCATGGACCAACCTCACCCACCAGGGGGCAGACACAGAAACAAGAGGAACTATGATTCTGCAGCCCATGGAAAGGAGACCACAGAAACAGTAAGTTAGACAAAATGAGATGACAGATAAATATGTTGCAGACAAAGGAACAAGATATAAGCCCACAAGAACAACTAAATGAAGAAGACATAGTCAATCTACCTGAAAAAAAAAATCAAAGTAATGATAGTAAAGATGATCCAAGATCTCAGAAAAAGAATAAAGGCACAGATCGAGAAGATACAAGAAATGTTTAACAAAGACCTAGAAGAACTAAAGAACAAAGAGAGATGAACAATACAATAAATGAAATGAAAAATACACTAGAAGGAATCAATAGCAGAATAACTGAGGCAGAAGAATGTATAAGTGAGCTGGAAGACAGAGTGGTGAAAATCACTGCCACATAACAGAATAAAGAGAAAGAATGAAAAGAAATGAGGACAGCCTCAGAGACATCTGGGACAATATTAAACACACTGACATTCTAAGTGCATGGGTCCCAGAAGGAGAAAAGAAAGAGAAAGTGCCTGAGAAAATATTTGAAGATATTATAGACAAAAACTTTCCTAACATGAGAAAGAAAACACTCACTCAAGTCCAGGTAGCACAGAGAATCCCATATAGGATGAACCCAAGGGGAAACACACCAAGACACATATGAATCAAACTGACAAAAATTAAAGACAAAAAATATTAAAAGCAACAAGGGAAAAGCAACAAATAATATACAAGGTAATCCCCATAAGGTTATCAGCTGAATTTTCATCAGAAACTCTGCAGGCCAGAAGGGAGTGGCATGATATATTTCAAGTGATGAAAGGGAAAAACCTACAATCAAGAATTCTCTATCCAGCAAGGCTCTCATTTAGATTTGACAGAGAAATCAGAAGCTTTACAGACAAGCAAAAGCTAAGAGAATTCAGCACCACCAAACCAGCTTTACAACAAATACTAAAGGAACTTCTCTAGGTGGGAAAGAGAACAGCAACTTAAAACAAACTTGTACATATATAGACTACTATATCAAAACCACATGGGAACAGTAAACCCAAAAACTACAATAGATACACACACAAAAAAGAAAAAGCATCCAAAACACAACACTAAAGATGGTCCTCAAATCACAAGAGAAGAGAACAAAAGAGGAAGGGAAGAAAAAAGACCTACAGAAAGAAATCCAAAACAATTAAGAAAACATCAATAGGAACATACATATAGATAATCACCTTAAGTGTAAATGCATTAAATGCTCCAACCAAAAGACATAGACTGGCAGAATGGATACAAAAACAAGACCTGTATATATGCTGTCTACAAGAGACCCACTACAGACCTAGGGACACATAGAGTCTGAAAGTGAGGGGATGGAAAAAGATATTCCCTGCAAATGGAAATCAAAAGAAAGCTGGAGTAACAATACTCATTTCAGGCAAAATAGATTTTAAAATAAAGACTGTTACAAGAGACAAGGAAGGACTCTACATAATGATCAAAGGATTAATTGAAGAAGACGACACAATTGTAAATATATATGCACCCAACATAGGAGCACCTCAATATATAAGGCAAGTGCAAAAACCATAAAAGGGGAAATCGACAGTAACACAAAAATAGTGGGGGACTTTAAAGCCCACTTACACCAATGGACAGATTGTCCAGACAGAAAATTAATAAGGAAACAAAAGCCTTAAATGACACATTAGACCAGTTAGAATTAATTGATATCTATAGGACATTCAATCTGAAAGCAGAAGAATAAACTTTTGTCTCAAGTGCACACAGAACATTCTCCAGAATAGATCACATCTTGGGTCACAAATCAAGCCTCAGTAAATTTAAGAAAATTGAAATCATACCAAGCATCTTTTCTGACCACAACGCTATGAGATTAGAAACCAATTACAAGAAAAAAACTGTAAAACAACACAAACACATGGAGGGTAAACAATGTGTTACTAAACAACCAATGGATCACTGAAGAAATCAAAGGGGAAATCAAAAAATACCTAGAAACATATAACAATGAAAACACAACAATCCAAAACCTGTTGGACACAGCAAAAGCAGTTCTAAGAGAGAAGTTTAAGCAATACAATCTTACCTCAGGAAACAAGAAAAATCTCAAATAAACAAACTAACCTTACACCTAAAGCATCTAGAGAAATAAGAACAAATAAAACCTAAAATATTTGCAAACAAAGTGACTGACGAGGGATAGATCTTCCAAATATACAACAGCTCATGCAGCTCAATGTCAAAAAAAACCCCAAATAACCCAATCAAAAAATGGATGGAAGATCTAGACATTTCTCCAAAGAATGCATACAGATGGCCAAGAGGCACATGAAAAAATGCTCAATATCACTAATTATCAGAGAAATGCAAATCAAAACTGCAATGAGGTATCACCACATACTGGTCAGAACGGCCATCATCAAAGAATCTGCAAACAATAAATTCTGGAGAGGGTGTGGAGAAAAGGGAACTCTTCTACACTGCTGGTGGAAATGTAACTTGGTACAGCCACTATGGAAAACAGCAGGGAGGTTCCTTAAAAAACTAAAAATAGAGTTACCATATGATCCAGCAATCCCAGTCCTGGGCATATATCTGGAGAAAAACATAGTTCGAAAGGATACATGCACCCCAATGTTCATTGTAGCACTATTTACAATAGCTAGGACATGGAAGCAATCTAAATGTCCATCAGTGGAGGAATGGATAAAGAAGATATGGTATATATGTACAATGGAATATTACTCAGCCATAAAAAATGAAATAATGTCATTTTCAGTGACATGGATGGACCTAGAGATTTTTATACTGAGTGAAGTGAGACAAAGACAAATATCATATAATATTGCTTATATGTGGAATCTGAAAAATAGGGTACAAATGAACCTATTTATAAAACAGAAATAGAGTCACAGATATAGAAAACACACTTATGGTTACCAAGGGTGAAAGGGGTTGAGGGATAAATTGGAAGATTGGGATTGACATATACACACTACTATATATAAACTAGATAACTAATAAGAACCTAGTGTATAGCACAGAGAACTCTACTCAATACTCTGTAATGACCTACATGGGAACAGAATCTAAAAAAGAGTGGATATATGTATATGTATAATTGATTCACTTTGCTGTACAGCAGAAACTAACACAACATTGTAAATCAACTATACTCCATTAAAAATTAATTAAAAAATAAAATAGGAAATATTGATCATACATTAAACATATTATTTAAAATACACTGTTTTTAAAAAGTCATTGGAATTTATTGAGGTATAGAACTTCTTGTTATAATTTCAGAGGGAAGCATTCTGAAAAATATTTGGGGGCAAATTCTTAGTTTTCATTTCACACTTTGAATTGTAACTAAAAGGCTCAGTGGAAAATGACTAATATAAAGAAAAATATCTGAGATGATAATAGTTCCTTTATCATAATAAGCATACCTTAATAAAATGGCTTAGGAAATGGAGAATTATAATGATTTAGTGTGATAAATTAAATATGATGAACAAGGTAAATGACAATTATTTATTGAAAATTATGAAGTTTTATAACTTTGAGAGAACCAAGATAAGTTGAACGTTTATATAGATGACTTGGATTCCGTTTTCCACAGTAACTAATAATGGGAAAATGTTTATGAGCAATCTCTATCCACTCATTCTAGAATCATGTAAACTAAATTCAACATGCTGTTTCCTAGGCCAGAAAAATCATTTTTGCTAATGATTCTTTAATTTTCCTTCTTTTAAGATAATATGGTAAAGTAGATAACTAAAGACAGATGATTTGCCTAATTTTCAAAAGTGAATGGAAATCTGGGATTAATATGCCTTTTCTCTGAATTTCTGATGAAATGATTTCAGGTCCAAATCTCTTAAAGCTACTGCCATTTTGGAAGTATCATCAAGTTATATTAAACTTAAAAACAAGCTGTTTTCAAAAGCCATCCACATTTAAGCTTACCCTGAGGACGATTATCTTTTCTGCGAGCACCAAGCCATTGTGCTTCATTTTCTGAGTCAAGGTGGTGTCTTTCCTTGTCAGATAAAATCTTGTGCTCTTTTTCACTGTCAGACTTTATGAGATATTTTCCCCTGTCTTCATCAATTTGAAGTCTCTCATTTTCAGATTGTATCACACACTGTTCCCTCTCCATCTCCATCACATGTCTTTCACTTTCAAATTTATTTTGATATCTTTCATTTTCAGAATTTGTTCGATGTTTTTCAGAATCAGAGTCTATTTGATGTCTTTCAAACTTATCCGAGTCTTTTTGAAGGTCATCTCGACATTTTTCAGAGCCACCCTGAAGTCTTGACGACCTGTGTTGATATCTTCTAGAGCTGTCCCAGCATCTACCACAGTCAAAGTCCAACTGTGGTCTTTCAGAGTCAGTCCAGCATCTTTCAGATTCAGACCTGAGGCCCATCCAGAATCTTTGCAAGTCAGAGGCCCTTTGGCAATTTTCAGCCTTCATCATGTGTTTCACAGAATCAGAGGTCATACCAAGGCTTTCAGAATCCAAGTCCATTGTGCATCTTTCAGACCAAGAATCTATCCAGGGCCTCTCAGTGCCAGTGCTCAACTGGAACGTTTTAGCGTCCATGAGACATGTCACAGAAGCTGAGGCTAACCCATATCTTTTTGAGTCTGAGTCCATCCTACATGGTTCAGAGTCAGAGTCCATCATATGTCTCTCTGATCTAGTCTTCTCCTGATGTTTTCGTTCCCCCATCTGATGTACCTCAGATGCAGAAGCTGAGTTCATTCCATCTCTTTCTATGTGTGAGTCCACCACATACCTCTCAGAAGCAGAGAGTATCCAGTGTTGTTTGGTCTCCATTAATCTTTTTTCAGATTCCATCAGGCGTTTTATAGAATCTGAGGCCATTTGGCATTTTTCTGCCTTCATCAGGTATTTCACAGATGCAGAAGCCATGGGATATTTTTCTGAGTCTGAGTCTATCCCAGCTCTTTCACTGTCAGAGTCCATCACATATTTTTCAGAGTCAGAGTCTGCCAAGCATTTTTCTGAATCTGAGTCCATCCAGTGTTTCAGAGAGTCAAAGTCCAGCTGACATTGTTCAACTCCAATTAGGTGTTGCTCTGACTCCATCAGGTCTTCCACAGAGCCTGAAGCCATCTGGTATTTTTCTGCTTCTAGCAGGTATTTCACAGAGTCTGGGTCCATGGGACATTTTTCTGAGTCTGAGTCCATTCCCCATATTACTGAGTCAGAGTCTTTCAAGTGCTGTTCTAAGTCAGTCTCCAAACCAATGCCTCTGTTAGAGTCAAAATCAATCACACATCTTTCAGAGCCAGAATCCAGCAGAGGTGCATCACTTTCAATTATTGTTAGGTCTTGGAGACTTTTATAGTCAAAAGAACTGGCTGAATTTTCAGAAACTTTTGTATTAGAAACTTCTGCTTCTGATTTGTTTCCTTCATCAAGTGGCATCATTACTGCTCCTTCATTACTTAAAAAAAGACAAACATGAATACTTAAAAAATATTCATCACATGTCAGCAAATATATTATTTCACTGTTGAAAAGTCTTCTGTAGGAAAATGTTATAAAGTACACATTTATATCTATCAGGCTTTAGAAATCATGAGACATCATTACACTTCTTGTGACCAAATTGGAAGGAAATCAGTGTAGGTAGATTTTACACTCACTTGCATTTACCCTCATATTAACTGTTTTTCTAATGCACCTGAAAGTAATTGCCTGACTAGGCTACTTCCCTACAATGTACTATTTTCTTGTCCTTATCCAATCAATGCACCATTATTTTGGAAATTGCATATTATGTTAAAAATGTAGTGGAAAATAGAAATAAACTATTTCTATATTCTACTCCAATTTAAGATTATATATATGTAGACCTGATTATCAGTGAGGCTTACCTTGGATTGTTGAGCCTTTCTATAGAAAAATATCCAAATCTGTCAGGTACTGTTTCATTTGGAAGGGACACATCTTGAAGGGGAAATATAGGTTCACCAGATGAACTAGTTGTAATTATTGCCTGCAAAGCAAAATAAATTATAAACAAAGTTATAATTTCTCAGTTACATTTAACATGAAACACAGTACATCTAAGCATTTTGATTGTGGGTAGGCTGTTACTTCATTATCTGAACCTGTGTTTAAGGGAAAGTTATAAGGAGGACCGCTTTCAAAATAAAACTTCAAAATTAATATTTAAGTATAAGGGTGGCTATGATAGACGCATTGTGAGGTGTCTTCCTAACCTCTATTTTTCCATGAAGTAATGGACATCCCCAAATGCTGCATTGGTGCTATGTTGCCTTGGTAGTAAGTAACTGGCATTTGACCCAAATTGGGACAATAAAATTCTTTTTCCTGTGGAGTTAGAGTCAGAATTCAAAATAGCTCTTTTTTTTTTTTTTTTCCTGCTGGTTGTTTGAAATGAGGACAGGCAATCACTGGCAGTATGAAAAAGCAATGTCTGTCATATGCCTAGAGAAATAGAAAAAAGCCAATGTGCAGAGAGTGTAAATAATAAAATATCCATACATTAAGGAAGAAGAAACAAGGGATCCTATGCCTCTAGAGAAACAGACGAACATATTTTCTACCTGGGTTCCTGATTCCAGTTCCTACTAAATATTAACTCTACTTTCTGCCCTTGAGTTCTCTAAGGTAACCATGATCCTTGATTTAATGTATTTACCATGCTTCCTTTTTTCATTCAAGCCAGTATGAGTGGGGTTCTGTTCCTTTCAGTCAAAAGGTCCTTCATAAGGCACCAAAACTGCTGTTAATATTTTATTGTTAACCTCAAAGTGGAACATACATAACAAGTGAGTCTTTTAGGTGAAGAAGGCGTCCAAGAATAGGAAAAAGGAGAGTTAAAGAATTACCAACATGAATTTTATCTATGTAAAGAGATATATTCCATCTTCAATGAAACCTGAGCAAAAAATAATAGACTTATACTATAACATGTTATTTAGTTACAACATGAGAAAAAATACTCCATGAGTCTTAACATACTCTAGAATTGATTATAATAAAAGTTTTGAAATCTTCTGTCTCAGCAAATAATTGTGAGGCTCAAATGAGATAGTGCCTAAGAGAAAACACTAACTGTGAAAAATGGTAAAGACTTACATAATGTAAATTATTAACAGAAAATAAAGAGAAAGGTAATGTTGATTTATAAGGCAAACATACATGAGAAATATTGAAACTTCCACATCCTAGGGGAGGTATACAGCAAATAATTTTCATGGGCTTCTACACATTGATCTAAAAGTGCAAATACTCAGAACTTCTTTGACTCCTATTCTCAAATCATAGTAATGAATTTTCTATTATGATTGCTCTGTCACTAGTTTTCATTATTTTGAAAGTCAAGACAGAAAGTAAAGGGTGAGGGAAAGTTCAGCAAATTTTATTTAGCTAGACAATATCTAATATTTTTTTTTTTTTTTTTTTTTTTTTTTTTTTTGCGGTACGCAGGCCTCTCACTGTTGTGGCCTCTCCCGTTGTGGAGCACAGGCTCTGGATATGCAGGCTCAGCAGCCATGGCTCACGGACCCAGCTGCTCCGCAGCATGTGGGATCTTCCCAGACCGGGGCACGAACCCGTGTCCCCTGCATCGGCAGGCGGACTCTCAACTACTGCACCATCAGGGAAGCCTGACACTATCTAAATTTAAACAAATAATATCTGCCTTTTTAGATTGGTAACTAATATCCTTTCATGCATTTGATTTATCAGGATGCCTGGCCTCCTGAGAAACTATACACATAATGTTTCTACTCTTTCCAAAAGAATATTCTACTATATTAAGAAAAAATCTAACAGAAAATACAGTAAATATGGAATTCACATTGGTTATTTAGGATTGGCATACTGCCTGAAGCTTTGGGGACTTTGACCATATCAAAGTTTTATGTCTGCCTGAGCAGGAATACTTGCAAAGATGTTGTAGAGTACAAGAAGTTTTAAGTGTTCTTATCAGTAACATCACTTTCCAGAGGTAACACTTTTGAAATAAATACATTTTGGCTAGTTATTAAACTTGAATTAACATCAAAAGAGGGAAAATGATATTTACAAATTCATTAATTAGAACTCTGTAAAAGCTAATCTCTCTTAATCTCTAAGAATATGCTTTCCTGAGAACGTAATTCTGTATAGCACTGAGAATTTCTTATTTAGAGAAAAAAACTGCTGTGAAAACCAAATTCAAACAGATTGTTAAATAAATATTTCCACAGCAAATGAATTACAACATGAATCTGTAAAAAATTGCTCCCCCTTTCTAGATAGTTGCTCATTTTTCTAAAGACTTGATTTACAGTTTTACACTATGCACTCAAATGATTTGCAATTCAGCTTGTAAAGCTCTGTCCAAAGGTTTATCCTTATCTCTCCTTTATTTATACCTGCTATTTTTACTGCATCTTATATAGAACTAAATTGTCATTTAATTCCATAATCTTAACAGATTATTTCAGCCATTATGATGAATTCATTAGATAGATCATCTCCTGATCTGATGGTGTCACTGCCATGGCCATACAATTGTAAAATACAATTGTATCCTAACTAACCATTATTCTGAAAGAAATGGAGTCAGGGGGTATCTAAGCCTCAGAAACTGGCAAATGACAATAAGTGAACTCCCAGATTCATTGGAAATGTGACGATAACAAAAAGGTTCTGTTAATGACCTATATTATACTCCATAGAAAGTTTTTTTCCCTCCAAAATCTGTTTTATAAAGTAAAAATTGTCATTGTTAATCTGTAACACAATTACATGAAAAAAAATCATTGTGTGTGATTTGCAAAGCTTTAACAATTTTAGAGCTTAAGTAAGGAGTTTAAAGGGAATAGGGAGAGAGCGTGACAAGGAACTCCTTTATTTTCTAAAGTAAGTAAGGCCCTCTATTCATGGAATTTGGCTCTTTAATTGTCCTCCTTTTAGTAAACTAGCCCTATCATTGTACATTGTACATTTCACTAGAGGCTTACCTTGGGAAAGCATAACTACTAAGAATTCCCAATTGCAAATTAAAGTCAAGGAAAGAAGCCAGAATATTCAAGTATTTTCAACAAGCGCCCTAGGTTCAGCCCAGTTTAAGATAAAATGAGCTAGATGAGGGACCAGCAAACTATGCTTGAGGGCCAAGTCTATCCCACCATGTTTTTGTATAGCTTAAGAGCAAAGGAAATTTTTCACATTTTAAAATTGTAAAAATTTAAAATGTAAAGTCTATTAGCCCATCAGTGAGGGCAGTTTCTTCAACAGTTGAGAACGAGGTTTTACCTGGAAAGCCCCAAATATTTAAGATCTAGTCCTTTACAGAAGAAGTTTGCCATTCTCTGAACTAGATGATTTCCAAGGACTTTTCTGACTCAGAGTCCACGAACCTATGCTTTTAAGCAAAATAAAAGCATTAGCAATGAGAATGTTATCAGAATTAGAGAAAATTATAGATAAACACAGAATTTTAATAAGGATTTAGAAAATAAAAAAAAAGAACCAGTCAGAACTGAAGACTACATTAACTGAAATGTAAAACACACAAGAAGAAGTTAACAACAGACTAGGTGATACAGATAAATGCTTAAGAGATCTGGAATATAGAATAATGTAAATCACCAATTCAGGACAGCAAAAAGAAAAAACAAATTAAAAAATGAGAAAAGTTTATAGGACTTCTGAAACAACATCAAATGTAACAACATTTGCATTTTATGGGTCCCAGAAGGACAAGAGAGAGAGGAAAGTGTCAAAAATATATTTGATTAAATTATGGCTGAAAACTTCCCAAACCTGAAAAAGGAAACAGATATCCAGGTACAGGAAGCACAGAGGGTCCCAAACAAGATGAACCCAAAGAGACCCATACCAAAACATAACATGTTTCAAATGGCAGAAGTTAAAGATAAAGAGAGAATTCTAAAGGTAGCAAGAGAAAAACAAAGAGTCACATACAAGTGAATCCCCATATGGCTATCAGTTGATTTTTCTGCAGAAACTTTGGAAGACAGAAGGGATGGCATGATGCATTCAAAGTGCTGAAAGAGAAAAAAAAAATGCAACCCAGGATACTTTACCCAGAAAGATTATTATTTAGAATTGAAAAAGAGAGAAAGAACTTCTAGAACAAGCAAAACCCAAGAGTTCATCAATAAAGAATGAAGGAATAAACATGAAGATGTAAAATATGACAAAAAAAAAACAAAAAGAGGGGAGTAAAGTAAAAATGTAGATCTTTTAGAGTGTTTGAATTTAAATGACTACTAATTTAAAACAAGTAGATATAGTCATAAGTCAATATTTATGAACCCCATGGTAACCACATATTGAAAACCTACAATAGATACACCAAAACTAGAGAGAAAGAAACACAAGCATACCACTAAAGAAAATAATCAAATTACAAGGGAAGAAACTAAAAAGAGACAAAAAGAACAGAGAACTAGAAAAACAACCAAAAAACAAGTAACAAAATGGCAATAATTACGTATCTATCAATAATCACTTTAAATGTCAATAGACTAAATGTTTTAATCAAAACACATAGGGTGGATAATTGGATAAAAAAATGAAGACCGACCAATATGCAGCTTCCAAGAGACTCAATTCATAGCTAAAGTCACACACAGACTGGAAGTGAGGGGATGGAAAAAGATATTTCATGAAAATGGAAGTGACAAGAAAGCGGGGATAGTAACACCCATATCAGACAAAATAAACTTTAAAACAGTCTATAACAAAAGACAAAGAAGGGTATTATATCATGATAAAAGCATCAACACAAGAAGAGGATGTAACAGTCATTAACACATATGCAGCTAATATGAGAGCACTTAAATATATAAAGCAAATATTAGAAAACATAAAGGGAAAAATTGACAATAATACAAAAATAGTAGGGGACTTTAACACCACATTTACAACAATGGACATATTATCCAGACAGAAAATCAGTAAGGAAATAGTGGAATTAAATGACACATTAGACCAGTTGGACTTAATATATATCTATAGGACATACCATCTCAAAACAACAGAATATAAATTCTTTCAAGTTTACATAAAATGTTCACCAGGATAGATCACATGCTAGGCCACAAAAAAATTCTCAATAAATTCAAGAGGACAGAAATTATATCAAGCATTATTTTTTTTCCAACTACAATGGTATGAAACTAGAAATCAATTACAGGAAGAAAATTGGGAAAAACAAACACATGGAGACTAAACATGCTACTAAAATACCAGTGGGTCAATGGAGAAATCAAAGACGAATTCAGAAAATACATAGAGATAAATGAAAATGGAAACACAACTTTCCAAAATCTATGGGGTGCAACAAAACAGTTCTAAGGAGAAATTTAATAGTGATACAAGCCTACCTCAAAAAACAAGAGAAATCTCAGGTAAACAACCTAACCTACCATCTAAAGGAATTAGAAAAAACGAAAGCAAACAAAACCCAAAGTCAGTGGAAAGAAGGAAACAATAAAGATCAGAGAGGTAATAATAAAATAGAGACCAAAAAACAATAGTAAAAAGTCAATGAAACTAGGAGATCTTTTTGAAAAAAGTAAACAAAATTGATAAACTCTTAGCCAGGCTCACCAAGAAGAGAGAGAAAACAAATTATCAAACTAAGAAATGAATGAGGAGAAATAAAAACCAATACCACAGAGATACAAAAAAAACCAAAAAAGAATACTATGAACATTTACAGGTTAACAAATTGTACAACTTAGAAGAAATGGACAAATTTCTAGAATTATACAACCTGCCAAGACTGAGTCAAAAAGAAACAGGCAATTTGAACAGACTGATCACTAGTAGTCATATTGAATGTGTAATAAAAAAATTCCAGCAAACAAAAGTCCAGGACTGGGCAGCTTCAGAGAGCAACTCTACCAAACATAAAAGGAAGTGCTAATATCTATCCTTTTCAAACTATTCCAAAAAAATTGAAGAGGAGGAAACAGTCCCAAATTCATTTTGTGAAGCCACCATTACCCTGCTACCAAAACAAGACAAAGACTATACAAAAAAAGAAAATTACAGTCCAATGTCTTTGATGAATACAGATGAAAGAACATTAAAAAATATTAGCAAACTGAATCAAAAAATATATAAAAATGATCATACACCATGATCCAGTCCCATTAATTCCAGAGTCAGAAGGACCATTCAACATTTGTAAATCAATCAATGTGATACACTAAATTAAAAAACTGAAGAATAAAAATCATGATAACCTCAATAGATGGAGAAAAAGCTTTTGACAAAATTCAACATTGATTTATGATAATAACTCTCATCTATGTTGGTATGGGGAACATATCTCAGCTTAATAAAGGCCATATATGACAAATCCACATCTAACATCATACTCAATGGTAAAATGTTCTCATCATTTCCTATAAAATCAGGTAAAAGACAAGGATGCCCACTCTTGCCAGTTTTATTTAACATACTATTGGAAGTCTTAACCACAGCAGTCAGACAAGAACAAGAAATAAATGATATCCAAATTGGAAAGGAATAAGTAAAACTGTCACTATTTGCAGATGACATGATGCTATATATAGAAAACCCTAAAGTATCCATGAAAAAACTATTAGAACTAATAAATGAATACAGTAAAGTTGCAGGATATGCAATTAATATACAGAAATTTGTTGCTTTTCTCTACACTAATAATGAACTATCAGAAAGATAATTAAAGAAAATAATCCCACTTACAATTGCATGAAAAAGAAAAAAAATCCTAGCAATAAACTTAATCAAGAAAGTGAAAGACCTATATTCTGAAAGCTGTAACATTTATGAAGGAAATTGAATATGATACAAGTAAATGGAAAGATATAATATATTCATGGATTGAAAGAATTAATATGTTAAAATGTCCACAATACCCAAAGTAATCTACACAAATAATGCAATCTCTACCAAAATACCCATGACATTTTTTTCACAGAACTAGAACAAATAGTCCTAAAACTTGTATGGAACCACAAAAGATCCCAACAGTCAAAGGAATCTTGAGATAAAAGAACAAAGCTGGGGTTATCCTGCTCCCTGATTTTAGATTATATTACAAAGCTACAGTAAGAAAAACAATATCATACTGACACAAAAACATACAAATAGATCAATGGAACAGAATAGATGACCTAGAAATAAACCCATGAACTTATGGTCAAATAATCTACGACAAAGGAAGGAAGGCTATACAATGAGAAAAAGATAGTCTTTTCAATAAGTGTTGCTGGGAGTACTGAACAGCTATGTGTAAAAGAATGGAATTAGAACATTTTTTCACATCATATACAAAAATAAACTCAAAATGGATTAAAGATTTAAATATAAGACCAGAAAGCATAAAACTCCTACAAGAAAACCTAAGCAAAACACTCTGTGACATAAGTTGTAGCAGTATTTTCTTGGATCAGTCTCTCAAGGCAAAGGAAACAAAAGCAAAAATAAACAAATGGGACTTAAACTTAAAAGCTTTTGCACATCAAAGGATACCACCAATGAAATGAAAAGACAACCTACTAAAAGGGATAAAATATTTAAATATTTGCAAATGATATGACAAACAAGTGGTTAATATCCAGTATATATAAACAGCTAATACAACCCAATATAAAAATAAACCTGATTAAAAAATGGGCAGAAGTCCTGAATAGATATTTTCCCAAAAAAGATACACAGATAGCCAACAGGCACAAGAAAATATGCTCAGCACTGTTAATCATCAGAGAAAGGCAAGTTGAAGCCACAATGAGATATCACCTCACAGATGTCAGAATGGCTATATTCAAAAATTATACAATATCAATATTGGTTAGGATGAGAAGAAAAAGGAACCCCAGTACACTGTTGGTGAGAATGTAAATTGGTGCAGCCACTATGGAAAACAACATGGAGGCTCCTCCAAACACTAAAATAGAACTACCATATGATCAAGAAATTCTGCTTCTGAGTATATATCAAAGAAAACAAAAACACTAAATCAAAAAGCCCCATGCACCACAATGTTCATAGCAGCATAATTTACAGTAGCCAAGATACAGAAGCAACAGATGAATATATAAAGAAGATGTGACATTACATGTGTATATATATATGTGTATATCTGTGTGTATATGTATACACATATATATAAATATCTAAAATATATATGTACTATATATACATATATACACAATGGAATATTACTCTGCCTTAAACACGACTGAAATACTGCCATTTGCAACAACATGGATGGATCTAGAGGATATTATGCTTAGTGAAATAAGTTACAGAGGGAATAAAGTACTATATATTATAACTTATATGTGCAATCTAACAAATAAAAAAATAACAAAACAAAACAGATGCACAAATATATAGAACAAACTAGTGGTTATCAGTGAGTGGTAGGAAGTGGGTAGATCTAGATATGTTCAGGGAATTAAGAGGCAGGAAGTACTATGTATAAAATAAATAAGCTACAAGGGTATATTGTACAGAACATGGAATATACACATTATTTATAATAATTTTAAATGGAATATACTCTATAAAAATATTGAATTGCCTGAAACTAATATAATCTTTTAAATCAACTATACTTCAATTAAAAAAAGAATAAAGGAGAAAGAAGGACCTTCTCAAATGAAGAAAAATGAAAAGACTTGCTTGCAAACAAATCTACTCAAAAATTGTCTAAAGAAAATGTTCTTAAGGGCAAGTACATGATCAAATGAAAAAATAGAGGATTCAAATGAATAAAATCAGAAATGAAGGTGAGACATTAAAACTAATACCACAGAAATACAAAGGATTATAGAAGACTACTATGAACAACTATACACCAATAAATTTGACAACTTAGAATAAATGGATAAACTCTTGAAAAATATAAAACCTACCAAGACTGAATTATGAAAATTGAAAATTTGAAAAGACCAATAACAATTAAGGAGATTTAATCTATAGTCATAAACCTCTTAACACGGAAAGCCCCAGGACCAGATGGCTTCACTTGTGATTTCTCTGAAACATTTAAAGAAGAATTAATATCAAACTCTACCAAAATATTAAATGGGAATGAACTCCTCCAAACTCAATTTACAAGGTCAGTATTACACTGGTTCCAAAACCAGACAAGGACACTACAAGAAAAGAAAATTACAGGTCAATATCTCTGATTAACATCAATGTAAATATCCTCAATAGAATATTAAGAAACTGATTCCAACAGTACATTAAAAAGACCATATATCATGATCAAGTGGCATTTACTCCAAGAATGTAAAGACAGTTCAACATTCACAAATCAACCAATGTATCACATTAATGATTATGTTAATATATCACATTAACAACATGAAGGATAAAAATTAGGCTTTTCTCAAACAAATACCATATGCTAATACATATATAAGGAATCTAAAAAAAATGATACTGATGAACCTAGTGACAGGGCAGGAATAAAGGTGCAGATACAGAGAATGGATTTTAGGACATGGGGGGGATGGGGAAGCAGGGACAAAGTGAGAGCATAGCATTGACATATATACACTACCAAATGTAAAATGGATGGCTAGTGGGAAGCTAATGCTTTGTGATGACCTAGAGAGGTGGGATAGGGAGAGTGAGAGGAAAGCTCAAGAAAGAGAGGATATGGGGATATATGTATATATATAGCTGATTCACTTTGTTGTACAGCAGAAACTAACACAACATTGTAAAGCAATTACCCTCCAATAAAGATGTAAAAAGAAAAATTAAACTACCATAAAAAATTAGGGAGAGAGATTTGAGAAGATGGGGGAGAGATTTGAGAAGATGGCGGAAGAGTAAGACGCGGAGATCACCTTCCTCCCCACAGATACATCAGAAATACATCGACACGTGGAACTGCTACTATAGAACACCCACTGAAAGTTCGCAGAAGATCTCAAACCTCCCAAAAGGCAAGAAACTCCCCACGTACCTGGGTAGGGCAAAAGATAAAAGAAAAAACAGAGACAAAAAAATAGGGATGGGACCTGCACCAGTGGGAGGGAGCTGTGAAGGAGGAAAGCTTTCCACACACTAGAAGCCCCTTCACGGGCAGAGTCTGCAGGTGACGGAGGGGAAAGCTGCAGAGCCACGGAGGAGAGCACAGCAACAGGGGTGAGGAGGGCAAAGCGGAGAGATTCCCGCACAGAGAATCAGTGCCGACCAGCATTCACCAACCTGAGAGGCTTGTCTGCTCACCTGCCAGGATGGGCGAGGGCTGGGAGCTGAGGCTCAGGCTTCAGTTGTATGCAGGGAGAGGAATGGGGTTGGCTGCGTGAACACAGCCTGAAGGGGCTAGTGCGTCAAGTCTAGCTGAGAGGGAGTCCAGGAAAAGTCTGGAACTGCTGAAGAGACAAGAGACTTTTTCTTGCCTCTTTGTTTCCTGGTGTGTGAGGAGAGGGGATTAACATTGCTGCTTAAAGGAGCTCCAGAGACGGGCACGAGCCGTGGCTATCATTGTGGACCACAGAGATGGGCATGAGAGGCTAAGGCTGCTGCTGCAATGACCAAGAAGCCTGTGTGCAAGGGCACGTCACTATCCACACCACCCCTCCCAGAAGCCTGTGCAGCCCGCCACTGCCAGGGTTCCGTGACCCAGGGACAACTTGCCCAGGAGAACGCACAGCGCGCCTCAGGCAGTTGCAACATCATGCCAACCTCTGCCGCCGCAGGCTCGCCCGGCATCCGTACCCCTCTATCTCCCCGGCCTGAGTGAGCCAGAGCTGCCAAATCAGCTGCTCCTTTAATCCTGTCCTGTCTGAGCCAAGAACAGATGCCCTCAGGCGACCTACATGCGGAGGTGGGGCCAAATCAAAACCTGAAGACCGTAGCTGTGCAAACAGAGAAGAGAAAGGGATATTTCTCCCAGCAGCCTCAGGAGTAGCAGATTAAAGCTCCACAATCAAGTTGATGTACCTTGCATCTGTGGAATACCTGAATAGACAATGAAACATCCCAAATTGAGGAGGTGGACTTTGGGAGCAAGATATATTATTTTTTCCCCTTTTCCTCTTTTTGTGAGTGTCTATGTGTATGCTTCTGTGTGAGATTTTGTCTGTATAGCTTTGCTTTCACCATTTGTCCTAGGCTTCTGTTAGTCCGGGTTTTTTTTTTCCTTTCTTTTTTTTTTTTTACTTTTTAAAATCATTTTTCTTTAAAATTATTTTTTATTTTAACAACTTTATTTTATTTTATCTTTATTTTATTTTATTGTCTCTTTCTTTCTATTTTTTTCTCCCTTTTATTCTGAGCTGTGTGGAGGACAGGCTCTTGGTGCTCCAACCAGGCATCAAGGCTGTGCCCCTGAGGTGGTAGAGCCAACTTCAGGACACTGGTCCACAAGAGGCCTCTCAGCTCCATGTAATATCAAATGGCAAAATGTTCCCAGAGACCTCCATCTCAACACCAAGACCCAGCTTCTCTCAATGACCAGCAAGCTAAAGTGCTGGATACCCTATGAGAAACAACTAGCAAGACAGGAACACAGCCGCATCCATTGGCAGAGAGGCTGCCTAAAATCATAATAAGTCCACAGACACCTCAAAACACACCACCAGACTTGGGTCTGCTCACCAGAAAGACAAGATCCAGCCTCATCCACCACAACACAGGCACTAGTCCCCTCCACCAGGAAGCCTACACAATGCACTGAACCAACCTTAGCCACTAGGGAGAGACACCAAAAACAACAGGAACTATGAACCTGCAGCCTGCAAAAAGGAGACCCCAAACACAGTAAGATAAGCAAAATGAGAACACAGAAAAACGCACAGCAGATGAAGGAGCAAGGTAAAAACACACCAGACCTAAAAAATGAGGACAAAATAGGCAGTCTACCTGAAAAAGAATTCAGAATAATGATAGTAAAGATGATCCAAAATCTTGGAAATAGAATACAGAAAATGAAAGAAACATTTAACAAGGACCTAGAATAACTAAAGAAGAAATAAGCAATGATGAACAACACAATAAATGAAATTAAAAATACTATAGAAGGGATCATTATCAGAATAACTGAGACAGAAGAACGGATAAGTGACCTGGAAAATAAAATAATGGAAATAACTACTGCAGAGAAGAATAAAGAAAAAAAAATGAAAAGAACTGAGGACAGTCTCAGAGACTTCTGGGACAACATTAAATGCACCGACATTCGAATTATAGAGGTTCCAGAAGAAGAAGAGAAAAACAAAGAGACTGAGAAAATATTTGAAGTGATTATAGTTGAAAACTTCCCTAATATGGGAAAGGAAATAGTTATTCAAGTCCAGGAAGATCAGAGAGTCCCATACAGGCTAAATCCAAGAAGAAACACAACAAGACACATATTAATCAAACTGTCAAAAATTAGGTACAAAGAAAACATATTAAATGCAGCAAGGGAAAAACAACAAATAACACACAAAGGAATCCCCATAAGGTTAACAGCTGATCTTTCAGCAGAAACTCTGCAAGCCAGAAGGGAGTGGCAGGACATATTTAAAGTGACAAAGGAGAAAAACCTAAAACCAAGATTACTCTACCCAGCAAGGATCTCATTCAGGTTTGATGGAGAAATTAAAAGCTTTACAGACAAGCAAAAGCTGAGAGAGTTCAGCAACACCAAACCAGCTTTACAAGAAATGCTAAAGGAAATTCTCTTGGCAAGAAACACAAGAGAAGAAAAAGACCTATAATAACAAACCCCAAACAATAAAGAAAATGGCAATAAGACCATACATTTGATAATTACCTTAAATGTAAATGGATTAAATGCTCCCACCAAAAGACACAGACTGGCTGAATGGATACAAAAACAAGACACGTATATATGCTGTCTACAAGAGACCCAATTCAGACCTAGGGACACATACAAACAGAAAGTGAGGGAATGGAAAATGATATTCCATGCAAATGGAAATCAGAAGAAAGCTAGAGTAACAGTTTTCACATCAGAAAAAATAGACTTTAAAATAAAGACTATTAGAAGAGACAAAGAAGGACACTACATAATGATCAAGGGATTGACCCAAGAGGAAGATATAAGAATTGTAAATATATATGCACCCAACATAGGAGCACCTCAATACATAAGGCAAATACTGAGAACAATAAAAGGAGAAATCGACAGTAACACAATCATAATAGGGGACTTTAACACCCCACTTTCACCAATGGATAGATCACCCAAAATGAAAATAAATAAGGAAATACAAGGTTTAAATGATACATTAAACAAGATGGACTTAATTGATATTTATAGGACATTCCATCCAAAAACAACAGAATACACATTTCTCTGAAGTGTTCATTGAGCATTCTCCAGGATAGATCATATCTTGGGTCACAAATCAAGCCTTGGTAATTTTAAGAAAATTAAAATCGTATCAAGTACCTTTTCTGACCACAACGCTATGAAACTAGATATCAATTACAGGAAAAGATATGTAAAAAATACAAACACATGGAGGCTAAACAATACACTATTTAATAACGAAGTGATCACTGAAGAAATCAGAGAGAAAATCAAAAAAATCCTAGAGAAAAATGACAAGGGAGAAACAGTGATCTAAATCCCATGGGATGCAGAAAACCAGTTCTAAGAGGGAAGTTTATAGCAATACAATCCTACCTTAAGAAACAGGAAACACTGCAAATAAACAACCAAACCTTACAACTAAAGCAATTAGAGAAGGAAGAACAAAAAAACCCCAACGTTAGCAGAAAGAAAGAAATCATTAAGATCAGATCAGAAATAAATGAAAAAGAAATGAAGGAAATGATAGCAAAGATCAATAAAACTAAAAGCTGATTCTTTGAGAAGATAAACAAAATTGATAAACCATTTTCAGACTCATCAAGAAAAAAAGGGAGAAGACTCAAATCAATAGAATTAGAAATGAAAAAGGAGAAGTAACAACAGACACTGCAGAAATACAAAAGATCATGAGAGATTACTACAAGCAACTCTATGCCAAGAAAATGGACAACCTGGAAGAAACAGACAAATTCTTAGAAATGCACAACCTACTGAAACTGAACCAGGAAGAAATAGAAAATATGAACAGACCAAACACAAGCACTGAAATTGAAACTGCATTTAAAAATCTTCAAACAAACGAAATCCCATGACCAGATGGCTTCACAGGTGAATTCTGTCAAATATTTAGAGAAGAGCTAACACCTATTCTTCTCAAACTCTTCCAAAATATAGCAGAGGGAGGAAAACTCCCAAACTCATTCTACGAGGCCACCATCACCCTGACACCAAAACCAGAGAAAGATGTCACAAAGAAAGAAAACTACAGGCCAATATCACTGATGAACATAGATGCAAAAATCTTCAACAAAATACTAGCAAACAGAATCCAGCAGCACATTGAAAGGATCATACACCATGATAAACTGGGGTTTATTCCAGGAATGCAAGGACACTTCAATATACGCAAATCAATCAATGTGATACACCATATTAACAAATTGAAGGAGAAGAATAATATGGTCATCTCAATAGATGCAGAGAAAGCTTTCAACAAAATTCAACACCCATTTATGATAAAAACCCTGCAGAAAGTAGGCATAGAGGGAAATTCCCTCAACATAATAAAGGCCATATATGACAAACCCACATGGAACATCATCCTCAATGGTGAAAAAGTGAAACCATTTCCACTAAGACCAGGAAAAAGATCTGGTTTTCCACACTCACCACTTGTATTCAACATAGTTTTGGAAGTTTTAGTCACAGCAATCCGAGAAGAAAAAGAAATAAATGCAATCCAAATTGGAAAAGAAGATGTAAAGCTGTCACTGTTTGCACATGACATGATACTATACACAGACAATCCTAAAGATGCTACCAGGAAATTACTGGAGCTAATCAATGAATTTGGTAACATAGCAGAATAAAAAATTAATGCACAGAAATCTCTTTCATTCCTGTACACTAATGATGAAATATCTGAAAGAGAAATTAAGGAAACACTCCCATTTACCACTGAAACAAAAAGAATAAAATATTTAGGAATAAACCTACCTAAGGAGACAAAAGACTTGTATGCAGAAAATTACAAGACACTGATGAAAGAAATTAAAGATGATATAAATAGATGGAGAGATATACCTTGTTCTTGGATTGGAAGAATCAACATTGTGAAAATGACTCTACCACCCAAAGCAATCTACCTATTCAATGCAATCCCTATGAAACTACCACTGGCATTTTTCACAGAAATAGAACAAAAAATTTTGCAATTTGTATGGAAACACAAAAGACCCCGAATAGCCAAAGCAATCTTGAGAACGAAAAGTAGAGCTTGAGGAATCAGGCTCCCTGACTTCAGACTATTCTACAAATCTACAGTAATCAAGACAGTATGGTACTGGCACAAAAACAGAAATATAGATCAATGGAACAGGATAGAAAGCCCAGAGATAAACCCACACACATATGCTTACCTTATCTTTGATAAAGGAGGCAAGAATATACAGTGGAGAAAATACAGACTCTTCAATAAGTAGTGCTGGGAAAACTAGACATGTACATGTAGAAGTATGAAATTAGAACACTCCCTAACACAATACACAAAAATAAACTCAAAATGGATTAAAGACCTAATTGTAAGGCCAGACACTATCAAATTCTTAGACGAAAACATAGGCAGAACATTCTATGACATGAATCTCAGCAAGATCCTTTTTGACCCACCTCCTAGAGTAATGGAAATAAAAACAAAAATAAACAAATGGGACCTAATGAAACTTCAAAGCCTTTGCACAGGAAAGGAAACCATAAACAAGACCAAAAGAAAACCCTCAGAATGGGAGAAAATGTTTGCAAATGAAGCAACTGACAAAGGATTAATCTCCAAAATTTACAAGGAGCTCATGTAGCTTAATAAGGAAAAAAAAAACCCAATCCAAAAATGGGCAGAAGACCTAAATAGACATTTCTCCAAAGAAGAAATACAGATTGCCAACAAACACATGAAAGAATGTTCAACATCATTAGAGAAATGGAAATCAAAATTACAATGAGATGTCATCTCACACCGGTCAGAATGGCCATCATCAAAATATCTAGAAACAATAAATGCTGGAGAGGGTGTGGAGAAAAGGGAACACTCATGCACTGCTGGTGGGAATGTAAACTGATACAGTCACTATGTAGAACAGTATGGAGGTCCCTTAAAAAACTACAAAAGGAACTACCATACGACCCAGCAATCCCACCAGTGGGCATATACCCTGAGAAAACCATAATTCACAAAGAGTCATGTACCAAAATATTCATTACAGCTCTATTTACAATAGCCAGGACATGGAAGCAACCTAAGTGTCCATCTTCAGGTGAATAGATAAAGAATATGTGGCACATATATACAATGGAATATTACTCAGCCATTAAGAAACTAAACTTAGTTATTTGTAGTGAGGTAGATGGACCTAGAGTCTGTCATACAGAGTGAAGTAAGTCAGAAAGATAAAAACAAATACTGTATGCTAACACATATATATGGAATCTAAGAAAAAAAAATGTTCATGAAGAACCTAGGGGTAAGACAGGAATAAAGACACATACCTACTAGAGAATGGACTTGAGGATATGGGGAGGGGGAAGGGTAAGCTGTGACAAAGTGAGAGAGTTGCATGGATATATATACACTACCAAACATAAAATGGATAGCTAGTGGGAATCAGCCACATAGCACAGGGAAATCAGCTAGGTGGTTTGTGACCACTTAGAGGCATGGGATAGGGAGGTTGGGAGAGAGGGAGACACAAGAGGGAAGAGATATGGGAACATATGTATATGTATAACTGATTCCCTTTCCTATAAAGCAGAAACTAACACACCATTGTAAAGCAATTATACTTTAATAAAGATGTTAAAAAAATAAGCTTTTCTCAATAGATGGAGAAGTAGCATTTAATAAGATTTGAAATCCTTTCATGATAAAAATTTTCAAATCTTGTATAAAGGGAACATACCTCAACATAAGAAATGCCACATATGATAAGCCCACAACTAGCATCATACTCAATGGTGAAAAGCTGAAAACTCTTCCTCTAAGATCAGGAGCAAGACAAGAATGTCCACTCTTGCCACTTTCATTCAGCATAACACTAGAAGTCCTAACCAAAGCAATTAAGCAAGGAAAAGAAATAAAATTATCCAAATCAGAACAGAAACAGTAAAACTGCCTCTATTTGTAAATGTCATATTATTATATACAGACAACCCTGAAGATTCCATCCAAAAATTGTTAGAGCTAATAAATGATTCACTAAGGTTACAGGATACAAAATCAGCATACAAAAATCTGTGCATTTCTGTAAATAAAAAAGAACTGTTAGAAAGAGAAATTAAAAAAAAAATCCCAATATATAATTGTAAATAGTATCATTAAAAAGAATAAAGTATTTTGGAATAAATTTAACCATATAATTTAATGATCTGTACATTGAGAACTGTAAGCCTTTGCTGAAAGAAACTGAAGAAGACATAAATAAATGGAATGCTATTCTTTTCTCATGGATAGGAAGAATTAATATCATTAAATTTCCATACTACTCAATGTAATCTATCTATATATTGCAAGCCCTATCAAAATTCAAGTGGCATTTTTCACAGAAATTGAAAAAAATATTAAAATTTGTATGGAACCATAGAAGATCATAAAGAGCCAATGTAATCTTAAGAAATAAGAACAAAGCTGGAAACATCACATTTCCTCATTTCAAACTATATTACAAAACTATAATAATCAAAAGAGCATGGCATAAAAACAGACATAAAATTAATGGAACAGAATAGAGAGTCAAGAAATAAACCCATGCACATATGGTCAATTAATTATTACAAAGCAGTCAAGAATAAGTAATGGGGAAAGAATAGTCTCTTTAATATATGGTGTTGGGAAAAGTGCATTGCCATGTGCAAAAGAATGAAACTAAACTCCTGTCTTACCCCATGCACAAAAATCTATTCAAAATGGAATAAAAACTTAAGTCCTGAACTGTAAAACTTCTAGATTAAAACATAAGGTGCAAGCTCCTTGACATCAGTCTTGGCAATGATTTTTTGAATTAGACACCAAAAGCAAAGGTAACAAAAACAAAAATCAAGTGATATTACATCAAAATAAAAATCTTCTGCGCAACAATGGAAACCATCAACAAATGCAAAGGCAACTTATGAAATGAGAGAAAATATTTGCAAATCACATATCTGATAAGCAGTTAATATCCAAAGTATATACTGAACTCACACAACTCAGTAGCCAGAACCAAACGACCCAATTAAAATATAGGCAGAGGAACTGAATAGACAATTTTACAAAGACATGCAAATGGCCAACAGGTACATAAAAAGGTGCTCAACATCACTAATCATCTGGAAAATGCAAATGAAAACCACAGTGAGATACAACCTCACACCAGATAGAATGGTTATCATCATGTAGATAAAAGATAACAAGTGTTGGTGAGGATGTGGAGAAAAGGTAACCACTATGCACAGTTGGAATGTAAATTGGTTCAGCAACTAGGAAAAAGAGTATGGAAATTCATTTAAAAATTAAAAATAGAACTGCCATAAAATCCAATGATTTCACTTCTGGGTATATATCCAAAGGAAGTGAAAACAGGATATCAAAAAGGTATATGCATTCCTATGCTCACTGTAACATTATTCACAATAGTCGAGATATGGAAACAACCTAAATGTCCATTACTAGATGAGTAGATAAAGAAGGTTACACACACACACACACACACACACACACACACAAAATGGAATATTAGTTGGTCATGAGAAAGAAGGAAATCTTGCCATTTTCAGGTCTGAGGGCATTATATTAAGTTAAATAAGCCAAAAGAGAAAGTCAAATACTGAATTGAATAATTTCTATGTGAAATCGAAATAAAATTCAAAATCATAGAAACAGAGTATAAAAGTGTCTACTAGGGGCTGGGGATTGTGGGAAATAGGGAGAAATTAGTAAAAACATTACCAACTTTCAGCTATAAGATGTACAAAATCTTTGGATATGATGTATAACATGTTGACTATAGTTGATAACACTGTAGTGTATAATTGAAATATTCTAAGAGAGTAGGACTTAAATATTTTCACAAAAGAGTAAAGATGTGAAGTGATGGATATGTTAATTATTTAGATGGGAGGAATCCTTTCACAATGTAATATTTCACAATATTTCAAATCATCATGATATTTACTTTAAATATCTTATAATTTTATTTTTGAATTATATCTCAATATAGCTTAAAATGATTAAAATTTAAAAGGTGAAAATAAATGATAAAAAAAGTAATGTTGGAACATTAGAAATAAAGAACGAATAATGGGAATATAAAAATATAGATTGAATACAAGGGTATTCTTTCTCTTGAGTTTTCTAAATTATATTGATGGATGGAGCAAAAATTATAACACTGTCTTATATGGTCCTCAAAGTATACAGAGGAAGTATTTAAGGCAATTATATTGTAAATGCAGGGGGTAAAGGGAGAAAAATATTTCTGTACTACAGTCAAACTGGACAAATCTAATCAAACTAGCAATCAAAACATAAAGATAGCAAGAAATCACCCCACATTTGGAAATAAAGCAACACATTCATAAATAATCATTGAGTTAAAGAGCAAGACTCAAGGGAAATAAAAAATACAATTAACTGAATAAAAACATGACATATCAATATGTGTAAGACATAGCTAAAGCAGCACTGAAGAAGGAATTTATGCCACTAAATGCTTACGTTACAAAAGAAGAAAAGTGTCAAATTGATAATCTAAGCTCTTACCTTAAGGACCTAGGAAAAGAAGGGCAAAATATAACCAAAGCAAGTAGAAGAAAGTAAATAACAAAGATACAAACAGAAATCAAAGAAATTGGAAACAGAACAATAGAGAAAATCAGTGAAAAATAGTAGGTTCTTTGGAAAAAATCAATAAAATAGGCAAAATTCTAGCAAGACTGAAACAGAAAAGGTAGAAGATACAAATTAATATATCAAGAAAAACAAGAAATATCATTACAGAACTTGTAGATAACAAAGGTATAATAAATAATACTACAAACAACTAAGCCCACAGAAATTTGATAAATTATTTCAAATGGATAAATTCCTGAAAAAAACACAAATTACCATAACTCACCCAAAATAAAATAGATAATTTGAAAAGTCCTATTCCTATCAAGGAAACTTAATTCATAATTTGTAAACTCCCCAAATTCTAGGTCTGAAAGGTTTCACAGGAGAATTCTATCAAACTTTTGAAGAAAAAATACTACCAGTTCTGCACATCTCTTCCAAATAATTGTTTTTCAAGTAAGCCTATGAAGTTAATATTACCTTAATGACAAAACTAGAAAAAAACAGCACAAAAAGAAAACTAAAGTTCAATATCCCTTATGAGTAGACAAAAAATTATTTAAAAAATATTAGCAAATAAATTTCAGCAACATATAATAAGAACTATCCACTGAGACAAAGTGGGTTTTATTCCAGGCATGCAATGCTGGTTCAGTAGTTAAAAATCAATCAATACAAAAATCCTCAAAAAAAAATCAGCAAGTTGAATCCAACAATGTGTAAAAAGATTTATACACAACAGCTAATAAGGATTTATTTCAGGTATGTAGGGCTGGCTCTAAATTCAAAAACAAATTAATGTAAACCTTCCAATCAATAGACTAAAGTCAGAAAATCATATTGTCATATCAGTAGATGCCAAAAATTTTTTTGACAAACATCCAACACCCGTTCTAGTTAAAAACTATCAGCAAACTAGGGATAGAGGGGAACTTCTCTGACTTGATATACAACATCTGCATAAAATCTATAGCTAACATCATGCTTAATGGTATTAAGCTAGATGTTTTCTTGCTGAGATCAGAAACAACACAAGGATGTCTCATTTCACCACTTCTATTCAACACTGTAATGTAAGTCCTACTTAATGTAATAAGACAAGCAAAAAAAGGTATACAGAGTGTGAAAAAAAGAAAACTCCCTTTCTTCACAGTTGATGTGATTACCTATGTGGACATTCCCAAAAATTAACAAAATGAAACCTCCTGGAACTATTATAAGGAATTATAGTAAAGTTAATATATAAAAACCATTTGCTTTCTTATATGGTATACCAGAAATGTACAGTTAGAATTTGAAATTAAAAACACAATACCATTTACTTTATCATCAAAGCCTGAAATATTTAGGTATAAATCTAACAAAATATGTATAAGTGCTATGTTAGGAGTCTATAAAACTCTGATGAAAGAAATCAACAAAGATTTAAATAAATGGATACTCCATGTTCATGTATAGGAAGATTCAATATTATCAAGATGTTAGTTATTCCCAATTTGATATACAGATTCAATGCAATCCCAGTAAAAACCCCAGCAAGTTATTTTGTGGATATAGACAAATATTATGGGGTTTATATGAAAAGGCAAGGGACCAAGAGTAGCCAATAGAATACTGAAGGGAAAGAACAAAGTTGGAAGACTGACGCTACCACACTTCAAGACTTACTATAGAGCTACAATAATCAATACAGTGTGGTATTGCAAAAGAATAGGCAAAAAGATCAATGGAACAAAATAGAGAATGCTGAAATAGACCCACACAAATGCAATCAACTTATCTTTGACAAAAGGGAAAGGGTAATTCAATGGAGAAAGGATAGTCTTTTCAATAAACGGTGCTGAAACAACTGGACATCTACAGGCAAAAATATGTATCTATACAGAGAATGTATACCTTTCACAAAAATTAACTTCAAATGGATTAGAGGCTTAAATATAAAACACAAAACTATAAAACTACTAGAAGATAACACAGAAGACCTAGTTGATCTTGGGTTTGGCTATGACTTCTTAGAGACAACATCAAAGTAAGACTTGTAAAAGGAAAAATTGATCATTTGGATTTCATTAAAATTAACAAGTCATCTCTGTGAAAGGCACTATTAAGAGAATGAGAAGAGATGCCATGTGATGGGAGAAATTCTTTACAAAATACATGTCTAATAAAGGCCTGGTATGCAAAGTATACAAAGAATTCTTAAAACTCAACAGTAAGAAAATAACCCAACTGAAAAAAGGGTCAAAGATCTTAACAGACACCTCAACAAAGAAGATCTACAGATGGCAAATAAGCATATGAAAAGATGCTCAACAATATATGTCAATAGAGAAGTGCAAATTAAAACAATGAGATGTCACTACAACCTACTACAATGGTTAAAAAAGAAAACACTGACAACAGAAAAAGCAAATGAGGATGAGGAGTAATACAAACACAAACTCATTTCTATTAGGAATGCAAAGTGGTACAGCCACTTCAGAAGACAGTTCAACATTTTCTTATAAAACTAATCATACTCTTACTAAATTATCTAGTAGTCCTGCTCCTTGGTATTTATCCTAATGAGTTGAAAATTTATGTCCACAAAAATCCTGCACATGTATATTTACAGCATATTTATTCATAACTGTCAAAATCTGGGACATTCCTTTGGAATCATATAGAAATGGCTTGGAGATTGGCCTATGTCCTTTATTAATCATAGCCCATAAACTACTTTACTATCACAACCTGACATTTCTAAAATCACCTTTCTTAGAATGTAAGATAATTCTGCATCACATTTTGTTTTTATATGTGATGTGGAGTGATATTGGGAACCAAGGTGATCTCAAGATATCCCTTACAGGCTAATATTTTTCTATTTGTTTCTTCTTTCATAATACAGACTTTAGTGTTTAAATATCAGCCAAGCCAACTACAATAATTTGCTACCAGAATTTTTGTTTCACTTTTTTAAACTCTGAAAAAATCTCTTGTTAGTTTTAGTGATGGGTTAAAGAACAATTATTTTTCATCTGTTCAATACCAACAAGATAATTGTTTATTAAACTATGATAGTTTGTGGAAGAGTGACGATGTTAATGCCAATTGTTGATAATGAAATAAGAATAATAACACACTAAGAAATTGAAGGGTCTTAAAGAAAATAAGATTGTAATTTATCTTGTCCTCTCTGCATGCTGAATTACCACTTTTAATAATGTTGCCTCTAAATTAACTTACTATTTTACTCAATGATTAGGTATAAGAGGCATGGAATAATTATAAAATATATTATTGGTGTTATAATTAGCATCATTATTTTTTTCTTGGAAAAATCATACAGTGACTCTAATGCAGTTTCTTTAAAGTCTTAATTAAATATCAAATACCATTGTAAGGATTACCACTAACTCATGGAAAGACAAATAATGTTAAGAGTAATTATAAATCATAAATGCATTCATAGAAGACAAGAGCACTAAGCCCCTAAAAAGCCTTGTCTGATTTATCTATTTGAATAGTATCCTGAAATTTCTTTAGTAAAGATAACCTAATATTTTAAAATTTCTTCCCTTTCAAGCTGTTAGTTAAACACAAAACCAAACCATCTATACAAAATGTTTGAAAATGGTACATATCTCTGTTCTTTTTGGTTTTTGTTTTTTGGCTGTGTTGCGTCTTCATTGCTGGGTGCGGGCTTTAGTTGCGATGAGTGGGGGCTACTCTTCATTGCAGTGCACGGGTTTCTCATTGCAGTGGCTTCTCTTGTTGAAGAGCACGGGCTCTAGGCATGTGGGCTCCAGTAGTTGCAGCACACAGGCTCATTAGTTGTGGCTCGTGGGCTCTAGAGTGCAGGCTCAGTAGTAGTGGCTCATGGGCTTAGTTGCTCTGTGGCATGTGGGATTTTCCCAGACCAGAGATCAAACTCGTGTCCCCTGCATTGGCAGACGGATTCTTAACCACTGTGCAACCAGGGAAGTCCCTGTGTTCTTCAGATATTAATCCATATGAAATAAAAACAAAAATTACTTCCAATAAGGAACTTTTGGTATAGGTTTTTCCAATGAATGCCAAATAAGCAATTTTCATGAGATAGTGCAGGTGAAAAATTATACACAATAAATATCAGACACAAAATTCCATTCTTCGCAAATAATAAGTTTTTCTTGGAATGAAAATAATAAGTTCAGAGTTTAAATCACACAAATTTCCACAGAATTAGAAATGAGATCACATTTGAGAAATTATAGTAATTGTGTTGCTAGAGGACAGATGTTTCAAGTAGAAAAAGACTAAACTAACTTGACAGGTTCATTCCATTTTCAGCCACATCATATAGTGAATGGACATAGAATCTGAGTCAATTTTATTAGCATGAATAGTAAAGGTAACATTTTAACCCAGAGTGGGAAATCAACTCAAGCAATGATAGGAGATCTAAAAAGTTAATCACATTTAATAATTATTGTCTATAAATATATTATGATTAATAATTGCTAATTTCTATTAAGGTTTGAAAGTGCTTTGGTGTCAATAATACAACTTATGAGATGGTTTATATAGAATCCTCTGGGGTCACATTGTAGGGTGACTTTTAATGGTCAGGGAAGTAGGGCATAATCATTCTTTTCTTCATTTAAAGGGTAAAGAAAAAGGACTGTTAGTCACAACCAGCAACAGCAGGGTGGTAAAACAAAAGGAAACTTCTGCCAAAGAAGCATTTTATTGGTTCTTGTATATACAATGTTCATTAGCCTTACAAAATTATTGGAGGAAAGATAAATGAAATTTGTGGGCTTCATGGACTTGTCTTTTAATCTCTAATTAGATTTATCTTAAAAACTGTTGTGCACACAAAGTGAAACAAAAAACTGAGGAAAGTCTCTTGGATACTTGATTTCAGAAGGCACATTGGACAGAAAAAGAAACCTTGTTTCCCTAATTACTCACTGGGGTTTTCAAGTGAAGGCACAAATAAGTACTGATATTCTAAGAGTGGAAAGAGAGTAGAGACCTCTAGTTTGTCTCAGGCTAGTTCTGGTCAGACCAGGTAAACTCATGAGTGAAAGGGGTAGCCTGGAGTGCCACTGCCTACATAAGAGGAACCCACTTACCCTCCATAGGATGAAACCTAATAAGCAGCTATTAGCTGTCACCAGTCTAGTTTGGGAGATACGACAGATTGTCAATTAAGCAACATGTGCAGCAATATGGATAAGGAGAAGATGATTAAATTTAATCAGGTGGCTTTAAATAATTTTGAAAAAGATGAAAAAGGAAACAATGGAAATTTAAACAAACTTAAATCATATATATTACTTTTTTATAGCCTTAAAAATAATTCTTGAGAAAATGCCAGCTTTATTTTTTAGTCAGTGCTTTCTCATTCTTTTTGCATTTTCTCCTTCTCTCCTTTCATACTTAAAATAATTGAACTCCTCTAAGTGTTGATAGTCTGTATTTTTTTTGTCACATAGCTAACTCCTTATATAAAATATGATATTCAACCAAAAGCTCAGCAAAAGGCTGAAAGACAGAAAATAAGTACCAATGTACCTTTGCCTTCACCAGAACTCAAAACATTTAACTAAATCATGGGATATGGTACTGTGTGTTTTTACTTATAAAGTGAAGCTCTTCCCCTCCTTTTCTATGTTGGACTTCTGGACATTCTCTTTGAGACATCCTTGTTGCTTCTCTCTCCAATTATTACATTACAAAGTAGCATAGAAGGGGCTTCCCTGGTGGCGCAGCGGTTGAGAGTCTGCCTGCCGATGCAGGGGACACGGATATGTGACCCGGTCCGGGAGGATCCCACATGCCGCGGAGAGGCTGGGCCCATGAGCCATGGCCTATTAAAGAACCTGAAGCATGATTTAACTGTTTTCCTAGAATGTATAAATTTAGTAGCCACTCTACTGAAGCTAACGTTTTTGGTTTTTATAAAAAACGGTCATTTTACACAAAATAATTATGAATTTCAGTGAACAACAGAATCTCTTAAATTTGCTAATATCTGGCTAAAATTTCAGCATAAATTCCCTGTGAAATAGCTCCAAGAGTGACAATAGTTGAGAAGGAATGCTGAGACATTCTACTGATATTTCATTAATAGTCAAAAATATTTTATACTGCAAGTCATCTATTGGTATGGGAAATGGAAACTTTTGCTTGTTGAAGAATGCTATTATTTCAATTTGAATCATACTAAGGTTGCTTGGTAGACACAGTTTTCTAATTGTGATACTCATAAAGTTATTAATAGATGATGGATATTGCCTATTCAACTTGCTTATTAGGCAGGTTTCAGGTTAACTAAACTACTTGGGAATAGTATTAGCCAACTTATTAATTGATATATCCCCCCAAAGCATATTTCACACACAAAAAATGCTAATTCACTGTAAATTCATTGAGTATACACTGTAATGAGAGTGTTAGCAATGTTAGTATATGATGTATTAACATTTTGTTGGTAATAGCGGTACTTACAAACGGTGTGGATATTTATGCCTCTCCATTCTCTCATCTCCCAAATTTACACCATTTATGAAATAGTGCAAAAGACAATTTGAAAAACAAATCAGATAACAACAATCCCTTACAGGTGTAGCAGGCTTTACAGTATATAAACTATTGTCACTTATACAATCTCCACCTGATCTGCAGGGAGTGTCTGATTATGTTCATTTTTTTAACAGATGAAGAAAATTTTCCAGTCTAATTTTTACTTTGACTCTATAGATATAAGTAATCATTACCCATAAGCTCTCTGTAAAATTCCTTGCTCATATTACTTGGGGGTGGGGGGCCCTCAGTGAGACAGATTTCCCCAAGTACAAATAGCTAGAAACAATGCTTTGTCTTTTGTATCTTCTAGTCACAAGTTTATATCTCCTAAAACTGGGGCTTGTCACATTTTAGCTTCTGTGTTAGAGATAAACATTTATAAATTGAATGCAAGACACTCAGTTTAGCACCAATACTTTAAAAACAATTATTTGGATGCTGATTAGTGAAAAAAAAATCTAAGTGAACAAATCTGTTAGATTGACAATTATCATTCTTTGCAAATATTTGATAGTCAAAGACCATGTTTACACTATATTAAGCACACCAAGAAGAAACAGACAAGTTTTTAGTCTTACAGAGAAAATTTTAGAATTCAGGTGCTTCCCTGATTTTATATAATTCTATTAAAAGGAAATGATAAATAATTTAAACGTTGATAAATCATTCTAAATAAAATATGTTCATGGCACCCTATTAAAATTGAAGACTTATAATATTCAGAACTACAAAGCTGAATACTATGGAAGAACAAAATTTAAAAATGCTCTTAGTGAGCAGGTTATTTTATTATGAATTATAGCAGTAAAATATATTTGGGGAAGTAGAAGTTATTATCATAATCTTAAAATCTTATCTGACAACTTGTCTGTCATGCAAATGGTAGCATATTAAATTTTAACAATTCTATGTAGCTTCTAGCTAATGTAGATCATGCTTTTCAAGAAACCTATCTCATTTGAATTTCCCAAAGTATACATTTAGTAATTTCTGCTCCAAAACATGGACTAAGGTACTTCTCCCTTTAATGAGAATAACATTAAAATCACCTTAATGAGGGCTTCCCTGGTGGTGCAGTGTTTGAGAGTCCACCTGCTGATGCAGGGGACACGAGTTCGTGCCCCGGTCCGGGAAGATCCCACATGCCACGGAGCGGCTGGGCCCGTGAGCCATGGCTGCTGAGCCTGCGCGTCTGGAGCCTGTGCTCCGCAACGGGAGAGGCCACAACAGTGAGAGGCCCGCGTACCACAAAAAAAAAATATCAAATCACTTTAATGAAACAGAAAAGGTCAGTCTGGGTAATTTAAATTTCTGCCTATGTGAATGAGCCTCAAGCAAAATAGCACTGCCACAGCATGCAAGTGTTAAAAAAAAAGAGAAGAAACAGCTAACCTTGATGTACAGAAATGTTTCTTATTCACCATTAGTAGAACATGAGCTTTGAACTTTTTTTAAAAAGTGGGATTGGCTTACCATGAGCCACTTTGTATTCTTAACTGCTGCTTTCTGAAACCAATTAAAACTATTGGATACTTATGTAACAAGGTGATAATTATCCCTACAATAGCAATCATATTACAATATATAAATGTATCAAATTAACATGTTGTACACATTAAACTTACACAATGTTATATGTCAAACATATTTCAATAAAAAATACCTGGATAACGTACAATCTATTGTTACAATAAAAACTGAAAGCAGCTGGTCCAAATAAGAAAGGATACTGGGAAATTTCACTGTATCAAATGTTTCCTTGGTTCAGTTCTAAGTTAAAATAATTTGGGAAATGCTAAAATCTGGCTCTCAGGCTACTGAATAGACGAGTTTTTCTTTCTTGATGCAAATAAGCATGTCAAGAGTAGAAACAACAAAAAGAGTAGAAAGAGACAAAAAGCACTCATTTACAAAAAATCTAAATGAAAGGTCATATATGCTTTAAGAGCAGCTCTTAGCCATATCACTGAAATCACTAGTATTACAACAAATTGTTATCATTTCATGTGTTTGTTTGTTTTGATGGGTAGGCAAGACTGGGAAGGGAGGGTAGTGTGAGTGGGCACATCTGTGAATGAATCTGTCAATTGAAGTAGTTGCTTGCTAATCTTAAATTTCCACAAGGAGGTGCCTAGTTCCACCCTTTAATACCTTTCAGCTCACTTATCATAAAACTGTAGACTTTTTCACTTCCTTCTAGCAGTAGAGTTACTAAATACCCTGTAAGTCTTTTCCTGGACCTCCATCATCCTGAAGCCTCCCTGGAAACATGGTATGGACTTTCACCAGTGATATGCTGGTAAATGTTTTAAAAGATGGCTCTTTGGGATAGAAGAGGAGCCCTCATTTCTAGTGTTTGCTGATTTTGGTGGTGTAAATATTGGGTTGGCCAAAAATTTCGTTTGGGCTTTTACATACGGTGGTGTAAATATTGATGCTACCACCGTGGTTGGGAAGGTATGCAAACAATAGATTATTATGAACAAGTTTGAACTCGATCCAACACACTACCAGGTCTTCCAGGGTGTTTACAGACCATGTGCTGATAGTCGCAGTACTTCCTAAGCTAAAGACAGTTATTACAATTACTTTCTGAGTTAAGTCAATAATTATAGTGTTCTAAATAGGGAATATTTTTTATTGAGTTGCAATTCACCTACCACACAATTCGCCCATTAATAATGTATAATTCCATGGTTTTCAGAATAGTCAGAAGGTTGTGCAGCCATCACCACTATCAATTAGATAACATTTGCATCACTCCCAAAAGAAACTCCATAACCAGTAGCAACCACTCCCCATTTGCCCCCTAACCCTGACAACCACCAGTCTATTCTCTATCTTTGTAGACATGCTTATTCTGGACAATTTGTATAAATGGAATTATATGTTATTTGGGCTTTGCTACTACCTTCTTTCATTAAAAAAATGTTTTCAATGTTCATTGATGTTGTAGCATGTATCAGTACTACATTCCTTTTTATGGGTGTATAGCATCCCATCTCATGGATATAGAACATTTGTTTATTTATTATTCAGGTGAGGGATATTTGGGTTTTTCCACATTTTGGCTATTATGAATAATGCTTCTATAAATATTGGTGTACAAGTTTTTTGTGTAGGCATGTATTTTCAGCCTTCTTGGGTATATACCTATTAGTGGAATTGCTGGATAGTATGATAATTCTATGTTTAACTTTATGAGGAAATGCTGAACTGTTTTCCACAGAAATTACACCATTTTACATTTCCTCCAATAATATATGAGGGGGAATTCCCTGCTGGTCCAGTGGGTAGGAATCCATGCTCCCAATGCAGGGGGCCTGGTTTCGATCCCTGGTCAGGGAATTAGATTCCGCATGCATGTCACAATTAAGAGTGTGCATGCTGCAACTAAGAATGTGCATGCCACAACTAAGAAGTCCACATGCCACAACAAAGTATCTCGCACGCTGCAACGAAGATCTTGTGTGCCACAACTAAGAACCAATGCAGCCTAAATAAATAAATATTAAAAAATATATATATGAGGGTTCCAACTTCTCTAAATCATTGCCTCAATTTTTTAAAATAAAACATAATACTAAATAAAATAGTTTTTAAAATATAATAGTCATTCTAGTGGGTAAGAAGAGATATCTTGTGATTTTGCTTTACATTTCCCTAATGACTAATGATACTGAGCATTTTTCATGTACTTTTTTGGACATTTGTATATTTTATTTGGGGAAATATCTATCCAAACCCTTTGCTCATTTTTAAACTGGGTCATTTGTGTTTTTATGGCTGCATTATAAGAGTTCTTCACATATTCTGGATATTAAAAAACTTTATCAGATATACGATTTGCAACTACTTTCTCCCAATGTGTAGATTGCTTTTCACTTTCTTGCTAGTATCCTTTGAAACAAAAGTATTTTTAAGTTTATTGTAGTAGAGTTTATCTATTTGTCTTTGATTTCTTGTGTTTTAGGGGACATACAAGTAAAATACTGCCTAATTCAAGTTCATGAAGATTTATGTCTAAGTTTTCGTCTAAGAGCTTTATAGTTTTAATTCTTGCAGCTAGGTCTTTACAACATTTTGAATTAATTTTTATGTGTGGTGTGTGATAAGGGTCAAACTTCATGCTTTGCATATGAATATCCAGTTTTCTCAGCCAAGAAATAAATTTAAATGTCTGTCTCCTTTAGACTCTCTGTCCTTAAATACCTAGACTGATTGAACCTAGTGCTGTAATATCTTTCAGATATTATTTTTATTTAACAATAAAATAATTCCTCTGTCTATTTTTACTTTTGGTTTAAATATGTGATTCTCAAATCTAAAAATATATAAATGTATACTTTTATATTCAATTTAAAAAACAAATCCTCAGTTAGAAGAAAGTCACTTAATATATTGCACTAAAGTACTGCTTCTTCTACCCTCCAGAATTTGTTGTTCTGTACTAATTATTTTGTCATCACTGGTGTAAATTATTCATATGTTATTTTAAAAATTGGAATGAAATTTATAGTACTAGTCACAATCACATTATTTATATGGACTTTGAGACACTAACAAAGTATGGGTTAATTAAACCTGCTATGATTTGATAAACATATGGAATATCATTAATTGCTGACTTACAACCAGCAATTAACTGAGGCATAGCTTTCATGTTTCCAATTAAGTAATATTTTTTAAAAATATTTATTTATTTATGTATTTATGCCTGTGTTGGGTCTTAGTTGTGGCATGCAGGATCTTTCATTGTGGCATGCAGTCTCTTTGTTGCAGCACGCAGGCTTCTCTCTAGTTGTGGCATGCAGGCTCCAGAGCACGTGGGCTCAGTAGTTGCAGCATGTGGACTTAGTTGTGCTGTGCAGGCTTAGTTGCCCCACAACATGTGGGATCTTAGTTCCCCAACCAGGAATTAAACCAGTGTCCCCTGCATTGGAAGACAGATTCTTAACCTCTAGACCACCAGGGAAGTCCCAAGTAAGTAATATTAAAGGAAGTTAAAAGAGAACTCTATCAAGCTAAGAAGCAGTATCCTACATGAATGGAAAAGGGGGGAAAAAAACAATTCTATTTTAGACCTAGTAACGAAAATAAGTTAATAGGACTTGTATAAAAGTGTATAATATTTGCTCTCAGAGATTCAAAAAGAGGATACATAGCATGGAAAAATATCTTCTCATTTTTCTTAAAAATATAAGATAATTCAGATGAAGCAAAAAGTACAAAATCTTGTATCATAAAAATGAATGTACCCATCATTTGATAAAATGTTCCAGGACAAATGAAGCACCCTGTGTACTATTCACAGATCACTTCCACTTCCCTTCCTATTCAGAGGTAACCCTCCTCTTTCTTACATGAAAAGCAAGTATGATTAAAGGGCACACTAGTAGCCCATGAAGAACAAGTATTTAATTCATTTTATTTGAGATATTCCACAAAAAGGGAGCCATGTGATTTTTATATACTATAATCATAGAATAGGCCATCAATTATTAGAGTAATCTATTCATAAAGATTCAGAAATCACTGTATACTGAAAGAGAGAGAGAGAGAAAATATGAATGGAAGATTTAGCAGCATAATAAACCTTCCACACATAATATGCAATTATGAATAACATTTTAATTTCATATATAATAACAGCTTCTATTATAATGTTATTCAGCTTTGCTAGTTATTATCTATTATATATCTTTCCTTATAATCGACAACCTTCTAAATGTCTAGAAATGAACTAGGTTCTGTGACACAAACAGAAATACAGCGATTCTCTATTAGTATAGAGGTCAGACTGACAAAATATCCACATACTTCAGTTATTATAGTAGAGTAGATTTCTGTCATGTCTTGGCTATGCAACCAAATAGCTCTGTGGTTTGGTTTAGGCAACTATTTAGTTTTTAATTGAAGTATAGTTTATTTACCATGTTGTGTTAATTTCTGCTGTACAGCAAAGTGATTCAGGTATATATATATATGTATACACATTTTTTATATATTCTTTTCCATTATGGTTTATCATAATGAATAAATAATACTGGATATAGTTCCCTGTGTTATACAGTAGGACCTTGTTTATCCATTCTATATATAATAGCTTACATCTGCTAACCCCAACCTCCCACACCATCCATCCCCCAAAACCCTCTCCATTGGCAACCACAAATCTGTTCTCTATGTCCATGAGTCTGTTTCTGTTTCATAGATAAGTTCGTTTGTGTCATATTTTAGATTACATATATAAGTGATATCCTATAGTATTTGTCTTTCTCTTTCTGACTTATTTCACTTAGTATGATCATTTCTAGGTCCATCCATGTTGCTGAAAATAATGTTATTTTATGCTTTTTTTATGGCTGAGTAGTATTCCATTGAATATATGTACCAAATCTTCTTTAACCATTCATCTGTCAATGGACATTTAGGTTGTTTCCATGACTTGGCTATTGTGAATAGTGCTTCTATGAACATAGGGGTGCATGTAATCTTTCTGAATTATAGTTTTGTCTGGATATATGGCCAGGATATATGGGTCATATGGTAAATCATTTTTTTAGTTTTCTGAGGAACCTCCATACTTTGTTCCATAGTGGCTTCACCAACTTACATCCCCACCAACAGTATAGGAGTGTTCTCTTTTCTCCACACCCTCTGCAGCATTTGTTATTTGTAGACATTTTAATGATCGCCATTCTGTCTGGTATGAGGTGGTACCTCACTGTAGTTTTGGTTTCCATTTCTCTAATAATGAGCAACGTTCAGCATCTTTTCATGTGCCCATTGGCCATCTGTATTTCTTCTTTGGAGAAATGTCTATTTAGGTCTTCTGCTCATTTTTCTATTGGGTTGTTTGTTTTCTGTTTTTGTTGAGTTATATGAGCTGTTTGTATATTTTGAAAATTAGGCCTTTGTTGGTTGTATCATTTGCAAATACTTTCTCCCATTCTGTAGGTTGCCTTCTCATTTTGTTTATGGTTTCCTTTGTCACACAAAAGCTTGTAAGTTTGATTAATTCCCATTTGTTTATTTTTGGTTTTATTTCTATTGCCTTGGGAGACTGATCTAAGAAACATTGATACAATTTATGTCAGAGAATATTTTGCCTAAGATCACTTCTAGAGAAATCAAAAGCTTACATACAAGCAAAAGTTAAGAGAATTCAGCAACACCAAACAAGGTTTACACACACAGAAATGTAAAAGCATCCCAAACACAACACTAAAGATGGTCCTCAAACCACAAGAGAAGAGAACAAAAGAGGAAGGGAAGAAAAAAGACCAAAAACCTAATAGAAAGCAATTAACACAATGGCAATAGGAACATGCATATCAATAATTACCTTAAACATAAATGGATTAAATGCTCTAGCCAAAAGACATAGACTGGCAGAATGGATACAAAAGGAATACCAGTATACATGCTGTCTACAAGAGACCCACTTCAGACCTAGGGACACATACAGACTGAAAGTGAGGGATGGAAAAAATAATACATGCAAATGGAAATCAAAATAGACTTTGCAATAAAGACTGTTACAAGAGACAAGGAAGGAGGCTACATAATGATCAAGTGATCCATTCAAGAAGATATAACAATTGTAAATATATATGCACCCAACATAGGGGCACTTCAACATATAAAGGAAATGCTAACAGCCATAAAAGGGGAAATTGACAGTAACACAATATTAATGGGGGACTTTAACACCCTATTTACACCAATGGGAAGATCATTCAGACAGAAAATTAATAAGGAAACACAAGCCTTAAATGACACATTAGACCACATAGACTTAATTGATATCTATAGGATATTCCATCCAAAAGCAGCAGAATACACTGTCTTCTCAAGTGCACATGGAACATTCTCTGGAATAGATCACATCTTGGGTCACAAATCAAACTTTGTAAATTTAAGAAAACTGAAATCATATCAAGCATCTTTTCCGACCATAATGCTATGAGATTAGAAATCTATTACAAGGGAAAAAAACTGTAGAAAACACAAACACATGGAGGCTAAACAATGCAGTACTAAATAAACAATAGATCACTGATGAAATCAAATAAGAAATCAAAAATACCTAGATACAAATGACAATGAAATCACAACAATCCAAAATCTATGGGAGGGAGGAAAGGCAGTTCTAAGAAGGAAATTTGCAGCAATAAAATCTTACCTCAGGAAACAAGAAAAATCTCAAATAAACAACCTAACCTTACACCTAAAACAATTAGAGAAGGAAGAACAAACAAAGCCTAAAGTTAGTAGGAGAAAAGAAATCATAAAGATCAGAGCAGAAATAAATGAAATAGAGAAGAAAACAATAGCAAAGATCAATGAAACTAAAAGCTGGTTCTTTGAGAAGATAAACAAAATTGATAAAACTTTAGCCAGATTCATCAAGAAAAAAGGAGATGACTCAAATCAATACAATTAGAAGTGAAAAAGGAGAAGTTAAAACTGTCAGTACAGGGCTTCCCTGGTGGCGCAGTGGTTGAGAGTCCGCCTGCTGATGTAGGGGATGTGGGTTTGTGCCTCAGTTTGGGAAGATCCCACATGCCACAGAGCGGCTGGGCCCATGAGCCGTGGCCGCTGAGCCTGCGCATCTGGAGCCTGTGCTCCACAATGGGAGAGGCTGCAACAGTGAAAGGCCCGCATACTGCAAAAAAAAAAGGCAGTACAGAAATACAAAGGATCATAAGAGACTACTACAAGCAACTGTATACCAATAAAATGGATAACCTAGAAGAAATGGACAAATTCTTAGCAAAGTACAACTTTCCAAGACTGAAGCAGGAAGAAATAGAAAATATGAACAGATCAAACACAAGTACTGAAATTAAAACTGTTATTTAAAAACTTCCAACAAACAAAAGTCCAGGACCAGGTGGCATCACAGGCAAATTCTATCAAACATTTAGAGAAGAGTTAACACCTATCCTTCTCAAAATATTCCAAAAAATTGCTGAGGAAGGAACACTCCCAAAATCATTCTATGAGGCCACCATCACTCTTATACAAAATGGAGACAAAGATATCACAAAAAAAGAAAATTACATGCCAATATCACTGATGCAAATAGACAAAAAAAAATCCTCAAGAAAAGGGGGAAGAGTAAGCTGGAACAAAGTCAGAGAGTGGCATGGACTTATATACTACCAAATGTAAAATAGATAGCTAGTGGGAAGCAGCTGCATAGCAAAAGGAGATCAGCTTCGTGCTTTGTGACCACCTAGAGGGGTGGGATAGGGAGGGTGGGAGGGAGATGTAAGAGGGAGGAGATATGGGTATATATGTATATGTGTAGCTGGTTCACTTTGTTATAAAACAGAAACTAACATACCATTGTAAAGAAATTATACCCCAATAAAGATGTTAAAGAAAACCCCAGCAAAACGAATCCAACACCATATTAAAAGGATCATACACAATAATCAAATGGGGTTTATCCCAGGGATGCAAGGATTCTTCAAAATATGTAAATTAATCAACGTGACACACAATATTAACAAACTGAAGAATAAAAACCATATGATCATCTCAATAGATGAAAAGATTTTGACAAAATTCAACACCTATGTATGATAAAAAAAACTCTCCAGAAAGTGGGCATAGAGGGAAAATACCTCAACATAATAAAAAGGTCATATATGACAAACCAACAATAAACATCATTCTCAACGGTGAAAACCTGAAGGCATTTTCTCTAAGAGCAGGAACAAGACAAGGATATAACTTCTTGCCACTTTTATTCAACATAGTTTTGGAAGTCCTAGCCATGGCAATCAGAAAAGAAAAAGAAATAAAAAGAATCCAAGTTGGAAAAGAAGTAAAACAGTAACTGTTTGCAGATGACATGATAGTATACGTACAGAATCCTAAAGATGTTGCCAGAAAACTACTAGAGATCATCAATGAATTTAGTAAAGTTGCAGGATACAAAATTAATTCACATAAATCACTTGCATTCCTATACACAAACAACAAAAGATCAGAAAGAGAAATCATGGAAACAAAATCCCTTTTACCTTTGCATCAAAAGGAATAAAATACCTAGGAATAAACGTACCTAAGGAGTCAAAGATCTGTACTCAGAAAACTATAAGACACAGATGAAAGAAATCAAAGATGATGCAAACCAATGGAGAGATATACAATGTTCTTGGATTAGAGGAATCAATATTGTCAAAATGAGTATACTATACAAAGTAATCTACAGATTCATTGCAATCCCTATCAAATTACCAATAGTATTTTTCACAGATTTAGAACAAAAAATTTAATATTTGTGTGGAAACACAAAAGACCCCAAATAGCCAAAGCAATTTTGAGGAAGAAAAACTGAGCTGGAGGAATCAGGCTCCTTACTTCAGACTATATTACAAAGCTACAGTTATCAAAACAGTATGGTACTGGCACAAAAACAGAAATATAGCTCAATAGAACAGGATAGAAAGTCCAGAACTAAACCCACACACCTATGGTCACCTAATGTATGACAAAGGAGGCAAAAATATACAATGGAGAAAAGAGAGTCTCTTCAATAACTGGTGCTGGGAAAAGTGGACTGCCACATGTAAAAGAATGAAATTAGAACATTCTCTACTACCAAGCAAAAAAATAAACTCAAAATGGGTTAAACATCTAAATGTAACACCAGATATTATAAAATTCTTAGAGGAAAACATAAGCAGAACACTCTCTGATATAAATTGCAGCAAATCTTTTTTGATCCACCTCCTAGAGTAATGAAAATAAAAACAAAAATAAACAAATGTGATGTAATTAAACTTAAAAGCTTTTGCATAGCAAAGGAAACCATAAACAAAACGAAAAGACAGCTCCCAGAATGGGAGAAAATTTTTACAAATGATGCCACTGACAAGGGATTAATCTCCAAAATTTACAAACAGCTCATGCAGTTCAATATAAAAAAAACCAAACAACCCAACCAAAAAATGGCAGAAGATCTAAGTAGAGATTTCTGTAAAGAAGACATACAGATGGTTAACAAACACATGAAAAGATGCTCAACATCACCAATTATCAGATAAATGCAAATCAAAACTACAATGAGATATCATCTCACACCAGTCAGAATGGCCATCATCAAGAAATCTACAAATAGTAAAAGCTGGAGAGGGTGTGTAGGTAAGGGAACCCTCCTACACTGTTAATAATAATGGAAATTGGTATAGCTACTATGGAAAACAGTATTGAGGTTCCTTAAGAAAGTAAAAATAGAATTACCATATGATCTAGCAATCCAATTCTTGGGCATATATCCAGAGAAAACCATAATTTGAAAAGATACATGTACCCAAACCTTCATTGCAGCACTATTTACAATAGTCAGGACATGGAAGCTATCTAAATGTGCATTGATGGAGGAATGGATAAAGAAGATGTGGTACATATATATATATACAATGGGATATTACCCAGCTATAGAGTAGAATGAAATAATGACATTTGCAGCAACATGGATGGACCTAGAGATCGTCATACTGAGTGAAGTAAGTCAGACAGAGAAAGACAAATATATTATATCACTTATATGTGGAATCTAAGAAAAGGGTAAAAATGAACCTATTTACAAAACATAAATAGAGTCACAGATGTAGAATACAAACTTATGGCTACCAATAGGGAAGGAGGGGAGGAATAAATTTCGAGGTTGGAATTGACATATACACACTACTATATAAAATAGATAACTAATAAGAATCCACTGTACAGCACAGGGAACTCTACTCAATACTCTGTAATGTGCTATATGTGAATAGGATCTAAAAAATAGTGGATATATGTATATGTATAACTGATTCACTTTTCTGTACAGCAGAAACTAACACAACATTGTAAATTAACTATACTCCAATGAAAGTTAATTTAAAAAAAAGAAGTAATATCTGACTTTGACGAACCAACAATCTAGATGCATGAACAAGATAACACATGTGGAAAAATTGAAAAACTATATACAGTACCTTATCTTTAACAAAAATATACTTAAATTTTTGCATCTACCTTTAACTTTTTATTACAGGTAGTGACCCTCAGAGAAGGCGTGCTTTTTGATAAGATCAGAGGTAGTTAAGTCATTGTGGCATAGTCTTGAAGGATGGGTAGGTTTTGAGAAATGGAAAAGAACAGACTAGGGAACAACGTGAACAACATGGCATTTTGGGGGGAAGAGTTAGGAGTTATTCATCACACTTTAGTTAAGGAGTTATATTTAAATATTATTAAGTTCATGAAGGTAATCTTATCACAGTATTCACTTCTAATTTTTAGTTCATAATTGGTATAGAAATTATTATTCAAACATCTAATTGATATGAAATGAGTTTGGAATGATACTCATAGGGAAAGGAAACAAGTAATATATAACACAATATTTTCTTGGTGTGGAACCAAGTGTCACTAGGAAATACTTTTATATAATTTTCCTCTACTTTAGGAAACCAAAATTCTAACAAAGTTAGATGGAGCAATATATTTTCGTAAAATTCATCTTCCTTTACTACTGACTCTAATGTTATAGAATGAGGTATTATCCCTTGACAGTCTCCTAAAATCTGAATTGAAAACTTTTTGCAAAAAGAGAATTAAAATACTCTTAGTAATGTCTATTGAGAATTACAGTCCTCACCAGCAGCTTACTTTTCAGTGAATCACTTTAAAGTATTCTTTTAACTTCAGAATCTCTCCTTCCCATTAGCACTACTACCATGAATAATAATTTTCGTATCATTTGTAGAGATTGTCACCTTTCATGTACAAATATCACAATGGAACTCTTTTTTTTCTTATTCTCATCTTTGTATTTGCTGTGTTATATTGAGCTGAGCTGTACTACTCCACCTGACCAATAAGAAGGGATGCCACCTAACGTGTACTGTAACATGAAAAAAACCCTTAACTTGATGATTATATACTTGGAAATGACTTCATTTGTTTATCAATCCCATGAATTAGTTTATTTATGTAAAGTTCAAATGCAGTATTCAGTAACAATAAAGGAAAAAATCCCAGGAATTTCACAGCACTTTGAAAATCATTTTCCTAAGTATTAAATGAATGTGGAGAGTGAGCATCTTTTGCACTCCTAAGTAAAAACAAGAAGGGTAATATTTATTGAGTGCCTACTATGTGTCAGGCACTATATAACACATTGTCACAATCAATTTTTAATTCAAATTGTTCAAGGTTACACAATTTATAAATGCCAGAGTTGGGATTCAAATGGGGGACTGACTTAAGTGTTTATAAATGTTCCAGTATCCCATGTCACCTTTCTTTAGAGATCAAAAGCTTAATTAAATGAATAATGGCCTATCTGAATTCTAATCTTTATTATCTTTCACTGGGCCTTTTGGTTATTGATAGTATCACTTCTCAAAGTTGGTTGCCTGGGAGAGTTTTAAGACTCAACATAGGTCATTAAAACAGTTTTCTATCTAGACTATCATCAGTTTCAATTGCCTTCTCCTTTTTTTTTTTTGATACACTCCCAATTTCCCAATTCATCCCACCCTTGGTATCCATACGTTTGTTCTCTACATCTGTATCTCTATTTCTGCTTTGCAAATAAGTTCATCAGAATTTATACAGAGTAGAATACTGTTGATCATTCAATGCAATCTTAATCAAAATTCCAATGGCATTTCTCACAGAAAGAGAAAAACAGTCCTAAAATTTGTATCAAACCACAAAAGATCTCAAATAGCCAAGGAAATCATGAGAAAGCCAGAGGCATCACACCTCTGGATTTCAAACTATAATACAAAGCTACAGTAATTAAAACAGTATGGTACTGGCATAAAAATAAATACATAGACCAATGGAACAGAATAAAGAGCCCAGAAATAAACCCCAGCATTTATGGTCAACTAATATTTCACAACGGAGCCAAGAACACTCAATGGGGAAAGAATAGTCTCTTCAATAAATGGTGCAGGGAAAACTGGATAACCACATTCAGCTAAATAAAATTGCAACCTTATTTTACACTCTCACAAAAATTAGCTCAAAATGGATTAGAGACTTAAGTGTAACCCCTGATACTGTAAAAATTCTAGAAGAAAACATAGGGGAAAATCTCCTTGACATTGGTATTACTGAGGATTTTTTAGATATGATACCAAAAGCACAAGAAACAAGAGCAGAAGTCAAGGAGTGGTATTATAGCACACTTAAAAAGCTTCTGCACAGCAAAAGAAAAAATTAAAAATGAAAAAGCAATCTATGGAAAAGGAGAAAGGATTTGCAAACCATGTATCAGATAAGAAGCTAATATCAAAAATATATAAAGAACTCATGAGAGAGGTCCAAGATGGCAGTGTAGGATTACACTGAGCTCATGTCCTCCCATGGACACACTGAATCTACACCTACATACAGAGCAATTCTCACTGAAGAAGACCCGTTGGGGTCTTAGAACAGATCTCGGGGTGCATTAGAACAGCTAATGCACATAGAAGGACCACATAGAAATTGGTAGGAAAGATGGAGACACAGTATCCATGGGAACCTCACCCCTAATGCAGTAACCTGCAGTAGAGAGAGGTATTGTTGAAGAACCTGAGTGTAGACTCATCTGCCCTAGGATACAGTGAAAAAACAGCAGATTAAAGGGCACCTGGACTATACAGGAAGAAGATCCATTTACTAATCCTAGAGCTTCTGCCAAATGTGCAGGGAACTACTGGACACCTCTCTGGGTTTGGAAGTGCTGGTGAGTAACATTGTTTGAGTTCCCCCAGGGAATCCCCTTGGCTTACACCTGATCCAGCTTTAGTTGTCCCACCAAGATGAACTTGGTGAGGTGCTGCCCAGGGACTGGCCCCTGCCAGGGCTCACTCCAGTCTGAGCTCCCCGACCAATTCAGCTTCAGGCACAGTACTTTCCAGTTTCTGTTCCAGCTTCAGCTGACTTGCCAAAGCCATAAGGCACAAGCCATCTACACAGGGGATGTTTCCATACAAAGCCATTTTTTCAAGATCAGAAGTAGCTGTTTTGACTAATTCATAGAAACAAAAAACAAAAGTCAAACAAAATAAGAAGACAGAAGAATACGTTCCAAATGAAACAACAAGAAAAATCCCTATTGAAACAGAGATAAATGATTTACCTGATAAAGAGTTCAAGAAGTAGTCATAAGAATGCTCTATGAACTTGGGAGTAGAATGGAGGAATTCAGTGGGAACTTCAACAAAGACTTAGAAAATATAATAAAAATCCAATCAGAACTGAAGAAGACAAAAACTGAAATAAAAAATACACTAGAGGGTATCAACAGCAAATTAGATGTTACAGAATAATGGGTAAGCAATCTAGAATATTGGAAATCACACAATCAGAACAGTAAAAATTTAAAAAATCAGAGTTTATGGGATGGTGAAACAACATCAAGCATACTAACATTTCCATTATAGGGATCCCAAAAGGAAAAGAGAGAGAGAAAAGGACAGAAAATTTATCTGATGAAATAAAGGCTGAAAATTTCCCTGAACTAGTGAAGGAAACAGACATCCAGGCACAGGAAGTACAGAGAGTCCCAAACAAGTTGAACCCAAAGATATCCATGCCAAAACATATTATAAATAAAATGACAAAAGTTAAAGTCTATAAAGAGGGAATCTTAAAGACAATGAGAGAAAAGCAACTAGTTACCTATAAAAAAAACTCCCATAAGACTATCAGTTGACTTTTCAGAAGAAAATTTCCAGGCCAGAAGGGAGTGGCAGGATATATTTAAAGTGTTAAAGGAAAAATCTTACAACCTACAATACTCTACCCAGAAAGATTATCATTCAGAATTGAAGGAGAGATAAAGAGTTTTCCAGAGAAGCATAAATTAAAGTTCATCACCACTAAACCAGCCTTACAAAAAATGTTAATGGATCTTCTTTAAGTGGAAAAGAAAAGACCACAACTAGAAATAAGGAAAAATATGAAAGAAAAATATCTCACTGGTTAAGGAAAATATACATGAAAGTCAGTGGATCAGCCACTTAAAAAGATAGTATGAAGGTTAAAAGACAATAGTCATATAATCAAGCATACTTTCAATAAGTAATTAAGAGATACACAAAACAAAAAGATGCAAAATATGAAAAGAGGGGAGGGGGAGTAAAAATATAGTGCTTTTAGAATGCCTTTGAACTTAAGGGACTATAAGCTTAAAACAGAAAGCTATATATACAGGTTAATATATATGAATCTCATGGTAACCACAAACCTAAAAACTGCAGTAGATAAACAAAAAATAAAGAGAAAGGAATCCAAACATATTACTAAAACAATCCATCAAACAACAAGGAAAGAAATCAAGAGAAGGAAATAGGAACAGATAAGACCTACAAAAAAAACCCCAGAAAACAATTAACAAAATGGCAATAAGTACATGCCTATCAATAATTACTTTAAATGTAAAATAGACAAAATACTCCAATCAAAAGATGTAGGGTAGCTGAATGCATAAAAAAAAAGACCCATCTATATGTTTCCTAAAATACACTCACCTTAGATCTACAGACACACATAGACTAAAAGTGAGGGGATGGAAAAAGACATTTCACGTAAATAAAAAGAAAAGAAAGCTGATGTAGCAATATTCTTATCAGACAAAATAACCTTTAAAAAAAACATAAGAAAAAGCAAAGAAAGGTATTGGTTAATGATAAAGGGGTCAGTCCAACAAGAAGTTATAATATTTGTAAAAATTTCTGCACCCAACAGAGAAGCACCTAAATATATAAAGTAGCTATTAACATAAATAAAGGGAGAGACACTAATACAATAATATTAGGGGACTTTAATAGCTCACTTACATCAATGGATAGATCATCCAGACAGAAAATCAATAAGGAAACAGTGGTCTTTTATGACACATTAGACAAAATGAATTTAATAGATACATATAGAACATTCAATCCAATAGAAGAACACATTCTTTTCAAATGCATATGGAACATTCTCCAGGATAACAAAACAAGACGTGGTAAATTTAAGAAAATTGAAATAATATCAACCACCTTTTCCAACCACAAAGATATGAGAGTAGAAGTCAACTACAAGAAAAAAAAAAACCTGCAAAAAACACCAACACGTGGAGGCTAAACAACATGCTACTAAAAAACATTGGATCACTGAAGAAATCAAAAAGGAAATTAAAAAATACCAAGAGATAAATGAAAAGAGAAACACAACAATCCATAACCCATGGGATGCCACAAAAGCAGATCTAAGAGGGAAGTTTAGAGCAATACAAGCTTACTTCACTAAACAAGAAAAATCTCAAATAAACAATATAACTTTACACCTGGAAGAACTAGGAAAAAAAAGAAAAACAAACCCCAAAGGTAGTAAAAGAAATCATAAAATCAGAGCAGAAATAAATGAAATAGAGACTAAAAAAGCAAGAGAAAAATCAATAAAACTAAAAGCTGCTTTTTTGAAAAGACAAACAAGATTGATAAACCTTTACCCAGACTCATCAAGAAAAAACGGGAGAGACCCCAAATCAATAAAATCAGAAAAGAAAAGGGAGAAGTTACAATTGACATCATAGAAATACAAAGGATCATAAGAGACTACTATGAACAACAATATGCCAATAAAATGGACACCCTAGAAAAATTCTCAGAGATGTGCAATCTCTGAAGACTGAGCAGGAAGAAATAGAAAATATGAACAGACCAATTACCAGTGATGAAACTGAATCAGAAATTTTAAAACTTTCAATGAACAAAAGTCCAGGACCAGATGGCTTCAAAAGTGAATTCTAGGGATTTCCATGGTGGCACAGTTGTTAAGAATCCACCTGCCAATGCAGGGGACAAGGGTTTGATCCCTGGTCTGGGAAGATCCCACATGCCATGAAGTAACTAAGCTTGTGCACCACAACTACTGAGCCTGTGCTCTAGAGCCCATGAGCCACAACTACAGAAGCCCATGTACCTAAAGCCCATGCTCCACAACAAGAGAAGCCACAGCAATGAAAAGCCCATGCACCACGAAAAAAAGTAGCCCCCACTCACCATAACTAGAGAAAGCCAGTGCACAGCAATGAAGACCCAATGCAGCCAAAAATAAATAAAATAAACTTTTAAAAATTAAATAAATTTATTTAAAAAGTGGATTCTACCAAACATTTAAAGAAGAGTTACAACTATCTTTCTCAAACTATTCCAAAAATTGCAGAGCTAAGGACACTTTCACACTTATTCTATGAAGCCAGCATCACCCTGATCCCAAAGCAAGACAAGAATACAAGAAAAAAAGAAAATTACAGGCCAATATCACTGATGAACATAGATGCAAAAGTTAACAAATTATCGGCAAACCAAATCCAACTATACATTAAAATACACCATGATCAAGTGGGATTTATCCCAGGGATGCAAGGAGTTTTCAATATCCACAAATCAAACAGTGTGATACAGTACATAAAAAAATTGAGGAATAAAAATCATATGATCATCTCAATAAATGCGGAAAAAGCTTCTGACAAAATTCAACATCCATTTATGATAACAAATCTCGAGAAAGTGGGCATAGAGGGAATATACTTCAACATAATAAAGGCCATGTATGACAAACCCACAGCTAATATCATACTCAATAGTGAAAAGCTGAAAGCATTTCCTTTAAGATCAGGAACAAGGCAAGGATTCCCATTCCTGCAACGTTTATTCAACATCTTATTGGAAGTCTTAGCCACAGCAGTCAGACAAGAAAAAGAAATAAAAGGCATCCAAATTGGGAAGGAAGAAGCAAAACTGTCACTGTTTGCAGATGATATGATACTATACATAGAAAAGCCTAAAGACGCTCCCAGAAAACTACTAGAGCTCATCAATGAATTCACTAAAGTTGCAGGATACAAGATTAATATACAGAAAGGTGTTGCATTTCTATACACTAACAATGAACTATGAGTAAGATAAAGTAAGAAGAGTCATGGGTAGTACTACCACTGGAATTTTACACAGAACTAGAACAAAAAAATTCACAATTTGTATGGAAACAAAAAACCCCGAATAGCCAAGGCAATCTTGAGAATGAAAAACGGAGCTGGAGGAATCAGGATCCCTGACTTCAGACTATACTACAAAGCTACAGTAATCAAGACATTATGGTACTGGCACAAAAACAGAAAGATAGATCAATGGAACAGGATAGAAAGCCCAGAGATAAACCCACGCACATATAGTCACCTTATCTTTGATAAAGGAGGCAGGAATGTACAGTGGTGAAAGGACAGCCTCTTCAATAAGTGGTGCTGGGAAAACTGGACAGGTACATGTAAAAGTATGTGATTAGAACATTCCCTAACACCATACACAAAAATAAGCTCAAAATGGATTAAAGACCTAAATGTAAGGCCAGAAACTATCAAACTCGTAGAGGAAAACATAGGCAGAACACTCTATGACATAAATCACAGCAAGATCCTTTCTGACCCACCTCCTAGAGAAATGGAAATAAAAACAAAAATAAACAAATGGGACCTAATGAAACTTCAAAGCTTCTGCACAGCAAAGGAAACCATAAATAAGACCAAAAGACAACCCTCAGAATGGGAGAAAATATTTGCACATGAAACAACTGACAAAGGATTAATCTCCAAAATTTATAAGCAGCTCATGCAGCTCAATAATAAAAAAACAAACAACCCAATCCAAAAATGGGCAGAAGACCTAAATAGACATTTCTCCAAAGAAGATATACAGACTGCCAACAAACACATGAAAGAATGCTCAACATCATTAATCATTAGAGAAATGCAAATCAAAACTAAAATGAGTTATCACCTCACACCTGTCAGAATGGCCAGCATCAAAAAATCTACAAACAATAAATGCTGTAGAGGGTGTGGAGTAAAAGGAACCCTCTTGCACTGTTGGTGGGCACATAAATTGATACAGCCACTATCGAGAAGAGTATGGAGGTTCCCTCGAAAACTAAAAATAGAACTACCATATAACCCAGCAATCCCACTACTGTGCATGTACTCTGAGAAAACGATAATTCAAAAAAACTCATGTACCCAAATGTTCATTGCAGCTCTATTTACAATAGCCCAGAGATGGAAGCTACCTAAGTGTCTGTTATCGGATGAATGGATAAAGAAGATGGGGCACATATATACAATGGAATATTACTCAGCCATAAAAATAAACAAAATTGAGTTATTTGTAGTGAGGTGGATGGACCTAGAGTCTGTCATATAGAGTGAAGTAATTCAGAAAGAGAAAGACAAATACCGTATGCTAACACATATATATGGAATCTAAGAAAAAAATGTAATGAAGAACCTAGGGGTAAGACGGGAATAAAGACACAGACCTACTAGAGAATGGACTTGAGGATATGGGGAGGGGGAGGGGTAAGCTGTGACAAAGTGAGAGATTGGCATGGACATATATAGACTACCAAACGTAAAATAGATAGCTAGTGGGAAGCAGCTGCATAGCACAGGGAGATCAGCTAGGTGGTTTGTGACCACCTACAGGGCTGGTATATGGAGGGTGGGAGCAAGGGAGATGCAAGAGGGAGGAGTTACGGCAACATATGTATATGTATAACTGATTCACTTTGTTATAAAGCAGAAACTAACGCACCATTGTAAAGCAATTATATTCCAATAAAAATGTAGAAAAAAAAAGATAAAGTAAGAAAACAACCCCATTTACCACTGCATCAAAAAGCATAAAATACCTATGAATAAACCTACCTAAGGAGACAAAATAACTGTACTTGGAAAACTATAAGACACTGATGAAAGAAATTGATAATGACAAACAAATGGAAAGATATACCATGTTCTTGGATTGGAAGAATTAATATTGTTAAAATGACCAAACTACCCAGTCCACAGATTCAATTCAATCCTTATGAAAATATCAATGACATTTTACACAGATATATAACAAATAATTTTAAAATATTTATGGAAACACAAAAGACCCCAAATAGCCAAAACAGTTTTGATAAAGAAGAATAGAGCAGGATGAATCCCACTCCCTGACTTTAGGCTACACTACAAAACTACAGTAACCAAAATTACTTCTTTGTCTTGAAGTATATTTGATTTACAATATTATATTAGTTTCAAGTGCAAAGCATAGGAATTCAGTATTTTGCAGATTATACTCCATTATAAATTATTGAAAGGTAATGGCTATAATTCCCTGTGCTATACAATATATCCTTGTTGTTCATTTTATACATAGTAATTTATATCAGCTAATCCAATACCCCTAGTTTTTCCCTCCCTGCTTCTTTCTCCCGTTTGGTAATCATAAATTGGTTTTCTATATTTGGGAATCTGCTTTTGTTTTTTGTTATTTTTTTAACATCTTTATTGGGGTATAATTGCTTTACAATGGTGTGTTAGTTTCTGCTTTATAACAAAGTGAATCAGTCATACATAAACATATGTTCCCATATGTCTTCCCTCTTGCGTCTCCCTCCCTCCCACCCTCCCTATCCCACCCCTCCAGGCTGTCACAAAGCACCGAGCCAATATCCCTGTGCAATACGGCTGCTTCCCACTAGCTATCTACCTTACTACGTTTGTTAGTGTGTATATGTCCATGACTCTCTCTCGCCCTGTCACAGCTCACCCTTCCCCCTCCCCATAACCTCAAGTCCGTTCTCTAGGAGGTCTACGTCTTTATTCCTGCCTTACCCCTAGGTTCTTCATGACATTTTTTTTTCTTAAATTCCATATATATGTGTTAGCATACAGTATTTGTCTTTCTCTTTCTGACTTACTTCACTGTGTATGACAGACTCTAGGTCTATCCACCTCATTACAAATAGCTAAATTTCGTTTCTTTTTATGGCTGAGTAATATTCCATTGTATATATGTGCCACATCTTCTTTATCCATTCATCCGATGATGGGCACTTAGGTTGTTTCCATCTCCGGGCTATTGTAAATAGAGCTGCAATGAATATTTTGGTACATGACTCTTTTTGAATTTTGGTTTTCTCAGGGTATATGCCCAGTAGTGGGATTGCTGGGTCATATGGTAGTTCTATTTGTAGTTTTTTAAGGAACCTCCATACTGTTATCCATAGTGGCTGAACCAATTCACATTCCCAGCAGCAGTGCAAGAGTGTTCCCTTTTCTCCACACCCTCTCCAGCATTTATTGCTTCTAGATTTTTTGATGATGGCCATTCTGACTGGTGTGAGATGATATCTCATTGTAGTTTTGATTTGCATTTCTCTAATGATTAATGATGTTGAGCATTCTTTCATGTGTTTGTTGGCAGTCTGTATATCTTCTTTGGAGAAATGTCTATTTAGGTCTTCTGCCCATTTTTGGATTGGGTTGTTTGTTTTTTTGTTATTGAGCTGCATGAGCTGCTTGTAAATTTTGGAGATTAATCCTTTGTCAGTTGCTTCATTTGCAAATATTTTCTCCCATTCTGAGGGTTGTCTTTTGGTCTTGTTTATGGTTTCCTTTGCTGTGCAAAAGCTTTGAAGTTTCATTAGGTCCCATTTGTTTATTTTTGTTTTTATTTCCATTACTCTAGGAGGTGGGTCAGAAAGGATCTTGCTGTGATTTATGTCATAGAGTGTTCTGCCTATGTTTTCCTCTACGAGTTTGATAGTTTCTGGCCTTACATTTAGGTCTTTAATCCATTTTGAGCTTATTTTTGTGTATGGTGTTAGGGAGTGATCTAATCTCATACTTTTACATGTACCTGTCCAGTTTTCCCAGCACCACTTATTGAAGAGGCTGTCCTTTCTCCAGTGTACATTCCTGCCACCTTTATCAAAGATAAGGTGTCCATATGTGCATGGGTTTATCTCTGGGCTTTCTATCTTGTTCCATTGATCTATCTTTCTGTTTTTGTGCCAGTACCATACCGTCTTGATAACTGTAGGTTTGTAGTATAGTCTGAAGTCAGGGAGCCTGATTCCTCCAGTTCCTTTTTTCGTTCTCAAGATTGCTTTGGCTATTCGGGGTCTTTTGTGTTTCCATAAAAATTGCAAAATTTTTTCTTCTAGTTCTGTGAAAAATTCCAGTGGTAGTTTGATAGGAATTGCATTGAATCTGTAGATTGCTTTGGGTAGTAGAGTCATTTTCACAATGTTGATTCTTCCAATCCAAGAACATGGTATATCTCTCCAGCTATTTGTATCATCTTTAATTTCTTTCATCAGTGTCTTATAATTTTCTGCATACAGGTCTTTTGTCTCCTTAGGGAGGTTTATTCCTAGATATTTTATTCTTTTTGTTGCAATGGTAAATGGGAGTGTTTTCTTGATTTCACTTTCAGATTTTTCATCATTAGTATATAGGAATGCCAGAGATTTCTGTGCATTAATTTTGTATCCTGCCACTTTACCAAATTCATTGATTAGCTCTAGTAGTTTTCTGGTAGCCTCTTTAGGGTTCTCTATGTATAGGATCATGTCATCTGCAAACAGTGACAGCTTTACTTCTTCGTTTCCGATTTGGATTCCTTTTATTTCCTTTTCTTCTCTGATTGCTGTGGCTAAAACTTCCAAAACTATGTTGAATAAGAGTGGTGAGAGTGGGCAACCTTGTCTTGTTCCTGATCTTAGTGGAAATGCTTTCAGTTTTTCACCATTGAGGATGATGTTTGCTGTGGGCTTGTCATATATGGCATTTATTATGTTGAGGAAAGTTCCCTCTATGCCTACTTTCTGCAGGGTTTTTTATCATAAATGGGTGTTGAATTTTGTCAAAAGCTTTCTCTGCATCTATTGAGATGATCATATGGTTTTTCTCCTTCAGTTTGTTAATATGGTTTATCACATTGATAGATTTGCGTATATTGAAGAATCCTTGCATTCCTGGAATAAACCCCACTTGATCATGGTGTATGATCCTTTTAATGTGCTGTTGGATTCTCTTTGCTAGTATTTTGTTGAGGATTTTTGCATCTATGTACATCAGTGATATCGACCTGTAGTTTTCTTTCTTTGTGACATCCTTGTCTGGTTGTGGTATCAAGGTGATGGTGGTGTCGAAGAAGGAGTTTGGGAGTGTTCCTCCCTCTGCTATATTTTGGAAGAGTTTGAGAAGGAAAAGTGTTAGCTCTTCTCTAAATGTTTGATAGAATTCGCCTGTGAAGCCATCTAGTCCTGGGCTTTTGTTTGTTGGAAGATTTTTAATCACAGTTTCAATTTCAGTGCTTGTGATTCGCCTGTTCATATTTTCTCTTTCTTCCTGATTCAGTCTTGGCAGGTTGTGCAATTCTAAGAATTTGTCCATTTCTTCCAGATTGTCCATTTTATTGGCATAGAGTTGCTTGTAGTAATCTCTCATGATCTTTTATTTCTGCAGTGTCAGTTGTTACCTCTCCTTTTTCATTTCTAATTCTATTGATTTGAGTCTTCTCCTTTTTTTTCTTGATGAGTCTGGCTAGTGGTTTATCTATTTTGTTTATCTTCTCAAAGAACCAGCTTTTAGTTTTATTGATCTTTGTTATTGTTTCCTTCATTTCTTTTTCATTTATTTCTGATCTGATTTTTATGATTTCTTTCCTTCTGCTAGCTTTGGGTTTTTTTGTCCTTCTTTCTCTAATTGCTTGAGGTGCAAGTTTAGGTTTTTTATTCTAGATGTTTCCTGCTTCTTAAGGTGGGCTTGTATTGCTATAAACTTCCCCCTTAGAAATGCTTTTGCTGCATCCCATAGGTTTTGGGTCATTGTGTCTCCATTGTCATTTGTTTCTAGGTATTTTTTGATTTCCTCTTTGATTTCTTCAGTGATCACTTCATTATTAAGTAGTGTATTGTTTAGCCTCCATGTGTTTGTATTTTTTACAGATCTTTTCCTGTAATTGACATCTAGTCTTATGGCGTTGTGGTCAGAAAAGATACTTGATACAATTTCAATTTTCTTAAATTTACCAAGGCTTGATTTGTGACCCAAGATATGATCTATCCTGGAGAATGTTCCATGAGCACTTGAAGAAAATATGTATTCTGTTGTTTTTGGATAGAGTGTCCTATAAATATCAATTAAGTCCATCTTGTTTAATGTATCATTTAAAGCTTGTGTTTCCTTATTTATTTTCATTTTGGATGATCTGTCCATGGGTGAAAGTGGGGTGTTAAAGTCCCCTACTATGAGTGTGTTACTGTCGATTTCCCCTTTTAGGCTGTTAGTATTTGCCTTATGTATTGAGGTGCTCCTATGTTGGGTGCATAAATATTTACAATTGTTATATCTTCTTCTTGGATCGATCCCTTGATCATTATGTAGTGTCCTTCTTTGTCTCTTTTAATAGTCCTTATTTTAAAGTCTATTTTGTCTGATATGAGAATTGCTACTCCAGCTTTCTTTTGGTTTCCATTTGCATGGAATATCTTTTTCCATCCCCTTACTTTCAGTCTGTATGTGTCTCTAGGTCTGAAGTGGGTCTCTTGTACACAGCATATATAAGGGTCTTGTTTTTGTATCCATTCAGCTAATCTGTGTCTTTTGGTGGGAGCACTTACTCCATTTACATTTAAGGTAAATAATCGATATGTATGTTCCTATTCCCATTTTCTAAATTGTTTTGGGTTCGTTATTATAGGTCTTTTCCTTCTCTCTTTTTTTTCTTGCCTAGAGAAGATCCTTTAGCATTTGTTGTAAAGCTGGTTTGGTGGTGCTGAACTCTCTCAGCTTTTGCTTGTCTGTAAAGGTTTTAATTTCTCCATCAAATCTGAATGAGATCCTTGCTGGGTAGAGTAGTCTTGGCTGCAGGTTTTTCTCCTTCATCACTTTCAGTATGTCCTGCCACTCCCTTCTGGCTTGTAGGGTTTCTGCTGAGAGATCAGCTGTTAACCTTATGGGGATTCCCTTATGTGTTACTTGTTGTTTTTCCCTTGCTGCTTTTAATATGCTTTCTTTGTATTTAATTTTTGACAGTTTGATTAATATGTGTCTTGGCGTATTTCTCCTTGTATTTATCCTGTATGGGACTCTCTTCTCTTCCTGGACTTGATTGTCTATTTCCTTTCCCATATTAGGGAAGTTTTCAACTATAATCTCTTCAAATATTTCTTCAGTCCCTTTCTTTTTCTCTTCTTCCTCTGGAACCCCTATAATTCGAATGTTGGTGCGTTTAATGTGGTCTCAGAGGTCTCTGAGACTGTCCTCAGTTCTTTTCATTCTTTTTTCTTTATTCTGCTCTGCAGTAGTTATTTCCACTATTTTATCTTCCAGGTCACTTATCCGTTCTTCTGCCTCAGTTATTCTGCTATTGATCCCATCTAGAGTACTTTTAATTTCATTTATTGTGTTGTTCATCGTTGCTTGTTTCATCTTTATTTCTTCTAGGTCCTTGTTAACTGTTTCTTGCATTTTGTCCACTCTATTTCCAAGATTTCGGATCATTCTTACTATCATTATTCTGAATTCTTTTTCAGGTAGGCTGCCTATTTCCTCTTCATTTGTTAGGTCTGGTGCATTTTTATCTTGCTCCTTTATCTGCTGCGTGTTTTTCTGTCTTCTCATTTTGCTTATCTTACTGTGTTTGGGGTCTCCTTTTTGCAGGCTGCAGGTTCGTAGTTCCTGCTGTTTTTGATGTCTGTCTCCAGTGGCTAAGGTTGGTTCAGTGGGTTGTGTAGGCTTCCTGGTGGAGGGGACTAGTGCCTGTGTTGTGGTGGATGAGGCTGGATCTTGTCTCTCTAGTGGGCAGGTTCTCATCCGGTGGTGTGTTTTGGGGTGTCTGTGGCCTTATTATGATTTTAGGCAGCCTCTCTGCTAATGGGTGGGGGTGTGTTCCTGTTTTGCTAGTTGTTTGGCATAGGTTGTCCAGCACTGTGGCTTGCTGGTCGTTGAGTGAAGCTGGGTGCTGGTGTTAATATGGAGGTCTCTGGGAGATTTTCACCATTTGATATTATGTGGAGCTGGGAGGTCTCTTGTTGACCAGTGTCCTGAAGTTGGCTCTCCTACCTCAGAGGCAGAGCCCTGACTCCTGGCTGGAGCACCAAGAGCCTTTCATCCACACGGCTCAGAATAAAAGGGAGAAAAAGTAGAGGGAATTAGTAGAAGTATGAGGAAAGAAAGAAGGAAAGGAGGGAAGGAAGGAAGGAAGAAAGAAAGAAAGAAGCAAAGAAGGAAAGAAGGCAAGAAGGAAAGAAAGGAGGGAGGGAGGGAGGAAGGAAGGAAGGAGGGAAAGAAGGAAAAAAGAAAGAAAGAAGATACAGTAAAAATAAAATAAAGTATAATAAAGTTATTGAATTAAAAAATTCTTATTTAGAAAAAAAAAAAAGGAAGGATAGAGCCTTAGGACAAATGTTGGAAGCAAAGCTATACAGACAAAGTCTTACACAGAAACATACACATACATCCTCACTAAAAGAGGTAAAGGGGGAAAAATCATAAATCTTGCTGTCAGAGACCACCTCCTCAATTTTGGATGATTCGTTGTCGAAAGGAGGGAAGGAAGGAAGGAAAGAAAGAAAGAAAGAAAGAAAGAAAGAAAGAAAGAACGAAGGTAAAGTATAATAATGTTATTAAAATTAAAATTGATTATTAAGAAAAATATTTTAAAAAAAAAACCATGGAAGGATAGAACCCTAGGACAAATGGTGGAAGCAAGACTATACAGGCAAGATCTCACACAGAAGCATACACATACACATTCACAAAAAGAGGAATAGGGAAAAAAATCATAGATCTTGCTCCTAAAGTCCACTTCCTTAATTTGGGATGATTGGTTGTCTATTCAGGTATTCCACAGATGCAGGGTATATCAAGTTGATTGTGGAGCTTTAATCCGCTGCTTCTGAGGCTGCTGGGAGAGATTTCCCTTTCTCTTCTTTGTTCTCACAGCTCACAGGGGCTTAGTTTTGGATTTGGCCCTGCCTCTGCGTGTAGGTCGCTGGAGGGCGTCTGTTTTTTGCTCAGACAGGACGGGGTTAAAGGAGCCGCTGATTCGGGGGCTCTGGCGCACTCAGGCCGGCGGGGAGGGAGGGGCACGGAGTGCGGGGCGGGCCTGCGGCGGCAAAGTCCAGCGTGACTTTGCACCAGCCTGAGGCCCGCCGTGCGTTCTCCCGGGGAAGTTGTCCCTGGATCCCGGGAACCTGGCATTGGCGGGCTGCACAGGCTCCGCGGAAGAGGGGTGTGGAGAGTGACCTGTGCTCGCACACCGGCCCCTCGGTGGCAGCAGCAGCAGCCTTAGCGTCTCCCGCCCGTCTCTGGGGTCCGTGCTTTCAGCCGTGGCTCGCGCCCGTCTCTGGGGTCCGTGCTTTTAGCTGCGGCTCGCGCCCGTCTCTGGGGTTCGCGCTTTTAGCCGCGGCTCGCGCCCGTCTCTGGAGTTCCTTTAAGCAGCGTTCTTAAACCCCTCTCCTCACGCACCAGGAAACAAAGGGGGAAGAAAAAGCCTCTTGCTTCTTCGTCAGGTGCAGACTTTTCCCCGGACTCCCTCCCAGCTAGCCGTGGTGTACTAACCCCTTCAGGCTATGTTCAAGCCGCCAACCCCAGTCCTCACCCTGTGCTCCGTCCGAAACCGAAACCCGAGCCTCAGAGCCTCAGCTCGGAGCCCCGCCCGCCCCGGCGGGTGAGCAGACAAGCCTCTCGGGCTGGTGAGTGCCGTTCGGCACCGATCCTCTGTGTGGGAATGTCCCCGCTTTGCCCTCCGCACCCGTTGCTGTGCACTCCTCCGCGGCTTCGAAGCTCCCCCCTCCGCCTCCGGCAGTCTCCGCCTGCGAAGGGGCTTCCTAGTGTGTGGAAACTTTTCTTCCTTCACAGCTCCCTCCCACTGGTGCAGGTGCCGTCCCTATTCTTTTGTCTCTGTTTTTTCTTTTGCCCTACCCAGGTACGTGGGGAGTTTCTTGCCTTTTGGGAGATCTGAGGTCTTCTGCCAGCGTTCAGTAGGTGTTCTGTAGGAGTTGTTCCACGTGTAGATGTATTTCTGGTGTATCTGTGGGGAGGAAGGTGATCTCCGCGTCTTACTCTTCCGCCATCTTCAAGGTCCCCCCTCTTCTGTTTGCATATACATATATTTGCATCATTTTTTCGATGCTTCACTTAAGTGACATCATGCAGTACTTGTCTTTCTCTGTCTGGCTTATTTCAATAAGCATAATACTCTCCAGATCCATCCAAGTAGCTGCAAATGGCAGAATTTCATTCCTTTGTATGACTGAGTAACATTCCATTGTATGTGTATACCACATCTTATTTATCCACTCATCTTTTGTTGGGCTCTTGTGTTGCTTTTGTGTCTTGGCTATTGTGAATAATGCTGCTGTGAACATTGGGGTACCTGTATCTTTTCAAATTAGTGTTTTCTTTGTTTCCAGATATATACTGAGGATTGGAATAGCTGGATCATATGGTAGTTCTATGTTTAGTTTTCTGAGGAAACTCCTCCATACTGTTTTTCATAATGGCTGCACCAATTTACACTCCAACCAACAGTGTATAAGGGTTCCCTTTTCTCCACATCCTCTCTAACATTTATTTCTAGACTTTTCGATGATAGCCATTCTGACAAGTGTAGGTGATATCTCATATTTATTTTGATTTGCATTTCTTTTATGATTAGCATAGTTGATCATCTTTTCATGTGCCTTTAGCCATTTTTATGTCTTCTTTGGAAAAATGTCTATTCAAGTCTTCTGTCCATTTTTCGATTAGGTTGCTTGTTCTTTTGATATTGAGTTGTATGAGTTCTTTGTAGATTTTGGATATTAACCCGCTGTCAGTCACATCATTTGCAAATAATTTCGTCCATTCCATTGGTTGTCTTTTCATTTTGTCAATGGTTTCCTTGTTGTGCAATAGATTTTAAGTTTAATTAGGTCTGATTTGTTCATTTTTGCTGATTTCTTTGGCCTTAGGAGACAAATCCAATATATATATATATATATATATATATATATATATATATATATATATATAGGCACGATTTATGTCAAAGAGTGTTCTGCCAATGTTCTCTTCTAGAAGTTTTATGTTTCCAGGTCTTACATTTGGGTCTTTATTCCATATGGAGTTTATTTTTGTATGTGGTGTGAAGGAATGTTCTAATCTCATTGTTTTACACGTAGCTGTTCAGTTTTCCCAGCACCACTTATTGAAGAGGCTGTCTTTTCTCCTTCGTATATTCTTGCCTTCGTTGACATAGAGTAATTGACCATAGGTGCCTCAGTTTATTTCTGGGCTCTCTATCCTGTTCCATTGATGTATGTGTCTGTTTCTGTGACAGAACCATGTTGTTTTAATAACTCTAGCTTTGTAATATAGTGTGACTGAGAAGATTATACATCCAGCTTTATTATTTTTTCTCACAATTTCTTCAGTAATTCAGCATCTTTTGTGGTTTCATGTGAATTTTAGAAATATTTGTTCTTGTTCTGTGAAAAAGGTCATGCATATTTCAACAAAATTACATTAAATCTGTAGATTGCTTTAGATAGTATGGCCATTTTAGCAATAATTATTATTCCAGTCCAAGAGTATGAGATATCTTTCCATTTCTTTATATCATCTTTAATTTCCTTCATTAATGTTTCAAGTTTTCATAGTATAGGTCTTTCACCTCCTTGGTTAAGTTTATTCCTGGTATTTTGTTCTTTTCGATGGGATTTTAAATGGTATTTTTTTTTCTTTTTCTTTCTCGTGTTTCATTATTATTGTATAGAAATGCAACATATTTCTGTACACAAATCTTGAATCCTGCAACCTTTCTAATTTTTTAAAATTAATTCTTATAGTTTTTGGGTGGAGACTTTAGAGTTCTCTATATAAATTATCATGTCATCTCCAAATGGTGAGAGTTTTACCCCTTCCCTTCCAATTTGGATACATTTTATTTCTTTCCCTTGTCTTGTTGTTGTGGCTAGGACTTCTAATAACATGTTAAATAGAAGTGGTGAGAGTGGCAATCCTTGTCTTGTTCCTAAATTTAGTGGGAAGGCTTTCAACATTTTGCCATTGTATATGAAGTTGGCTGTAGTTTTGCAATAAGTAGCCTTTATTATGTTGAGATATGTTCCTGCTATACCTACTTTGATGAGAGATTTTATCATGAATGAATAGCATTGTCAAATGATTATTTCTGCAACTACTGAGATGATTATGTGTTTTTCATACTTCCTTCTATTAATGTGATGTGTCACACTGATTGATTTGCAAATGTTGAACCATCCGTTTGACCCTGGAATAAATTCAAATGGATCATGGTGTATGATGTTTTACATACATTGTTCGATTTGGTTTGCTAATATTTTGTTGAGGACTATTGCATCTTTATTCACCAAAAATATTGGCTTGTCATTTTCTTTTATGTAGTGTCTTTCTCTTGTTTCTGTATATGAATAATGGTGGCATCCTAGAATTAATTTGTTAGTATTCCCTCTTCATTTTTTTTGGAATAGTTTGAAAAGGATAGGTATTAATTCTTCATATGTTTGATAGAATGCCCCTGTGAAGCTGTCTGGTCCTGAACTTTTGTTTACTGGGAGTTTTTATTTTTGAATTACAAATTCAATTTCACTTCTAGTGATTAGACTGCTCCAATTCTCTGTTTCTTTTTGATTCAATCTTGGCAGGTTGTATGTTTCTAGAAATTGGTCCATTTCTTTCAGGTTGTCCCATTTGTTGGCATATAGCTGTTTATAGTATTCTCTTATGATTTTTTGTATCTCTGTGGTATTGGTTGGTTTTTCCCTTCTTTCATTTCTTATTCTGTTTATATGTGTCTCTCTTTTCTTCTTCATGAGCTTATCTACATATTGATCAATTTGTTTGTCTTTTCAAAAAAACAGTTCTTAGTTTCATTTATCTTTTCTTTTTTTGATGTCTATTTTATTTATTTCCTCTCTGATATTTATTATTAACTTCCTTCTGCTCACTTTGGACTTTGTTCTTCTTCCAATTGTTTTATGTGGTATGTCAGATTGTTTGAGAGTTTTCTCATTTCTTGAGGTAGGCCTGTTTCACTATAAACTTCCTTTTTAGAACTGCTTTTTCTGCAGCCCATAGATTTTGGAAAGTTGTGTTTCCGTTATCATTTGCCTTGAGATACATTCTGATTTCTTCTTTAATTTAATCATTGACCCACTGGATTTTCAGTAGTATGTTGTTTAGTCTCCACATGTTTCTGTTATCTCCATTTTTAATTCTGTAATTGATTTCTAGTTTAATATTATTGTGGTTGGAAAAAATGATTGATATAATTTCTATCCCCTTAAATTTGTTGACACTTGTTTTGTGGCCTAACATGTGATCTGTCCTGGAGACCATCCCATGTGCACTTGAAAAGAATGTATATTTTGCTGTTTTTGGATGTAACGTCCTATAGATATTTATTAAGTCCAGTTGCTCTATTCTGTCATTTAAGAGCACTGTTTTCTTATTTACTTTCTGTCTGAACGATCTGTCCACTGATGTCAGTGGAGTATTAAAGTCCCCTAATATTATGGTATTATTTACCATTTCTCCCATTTTGTCTGTTAGCATTTGTTTTATATACTTAAGTGCTCCTGTATTGGGTGTATATATTTTGAGTGAATATTCTCTATTTTCATTAATCCCTTTATCATTATATGATGCCCTTCTCTGTCTTTTTTATAGCCTTTGTTTAAAATCTACTTTTTCTGATATGGATATTGCTACCTCTGTTTTATTTTCATTTTTGTTTGCATGAAATATCTTTTTCTATACTCCCACTTTCAGTTTTTGTGGATTTTTTAGTCATGAAGTGAGTCTCTTGTAGGCAGCACATTGAAGGGTCTTTTTTTTTTAATCCAATCAACCACTATGTCTTTGATTGGAGCAGTTAGTACACTGACATTTAAAGTAATTAATGAAAGGTATGTAATTATTGCCATTTTATTACATTTTTCCAGTTGTTTTTGTAGTTCTTCTCTGTTCATTTATTCTTTCTGCTTCTCCCATTGTGGTTTGATGATTTTCTTGAGTAATATGCTTTGGTTCATTTCTTTTTGTTTTTTGTGTATTTGCTGTTTTTGTTTTGTGGTTATCATGTGGTTCATTTATGTTGACCCATAATTATTTCCACTGGTGTTAAACTTATGGTTGTTTAAATTTAACACATTCTAAAAGATCTATATTTCTTCTTCCCTCCCTCACATTTTGTTTTTGATGTCATATTTTACATCATTATACTTATCCCTTAACTCTTTATTTTAGTTATATTTGCTTTAAAAAATCTTTTGTCTTTTTCTTTTAACATCTTTACTGGAGTATAATTGCTTTACAATGTTGTATTAGTTTCTGCTGTATAAAAAAGTGAATCAGCTATATGTGTATATGTATCCCCATATCCCCTCCCTCTTGCATCTCCCTCGCATCCTCCCTATCCCACCCTTCTAGGTGATCACAAAGCACCGAGCTGATCTCCCTGTGCTATGCAGCTGCTTCCCACTAGCTATCTATTTTACATTTGGTAGTGTATATATGTCAGTGCCACTCTCTCACTTCAACCCAGCTTTACCCTTCCCCTTCCCCGTGTCCTCAAGTCCATTCTCTATGTCTGCGTCTTTATTCCTGTCCTGCACCTAGGGTCATCAGAACCTTTTCTTTTCTTTCTTTTTTTTAAGATTCCATATATATGTGTTAGCATATGGTATTTGTTTTTCTCTTTCTGACTTACTTCACTCTGTATGACAGAATCTAGGTCCATCCACCTCACTACAAATAACTCAGTTTTGTTTCTTTTTATGGCTGAGTAATATTCCATTGTATATATTTGCCCCATCTTCTTTACCCATTCATCTGTTGATGGATACTTAGGTTGCTTCCATATCCTGGCTATTGTAAATACTGCTGCAATGAACACTGTGGTACATGTTTTTTTAAAAAATGTTTTGTCTTTTAACTTACAATCCAGTTTATTTAAGTAATCTTCAATCCTTACTGTATATCTTCCTTTTCTTGTGGGATTTTCCCTTTCCAATAGGTTCTTTTTTCAAAACGCAGTTAATTTAATGTAACTTTTTAAATTGAAGTGTAGTTGATTTACAATATTTCAGGTGTACAGCAAAGTGATTCACCTATACATGTATACATATATCTATTATTTTCCAGATTATTTTTTCATTATAGGTTATTACAGGATATTAAATATCATTCCCTGTGCTCTACAGTAAGTCCTAGTTGTTTATTTTATACATAGTCACGTGTATCTATTAATCCCAAATCCATAATTTATCCCTCACTCCCCTTTCCCCTTTGGTAATCATAGTTTTTTCCCTATGTCTGTGAGTCTATTTCTGTTTTGTAAATAAGTTCCTTTGTATCTTTTTTTAGATTCCACATATACGTGATATTGTATGATATTTGTCTTTTCCTGTCTGACTCATTTCACTTGGTATGTAAATCTCCAGGTCCATCTATGATGTTGCAAATGGCATGATTTCATTCTTTCTTATGGCTGAGCTATATATATAGTCATTTAGGTGGCTTTCATGTCTTGGCTATTGTAAGTAGTGCTGCCATGAACACCGGGGTGCATTTATCTTTTCAAATTAGAGTTTTCATCTTTTCTGGATTTATGCCCAGGAGTGGGATTGCTGGATCATATAGAAACTCTATTTTTAGTTTTTCATGGAAACTCCATACTATTTTCCATAGTGGCTTTACCAATTTACATTTCCTCAAACAGTGTAGAAGGGTTCCCTTCCAATAGTTTCTTACTTTATTTCCATTTAGAGAACACCCTTCAACATTTCTTTTATGGTAGGTTTAGTACTGATTCTTTTACATTTTGCTTGTCTGAGAAATTCTTTATCTCTCCGTCTATTCTAAATGATAATCTTGCTGGATAGAGCATCCTAGGTTTCAGGGTTTTCCCTTTCAGCAGTTTGAATATATCATGCAACTCTCTTCTGGCCTGCAGTTTCTGCAGAGAAATCAGCAGATAGCCTTATGAGGATTCCCTTGTATATGACCGTTTTCTCTTGCTGCATTTGGACTTCTCTGTTTATCTGTAACTTTTGCCATATTAATTATGATATGTCTTTGGTGTGGATCTGTTTGTGTTCATCTTGTTTGGGACCCTCTGTGCTTCCTGTACATGTATATTTGTTTCCTTCTTCAAGTTTAGGAGTTTTCCAGCCATAATTTCTTCATATACATTTTTTTTTTTTTTTTGCGGTACGTGGGCCTCTCACCATTGTGGCCTCTCATGTTGCAGAGCACAAGCTCCAGACGCACAGGCTCAGCGGCCACGGCTCATGGGCCCAGCCGCTCCACAGCATGTGGGATCTTCTGGGACCGGTGCACAAGCCCGTGTCCCCTGCATCGGCAGGCGAACTCTCAACCATTGCGCCACCAGGGAAGCCCCCTTCATATACATTTTTGATAACCTTCTCTCTTTCCTCCTTCTTGAGCCCCTATAATGTGACTTGTATTACACTTAATGTTATCTCAGAAATCTCCTACCTTGCTTTCATTTTTTAAATTTATTTTTCTTTCTGCTCTTCTCATTGGGTGATTTCCATTATTCTATCTTCCAGATATGTTAATGGATTCTTCTATATCACTTAGTTTACTATTCATTTCTTCTAGTGTGATTTTTTATGTCAGATACCAAATTATCTATTTTTGATTTGGTCTTTTTTATATTTTCTACTTCCTTGTTAAAATGATCATTGTTTTGATCAATTATTTCCCCTAATTCAGTTAACAGTTTTATTACCAATGATTTTCATTCTTTATCTGGTAAATCATTTATTTCTGTTTCATTATTTTTGCAATGTTTTTATCTTGCTCTTTCAATTGAGAGTAATTCCTCTGCCTTTTCATTTTACTTAACTTTCTCTGTCTCTATGAATTTAGGTGAAACAGTTACATATTGCAGTATTGATGGGGTGTTCTTATGTGGGAGTGTCCCTATGCAGACTGCATGTGCCCACTTCCTTTGGTGGTAGGATAGGATTTGATGTGGTTGCCAGTCAACCCTTTCCCCAGGGTGTGCTGGTGGCTATCACCTTTGTAGGGGATGGTGCTGGAGATCAGTGAGGTAAAGTCTGCACAGGTCGTGAGGTGGGACTTCCTCTCTGCTGAAAGGCCATCACTGCCCTATTCAGGGCGGGGTCTCTTCCTACACTGCTGGAGTGGAAGCCCTAAGGGTCAGACTCAAGCTGGCACTGTTCCTTTAAGTGTGTTTTTCCTTCTCCCTCTGCCAGGACCTTTACCTAAAGGAGGAGTATGCTGAAGCAAATCAATTTCTTGCACCTACAGAGGTCCGATGCTCTGCTTGTGTACGTGTCTGCAGCTCCACTCAGGTGCAGCCCACAGTTGCACCTTTTTCCCAGCCACAGCCACCCCAGATCTAATGCTACATAGTGGCATGGAGTGAGCAGAGCCAGAGTGTTCACTCAGCTAGAGTGGGGGAACACGGGAAACCTGGTGGCTGCTAGGGCAGACCTCTCTCCATATTGCCTCTGAGCAAGTCAGCACCTGTGCACTCATCATAAGCAGAGTCCAGGCTTTTCCAGCCTTTCTATCTGTCCCAGAGTTTGTCCAACCAGCCAGGTGGGCTTGTCTCCTATGTGGAGGATCCCAGGAGTGAGGTACCCAGTCTATGGCTTGACTCACTCACTCCCCAGTGTGGGTGACTGCTCCTACAGTCTCTTCCTCTGAGTCTCCTCATGGGCACAGGCCTTGACCCGATCACTCTTCTTCCTGTCCTACTCAATTACGTGTGGATCTTTCTTACAGCCTTGATTGTACAGGAGTCCTTCTGCCAGTTTCCAGTTAATTTTCAGTGAGAATTGTCCCACATGTAGGTGTATTTTTGTTGTGTTCATCGGGGGAAGTGAGCTCCATATCCTCTTAATTCATCATCTTGATTTCTTTCCCCCAATATTACTTCTTACATCATTATTTCCTCTATTTAAACAATTTCCTTAGACCTTTTTTAAGGTAAGTCTGCTGGAAAAATATCCTTTTCACTTTCCTTTACCTGAGAATGTCTTGATATCTCTTTTGTTAATGACGGATATTTTGTCTGGATGTAGAAATTATGGGTTTACAGTTCTTTTCTTTCATTACTTGAAAAATATTTTGCCACTTTTTCTGGCCTTCATGGTTTCTGAAGAGAAATCTGTTGTCATTCAAATTGTTTTTCACCTAAAGGGAGATGCAAGAGATATGGGGATATATGTATATGTATAACTGATCCACTTTGTTATAAAGCAGAAACTAACACACCATCATAAAGAAATTATACTCCAATAAAGATGTTAAAAAAATAAAAAGTGAGGTGGCATTTTTCTCTGGCTGCTTTCAAGATTATTTTCTTTATATTTAGTTTTCAAAAGCTTAATTATGATGTATCTTGATGTGATTTTCTTCAGCTTTATCCTGTGTGGGGGTCCATTCAGCTTCTTGAATCTATAGGTTTGCATATCTTGCCAAATTTAGAGATTTTTTATGCCCTCTCCTCTCCTTTCAGAACTCCACTAACATGAATATTAGATCTTTTGTTTTAATCTCAGATTTCTGTAGCTCTGTTTATTATCTTTTCCAGTTTATTTTCTTTCTGTTGTTCAGACTGGGTAATTTCTATTGTTTTATCTTTAAGTTCACTGATCCTTTCCTTCAACGCTTTCATTTCACTACTGAGCCCATCCATTTTTAGAATTTCAGCTATTGTATTTTTCAATTTTAAAATTTCCATCAGTTCTTCTTTTATCTTCTTTTTCTTTGGTGGTGATTTTATTCCTTCATTTGCTTTCAGCATGTTTGTAATGATTTGTGGAAGCCTTTTTATGATGGCTCTTTTAAAACCTTTGTCAGATAATTTTAACATGTCTGTCGTCTTGGTGTTATTGTCTTCATCTTTGATCCCTCAAGTGAGGTTTTTCTGGTTCTTGATATGAGTGATTTTTGATTTACACCTTGACATTTTGGGTAGTATATTATGAGACTACATATCTTATTCAAAACTTTTGTTTTAACTGGCTTTCACTGATACCATCCCACCAGAGGAAAGGCAACTCTGACTCATTACTGCCATTCATGGGTAGTGATCCAGGTTCCCTTGTTGGCATCTATTTGCATGTGAGGGGAAGGGAACTCACTACTGCTCAGGCAGGGATTGGAGTTCTTACTCTCCACTAGGCCTCAAAAAATTATAACTCCCTGGCTGTGAAAAGTAAAACTGTCTAATTACTGCTCCGTACAAAGCCTCCACTGACAATGAGGAGGAGCATTTGTGGCCTTATAACTCTTGGTCAGTGGGGAAAGTCCTGACTCCCAACTTGGCCACCTCTGATATCACTCTAGAGGGGAGGAAAAGGAGTGTCTGGTTAATGCTGGATGAGGTTGGAAGCCTAGGGTCCCCATATTGTCTCCACTGATACTGTGGATAGGGAGGTCTTTTACAGCCTGGCAAGGATTAATGACCGAGATCCCTACTTGGCCTTCTCTGATACCACACAAGTGAGGTGGTTGAGATGCCTTGCAACAGCCTGGTGAGGGTGGAGTTTTCTGTGGTGTTTGGTTGAAGTAGAGTAATTATAGTCTGAAAGTTTTCTGTTTTGATGCTTTTCTGTCTTGCTCTTGTCCTGGTCTTTGGCTAGAAATAGCACAACTGTGTTGGGACTTTTTTGTTTAATCCCACTGGCATTTCTAGGTATCTGGCATCTTCTACTCCAAGTATGAGATATATGAGGCTAAAAGAAACCCAGAGAACTCACCAACCCATCATTTATTGGGTCTTGAAGTCTCTAGACAGTCTGCTTTTCTCCACCCTTCAATATCTTCTTATATATAATCTTATAATGTCCAGGGTAAGTCTACTTCCATTATGCTTCCCAGAAAGAATATTTTTTAAAAAATTTACATGTTATTTTAATATTATTTTATATATTATTTTTATGCTACTTTAAATTTTATTTTCTATATTCTTTTATATACTTGTTTTTATACGTTATCAGACATTGTTAAAACAAATCCATCAGGAATAAACTGTGTGTGTGTGTGTGTGTGTGTGTGTGTGTGTGTGTGTGTGTGTAGAAAGAGAGTGTGTGTTATTCTAGTGAGTTTTCTGAGGCACTCCCAAATTTTCACCTCCTAAATTGGCAGTTTGTATTTATTTTATTTTATTGGCTGCACCCACAGCTTTCAGGGTCTTACTTCCCCAATCAGGGATTGAACCTGGGCTTGGCAGTGAAAGCACCACTTCCTAAATACTGGACCACCAGGGAATTCCATCTTAATTTGAAATTTGGGGCTTATTGCTCAGTGTAGCTTTACATAGTTGGAATGTTACTGACTATGTTAAGGAATGGCATAAAACTATATGCATTCTGGGAAAATTAATGAAACACAGGAGCTGCATTTTGCATAATATCTATGGAATGGCATTATTGTTTGCATAGGGCTTGGAGGTAAGAATACTTTCTCTTATCTGGCACCATGAGAGAACCTTCCCATTCCCATTATGAAGAAATTTCATTTGAAAATGTCCAGCCATAACTTACATCAAAATGTTGGGTAAGGGGCTTCCCTGGTGGCGCAGTGGTTGAGAGTCCGCCTGCCGATGCAGGGGACATGGGTTCGTGCCCTGGTCCGGAAAGATCCCACATGCTGCGGAGCGGCTGAGCCCGTGAGCCATGGCCGCTGGGCCTGCGCGTCCGGAGCCTGTGCTCCGCAACGGGAGAGGCCGCAACAGTGAGAGGCCTGGGTACCGCAAAAAAAAAAAAAAAAAAAAATGTTGGGTAAGACATAACTTCTACTTTGCCACCAAATTTGGTACTAGAGACATGGTCTTGATAAAAGTCAAGTCTGTTGAAGGTATCTTGAGGAATTGAGTTGTTCCTTAATTCAGGGTCATAGCTCTTGGTGGAAACTGTTTAGGGCTGCAAGTTTCAACCTATCTACTACTTTGTATTTCTGACTCCATTCTGGAAATCTAATCTCATTTACTATCTGTGCTCTTGCTATGTGGTTTGGAGAACTTGGCTGGGGGTTGTGTCTTAATTATAATGAATTCAGCCATATCAAATCAACAGGAAGACTTAGAGACTCCTTGAGAAAAAATGAAGTTAACTCTGGGGATGTAGGAGACATGGAGAAATCCTGTCACATTTGCTTTTGATTCTCACATATCATATACCAACTCAGGGGTATGAAACACAGAAAGGGAAAATTTTCATACAAAGAAATGAAAATATCCTTTGTCTCTGGTATGAAGAAGAAATTACTCTTTGATTCTGAAAAAAACAATATATATTTCTAAAGATAGGACACATAGGTAAATTTAATCCCAAGATAAAAGAATATTGGCAGAGAGAAGTATCTTAATGTTTGGATCCAGAAAAGGGAAGGAAAATTCAACTCGCACAAGGAAGAAACTGAGGTAGAATTCATCAGTTCAAAGAAAAACTTACAATTAAGTAAAAATCATAATTACATGTAAACGAATTTTAGGTAAAGTTACTTTATTGATTTGGTCTAAACTGTTGAGACATTTGAAAACTGCATCTGAAACATGAACTACATATTGCCATATCACTCAATAAAATTTAATGAATTGTCCTCCCCACATTTTGCAAGGAGTTCAGAAATATGAGGTTATGTGGAGTTATAGGGTATTCTAAACAACTTCCAGATTACAAAGAACTGTTATCCTTGATTGTCTTACAGCAAAAAATGGTTATCAAGCTTAAAATATGAACAAATGCAGCTCAATAGTATACCTTTTATTATCTTTATTGAACCTTTCCATATTTACTTCTCGATATTTTCATAGGGTCCTATGTTATGCATGCATATTTAAAGCTGTCCAATAGTTCCCTCAAGTCTCTAGATAGTGCACTGACAGCCAGAGTCTACCTAAAAAAGAATTCAGAAAAAAAGATAGTAAATATGATCCAAAATCTTGGAAACAGAATGGAGAAAATACAAGAAATGTTTAACAAGGATATAGAAGAACTAAAGAGCAAACAAACAATGATGAACAACAAAATAAATGAAATTGAAAATTCTCAAGAAGGGATCAATACCAGAACAACTGAAGCAGAAGAACGGATAAGTGACCTGGAAGATAAAACATTGGAAATACTACTGCAGAGCAGAATAAAGGAAAAAGAATGAAAAGAATTGAGGACAGTCTCAGAGACCTCTGGGACAACATTAAATGCACCAACATTTGAATTATACGGGGCCCAGAAGAAGAAGAGAAAAAGAAAGGGACTGAGAAAATATTTGAAGAGATTATAGTTGAAAACATCCCTAATATGGGGAAGGAAATAGTCAATCAACACCAGGAAGCACAGAGAGTCCCTACAGGATAAATCCAAGGAGAAAGATGCCAACAAATATTAATCAAACTATCAAAAATTAAATACAAAGAAAAAATATTAAAAGCAACAAGGGAAAAACAACAAATAACATACAAAGGAATCCCCATAAGGTTAACAGATGATCTTTCAGCAGAAACTCTGCAAGCCAGAAGGGAGTGGTAGGACATATTTAAAGTGATGAAAGGGAAAAACCTACAGCCAAGATTATTCTACACAGCGAGGATCTCATGCAGATTTGACTGAGAAATTAAAACCTTTAAAGACAAGCACAAGCTAAGAGAATTCAGGACCATCAAACCAGCTTTACAACAAATGCTAAAGGAGCATCTCTGGCATGAAACACAAGAGAAGGAAAAGACCTAAATAACGAACCAGAAACAATAAACAAAATGGTAATAGGAACATACATATAGATAATTACCTTAAATGTCAATGGATTAAGTGCTCCAACCAAAAGACAAAGAATGGCTGAATGGATGAAAAAACAAGACCCGTATATATGCTGTCTACTAGGGACCCACTTCAGACCTAGGGACACATACAGACTGAAAGTGAGGGGATGGAAAAAGATATTCCATGCAAATGGAAACCAAAAGAAAGCTGGTGTGGCAAACCTCATATCAGACAAAATAGACTTTAAAACAAAGACTAATACAAGAGACAAAGAAGGACACTACATAATGATCAAAGGATCAATCCAAGAAGAAGATATAACAATTGTAAATATTTATGCACCCAACATAGGAGCATCTCAATACATAAGGCAAATACTAACAGCCATAAAAGGGGAAATCGACAGTAACACAACTATATTAGGGGCCTTTAACATCCCAGTTTCACCAATGGGTGGATCTTCCAAAATGAAAATAAATAAGGAAACACAAGCTTTAAATGATACATTAAACAAGATGGACTTAATTGATATTTATAGGACATTCCATCCAAAAACAACAGAATAGACATTCTTCACAAGTGCTCTTGGAACATTCTGCAGGATAGATCATATCTTGGGTCACAAATTAAGTAAATTTAAGAAAACTGAAATCATATCAAATATCTTTTCTGACCACAATGCTTTGAGACAAGATATCAATTACAGGAAAAATTATGTGAAAAATACAAACACATGTAGGCTAAACAATACACTACTTAATAACCAAGAGATCACTGAAAAAATTAAGGAGTAAATCAAAAAATACCTAAAGAAATGACAATGAAATACGAAGACACAAAATCTATGGGATGCAGAAAAAGAAGTTCTAAGAGAGAAGTTTATAGTAACACACTCCTACCTTAAGAAACAACAAACATCTCAAATAAGCAATCTAACCTTATACCTAAAGCAATCAGAGAAAGAAGAACAAAAAATCCCCAAAATTAGCAGAATGAAAGAAATCATAAAGATCAGATCAGAAATAAGTGAAAAACAAAAGAAGGAAACAAGAGCAAATATCAATAAAACTAAAAGCTGGTTCTTTGAGAAGATAAACAAAATTGAAAAACCGTTAGCCAGACTCATCCAGAAAAAAAGGGAGCAGACTCAAATCAATAGAATTAGAAATGAAAAAGAAGTAACAACTGACACTGCAGAAATACAAAGGATCATGAGAGATTACTACAAGCAACTGTGTGCCAATAAAATGGACAACCTGGAAGAAATGGACAAATTCTTAGAAATGCACAACATTCTGTGATAGAACCAGGAAGAAAGAGAAAATATGAGCAGACCAATCACAAGCACTGAAATTGAAACTGTGGTCAAAAATCTTCCCACAAACAAAAGCCCAGGACCAGATGCCTTCACAGGCAAATTCTATCAAACATATAGAGAATTGCTAACACCTATCCTTCTCAAACTCTTCCAAAATATAGCAGAGGGAGGAACACTCCCAAACTCATTCTACAAGGCCACAATCACCCTGATACCAAAACAATACAAAGATATCACAAAGAAAGAAGATTACAGGCCAATATCACTGATGAACATAGATGAAACAATCCTCAAAAAAAACTAGCAAACATAATCCAACAACACATTAAAATGATCATACACCCTGATCAAGTGGGGTTTATCCCAGGAATGCAAGCATTGTTCAATAAATGCTAATCAATCAATGTGTTACAACATATTAACAGACTGAAGGACAAAAACCATATGATCCTCTCAATAGATGCAGAAAAAGCTTTTGACAAAATTCAACACCCATTTATGATAAAAAACCTACAGAATATAGGCATAGAAGGAACTCACCTCAACATAATAAAGGCCATATATGAGAAACCCACAGTCAACATTGTCCTTAATGGTGCAAAACTGAAACCATTTCCACTAAGATCAGGAAAGAGACAAGGTTGCCCACTCTCAGCACTATTATTCAACATAGTCTTGGAAGTTTTAACCACAGCAATCAGACACAAAAAACAAATAAAAGGAATCCAAATCAGAAAACAAGTAAAGCTGTCACTGTTTGCAGACGACGTGATCGTATACATAGAGCATCCTAAGGATGGTACCAGAAAATTACTAGAACTAATCAATGAATTTCGTAAAGTAGCAGGATACAAAATTAATGCCCAGAAATCTCTGGCATTCCTATACACTACTGATGAAAAATATGAAAGTGAAATTAAGAAAACTCTCCCATTTCCCATTGTAACAAAAAGAATAAACTAACCTAAGGAGACAAAACACCTGTATGCAGAAAATTATAAGACGCTGATGAAAGAAATTAAAGATGATACAAATAGATGGAGAGATATAACATCTTCTTGGATTGGAAGAATCAACAATGAGAAAATGACAGTAGTACCCAAATTAATCTATAGATTCAATGCAATCTCTATCAAACTACCACTGGCATTTTCACAGAACTAGAATAAAGAAATTCATAATTTGTATGAGAATACAGAAGATCCAGAATAGCCAAAGCAATCTTGAGAAAGAAAAACGGAGCTGGAAGAATCAGGCTCCCTGTCTTCAGACTATACTACAAAGCTACCGTAATCAAGACAGTATGGTACTGGCACAAAAACAGAAATATAGAACAATGCAACAGGATAGAAAGCCCAGAGATACACCCACACACATATGGTCACCTTATGTTTGATAAAGGAGGCAAGAATATACAATGGAGAAAAGAGAGCCTCTTCAATAAGTGGTGCTGGGAAAACTTGACTGCTCCCTGTAAAAGAATGAAATTACAAGACTCCCTAACACCATACACAAAAATACACTCAAAATGGATTTAATACCTAAATGTAAGGCCAGACACTATTGAACTCGTAGAGGAAAACCTAGGCAGAACACTCTATGACATAAATCACAGCAAGATCCTTTTTGACCCACCTCCTAGAGAAATGGAAATAAAAACAAAAATAATGAAATGGGACCTAATGAAACTTAAAAGCTTTTGCACAGCAAATGAAACCATAAACAAGATGAAAATACAACCCTCAACTGGGAAAAAAATATTTGCAAATGAAGCAACTGACAAAGGATTAATCTCCAACATTTACAAGCAACTCACTCAGCTCAATATCAAGAAAACAAACAACCAAATCCAAAAATGGGCAGAAGACCTAAATAGACATTTCTCCAGAGAAGATATACAAATTGCCAACAAACAAATTAAAGAATGCTAAAGTTCACTAATCATTAGAGAACTGGAAATCAAAAGTACAATGAGATATCATCTCACACCTTTCAGAATGGCCATCATCAAAAATCTACAAAGAATAAATGCTGGAGAGGGTGTGGAGAAAAGGGAACCCTCTTGCACTATTGGTGAAAATGTAAATTGATACTGCCACAATGGAGCACAGTATGGAGTTTCCTTAAAATACTAAAAATAGTACTACCACATGACCCAGCAATCCCACTACTGGGCATATACCCTGAGAAAACCATAATTCAAGAGAGTCATGTACCACAATGTTCAATGCAGCTCTATTTACAATAGCCAGGACAATGGAAGCAACCTAAGTGTCTATTGACAGATGAATGGATAAAGAAGGTGTGGCAGATACATACAATGGCATATTACTCAGCCATAAAAGGAATGAAAATTGAGTTTTCTGTAGTGAGGTGGATGGACATTGAGTCTGTCATACAGAGTGAAGTAAGTCAGAAAGAGAAAAAGAAATACCATATGCTAACACATATCTATGGAATCAAAAATGTAGAAAGAAAATGGTCATGAAGAACCTAGGGGCAAGATGGGAATAAAGATGCAGACCTTCTAGTGAATGGACTTGAGGACATGGGGAGGGGGAAGTGTAAGCTGGGACAAAGTGAGAGTGTGGCAGGGACATTTATACACTACCAAATGTAAAATAGATAGCTAGTGGGAAGCAGCCGCATAGCACAGGGAGATCAGCCTGGTGCTTTGTGACCGCCTAGAGCAGTTGGATAGGGATGGTAGGAGGGAGGGAGACACGAGAGGGAAGGGCTATAGGGATATATGTATATGTATAAGTGATTCACTTTGTTATAAAGCCAAGGCTAACACACCATTTTAAAACAATTATAGGCCAATAAAGATGTTAAGAAAAGCAAAAGCTATTTTGAACAGCATTACTTTACAGAAAACTTAAAAAAAATATTCAGGGGCTTCCCTGGTAGCGCAGTGGTTGAGAGTCCACCTGTCAATGCAAGGGACACGAGTTCATGCCCCGGTCCAGGAAGATCCCACATGCCGCGGACCGGCTGTGCCCATGAGCCATGGCCGCTGAGCCTGTGTGTCCAGAGCCTGTACTCTGCAACAGGAGAGGCCACAAGAGTGAGAGGCCCGCATACCACACACTATATATATATATATATATATATATATATATATTCATATAGAACCACAAAAGACCCTGAATGCCAAAACAATCTTGAGCAAGATGAACAAAGAGAGAGGTATGACACTTCTTGATTTCAAACTAATCTACAAAGCTATAGTAATCAAATAGTATAGTACTGGCATAACTTGGATATATAGACAAAGAGAATAGAATAGAGCTCAGAAATAAATCTATGCATATGGGTCAAATATTTTCTACTAGGACTCCAAGAATACAAAATAAGGTAAGGGGAGTCTCTTCAAAGAATTGTATTAGGAAAATTGGATATGCACATACAAAAGAATGAAATTGGATGACTGTCTTACACTATGCAGAAACATCAACTCAGAATGGATTAAAGGGCTTCCCTGGTGGTGCAGTGGTTGAGAGTCCGCCTGCCAATGCAGGGGACACAGGTTTGTACCCCGGTCCGGGAAGATCCCACATGCCGCGGAGCGGCTGGGCCCGTGAGCCATGGCAGCTGAGCCTACACGTCCGGAGCCTGTGCTCCACAACGGGAGAGACCACAGCAGTGAGAGGCCCGTGTACCACAAAAAAAAAAAAAAAAAAAAAAAAAAGATTAAAGACTTAAACATAAGACCTGAAACTCTAAAACACCTAGAAGAAACATAGGTAGAAAGCTTCTTGAAATTGGTCTTGCCATAATATTTTGGATACAACACAACATCACTGGAAACAAAAGCAAAAATAAACAAGAAGAATTACATAAAACTGAAAAGTGTCAGCACAAGAAAATAACAATCAATAATAGAAAAATGTAACATAGTAAATAGGAGAAATTATTTCCAAAGCATATACCTGATAAGGGGTTAGTTTCCAGAAATATAAGCAATTCATACAACTCATGAACAAAAACCTAAATAACACAACTTAAAAATGGGCAAAGGATCTGAATAGATATTTTTCCCAAGAAGACATATGAATGACCAACAACTGTCTGAAAAGATGCTCAATGTCACTAATCATCAGGAAAATAACAATTAAAACCACAGTGAGATATCATCTCACAACTGTTACAATGACTATTATAAACTAGTCAAAAGATAACAAGTGTTGTTGAGGATGTGGAGAAAAACGAACCCTTAATCACTGGTGATGGGAATGTAAATTGTTACAGCTATTTTGGAAAACAGTATGGAGATTCCTCAAAAAATTAAAAATAGATCCTTCAACCACACTTTTGCATAGTTATCCAAGGAAATTGAAATAAGAATCTTCAGGAGATATCTGCACTCCCATGTTCATTGCAACATTATTCCCAATAGGCAAGACACAGAAACAACCTAAATGTCCATTGATGGATGAAAGGATAAACAAAATTTGGTGTGCGCACACAAGGAATATTATTCAGCCTTAAAAAGAAGGAAATCCTGCCATTTGTTACAACATGGTTGGACATGGAGGACACAATGCTAAGTGAAACAAGTCAAAGAAAGACAGTATTTCACTTACGTATGTATGATTTCACTTAATGTGGAATCTAAATAGTTAAACTCATAGAAGCACAGAGTAGAATGATGACTTCCAGGAGCTAGGGGGAGTAGGAAATGGAGAGGTGATGGCCAAAGGGGACAAAATTTAAATTATGCAAGATAAATGTGTAAGTTCTGATGATCTACTATACAGTATAGTGCCTATAGCTTACAGTACTGTATTTTACACTTAAGATTTCCTAAAACGTTAGATCTTATGTTAAGTGTTCTTAACAGAAACACACAATAATAATAAAGGGAGCAGGAGGATACTTTGGGAGGTGATGGATAGGCTAAAGCCTTGATGGTGGTGATGATTGTAAGGGTGAAAATGTATCCACAAAGTCATCGACTTGTATACATTAAACATGTATGGCTTTTGACATGTAAACTATACCTTAATAATGTGGTTTTAAGGCAAAATAAAACAAAAAGACAATAGAGGAATTTAGGTGTAGGGTAAATGGGGACTCTCTGTACTGTCTCCAAATTTTTCTGTAAATCTTAAACAATTCGAAAATAGAAAGATTATAATTAAAAATAAAAATATAAAAATAACTTTAGAAAATACTATTTGTTGTCACAGATGTGTAAATTTTGTAAGTTTGAAATCCACTGTGGGCATTTATATACTCTAAATTAAAATATTAAACTATGTTGAAATTCTACTAAACTATAGAACTCAGGGAACTCTAAAATAAGAAAAATATTAAAATTGCCAGTTAATTGTATTTCTTTGCATTTCCCACAACAGTTAACACAGTGTACCACTCACAGAACTCTAGACTATTAGAATGGAAAGAATTCTGAAGAATATCCTCACTTTCCATAGCAATAAATATCCATTAATTGATTTTGTCATATAAGAAGAAAGACCACTGAAAGACTATTAAAGGACAATGGAGAAGCACTGGAGAAATAATCAGTATTTCCACTCCTCTTCTACTTTTCGCTTCCTGTCCATTCTTTAAGGATTTAAGATGTAAACTGCTATAAACTAATGAGATGGCAGAGGAGCTGAGAAGTAAAAAGTGTTAAAAATTGCCATGAGCAAATTGGGAAAGTATGTCAGAGAAATATAAGAAAGAAAAGAGAAAGAACTTGCTGTGCTGCAAGGACGGAATAAGGTCCAGAAAAAATCCTGAGTGAGAGTCTATGTAGGCATTTGGGTAAGGTATAGCCTGTATGAATAGTAAACATCAAAGAGACAGCTAGCTGTTGGAGGTTCCCTGGTGGCGCAGTAGTTGAGGTCCACCTGCCAATGCAGGGGACACGGGTTCATGCCCCGGTCCGGGAAGATCTCACATGCCGTGGAGCAGCTGGACCCATGAGCCATGGCTGCTGAGCCTGTGTGTCCAGAGCCTGTGATCCACAACAGGAGAGGCCACAACAGTGAGAGGCCTGCATACTGCAAAAAAAAAGAAAAAAAAAGAGACAGCTAGCTGGTAATACATTTTAGATAATTATGAAAATGAATGTGATTTGCTACTTTATACTATCTAATTTACAATAAATGAACAAAAGCCACAGTTTTCATATGGGAAGGGAATGATCTTCAAAAATTCACAGATAGGATAGTCATTGTAGTATGCAACCTCTAAGATGGCTACCAATGGTCATCATCTCCTGCTATTCATGTCCTAGTGCAATTACCACATCATGATTTACTTCTAATGAAAGGAATATGACAAAATTATGAAATATCACTTCTCAGATTAAGTTCCAGAAAGACTGTGGATTCCATCTTCCTTTCTCTTTCTTGCTTGATCACTCTGAGGGAAGCTAGCTACCATTTTGTAAGTCTTATGGAGAAGTAATCATGGCAAAGAACTGAGGGAAGTTTCTGACCAACAGTCAAGAAGGAATCAAAGCCTTATAGTCCAAGTCTTCAACACAGCTATAAGAAATATGTTCAAAGAATTAAACACATGAAAGACATTTATAGAGCACTATACACAACAACTACAGAGTATGTAGTATTCTCAAGTACACATTAAACTTTCATCATGGAAGATCATATGCTGGGCCACAAAATAAGTTTTGATAAATTACAAAATATTGGAATGTCTGGCCACAGTGGAATTATATTAGAAATCAACAAGGTAGGCAGAAAATCACTAAATATTTGCAAAATATATAACCCATTTAATAAACCTGTAGGTCAAAGAAGTCATTAGAGAATTTATAAAATATTTTGAACTGAATGATAATTAAAACACAATATATCAGCATTTGTGTGATACAGTTAAATCAGTGCTTAAAGAGAAATTTACAGCTGTAAATACCTATAGTAGAAAAGAAGAAAATTTACAAAAATTAATTAAGCTTTTATCTTTGTGAACTAGGAAAAAAGAGCAAACTACACTTGAGAAAAAAATGAAAGAGAAAAAAGCACAAATCAATGAAATAATCAGAACTTAAACATAGAAAAAAAATAAATGCAGCAAAACCTGGTTCTTTGAAAAGATTAATAAAATTGATAGCTCCTCTGTAAGAATAATAAAAAAGTGAAAAACTAATTATTAGCATAAGGAGTAATAAGGAATAATATAATAAAAGAATTATGAACAATTTTGTGCCAAAAATTTGTCAATTTCATGAAATGAAAAAATTCCTTAAAATCACACATCATCAAAAATGTCCACTTGTCAGTTCCCTCCATCAAACTAGTTAAGTCCAAGAAAATCTTATTTGAGAATTATTGTTTATATCTGTTATAATATATCTGGGGGCTATGTGAAGGACTGACACAAGGTGCTCACATCTGTTGTGCCTAACTTAGATCTCAGGAGGGAAAAGCAGTGGGTATGGCTCATGAAAGCTGAAAGGTGTACTACAGGCCCACAAGTGCATGGGGCAAGTGATCACTGGTAGAGACATACAATAGGCCTTTTGAGGCACAGAGAAGCTGGGTGAGATTCTTAGGGAAATTAGGACATTTAAAAGCAGTCAGGTGCAAGGGAGAAATTTAGAAAGGCACTCATGGGGCCAGGGAAGATGCATGCTCAGAAAAAATCTGAGAAGACCTTAACTTTCACTTTATGCTAATCCTTAGGCTCAGAGCAAGCTATACTGACCAAGTATTGAAGGGCAGCCCCAACATAGAGCCAATCTACAAAAATTGGGAAAGGTGGGTTTTTCGTTTTGTTTTTCTGTTTTTCTGCTTTTCTCTTACTTTTTGGTATGTGTGTGTGTGCTTTTTTGTTTGCATGTTTCAGACCCTGGTATTCAAGGAAATCTCTGTCAAGCTATCAGATGAATCCAGTCTAAAGGAACAGAAACTTCAGGGATCACACATGACAAAGAATAGTCTTTGCAAAAAGTTTGAAAAAGTTTAAAATAGACAATTATAGTCTTCAGAAATTAAAAAAAAAACAGCAAAATCTGGGAAAGGACAATCAGATACCCCAAAATAACACATTATAATAATCAAATGACCAATTTTCAACAACAAAAGTACAAGGCATACAAAGAAACAGGAAACTGTGGCCCATTTCAATGAACAAAATACAAAAACCAAACAAACAGGTTGAAAGATACTGAATGGAAGAAATAGTATTGTCAAAATGACTATATTACCCAAGGCAATCTATAGATTCAATGTAATCTCTACCAAAATACCAATGCAACTTTTCACAGAATTAAAACATAATTCTAGGGGGCTTTCCTGGTGGTGCAGTGGTTGAGAGTCTGCCTCCCAATGCAGAGCACACGGGTTCGTGTCCTGGTCCAGGAGGATCCCACATGCCGTGGAGCAGCTAGGCCCATGAGCCATGGCTGCTGAGCCTGTGTAGCCTGTCCAGAGCTTGTGCTCCACAAGGGGAGAGGCCACAACAGTGAGAGGCCCGTGTACCGAAAAACAAACAAACAAACAAACAAAAAACATATAATTTTAAAATATGTGTGGAAACATAAAAGACCCTGAATAGCCAAAACAATCTTAAGAAAGAACAAAGATGGAGTTATCACACTCCCTGATTTCAAACTTTACTACAAAACTACAGCAATCAATACACTGGCACAAAAACAGACACACAAATCAATGGAACAGAATGCAGAGCCCAGAAATTAACCCACACCTGTATGGCCAATTAATGTAAGACAAATGTGGCAAGAATATATAATGTGGAAAAGGCAGCTTCTTCAATAAATAATGTTGGGAAATCTGGACAGCTACACGCAGGAAAAAAAAGAAAATTGGACTCTTTATCACATCATTTTACAAAAATAAACTAAAAATAGATCCAAGACTAAAATATATTACCTGAAACCATAAAAGTTCTAGAAGAAAACCTAGGATGTATGCTTTTTAATAATGGTCTTAGCAATATTTTTTTAGATATATCTCCTCAAATAAGAGAAACAAAAACAAAAAAAAGGAACTATATCAAACTAAAAAGCTTTCGCACAATGTAGAAAACTATCAACAAAACAAAAAACCGTCTACTGAATTGTAAAAAAATTTTGCAAATGATTTATCTGATAACATATCCAAAATATACTAAGTACTCATACAATTCAACATCAAAAAATAGGTAGGTGGGTGAAAAGAAAAAGAAGTGGTAACTATGTGAAGTAGTGAATGGTAATTAGCTTGATTATGGTGATCTATTTACAATATATATTTATATAAAAACCATCAAGCTGTACACATTAAATATATACAATTTTTGTTAATTATACATCAATAAAACTGAAAAAGATGAAAAAATAAAGTAAATGGTAGAGAAATATATATCATGTTAATGATAATCAAAAGAAAGTGGGAAAAACAACCTTAAGAAAGAAGAACAGAACTGGAGAAATCACACTACCTGACTTCAGACTATATTATAAAGCTACCATAGTCAAAACAATATGGTACTGGCACAAAATCAGTCACACAGATCAATGGAACAGAGTAAACAGCCCAGAAAATAACCCATGCACTTAAGGTCAATTAATATGACAAAGGAGGCACAAATACATAGGGGAGAAAAGACAGTCTCTCCAACAGGTGGTATTGGGAAAACTGGATGGCTACATGTAAAAGAATGAAATTAGAACATTCTCTAACACCATATACAGAAATAAACTAAAAATTGATCAAAGACCTAAATGTAAGGTTGGAAACCATAGAACTCCTAGAAGAAAATGTAGGCAGATCACTCTTTGACAAAAATCATAGTAATATTTTTTGGGTTGGTCTCCTAAAGCAAAGGAAACAAAAGCAAAAATAAATAAATGGAACCTAATTAAACTTAAAAGCTTTTGCACAACAAGGAAACCATTGACAAAATGAAAAGATAACCTACTGAGTGGAAGAAAATATTTGTAAATAATGTGACCGATAAAGGGTCAATATCCTAAATATATAAATTGCTCATACAACTCAACATTAAAAACAAAATGAAAACCCAAATTAAAAAGTGGGCAACCTGAATAGACATTTTTCCAAAGAAGACATGCAGATGAACAACAGGCACATGGAAAGATGGTCAACATCATTAATCATCAGAGAAATGCAAATTAAAATCACAGTGAGCTATCACCTCATACCTTTCAGAATGGCTATCATCAAAATGAACACAAGTAACAAGTGTTGATGAGAATATGGAGAAAAGGGAACACTCATACACTATTGGTGGAAATGTAAAATGCTGCAGCCACTGTGTTAAACATTATGGAGGTTTCTCAAAAAACTAAAAATAAAACTACCATATGACCCAGCAATTCCACTCCTGGGTATATCTGAAAAAACAAAAACACTAATTTGAAAAGATACATCACTCCAATGTTCATAGCAGCATTATTTACAATTTCCAAGATATGGAAGTAACCTAAGTGTCCATCAACAGACAAATGAATAAAAAAAGATGTGATATATATATATATATATATATATATATATATATATATATATATATAAAAAATGGAAAACTACTCAGCCACTAAAAGTAACTAAATTTTGACATTTGCAGCAACATGGATGGCCTTGGAGGGTATTATGCTAAGTGAAATAAGTTAGACAAAGAAAGACAAATACTGTATGATATCAGTTATATGTGAAATCTAAGAAATACAACAAATTAGTGAGTATAACAAAAAAGAAGCAGTCTCACAGACATAAAGAACAAACTAGTGATTATCAGTGGGGAGAGGGAATGGGGGAGGGGCAATATAGGCGTAGGGAATTTAGAGGTACAAACTTACGTATAAAATAAGCTACAAGGGTACATTGTACAACATGGGGAATATAGCTAATATTTTATAATTATAAATGGAGAATAACCTTTACAATTTTTGAATCACTATATTGTATACCTGTCATTTATATAATATTTTACAGCAACTATACTTAAATAAAAATAAATAAAATAAAATTAATGTTATACTTTTGAAGGAAAAAATATCAAAAAAGCCAATTTAAAAATGAGTTAAGGACCCTAATAGATATTTTTCCAAATAAGACATACAAATGGCCAACAGGAACATGCAGAGATGGTCAACATTACTAATCACCAGGAAAATGCAAATCAAAGTCACAGTGAGATATCACCTCAAACTTGTCAAAATGGCATTATCAAAAAGACAACAAATAACAAGTGTTGGCAAGGATGTGGAGAATAGGGAACTTTTGTGCACTGTTTGTGGGAATGTAAATTGGTGCAGCCATATAGATAACAGTATAGAGATTCCTCAAAAAATAAAAAAATAACACTACCATACCATTCAACAGTTCCATTCCTGGCTATTTATAAAAAGAGAATGGAAATAGCAATTCAAAAAGGTACATGCACCCCATTGTTCATAGCAGCACTCTTTATAATAGCCAAGATAGGGAAACAATCCAATTGCCTATGAATAGATGAATGGATAAAAAGATGTAGTGTGTATATATATAATGGAATATTACTCAGACATAATAATGAATGAAATTTTTCCATTTGTGACAATATGGATGGACCTATGGACCTAGAGGAAATTATGTTATGTTAAATGAGTCAGACAGAGAAAGAAAAATACTGTGTGATTTCACTTACATGTGGAATCTAACAAATGATACAAATGAACAAACACAACTAAACAGAAACAGAATCATAGATACAGAGAATAAACAGATGGTTGCCAAGGAGGAAGAGGGGAGGGGAGGGGAGAAAAATAGGTCAGGGAAATTAAGAGGCACAAACTTTCAGTTTCAAAATAAACGAGTTACTGGTACAAAATGTACAGTGTGGAGAATACAGTTAATGATTGTTTAATCTTTGTATTGTGACAGATGCCAACTAGACTTATGATGATCATTGTGAAATGTATAGAAATATAGAATCACTAAGTTGAATACCAAGGAACTAACATAGATTGTAGGTCAATTATACTTCAAAAACAAGCAAACAAACAAACTGATAGAAAACAAGATCAGATTTGTGGTTAACACAGCAGCTGGGTGGGGAAGATGGAATTGGATGAAGGTAGTCAAAAGGTACAAACTTCCAGTTATAAGATAAATAATGCTAGGTATGTATTGTACAAAATGATAAATATAATCAACACTGTTATACATTATATATGAAAATTGTTAACAGAGTAAATCCTAAAGTTTCCCTCACAAGCAAAAATATTTTTTCTGTTTCTTCAATTTTATATGTATATGAGATGATGGATGTTCACTGAACTTATTGTGGTAATCATTTCATGTTGTATGTAAATCAAATCATTATGCTTCACACCTTAAATTTATGCAGTGCTGTATGTCAATTATATCTCAATAAAACTGGAGAAAAAAATCTATTTCTCTCTCTCTCCATATATATATATTCTTTCTATTGATTCAGTTCCTTTTGAGAACTCTAATACAACTGCTAACTTCACTTTTAATGTTGAAAGCTGGATCCTTTCTTTCTATGATCAGGAACAAGAGAATTACATTGGATTTTGCCATTCTCTTGAACATTGTGCTGAAGATTTTAGCCAGGGAAATTTGGAAAAAAATGAAATAAAAAATCCATACTTAAAAAGAATAAAACTATCTCTATTTGTAAAGGACATGACCTTGTATACAGAAATTCCAAGGGAATCCACTAAAAAATCTATTAAAACTAGTAAATAAGTTCAGAGAGGCAAGGGTTACAAGATCAATATACAATATCAACTTTATTTATATACTTTGACCATGAATAGTCTGATAATTAAAATAAGAAACAATCGATTAATAATAGCAGCAATAATAATAAAACACTTAGAAATGAATTCAACAAAATGGCCCAAAACTTGTACTCTGAAAACCATAGAATATAGTTATAAGAAACTAAATTAAGTCTAATTAAATGAAAAGACATTTACTGTTCATAGATATTACTAATTTAAGACGTTAATATGTCTAAAACTGGTCTATAGAGTCAATGCAATCCCTATCCAAATTCCAGGTGGCATTTTTGTTTTAGAAATTGGCAGGGTGATCCTAAAATTCATATGTAAATGCAAGGGACCCAGAATAGCAAAAGTAAAATCTTGAGAAAGAAGAACAAAGTTGAAGGTCTAGTATTTCTTAATTTTGAAACTTACTACAAAGCTACAGTTATCAAGACAAGACAGTATTTTACTGGAATAAAGATATATATATATATATAAGAACTAGTGAAATAGAATTGAGTCCAGAAGTAAACTTTTAGAGTCAATTCATTTTGAAAGCATACTGGGACAGTTCAGTGGGGAAAAGAATAGTCTTCAACAAATGGTCCTGAGACAATTGTATATCCACATGTAATTGGGCCTCTTCCTCACTCCATACACAAAATTAACTTAAAATAGAGCTAAGTGCAAGAGCTAGGGAAATTAGGAAAAAATTGAAATAAAAACATCCTTACTATAGCTTTAAGACAATAAAACTCTTAGAAGAATATGTAGGAGCAAATATTTGTTACCCTGGGTTAGGCAAAGCCTTATAAGACATGCAACAAAAGCACAAATGGCAACAAAACATAGATAAATTGGACTTGAGCAAATTTTTAAATATTTCACTTCAAAAGACACCATAAAGAAAGCAAAAAGGCAATCCATAGAATAGGATAAAATATTTGCATATCATATATCTTACAAACGATTTGTATTTAGAATATATAAAGGGCTATTACAACTCAGAAATAAAAAGACAACCCAGTTTTTAAATGGGCAAAATATGAATAGACATTTCTTCAAAAAAGAAATAAAAGTGATCAATAAGCATGTGAAATGATGCTCAAAATTATTATACATCAGTGAAATTAAAATCAGAACCACGTGTGATAATACTTCACACCCACTAGAATGACTATAATCCAAAAGACTAATAATAAGAAGTGCTGGTAAGGATGTGGAGGAATTGGAACCCTCATACATTTCTGTTGGGAATTTAAAATGGAGCAGCCAATTTAGAAAACAGTCTGGCATTTCCTCAAATGATCAAACATGGAGTTACCATATCACTCATAATTTCCTCTTCTAGGTATATGCCCAAGACAAATGAAAACTTATGTCTACACATGTTTAGCATGATAGCCAAAAAGTGGAAACAACCCTAATGTCCATCAACTGATGAATGGATATATCCATATAATAGAAAATTAATTAACAATAAAAAGGAAAGAAGTAGAGATAAATTCTACAACTTGGATGAATCTTGAAAACATTGTGTAAAGTGAAAGAAGCCAAATACAAAAGACTATATATTGTATTATTCTATTTATATGAAATGTCCAGAATATGCACATCTGTAGAGACAGGAAGTAGATTACTGTTTCCTAGGGGCTAAAGAAATGGTAGAATGGGGAATAACATAATTGGCATGTGATCTCTTTTTGGGGTGATGAAAGTTTTCTAAAATTGTGGTGATGGTTGCAGAACTCTGCTAGTATACAAAAAGCATTTTAATGTATACATTCAGTTGGTGAATTCCATGGTATGTGATTTATATTTCAATAAAGCTGATAAAAATTATTCAAGTAGTGTAACTTTGTTTAGACGCATACAGCTGAAAAGTTGTGGTAATCCAACTAGCTTCCACAGAAGCTATGCAATAACATTTCACAGAAGGATGGGGAGATGTATATTGAATGAAGAAAAAAAATAGAGCACGTTCAGTATTCTGAAGGAATAAATTTAGAGTTGTTGGCTTAAATTCTACATATCAAACCCAAAATGCAGAAATAATCACTAAAACAAATACCAAAATACAATTTACACAAAATTTCCTATCCACTACTCCACTGCTTTATGAATACTTTCTTGCAGTATGGATCCACCCATTGACCCACAAGCATGCTTTTGTATTCCAGCTCTATGCCTCTGCCTGTTTTTAATATGTACTATTTAGTGTTATTATGAGGATTGAGATAAGATATGTAAAGTGGCCACCACAGTATTGCCACAAGTAGGCTATGGGTTACAAATTCAAGGCTGTAGGGCCCAAATAAATAACCTATTTAAGGAATACAAACTTAGTAGAACATAACAGGGAACAAGTAGGGGCTGTGGAAAACTGAAGAATGCATCCTCCATTCTTAAGGCAGCAGGCAGTATTCCAATGTATTGCTATCATGCAGAAACAAGAGCCTAGTGTTGCCAGGTATTCTGACTTTTCAAGTGAGTTAGGCATCCAGAATTAATGAAAGTTTTCCTCATAAAAATGTTGACAACTGACTCAAATGGAAAAAAATTATAGATGAATGTGGCCAGCAGATTGCCAAACTACAAATTTTGATGTAGGCATTCAACACAAATTCACTGTGACTGGCCAAAATATTCCAAACCCATTTGAAAACAAACTGTGGTTAGCATCTTTGACCTATCTCACATTTTCTAGTAAGGCCTTATTCATATACATATTTTCATTGATAAAGACACCTAAACATTTTACTTCTCTTTTTTCTTCTTTGATAAACACTTCAAGTAAGTACAACTGCCAGGTTATTAAATCATTCTTGCTCTTCACACTCTGGTGTGTTCCATATTGACAATAGACTAATTCAGGAATAGTCTGGGGTCTAAAGCGATATGGAGACACTGTAAAATAATTATCTCTAATTATACTACTATATAACTAAAGCGAGTGTGTATGAAGTTGTACATTCACTGATAATAACTATGACACTTGAATTATTACCAAGTTTTTCTGATACATATTTGTTTAATATGCTTTACTTTGTGCTTCTTCTATGTATAATTTCACTAAACTTTTCTGGTCCTTTCATTGGATACTGATTCCTTTATTTACTATAGACTTCCAAAAATGTTTCTTAATTCAATTGCAAAATAAATAAAACAAAATATTGATATTTTATGTGCCTTATAAGGAAATTTTCTTTATACAGATTCTGCCAAACCCTGTTCTTACAACATTACTAACTCTTATAGACTCAGTTCACTCAAGACTTTAATTCTCAATTCACAGTAAGTTATGGTTGAATTGTATTAGAGATAAAACGTTGTGGATCTCAACATGGAAATCTGGTAAATGCGCATGCCTACTTTGCTTTCTGGTCAACTAGTAGGTAAGAACATGTCTTGCATTGAGGCTTTCCGAAGTCCTGGTAGTTCCACTTCAGTATTGCTACTATGAGAAAAGTTATATAACAGAAAATGCTTATAATAAGTACAAGTTTTCTTCAAATACTTTGGTCAATAAGATGAGTTTCAGCAAATACATCTTATGTATAACTATCTCTTGTATTTGTATAATACTTTATATTTTTTCAAAATGTTTTCACATAAATAACTACATTCAAGCCTAACCTCAAAACTATGAAGTAGAATAGCAATCATTACCACCATTCACTGATGAGGTGCTTGAGAGGAAAAAATAAGATTTAGCTGAATGATATCTGTTCTATGTAAAATGTGTTAATTTGTGACCAAGTCAGGACCATGATCCTGATCTCTTAACTCCTAATTGGCTATTCTTTCCACTGTAATGACTAAAGTGGTTGATACGACTCTACTAGACTAATTTGTAGAGATGTGGATGGACCTAGAGACTGTCATACAGAGTGAAGTAAATCAGAAAGAGAAAAACAAATATCCTATATTAATACATATATGTGGAATCTAGAAAAATGGTACAGATGAACCAGTTTGCAAGGCAGAAATAGAGACACAGATATAGAGAACAAATGTACGGACACCAAGGGGGGAAAGCAGGGGGTGGTGGTGGTGGTGGTGGTTTGAACTGGGAGATTAGGATTGACATATATACACTGATATGTATAAAATACATAACTAATAAGAACCTGCCATATAAAGATAAATTTAAATTAAATAAAAAAATAATCTACTAGAGTAGTGAATAAATTGGCAAATATTTATGTTTAGTATGCTCTAGGCATTCTCTAACATTGGTAAGATAAACAAAGTATTTTCCCTGAAGGCGGTTAAATTTGGTTAACAAAGAAATGTATGAATATAAAGTTTTGTGACAATGTATAAGAGGTGGAAAGGTCAGAAAAAATCTCATGGAAAAAGTAGAGATCTGTTTTTGAGAAAGAGCATTCAGATAATCAGAGATAACAGAGTTTGACATTTTCAGAGAGATTAAGTGATTTGAGCATAGGAAAAAAGCTAAGAATACATATTGTGACTTCCAAGGAGAGTAAGAAACCCATTATGGTAGGAGCAGAAAACAAAAGAAAGCAAAGCAAACAAAACCCCCAAAATCAGTAATAGGATACTGAAAGAACAGTGTGACCATTTTAGTAGATGGTTTGGAGGTACTAGCAAAGGCATTTGGAGTTAATTTGTAGGTAATGGAGAGTCATGAAAGGTTTTGAGTAGGGGAATGACACTGTATCATGAAGCAATGTTTATAGAAATAATAATCTCTTTGCAGTGCATGAAATGGATCATCAGTTTAGAAGTTAAATGGACTTAAAAATCATCAATATTGATAAAAAGAATAGTATAAAAATCTGTGAGGGAGGGAGATGTAAGGGGGAAGAGATATGGGGACATATGTATATGTGTAACTGATTCACTTTATTATAAAGCAGAAACTGACACACCATTGTAAAGCAATTATACTCTAATAAAGATGTTTTAAAAAATCTGTGAACAATGATTATGGCGCTTTAAATTTATAAACCCACCCCATGACATTGTCAGAGTACTTCTTTTCCCAATAACTTATAAAATTAATTGGGTATGGTCAGTGTTTTGTGTAATACAACAATAACAACGATGACAACAACAAAACTTGGTTTCCTAACAAAGGATGATTCACACTCAAGGGGAAGTATAGTTTGAAAACTCAAATAAGCCATAATAAATTATGTAAGCCTGTCTTGGGAGGAAAAAGGACACACATAGAAAGAGTATATAGGCATACAACCAACATATGGACAGAAGTAAACTGTCAAAGTATGGTTGATATTTTAAATAAGAACAAAACCCTTGAGAATGCACTGATTGAATTTGACAGATGCCTTCTGACATCTCACAAGCTGATTCTCATCACTAGTAATGTGTTGTTACTTATCATTTTTATATTTAATTGAAAAGATATGCATATTATAAGGCAAAACCAGGTAACAACAGCTTTTCAATTGGCACTACAGAGACTAATAGCTAAATTCTATTTAAAAGTTTTATTATTAAAGCAAAAAAATAATTATTAGCTTTTATTGAATCAAAGCACATACAAAAGCATCATCAAGTGATTCTTCTATCTGGGATGTCCCACTACATTATTGGAGTGGGGCTATTTAAATATTTAAATTCCAGAGAGTAACTTGCAACCTCTAATATGATAGAAGTTAACTATTACTAGAGTATAATATATAAGTGATTTAAACTTAATGTACTAGGTCATCCGGATTAGCAAACATTTTGGCTAAACTCTACTAGGTATTATGTATGAAATTAAATACAATAGATTATGCATTGACATACTGCTACTTTTAGTAACTAGCAAGATTCATTTCAATGAAATATCGATACATTGTAGGACTCAGTGTTTGAAATTATAATGGAACTTAGTGTAAAAAATATTACAACATGTTAAATATTCATCTTATATGCAAAACAATAGAATAGTTTGTGTAGGTGAAAACAGGGTAAGTACTTACATTTGGAAACTAATCTCACAGTTTTGGTAATATCTAAACCAAGTGTATGTAACAACTGTTTATTTAATGGATACTTAATATCATACAGGTCTAAGAGGCTAATAAGATAGAAAATCACTGCTAATTGGCAAATTATGGTGTTGTTATACAGATTCCAAGATATTCTAATCAACTATGAAACATTAAAGACACATAGCTTTTGGTAAAGATTTTCATTATTTTTGTGTCTTTCACCAAAAAAAATTAGTTATATATTTTCTGTGTAACAGGCAAAATCAGAATATTTATTTTAGAAGGTCTAAGTTATGTTGGGAAATAATGGAAACAAATAAAATTGGTGGTGGAGCTAGAAAAAGAGCTTATAACAGGGAAATGATTGTTATATATAATGTACATGATAAAAGGATTAGTTAACATTTAAACCAGTAAAAATACTACAGGCTTTTTATCACATTCTACTCCCACTCTAGGCTTGTTAATTACTGAATTGTATGCTCTATATTAATAAGTTAAGAGCCTCAGAAAATAATCTGAAAAAGAATATATATGTGTATATATATATATATATATATATATATATAACTGAGTCACTTTGCTGTACACTTGAAGCTAACACAACATTGTAAATTAATTATACTTCTATAAAAATAAATAAATAAAAAGAAGAACATAAGTTAGGAGCCTCCCATCACCTCCAAATTCACTCTGAGTTAGGACAAATCCTTTTTCTCAAACTAAATGAATAAACAATAGATCTGTTATTTGTACCAAGGAGAAACAGCTTTTGTATGACAAAATGGCTATTGCATATAAATAGAAACAGTGCGCTTTTTTTACTTCCTTTATTTATCTGATGTTGGTGCAATCACAACTACAACAGCCAGAGAGTCAAAAGTATTTTAAAGATCACCTCCAATGAGCATTCATGTACAAACTCCAAAATAATATTCTAATATGCTTTCTTCTTGTTTGATCCCAAAGAAAAACACAAATTTGGTCTCTCTTAAGACTATCATCAGAATGAAAAACAATCCAAGTAATTTAATTGGATTTTGAGGCTAAATAGCAGTAAAAAATGAAATTCAAACACCCACATTAATGCTCTTATAAGAATTCTGAAAAAAATTAAAGTTATTGAACAATATACATGTAGGTTATTTAATATGACATTTGAGAACTGAGTTTTCCCATTTAGGACACTGATCAACCTTGAAGATCATAATAATATTTAAAAAGGAATTAGAAAAATTTGCAAATAGTTTGTCTAGAAGTTCACATGGGATCATCAAGGAGATTGGCTAGATTTTTCAAACCTTATATAATCTGCTATTGCCAATATAGACAGGATAGGAAGCTTTCATTTTTCTTCCATTACTCTTTCTTCATAGCTCTGAATATAAAAGCAAGACAATCTACTACTTTTATGGTGTGATGTAAAGTCCTTTTATTGATCATCAAAACTCTTTCTTGGGCTTCCCTGGTGGCGCAGTGTTTGAGAGTCCGGCTGCCGATGCAGGGGACACGAGTTCGTGCCCTGGTCCGGGAGGATCCCACATGCCGCGGAGCGGCTGGGCCGGTTAGCCATGGCCATTGAGCCTGCGCGTCCAGAGCCTGTGCTCCACAATGGGAGAGGCCACAACAGTGAGAGGCCCACATATTGTAAAAAAAAAAACAACAAAAAAAACAAAACTCTTTCCATTTGGCTAGTACAGAGAATAAAATTCCAAACCATACGTACTTCTTCTTTAGGATAAAACAACATATCTGAAACACTTTATATTTAAAAAATACAAATATTTAGTCAAAGGTTTAGAATTCATTATCATATTATCTGTGAAGAGGACCAAGGTAAGATGACTTTTCATTTAAAAAGAGGATTTATAAAGATATGAAATGCAGTTTTCTGCTTGGAAGTTCAAACACTCTGGATCCATTTTCTTGCTTTACCATTTCATGACATTTTTCCTAAGTCAGGTCCACACAAATATTTGAATTCTATGAGATATCTCCTGAAATTTTATGATTGAGCTATTGCTCCTATATAATACCAAAACAACCTATCAATTTAAACCCAAACTCTGCCAAAGTGGTTATTTTGTGCCACATGAACACACCTTAAATCTTTGTTGTTATTCTCCACCTTCATGCTCAACTAATCAATAATGGAGAATACATATGTGTGTCCTGTTGATTATAGATCTCCACTACAAGAAGATTGGTCTGTGTATTTTTTTATTTTTTATTTTTTTACGGTACACGGGCCTCTCACTGTTGTGGCCTCTCCCATTGTGGAGCACAGGCTCCGGACGCGCAGGCTCAGTGGCCGTGGCTCACAGGCCCAGCTGCTCCGAAGCATGTGGGATCCTCCCAGACCGGGGCACGAACCCATGTCCCCTGCATCGGCAGGCGGACTCTCAACCACTGCACCACCAGGGAAGCCCTGGTCTGTGTATTTTTAAGTTGTCAAACAAAACATTCTAAGAAGTTTTAATTCATTAATAGTAAATTTCCTGTATAAACTGCAGAAGTGAGTGCTACTTAAAAATAATAGAAAATTTCTGTCATTAGAGCTCTAAATTGTAGCATCTTGAGTAAGTGGAAAGTTATCACTGAGAAATGCAAAAAACACTGGGGACAAAACAACTCCATCCAACCCCTTTTCTAAGAGACTTGCACAAACTCTAGCATGGCTTCTAACAGCTTAAGCCCATGTCCCTAGTGTGACCCCAGCATCCCTCAAAATGCCTGTCTGAAAAAACTCAACACTGCCAGGAGAATTTTTATGGTTTGTTCCAGCAAAAACTTGGTGTTAGGCTGGTAGGCCCCTGAATCCCCTACTGGAGAAGTTACTTTAAGAAGGTTGCAATTATAAATCCTTTCTCTGTCCTTTGAAATGTAAATATTCTACCACTCAGAACTCTTTTCCAAAGGACCTGGGAGCCATACCCTTGAAGTGCAAATGTTCAGGGAGATAGCTCTTACTTCCAGTCCCTGTGGGAGGGAAAGGGCCTAACTTCAGTGAGACTCGTTCTCCAACTTGTGCCACTACTTTCTGTCATAAAGATATGAGAAGCTTGTTTCTCCTTTGGATAAGTGCCAATTAGCAAACCCAGATGGCCTAGTCATCTGGACCAAACGCTTCTTAATGCCTTTCAGTGTTCCATTAACACATCATCAACATTTTAAAAATCTCTTGCTTCTTGTTTTGGCAGAGTTGAGCTCAGTTTACATTGAGGTCTCTCCCCTACTGTGATAGTTATTACCGAATAAAATCTGGCTTTACCACCTTTAACAACTGCCTGGCTTTGTTTATCTTTGACACTATAACTATTTTCTTGGAACATGGTAGCTCAGGAAATAATTTCCAAATTTTCTATTTTGAACAGTATTTCAAGAAAACATTTATATTATCTTTGGAATCGCTAGCACTGCCAGTAAATATTGACTTAAGTTAAAACCCTTGCACTGACAAAGATTTGTTCTGAAAATTTCAAGTATACGCAGCAAAAGTGAAGCCCAACATAATTTAAACATAGACTACGTTGCCAACAATACATCTTGTGCTTTATCTTGTCTGATAATTACCTATAGTAACCTAACCCAGTCCATTAGCATCATCCATAGTATTACATGAATCACTTCTGTTGGTTCAAAGCATTTAATAGCTGAAAATTGATATATGCAGGTTGCCTCAAAATTATAAGAACACTTCATATGTTGGTAAATTCTAAGAGAATATATTTTAAGAAAATAAATATTGACTGGCATGATGGGCTCCAGAACAACATAGTGTGCTGAGAATGTATAATTAATTATAAAACTAGTATATGACTAAAATTAAAATTAAAAGCTCATTTACTTTGAAATGCCATCTGAAGTGGCTGGCCATTATACAATTTGTAAAGAAACTTCTTGATAGCATGGATTATTCATGCTTTCTCCCATTTTCATCTGAACTAAAACCCTAGGGAAACGTAGGTTTTAGGAAAAAAGTAGCAGTGGATGAGTGGATGATATTTTTAAAACCTATTTTCTAGATTTCCACATATGCAGAAAAAGAGAAAAAGAAAACAAAGCTCTCTCAATCTTTGTTTTAGATTCATGAAGGAAGAGAAAATATTACATTTATCCATGTGTATGTTTTTTTCTTTTTCTAAAATCTAGAGGTGACTGGGAAGTCAACCAAATAAAATCCTCTGAGACAACAATATGCTTTCTTCTAGTTCACTATTGTCCACAATAAGTAAAATCAGTTTTCTCTCTTGCACCAGGAAGAGAGTTCCTATTCACAGCCCCCAGTTTAAGATGGTTCAGGATTATTAAGACATCTGTTCATTTTATTTAAAATAAAATTATCTGACAAAAAATAACAGTTTTAGAATCAGCTACATAAGTACTTTTACTTAGAACTTGAAGCATTCGTTAAAACAATATCATAGGGTATAGAAATATAACTTCATTATTGAGATCTACTGAAGGTTCTTGGTTGTTGTTGGTAAACATTTATTAATGCTGGAGAAAGAGTGGAGCTACCACAGCATCGAAGGTCAGATAAACTATAATAACTACAGAGAATGTTGTCTTCTGCAAACTACTACTAATTGCCCACTTTTTGAGATGAATTATTGGGTACTCATTTGGGTCATCTACCCTCAAAATAATTATTTCATTGTCTGTTATGATTTTTACCATCTAAAGTAGTCCATGAGAGATTCATTTAGAATAACCCCATGATCAAGGCATCAAAGTCTGACTTTTTTTTTCCTCTCCTGGCTAAAATAACAACATTTTAATTTCACAATCCTTTGTTCGACTATCTCTCCTTGAGAGATGGGGCACATTCCTATTACAAAGTGGAGTGCCTGACACATAGAAGATACTCAAAACAGAATTACTGAATAAATCAACGAATCAGTCAATGAGCAAAAAAGTTGCTCTACTCATTCTCTGGAGTACACTAATTTGAGGCAAAATATTTCTTTCTTTTTAATTCCACCTCAATTTTATTTTTACTTCTGTACAAGCTCATCATGCTTGTTTATCTAATCTAAATATTTATAGATTTACAGTAAATTACTATTTCAAAGGCAGTTAAGTCACACTTAACTACATTTTTCTTCAGAAAGCATAATTATTTATCTACAGTATTTGCTCATTTAAAAATCATTTTTGAAAATAAGATCTTGTGTAATTTCATTTGTATTCCGAGTTTAATATGGGAAAATAAGAATATAAATAATTTGTTGGAATGTACTATAATAGCTTATTAAGAGGTAAAGCATTAGAATTTTTACAAGGTATCTTTGTTTTCTTTTTTTTTTGGTACGTGGGCCTCTCACTGTTGTGGCCTATCCCGTTGTGGAGCACAGGCTCTGGACGCGCAGGCTCAGTGGCCATGGCTCATGGGCCCAGCCGCTCCGCTGCATGTGGGATCTTTCCAGACCGGGGCACGAACCCATGTCCCCTGCATCGGCAGGTGGACTCTCAACCTCTGCACCACCAGGGAAGCCCGAGGAATCTTTTTATAGCAACTAATAGTTCTATCTCTTGTTTTTATTGAGCACTTCCTATATGCTCAACATAAATCAATTTATCCTCTCAAAAACCTTATTGGGTATCATTAACTCCATTACATATCTGAGGAAATTAAGAACAGTTAAATAACTTTTCTGATGTTACATGGCTTAAAGTTTATCTATCATAACCCCTTTATTTTTACAAATGAGGATTTGAAGTTGTGTGGGTTTCAGTTTAACTGATAAATTTCAGAAAGCTAGTAACTGATAGAGCTAAGAGTACAACATAAGTTTCATGATTCCTAGTGAAGTACTCTTTGCAATTTGAATAATCACATTTCACATTATTCATCTATTTTAGAACTTTGCATATTTTAGACAAATCCCCTCCTCCTTTCTCTAGACAGTTTTAATCATAACTGAGCTTTGACTTGGGGGAGAAGTCCAGGTGGAGATACAGAATGCAAGTTATCAGCATTTGAATAATAGTTAAAAACCATGGGGAATTTCCTTAGGTAAAGGGAAAGACAGTGATTCTCAAACATTGGCCTGCATCAAAATTACTGACAGTTTGTTAAAAATTGAACATTCTTGAGCCCCATCCCTGTGAATTCTGATACCGAAGGTTTGGAGATGCAGTTCAGGAATCTGAATTTTTAACAAGTACCTCTAAGTAATTCTGATGTATGTAGTAAAAAGATACCTTGGGTAACAGTGAGGCAGAGGGAGCCAAGAAAAACAAAAATTCTCAGGACATAGTATGGGAAAAAAGTAACATTTATGGAATAAAAAAACTGAATGAAACCAAAGACACTGAGAAAATTGGCCATATAATTTGGAGAAGAATACAGAGTGTATGGGGTCACAAAAGATAGTGAAAGGGAGACCTTCAAGATGGCAGAGGGGTAAGACATGGAGATCACCTTCCTCCCCATAAATACATCTAAAATGCATCTACATGTGGAACAACTCCTACAGAACACATACTGAATGCTGACAGAAGACCTCAGACTTCCCAAAAGGCAAGTACCTGGGCAGGGCAAAAGAAAACAGATAAAACAGAGACAAAAGAATAGGGATGGGACCCACACCTCTGGGAGGGAGCTGTGAAAGAGGAAAAGTTTCTACACACTACGGAGCCCCTTCACTGGCGGGAACAGGGAGTGGGCAGTGGGGAAGCTTCACAGTCAAGGAGAGCGCAGCAAAAGGGGTGCAGATGGCAAAGCGGAGAGATTCCCACACAGAGGATCAGTGCCAACCAGCACTTACCACACTGAGAGGCTTGTCTGCTCACCTGCCAGTGCAGGGGTTGCTGGGAGCTGAGGCTCAGACTTTGGAGGTCAGACCCCAGGGAGAGAAATGGGGTTGGCTGCATGAAGACAGCCTGAAGGGGGATAGTGCACCACAGCTAGATGGGAGGGAGTCCAAGAAAATGTCTGGACCTGCCAGAGAGGCAAGAGACCTTTGTTTTGGGGTGCACGAGGAGAAGGGATTCCTTCCTAGTGTGCCCACAGAAGGAAGAGCACCCCCTAAATGAGCTCCAGAGATGGGTGTGAGCCACGGCTATCAGCTCAGACCCCAGAGAAGGGCAGGAATCGCTAATGCTGCTGCTGCTACCAAAAATCCTGTGTGCAAGTGCAGGTCACTATGCACAACACCCCGGGATCCTGTGCAGCATGTCACTGCCAGGGACCCGTGATCCAGGGACAACTTCCCTGGGAAAACACACGGTGTGCCTCAGGATGTTGCAGTGTCATGCCAGCCTTTGCTGCTTCAGGCTCGCCACACATTCCAATTATGACAACCATACCCCTCCCCCCGCCCTGGCCTGAGTGAGCAAGAGAGACCTAATCAGCTGCTGCTTTAACATCCTCCTGTCTGGGCAGGTAACAGATGCCTGAGGGAGGCCTACATGCAGAGGTGGAGTGAAAACTGAAGCTGAACATGAGGAGCTGTGTGAACAAAGCAGAGAAAGGGAAATTTCTCTGTGCAGTCACAGGAGCAGCAGATAAAATCCCCACAATTACTTTGATAAACCCTGCATATGAAGAATACCTGAATAGACAATAAATGTTCCCAAAATTGAGGCAGCGGACTTTGGGAGCAACTGTGGACTTGGGGTTGCTGTCTGTGTCTAATTTGTTTCTGGTTTTATGCTTGTCTTAGTTTAGTATTTGATGCTTATTACCATTGGTGGATTTGTTTACTGGTTTGGCTGCTCTCTTCCTTTTTATATATATATTTTTCTCATTTTTCTCTTCTTGTGAGTGTGTATGTGTATGCTTCTTTGTGTGATTTCGTCTATATAGGTTTGCTTTTACCATTCGTCCTAGGGTTCTGTCTGTTCGTTTTTCTGTTTTTGTTTTTTTGGGGGGTTTTTGTTTTTATATTGTTTTCTTTTCTTTCTTCCTTTTCTTCTGTCAGGGTCTTGGTGCTCTGGCCAAATGTCATGCCTGAGCATCCTAGGTGGGAGGGCGAGTCCAGCACACTGGACCAAGAGAAAAGTCCTGGTCCTATGTAATATCAATCAACGAGAGATCTCCCAGAGATATTCGTCTCAACACTAAGACCTAGCTCCACTCAATGGCTAGTAAGCTCCAGTGCTGGATGCTCCATGCCAAACAACTAGCAAGACAGGAACACAACCCCACCCATTACAGAAATTCTGCCTAAAGTCTTATTAAGTTCACAGACACTCCAAAACACAGCACCAGACGTGGTCCTGCTCACCAGAAGGACAAGATATAGCTCCACCTACCAGAACATAGGCACCAGTCTCCTCCACCAAGAAGCCTACACAAACCACTGAACCAAACTCACCCACTGGAGCAGACACCAAAAAAATGGAAACTACAAACGTACAGCCTGCAAAATTGAGATGCCAAAACAGTAAGTTAAACAAAATGAGAAAACAGAGGAAATATGCAGCAGATGAAAGAAAAAGGTACAAACCCACCAGACCAAACAAATGAAGAGATAATAGGCAGTTTACCTGACAAAGAATTCAGAGTAATGATAGTAAAGATGATCCAAAATCTTGGAAAAAGAATGGAGAAAATACAAGAAACATTTAACAAGGAACTAGAAGAATGAAAGAGCAAACAAACAATGATGAACAACAAAATAAATGAAATTAAAAATTCTCTAGAAGGAATCACTATCAGAATATCTGAGGCAGAAGAACAGATAAGTGACCTAGAAGATAAAATACTGGAAATAACTGCCACAGAGCAGAGTAAAGAAAAAAGAATAAAAATAATTGAGGACAGTCTCAGAGACCTCTGAGACAACATTAAATGCACCAATATTTGAATTATAGGGGTCCCAAAAGAAGAAGAGAAAAAGAAAGGGACTGAGAAAATATTTGAAGATATTATAATTGAAAACTTCCCTAATAAGGGAAAGGAAATAGTCAGTCAAGTCCAGGAAAAACAGAAAGTCACATAGAGGACAAATCTAAGGAGAAACATGCCAAGACACATATTAATCAAGCTATCAAAAATTAAAATCAAAGAAAAAATATTAAAAGCAGCAAGGGAAAAACAACAAATAACATACAATGGAATCCCCGTAAGGTTAACAGCTGATCTTTCAGCAGAAACTATACAAGCCAGAAGGCAGTGGCAGGACATATTTAAAGTGATGAGAGGGAAAAACCTACAACCAAGATTATTCTACCCAGCAAGGATCTCATTCAGATTTTATGGAGAAATTAAAAGCTTTACAGTCAAGCAAAAGCTAACAGAATTCAGCACCACCAAGCCAGCTTTACAACAAATGCTAAAGGAACTTCTCTAGGCAGGAAACACAAGAGGAGGAAAAGACCTACAATAACTAACCCAAAACAATTAAGAAAATGGTAATAGGAACATACATATTGATAATAACCTTATATGTAAATGGCTTAAATGCTCCAACCAAAACACAGAGACTGGCTGAATGGATACAAAAACAAGAAACATATACATGCTGTCTATAAGAGACCCACTTCAGACCTAGGGACATATACAGACTGAAAGTGAGGGGATGGAAAAAGATATTGCACGCAAATGGAAATCAAAAGAAAGCTGGAGTAACAATTCTCATATCAGACAAAATAGACTTTAAAATAATGACTATTACAAGGGACAAAAAAGAACACTACACAATGATCAAGAGATCAATACAAGAAGATATAACAATTATAAATATTTATGCACCCAACATAGGAGCAGCTCAATACATAAGGCAAATGCTAACAGCCATAAAAGGGGAAATCGACAGTAACACAATAATAGTAGGGGACGTTAACACCATATTTTCACCAATGGACAGATCATCCAAAAAGAAAATAAAAAGGGAAACACAAGGCTTAAAACACACATTGGACCAAATAGACTTAATTGATATTAATAGGACATTCCATCCAAAAACAACAGAATACAATTTCTTTTCAAGTGCTCAAGGAATATTCTCCAGTATAGATCATGTCTTCAGTCACAAATCAAGCCTCGGTAAATTTAAGAAAATTTATATCATATCAAGTAACTTTTCTGACCACAACACTATGAGACTAGATATCAATTACAGGCAAAAATATGTAAAAAACACAAACACATGGAGGCTCAACAATACACTACTTGATAACCAAGAGATCACTGAAGAAATCAAAGAGGAAATCAAAAATTACCCAGAAATGAATGACAATGAAAACATGATGAGCAAAACTTATGGGATGCAGCAAAAGCAGTTCTAAGAGGGAAATTTATAGAAACACAATTCTACCTCAAGAAACAAGAAATATCTAAAATAAACAACCTAAACTTACCCCTAAAGCAATTAAAGAAAGAAGAACAAAAAAATTCCAAAGTTTTCAGAAGGAAATAAATCATAAAGATCAGATGAGAAATAAATGAAAATGATAGCCAAGATCAATAAAACTAAAAGCTGTTTCTTTGAGAAGATAAACAAAATTGATAAACCATTAGCCAGGCTCATCCAGAAAAAAAAGGGAGAAGACTCAAATCAACAGAATTGGAAATGAAAAAGAAGTAACAACTGGCACTGCAGAAATACAAATGATCATGAGAGACTACTCCAAGCAACTATATGCCAATAAAATAGATAACCTGGAAGAAATGGACAAATTCTTAGAAAAATACAACTCTCCAAGACTGAACCAGGAAGAAATAGAAACTATGAACAGACCAACCACAAGCACTGAAATTGAAACTGGGATTAGAAATCTTCCAACAAACAAAAGCCCAGGATGAGATGGCTTCACAGGTGAATTCTATGAAACATTTAGAGAACAGCGAACTCCTATCGTTCTCAAACTCTTCCAAAATATAACAGAGGGAGGAACACTCCCAATCACATTCTACGAGGCCACCATCACCCTAATACCAAAACCAGACAAAAATATCACAAAAAAAGAAAATTACACACTGATATCACTGATGAACATAGATGCAAAAATCCTCAACAAAATACTAACAAACAGAATCCAACAGCACATTAAAAGGATCATACACTTTGATCAAAAGGGGTTTATCCCAGGAATGCAAGGATTCTTCTATATACGCAAATCAATGTGATATACCATATTGAAAATTTGAAGTGTTAAAAACATGATAATCTCAATAGATGTAGAGAAAGCATTTGACAGAATTCAACATCGATTTATGATAAAAACTCTCCAGAAAGTGGGCATAGAGGGAAACTAACTCAACATAATAAAGGCCATATATGACAAACTAACAGCCAACATTGTTCCCAATGGTAAAAAACTGAAACCATTTCCTCTAAGATCAGGGACAATACAAGGTTGCCCACTTTCATCACTAATATTCAACATGATTTTGGAAGTTTTAGCCACAGAAATCAAAGAAGAAAAAATAAAAGGTATCCAAATTGGAAAAGAAGTAAAGTTGTCTCTGTTTGCAGATGACATGATACTATATAGAGAGAATCCTAAAGATGCTACCAGAAAACTTCTATAGCTAATCAATTAATTTGATAAAGTAGCAGGATACAAAATGAATGCACAGAAGTCTCTTGCATTCCTATTCAGTAACAATGAAAAATCTGAAAGAGAAATTAAGGAAACACTCCCATTCACCATTGCAACAAAAAGAATAAAATACCTAAGAATAAATCTTCCTAAGGAGACAAAACACCTGTATGCAGAAAACTGTAAGACATTAATGAAATAATGTAAAGACAATACAAACAGATGGAGAGATATACCATGTTCTTGGGTTGGAAGACTCAACATTGTGAAAATGACTATACTACCCAAAGAAATCTACAGATTCAGTGTAATCTCTATTAAGGTACCAATGTCATTTTTCTCAGAACTAGAACTAAAAATTTTACAAATTGCGTTGGAAACACAAAAGAGCCCAAATAGCCAAAGCAATCTTGAGGAAGAAAATTGGAGCTGGAGGAATCACGCTTCCTGACTTCATATAATACTACAAAGCTACAGTAATGAAGAGAGTATTGTACTGGCACAAAAGAAGAAATACAGATCAATGGAAACAGGATAGAAAGCCAAGAGATTAAACCCACACATGTACGGTCATCTTATCTTTGACAAAGGAGGCAAGAATATACAATGGACAAAAGGCAGTGTGTTCAATAAGTGGTGGTGGGAAAACTGGACAGCTACATGTAAAAGAACGAAATTAGAACACCATATACAAAAATAAATTGAAAATGGAGTAAAGACCTAAATGTAAGGCCAGACACTATAAAACTCTTAGGGGAAAACATAGGCAGAACACTCTATGACATAAATCATAGCAAGATCCTTTTTGACACACCTCGTAGAAAAATGGAAATAAAAACAAAAGTAAACAAATGGGACCTAATTAAACTTAAAAACTTTTGCACAGCCAAGGAAACTATAAACATGATGAAAAGTCAACCATCAGAATGGGAGAAAATACAAACAAAGCAACTCACAAACGATTAATCTCTAAAATATACAAGCAGTTAATGCAGCTCAATATCAAAAAAACAAACAACTCAATCCAAAAATGGGCAGAAGAACTAAATAGACATTTCTCTGAAGAAGATGTACAGATTGACGACAACCACATGAAAGGATGCTGAACATTACTAATCATTAGAGAAATGCAAGTCAAAACCACAGTGAGGTAGCACCTCACACTCATCAGAATGGCCATCATCAAAAAATCTACAAACAATAAATGCTGGAGAGGGTGTGGAGAACAGGGAACCCTTTTGCACTGTTGGTGGGAATGTAAATTGATACAGCCACTATGTAGAACATTATGGAGTTTCCTTCAGAAACTAAAAATAGAACTAGCATATGACCCAGTAATCCCACTTACTGGGCATATACCCTGAGAAAACTATAAAGAAAAAAGAGTCATGTACCACAATGTTCATTGCAGCACTACTTACAATAGCCAGGACAAGGAAGCAACCTAAGTGTCCAACAAAGATGAATGGATAAAGAAGGTGTGGCACATATATACAATGGAATATTAGTCAGTCATATAAAGAAATGAAATTGAGTTTTTTATAGTGAGGTGGATGGACCCAGAGTCTGTCATACAGAGTAAAGTAAGTCAGAAAGAGAAAAACAAATACCATATGCTAACACATATATATGGAATCTAAAAAAAAAAAAAATGTTTCTGTTGAACCTAGGGGCAGGATAGGAATAAAGATGCAGACATTGAGAAGGACTTGAGGACATGGGATGGGGAAGTGTAAGCTGGGACAAAGTGAAAGAGTAGCCTTTACATATATACAATACCAAATATAAGGTAGATAACTAGTGGGAAGCAGCTGCATAGCACAGGGAGATCAGCTCAGTGCTTTGTGACCATCTAGTGGGGTGGGGTAGTGAGGGTGGGAGGAGAAACAAGAAGGAGGGGATATGGGTATATATGTATAAATATAAATGATTCACTTTGTTACACAGCAGAAACTAACACAACATTGTAAAGCAATTTTACTGCAATAACGATGTTAAAAAACATTTGTTTAGAAAACCATTTAGTATTCAGCTATTTCCTTTTAAGATTCCATGCAGTCTGCTAAATACTTTGTTTGCTCTTTTGGTGTTTGTGCCTATCAAGAAATCATAGTCTTTAATGTACACATTTGCTTGGTTATTGTTTGGTCAAGGGTTTTAGTTTTTCTTCATCTATTTATTTTTCTCAGAGAAATCCTTAAGTATTATTTGTGCTTCTCTCTCAATTTTTTTCTCATTTGTTTCTTATTTTCCTCAGAATGAACATAGTTTCCAGCAATGAGTTTATCAGAGTCATGGAGAGTAGGGTGAAATTCTCTTAGCCACTTTATTTAAACTGTTATTTACCCAGTTGATTACTGGAAATCATATGTTTTATATGTCTTGAAATCCATAAAGAGAACATATTAAAGTAGTGAATCATACCCCCCACTGACATTGATGTCCCTCTCTGAAAGCTTGTGAAGCCATTTTGAACATATGCACAAATTCAGATATTGTGCTATAATACCTTGGGAAATTAGGTAGGCTTTTTTATTCAGTTCTGTAAATAACAAGAAAAAGATAGAATGATTTTATCATTAAGAAGTACCCTCTGGTCCAAAAAGATAAAAAGGGATAGTGAAAGAAAGAGTTTCAAAGAAGCAGCACTCGATTTTGTGAAATGTTGCAGATAAATAAAGTAAGATGAAGATTGAAGTTTCATTAGAAGAATGGGGAATGGGGGCAGAAGGTTGGTTTCTGCAGATTGAGTAGTGAAGAGGGGGTAAGGGATTCATAACATTTATTGTCCTTTTAGGAATCTTGGTTTATCAGTGAAGGAGAAAGGCAATGAAATAGCTAAAGGAAGATGCAGAATCAAGGACTATTTTGTGGGGAGAGGGGATAGGTGAGATTTGGGTGTGACTGTAGATTGAGTTAAAGAGCAGATGAGAAGGAAAGTTAAGAGCTAAGTGAAAACAAAAGGAAACAAGGTGCAGAAGGGACCTTATATTATGAAAATATAAGGGACCATATTTAGAATAAGGAGAAACATGTCCTTCCCTGCACCTGGAGGGGAGGAAATAAGTTTGCCTGTGGATAAGAATCATTTTGAAGGTGGGAGTGCTGGAAGGTGAAGAGTTTCACACCTTATGCTTTGTTTATTTTGAAGCTATGTTATAATTATATGCATACAAATTTAAAACTGTTTTACCTTTCTGAGAAAAATAACCTTTTATCTTGTGAAATAGTCACCTTTATCTCTAGTAATGCTTTTTTACCTTAAAATCTACTTAGGCTAATATTCCAAATTTGTTTTGGTAATTGTTTGCATGTTATATATTTTTTCCATCATTTTACTTTGAAGCAATCCATATTTTTATATTTTAGGCATGCCTTTGTAAGGCATAATCCCTATACTTGTATAATCCCTATACTTGGGATTTAGTTTGTTTACATTGAATATTATCACTGATATATTTAGGTTTAAACCTACCATGTTACTAGTTGATTTCCATTTTTCCTGCCTATATTTTATTCCCTTTGCTTCTCCTTTCTTGCTTTCTTTTGGACTATTACTCCCCATTTTCTCCTCTATTGCTGATAGTTATACATTATTTTATTATTCTTTTGGTGGTTACTACAAGCATCCATGCCTTTTCAAAGTACATTTTCACTTCTTGGATAGTGCAGGGACCTTACAATACTTTATTTACCCTCCTCCCTCCTCTTTTGCTACTATTGTAGCAAGTTTAAATTTTAGATATTTAAAACTCCATATTATTGCAACTATTATTATTTTACCCAGTCAATAATCATTCATATTTACATACATATTTACCATTTTTGTTGCTCTTCATTCTTTCCTGCATCCTTGAGCTTCCATCTGGGATCATTTTCTTCCACCAAAGAACAATCTTTAGCTGAGAGTAACAAATTTGATGGTAACAAATTCTCAGTTCTGTTTTTCCAAAAAGTCTTAATTTCACTTTCATTTTTGAAGAATATTTTTATGGAAAATTGAATTCTAAGTTGTCCATTTTTTTTCAGCACTTTCAGTTCACCTTTTGAAACAGAAATCCATTTTCTTCTGGCTTTCATTGCTTTACAGTCTAGGTTTTCTTCTTCCAGGTCTTGGTCTCATCTTTTTTTTTTCCCCACTGATTGTTAGTTCTCTAAAGACTGTAATTTTTTTTAAAAATTGTCAAGCTTTTCTGTTTGTTTTCAGCCAAAATCTTGACACAAAATACGAAGTCCACCATTATAGAAGGTATTCCCAGGAATTTCATAACTGGTTGGCCCAATATTTTTGCTGAAGGGGATGGTGAGGCCATAAGCTGAATTGAAAGGAGGCTGGGGTTGGATAGGGAAACTGTTTTGGCAGTGGTGAAAGTTTGATTTAGTTTCTGAGATGACAGCCAACCACAGATGATTAAATAAATGATATTGACAATGCAAGTGAACTTGATAGATAGCAGTGACAAGCAGGGATAGAGAGTGGTATAAAGTTATCTGGGCCTCAATTTCTTATTTTTTAAAATGAGTATGAAAATAGTTCCTGCCCTATCACAGAGTTATTTTGAGCACCAAATGAGATGATGGTATGCATTTCCAAATAAATGATAAATGTGAAAGTAAACTATGAGGTGGTATAAATATTGGCTATTTATACACAGGCACATATTTAAAAAGTGAATAAAACATACTAAATTTGAAATAATCTTTTCTTATTCAAAAGAACAAAATGTATGATATTGTGTCTTCCAAGGTTGATGTTTAGGATGATGGACCACCTTTAAATTTTCATTCATAGAACTGGCATTTACTGCTGCATTCCCATAGCACTGTGGGAAATATTCATGGAGGAAGGCTGTGAGTAGACAAGTAGCTGATCATATCACACTTGAAGCAAATGAGAAAGAGGGTGTAGGGAAAGTGAGATGGAATGGAAGAAAGAAGGGAAGCAAAAAGACAGACAGGTACTTTGTGAGTTCCAAATCTATACTTCCTTCTTTAAATCTGAAATATTGTAAAGCCTCTTCATGGTGACTGTAATTTAGCACAGCTATCTCACTCAGACTAGCTACTGCTGGAAGCCTATTAGGGTCATTGGCCAAAGGATTACTGCAGAAATGTCTGTCAAGAACACACAGCAAGTCTAGTGTCTGGTTGTAAGCTCTTGGTTTTATCTCCTGGATCCTGCCACTTGAATGGAACAAGAAGTCAGTCAAATAGTTCTAGGCTTCTCCTCCTGAGCAGAGGTGATCCATTTTAGCTGGACAATTTTGTAGCACAGTTCTTTGAATGGATAGAATCTGAAACTTCGTTTCTGAGGGTACAGGGCAGAGCCACTTTTTTGAGCTAAATGAAGATTTTCAGAATGCTTTGTAATGATACATTTTGGAAACACAAAACACTACTCTTAGATGATGCATCTTTACAATGAAAATACCTTGTAGCCATGCAGTATTTCAGCATACAAACATGTATTTTGTGATTCTGTTCTGACTTTTCTTACACTCGGAAATGATTCCACTATTGATTTATTTTAAAACAGAAAGCCCATAGAGTAGTCTATTGGATTTTTAAATGTTAAAAAAAGTTTCATATATTTTCCATTGAATTAGATAACTACAGTTACTTCTTGGTTTTCTCCCTTTGTAGAGCATTAAAGCTGATTTTTCCTGTCATTTCATCATTCTGCATAGCTTTCTTCTACTGTTAGTCAGTTTCCTTATTAAGGCATATCGTTTTATACCCACATCTATTAATTAGAATGTTGTTTATTATATTCCAAAGGTACAGTGAAATTTTACGTTTTTAATTTTTGTTTCGGATTGCTGATGCAAATAACCAAGAGTTGACATAGATGTGAAAATTTCCTGAAACATGATGAATCTCAAAATTGATTATGGTATTATTGACTACTCACAGCATTGCAATATTTCAAAGATTATATTTTAAATGGTTGCTAAAAACAGAGGAAACTGTGATTGAAAAACCATAGCATATAATACAAATCTCAGATTGTACAAGAATTTATGGGCTATGACAGTGAAAACATTTGGGTCGTCACAATCCTTAATCAAATCAATGATCATAATTATCCACACACCAAGTGCACAAAAAGCATAGGGAGCCAGGCATATTAGATGAAAGATGAGTGTGATGAGATGTTGGTAAAGATGATGCCAATGTGCCAGTACATTTCTCTGGACATGAAATAATGGTCCTGGATAGGAAACTTATTGGTTATTCTATTTGTGGTTGGTAAAGGCCCACTTTTGTGGGTAGGTTTTTTTAGCCATCTAAATGAAAGAAATATGACAAGAATATTTCAGGCAGTTGACACGGAGGGAAGCATACTGGCTTTGTACATTCCTTGCTGATGCAAAAGCCATATCTATATAGTATTTACTGTTTAACCTCCAATGCTGTTTTCTTCTTTCACATTACTTGTGTTCATGGAGTTAGAACTGCTAAAGATAAGGAGTGGAGCCAGAGAAAAGTATGCAGAAGAAAAAACATGCCTAATCCCAGAGACAGATTTACCATGAAGCCAATGAAGCTTAAGTTTTAGGACCCCTCACTTGTACAGGCCCCTTCCAAGGCACTAAGAGTATTTTACATTTGTAATATTTATCAGATTTTAAATATTTAATTTGTTGTGATTGTTCTCATTCCAAATTTCTATTTTATTTTGTGTTTATTTCTAAAGAGGCACCCTCAAACTGTATAAAGTTCAGGCTCTTCAAAACCTGGATTTTACCCTGTTAAGTGTGCCTCATCAATAGTCAGCTGGAAGAACTTGACTACATATCCTTCAAACTCCTAATATCCTCCCTCTGTCACCAATACATCAGAATCTATAGTTCCAAGTTTTTTTTGATAAAAGTCAATAATATTTGATCCATTTCCATGTTAGGAATTAATTAATCATTAGACAGAATATGTGTACTAGTTAATGATGTTGTTACAAGGCCACTATGGGAAATATAAAATTGTGGGCCTGCGGAAATATATTAGATTCACATAGCTATATGTGACCTCAGTCGTCATTCACCCAAACCCTGCATTTTACAGAGTAGAAAGTAAGGTTTACAGAGGAAATATGACTTGTTCAAGTTCATATCTAGGCCATTAGTGGTAAAGCAGGGAATTCAAAAAAAACTAATCCTTATACTAATTTCTACTGTTGTTCCAATTTATTTACTTCTTCGTTTATGAAGTTTATTTCCTAACATGTTTTGGATTTATATAGTTTGCATAATAAAGTTTAAATTCTATCTGATTCTACAACTGAGAGTCAAATTATTATTTAATATTTTAGATCATTACTTTGTGTAACTTACCATCAGCATATAATGTCATATTCTTTTTTCATGCAGTTTATAGTTTAATGACATCCTTGATCCAACTGAACAATGAGATAACAGCTCCCATTCCAAAGGACTATTCCTTTTTTTTCAGGTAATTAACTATTTCAAGCCAAACAATTCTGTATTAAAAAGCTCTACTCTCTTTCTTTCATTAAATTGTTATGCTAAGATAAGGTTTTCCATGCAACCATAATAATGATTTTGTTTTGTTTACATGGATAACAATAAAGACAATAGATAAAAATAATTCTGAAAATACAAGCATGACATTTGAAGTATCACTTCAAATTATAGCTTTAAAAATTCATGTTAAATCACTTCTTCTGTTGGAGCAAATCTGAAGTTATTTTGCCTTTGGTTTAAGGAGATTTAAGTCATAACTATATCACTTTTTAAAAGTACTGGAAACTCACTAAATACTATGACAGATGCAATCATATTGTAAGTGGGCCAAGATAATGCACTTAAAATATGCAAGCTAACTTTACTAAGCTTCTTATTTCTGAAATTAAACATTCCATATCTCAATTCATCATGCAAATCTTTACAATAAATTTGTGACATATGCATATAAGTAATATAAAATGCACATAAGTTACCACTAAGATCCCAGTGGTTAAGTGGACAAGGGTTATGAACGGGCAATTCAGCTAAAAGGAAATAAAAATGGCTAATAAATATAATGGAAAACACTTAACCTCATTAATTGTAAAAGAAACAAGATATGACTAGGATTATGATTATGACTATCTCTTACCTGGCTAATTCTATTTGTTTAAATAGTAAAAGCATAATGAAATGGTTACGCATGTATGCTGCTGATAGAAGTGTGAACTGATACAATCCTTTAGAGGCAAATTTTCAATATATATTAGAAACTTAAAACTGTTCATAACCCTTGGATCAGTAATTGCATGCCTCAGCAACTAAGCGTGAAGAAGAGCTTTATGTACAAAGATGCACAATTATGTATGTCAAAGCAGTATATGTAATAATAACATAGCAATAAATAGAAGTAATTTTAATGCCAGCAATTAAAAAGATATCAAGTAAATTATGATATGTTCATATGATCAAGTTATATATGTGTATATGTCAAATTATATAAGTAAAATATGAGTAGAAGAAACAATGGAAGAAAATATACATATATTATTAATGGTTAAACAATTAAATGTTTTTCTATATTTTTTATATTTTATAATAATGAGCCGGTACTTTCAAGTTAGAAAAATTAATTTAAATAATAAAGAAATGGAGAAAGTAAGAGAAACATATAGCATATAAGAAAAATGCCCAAGCAATTAAAACCATACTAAAACAAAAGTGAGGTTTGATTTTACACTTCTAGCAAGAGTAAGGAAAAGAGATAAAATCCAATACTGTGAAAATGCAGGGTTTAATTTGGTAGAATTCTTCTGGTAGGTAATTTCATATTATGATTAATCCTAAAACAACTGTATATTCTGTTATGATAATCAGAGAAATTATTTGAATGGTTAAAAATACATTATACTTAAAATATCATTATGTCAGTTTTACTTTTAACACCTGGAAACTGGCGGCAATCTAAATAATCCAAGTATAATTGAATGATTAAATAAGTCATGGTATATAAATTCAATGGTATATAATGCAGTCACTTAAAGTTAATATAATGACTATATGGAAAAGCAAGATGTGATCACATCACCTTATATAGTATATACAGTTGACCCTTGAGCATGGGTTTGAAATGCACAGGTCCACTTATATGCAAAATTTTTTGTTTAAATAAGTACTACACTATCCATGGTTGGTTGAATCTGTGAATGTGGAATTGCACATATAGAGGAGAGACTGTAAAGTTATATGTGGGTTTTCTACTGTGTGGAGGGTTGGTACCCCAATTCTGGTGTTGTTCAAGCATCAACTGTACATTGAGAAATATTGGAAGGAAACCAAAAAACAGATAAATGAGTTCCGTGTTAAATTAGAGAGGATTTGATTGATAATTACAAATCTTTACTAAATGCTTTCTATTAAAGATAAATCTTTTTAAAAAATTGCTTACCACTTGCACGTTAGGTGACTTCTCTTCAGGGGCAATAAATTCTGGAATTTGTGTTTCTGGTTCTGTAATATCAGGTGGCAAAGCAATTATGTAATTACAGATTTTAGTCACACCCTTGCACTAGAAAAGAAGAAACAAAGAAAAAAATGTATGAAACTCATATCAGCATCATTATCTCAGTTCTAATGTGTAATTGCCATAATTTTCAGTTTTCAGAAAATGAATATACATACATTTTATATATATATATATATATATATATATATATATATATATACATATTCCTATTTATATTCAGGGGGAGATACTATGTGACTCACCAAGTTGAAAAATATATTTATATGTTTCTAGAGTGAGTCAACTGTGCATTATCAAAGCATAAAACTGGACTTAATTTTTTAGGTCCTCTCAATTGTGTTATAGTCAAAGTGCAGATGAGGGAGAAGTAAAAACAAATTTTAAATGTTAACTTATTTTTGAAAAAAGTATATATATTTATGGACATTTTAGAAAAAAGCAGAGGAGCCTAAGAAGAAATTAACTATCACCCAGAATCCCACCCACATAGAAACAGGATAAATATTAAATTTACTTATCATGATCTCCATAAATATCTATTTACTATGGATTTATTTCAAGTGCACATTTGGCAGGGAATTTTTATATTTCTGTATGTATGTTTTCAGAGACCATATTGTCATTTCCTTTAAATATGGCAAACTCTCTAAAGAAAATTTGAACTGTGTAAATTTTAATATTTTGATACATTAAGAAAGGGACAATAGGCTTAAAATGAAGTCACTCATGCTAGGCCCACATCACCAAACTGAGACTTAACACCTAACTTAATTATGGTTTCAATCTCTCCAAGGAGTGGAATATTAAACCAGTTAATCTAGAATTACTTGGTCAGCACTAGTAAGGTAATCTGCCTTATAGAGAACCCTGCCATCCTCCAAAGGAAGAATATCTTGCCTGAAACAATCCACTCTTTGCTAGTAGCTTCCGTGTCCCACCCCCTTCTGCCTATAAATGTCTTTCATTTTGTACAGTTCTTTGGTGCTCTTTTCTATAAGCTAGATGGGATACTGTCCTATTCAAGAATCATTGATTAAAGCCAATATAATCTTTAAAATTTACTCACTTGAATTTTGTTTCTTAACAGACTTGGTGACAGTATCAGAATCTGAAGGAGACTTCCAAGAACTTTGGGAACAAGGGAAACACAGGCATGGTACCCAAAAGTCCTTTGAGTTCTCTGTCTTTCTCACCATTTCCAAGGACCATGGGTAATTTCCTCTCTGTCTGAGCTTTGCTCTCTTTGCTAGAGCTTCCGATATAATTGCCTTTCCAGTTCAGGGGTTACAAGTCAGCTTGTAGCTTGTAGACAGTTCTACCCAGAGTCTGAGTCCATAGCCCTTGATTCAGGCCATAGTTCCCATTTGTTTAGAATCCCTACCCATATTCCACATTGTGAACTGCTGGCGGTTACTAGCTGAAGTCGGAATGGGTACGGCTTAAGCTGGACCAGGTCCAATGTGAGGCATTGGGTGAATAAAATTTTGTTTTAAGGCTGAACAAGCAGTTTATTCCAGTCCACATTCCCCATTTGTTGTGGTCTGCTGATTCAGTCTCTACCCCAGTCCCCAGTTCTACCTTAAGGATTATTGATAGTGCACAGAAGGCCTTCTATTGGCCAGCCCACAGTAACATCTCTTTGGTTGCTGCCAGTATGTTAATATGCACATGCTTATTTGTCCTGTTTTGTGTAGGTAAAGGCTATTGCTAATGGGAATCTCAGAAGCTAAAAACCACAAAATTGGCGGGGCTAGATTGAGTACTTAAAAGCTGTTAGAGAGTGCAGCACCTAACTCTAAGAATACCGTGTTAGAATAAATTGGTCATGGAATAGGTTACAGTGACACTAGGTCACCCACCAACCTCGAGAAAATTTCCATGCAACAAGGTACATTGTAAAACATCACACCATCCTAACCCAGCAACATGTCCCTCTTAGTTATTGCTTTGGCTCTAAGAGACCCAAAGGCTTAGCCAAAAAAGGGATCCTAAAATTCCAGAGTTCAGCACGCCACCTTTCAGCACACCTGATTATTTTATATTTAAAAACTATGATCTTGGGGCTTCCCTGGTGGTGCAGTGGTTGAGAGTCTGCCTGCTGATGCAGGGGACACGGGTTCGTGCCCCGGTCTGGGAAGATCCCACATGCCGCGGAGCAGCTGGGCCCGTGAGCCATGGCCACTGAGCCTGCGCGTCCGGAGCCTGTGCTCCGCAACGGGAGAGGCCACAACAGTGAGAGGCCCGTGTACCGCAAAAAAAAAAACCCTAAAAAACAAAAAACTATGATCTCGGAAGCTATAAGAATTTATGAAAGTGGCAAAATCTTACTAAGTTTGATTTGTGTCCTGAGAACTTGGTCTTGTAACTGCCAAGTTGGGTGCTCCAAAATATGGCCAGACACAAACGTGGGTTACACCCTGTTTGCAGTTAGATATGGCTGGACAGAAATGTGCACTGAAATACACTTGCAGCTAGGGTCCTACCAAACTGCTGCCAGTCCTCAGGAGGATTACAACGGCCATTATGAGGAACATTGCAATTAGATAAGATAATTTAAAAAGTGCACTTGAAAGCAAGGGCTCCAAAATGAAACAAACAAAATGGGATATTTATTTTAATAAGTATTCCAAAAGACTTCAAAATTCCAAAATGGTTTCATTGAAAGAATCATTTGAAAAATCTAATAAAACTTAAAGACACAAGAAGTACCTAAAAGAAACAAAAACAATTAAGACTGACATAACACTGCTACTCCTTATCAAACTTTACTTGAGTACTCATTCTAGTAATCCTCTGCCTGAATTATCTTTCCACTATGAAGAGGTTACATGACCGTAAGCAAAAGTCCACCAAATTAGTAACCTTACAGAAACCTCCATAACTACCTTTGAAAGAGGGCCCCCATATTATGGGACTCAGGGATTTTCTGGTAAACTGCTACAATATTAACTTAATCAGCTAGGGGGAACTAAAATTAAAATTTATGGAAAATTTTGCCAAATTCTGGTATATAATGGAACCACACTGTCTGCTATAAAACCCACTCAGAGCCTGCAGATGGGATCCTGGGAAAACTGGCAAAAGCTGGCTAAGTGTGAGAATTCTTATGAGATTCAGCTATCCCAGATCTCTTTTAGTACCCAGTAGAGAGAGGAAAATAATATATAATTTGAACCCACTTTGGGAACACCTCTTGAGTCCAAGGGGTTGTTCAATACTGCCAGGAATATTTACTGTTTGTCCTGGCTGAAACCTGACAAGATATTTGAAAGGATTTTTTTTAAAGTAGCTCTGTGGGCAGAAGTTGGCCAAATTGGAAATTGATATTCAAAGCCTTATAGGATTTATTTTTAGGCTTTCTCTCTCAAGCTAAAATAAAAGTATGCATCCAGAGGGAAAGAAAAATCTTCTGAAGCCTTTGTGAAAGGATTTACTAAAACATTCCAAAGACAAAGAGCTTTAAGCGCAGGGCACAGAAGTCTTTTGATTTCCATCTTAGTTGTAAATCATCTTACTAATGTAAAAAAAAGCAAATTGAAAAGATGTGGTGGGATGAATAGATCAGACCCTTGATAAAATTTAGGCTGCAACTCAACTCTTTGAGGAATTAAAAACAAATGCCCTTATCTTACAAATCTTTACAAAACCAGAAACGCTGCTGTAGAAACAATTCAAAATCCGCTTATCTTTATCATCTTCTATTCTTTTCTTTTCTTTTTTTTTTACATCTTTATTGGAGTATAATTGCTTTAAAATAGTGTGTTAGCTTCTGCTTTATAACAAAGTGAATCAGTTATACATATACATATGTCTCCATATCTCTTCTCTCTTGCATCTCCATCACTCCCACCCTCCATATCCCATCCCTCTAGGTGGTCACAAAGCACCGAGCTGATCTCCCTGTGCTATGCTGCTGCTTCCCACTAGCTATCTATTTTACATTTGGTAGTGTATATATGTCCATGCCTCTCTCTCGCTTAGTCACAGCTGACCGATCCCCCTTCCCATATCCCCAAGTCCATTCTCTAGTAAGTCTGTGTATTTATTCCTGTCTTACCCCTAGATTCTTCATGACATTTTTTTCTTAAATTCCATATATATGTGTTAGCATATGGTATTTGTCTTTCTCTTTCTGACTTACTTCACTCTATATGACAGACTCTAGGTCTATCCACCTCATTACAAATAGCTCAATTTCGTTTCTTTGAATGGTTGAGTAATATTCCATTGTATATATGCACCACATCTTCTTTATCCATTCATGCAATGATGGACACTCAGGTTGTTTCCATCTCTGGGTTATTGTAAATAGAGGTGAAATGAACATTTTGATACATGACTCTTTGAATTATGGTTTTCTCAGGGTATATGCCCAGTAGTGGGATTCCTGGGTCATATGGTAGTTCTATTTGTAGTTTTTTAAGGAACCTCCATACTGTTCTCCATAGTGGCTGTACCAATTCATATTCCCACCAGCAGTGCAAGAGTGTTCCCTTTTCTCCACACCCTCTCCAGCATTTATTGTTTCTAGATTCTTTGATGATGGCCATTCTGACTGGTGTGAGATGATATCTCATTGTAGATTTTTTTTAACATATTTATTGGGGTATAATTGCTTTACAATGGTGTGTTAGTTTCTGCTTTATAACAGAGCGAATCAGTTATATATATATATATACATATATTCCCATATCTCTTCCCTCTTGCCTATCTCTCCTTCCCTCCCACCTTCCCTATCCTACCCCTTCAAGTGGTCACAAAGAACTGAGCTGATCTCCCTGTGCTATGTGGCTGCTTCCAACTAGCTATCTACCTTATGTTTGGTAGTGTATATATGTCCATGCCTCTCTCTCACTTTGTCATGGCTCACCCTTCCCCCTCCCCATATCCTCAAGTCCACTCTCTAGTAGGTCTGTGGCTTTATTCCTGTATTACCCCTAGGTTCTTCATGACATTCTTTTTTCTTAAATTCCAAATATATGTGTTAGCATATGGTATTTGTCTTTCTCTTTCTGACTTACTTCACTCTGTATGACAGACTCCAGGTCTATCCACCTCATTACAAATAGCTCAGTTTCGTTTCTTTTTATGGCTGAGTAATATTGCATTGTATATATGTGCCACATATTCTATATCCATTCAACTGATGATGGACACTCAGGTTGTTTCCATCACCAGGCTATTGTAAATAGAGCTATTATGAACAATTTGATACATGACTCTTTTTGAATTATGGTTTTCTCAGGGTATATGCCCAGTACTGAGATTGCTGGGTCATATGGTAGTTCTATTTGCAGTTTTTTGAGGAAGCTCCATACTGGTCTCCATAGTGGCTGTACCAATTCACATTCCCAACAGCAGTGCAAAAGTGTTCTGTTTTCTCCACACCCTCTGCAACATTTTTTGTTTCTAGGTTTTTTGATGATGGCCATTCTGATTGGTGTGAGATGATATCTCATTGCAGTTTTGATTTGCATTTCTCTAATGATATTGAGCATTCTTTCATGTGTTTGTTGGCAGTCTGTATATCTTCTTTGGAGAAATGTCTATTTAGGTCTTCTGCCCATTTTTGGAATGGATTGTTTGATTTTTGGTAATGAGCTGCATGAGTTGTTTGGAAATTAATCCATTGTCAGTTGCTTCATTTGCAAATATTTTCTCCCATTCTAAGGGTTGTCTTTTGGTCTTGTTTATGGTTTCCTTTGCTGTGCAAAAGCTTTGAAGTTTCATTAGGTCCCATTTGTTTACTTTTGTTTTTATTTCCATTACTCTAGGAGGTGGATCAAAAAGGATCTTGCTGTGATTTATGTCATAGAGTGTTCTGTCTATGATTTCCTCTGAGAGTTTGATAGTTTCTGGCCTTACATTTAGGTCTTTAATCCATTTTGAGCTTATTTTTGTGTATGGTGTTAGGGAGTGATCTAATCTGATACATTTACATGTACCTGTCCAGTTTTCCCAGCACCACATTTTGAAGAGGCTGTCCTTTCTCCACTGTACATTCCTACCTCCTTTATCAATGATAAGGTGACCATATGTGTGTGGGTTTATCTCTGGGCTTTCTATCCTGTTCCATTGATCTATCTTTCTGTTTTTGTGGCAGTACTGTACTGTCTTGACTACGGTAGCTTTGTAGTATAGTCTGAAGTCAGGGAGCCTGATTCCTCCAGCTCTGTTTTTCGTTCTCAGTATTGCTTTGGCTATTCGGGGTCTTTTGTGTTTCCATAAAAATTGTGAAATTTTTTGTTCTAGTTCTGTGAAAAATGCCAGTGGTAGTTTGATAAGGATTGCATTGAATCTGTAGATTGCTTTGGGTAGTAGAGTCATTTTCACAATGTTGATTCTTCCATTCCAAGAACATGATATATCTCTCCATCTATTTGTATCATCTTCAATTTCTTTCATCAGTGTCTTATAATTTTCTGCATATAGGTCTTCCGTAACCTTAGGTAGGTTTATTCCTAGATATGTTCTTCTTTTTGTAGCAATAGTAAATGGAGTGTTTCCTTGATTTCATTTTCAGATTTTTCATCATTAGTGTATAGGAAGGCCAGAGATTTCTGTGCATTAATTTTGTATCCTGTTACTTTATCCAATTCATTGATTAGCTCTAGCAGTTTTCTGGTAGCATCTTTAGGATTCTCTATGTATCGTATCATGTCATCTGCAAACAGTGACAGCTTTACTTCTTCTCCGATTTGGATGCCTTTTACTTCCTTTTCTTCTCTGATTGCTGTGGCTAAAACTTCCAAAACTATGTTGAATAAGAGTGTTGAGAGTGGGCAACCTTGTCTTGTTCCTGACCTTAGTGGAAATGCTTTCAATTTTTAACTATAGAGGACGATGTTGGCTGTGGCTTTGTAATATATGGCCTTTATTATGTTGAGGAAAGTTCCCTCTATGCCTACTTTCTGGAGGGTTTTTATCACAAAGAGGTGTTGAATTTTGTCGAAACATTTCTCTGCATCTATTGAGATGATGATATGATTTTTCTCCTTCAATTGATTAATATGGTGTATCACGTTGTTTGATTTGCATATATTGAAGAACCCTTGCATTTCTGGAATAAACCCCACTTGATCATGATGTATTATCCTTTTAATGTGCTTTTGGATTCTGTTTGCTATTATTTTGTTGAGGATTTTTGCATCTATGTTCATCAGTGATATTGGACTGCAGTTTTCCTTCTTTGTGACATCCTTGTCCGTTTATGGTATCAAGGTGATGGCAACCTCATAGAATGAGTTTGGGAGTGTTCCTCCCTCTGCTATATTTTGGAAGAGTTTGTGAAGGATAGGTGTTAACTCTTCTCTAAATGTTTGATATATTTCACCTGTGAATCCATGTGTTCCAGGGTTTTTTTTGTTGGAAGATTTTTAACCACCATTTCAATTTCAGTGCTTGTGATTGGTCTGTTCATATTTTCTGTTTCTTCCTGATTCAGTCATGGCAGGTTGTGCATTTCTAAAAATTTGTCCATTTCTTCCATGTTGTCCATTTTATTGGCATACAGTTGCTTGTAGTAATCTCTCATGATCTTTTTTATTTCTGCAGTGTCAGTTGTTACTTCTCCTTTTTCATTTCTAATTCTATTGATTTGAGTCTTCTTACTTTTTTTCTTTATAAATCTGGCAAATGGTTTACCAAATTTGTTTATATTCTCAAAGAACCAGCTTTTAGTTTTATTGATTTTTGCTATCGTTTCCTTCATTTCTTTTTCATTTATTTCTGGTCTGATCTTTATGATTTCTTTCCTTCTGCTAACTAAGGGGTTTTTTTGTTCTTCTTTCACTAATTGTTTTACGTGCAAATTTAAGTTGTTTATTCGAGATGTTTCCTGTTTCTTAAGGTAGGATTGTATTGCTATAAACTTCCCTCTTAGAACAGCTTTTGCTGCATCCCATAGGTTTTGGGTTGTTCTGTCTCCATTGTCATTTGTTTCTAGGTACTTTTTGATTTCCTCTTTGATTTCTTCAGTGATCACTTCGTTATTTGGTTGTGTATTGTTTAGCCTCCATGTGTTTGTATTTTTGACAGATCTTTTTCTGTAATTGTTATCTAGTCTCATAGCATTGTGTTCAGAAAAGATACTTAATACAATTTCAATTTTCTGAATTTTACCAAGGCTTGATTTGTGACCCAAGATATAGTCTATCCTGGAGAATGTTCCATGAGCACTTGAGAAAAATGTGTATTCTGTTGTTTTTGGATGGAATGTCCTATAAATATCAATTAATTCCATGTTGTTTAATGTATCATTTAAAGCTTGTGTTTCTTTATTAATTTTCATGTTGGATGATCAGGCCATTGGTGAAAGTGGCATGTTAAAATCCCCTACTATGGATGTGTTACTGTCGATTTCCCCTTTTATGGCAGTTAATATTTGCCTTATGTATTTAGGTGCTCCTATGGTCGGTGCCTAAATATTTACAATTGTTACATCTTCTTCTTGGATCGATCCCTTGATCATTATGTAGTGTCCTTCTTTGTCTCATCTAATAGTCTTTATTTAAAAGTCTATATTTTCTGATATGAGAATTGTTACTCCAGCTTCCTTTTGGTTTCAATTTGCATGGAATATCTTTTTCCTTCCTCTTACTTTCAGTCTGTATGTGTCTCTAGGTCTGAAGTGGGTCTCTTGGAGAGAGCATATATATGGGTCTTTTTTTTGTATCCCTTCAACCAATCTCTGTCTTTTGGTGGGAGCATTTAGTCCATTTACATTTAAGGTAATTATTGATATGGATGTTCCTATTCCCATTTTCTTAATTGTTTTCAGTTTGTTGTTGTAGGTCTTTTCCTTGTCCTTTGTTTCTTGTCTAGAGAAGTTCCTTTAACATTTGTTGTAAAGCTGGTTTGGTGGTGCTGAACTCTCTCAGCTTTTGCTTGTCTGTAAATGTTTTAATTTCTCCATCAAATCTGAATGAGATCCTTGCTGGGTAGAGTAATCTTTGTTGCAGGTTTTTCTCCTTCATCACTTTAAATATGTCCTGCCAGTCCCTTGTGGCTTGCAGAGTTTCTGTTGAAAGATCAGCTGTTAACCTTATGGGGATTCCCTTGTGTGTTATTTGTTGTTTTTTCCTTGTTGCTTTTAATATGTTCTCTTTGTATTTATTTTTTGATATTTTGTTTAATATGTGTCTTGACGTGTTTCTCCTTGGATTTATGCTGTATGGGACTCTCTGTGCTTCCTGGACTTGATTAACTATTTCCTTTCCCATATTAGGGAAGTTTTCAACTATAATCTCTTCAAATATTTTCTCAGTCACTTTCTTTTTCTGTTCTTCTTCTGGAACCCCTATAATTTGAATGCTGGTGCATTTAATGTTGTCCCATAGGTCTCTGAGACTCTCCTCACTTCTTTTCATTGTTTTCTTCTTTTTTCTGCTCTGTAGTAGTTATTTCCACTATTTTGTTTTACAGGTCACTTATCCGTTCTTCTGTCTCAGTTATTCTGTGATTGATCCCATCTAGAGTATTTTTAATTTCATTTATTGTGTTGTTCATCATTGTTTGTTTCATCTTTAGTTCTTCTAGATCCTTGTTAAATGTTTCTTTCATTTTGTCTATTCTATTTTCACGATTTTGTATCATCTTTACTCTCATCATTCTGAATTATTTTTCAGGAAGACTGCCTATTTCCTCTTCATTTGTCAGGTCTGGTGGGTTTTTACCTTGCTCCTTCACCTGCTGTGTGTTTTTCTGTCTTCTCATTTTGCTTATCTTACTGTGTTTGGGGTCTCCTTTTTGCAGTCTGTACGTTCATAATTCCCGTTGTTTTTGGTGTCTGTTCCCAGTGGCTAAGGTTGTTTCAGTGGGTTGTGTAGGCTTCTTGGTGGAGGGGACTAGTGCCTGTGTTCTGGTGCATGAGGGTTGATCTTGTCTTTCTGGTGGACAGGTCCACCTCTGGTGTGTGTTTTGGGCTGTCTGTGGACTTATTATGATTTTAGGTAGCCTCTCTGCTAATTGGTGGGGTTGTGTTCCTATCTTGATAGTTGTTTGGCATAGTGTGTCCAGCACTGTAGCTTGCTGGGCGTTGAGTGAAGCTCGGTGCTGGTGTTGAGATGGAGATCTCTGGGAGATTTTCGCTGTTTCATATTATGTGGTGCTGGTAGGTCTCTTGTGGACCAGTGTCCTGAAGTTGGCTCTCCCACCTCAGAGGCACAGCACTGACTCCTGGCTGTGGCACGAACAGCCTTTCATCCACACGTCTCAGAGTAAAAGGGAGAAAAATTAGATAGAAGGAATTAGTAGAAGTAGAAAGAAAGAAAGAAAGAATGAAAGAAAAAAGAAAAGAGGCAGGGAGGGAGGGATGGAGGGAGGAAGGAAGGAAGGAGGCAAGGAAGGAAAAAAGAGAAAGAAAGAAAAAGATAAAGTAAAATAAAATAAAGTAAGATAAATAAAATAAAATTATTAAAATAAAAAATTATTATTAGGAAAAATAATTTAAAAAGCAAAATAAAACAAACAAACACAACATGAATGGATAAAACCCTTGGACAAATGCTGGAAGAAAAGCTATACAGACAAAATCTCACACAGAAGCATACACATACACACTCACAAAAAGTGGAAAAGGGGAAAAAATCATAAATCTTGCTCTCAAAGTCCACCTCCTCAATTTGGGATGATTCGTTGTATATTCATGTATTCCACAGACGCAGGGTACATCAAGTTGATTGCAGACCTTTAATCCGCTATTTCTGAAGCTGCTGGGAGAGATTTCCCTTTCTCTTCTTTGTTCTCAGTGCTCCCGGGGTTCAGCTTTGGATTTGGCCCCGCCTCTGCATGTAGGTCACCGAAGGGCCTCGGTTCTTCACTCAGACAGGATGGGGTTAAAGGAGCAGCTGCTTCAGGGACTCTGGCTCACTCAGGCCGTAGGGAGGGAGGGGTACGGAATGCGGGGTGAGCCTGCAGTGGCAGAGGCCGGCGTGACGTTGCACCAGCCTGAGGCGCGCCGTGCGTTCTCCCGGGCAAGTTGTCCCTGAATCCCGGGACCCTGGCAGTGGTGGGCTGCACAGGCTACCCTGAAGGGGGGTGTGGTTAGTGGCCTGTGCTCATACACAGGCTTCTTGGTGGTGGAAGCAGCAGCCTTTGCATCTTATGCCTGTCTCTGTGGTCCGTGGTTTTAGCCGCGGCTCACGCCTCTCTCTGGAGCTCCTTTAAGCAGCACTCTTAATACCCTCTCCTTGCGCACCAGGAAGCAAAGATGGAAGAAGAAGTTTCTTGCCTCTTTGGCAGTTCCAGACTTTTCCCAGGACTCCCTCCTGGCTAGCCGTGGTGCACTAACCCCTGCAGGCTGTGTTCACGCCACCAACCCCAGTCCTCTCCCTGAAATCCAACCGAAGCCCGAGCCTCAGCTCCCAGCCCCGCCCACCCCGCGTGTGTACAGACAAGCCTCTCGGGCTGGTGAGTGCTGCTCAGCACTGATCCTCTGTGCGGGAATCTCTCCGCTTTGCCCTCCGCACCCCTGTTGCTGCACTCTCCTCTGCAGCCCCGAATCTTCCCCTCCATCCTCGATTCTTAATACTAAAAGAGGGGAGGGTTTTTAAAATTATAAACTCCTAGAGAAGTTCCCTTGCCCCAAATCTAGTCCACTGCTTCCATAAGATTACTTGCCAAGGTTACATACAAATCTTAAGTGTCTTCTCACAGATAATAGTTTTTAAAAAAGCTTTAGCCATTTGAGCATGTTCCCCATCATTGCTGAAAACATTACAATAAAAGCTATAAGATCTTCGCTTGTGTTTGTTTGTTTTTGTGTGTCTGTATATGAATGTTGTAAATGTGCAGTATTTTTCTTACTCTAGATGGTATTGCCAAAGTAATTTATAAGAGGGCTCTGTTTAAATTGGCTCAAAGAACATTAAGAGCTTATATGACTTAAGTATTCCTAAAGTTCTCAGAAATATAATAGAAAGTAACCCAAGTGCTTTTCGAGCTCATGTGGCCTGGGAAAATATTCAGTATTAAAACTAGCTTAGGTTTGTTAATGTAATTAAAATATACATGTCTTTAGAGTTGTCAACATTAAAAATAATTCATACATACAACTTTTATTCTTCCTAGATTTATTAGTCAAATAAGTTCTTGTTATCTATGTTACAAAATTTGTCAGTGAAAAAAAAAATATCTTAGGATGACTTTGTCTAATGTCTCACAAAGAATAAAGCCAATAAGATCTTTATAATTTACTCTGTTGAATTTTATCTTTTAACAGAAAAAAATTGAAATTAACATAGAATTTGATTCTAAAATATCAGTAAGAGTTAAGAAAGGAAATGAAAACTTTAATTAAAAAATAATTTTAAATAAGAGCCAATAAGCCACCTACTTACCTCTCAGAATTCCCATCATTTAGCACAATTTTAAGTATATAGTACAGCTACATAGATATTTATTGCTGATGAGTATGGAGACAGAAAATCAATTCTCAAACTTTTCCAAAGAATATGTAAAATGATTAAGTCTAACTTTGTTTTGACGTCAAAGGGTCATGGAAAAATACAATGATTTAAATAGTTAAATAGCAAAATCTCTTACAATCTTAATGACTTGAGAAGACCTATAGATAAAAATCCATATCCATGTTGGTACCAAATGTGTATTTTATCCCTGGTAAATATTTCAATTTGATATGTACCTTTAAAGTGTAAAGTTAGGGCTTCCCTGGTGGCGCAGTGGTTGAGAATCTGCCTGCTAATGCAGGGGACACAGGTTCGAGCCCTGGTCTGGGAAGATACCACATGCCGCGGAGCAACTGGGCCCATGAACAACAATTACTGAGCCTGCGCGTCTGGAGCCTGTGATCCTCAACAAGAGAGGCTGCGATAGTGAGAGGCCCACGCACCATGATGAAGAGTGGCCCCCTCTTGCCACAACTAGAGAAAGCCCTCGCACAGAAACGAAGACCCAACACAGCCAAAAATAAATAAATAAATAATTCACGACATGTCAATATTTAATTAAAAAAAAAGTATTAAAGTGTAAAGTTATAAATGTGGCATAAGTTATACACATTTGCCTAGGTTGATTTTTTAAAGCCGAATCAGAGAATATATAGGTTGGATATTATCTTAAACAACATACATAGTCCAGTCCCTTCATTGTGAGATGGGGAAACTGAGGCTGTTATAACATAAGAGTTGAGGTCCAAGGGGCAAGAACCATGTCTTTATGCTCTTTGTATCCCTTTCACCTAAATCTTGTGCCTGGAACATAGTAGATGCTCATTAAATTTTTTCTAAATCAATTAAATTCATTCCCAGCCAGAACTTCATCCTTCAGCCAGCCAGTATCTTAATTGTTACACCAATGCACCATGCTCATTCTTGTTTCCATATTTTTCCTTTTGATTGTAGTGTCCCTACCTTTAACTCTGTCTAACTAAATTGTTTTCAGTTTTTAGAACCCAACTGCATTCCAATTTTAATTTCATCTGTGAAATCTTATAGGTAATTTTAGCCTCCTTTACACACTATGACTATCTACCCACTCAAATTCTTTTGCAGAGCAATGTACCATCTAAATCCTTAACTTGGACCACATGGGTGAGGAGAAAATATTGGAGGAAAAGAACAAAGCAGAACTTGCATGATTGTATTAAGAAAGAGGCAAGGAACAGTACTGAGATAGTGTTAAGTTGCTTCATCATTTTATAAACCTATGTTTGCACAGTGTTGGTAGATAAAACAAAACACAGCCTCATCTGATTCATTTCTTCAGATGTCTTATTTTCCCAATTAGGCTATCAGGTCTTCTTTTCTAAATTAAGTTATCAACTCTCTAAGGGTATAGGAACATTTTTGCAATTTGCAAATCCCTCTAACAGTGTATACAGAATAACTTTAATAAACATCAGGCAGGCCCAGAAAGCATAAAGACAACTGACAATACTAATTAAGTAAGAGCTTTCCTATTTCCTTTTCCTTCCCAGCTCTAGCCCCTCACTCTCCTACCTCCACTTTGATTCTGGAGAGATCAGAAACCTGTTAGCAAACTGAGATGTGAGGAGTGGGGAAAGAAAGAAGAAACAAATATCCCTTACCAAACTGCAAGTTGTCACTTCCAGAGGCCATAGGTATTAGAGGGGATTAAGTGCAACACTGAATGAAGTTGAAGCTCTGACTTCTACATAGAATTAGACATTCTACGTAGCTTCAAGTATTTAAATCGGTTAAGACAGGGCAGAAAAGTCTTGGAAGTACCCAATTTTTTATCTTATTGAAAGTAAAAGAAATAGTGGGAAATAAAAATATTTTAATGATATTCCACAAATCATGTTTGTACGGCATCCAGATTACAGCTAGTAATTACAGCTAGGATTATTGTAGGACTATGCTAATAGCCTCTAAGAAAAACAACTATGTGGTGGCTGGCCTTGGGGAATGGGATAAATTCATCCTGAAAAAATATGGCATGGGTATTGCTGCTATTGTTAGAATGAATGTTAAAACATATTTCCTCACTTACCTTCTGGTGAATTTTGTGGGTATTTTTTGTTTGTTTAACTATAATTCAGAAACTTTATTTATTGCTTAGAAGAATATTTAGTATAATGCAAAGATAATGAATTATAAAGAGAGTGAAAATGTTGTGTAAAAAAGTGGAGGTTTGGAGCTGACATTTCAGCAGAAACTCTGCAAGCCAGAAGGGACTGGCAGGACATATTTAAAGTGATGAAGGAGAAAAACTTAAAACCAAGATTACTCTACCCAGCAAGTATCTCATTCCTATTTGTTGGAGAAATTAAAACCATTACAGACAAGCAAAAGCTGAGAGAGTTCAGCACCACCAAAGCAGATTTACAACAAATGCTAAAGGATCTTTTCTAGGCAAGAAACACAAGAGAAGGAAAAGACCTACAATAACAAGCCCAATATAATTAAAGAAAATGGGAATAGGAACATACATATTGATAATTACCTTAAATGTAAATGGATTAAAGGTTCCTACCAAAAGACACAGAGTAGCTGAATGGATACAAAAACAAGACCCATATATATGCTGTCTACAGGATACCCAATTCAGACCTAGAGACACATACAGACTGAAATTGAGGGGATGGAAAAAGATAATCCATGCAAATGGAAACCAAAAGAAAGCTGGTGTAACAATTCTCATATCAGACAAAATACACTTTAGAATAAAGACTTTTAGAAGAGACTAAGAAGAACACTACATAATGATCAAGGGATCGATCCAAGAAGAACATATAACAATTGTAAGTATTTATGCACTGAACATAGGAGCACCTCAATACATAAGGCAAATAGTAACAGCCATAAAAGGGGAAATTGACAGTAACACATTCATAGTAGGGGGCTTTAACACCCCACTTTCACCAGTGGGCAGATCATCCAAAATGAAAATAAATAAGGAAAAAAAAGCTTTAAATGATACATTAAACAAGATGAACTTAATTGATATTTATAGGATATTCCATCCAAAAACAACAGAATACACATTTTTCTCAAGTGCTCATGGAACGTTCTCCAGGATAGATCATATCTTGGGTCACAAATCAAGCCTTGGTAAATTTAAGAAAATTGAAATTGTATCAAGTATCTTTTCCGAACACAATGCTATGAGACTAGATATCAATTACAGGAAAAGATCTGTAAAAAATACAAACACACGGAGCCTACACAATACACAACTTAATAACGAAGTGATCACTGAAGAAATCAAAGAGGAAATAAAAATATACCTAGAAACAAATGACAACGGAGACACAACGACCCAAAACCTATAGGGTACAGCAAAAGCTGTTCTAAGAGGGAAGTTTATAGCAATACAATCCTACCTTAAGACACAGGAAACATCTAGAATAAACAACCTAAACTTGCACCAAAAGCAACTAGAGAAAGAAGAACAAAAAATAAACCCAAAGTCAGCAGAAAGAAAGAAATCATAAAGATCAGATCAGAAATAAAAGAAAAAGAAATGAAGGAAACTATAGCAAAGATCAATAAAACTAAAAGCTGGTTCTTCAAGAAGATAAACAAAATTGATAAACCATTAGCCAGACTCATCAAGAAAAAAAGGGAGAAGACTCAAATCAATAGAATTAGAAATGGAAAAGGAGAAGTAACAACTAACACTGCAGAAATACAAAATATCATGAGAGATTACTACAAGCAACTCTATGCCAATAAAATGGACAACCTGGAAGAAATGGACAAATTCTTGGAAATGCACAACATGCCATGACGGAATCAGGAAGAAATAGAAAATATGAACAGACCAATCACAAGCACTGAAATTGAACCTGTGATTAAAAATATTCCAACAAACAAGAGCCCAGGACCAGAGGGCTTCACAGGTGAATTCTATCAAACATTTAGAGAAGAGCTAACACCTATCCTCCTCAAACTCTTCCAAAATATAGCAAAAGGAGGAACACTCCCAAACTCATTCTACGAGGACACCATTACCCTGATATGAAAACCGGACACGGATGTCACAAAGAAATAAAACTACCAGCAAATATCACTGATGAGCATAGATGAAAACATCCTCAACAGAATACTAGCAAACAGAATCCAACAGCACATTAAAAGGATCACACACCATGACCACGTGGGGTTTATTCCAGGAATGCAAGGATTCTTCAATATACACAAATCAATCAATGTGATACACCATATTAACAAATTGAAGGAGAAAAAACATATGGTCATCTCAATAGATGCAGAGAAAGCTTTTGACAAAATGCAACACACATTTATGATAAAAACCCTGCAAAAAGTAAGCATAGAAGGAACTTTCCTCAACATAATACAGGCCATATATGACAAAACCACAGAGAAACATCATCCTCAATGGTGGAAAACTGAAAGCATTTCCACTAAGATCAGGAACAAGACAAGGTGGCCCACTCTCACCACTCGTATTCAACATAGTTTTGGAAGTTTTAGCCACAGCAATCAGAGAAGAAAAGGAAATGAAAGGAATCCAAATTGGAAAAGAAGAAGTAAACAGATGACATAATACTACACATAGAGAATCCTAAAGGTGCTACCAGATAACTACTAGAGCTAATCAATGAATTTGGTAAAGTAGCAGGATACAGAATTAATGCACAGAAATCTCTGGCATTCCTATACAGTAATGATGAAAAATCTGAAAGTGAAATCAAGAAAACACTCCCATTTACCATTGCAAAAAAATAGTAATATATCTAGGAGTAACCATACCTAAGGAGAAAAAAAACCTCTACGCAGAAAATTATAAGACACTGATGAAAGAAATTAAATATGATACAAATAGATGGAGAGATATACCATGTTCTTGGATTGGAAGAATCAACATTGTGAAAATAATTCTACTACCCAAAGCAATCTACAGATTCAATGTAATTCCTATCAAACTACCACTGGCATTTTTCCCAGAACTAGAAAAATTTCACAATTTGTATGGAAACACAAAAATCCTCGAATAGCTAAAGCACTCTTGAGAATGAAAAACAGAGCTGGAGGAATCCGGCTCCCTGACTTCAGACTATACTACAAAGTTACAGTAATCAACACAGTATGGTACTGGCACAAAAACAGAAAGATAGATCAATGGAACAGCATAGAAAGCCCAGAGATAAACCCATTCACATATGGTCACCTTATCTTTGATAAAGGAGGCAGGAATGTACAGTGGAGAAAGGACAGCCTCTTCAATAAGTGGTGCTGGGAAGACTGGACAGGTACATGTAAAAGTATGAGAGTAGAACACTCCCTAACACCTTACACAAAAATAAGCTCAAAATGGATTAAAGACCTAAATGTAAGGCCAGAAACTATCAAACTCTTAGAGGAAAACGTAGGCAGAACACTATGACATAAATCAAAGCAAGATCCTTTTTGACACACCTCCTAGAGTAATGGAAATAAAAACAAAACTAAACAAATGGGACCTAATGAAACTTCAAAGCTTTTGCACAGCAAAGGAAACCATAAACAAGACCAAAAGACAACCCTTAGAATGGGAGAAAATATTTGCAAATGAAGCAACTGACAAAGGATTCATCTCCAAAATTTACAAGCAGCTCATGCAGCTCAATAACAAAAAAACAAACAACCCAATCCAAAAATGGGCAGAAGACCTAAAAAGACATTTCTCCAAAGAAGATATACAGACTGCCAACAAACACATGAAAGAATGCTCAACATCATTAATCATTAGAGAAATGCAAATCAAAGCTACAATGAGATATCATCTCACACCACTCAGAATGGCCATCATTAAAAAATCTAGAAACAATAAATGCTGGAGAGGGTGTGGAGAAAAGGGAACACTCATGCACTGCTGGTGGGAATGTGAATTGGTACAGCCACTATGGAGAGCAGTATGGAGGTTCCTTAAAACACTACAAATAGAACTACCATATGACCCAGCAATCCCACTACTGGGCACATACCCTGAGAAAACCATAGTTCAGAAAGAGTCATGTACCAAAATGTTCATTGCAGCTCTATTTATAATAGCCAGGAGATGGACACAACCTAAGTATCCATCACTGCATGAATGGATAAAGAAGATGTGGCACATATATACAATGGAATATTATTCAGCCATAAAAAGAAACAAAACTGAGTTATTTGTAGTGAGGTGGATGGGCCTAGAGTCTGTCATAGAGAGTGAAGTAAGTCAGAAAGATAAAGACAAATTCTGTATGCTAACATATATATATGGAATCTAAGAAAAGAAATGTCATGAAGAACCTAGGCGTAAGACAGGAATAAAGACACAGAGCTAGTAGAGTATGGTCTTGAGGATATGTGGAGTGAGAAGGATAAGCTGTGACAAAGTGAGAGAGTGGCATGGACATATATATATACTACCAAATGTAAAATCGATAGCTAGTGGGAAGCAGCAACATAGCACAGGGAGATCAACTCGGTGCTTTGTGCCCACCTAGAGGGGTGGGATAGGGAGGGTGGGAGGGAGGGAGTTGCAAGAGGGAGAGATATGGGAACATATGTATATGTATGACTGATTCACTTTGTTATAAAGCAGAAACTAACACACCATTGTAAAGCAATTATACTCAAGTAAAGATGTAAAAAATAAATAAATAAATATAAGGTGTATTTACAATCTAAAAAAAAAAAGTGGAGGTTTGGTAAAATGTTATATCTATGTGTATTACTTAGTGTGTGTATATATATATATATATATATATATATACACACTTATATATACATATATATATCTGGTGTATGTATATTTATATATATATATATATATCTGGTGTATATATTTACATTTATATCTATACCAAGATTTGCTCTTGCAGATTTTCCTTTTATCTTCCTTCTTTTATATTTATTAAAATATTTATAATTATCTGTGTCAGTTTTTAAAAGTTTAATCATATGAAACAGTTATATGAAACTTATCACCATGTTTATTTTAAAGAGTGTGTTGAGGACACGTTTTTATTACATCGTGAAGTATCCTCTTCACTAAGACTCATGAAAAAAAATCTCCAACTCCATGCAATTCAAGAATTTTACATCTGGGGCTATGAATCAAGTAACTGATGGTCTCTTCTTTGGCAACTAAGAAGCTGTGAACCAAAATTTAGTCTTGCCTCTGCCATGTGTGCATGATTTTGTGACACATGTTTTATGTTCTAACTTCCTTCCGGTGAGTTTTGAAATGGTGTACTTTTATCTCACTCTCACCCTTCTTCTCCCCCTGCTTCAATACTCTTTTTGCCTACATAAGGGTTACTGTACATTTTGCAACTCGCTAGAGAACAATGGCCTAGATATAAGTAAGTATAATCAAGGCATGAGCCATGTCCATCACCCTTTCCACTTACTGGAAACACTAGCCTCCATTCTTAGTTTACTATGACAATGCAAGATAACATTATGAACACTGGCTAATTGCAAATAAAGCCACAAACATATAAAATACTTAATATGTTTCTTGTCCTGCATAAAAGTGTAGTAAAACTAGTTTCAAGTTTACTAATTTTAATTAACGTCTTTTTCTCCCCACAGCTCTATTTTCTTCTTGGTAAATAAAGAAGAAAAATCCTTTAATTGAAAATCAATGGCTTACTCTAAAGGGTAATAAATAGTAACACAGTAAAGAATTGAAGTGATAAATAGCATGATCCCTTAAAAGTCTCATAGACAGTAGTTAGATTGACCTCTAAAGATACATCAGAGGGGGAGAGTATAGAAAGCTGTTCTGCCTAGGACAATCTTTATTAGAACTCTGTCAGATTTGTTTTCTCCCAGTGGTAGCACTTTTTGGATAACAATAAGGAACAAAAAAAATGGACTGTTTTTGCTGGCATTTGTCATGGCTAAATGGTCCTCTCTTTGTGCTGAAACACTAAACTAAACAGATTGAGCCATGCTCCAGATAAATCAGTTATAATAACACAAATACTAGTCAGAATGTGGTCTGTATTTTCTTTAATGCTTTTTAGTCAAGACATAATTTATGCTATTAAATTAGTTCAGTAATCACCAACACTTGTTTACATTATGGTCTTTTTTGTGCTCCTGATAGCAATGTGGGTAATGGGATTAGAAAACCACTAAGGCTGGCTTTGATATGCCATTCTCATCTCCCTTTAATTTAGTTGGGAGATGAGATACAGGAATGAATGGACAGAGTTCATTTACTCAATACTGAGCTGAACTGAAATTTCAAATTTATACCTTTCCACTATCTCACTCAAGTCAATGAAAGGAAGTTGGAAACTAATTGATGATTTTGGATACTCTGTAAGGAAGGAAAACAGTCAATAAAAAACTTTGATCCAACTTACTCTGGATCTTCTATTACTTATTATTTAGAAAATGTCACTTTTCCTTCTTACTTGAGAAGCTGACAACTGCTAACAAGATAATGATTCTACATATATTATTTGGATGAACAATGATAAAAATTAGTTTTTCTGTCTATGATAGCTTATGCCAATGAGACAGCTATGATGGTAAACCTGGATTTAACTAGAACACAATCTAACATCTCCCTTCAGCAACTCACAGAGTTTTCTTTATATCCATTAATCTAACCATTTCAAAAGTTCATCTTCTATTGTTAACAAAATAAATATTTTCATTGAGAGTGACCCCCTCCTACTTGCCCCACTAGCTTCTTAGACTATAGAACATGTGAATTTTAAGCACAGGCAGATTGCAGATTTCAAGTAAGACCATTTTAGAACGTGGAGTGAGTTCCAACATTTATGTCCTGAGTGGTCCTCTTGTATTAATCTACTTCTCTGTGACAACTTTCTTATTTCTTAGGCAGGGATGGCAGGATGTAAATGTTGTTTACTAAAGGGAACTGAAATTTGTTTCAGAAGTCATAGATTTCAGGGTCAGCTTTGCCCCTTTTAAAAACTGCTATCTTAGTAAAATCACTCAATCTCTATGACCTCTATTATTAGATGAGGATAATAATATTGACCTGGGTTGTTGTCATGATTAAATGAGACTATATTTATATATGAACTGTGCTGTGTAAATCACATTCTAGAATATATACCTAAGGTAGTAAAAGATAAGAAATAAAATTTATCTCATATCATCTGTGTTTTAAAGCAAGCCTATTATTTGCCTTGCAAGGAGAAAGTATAAAAATAAATGTTTACTACAGGGAGGGGGAAGGGTAAGCTGTGACAAAGTGAGAGAGCGGCATGGACATATATACACTACCAAATGTAAAATAGATAGCTAGTGGGAAGCAGCCGCATACCACATGGAGATCAGCTCCATGGTTTGTGACCACCTAGAGCGGTGGGATAGGGAGGACGTGAGGGAGGGAGACGCAAGAGAGAAGAGATATGGAGACATATGTATATGTATAACTGATTCACTTTGTTATAAAGCAGAAACTAACACACCATTGTAAAGCAATTATACTCCAATAAAGATGTTAAAAAAATTAGGGCTTCCCTGGTGGCGCAGTGGTTAAGAGTCCGCCTGCCGTTGCAGGGGACGCGGGTTCGTGCCGGGAGGATCCCGCATGCCGCAGAGCGGCTGGGCCCATGAGCCATGGCCGCTGAGCCTGTGCGTCCGGAGCCTGTGCTCCGCAGCGGGAGAGGCCACAACAGTGAGAGGCCCGTGTATCGAAAAAAAAAAAAAAAGATGTTAAAAAATTAAATAAATAAAAATAAAATAATAACACATTAAAATAATAATAATAAATAAATAAATGTTTAAAGGTATGTGAAACAATTTGAGACTCTTGGAGTAAATATGCCACAAAATTTTAAGTATCATTATTTAAATTAATAAGGTGATTTATTTAACTTACTTTCCCAACCACACTGAAAAGGAGGTTTTATTTCATTTAAAAATATACGTCAATGCCTTAGGGAAATTGTGATTCTAGAGTGATGGAATGTAAGTGTCAGAAAAAATTGTTAAACAGAGGGTAATGTCTTAAACTATTTTCCTCCTCCCTGTATACACTGAGGTACAGTACTTTCATAACACATCCACAATGTCAAGGGCCCCAACTCCAGCTCCTGTGGGCCTGTAATCTTTCTCTGTGGGACATATAAATTATTCCATTTAGGAAGAAATATCAGGCATATGAAGGGTTCATCAACTCCTTGCAGCTAAGGAGTATCAAATCAGTCACACCTTAATTCCCGTAACCTATATCTACCAATGATTTAAAGGAAGGGACAAATAAAAACCCAAGGAAAAATATTTATTGACATGTAAATCACATTTCCTTTTAGCACAACTAAGAGAAGTTGTTGGCTAGTTGTTGGCTAGAAGTTGTTGGCTATGTTGGCTAGGTAAAGTGTTAAAATTTATTGATAATGAAAAATATAACCTTCAAGGCCTGACTAATATAGCAATTATAAGGATAAGGACAGAATGGTAGAAGAGACAAAGATAGGGAATTCTGAGTATATGTGGCAAGAAGCACACAAAATATTTCCTATACCTAAGACTATACCCTAAGGTCAGAGCTGAGAAACAAAATGAGAATATTAACACAAGCATCCTGTAGTATGAGGACAAAATTTATTATATCAATAATGTTCCTTTTTGCAAATGAGTTGTGGCTATGATACATGTGGCTCACTATGCATTAAGTCACTATCATTTTAGAGGAATTATAGTGAAAGGAAGAGAAGAAACATGTTGTCAGTTATTTTAGACTGTTTTTTTTTATGGTTGAATGAGTAATTTTCTACCTTTCTGACTATTAATTAACTAAATTCAAGGAAACGTCATTTTCCCAAGATATTTAGATTACGTTAATCATAAAAGCAATGGTGGTTACTCTATGGGCACTGATATGGGTAGGTAGCTTTATGATCAAAGGAATGTACCACTTTAGGATCCAAAAAAATACTAGTATTTTGTAGGCTTTCAAAGTACAGGAAAGTTTTATTATCTCGAGGATATGAACATAACTGAACCAAAAGCCAAGGACAAAAATGGACAAATTTCACTTGATGAATCCTGAGCTGAAGTCAAATGTTAGATTTTTAAAACAAATTCTAAGGTTGAGACATATTTTCTTACATCAAACAGTTTCTTCATCTAATTGAAACCAAAACAAAATATATTTCCCAAGTCTAAGACCAGTAATACTGATCAATATTGAAAAGGCAAAATCTGATCTGAAATAACTTTTCTTTCATCTTTATATTCTTTTCTCTGTTTATCTTTCCCATATCAGAGTTTCAAAGGTGAAACTACCATTTACCACAGGCCTATGAACATACCTACTATGGAGAATGGATCAGATCTCCCAAGCACACATCATGGGACATGAAAGATCTGCTTCAATTAAAAATTTCAAATGCAATTATCAGGTTAGAGGTACATATCTAGAGGCACCAAAAAACCTCTAAACCAAAATGATTATTCTCTGTCACAACTTAAAAGGAATGAAGACTTGATTATACTGAAGAATGCTCATTATGGACCACTCAGGAGCTAAGTGAGTCATGGATGTTGGTACTGAAATGACCACTTAACACATTTGTTAAAAAAAATAAAAGAATAAACCCACACACATATGGTCACCTTATCTTTGATAAAGGAGGCAAGAATATACAGAGGAGAAAAGACAGCCTCTTCAATAAGTGGTGCTGGGAAAACTGGACAGGTACATGTAAAAGTATGAAATTAGAATACTCCCTAACACCACACACAAAAATAAGCTCAAAATGGATTAAAGGCCTAAATGTAAGGCCAGACACTATCAAACTCTTAGAGGAAAACATAGGCAAAACACTCTATGACATAAATCACAGCAAGATCCTTTTTGACCCACCTCTTAGAGAAATGGAAATAAAAACAAAAATAAACAAACGGGACCTAATGAAACTTCAAAGCTTTTGCACCATAAACAAGACCAAAAGACAACCCTCAGAATGGGAGAAAATATTTGCAAAAAATATTTGCAAATATTTGCAAATGAAGCAACTGACAAAGGATTAATCTCCAAATTTTAAAAGCAGCTAATGCAGCTCAATAACAAAAAAACAAACTACCCAATCCAAAAATGGGCAGAAGACCTAAATAGACATTGCTCCAAAGAAGATATACAGATTGCCAACAAACACATGAAAGAATGCTCAACATAATTAATCATTAGAGAAATGCAAATCAAAACTACAACGAGATATCACCTCACACCAGTCAGAATGGCCATCATCAAAAAATCTAGAAACAATAAATGCTGGAGAGGATGTGGAGAAAAGGGAACACTCTTGTGCTGTTGGTGGGAATGTAAATTGATACAGCCACTATGGAGAACAATATGGAGGTTCCTTAATAAACTACAAATAGAACTACCATAGGACCCAGCAATCCCACTACTGGGCATATACCCTGAGAAAATCATAATTCAAAAAGAGTCATGTACCAAAATATTCATTGCAGCTCTATTAACAATAGCCAGGACATGGAAGCAACCTAAGTGTCCATCAACAGATGAACAGATAAAGAAGATGTGGCACATATATACAATGGAATATTACTCAGCCATAAAAAGAAACAAAATTGAGTTATTTGTAGTGAGATGGATGGACCTAGAGTCTGTCATACAGAGTGAAGTAAGTCAGAAAGAGAAAAACAAATACTGTATGCTAACACATATATATAGAACCTAAGTAAAAAAATGGTCATGAAGATCCTAGGGGTAAGACAGGAATAAACACACAGACCTACTAGAGCATGGACTTGAGGATATGGGGACGGGGAATGGTAAGCTGTGACAAAGTGAGAGAGTGGCATGGACATATATACACTACAGAACCTAAAATAGATAGCTAGTGGGAAGCAGCCGCATAGCACAGGGAGATCCGCTAGGTGGTTTGTGACCACCTAGAGGGGTGGGATAGGGAGGATGTGAGGGAAGGAGATGCAAGAGGGAAGAGATATGGGAACATATGTATATGTATAACTGATTCAATTTATTAAAAAGCAGAAACTAACGCACCATTGTAAAGCAATTATACTCCAATAAAGTTGTTAAAAAGATTATAAGAACAAAACACCTCACACAAAATAATTCAACTATCATCTTATCATTGATTTAATAGAAACTTTTATGAAACGATGGAAAATTTACAATCCAGTAGCAGCCTAGTAAATTCAACTTTATTACCTAATCTTAGGCAAATAACTTAATATTTCTGGTTTACTAATCTGTAAAACAGGAAAGTTAATAGCTGTCTATCCTACATCAAAGACTATTCATTGAGAGTCTGCTTTATGATAATCAATGAGTATGTGTGTGTGTGTGTGTGTGTGTGTGATTCTGTGCATGTTCTAATTTAAATTCACAATAACTTTATGAGTTTTGTATTTTTAGCCCCCAATTAGCAGATGGGGAAATCAAGTGATATCAAATTATTCATCCAAGTCATATATGTGATAAGTGTTAGAGGCAGGGTTTGACCCTATATCTGCCGGACTTCAAAGATTATACCTTGATTATCATACAATACTGTTTCTTTTGATGTACAACAAAGTGCCTTTAAAACTATAATAACTTATACCAATATAAGGTGGTATCATCATTATTATATTTAAACCTCAGATAAATAAAAATGTAGTTTGTCTAGTCAGTGGAGATAATTAGGCAAGAGCACTGGACTGGATGATATGACTCTTTTTTAAAAATTAAAAAAAATAATTTATTGGAGTATAGTTGACTTCAAATGTTGTGTTAGTTTCTGCTGTACAGCAAAGTGAATCAGTTATACATATACATATACCTACTCTTTTTACAATTATTTTCTCATATAAGACATTATAGAGTATTGAGAAGACTCTATACAATAGGTCCTTATTAGTTATCTATTTTATATATAATAGTGTGTATGTCAATCCCAATCTCCCAATTTGTCCTTCCCCTTCTCCACCCCCCCAGTAACCATAAGTTTGTTTTCTACATCTGTGATAATTTCTGTTTTGTTAATAAGTTCATTTGTACCTTTTTTTAGATTTCACATGTAAGTGATATCATATGATATGATATGACTCTTTTAAGCTCTGGAAGTCTCTAGCTTGATGTGTATAATTATCTGTTTATCTATGTGATCTTATTATTATAATATAGAAATAATTATTTCTGTAAGCCATCTATCTCTTTGGTTTTTGATCAAGGAATGAGGGCAAAGTCCATGTTCTTTACTGTTTGATCTCATTTATGACACAAAGCATGTGTCTTCTAATAATATCTGTGCCAAACCCCAGAGGAGTCAACATTTGACTCACTATAATTATAGAATTTCAAAATCTTAGAACAGTAAAGAATTGAGAAATCATCAAATCTATCCTCCCACATTATGTAGATATTTGTATTCCAAAATTAAATAGAAAATAATTCAGTTATATTTTTCAAAAATAATTAGTTGAAAATGACAAAATCAACATTTTGTGTAGCTTATTCAGTACAACTAAGAAACTCTGGCACCTTGTGCTATAATGTGGCTCTCAGGAAAAGAAGCAAAGCATCATATTGATCCAAGCAGCAGCATAAGAAGCAGAGTAATACCACCTGTGTTGGGGTTGTGGGTCCTGCCAGGATTCATGGGGCTCAACATATAGTTGTACTCATGGCTAAGATTTATTAAAGTAGTAAGAATACACAGCAGAATTATTAAATAAAATGACACAAGCAGATTCTGGAGGAATCCATGTGCAGGCTTCCTTATGCTCTTATGTTCTTCCTGTGAAGGATCATACAGAGTACACTCCTCCACCAGCAACAGAAATGCAGCAACATGTATATGATTTTTCTGTCCAAAGAGGCCCTTTAGAGACTCAGCCTACTAGGTTTTTATTGGGGATTGGTTATGTAGCCATTCTCTGCCTAGCCCATCTCAAAATTCCAGATTTCCAGAAGGAAATCAGGTGTTCGGTACAAACCACACCATTTGTATAAGCACTATAAGTACAATGAGCCACTCATGATCACTTAGTGAACAGAGGTAAGTCAAGTTCCCAGACTTCAGCCAAGGCCCAACCTTGCAAGAAGGTTTTTCTAAGAATAGCAGTCTCACCTCTGCTGAATTAGCTTTTTTCATGTCATCACTGCCCAAATGGGGCTCCTTTCTAAGCATTAAGTGGAAACAAATTTAAATGTACCTGAAAAATACCTTATAGAAATATGTATCTTACTTGCAACACCTGAATGGCTAATGAGAGGTATGGAGTAGGTAGTAGCACTTAGGACAGAAATCAAGTATCTATGCTGGAGGATGATTTTATTTACAGTTAACAACATCTGAAGAAATTTAATCTTATTTCTTAGTACAGTTAAAGTGTTCTATTAGGTTCAGGCATTTCAAAGTGCCTGTTTTCTTAAACAGGTACAATGATAGACAAATTAATCAACAAAATAGGGCATCCAAAAACTGATACATGCATAAATGGAACTTTGATATATGATAGAAGTGGCATTGCAGAAAGGTGGAGAAACAGCAACTACTCAATAAATGGTGCTGGAAAAATTGATTATCCCTTTGGAGAAAAATAAAATTAGATATCTGTCCTATTTTATGCAAAAAATCAAATGGATTAATAACAAATAGGAAATGCAAAATTTAAAAAAAAATTGAATAAAACACTGGAGAACAATTTTCTGATCTTGGGATAATGAAGGATGTCTTAAACAATACACTAAAAGCACTAGCCAGAAAGGAAAAAATTGATAAATTCTATGTCAAAATAAAGATAACCACGAAGAAAGTGAAAAGACAAGCCATAAACTGGGAGAAGATATTTGAAACATGCGTAACCTCAAAGGTATAGTACCTAGAATATATTAATACAAAGAACAAGTACAAACCAACAGAAAAAAAGAAAAAAAATGGGCAAAAGATTTGATTGCATATTTCACAAAAGAGTAAACATACATAGCCAATAAACATGAAAATATGGTGAATTGCAGGACATCAGAAAAATGGTAGAATAAGTGGTTCCCTCATTTATATCTCCTCTCTGCAAGAAAAATTTGGCAGTCATCCATAGACAAAAGTGACTTTATGATATCTTTGGGGTCAAGGCGGGAAATTGTCCAATCCTGATGGAGTCCAAGACTGCAGAGAGCTATTTTGAGAAGGCAGGCTTAAATGTGCTGAGGTGGCAAATCTGTTGATCATGGTCCCAGCTGCTGACCCAGAAACAGCTCCGTACCCGTGTATGGACTCAGCTATAGTCCTGTTTGGCCTTGGTCTTGCTAACAGCGCCATACACCAAGGGATTCAATAGGAGCAGAGCCCAACTTTACCTTGGGTTATAGGCTTGGAGACGTTGGTCCCAGCTGTAGGCCTTGCAATGGCCCATTATCCAGCTCCAGACCTTCTCAGACATGGTGTGGGAGCCACAAGAGGTAAGTTCACCAAACACGGTCTGATTGTAGAATCTGAAACAGCTTTATAACTGGGTTGCAGACCCTACAACCTGCAGTCTGCAACAAGGCCTGCTGGCCCAGGGACCCAATGGAGACACTTGTGTCTGTGAATCTCTTCAGCCACAGTCCTCAGCATTCCTGGTACTCCAAGACCCCATGTAAAACATGCCCCTGTCAATACCTCAGATGGTAGGTCAGCCAGCCTCAGTCTGACAGAAGATCCTGATAGGAATCTGTGATTTGGCTCCAAAGCCTCACAGCCATGGTCCATGAACAGTTTTCTCACTGAGAGATCCACCAAGAGACATGCCCATCCAAGTCCATGGAGCACCACTCTACTGAACAAGGTCCTGGATGTTGTCTTGTCCACCTGGGGACCAGACAGGATCCAAGCCTCCCACATGTGTACCCAAAGGCAGATCCAGCAAGAACTTCATTACCTGGCTACAACCCAGCATGACTGAGAGTTTGGAGGTAATCTCAACAGTCCAGGTAATCAACAAGAGAAGTTCTTTACCTGTTGAAACAAGTCTCTGAAGACTGGAAGAGATGTTTGCTCCTTCAAATGCACAGACAACAACACAAGGTTACATGGGTAATGAAGACTCAGGCAAAATGACACCACCAGAGGAAACTAATGAAGCTCCAGTAACAGCCTCCCCCAACCAAAGGAGATCCACAACTTGTATGACAAAGAATTTAAACTAATCATCTTAAAGAAACTCAGTGAAATGTAAGAGAACACAAATAGACAATTAAACACAATCAGGAGAACAATGCATGGATATAATGAGAAATTTAATTTAAAAAGAGAAATAATAAAAAAGAACTAAATGGAAATCTTGGAGCTGAAGAATATAATGACAGAACTGAAAATTTCAATAGAGAGCTTCAATATTAGACTTGATCATACAGAAAAAGAAATCAGTGAACCTAAAGATAGGTCATTGGAATTAGCCAGTTAAAGGATATATATATATATATATATATATATATATATGAAAAAGAGTGAAGAAAACTTATGTGCTTTATGGGACAACATCAAATGAATGGACATTTACATCATGCGAGTACTAGAAGGAGAAGAAACAGGTGGAAAACTTATTTAAAGAAAAAATAGCTGAGGGAGATTCAAGAAGGTGGAGGAGTAGGTGGATGTGGAGTTTATCTCTCTCCATGGATGCATCAGGAGTTCATCTATAGATGCAACAATTCTCACAGAACACTGGCTGAAAACTAGCAGAAGACCTTGGACATGGAAAGGACTATAAAGATCCCTGCATAACAGGGTAGGACAGAAAAAAGAAGGGAGAAGGAGGAGGAGAGGAAGCAGGATGGGTCGTGTGCCCCGGGGTGAGGAAGCTAAAGCAGAGGAGAGATTCCTGAATTCAGGGAAACCCCCTCTCTGATGGAGAAACCCCCTCTCCAACGGGGAAATCAATTGGGACAGAAGGGAAGCATTTGAAGCCGTTGGAAGAAGGTGAAGTGGCCGATCTGTGGCAGACAGGACAGAGTGAGAAATACACAGACTGTCCATACCATGGCCCTACATGCCCTGGACTGGGACATGTGTTCACAGGTGTGCAAGGGGGCTGGGACCTGGTACGTGGGGATTGGAGAACAAGTCCAGAGCAAGAACTGCTGTGGGCTGTGGGGAGAAGGACTGAGGGGACAAGAGGGAGGAAATCTGCAGCAGGGAATGCCTATGGAGGAAGACTGGATTGCCATGGAAGTTGGGTGCTACTGCTGAGTCACACGCAGGGAGAGGAGCCACTATTGTAACCTCTCTTTCCCCACATGCCGGTGCCAACAACAATAAAAGAAGCCTGCTCAGGGCTGGCTTTTGTGCACGGGCTACTGAGCAATAAAAAAGCCCCCTCAGAGCTGGGCCTCCTGCACTGGCTTCAGGGCAATTAAAAAAAAAAAAAGAAAGAAAGCCCTCTCACGGTTGGCCCTAGCATGCCTGCTGCTTGGTGCCAGAAAAACCCCACCCAGGGCTAGCCCTCATGTGCCTTATGCTGGGTGCCAGAAAAGGACCTCACTAGGGCCATATCTCGTGCACCATGGCCACCAGATTCCTTGAGCATTTGGAGCCACCTAGGCTCCTACAATCCAAAACCTCTGCACCCAGTTCTCCCAGGGACAGACCCAAGAGCTCCAAGACGGCATCAGAACCAGACTCCTGTGGGTGGACCACACACAGAGGTGGGGATAAAACCAGAGCGGAGCCCCAGGGATGGGGTGATTAAGGAAGAAGATTGAAAATCTTTCCATCAGCTTTACAAGCTGCAGATTAAATCCCCGTGATCAGCTAGGTAGACCCTGTGTCTATGTAATATCTGAGTAGACAATAAGTGCTCCCACAAATAAAAACGGTCTAGCTCTGGCAGCTGTGGACTTTGGGGGCAAGCACACATAGGAATTTGGCCAGATCAGAGTCTGAGTGGTGCCCAGAAAGATGACAGCAGGTCTAGAGACCAGCCCAGAGGCAGAGGATAGCCTCTTGGGGAGGCGGAGGTGGGCTCACAGTGTGTACAAGGACACTTACAGCAGAGACCCCAGGGAAACATAATTATTACTATTAAGTTTATTATGTTTTGATTCATTCTGTTGTTGGTTCTAGATTTTCTTTGTGGTTCCTTTTTTTTTCTATTTGTTGTTTGTTTCTTGTTGTTTTAGGGGTTTTTTTAATTTAGTCTTTTGGGATCTCCATGTTTTATAACATATTTCTATTTTCATTTTTTATATATTTCTATTTTTACTTTGCTTTTCTGTTCTTCTGGGCTCTTTTTCCTTATTTTTTTTCTTCCTCTTTTTCTTTAATATATTTTTCTTTTTTTTATATTCCCATTCTACTTTGCTTTTCTGTTGTCCTGTGTTTTTTCACCTTTTTATTTTATTATTATTATTTTTTAATCATTCTTATATTTTGTTCTGTTTCCTTCCTTGCTTCATCAGTTGGCACACTGCTTTGGTTTTGTTTTTAGGTTACGTGTTTTTGTTATTTTTAATCCTAATTGTTTGATTTCACTATTGAGTTCTTCTATTGGTCTGGTTGTCCTCTTGTCTTTTGTTTTCTTTGGCTCTGGTTTTGTTTCTTTTATGTGTGTGTGTGTGTTTCCTTGTTTCTGGTTTTGCTTGTTTGATTTTGTTTTTACAATTTCTGCAGGGTTTTGTTTGTTTTTTTTTTCTTTAATATGTTTCCTATTTTTTTATATTTCTGTTTCTACATTGCTTTTGTATTGTTCAGTCTTCTATCGCGTTTCTCTTTTACTTTTTTCTTTTTTATATCATTTTTGTCAGTTTGTTTTGTTTCTTTGCTTCATTCTTCAGTTGGCACTCTGCTTTGGTTTTGTTTTATGGTTTTCGGTTTTTTGTCAACTTTATTCTTAATTGTTTGATTTCATTCTTGGGTTCTTTTGTTTGTCTGGTTGTTCTCTTGCTATTTCACTTATTTGGTTCTGTTTTTGTTTCTTTTGTGTGTGTGTGTGTGTGTGTGTGTTTCCTTGTTTCTGTTTATTTGATTTTACTTTTTGCCACTTGTCTGGGGTTTTGTTAGTCTTCTTCTTTTTAATCCCCTTTATTGCCAGGATGAGTGACTTGTGGGGTCTTGGTCCCTCAACAAGAAGTTGGGCCTGAAGCTCTGGAATGGGAGCACCAAGTCCAGGATGCTGGACCACTGGAGAATTCTTGGCCCCATGGAAGTTTAATCACTGAGAGTTCTAACATAAGCCTCTATCTGAATCCAAGACCCAACTGGCAGCAGCTCCCAGTGCTGGATGCCTCACACTAAACAACAATCAAGACAGGAACACAAACCCACCCATCAGCACACAGACAACCTAAAGTCATACTAAGCTCACAGACACCCCAATACACACCACCTGACAAGGCTCTGCTCATCAGAGGGAAAAGACTCAGCTCCACCCACCAGAACGCAGGCACTAATCCCTCCCATCAAGAAGCCTACACAAGATACTGGACCAACCCCATCGCCAGGGGCAGAAAACAGAAGCAAGAGGAACTATGACCCTTCAACCTAGGGAAAGGAGACCTCAAATACTGTGAACTAGACAAAATGAGAAGACAGAGAAAAATCTTACAGGTAAAGGAGCAAGATAAAAACACACAAGACCAAATAAATGAAGAGGAAATAGGCAACGCACCTGAAAAACAATTCAGAGTAATGAAAGTAAAGATGATACAAAATCTTGGAAATATTATAGAGAAAATACAAGAAATGTTTAACAGGGAACTAGAAGAACTAAAGAGCAAAAAACCAGTAATGAATAACAAAATAACTGAAATTTAAAATACTCTAGAAGGAATCAATGACAGAATAACTGAAGAAGAAGAACAGATAAGTGAGCTGGAAGATAGAATGGCAGACATAACTGCCCCAGAGCAGAATAAAGAAAAAACAATGAAAAGAATGGAGGAGAGTCTCAGAGACCTCTGGGACAACATCAAATGAACCAATATTTGAATTATAGGCATCCCAGAGGAAGAAGAAAAGAAGAAAGGGTCTCAGAAAATATTTGAAGAGATTATAGTTGAAAACTTCCCCAACATGGGAAACGAAATAGTCAAGTCCATGAAGCACAGAAAGTCCCATACAGGATAAATCCAAGGAGAAAAATGCTGAGACACGTGTTAATCAAGCTAACAAAAATTAAACGCAAAGAAAAAATATTAAAAGCAGCAAGGGCAAAGCAACAAAAACATACAAAGGAATCCCCATAAAGTTAATACCTAATCTTTCACTAGAAATTCTACAGGCCAGAAGGGAGTGGCAAGATATATGTAAAATTATGAATGGGAAAAATCTACAAACAGGGTAACTCTACCCAGCGTGGATCTCATTCAACTTTGACAGAGAGATCAAAAGCTTTACAGATAAGCAAAATTTAAGAGAATTCAGCACCACAAAACCAGCTTTACAACAAATGCTAAAGGAAATTCTCTAGGCAGGAAGCACAAGAGAAGGAAAAGACTTACAAAAACAAACCCAAAACAATTAAGAAAATGGTAATAGGGACAGACATATTGACGATTACCTTAAATGTAAATGGATTAAATACCTCAACCAAAAGACACAGATTGGCAGAATGGATACAAAAACAAGGCCCATATATATGTTGTCTACAAGAGACCCATTTCAGGCATAAGGACACATACAGACTGAAAGTGAGGGGATGGAAAAAGATATTCCATGCAAAAGGAAAACAAAAGAAAGCTGGAGTAGCAATCTTTATATCAGGCAAAATAGACTTTAAAATAAGGACTATTATAAAAGACAAGGAAGGACACTATATAACGAACAAGGGATCAATCCAGGAAGAAGATATAACAATTGTAAATATCTATGCACCCAACATAAAAGCACCTCAATACATAAGGCAAATGCTAACAGCCATAAAATGGGAAATCAACAGTAATACAGTAATAGTAGGTGACTTTAACAGTCCACCTAGTATGGAGGTCAGCAAGGTTTACAAGTGTGGTCCCACATGTCTATATATATTTGCATACTTCAAAAGCTTATGCCTGAGAATTGGGCTACCAATCAGGCTGAAAATAGGTACTGACTAAGAAACTTCCCTTTGGGACACTGACAGGTCTTGGCACACCCTCAAAAACTGAAAGCAATTTAAAATAAAATAAAATAAAATAAGCTGCTTGGACAATCACAAAAGTTCATGAGACTATCAAGGGCTAAGGCAAGGTGGAATGATAAGGTTTATCTCCTACATAAGGCCAGTTCTTCAAGACTGGAGAGGTAGCTAGCTGGTTCATAGAATACATAGAAACAAACACAGAGAGGTAAGCAGAATGAGGGAACAAAGGAATATGTTCTAAGCAAAAGAACAAGGTTAAACCTCAGAAAAAAGCATTAATGAAGTGGAGATCATTCATTTACCTGATAAAGAATTCAAGGAAATGGTCATAAAGATGCTCACTGAATTTAGCAGAAGAATGGATGAATATAACGAGAAGTTTTTTTTTTAAGTGATAGAAAATATAGAAAAGAACCAATCAGAAATGAATAATACAATAACTCAATTGAAAAATACTCTAGAAGGGTTCAACAGTAGACTAGATAAAACAGTAGAAAGGATCACTGATGTTAAAGATAAGGCAGTGGAGCTCACCCAATCAGAATAGCAAAAAGAAAACAAAAATCAAAAGTGAAGATACTTAAGAGGCTTATGAGACAACATCAAGCATAAGAATATTCACATTGTAGGGGGTCCAGAAGAATAGAGAGAGAAAGGGGAAGAAAAATTATTTGAAGCAATAATAATTGAAAATTTCTCTAACACAAAGATGGAATCAGACATCAGATCCAAGGAGCCAGGAGAATTCCAAATAAGCAGAACCCAAAGAGATTCACACCAAGACATATTATAATTAAAATGGCAGAAGTTAAATATAAAGATATAATTTTAAAAGCAGAAAGATAAAACTACTTTTATGTACAAAGAAACTTCCATAAGACTATGAGCAGATTTTTCCATAGAAATTTTGCAAGGCAACAGAGAGTGGCACAATATATTCAAAGTGCTGAAAGGAAAAATCTTCCAACCAAGACTACTCTACCTGGGAAAATAATCACTCATAATTGAAGTAGAGATAAAGAGCTTTCCAGACAAGCAAAGCTAAAGGAGTTCATCACCATAAAACCAGGCTTACAAGAAATGTTAAAGGTAATTTGTTAACCTGAAAAGGGAAGGACATTACTTAGTAATGAAGAAACTCATGAAAGTATAGATCTCACTGGTAAAGGTAAATATATAGTAAATGTAGTAGATTAATCACCTATAAAGATAGTGTGAAAGTTAAAAGACAAAAGTAGTAAAAATAACTATAATTACAATCATTAGGGATACACAAGATAAAAAGAGGTAAAATATGACATCAAAACAAAGGTGAGGGGGAGGAAAATGTATTGTTTTAGAATGCATTCAAACTTAAGTTGTTAGTAGACTTAATAAATGTAGGTTATTTTATGTGAGCTCCGTGGTAGCTACAAGCAAAAACCAATAGTAGACACATGAAAGATAATGAGAAAGTAATCTCAGTATATGTCAAAAAATGTCATCAAACCACAAAGGAAGAGAACAAGAGAAGAAAAGAACAGAGAGGAACTACAAAACAGCCAGAAAACAGTTAACAAAATGACAATAAGTATAACTATCAATAATTACTGTAAATGTAAATTGACTAAATGCTCCAATCAAAAGACTTTGTGGTTGAATAGAGAAAAGAACATGACACATCTATATGCTGCCTACAAGAGACTCACTTAAGGTTTTAGAACACACACAGACTAAAAGTGAAGGGATGGAAAGAGATGTTCCATACAAATGGGGACCAAAAGAAAGCCGAGGTAGCTATGCTTATCTCAGACAAAATAGACTTTAAAACAAAGACTGTAATAAAAGGTAAATAAGGGCATTACACAATGATAAAGGGTTGAAACCACCAAGAGTATATAACACTGGTAAGTATTTATGCACCCAAGATAGGAACACATAAATATATAAGCAAATAGTAACAGACATAAAGGGAGAGAGAGCAATATAATAATAGTAGAGGACTTTAATACCACACTTAAATCAATGGATAGATCATCCAGACAAAAAAATCTATAAGGAAACACTGACCTTAAACAACACATTGGACCAGATGAAATTAACAGATATACACAGAATATTTCATCCAAAAGCAGCAGAAGACACATTCTTCTGACATGCACATGAAGTATTCTCCAGGATAGATCATATGTGGCCTAACATATCCACCAAAGAAATCTTAATAAGTTAAGAAGATTCAAATCACATCAAGCATCTTTCTTGACCACAATCTTATGGAACTAGAAATCAAATACAAGAAGAAAATTGAAAATTTTACAAATATGTAGAGATTAAGCAGCATATTATTGAACAACCAATGGGTCAAAGAAGAATTCAAAGGAGAAATCAAGAATAGCCTTGACACAAATGAAAATGGAAATATAACATACCAATGTGTATGGGATACAGCAAGAGCAGTTCTAAGAGGTAAGTCCATAGTAACATATTCCTACCTCAAGAAACAAGAAAAATAGCAAATAAACAATCAGACTTTACATCTCAAGGAACTAGGGGAAAAAATGCAGCCCAAAGTTAGAAGAAAGAAATAACGAAGATGGGAGTGAAAATAAATCAAATAGAGACTAAAAAGACAATTAAAAAGTTCAAGAAAACTAGCATCTTGTTTTTTGAAAAGATAAACCAATTTGATAAACTCTTAGTTAGACTCACCAAGAAAAGTAGAGGGCTCCAAAAAATAAAATCAGAAATGAAAGAGGATATATTACAACTGTTTCCAAAAAATACAAAGGATAATAAGAGATTCTGAACAATTACATGTCATAAAGTTGAACAACCTAGAAAAATGGATAAATTCCTAAAATCATACAGCCTACAAAGCTGAATCATGAAGAAATTGAAAACATGAATAGACCTTTACTAGTAAGGAGACTGAATCAGTAATCAAAAACACTTCAACATTAAAATTTCAGGACCAGACCAGATGGCTTTACTGATGACTTCTACCAAACATTGAAAAAAGAATTAATAACAACATCTCTCAATCTTTTCCAAAGAATTGAAGAGGAGGAAATGCTTCTAAACTAATTTTACAGAGCCAGGATTACCCTGATACCAAAACCAGAAAAGGACACCACAAGAAAATAAAATTACAGGCCAATATACGAAGAATACAGATGAAAAAATGCTCAAAAATATTAGCAACCCAAATTCAACAATATAATAAAAGTATAATAAACCATGATCAATTAGAATTTATTCCAGGGATGCAAGGATGGTTCACCATCTGGAAATCAATCAATGTGATACACCATATTAACAAAATGAAGAACAAAAAACATATGATCATCTCAATAGATACAGGAAAAGCATCTGAAGAAATTCAACATCCATTTATGATAAAAACTGAACAAACTGGGTATAGAGGGAACTATATCAACAAAATAAAAGCTATATAAGACAAGCCCACAGCTAATATTGTACTCAATGGTGAAGAGCTGAAAGTTTTCCTCTAAGGTCAGGAACAAGACAAGGATACTCGCTCTAGTTCTCTTTATTCAAAATAGTACTGGTAGTCCTAGGCAGAGCATTTAGGCAAGAAAAAGAAATAAAAGGCATCTAAATTGGAAAGGAAGAAGTAAAACTGTCACTATTGACAGCTGACAAGATTTTATATATGGAATACCCTAAAAATTTCACCAAATAAATGTTAGAACTTATAAATAAATTCAGTAAAGCTGCAGGATACAAAATCAATATGAAAATGTCTATGTGTTTCTATAGACTAACAATGAACTATCAGAAAAGAAATGAAGAATAAAATACCATTTACAATTAAATCAAAAATAATAAAATACTTAGTGATAAATGTAATCAAGGAGGTGAAATACATACACTTAAAACTCTAAGACACTGTCGAAATAAATTAAAGGAGACACAAATAAATGGAAAGATATTCCATGTGTATATGTTGGAAGATTAATATTATGAAAATGGTCATACTACCCAAAGCAATCCACAGAGTCAGTGCAATCCCTATCAATATTCCAATGGCATTTTTCACAGAAATACAGCAAACAATTCTAAAATTTGTATGGAACCACAAAAGACCCTGAATAGTCAAAGCAAGCTTGAGAAAGAAGAACATAGTTAGAGGCACCATGCTCCCTGATTTCAAACTATAGTACAAAGCTATGCTAATCAAAATTGGAATTGGCATAAAAACAGTCATATAGCTCAAAGAAACAGAATAGAGAGCACAGAAATATACCCATGCATATATAGTCAATTAAGTTTTGACAAAGGATGCAGAAATACATAATGGGGACAGAACTATGTCTTTAATATATGTGTTTGAGTAAACCTGACAACCACACAAAAAAGAATAAAACTGACCATTATCTTACACCATACACAAAATTTAACTTAAAATGGATTAAATACTTGAATGTAAGACCTGAAATCATAAAACATCTAGGTGGTAAGTTACTTGACTTCACTCTTAGAAATGATTTTTTGGATCTGACTCCAAAGGCAACAAAAGCAAAAATAAATAAGTGGGGCTACATCAAACTAAAAAGCTTCTGCACCACAAAGGAAATCATCAATACAATGAAAAGGCAATCTACTGAATTGGAGAAAGTATTTGCAAATCATATATCTGGTAAGATGTTAATATCCAAAATATATAAAGAGCTCATAAAATTCAACAGCAAAAAACAAACCAATATTCCAATGAAAAATGGACAGAAGACCTGAATACGCATTCTTCCAAAGAAGACATTCAGGTGGACAACATGCACATGAAAATATGCTCAACATCACTAATCATCAAGGAAATGCAAATCAAAACCACAGTGAGATATGACCTCATACCCATTAGAATGGCTATTATCTAAAATACAAGAAATAACAAGTGTTGACGAGGATGTGAAGTAAGGGGAATCCTTGTGCATTATTATTATGGAAAACATTATAGAGGTTTTTCAAAAAATTTAAAAATAGATGTACAATGTGACCCAGAAATTCCACTTCTGGGGATTTAATTGAAGAAGACACAAGCATTAATTTGAAAAGATATATGCACTTCCATATTCACTGCAGCATTATTTACATTAGCCAAAATATGGAAACAACCTAAGCTTTCCCTTAAAGGATGAATGAATAACAAATAGGTGATATATATATATATATATATGAAATCTTGCCATTTGTGACAACATGGATGGACTTTGAGGTCATTATGCTAAGTGACATAAGTCAGAATAAAGAAAGACAGATACCATATGATCTCACTAAGAGGTATAGAGAGCAGATTGGTGGTTATCAGAGGGAAGGGGGGTGGGGGGTGAAATGAGTGAAGGAAGTCAAAAGGTACACACTTCCTGTTATAAAATAAATGTCATGGGGATGTAATGTACAGCATGTTGACTATAGTTAATAATACTATAGTACATTTTGAAAGTTGCTAAGAGAGCATACCTTAAAAGTTTTCATCATAAAAAAAAATTTGTAACTATGTAAGGTGATGGATGATAATTAGAATTATTGTGGTGATCATTTCACAATGTATGCAAATATCAAATCATTATGTTGTACACCTGAAACTAATATAATATTGTCAATTATATCTCAAAAATAATCAGGGAAATGTAAGTTAAGTACACAATAATATACCATTTTACATCACTAGATTGGCAAAAATTGTGATGTCAGACAATGCAAAATATTGAAGAAAGTAGATCAATAGAATCTCTTACATTGCTGGGGGAGAATATGAATTGGTACACCTAATTTGGAAAGTAACAACATCATTTTGAAAGTTGAACATCTGTATACCCTACAATCCAGTAATTTATTCATCTTCCTCCTAAAGATACTTGTGCAGTATAACAGAAAATATGTAGTAAAATACCCATAATCAGCACTGTCAATTTAGCACATACCAAAAAAAAAAGAGAAAAACTACAAGTCACCTAAGAATCCATTGATAAGAGAATTATAAAAATAACTATGGCATACTCACAGTGGAATATTATAAAGCAGCAAAAACGAAGTCACTTTAGTCACATAAAATAAGATGAATGGATATTAGAATAATAATATTGTGAGAATAAAGCAAGTACCAGAAAGCTACACATATTTTAGTACCTTTTTAAAAATTGCTACAGCATAATCAAAGCTAACCATTATATTATTTAGCTATACATGCTTATATGGTAAAATTGTTAATTTTTTTAAATCACTGAATTATTATTATTATTTTTTGGCTGCACTGCACACCTTGTGGGATCTCAGTTTCCTGACCAAGGATTGAACCCAAGCCATGGCAGTGAAAGCCTGGAATCCTAACCACTAGGCAACCAGGGAACTCCTTAAAATTATTTTTAAAAAGACAAATATTAAGATAGGAGAGAGGCATGTGGAATGAAATAGGGGAGAAGCACATTATTCCAGTTCTTGGGTTGGGGGTTTATGGGTATTCATTAGTTTATTAATTATAAACCTACTTTTTAAATCTAAAGTAAAATTTAAAGAAAGTATATTCCATATGTTAAAATATTTAAGCCACAATTTGCAAAGAAAATGGTATAATGAAATCCCATTTTTGCTTTTAAAAACCGCAATATGATATCTTATGTGTGTTTATATTATTTTTAATTAGTAAAGGAAGAAAAAGCTTCAAGAAAGACAAACACCAAACAGTTAATAATAATTACTTCTGGGTGGGGTGTGATTTTCTTGGAGGAACAGAGGCATCAGGGACTTTCATATTTTATACCTCTGTACTATATGAATTTTAAATTATAAAATCTTTAGAAATGAAATATGAAGATGTGAGGTAGATATTTATAAGTAACATTTTTCTTGCTACTAAATAACAGTGCCATTTTAAAACCCCTTTAAAAGTCATGATTAAGCTAAAAGATTTCTTGCCAGTACATACTATGCACCCCCAGACACACCACAGCTCAAAATATAAATGCATATGAATATAAAGAAGTACACTCTAAAATCCAGGTTGCCATGTAAGAAATTCATGTTATGGAAGCACCAAATGACCAATGAAAATCAAAGGCCAAATTTCACAATGTCTCCTGCATTACTACTAAAAATCTATTCTTATTAAATATAAGGCATCAGTGAAACCATGACTTTGTATTTCATATCTATAAACACAATGAAACAATGAAAGAATCACAATCCTCACATAAGAAGTACAACTCAAAACACTTTCTTCATAAAATTCTCGGAGGCCGAGACCTTCAAGATGACAGAGGAGTATGACGTGGAAATCACTTTCTTCCCCACAAATACATCAGAAATATATCTACATGTGGAACAACTCCTACAGACCACCTACTGAATGCTGGCAGAAAACCTCAGACTTCCCAAAAGGCAAGAAACTCCCCACGTACCTGGGTAAGGCAAAAGAAAAAAGAAAAAAACAGAGACAATAGAATAAGGAGGGGACCGGCACCTCTGGGAGGGAGCTGTGAAGGAGGAAAAGTTTCCACACTAGGAAGCCCCTTCACTGGCTGAGATAGGGCGACGGGTGGGGCGAAGTTTCGGAGCCAAAGAGAGAACAGAAACAAGCGTTCAGAGGGCAAAGCGGAGAGATTTCTGCACAGAGGATTGGTGCCAACCAGCACTCATCAGCCTGAGAGGCTTGTCTTCTCACCTGCTGGGGCAGGTGCAGGCTGGGAGCTGAAGCTCTGGCTTCGGAGTTCAGATCCCAGGGAGAGGACTGGGGTTCGCTGCATGAACACAGCCTAAAGGGTGCTAGTGCACCACAGCTACCCAGGAGGGATCCCTGGAAAAAGTCTGGAACTGCCTAAGAGGCAAGAGACCATTGTTCTTGGGTGTGCGAGGAGAGGTGATTCAGAGCACTGCCTAAACGAGATCCAGAGACAGGCACCAGCCGCACCTATCAGTGCAGACACCAGAGATGGGCATGAAATGCTAAGGCTACTTCTGCAGCCACCAAGAAGCCTGTGCCTAAGCACAGGTCACTATTCCCCTCTCAGGAGCCTGTGCAGCCTGCCACTGCCAAGGTCCCGGGATCCAGGGACAACTTCCCCGGGAGAACACACAGTGCACCTCAGGCAGTTGCAACATCACACCAGGTTTTGTGCTGCAGGCTTGCTCCTCATTCTGTACCCCCTCCTTGGCCCCAGCCTGAGTGAGCCAGAGCACCTTAATCAGCTGCTCTTTTAACCCTGTCCTGTCTGAGCAAAGAACAGATGCCCTCAGGCGACATACATGTAGAGGTGGGGCCAATCCACAGCTGAAACCCAGGAGCTGTGAAAACAAAGAAGAAAAAGGGAAATTTCTCCCAGAAGCCTCAGGAGCAGCTGATTAAATCTGCACAATCAACTTGATACACCCTGAATCTCTGGAATACATGAATCAACAACAAATCATCACAATATTGAGGTGGTGGACTTTGTGTGATTTTGTCTGTACAGATTTGATTTTACCATTTGTCCTAGGGTTCTGTCTTTGGTTTTTTTTTCTTTTTTTATTTTAGTATACTTTTTTAGTGTTTGTTATCATTGGTCGATTTGTTTTTATGGTTTGGATGCTCTCTTCTTTCATTATCTCCTTTTTAAAATTATTTTTAATTTTTTTAATTTTTAATAATTTTTTAAAGATTTTTATCTTAATAACACATTGATTTTCTTTCTTTCTTTTTCTTTTCTACCTTTTCTCCTGAGCCATGTGGCTAACAGGATCTCGGTGCTCTGGCCGGGTGTTAGGCCTGTGCCTCTGAGGTGGGAGAGATGAAATCAGGACACTGGTCAACAAGAGACCTCCTGGCTCCATGTAATATCAAATAGCGTAAGCTCTCCCAGAGCTATCCGTCTCAGCACTAAGACCCAGCTCCACTCAATGACCACCAAGCTACAGTGCTGGACACCTTACACCAAACAACTACCAAATGGGAACACAATCACAACTGCTAGCAGAGACACTGCCTAAAGTCATAATAAGGTCACAGACATGCCAAAACACACCACCAGATGCAGTCCTGCCCATCAGAAAATAAGATCCAGCCCCATCCACCAGAATGCAGGCACCAGTCTCCTTCACCAGGAAGCCTACACAACTGACTGAACCAACCTTAGTCACTGGGGGCAGACACCAAAAACAACAGGAACTACGAACCTGCAGTATGCAAAAAGGAGAACCCAAATCCAGTAAGTTAAGCAAAATGAGAAGACAAAGAAACACACAGGAGATGAAGGAGCAAAGTAAAAACCCACCAGACCACACCAATGAAGAGGAAATAGGCAGTCTACCTGAAAAAAGAATTCAGAGTAATGATAGCAAAGATGATCAAAATCTTGGAAATAGAATGGAGAAAATAAAAGAAACATTTAACAAGGATATAGAAGAACTAAAGAGCACAAAAACAATGATGAAAAACACAATAAATGAAATGAAAAATCCTCTACAAGGAATAAATAGCAGAATAACTGAGGCAGAAGAACGGATAAGTGACCTTGAAGATAAAATAGTGGAAACAACTACCACAGAGCAGAATAAAGAAAAAAGAATGAAAATAATTGAGGACAGTCTCAGAGAGCTCTGGGAAAACGTTAAACAGAACAACATTCGAATTATATGTGTCCCAGAAGAAGAAGAGAAAAAGAAAGGGACTGAGAAAATATGTGAAGAGATTATAGTTGAAATCTTACTTAATATGGGAAAGGAAATATTCAACCATACAAGATAAATCCAGGGAGAAACATGCCAAGACGCATATTAATCAAACTATCAAAACTTAAATACAAAGAAAAAATATTAAACGCAGCAAGAGAAAAACAAAAAATAACATACAAAGAAATATCCATAAGGTTAACAGATGAACTTTCAGCAGAATCTCTGCAATTTAGAAGGGAGTGGCAAGACATATTTAAAGTGATGAAAGGGCAAAACCTAGAACATAAGATTACTCTACCCAGCAAGGATCTCATTCAGATTTGACGGAGAAATCAAAACCTTTACAGACAAGCAAAAGCTAAGAAAACTCAACACTATGAAACCAGCCTTACAGCAAATGCTAAAGGAACGTCTCTAGGCAGGAAATATAAGAGAAGGAAAAGACCTACAATAACAAGTCCAAAACAATAAAGAAAAAGGTAATAGGAACATACATATTGATAACTACCTTAAATATAAATGGATTAAATTCTCCAACCAAAAGACATAGACTGGTAAATGGATATAAAAACAAGACCCATATATATGCTGTCTACAAGAGACCCACTTCAGACCTAGGAACACATACAGTCTTTCTTTATTGGACATTCCATCCAAGAACAAAAGAAAACACTGTCTTCTCAAGTGCTCAAGGAACATTTTCTAGGATAGATCATATCATGGGTCTCTAATCAAGCCTGGTAAATTTAAGATAACTGAAATTGTATCAAGTATATTTCCTGACCATAATGTTATGGGACTAGATATCAATTACAGGAAAAAAATGTGTAAAAAATACAAGCACATGGAGACTAAACAATACACTAATAAATAACCAAGAGATCAATGAAGAAATCAAGGGGGAAATCAAAAAAATACCTAGAAACAAATGACAATGAAAACATGATGACCTAAAACTTATGGGATACAGCAAAAGCAGTCCTGAGATGGAAGTTTATAGCCAAACAACCCTAACTCCATAAACCAGAAATGTATCAAATAAACAACCTAACTTTACACCTAAAGCAATTAGAGAAAGAAGAACAACAACAACAACAACAAAAAAAAACCAAAGTTAGCAAGAGGAAAGGAATTAATAAAGATCAGATTAGAAATAAATGAAAAAGAAATTAGGGAAACAATAGCAATGATAAATGAAACTAAAAGCTGGTTCTTTGAGAAGATAAAAAAAATGATAAACCATTAGAGAGACTCATCGAGATAAAAAGGGAAAAGACTCAAACCAATAGAATTAGAAATGGAAGAGGAGAAGTAACAACTGACACTGTAGAAATACAAAGGATCATGAGACATTACTACAATCAAATATATGCCAATAAAATGGACAACCTGGAAGAAATGGACAAATTCTTAGAAAAGCACAACATTCTGAGACTGAGCCAGGGAGAAATAGAAAATATGAACTGACCAATCACAAGCACTGAAATTGAGACTGTGATTAAAATCTTCCAAGAAACAAAAGCCCAGGACCAGATGGCTTCACAGGGGAATTCTATCAAACATTTAGAGAAGACATAATACAGATCCATCTCAAAATCTTCCAAAATATAGCAGAGGGTGGAACACTCCCAAGCTCACTCTACAAGGCCACCATCACCCTGATACAACAATCAGACAATGATGTCACAAAGAAAGAAAAATACAGGCCAATATCATTGATGAGAATAGATGCAAAAATCCTCAACAAAATACCAGCAAAGAAAATCCAACAGCACATTAAAAGGATCATACACCATGATCAAGTGGGGTTGCCCCAGGCATGCAAGGATTCCTCAGTATATGAAAATCAATCAATGTGATAAACCACATTAAAAAATTGAAGGAGAAAAATCATATGATCATCTCAATAGATGCAGAAAAAGCTTTTGACAAAATTCTACACACATTTATGATAAAAACCCTCCAGAAAGTAGGCATAGAGGGAACTTACCTCAACATAATGAAGGCCATATATGACAAACTCACAGCCAACATAGTTCTAAATGGTGAATGACTGAAAGCATTTCCTCTGAGACTAGGAACAAGACAAGGTTTTCCACTCTCACCACTATTATTCAACATAGTTTTGGAAGTTTTAGCCACAGCAATCAGAGACGATAAAGAAATAAAAGGAATCCAAATTGGAAAAGAAGAAGTGAAGCTGTCCCTGTTTGCATATGACATGATACTATACATAGAGAATCCTAATGATGCGACCAGAAAACTAGTACAGCTAATCAATTAATTTGGTAAAGTATCAGGATACAAAGTTAATGCACAGAAATCCTCTGTATTTCTGTACAATAACGATGAAAAATCTGAAGGAGAAATTAAAGAAGCACTCCCATTTACGATTACAACAAAAAGAGTAAGATACCTAGGAATACACCTAATTAAGGAGAAAAAAGACCTGTATGCAGAAAATTATAAGAGAGTGATGAAAGAAATTAAAGATGATACAAACAGATGGAGAGATATACCATGGCCTTGGATTGGAAGAATCAACGTTTTGAAAATGACTATATTACCTAAAGCAATCTATAGATTCAATGTAATCCCTATCAAACTACCCATGGCATTTTTCACAAAACTAGAACAAAAATGTTCACAATTTGTATGAAAACATGAAAGACCCCGAATAGCCAAAGCAATCTTGAGAAAGAAAAACGGATCTGGAGGAATCAGACTTCAGACTATACTCCAAAGCTACAGTAATCAAGACAGTATGATACTGACACAAAAACAGAAATACAGATCAATGGAACAGGGTAGAAACCTGTGAGATAATCCCACGCACTTATGGTCAACTTATTTTTGGTAAAGGAGGCAAGAATATACAATGGAGAAAAGAGAGCCTCTTCAATAAGTGGTGCTGTGAAAACTGGACAGCTACATGTAAAAGAATGAAGTTAGAATACTCCCTAACACCATACACAAAAATAAACTCAAAATTCATTAAAGCCCTAAATATAAGCCAGATACTATAAAACTCTTAGAAGAAAACATAGGCAGAACTTTCTATGACTTAAATCTCTGCAAGATCCTTTTTGACCGACTTCCTAGAGAAATGGAAATAAAAGGAAAAATCAACAAATGGGACCTAGTGAAACTTAAAAGCATTTGCACAGCAAAGGAAACCATAAATAAGACAAAAAGACAACCCTCCAAATGGGAAAAAATATTTTTCAAATGAATCAACTGACAAAGGAATAATCTCCAAATTTTACAAGCAGCTCATGCAGCTCAATATCAAAAAAACAAACAACCCAATCCAAAAATAGGCAGAAGACCCAAATAGACATTTCCCCAACGAAGATATACAGATTGCCAACAAACACGTGAAAGGATGCTAAACTTCAATAATCATTAGAGAAATCAAATCAAAACTACAGTGAGGTTGCACTTTACACTGGTCACCATGCCATCATCAAAAATTCTGCAAACCTTAAATGCTGGAGAGGGTGTGGAAAAAAGGCAAACCTCTTGCCCTGTTGGTGGGAATGTAAATTGACACAGCCACTATGGAGAACAGTGTGGAGGTTCCTTAAAAAACTAAAAACAGAACTACCATAGGACCCAGCAAAACCACTACTGGGCATATATCCTGAGAAAACCATAATTCAAAAAGAGTCATGTTCATTGTAGCACTATTTAAAATAGCCAGGACATGGAAGCAACCTAAGTGTCCATCAACCAATGAATGGATAAATCACATGTGGCACATATATAGAGTGGAATATTACTCAGCCATAAAAGGAAACGAAATTGAGTTATTTGTAGTGGGGTGGATGGACCTAGAGTCTGTCATACAGGGTGAACTAATTCAGAAAGAGAAAAACAAATACCGTATGCTAATACATATGTATGGATCTAAAAAAGTTAAAATGGTTCTGTAGAACCTAGGGGTAGGAGAGGAATAAAGACACAGCCATAGAGAATGGACCTGAGGACATGGGGTTTGGAATGGGCAAACTGGGATGAAGTGAGAGAGTGGCCTGGACATATATACACTACCAAATGTAAAATAGATAGCTAGTGGGAAGAGGCCACATAGCACATGGAGATCAGCTTGGTGCTTTATGACCACCTATAGTGGTGGGATATGGATAGTGGGAGGGAAATGCAAGAGGGAGCATATGGGAATATATGTATATGTATAGCTCATTCACTTTATTATAAAGCAGAAACTAACACAAATAATATTTGGAGAATTGGAAAAATTATATATGTGTTTGAAATTTGAAGAGGGGGATTCAGATTTATATTTTATTTGTTACTTTTATTATCCCCTTATCACTACCTTTCTAAATGTATCCTTAAAAATTAAATTTGAAAGTGCAAAAACAATAGAATAGAAGAATAATTAAATTAGTTCTATCAATTTCTGTGAGCTGAAGTAAGAACGATGGGTGGACACCATGGAATCCCAATTTTATATAATTGTAAGAGAGAATTTTCCGACAGTGAGGTCTATAATGAACTTCCCAGGTATATAGGATTCCTTGCTGAAGGTATACGAGCCTAAGCTACATAGATATGTGGTATAAAGAAAAGAGCATGTGTTTTGGTGTTACAATAACCTGAGTCCACATTCCATCTGTGCAACTTATTAGTTGTGTGACCTTGAACAAGTAACTTAAACTCCATCACTCTCAGTTTCCTTATCTGTAAATTGTACTTCATATGAAAGGGATTATGAGAATAAAATAAAATAAAATAAATGTTAAGCAATGAACACAGTATTTGGCATATATCAGGCCATCTTTCATATATGAGAATTGATTCATATACTAGAATGGATGGTTGGACCAAAACTAAAGTGTTTTCCAAGTCTAACAATATATGAATTCCATGATATTTTTATTTTTACTTGAATTATACCAAAATTAGATCCCAAAGCTGACATCTGAGACTATATATAAACAAGTTATGCTTTTTTACAAATAACCAAATATTAGTATCAGATATTAGGCACTTAGGAAGTCTTAAAACAGTTTATGCTAAAGAGAAAGACAAGGACAAATTTTCCTTTCTCCTACATGTCAATCCATCACTGTAATGTCAGTATGATTTTTGATGAAGAAGCATGTCTCAGAGAGAAGACATTGCTATAACTATTATGCCTGAGCAGCGTGGCCCAAAATATCCTTTAGATTTTAAGTGTTTTTTATTAGTTTCCAAAAGCTGACATGTTTTAACGTTATGTACTTTATTCAAGTCTATGAACATCTCCTATATTTCACATCAATACTTTACTTTCAGGTCCCATATGGAGCAGTGAGAGAGAAAAACAGAGCAAGAGAAAATAAAAATGGTTAGCAAGAGAAAATCTGAACGATAACAGAAAATATAATGGAAGAGGAAGGCAAGGTAAATGCTTATAGAAAACAGGGTGAAAAATAAAGAAAACATTAGGCAACATATTGCATGTTTATTAAAATATTATCAAAAAACATTTAAATCTATTTCTCTATATTTAAGAAGTAATATCTATTATAAATCTCAAAATTTCTTTCATCTGTGCAAAATATTGTTCCTACAGACTTTCAGTCTGAGCTGATAATGAGAAAGATGTAATGATGCTTTATGGCAGATACAGAATACTTAGCCATTTCATTTTCAACAATATCTTTGGTGAGTACTAGTTTGTTACTGAAGTTGAATTCAGTTTATACTAAACTAAAAAAAAAAAATGCTTCAAGAGCAAAGTCTCTTGTCCCTAGGAAAAATGTGTCAAATAGCCTGTTTTCCTCCTCTTCATCTCTAGTTTTCCCCTCTATGGACTCAATGTCCTCATGCTTTATTTTGACTTGACCTCACCAAAAACCCGTTTTTCAGAAAAGACACCCAAAACATTCTTGCACTTAAAAGGAAAACATGAACTTGCTTAACACTGTATATACCACAGGGAATTTTTCATTCTGACAAGGAGCAAGTCGTAAAGCCAAATAAATTACATTCAAGCATAATCAAACTGTAAAAGGAGGTAGTTTTTAAGGCAGAAGGGTCTTTCCTTTGTGCCATATATTATGTTAAAAACAGGAATTACTATTCAATGCTTTCTTTTGGTATGAAACAACTGCTAAGCAACAAACAAAACAAAACACAAAAGCTAAAAAACTACTCTTAAATATTTACAATTTTATGAGTGAACCTATTAAACTTGCTTCAAATGAATATTAAATTAATCTAGAAAGGAAGAAATGTAATTAATTCTAATTGTTTCAGCCACATCTGAAATACTTTAGGCAATCCATAATTCTAGAGATTAGTATCATAGTTTTTTTCTAAATAAAGAACAAACATAGGTACCCAAGGCAGTAGGTGTAGGTGAAATGTTTCTTTCACTGGGATTTATTGAAGAAAAAATATTTCCCCAACAGTGGAGTTTTATGAAGGTGAATTTCTCTATGCTAATATTTGACATGAATAATTTCATATAACTTTGACTTATTAAGTATATTAAGGCCTGTTCTCTTATAAACATCAAAGAGCAGTTATAGTCTCTGCCGAAAGAAAACTGCATACAAACAAATTATTTATCAGAGGAAGAATATTCCAAATCAGAAATGTGAATAAAGGAACTAATTTTTGTTTTTGTTTCAGAATATGCTGAAAAGATACTGCTTATACTTGCCAATTATAGTTATACCTTTTATAGGTTTTTTTCTTTCTCACAATTTAGAATACTATCTTCTGTAAGAAATATTTAATTTTTTCTTGTTTCATCCAATTTAATTTGTGTGACACAAAATATAAAACAAATATGCTTTAAACATTCACTATATACAGTGTGTGTGTGTGTCTATACTTTTCTACAGTGTACTAAAGGAAATATAATTATTGAGTACTCTAGCATTAAAAAGACTATAGTATATTTTAAATATTTTATTTTATAAAACAAAATCTTAGGAGGCAACTTACCACATCTATCATATCAGATTCCATTTCATGGTTGAGATCAGACTACAAGAAAAAGGAATACAGAAGTTATTGTGTAATTGTTGATGTAAAATCTGTTATTTATTTCTTTTTTAAGGGCATGGAATAAGTATTAAATAATAATACTAGTGTGTTTCAAATAATCTATTCATTTCCAAATTATAAAAAGGCATCCTCCAGAATCTGAGGGACTAGCACCAATCTGAGAGGTCTCTGTCTTGTAACAGATGGATTTTATCCATCTATATTTATTGTGATTGTGATACATTCGGACTTATTCCACCATTTTATTTTATCTTCTATGTTTTTTTCTTGGCTCATTTCCTTCATTTTCCCTGCACTCTATGAAAACCCATTTTCTTACTTTTCTTTGTTTCCTACTCTACTGGTCAAGACATTACAAATTTTATATATTCCTTTAACCTAAAAGCTTTAATATGCATAGCAGACAATCAAAACCTATATCCTTCTTGGATCCATACAATCACCTTAAACACTTGTACTCCAATCTCCTCCCTTCAATTTTTTTTGTTATCATTGTTCAAGATTTTACTTCCCTTTTTTCTTCAGATGACAAAATTAGTTTTTCTTAACTGCCAAAGCTTATATAGGTAAATGACACGTTTAATGATTTTCCTGACCACCACAGTTTCTTTTAAAGAAATTTATTTATTTTATGACAAATGATATACAAGTGCATATCATAAATATATAATTGATGATGATTTTACATATGTATATACCTTCATAATCACAACATGAGTAAGAATATAGAAATTTTCCAGCACCCCATAAGGTTCTCTTTTGATCCTTCCCAGTCTATACCCCAAGTGGTAACCAATATTGTATCTCAAAATCAATTTTTTGTCTGCTTTGAACTTCATACGAGTGAAAACATACAGAACATAGTCTTTTGTCTCAGGCTTTATTTTTTCAGTAACCATACTATCTGTAAGAGTCATCCAGGTTGTTGAACACCACTTAGTTTCAGTTTTACATGATGTATCTTTTCCATCCTTTTAGTTTTAATCTCTGTGTCCTCATATGTAAAGTGTAACTCATAAAAACCATTTAGATCTATTTTTAATACAGTTTTAAAATCTTCATCTTTTAGTTGGAAGGTTAAGCTATTTATATTTAAGGTGATTGTTGATATAGTTGCATTTATATCTATAATTTTATAGCATTTGTTTGCCTTTTGTTTCATCTATTCTTTGCTTCTTTATTCCAATTTCTTGGGGGTATTTTTTGGATTAAATATTTGCATTATTCCACTTTTCCTCATCTATTAGGTTTTGGCTTATGCTATCTTAGTATTCTTTCCATGGTTACTGTAAAGCAGGTTTTTAAAATGTTGTTTGGGAAAATCTGTGTCTCCCCAAGATCTTTCAGGGGTATTTATAAGGTCAAAATTACTTTCATAATAATATTGAGAGTATTTGCCTTTTTTATTCTCTCGTATAGAGTGGAGTATTCCAGAGGGTTATGCCATTTGATATCACAATATACTAAATGCTGAAGCAATATGAATATCCAGCTATCATCTGTTAAACTATAATAAAAGGGATTTGGAAAAATAAAAGATGTAACTATTCTTATTTTTTTGTTTTAAAAAAGAGTTAGTTTTATAAAAGTATGCTATTCATTTTACCAAGTTGTAGGTTCATTATTGCAACACTTATATGAATTAATAAATATTTTCACAATTTATCAGTTTGAATTTTTAATATGGTAGCTATCAATAGATTTAACCCACAAAAACAAAGGTTGTTTGGAGTACAAAAATAATTAAGAGTGTAAATTGTTCCTGAGACCAAAAACTTCTATAACTGCTGCTGCACTACAGATTATGTGTCTGATTTATTTCAATCCACATTAAATTAGTAATTTCACCACTTCTTAAAGCCTAGAATTTTACAAAATGGCTGGAATATTGTTGTCATTTTTTTATTTTTATGAACGTCATACATTTTATGACATTAATATTGCTCTTGTTATAAATGGGCAATATTCATTTATAGTTCACCCACAAATTTACCATTTCTGGGATGCTTTATTCCTTTCTTCAGTTTCATACTTCCTTCTCAGATAATTTTCTTTCAGGCAGAAGAACTCCCTTTATTGTAGTGCAGGTCACCTTGACAAATCTTTTTAGCATTTATTTTAGTTAAAGCCTCTTAATTTTGCCTTCATTTTTGAAGGATATTTACATATATTCCTTTTTGCTTTCAATTATGAAGAATAAAACACATCAACAGGGATTTTCCCATTTCACTACTTTAAAGATATCACAAAATTATCTTCTGGATAGGGTGACCAACCATCCTGGTTTGCTTAGAACTGTTTCAATTTTATCATTGAAAGCCTGGCTTCCTGGAAAATCTCAGTCCAGAAGAAATGGTTTGTTATCCTACTGTTGGTTTCCATTGCTTCTGCTGAAAAGTCAGCTATCACTTTTATTGTGACTCCACTGAAGAATGTTTTGTTTTCTCTGACTGCTATTTTTTCTGTCTTTGATGTTTTTAATAACTGAAATGATTTTACTGTAGACAAAATTTTGTTTGTTTATATCCTTGCTGAACTTCTTTGATGTTTTTAATAACTGAAATGATTTTACTATAGATGAAGTTTTGTTTGTTTATATCCTTGATGAACTTCTTTAATGTGTGAATTTATGCATTTCATCACATTTGAAAAAAAATATTCTTCACCATTATTGCTTTAAATATTGCTCCTGTCCCATTCTCTTTATCCTTTCCTTTTGGATTACTAATTCTATACATGTTGGAACATTTAAGTAAGTCATACATGCTCTGTTCTCATTTTTCCATTCTTTTTTCTCCCAGTGGTTTAGTTTGGATGTTTGCAAATGACTTATCTTCAAATGCACATATACTGCCTGCAGTTGAACCCATTTATGCAAATAGTTATTAATTTCAGATATTATATTTTGTGGTTCTAGAGTATACAATTATTTTTATACATGTTAATTACTTTTAGAATTATCCATCTTTTCATCCATTTTATCATTGTTTTCCCTCTATTTTATTTATATATTCATCATCTAGGGCCACAATAACACATTCTACAGACTGGGTGGCTCAAAAAACAAGCATTTATTTTTCATAGTTCTGGAGGCTGGAAAGTTTAAAATCAAGGTACCCACTTGCTCCATTCCTGGTAAGGTCCCTCTTCTTAGTGTGACAATGGCATTTTCTTTTTGTATCATCACATGGAAGACAGAGAAAGAGTGAGTGAGAGAGCACTTTGGTCTCTTCATCCCCATAAAAAGGCACAAATCCCAACATGGGGCCTCCACTCTCATGAACTCATGTAAACCAAATTACTTCCCAAAGATCTCATCTCCAAACACCACCATATTAGGGGTTAGGGCTTCAAGATATGGATTTTGGGGGACACAAAAATTCAGTCCATGGTACTTACCATAAAATAATCACAATTATTTTGAAACTCTTCTCTGCTAACACCCATATCTGGATAATTTCTGGTATACTGCTATTAACTATTGTTTTACTTGCTTATTAATAATTTTCTCTTTGCAAATCTAGTAATTTGTATTATATTTTAGATATTGTGGATAATACACTGCAGAGGCTCTGGATTATGTTATTTTCCTCTAAAGTGTATTAAATAATATCGTGGCAGACAGTTAAATTGAATCACCTTTATCCTACTGAGACTTGGTTTTAGACTTTATTAAGATAGTTCTTCTGGAGCATGGTCCTTAACCATAGGATAAGGCTTTTCTGAGGTCTCAACTGAAGGCTCTGAGTGTTCAAATACATCTTTTCACTCTGGTTTTCTCTAAACTCAAAGCTCCATTTCCCAAGAACTGTGCATCCTCTGAAATATTTACCTAGCATTCTAGCTTCCCCACAGCGATTTTCTGATACACCTACCAGAGACTTACTCTGAAAATGCAATGCCTAGAAATAGGTTGAATAACCAATGGAAATTTTATTCAGATATTTATAACTCTTTCTCTGTGGTTTTCTCCTCTCTGGGGATCATCCCTTCCCTAGGGCCCAACTACCATGGTGGCCCTGCGATCATCTTCCCAGTTTAGCTGCTATTTTATCCTTGTGCTCTGTTTCTCCACACTTGTTTTGAAAACCATCCTTGAGGGGAAATCCAGGCTAATTTTTGGACTCACTTCACCTATTTTCCTTCTCTCAATGTTGTAAACTTGCTTGTTTTTCAGTGCTTACAAACAGTTATTTTATACATTGTATCCAGGTTTTATAGTATTTTTATGGTAGAAGGATAATTCTGATACTGGCTATCACTCAGCATAGCTTGTTACCTTACCATAGCTTCTTACTTCTCATTCCTTCCCTCAAGATTTCTTTAATTATTTTTTTTTCAGTAAGGGCATGTGAATAGTAAACTTCTGCAATCTTTTTTTTAAATATCTTTATTTTGTCCTCTCTCTTTAGTTAAAGAATTCCAACTTAAAGGATATTTTCTTCAGAATTAAAGGTATTTGATTATCTTCTGGCATTTACTTTTGGTGATGAGAAGACTATTATAGTTGATCTGTCTTTTCTCTGAGATAGATATTAAGATTGTTCTTTTATCTTTGATGGTAATCAATTTCACTATTATGTATATTTATATGTATGTAGTTCTTTATTTTGTTTTGCTTTACTCTGTTGGAGATATGCTGAATTTCCTGAATCCAAGGATTCATAACTTTCATCAGTTCTGGATAATTTTTAATGAGTCTATCTTCAAATATTGCTTCACTTCCATTATCTCCCTTTTCTCCTTTGGGAACTCTAATTTAGGTATATGTTGAATTTTCTTATTAAACCATAAACATTTTAACTTCTTTTTCCTATTTTATCTCTTTCTATATAATATTATACATTCTTGATTATTTCCCTCTTCCCTCAACTTCACTATTATGTATATTGATATGTATGTAGTTCTTTATTTTGTTTTGCTTTACTCTGTTGGAGATATGCTGAATTTCCTGAATCCAAGGATTCATACCTTTCATCAGTTCTGGATAATTTTTAATGAGTTTATCTTCAAATATTGCTTCACTTCCATTATCTCTCTTTTCTCCTTTGGGAATTCTAATTTAGGTATATGTTGAATTTTCTTATTAAACCATAAACATTTTAACTTCTTTTTCCTATTTTATCTCTTTCTATATAATATTATACATGCTTGATTATTTCCCTCTTTAGATGCTTTTAGTATATGTTTAAATCATCCTGTGTTTAAATTTCAATTACTAAAGTTTTCTTTTCTTAGAATTCAATTTGGGTTATTTTTAAGATCCCCCTTTTATTTTTCCATATTTCCTTCTACTTACTTATATTATGGTTTTTAAAACAAATTATTTCTTCTTTTTAATAATTTCAAGGGTATTTTATTTATAATGACTTCCATGTTATATTATTTTTATTTGTTGGGATGTCAATTTTTGTGAGACAATTCTCCACATGTTTCTCATGTGTCTATTTTTTTGTGAGGAGAGGCTCTGACTGCATTTACTCTGAATGATCTTCTCAAGGATGCTAGTATAACACATAACTTTTCATGATACAGATAGTCTATAACTCTGGCACAAAGGGCAAGCCTGCTTACTTCCCATCATAAAAGATTCTGGTTCTCTAAATTCAGGTTATTTTTTTCTGCAACACAACCCACTTTGTGTGCAGGTGTCACCTGCTTCTTTTCACATCATCTTGTGATAATTGGGGCTCAGGGAATTTGCCTAATACAATAATTATACTCTAGCTACTGTTATTGCTGTGAGTAATGAAGTCCATTGTCTCTGACAAGGAGTCTTATATCTTCTGGGATCTATAAAATGGTGGCAGGTTGGGGGGACCTTGAAGATGGCGGAAGAGTAAGACGCAGAGATCACCTTCCTCCCCACAGATACACCAGAAATACATCTACACGTGGAACAACTGCTACAGAACACCTACTGAACGCTGGCAGAAGACCTCAGACCTCCCAAAAGGCAAGAAACTCCCCACGTACCTGGGTAGGGCAAAAGAAAAAAAAGAAAAAACAGAGACAAAAGAATAGGGACAGCACCTGCACCAGAGGGAGGGAGCTGTGAAGGAGGAAAAGTTTCCACACACTAGGAAGCCTCTTCGCGGGCGGAGACTGCGGGGGGCGGAGGGGGGAGCTTCGGAGCCGCGGAGGAGTGCACAGCCACAGGGGTGCGGAGGGCAAAGCGGGGAGATTCCCGCACAGAGGATTGGTGCCGACCGGCACTCACCAGCCCGAGACGCCTGTCTGCTCACCCGCCAAGGCGGGCGGGGCTGCGAGCTGAGGCCGGAGCGCAGGGAGAGGACTGGGGTTGGCGGCTTGAACATAGCCTGAAGGGGCTAGTGCACCACGGCTAGCTGGGAGGGAGTCCGGGGAAAAGTCTGCACCTGCCGAAGAGGCAAGAGACTTTTTCTTCCCTCTTTGTTTCCTGGTGCGTGAGGAGAGGGGTTTAAGAACGCTGCTTAAAGGAGCTCCAGACACGGGCGCGAGCCGCGGCTAAAAGCGCAAACCCCAGAGACGGGCGCGAGCTGCGGCTAAAAGCGCGGACCCCAGAGACGGGCGCGAGCTGCGGCTAAAAGCGCGGACCCCAGAGACAGGCGCGAGCCGCGGCTGAAAGCGCGGACCCCAGAGACGGGCGGGAGACGATAAGGCTGCTGCTGCCGCCACCGAGGGGCCTGTGTGCGAGCACAGGTCACTCTCCACACCCCTCTTCCGCGGAGCCTGTGCAGCCCGCCACTGCCAGATTCCCGGGATCCAGGGACAACTTCCCCGGGAGAACGCACAGCGGGCCTCAGGCTGGTGCAAAGTCACGCCGGCCTTTGCCACTGCAGGCCCGCCCCGCACTCTGTGCCCCTCCCTCCCCGCCGGCCTGAGTGCGCCAGAGCCCCCGAATCAGCGGCTCCTTTAACCCCGCCCTGTCTGAGCAAAAAACAGATGCCCTCCAGCGATCTACATGCAGTGGCAGGGCCAAATCCAAAGCTGAGCCCCTGGGAGCTGTGAGAACAAAGAAGAGAAAGGGAAATCTCTCCCAGCAGCCTCAGAAGCAGCGGATTAAAGCTCCACAATCAACTTGATATACCCTGCATCTGTGGAATACCTGAATAGACAACCAATCATCCCAAATTAAGGAAGCGGACTTTAGGAGCAAAATCTATGATTTTTTTCCCTATTCCTCTTTTTGTGAATGTGTATGTGTATGCTTCTGTGTGAGATCTTGTCTGTATAGTCTTGCTTCCACCATTTGTCCTAGGGTTCTATCCGTCCATGTTTTTTTAAAAAAATTTTTTTCTTAATAATCAGTTTTAATTTTAATAACGTTATTATACTTTACCTTCGTTCTTTCTTTCTTTCTTTCCTTCCTTCCTTCCCTCCTTTAGACAACGAATCATCCCAAATTGAGGAGGTGGTCTCTGACAGCAAGATTTATGATTTTTCCCCCTTTACCTCTTTTAGTGAGGGTGTATGTGTATGCTTCTGTGTAAGATTTTGTCTGTATAGCTTTGCTTCCAACATTTGTCCTAAGGTTCTATCCGTCCCTTTTTTTTTTCTAAATAAGAATTTTTTAATTCAATAATTTTATTATACTTTATTTTATTTTTACTGTATCTACTTTCTTTCTGTCTTTTTTCCTTCTTTCCCTCCTTCCTCCCTCCCTCCCTCCCTCCTTTCTTTCCTTCTTTCCTTCTTTGCTTCTTTCTTTCTTTCTTCCTTCCTTCCTTCCCTCCTTTCCTTCTTTCTTTCCTCATACTTCTACTAATTCCCTCTACTTTTTCTCCCTTTTATTCTGAGCTGTGTGGATGAAAGGCTCTTGGTGCTCCACACAGGAGTCAGGGCTCTGCCTCTGAGGTAGGAGAGCCAACTTCAGGACACTGGTAAACAAGAGACCTCCCAGCTCCACATAATATCAAACAGCGAAAATCGCCCAGAGACCTCCATCTTAACACCAGCACCCAGCTTCACTCAACGACCAGCAAGCCACAGTGCTGGAAAACCTATGCCAAACAACTAGCAAGACAGGAACACAACCCCACCCATTAGCAGAGAGGCTGCCTAAAATCATAATAAGGCCACAGACACCCCAAACACACCACCAGACGTGAACCTGCCCACTAGAGAGACAAGATCCAGCCTCATCCACCAGAACACAGGCACTAGTCCCCTGCACCAGGAAACCTACACAACCCACTGAACCAACCTTAGCCACTGGGGACAGACATCAAAAACAGCAGGAACTACGAACCTGCAGCCTGCAAAAAGGAGACCCCAAACACAGTAAGATAAGTAAAATGAGAAGACAGAAAAACACACAGCAGATAAAGGAGCAAGATAAAAATGCACCAGACCTAACAAATGAAGAGGAAATAGGCAGCCTACCTGAAAAAGAATTCAGAATAATGATAGTAAGGATGATCCGAAATCTTGGAGATAGAATGGACAATAGAATGGACAAAATGCAAGAATCAGTTAACAAGGACCTAGAAGAACTAAAGATGAAACAAGCAACGATGAACAACACAATAAATGAAATTAAAAGTACTCTAGATGGGATCAATAGCAGAATAACTGAGGCAGAAGAACGGATAAGTGACCTGGAAGATAAAATAGTGGAAATAACTACTGCAGAGCAGAATAAAGATAAAAGAAGGAAAAGAACTGAGGACAGTCTCAGAGACCTCTGGGACAACATTAAACGCACCAACATTCGAATTATAGGGGTTCCAGAAGAAGAAGAGAAAAAGAAAGGGACTGAAAAGATATTTGAAGAGATTATAGTTGAAAACTTCCCTAATATGGGAAAGGAAATAGTTAATCAAGTCCAGGAAGCACAGAGAGTCCCATACAGGATAAATCGAAGGAGAAATACGCCAAGACACATATTAATCAAACTGTCAAAAATTAAATACAAAGAAAGCATATTAAAGGCAGCAAGGGAAAAACAACAAATAACACATAAGGGAATCCCCATAAGGTTAACAGCTGATCTCTCAGCAGAAACCCTACAAGCCAGAAGGGAGTGGCAGGACATACTGAAAGTGACGAAGGAGAAAACCCTGCAGCCAAAACTACTCTACCCAGCAAGGATCTCATTCAGATTTGATGGAGAAATTAAAACATTTACAGACAAGCAAAAGCTAAGAGAATTCAGCACCACCAAACCAGCTTTACAACAAATGCTAAAGGATCTTCTCTAGGCAAGAAACACAAGAGAAGGAAAAGACCTATAATAACGAACCCAAAACAATTTAGAAAATGGGAATAGGAACATACATATCGATAATTACCTTAAATGTAAATGGACTAAATGCTCCCACCAAAAGACACAGATTAGCTGAATGGATACAAAAACAAGACCCATATATATGCTGTCTACAAGAGACCCACTTCAGACCTAGAGACACATACAGACTGAAAGTAAGGGGATGGAAAAAGATATTCCATGCAAATGGAAACAAAAAGAAAGCTGGAGTAGCAATTCTCATATCAGACAAAATAGATTTTAAAATAAGGACTATTAAAAGAGACAAAGAAGGACACTACATAATGATCAAGGGATCGATCCAAGAAGAAGATATAACAATTGTAAATATTTATGCACCCAACATAGGAGCACCTCAATACATAAGGCAAATACTAACAGCCATAAAAGGGGAAATCGACAGTAACACATTCATAGTAGGGGACTTAAACACTCCACTTTCACCCATGGACAGATCATCCAAAATGAAAATAAATAAGGAAACACAAGCTTTAAATGATACATTAAACAAGATGGACTTAATTGATATTTATAGGACACTCTATCCGAAAACAACAGAATACACATTTTTCTCAAATGCTCATGGAACATTCTCCAGGATAGATCATATCTTGGGTCACAAATCAAGCCTTGGTAAATTTAAGAAAATTGAAATTGTATCAAGTATCTTTTCTGACCACAACGCCATGAGACTAGATATCAATTACAGGAAAAGATCTGTAAAAAATACAAACACATGGAGGCTAAACAATACACTACTTAATAATGAAGTGATCACTGAAGAAATCAAAGAGGAAATCAAAAAATACCTAGAAACAAATGACGATGGAGACACAACGACCCAAAACTTGTGGGATGCAGCAAAAGCAGTTCTAAGGGGGAAGTTTATAGCAATACAAGCCCACCTTAAGAAGCAGGAAACATCTCGAATAAACAACCTAACCTTTCACCTCAAGAAATTAGAGAAAGAAGAACAAAAAACCCCAAAGCTAGCAGAAGGAAAGAAATCATAAAAATCAGATCAGAAATAAATGAAAAAGAAATGAAGGAAACAATAGCAAAGATCAATAAAACTAAAAGCTGGTTCTTTGAGAAGATAAACAAAATAGGTAAACCACTAGCCAGACTCATCAAGAAAAAAAAGGAGAAGACTCAAATCAATAGAATTAGAAATGAAAAAGGAGAGGTAACAACTGACACTGCAGAAATAAAAGAGATCATGAGAGATTACTACAAGCAACTCTATGCCAATAAAATGGACAATCTGGAAGAAATGGACAATTCTTAGAAATGCACAACCTGCCAAGACTGAATCAGGAAGAAATAGAAAATATGAACAGACCAATCACAAGCACTGAAATTGAAACTGTGATTAAAAATCTTCAAAACAAAGAAAAGCCCAGGACCAGATGGCTTCACAGGCGAATTCTATCAAACATTTAGAGAAGAGCTAACACCTATCCTTCTCAAACTCTTCCAAAATATAGCAGAGGGAGGAACACTCCCAAACTCCTTCTACGAGGCCACCATCACCTTGATACCAAAACCAGACAAGGATGTCACAAAGAAAGAAAACTACAGGCCAATATCACTGATGAACATAGATGCAAAAATCCTCAACAAAATACTAGCAAACAGAATCCAACAGCACATTAAAAGGATCATACACCATGATCAAGTGGGGTTTATTCCAGGAATGCAAGGATTCTTCAATATACGCAAATCTATCAATGTGATAAACCATATTAACAAATTGAAGAAGAAAAACCATATGATCATCTCAATAGATGCAGAGAAAGCTTTTGACAAAATTCAACACCCATTTATGATAAAAACCCTGCAGAAAGTAGGCATAGAGGGAACTTTCCTCAACATAATAAAGGCCATATATGACAAGCCCACAGCAAACATCATCCTCAATGGTGAAAAACTGAAAGCATTTCCACTAAGATCAGGAACAAGACAAGGTTGCCCACTCTCACCACTCTTATTCAACATAGTTTTGGAAGTTTTAGCCACAGCAATCAGAGAAGAAAAGGAAATAAAAGGAATCCAAATTGGAAAAGAAGAAGTAAAGCTGTCACTGTTTGCAGATGACATGATCCTATACATAGAGAATCCTAAAGAGGCTACCAGAAAACTACTAGAGCTAATCAATGAATTTGGAAAAGTGGCAGGATACAAAATTAATGCACAGAAATCTCTGGCATTCCTATATACTAATGATGAAAAATCTGAAAGTGAAATCAAGAAAACACTCCCATTTACCATTGCAACAAAAAGAATAAAATATCTAGGAATAAACCTCCCTAAGGAGACAAAAGACCTGTATGCAGAAAATTATAAGACACTGATGAAAGAAATTAAAGATGATACAAATAGCTGGAGAGATATACCATGTTCTTGGATTGGAAGAATCAACATTGTGAAAATGACTCTACTACCCAAAGCAATCTACAGATTCAATGCAATCCCTATCAAACTACCACTGGCATTTTTCACAGAACTAGAACAAAAAATTTTGCAATTTGTATGGAAACACAAAAGACAAAAGACCCCAAATAGCCAAAGCAATCTTGAGAATGAAAAAAGGAACTGGAGGAATCAGGCTCCCTGACTTCTGACTATACTACAAACCTACAGTTATCAAGACGGTATGGTACTGGCACAAAAACAGAAAGATAGATCAATGGAACAGGCTAGAAAGCCCAGAGATAAACCCATGCACATATGGACACCTTATCTTTGATAAAGGTGGCAGGAATGTACAGTGGAGAAAGGACAGCCTCTTCAATAAGTGGTGCTGGGAAAACTGGACAGGTACATGTAAAAGTATGAGATTAGATCACTTCCTAACACCATACACAAAAATAAGCTCAAAATGGATTAAAGGCCTAAATGTAAGGCCAGAAAGTATCAAACTCTTAGAGGAAAACATAGGCAGAACACTCTATGACATAAATCACAGCAAGATCCTTTCTGACCCACCTCCTAGAGTAATGGAAATAAAAACAAAAATAAACAAATGGGACCTAATGAAACGTCAAAGCTTTTGCACAGCAAAGGAAACCATAAATAAGACCAGAAGACAACCCTCAGAATGGGAGAAAATATTTGCAAATGAAGTAACCGACAAAGGATTAATCTCCAAAATTTACAAGCAGCTCATGCAGCTCAATAACAAAAAAACAAACAACCCAATCCAAAAATGGGCAGAAGACCTAAATAGACATTTCTCCAAAGAAGATATACAGACTGCCAACAAACACATGAAAGAATGCTCAACATCATTAATCATTAGATAAATGCAAATCAAAACTACAATGAGATATCATCTCACACCAGTCAGAATGGCCATCATCAAAAAATCTAGAAACAATAAATGCTGGAGAGGGTGTGGAGAAAAGGGAACACTCTTGCACTGCTGCTGGGAATGTGAATTGGTTCAGCCACTATGGAGAACAGTATGGAGGTTCCTTAAAAAGCTACAAATAAAACTACCATATGACCCAGCAATCCCACTACTGGGCATATACCCTGAGAAAACCAAAATTCAAAAAGAGTCATGTACCAAAATGTTCATTGCAGCTCTATTTACAATAGCCCAGAGATGGAAACAACCTAAGTGCCCATCATCGGATGAATGGATAAAGAAGATGTGGCACATATATACAATGGAATATTACTCAGCCATAAAAAGAAACGAAATTGAGCTATTTGTAATGAGGTGGATAGACCTAGAGTCTGTCATACAGAGTGAAGTAAGTCAGAAAGAAAAAGGCAAATATCGTATGCTAACACATATATATGGAATTTAAGGGAAAAAAATGTCATGAAGAACCTAGGGGTAAGGCAGGAATAAAGACGCAGACCTCCTAGAGAATGGACTTGAGGTTATGGGGAGGGGGAAGGGTGAGCTGTGACAGGGCGAGAGAGAGTCATGGACATATACACACTAACAAACGTAGTAAGGTAGATAGCTAGTTGGAAGCAGCCGCATGGCACAGGGATATTGGCTTGGTGCTTTGTGACTGCCTGGAGGGGTGGGATAGGGAGGGTGGGAGGGAGGGAGACGCAAGAGGGAAGAGATATGGGAACATATGTATATGTATAACTGATTCACTTTGGTATAAAGCAGAAACTAACACACCATTGTAAAGCAATTATACCCCAATAAAGATGTTAAAAAAAAATGGTGGCAGGTTAAACTGTTAGTTTGCAACTGTTGTAGGTTAAAATTTGATGGTTTCTTCACAGTTTTGATGACAAGGTTGGGTCACTAATAGAGACACGGTTTTCTGTGACAGTAAGAATCAATTAGTGGTGTTTGAGGAAAGTCCATGAGAATAGGTTGCAAACATATTAACTAAATTTCATAGTCAAATAGGCAATAAATGTTTCTTCATTTCTGGGGAAAAACGTGACATTGTAACTACTGGAATATGAAACACCAGTTTTGTGACAGTGGAAGGAGAGCAACAACTTTTAACTCAGGGAGGAAGTACCTCAGACACCAGCAGGCACAGGAGAGGAAGATATGTTAATAAACTTTGTCTTTCATTATCACACCTGGTACCTCCCTCACAAAGGAAAACACCACAGTGTGGTTCTTCCAAACTTTTAAGCACCCTTCAATCTAACACATATGCCTTACATTTTGAGGGTTTCCTTAAAGACTGGTTTCATTTTTATCTCTGCAAGAGTCCAACAGGTTTTACTGGTTATGGATATGTTTTGTGTTAATTTCTCAGCTTTCTGTTCTCTCACCACACTTGTTGTATATTTCAGATAGTACATATGAAAAAGATACAGGCTTGGATTTATAACTTCTTATGAATATTTTTCCACTAATATCTCAAAAGGGATCAAAAGATTCTCTGCTGGGAATTTCCTGGTCGCCCAGTGGTTAAGACTCTGTGCTTTTACTGCCCGAGGGTGCAGGTTCAATCCCTGGTTGGGGAATTAAGATCTCATAAGCTGTATAGTGCAGCCAAATAAAAAGCTTCTCTGCTGCTTTCCAGGGATGATGGGCAAAATATTTTTCAGGCTAATTACATGAACATGGAAGCACCTTGAGTTCTGTCAACTTATGTAGAGATTTCTTTTCTAGATCCCCAATTAAAGCTTCATATGTTATATAATCTTCTATATTTATAGGTTAAAACCCTGCCCTAACTGCCTAAGATCTATATCTGATACACTTGGCCACTGCACATTTAAACAATTTCTACTATTCTCACTTTGAATTCACTATTTTTATATGGCATCAAGGGATTTCTTTCCTCATTTTGAGCTTATATATATATATATATATATATATATATATATATATATAAGAATTTTTGATATATTTTATCTGGAATTTCTATGTGTATGGATAGGATGGGAATATCTTCAGCACGAGCTCAGGCTACCATATTAACCAGAAGTCTCTATGTGTGTTATTAAACATCGAACACAATATTTATTATCAAGAAGTAATTTGGTTTACACTATTTGTCATGTTAAATGCTTTATTAAATTCTGGACATTTCAATTCAGAAAAGCTGATGCAAAAAGTATCAAATAACAGAAAATATGTTTAATGGAATATTTAAATATTAATGTGTAGGTAAGCAAAATGGCAGAGTAGGCAGGTCCAAGATTCTGTCTCCCCAAAGAAATATTTAAAACATGCAGAAATTGTGAAAAACAACTTTTTCAGAACTATGAAAACAATTAAATATTTAAAGTAACCAGACAAATGCTGAATCAATATAAAGGCAACTTTCAAATGGTAAGAAAAGGTTGTGGCAATTTTAATACATTTGCCTCACACTTTCTTTAGTTTAGTGGCAGTCTTGAAGACAGTAATCTCTGTTCCCAATATGAGAACCTGGTGCCTGGTTTCCGAGGGAACAGAACAGACTCTAATCACAAACTATTGTGTATATCTCCTCTAACATGTCTGGAGTCTACCTGAAGAACTAATGGAAGGTACTCATCTCTATTTTGCAAACTTAGAACAGACTCAGGCTGAAAAAGTGGCAGGCATTGCTCAAAAATATTTTAAAGATAAAAAAATATTGCAGATGCCTGGGGGAAAATATTACATTTGAGGCATACAATAGACCACCTAGAGTCAGGTAGGAAAATCTGAAAAAAGTTTCTTTAGGAATTAGCACATGCAAATCACCCATGTATACAGGGGAAGTTAGAAAGTGGCATGCATGCCCAGGGCAAGACAAATACTCAGATAAAACCCTGAGAATACATTAAGCTTTCATCTAGAATTGTACTCTAACTTTAGTACAAACGTAACTGTGTGTTGAAGAGTCCTAGCACAGAGTTATCTGTAAAGACTTGTAGAGGTGGAATTTTTTGTTCTATTTTTAGCTGTTGGTATTCAGGAAATCTTTCAAAACACTAGCTGAACACAAGCTAAATGAATAAAGACTTTAATGGCAACACAGGAAGAGGAATATAGTATTGGTAAAAATAATTTGAAAAATTAAAATACAAACAGACCACAACAGGCTCAGGCAATAAAATAAAAACAGCAAACCCTGGTAAAGAAGAGTCTGATTCAAGAATTAACTACATTAGGACACTCAAATGTCAATTTTCCTGCAAAGCAAATCAAAAAGCATACAACGTAACAGGTAAGTGTGGCACATACAAAGGAATAAAATAAGTTGACAAGGACCATCCCTGAGGAGGCAGACTTTCAACTTGCTAACAAAAACTTTAAAACAACTTCCTTAAATATGTGCAAACAGTTTAAAGAAAACATTGACAAAAAACTAAAGGAAATCAGAAAAATGATATATGAAGAAAATGAGTATCAATAAAAAAATAGAAATTATAGAAGGGAACAAACAAATTCTGGAGCTGAAAAGTAAAATAAATGAGTGAAGAATTCACCAGAGTGGTTTAAAAACAGATTTGATCAGGTAGAAGAAATAATCAGTAAACTTGAAGGTAGGACAATTGAAATTACCATGTCTGAGATCAGAAAGAAAAACAGAATGAAGAACAGTGAACAGAACTAGAGACCTGTGGGATACCAGCAAGCAGACCAACATAGGTGAGTCCAAGAAAGAGAATAGAGAGAAAAATAGAATAATGTAAAGAATATATGAGAAAAAAGTTACAAAAACTTCCCAAGTTTGATGAAAGATATGAATATACACATTCAGTAAACTCAATAAATTCTAAGTAGGATAAACTTAAAGAAATCTAAAAGAGATGTAAACAAAATGTCAAAAGCCAAGGACAAAGAGAGAATTGTGAAAGCAGCAAGCAAATCATGACTAAAGGGAATTCTCCATAAGATTAATAGTTTATTTCTCATTAGAACCATGGAGGTCTGAAGGTAGTGGGATGATATATATAACCTGCTGAAAGCAAAAAGTAAAATCTGTTAGCCAAAATTCTATATCTGGCAAAATAGTTCTTCAAAAAGGAAGTAGGATACAAGAAGTTCCCAGAAAAACTAGTAGACCTACTATATAAAATATCTTAAAGGAAGTCCTTCAGGTTGAAATAAAATTATGCTAGACATTACACAACCCACTGAACCAACCTTAGCAACTGGGAGCACACACCAAAAACAATGGGAACTACAAACCTGCAGCCTGTGAAAAGGAGACACCAAACACAGTAGTTTAAGAAAAATGAGAAGACAGAGAAACACACAGCAGATAAAAGAGCAAGGTAAAAACACACCAGACCAAACAAATAAAGAAGAAATAGGCAGTGTACCTGAAAAAGAATTCAGAGTAATGATAGTCAAAATGATCCAAAATCCTGAAAACAGAATACAGAAAATACAAGAAATGTTTAACAAACACTGAGAAGAACTAAAGATCAAACAAACAATGATGAACAACACAAAAAATGGAATTAAATATTCTCTAGAAGAAATCAATAGCAGAATAAATGAGGCAGAAGACTGGATAAGTGAACTGAAAGATAAAATACTGGAAATAACTACTGCAGAGCAGAATAAAGAAAAAAGAATGAAAAGAATTGAAGACAGTCTCAGAGACCTCTGGGAGAACATTAAACACATGAACATTCGAATTATAGGGTTCCCAGAAGAAGAACAGAAAAAGAAAAGGACTGAGAAATTATTGGAAGAGATTATAGTTGAAAACTTCCCTAATATGGGAAAGGAAATAGTCAATCAAGTCCAAGAAGGGCAAAGAGTCCCACACAGGATAAATCCAAGGAGAAAAATGCAAAGACACATATTAATCAAACTATTAAAAATTAAATACAAAGGAAAAATATTACAAGCAGCAAGGGGAAAACAACAAATAACATACAAGGGAATTTCCATAAGGTTAACAGCTGATCTATCAGCAGAAACTCTGCAAGTCAGAAGGGAGTGGCAGGACATATTAAAAGTGATGAAAGGGAAAAACATACAAGCAAGATTACTCTACCAAGCAAGGATCTCATTCACATTTGGCGGAGAAATCAAAATCTTTACAGACAAGCAAAAGGTAAGAAAACTCAGCACCACAAAACCAGCTTTACAACAAATGATAAAGGATCTTCCCTAGGCAGGAAACAAAAGAGAAGGAAAACAGTGACAATAACAAATTCAAAACAATTAAGAAAATGGTAATAGGAACATACATATCAATAACTACCTTAAATGTAAATGGATTAAATGCTCCAACCAAAAGACATAGACTGGCTGAACGGATACAAAAAAGAGGCCCGTATATATGCTGTCTACAAGAGACCCACTTCAGACCTAGGGACACATACAGACTGAAAGTGAGGGGATGGGAAAAGGTATTCCATGAACATGGAAATCAAAATAAACCTAGGGTAGCAAGTCTTATATTAGACAAAATAGACTTTAAAATAAAGATTATTACAAGATACAGAGAAGGACAGTACATAATGATCAAGGGATTGATCCAAGAAGAAGATATAACAATTGTAAATATTTATGCACCCAACATAGGAGCAACTGAATACATAAGGCAAATACTAACAGCCATAAAAGGGGAAATAAACAGTAAAACAATCATAGTAGGGGAATTTAACACCCCACTTTCACCAATGAACAGATCATCCAAAATGATAATAAATAAGGAAACACAAAGTTTAAATGATACATTAAATAAGATGGACTTAATTGATATTACAGTATATTCCATCCAAATACAACAGAATACAGTTTCTTTTCAAGTACCCATGGAACATTTTCCAGGATAGATCATATCTTGGGTCACTAATCAAGCATTGGTAAATTTAAGAAAATTGAAATCATATCAAGTATCTTTTCTGACCACAACACTATGAGACTAGATATCAATTACAGGAAAATATCGGTAAAAACTACAAACACATGGAGTCTAAACAATACACTGCTAAATAACCAAGAGATCACTGAAGAAATCAAAGAGGAAATCAAAAAGTACTTAGAAAGAAATGAAAGTGAAAAAAGGATGACCCAAAACCTATGGAATGCAGCAAAAGCAGTTGTAAGAGGGAAGTTTATAGCAATACAATCCGACCTCAAGAAATAAGAAACATATCAAATAAACAACCTAACCTTACACCTAAAGCAATTAGAGAAAGAAGAACAACCCCCCCCCCAAATTTAGCAGAAGGAAAGAAATCATAAAGATCAGATCAGAAATAAATGAAAAAGAAATGAAGGAAACAATAGCAAAGATCAATCAAACTAAAAGCTGGTTCATTGAGAAGATAAATAAAATTGATAAACCATTAGCAAGACTGATCAAGAAAATAAGGGAGAAGAGTCAAATCAATAGTATTAGAAATGAAAAAGGAGAAGTAACAACTGACATGCAGAAATACAAAGGATCATCAGAGATTACTACAAGTAACTATAGTCCATTAAATTGGACAACCTGCAAGAAATGGACAAATTCTTAGAAAAGCACAACCTTTCAAGACTGAACCAAGAAGAATTAGAAAATATAAACAGACCAATCACAAGCACTGAAATTAAGACTGTGATTAAAAATCTTCCAACAAACAAAAGTCCATAACCAGATGGTTTAAAAGGCAAATTCTATCAAACATATAGAGAAGAGTGAAGACCTACTACCTCAAACTCTTCCAAAATATAGCAGAGGGAGGAACACTCCCAATTTCATTCTATGCGGCAACCATCACCCTGATAACAAAACCAGACAAAGATGTCACAATGAAAGAATGCTACAGGCCAATATCACTGATGAACATAGATGAAAAAATCTTCAACAAAATACTAGAAGAAAAAAATCCAACAACACATTGAAAGGATCATACACCATGATCAAGTGGGGTTTATTCCAGGTATACAAAGATTCTTCAAAATATGCAAATCAATAAATGTGATAAACCATATTAACAAACCAAAGGAGAAAAACCATATCATCATTCCAATAGATGTAGAAAAAGCTTTTGACAAAATCAACACCCATTTATGATAAAAAAAAGCTCCAGAAAGTAGGCAAGGAGGAAACCTACCTGAACCAAGTAAAGGTCATATATGACAAACATACAAGCAACATCATTCTCAATGGCAGAAAACTGAAACCATGTCCTCTAAGATCAGGAACAGGACAAGGTTGTCCACTCTCACCACTATTATTCAACATTTTGGAAGTTTTAAACAAAGCAGTCAGAGAACAAAAAGAAAAAAAAAGAATCCAAATCCGAAAAGAAGTAAAGCTGTCATTGTTTGCAGATGACATGATCCTATACATAGAGAATCCTAAAGATGCCACTAGAAAACTACTAGTGCTAATCACTGAAGTTGGTAAAGTAGCAGGATATAAAATTAATGCACAGAAATCTCTTGCATTCCTATACACAAATGATGAAAAATCTAAAAGATAAATTAAGGAAACACTCCCACTTGACATTGCAAACAAAAGAATAATATACCTAGGAATAAACCTACCTGAGGAGACAAAAGACCTGTATGCAGAAAACTAAAAGACACTGATGAAATAAATTAAAGATGATACAAACAGATGGAGTGATATACCATGTTCTTGGATTGGAAGTATCAACAATGTGAAAATGACTCTAATACCCAAAGCAATCTACAGATTGAATGCAATCCCTATCAAACTACCAATGGCATTTTTCACAGAACAAAAACAAAAAAGTTCACAATTTGTATGGAAATGCAAAAGACCCCAAATAGCTACAGCAATCTTGGGAAAGAAAAATGGAGCTGGAGGAATCAGGATCCCTGACTTCAGACTATGCTATAAAGCTACAGTAATCAAGACAGTATAGTACTGGCCCCCAAACAGAAATATAGATCAATGGAACAAGTTAGAAAGCCCCGAGATAAACCCACACACCTATGGCCACCTTAGTTTTGATAAGGAGGCAAGAATATCCAATAGAGAAGAGAGCCTTTTCAATAAGTAATGCTGGGAAATCTGGACAGCTACATGTAAAAGAATGAAATTAGAACACTCCCTAACACAATACATAAAAATAAACTCAGAATGGAATAAGACCTAAATGTAAGGCCAGACCCTATAAAACTCTTAGAGGAAAACATAAGCAGAACACTCTATGACATATATCACAGCAATATCCTTTTTGACCCACCTCCTAGAGAAATGGCAATAAAGACAAAAATAAACAAATGTGATCTAATGAAACTTTAAAGCTTTTGCACAGCAAAGGAAACCATAAACAAGATGAAAAGGCAACCCTCAGAATGGGAGAAAATATTTGCAAATGAAGGAACTGACAAAGGACTAATCTCCAAAATTTATAAGCAGCTCATGTAGCTCAGTATCAAGAAAACAATCAACCCAATCCAAAAATGGGTAGAAGACATAAAGAGACATTTCTCCAAAGAAGATATACAGATTGCCAACAAACACGTGAAAGGATTCTCAACATCACTAATCATTAGAGAAAGCAAATCAAAGGTATAATGAGGTATTACCTCACAGCAGTCAGGATGGCCATCATCAAGAAATCTACAAACAATAAATGCTGGAGAGTGTATGGAGAAAAGAGAACCCTCTTGCACTGTTGGTGGGAATGTAATTTGATACAGGCACTATGGAGAACAGTATGGAGGTTCCTTAAAAAACTAAAACTAAACTACCATATGACCCAGCAATCCCACTACTGGGCATATACCCTGAGAAAACCATAATTCAAAAGGAGTCATGTACCACAATGTTCATTGCAGCTCTATTTACAATAGCCAGGACATGGAAGCAACCTAAGTGTCCATCATCGGATGAATGGATAAAGAAGATGTGGCACATATATGCAATAGATAATTACTCAGCCATAAAAGGAAATGAAATTTATTTATTTATAGTGAGGTGCATGGACCTAGAGTCTGTTATACAGAGTGAAGTAAGTCAGAAAGAGAAAAACAAATACCGCATGCTAATACATATATATGGAATCTAAGAAAAAAAAATTGTTGTGAGGAACCTAGGCGCAGGATAGGAATATAGACACAGACGTAGAGAATGGACTTGAGGGCACACGGAGTGGAAAGGGTAAGCTTGGATGAAGTGACAGAGTGGCATGGATATATATACACACTACCAAATATAAAATAGATAGCTAGTGGGAAGCAGCCACATGGCACAGTGAAGTCAACTCGGTGCTTTGTGTCCACCTAGAGGGGTGGGATAGGGAATATGTGAGGGAGACACAAGAGGGAGTAGATATGGTGATATATGTATATATATATATAGCTGATTCACTTTTTTATAAAGCAGAAACTAACATACTGTTGTAAAGCAATTATACTCCAATAAAGACGTTAAAAAAAAAAGAAATAGTTTCAGACTCTGACTTTCTTTTTCCCATTCAATTATTAAATATAGTAAAGATATGAAGACTTACCAGGTTAAATCATATTTCCCATTATCACTGAATCTCTTATCCATTTCCAGCTTTTTGACCTACAACACTGTTGACCGTGATAAATTGGTTTGGTAAATTTTAGTTGCCAGTTGGTCTATGGAATGCTTCTGCTGTTAAAACTGATTGAAGCAAAGTTTTTACAGTCCATTAGGTTTATGGCGGTCAAAACGATGTAAAGAATAGTTCAAAACTTTCAGATGCTATTGGCAGATATCAGATGTTCCTCTTTAAATGAAGGTCACGTTTCAGTTTCTGCACTTATTAGGTATTTCTACAATTAAATTTTTTTTCTGATTTATCAGGTATGTTTTTAGCATCAATGCTTACTTACACAGGTTTACCTTATATAGAGAGAAGAATCATGAATACACAAGTAAAACAGAGATTTTACCAGGGGTTCATCTATAAGTGGTTCCAGTCATTTGGTATCCCCTTCTACTATTTTTCGTCCAAGAAAAAAGATAAACTACTTCATGCTCCTATGGGCCCTGACCCAGATAATGTCTCCTTGGCTTAACTTTGGACACTGTCCAAAAAAATGAACACAAGGTAAATCCAGGTTTAGAATATTAAAAGAAAGCACCTGTACTTAAACTGAACACAAATCTTCCAAGGCATGAGCAGAAAAGGACCAAAATATGGCAGGAAGAATTAACTATATCCTAGGTCATTTTCATTCTGGGTCCCTCTCTCTTTGAGAGACAATCATACAAATGAACCTGGGAAATATTGTACTTTATTTCCACAAGGGGTTTAATTCTGCTCCCCCTCCCTTTTTCTGAGAAAAGGCTGATTCAGCAGGATCATGCTAGCATATGTGTGTGAGGGATAATGGCACTGATTTCTAGATCATGATCCTATCAGTTAAATGGAATTGCTGAAATCAAGGATTTCTGAGGAATTAGGGTTCTAGAGAAGGTTTAATGGACTATTTCAGAGGCTATATCTCTTCTCATGAAATACAGTTCATATTCAGACTTTACCTAAAAGTTTTACCATGAATGGCTCACTGTGGTAGATACTAAGTAAAGTCATTAGTCCCTGAGAACAATACTGTCTTTGCCAGTAGCCACTGTATGGCAGCTATGAAAACATGATTCTCAGAGCTCCTACTTCAAGGAGCATAACTGACAAATGGCCTCAGCTGCTACACTCTGAAATCCATCATCCAGTTAAAGTTGAGGTCATTATTCTTATAGGCTTCCCCCAGGCAATGTTTGAGCATTACAGGATGCTGACACAGTTCCACTTGTAGAAGATGCAGGACATCTCTGACAGGTGACTGGATTGTAGACTCCCCATTGGCATTGACAAAATTTTTTGAGAACTGTACTTCAGTTTTAGAACTTCCAACCTACTTTTCTTCCTCCCTCCCCCCTCCCTCCCCCTCCCTCTTTTCCTTCCTCCTTTCCTTCCTTCCTTCCTTCCTTCCTTCCTTCCTTCCTTCCTTCCTTCCTTCCTTCCTTCCTTCTTCCCTCGCTTTCTCTGCTACTCATAGGATCCAGAATAAAACACAGTCTCTTCTTATGTCCCTCCTCCTTTTACCATTTCACAGTTCTTATAGCAGACTATATATCACATATATGGCATCTTTTTCCCATCATACTATGAGCATAGTACAAACATTATTTTATTAATATTTAAGCACATGCTTTAATTTCTGTTCTTATACTTACAAGAACCAACAGCTTTATAAAATTACTCAAGTTCAGCTGAAGGCATTCTGATTTTCATTCCAAATGTTTTCAGCATGTGGAAAATTAAAAAAAAAATAATAATCCACCTACAGACTGTGGTTGTGCCATGTGGCACTCAAAATCTGTCCACTGACACCCTCAAGCAAATAGCATAGAACATGTGACATACCTAAATTAATAAATACAAACATCCTGAGGAATTGGTACAATTACTACTCAATGTTCAGTCTTATAGAAGTCTCATAACTGTGAGCCCTTACCCTTTATTCTTGCAAATGCGTATAATATAAGTAAATTCCTTTGAATACATCTTTCATGTTTCAAAATTCCTAAAATCTGGAATCATGATGAATCTATATTCATAATAACTAAAACAGGAATATACATCCATGGTGCATTCAAGAAGCACATGTATTGATTGACTGATTGACCTAAGCAGTTAAGAATGTCTCATAATTAATAATGTTTAGAGCAAAAATTAATGAAATAATGGAAGGTGGCCAAAAAGAGAAAATAATCCAAAAATAGCACTAAAGAGAACCATAGGGAAGAGAGCAAAATAATAAAGAAATAAAAAGAACTATAAAAATAACCAGAAAACAATTTTTAAATGGCAGAAAGTCTATACCCTACCCATCAGTAGTTACTTTAAATGTAAATGGACTAAATGCTCAAGTCAAAAGACATACTGTGGCTAAATGAATTTAAAAAAAAAAAAGCAAGACTCACCTACATATTATGTACAAGAGACTCAATTTAGATCTTAAGATACACACAAACTGAAAGTGAGGGTAAGGAAAAGGTATTCCATGCAAATGGAAATGAAAAGAAAGATGGGGTAGCAATACTTATACCAGACACAACAGACTTTAAAAGAAAGACTGTAACAAGAGACATAATGATAAAGGCATCAATCAAACAGGAAGATATAACAATTGTAAACATATACACACACAACAAAGGAGCACCTAAATATATAAAGCAAGCATTAACAAATATGAAAGAAGGAATTGACAGTAACACAGTAATAATAGGTGATGTTAACACTTCACTTACATCAATGGACACATCATTCAGACAGAAAATCAATAAGGAAACAGTGGCCTAAAAGATACATTAGATCAGATGAAACTAATTGATATGTACAGAACATTGCATCCAAACGTGGCAAAATACATATTCTTTTCACCTGCACTTGGAACATTCTCCAGGATATATCACATGCTAGGCAACAAAACAAATCTCAATAAATTTAAGAAGATTGAAATCATATTAAGCCTCTTTTCTGATCACAACACTATGAGACTAGACATCAACTACAAGAAAAAAACAGCAAAAAAACAAACACATGGAGGCTAACCAACCAATGAGTCACTGGAGAAATTAAAGAGGGAATAAAAATTTACTTGGAGACAAATGAAAAGGGAAACACAATGATCCAAAATCTATGGGACGCAGCAAAAGCAGTTCTAAGACTTGAGGTTATAATAATATAAGCCTAGCTCAGAAATAAAAATATTCAAATAAATAATCTCACCTTATACCTAAAGGAATCAAAAAAAGAACAAACAAAGCTCAAATTTAGTAGAAAGAATGAAATCATAAATATCAGAACAGAAATGAATGAAATAGAGACTAAGATAAACAATGGAAAAGAAGAATGAAACTAATAGCTGGTTCTTTGAAAAACTAAACAAAATTGAGAAACTTTTAGCCTGACTCATCAAGTAAAAGAGAGGCCCACATAAATAAAATCAGAAATTAAAGAGAATTTACAACTGACACCTCAAAAATACAAAAGCTCATAAGAGACTACAAGAAGCAATCATATACCCATAAATTAGATAGCCAGAAAGAAATGGATAAATTCCTAGAAATATAGAATCTCCCAATACTGAATCAGGAAGAAATAGGAAATATGAAAAGACTGATTACCAGTAATTAAATTGAATAAGCAATAAAAAAATCCCCCAACAACAGCAACAAAAATATAGGATTAGATGGCTTCATGGATGAATTTTGCCAAACATTTAAAGAAGAGTTAACACCTATCCCTGTCAAACTATTCCAAAAATTGAAGAGAAAGGAACTCTTCCAAACTCATTCTATGAGACCAATATCACCTTGATACCATAAAAATACAAGGACAACACACAAAAATTAGAGGACTATATCACTGATAATATAGATGTAAAAATCATCAAAGAGATGTTAGCCATCTTATTTCAACTATACATTAAAAGGATACTACAGATCAAGTAAGATTTATCACAGGGATGCAAGGAAGTTTCAATAGCCACAAAGGAATCAACATGATACAACACATTAACAAACTGTAGCATAAGAATCATGATCATCTCAATAGATGCAGAAAAAACTTTTGACAAAATTCAACAGCCACTCATGATAAAAACCCTCAACAAAGTGGTTATAGAGGGAACATACCTCAACATAATAAAGGCCATATATGTCAAACCCACTAACAACATTGTGTTCAATGATAAAAAGCTGAGAGTATTTCATCCAACATCAGGATGCCCATACTGCCCACTTTTATTCAACAAAGTATTGGATTTCCTAGTCACACAATCAGAAAAGAAAAAGAAATAAAAGGAATCCAAATTGGAAAGGAAGAAGTAAAATAGTCACTGTTTGTAGATGACATGGTACTATATAGAAAACCCCAAAGAAGTTATCAAAAATCTATTAGAACTAATAAATAAAATCCATAAAGTTGCAGGATACAAAATAAATATAGAGAAATCTGTTTTTCTATACACTTATAATGAATTTTTGGACAGAGAAATTTGGAAGACAATCACATTTACAACTGCATCAAATAAAATATGTAGGAAAAAAACCTAATGAAAGAAGTAAAAGACTTGTTCTCTGAAATCTATAAGATACTGATAAAAGATATGGAAAAAAGACAAACAAATGAAAAAATATACTGTCCTCATAGACTAGAAGGTTTAATATTGTTTAAATGATGATACTACCCAAGGCAATCTGTCAATTCAATTAAATCCCTGTCAAAATACCAATAGCATTTTTTCACAGAACTGGAACATATAATTCTAAAATTTGTTTGGAAACACAAAAGACTCTGAATAACCAAAGCAAACTTGACAAAGAAGAAAACTGGAGTTATCAAGCTCCCTGATTTCAAACTATACTGCAAATTTACAATAATAAAAACAGTATTGTACTGGTACAAAAACAGATACATAGATCAATGGAATGAATAGACAGTCCATAAATAAGCCCTTGATTTGATGGCCAATTAATCTACAGCAAAACTGGCAAGACATTATAATTGGGGAAAGACAGTCTGTTCAATAAATTGTGTTGGGAAAACTGGACAGCTACATGCAAAAGAATCAAAGTGGACTACTTTCTCACACCATATACAAATAAACTCAAAATGGATTAAAGATTTAAATGTAAGACCTGAATCCATATAACTCCGAGAAGAAAACATAAGAAGTATGTTCTTTGACATCAGGCTTAGTAATATTACTTTGGATATGTCTCCTCAGGTAAGAGTAACAAAAGAAAAAATAAACAAACGGGACTACATCCAACTAAAAAGCCTTTGCACACTGAATGGAACTATCAACAAAATGAAAAGGCAACCTAATGAATGGGAGAACATTTGCAAATGATATATCCAATAAGTGTTTAATATCCAAAATATACAAAGAACTAATACAACTCAACATCAAAAAAATAAACAATCTAATTTAAAAAATGGACACAGGACCTGAATAGACATCTTTCCACAGAAGCCATACAGATCACCAACAGACACATGAAAAGATACTCAACACTGCGGACATCAGGAAAATGCAAATTGAAACCTCAATGAGATACCACCTCACACATGTCAGAATGGCTATTATCAAAATGACAACAAATTAAAAGTGTTGGTGAGGATGTGCATAAAAAGGAATCCTTGTGCCCTCTATGTGGGAATGAAAATTGATGCAGACACTATGGAAAACAGTATGGGATTCCCTCAAAAAATTAAAACTAGAACAGCCATGTGATCCAGCAATTTCACTTCTGATCCAAAGAAAACAAAAACACTAATTTGAAAAGATAATATACATCTGTATGTTCATTGCAGCATTATTTACAGTAGCCAAAATATGGAAACAAGAAACCTAAGTGTGATATATATATATATATATATATATATATATATAGAGAGAGAGAGAGAGAGAGAGAGAGAGAAAGAGAGAGAGAGAGAGAGGTGTATCTATATCTTTATAAAATGAGATATTACTCCCTATCTATCTATATCTACATAATGGAATATTACCCAGCCATGAAAAATAATTAAATTTTGCCATTTGCAACAACATGGATGCATCTAGAGGGTATTATGTTAAATGAAATAAGCCAGACATAAACAGACAAATACCTCATGATCTCTCTTATATGTGACATCTAAAAACAAAATAATAAAACAAACAAAACAAAATGAAAACAGACGCACTGATAGATACAGAGAACAAACTGGTGATTTCCAGAGGGGAGGCTGATGGCAGAGGTGAAATAGGAGATTGGGATTAAGAGATACCAACCTCCACGTATAAAATTATGGGTATGTAATATAAAGAATAAAGAATATAGTCAATAATATTGTAATAACTTTGTATTGGGACAGATGGTTACTAGACTTATCATGGTGATCAATTTCATAATGTATGAAAAAGGTAAATCACTATGCACTACACATGAAACTAACATAATATTGTACGTCAACTATATTTCAATAAAAAAGAAAGGAAAATAAAGAAATTAATGAAAGAGAGAAGAGAAAAACAATACAGATAATCAACAAACTAAACTTTGAGTATTTGAAAAGATCATAAGAATTAACAAGACTTTAGCTAAACTGATCAAAAAAAATGATAGAGAACTGAAATTACTAAATTGGAAATAAAAAGAGGCTATTTCTACTGCCCTTACAGAAGTAAATGGCATTATAAGGAAATATTAAGAACTGTATGCCAAAAAATTAGGTAAATAAAATAAAATGAACAAATTTGAGAAAGATACAAACTATAGAATCTGTCTCAAGGAGAAAGAGAAAATATGAACAATCTATAACCACTAAAGAGATTGAGGCACTGTAAGAAAAATCCTGCACCAGATGGCTCACTAGTACAGTGTACCAAATGTTTAAAAAAGAATTAGAGATTTAGGAGAAGACGGCAGAAGAGTAAGACGCAGAGATCACCATCCTCCCCAGAGATACATCAGAAATACATCTACACGTGGAAGAACTCCTACAGAACACCTACTGACGGCTGGCAGAAGACTTCAGACCTCCTAAAAAGAAAGAAACTCCCCACGTATCTGGGTAGGGCAAAAGAAAAAAGAATAAACAGAGACAAAAGAACAGGGATGGGACCTGCACCAGTGAGAGGGAGCTGAGAAGGAGGAAAGGTTTCCACAGACTAGAAGCCCCTTCACAGCCGGAGACTGAGGGTGGCAGAAGGGTGAAGCTTTGGAGCCACGGAGGACAGTGCAGCAACAGGGGTGCAGAGGGCAAAGCAGAGAGATTTCTGCACAGAGGATCAGTGCTGACAAGCACTCACCAGCCCAAGAGGCTTATCAGCTTGCCTGACGGGGTGGGTGGGGCTGGGAGCTGAGGCTCAGGCTTTGGTCAGAACGCAGGGAGAGGACTGATGGCGTGAACACAGCCTGAAGGGATTAGTGCACCACGCTAGCCGGGAGGGAGTCCGGGAAAAAGTCTGGACCTGCTGAAGAGGCAAGAGACTTTGTCTTCCCTCTTTATTTCCTGGTGTGCAAGAATAGGAAATTAAGAGCACTGCTTAAAGGAGCTCCAGAGATGGGCTCCAGCTCTGGCTAACAGCACGGACCACAGAGATGGGCATGAGACACTAAGGCTGCTGCTGCCACCACCAAGAAGCCTGTGTGTGAGCAGAGGTCACTCTCCACACATCCCTTTCAGGGAGCCTGTGCAGCCCACCACAGCCAGGGTCCCGGGATCCAAGGACAACTTGCCCGGGACAATGCACAGTGCACCTACAGGCTGGTGCAATGTCACGCCGGCCTCTGCCGCTGCAGGGTCACCCCACACTCCGTACCCCTCCCTCACCCTGGTCTGAGTGAGCCGTAGCCCCCGAGGCAGCAGCTCCTTTAACCCTTTCCTGTCTGAGGGAAGAACCAAGGCCCTCTGGTGACCTACACGCAGAGGCAGGACCAAATCCAAAGCTGAACACTGGGAGCTGTGCGAAAAAAGAATAGAAAGGGAAATTTCTCCCAGCAGCCTCAGGAGCAGTGGATTAAATCTCCACAATCAACTTGATGTACCCTGCATCTGTGGATTACCTGAATAGACAATGAATCATCCCAAATTGAGAAGGCGGACTTTGAGAGAAAGATTTATTATTTTTACCCCTTTTCCTCTTTTTGTGAGTGTGTCTGTGTATGCTTCTGTGTGAGATTTTGTCTGTATAGCTTTGCTTTCACCATTTGTCGTAGGGTTCTATCCATCCATTTTTTTTTTATAATTTGTAAAAAAAATTTTTCTTAATAATTATTCTTTTACTTTATTTTATTTTACCTTGCTTTATTTTCTTTGCTTTTATTCTCTTTCTGTCTTTCTTCCTACTTTTTCTCCCTTTTGTTCTGAGCCATGTGGATGAAAGGCTCTTGGTGCTGCAGCCAGGAGTCAGTGCTGGGACTCTGAGGTGGGAGGACCAACTTCAGGACACTGGTCTACAAGAGACTTCCCAGCTGCACATAATATCAAACAGTGAAAATCTCTCAGAGATCTCCATCTCAAAACCAGCACCCAGCTTCATTCAATGACCAGCAAGCTACAGTGCTGGACAACCTATGCCAAACAACTAGAAAGACAGGAACACAACCCCAACCATTAGCAGAGCGGTTGCCTAAATCATAATAAGGCCACAGACACCCCAAATCACACAACCAGACGTGGATTTGCCCACAAGAAAGACAAGATCCAGCCTCATCCACCAGAACACAGGCACTAGTCCCCTCCACCAGGAAGACTACACAACCCACTGAACAAACTTTAGCCACTGGGGACAGAAACCAAAAACAATAGGAACTACGAACCTGCAGCCTGCAAAAAGGAGACCCCAAAGACAGTAAGATAAGCAAAATGAGAAGACAGAAAAACGCACAGCAGATGAAGGAGCAAGATAAAAACCCATCAGACTGAACAAATGAAGAGGAAATAGGCAGTCTACCTGAAAAAGAATTCAGAATAATGATAGTAAAGATGATCCAAAATCTTGGAAATACAATAGAGAAAATGCAAGAAACATTTAACAAGGACCTAGAAGAACTAAAGAAGAAACAAGCAACAATGAACAACACAATAAATGGAATTAAAAATAATCTAGAAGGGATCAATAGCAGAATAACTGAGGCAGATGAATGGATAAGTGACCTGGAAGATAAAATAATGGAAATAACTACTGCAGAGCACAATAGAGAAAAAAGAATGAAAAGAACTGAGGACAGTCTCAGAGACCTCTAGGAAAACATTAAATACACCAACATTCGAATTATAGGGGTTCAAGAAGAAGAAGAGAGAAAGAAACGGACTGAGAAAATATTTGAAAAGATTATACTTGAAAATGTCCCTAATGTGGGAAAGGAAAGAGGTAATCAAGTCCAGGAAGCACAGAGAGTCCCATACAGGATAAATCCAAGGAGAAACACACCAAGACACATAGTAATCAAACTGTCAAAAATTAAATACAAAGAAAGCATATTAAAAGCAGCAAGGGAAAAACAGCAAGTAACACAAAAGGGAATCCCCATAAGGTTAACAGCTGATCTTTCAGCAAAAACTCTGCAAGCCAGAAGGGACTGGCAGGACATATTTAAAGTGATAAAGGAGAAAAACCTACAACCAAGACAACTCTACCCAGCAAGGATCTGATTCAGATTTGATGGAGAAATTAAAACCTTTATAGACAGGCAAAAGCTGAGATATCTCAGCACCACCAAACTAGCTTTACAATAAATGCTAAAGGAACTTCTCTAGGCAAGAAACACAATAGAAGGAAAAGACCTCCAATAGCAAACCCAGAACAATTAAGAAAATTGGAATAAGAATATTCATATTGATAATTACGTTAAATGTAAATGTATTAAATGCTCCCACCAAAAGACACAGACTGGCTGAATGGATACAAAAACAAGACCCATATATATGCTGTCTACAAGAGACCCACTTCAGACCTAGAGACACATACAGACTGAAAATGAGGGGATGGAAAAAGATATTACATGCATATGGAAACCAAAAGAATGCTGGAGTAGTAATTCTCATATCAGACAAAGTAGACTTTAAAATAAACACTATTAGAAGAGACAAAGGAGCACACTACATAATGATCAAGGGATTGATCAAAGAATAAGATACAACAATTGTAAATATTTATGCACCCAACATAGGGGCACTTAAATACATAAGGCAAATAATAACAGCCATAAAAGGGGAAATGGACAGTAACACATACATAGCAGGGTATTTTAACACCCCACTTTCACCAATGGACAGATCATCCAAAATGAAAATAAATAAGAAAACACAAAGTTTAAATAATACATTAAACAAGATGGACTTAATTGATATTTATAGGACATTCCATCCAAAAACAACAGAATACACATTTTTTCTCAAGTGCCCATGGAACATTCTCCAGGATAGATAATATCTTGTGTCACAAATCAAGCCTTGGTAAATTTAAGAAAATTGAAATTGTATCAAGTATCTTTTCCGACAACAATGCTATGAGACTAGACAACAATTACAGGAAAAGATCTGTAAAAATACAAACACATGGAGGCTAAACAATACACTAATTAATAACAAAGTGATCACTGAAGAAATGAAAGAGGAAATAAAAAATACCTAGAAACAAATGACAATGGAGACACGATGACCCAATACTTAAGGGATGCAGTAAAAGCAGTTCTAAGAGGGAAATTGATAGTCATACAATCCTACCTTAAAAACAGGAAACATCTTGAATAAACAACCTAACTTGCACTTAAAGCAATTAGAGAAAGAAGACTAAAACCTCCCAAAGTTAGCAGAAGGAAAGAAATCATAAAGATCTCAGAAATAAAAGAAAATGAAATGAAGGAAATGATAACAAAGATCAAAAAAACTAAAGCTTTTCCTTGAGAAGATATACAAAATTGATACACCATTTGCCAGAGTCACCAAGAAAAAAAGGGAGAAGACTCAATTCAATAGAATTAGAAATGAAAAAGAAGTAACAAATGACACTGCAGAAATACAAAGGACTATGAGAGATTACTACAAACAACTCTATGCCAACAAAATGGACAATCTGGAAGAAATGGACAAATTCTTAGAAATGCACAACCTGCCAAGACTGAATCAGGAAGGAATAGAATATGTGAACAGACCAATCACAAGCACTGAAATTGAAAATGTGATTAAATATTTTCCAACAAAAAAGCCCAGGACCAGAAGGATTCACAGGCGAATTCTGTCAAAGATTCAGTAAGAGCTAACAACCATCGTTCTCAAAATCTTCCAAAATTTAGCAGAGGGAGGAACTCTCCCAAACTGATTCTACAAGGCCACCATCACCCTGATACCAAAGCCAGACAAGAATGTCACAAAGAAAGAAAACTACAGGCCAATATCACTGATGAACATAGATGCAAAATTCCTCAACAAAATACAAGCAAACAGAATCCAACAGCACATTAAAAGGATCAGACCAAAAAAACAAACAAAAACAAAACAAAACAAAACAAAACAAAAAGGATCAGACACCATGATCAAGTGGGGTTTATTCCAGGAAGGCAATGATTCTCCAATATATGCAAATCAATCCACGTGATACACGATATTAACAAATTGAAGGAGAAAAAACACATGATCATCTCAATAGATGCAGAGAAAGCTTTCAACGAAATTCAACACCCATTTATGATCAAAACCCTACAGAAAGTAGGAATAGAGGGAACTTTCCTCAATATAATAAAGGCCATGTATGAGAAAACCACAGACAACATTGTCCTCAATGGTGAAAAACTGAAAGCATTTCCCCTAAGATCAGGAACAAGACAAGGTTACCCACTCTCACCACTCTTATTCAACACAGTTTTGGAAGTTTTAGCCACAGCAATCAGAGAGGAAAAGGAAATAAAAGGAATCCAAATCGGAAAAGAAGAAGTAAAGCTGTCACTGTTTGCAGATGACATGATACTATACATAGAGATTCCTAAAAATGCTACCAGAAAACTACTAGAGCTAATAATTGAATTTGGTAAAGTACCAGGATACAAAATTAATGCACAGAAACCTCTGGCATTCCTATACACTAATGATGAAAAATCTGAATGTGAAATCAAGGAAAGACTCCCATTTACCACTGCAACAAAAGGAATAAAATATCTAGGAATACACCTACCTAAGGAGGCAAAAGAACTGTAGGCAGATAATTATAAGACACTGATGAAAGAAATTAAAGATGATACAAATAGATGGAGAGATATATCATGTTCTTGGATTGGAAGAAGGAACATTGTGAAAATGACTCTACTATCCAAGGCAATCTACAGATTCAATGCAATACCTATCAAACTACCACTAGCATTTTACACAGAACTAGAACAAAAAATTTCACAATATGTATGGAAACACAAAAGACCCCGAAGAGCCAATGCAACGTTGAGAATGAAAAACAGACCTGGAGTAATCAGGCTTTCTGACTTCAGACTATACTAAAAAGCTACAGTAATCAAGACAGTATGGTACTGGCACAGAAACAGAAAGATAGATCAGTGGAGAAGGATAGAAAGCCCAGAGATAAACCCACGCTCATATGGTCACCTTATCTTTTTAAAAGGAGGCAGGAATGTACAGTGGAGAAAGGACAACCTCTTTTATCAGTGGTGCTGGGACAACTTGACGGGTACATGTAGAAGTATGAGATTAGAACATTTCCTAACACCATACTCAAAAATAAGCTCAAAATGGATTAAAGGCCTAAATGTAAGGCCAGACCCTATAAAACTCTTAGAGGAAAACATAAGCAGAACACTCTATGACATAAATCACAGCAAGATCCTTTCTGACCCACCTCCTAGAGAAATGGAAATAAAAACAAAAATAAACAAATGGGACCTAATGAAACTTCAAAGCTTTTGAACAGCAAAGGAAACCATAAACAAGATCATAAAACAACCCTCAGAATGGGAGAAAATATTTGCAAATGAAGCTACTGACAAAGGATTAATTTCCAAAATGTATAAGCAGCTCATGCAGCTCAATAACAAAAAAACAAACAACCCAATCCAAAAATGGGCAGAAGACGTAAATAGACATGTCTCCAAAGAAAGTACACTGACTGCCAACAAACACATGAAGAATGCTCAACATCATTAATCAGTAGAGAAATACAAATCAAAACTACAATGAGATATCTCACACCAGTCAGAATGGCCATTATCAAAAAATGGAGAAACAATAAATGCTGGAGAGGGTGTGGAGAAAAGGGAACACTCTTGCACTTCTGGTGGGAATGTGAATTGGTACAGCCACTATGGAGAACAGTATGGAGGTTCGTTAAAGTACTATAAATAGAACTACCATATGCCCCAGCAATCCCACTACTGGGCATATACTTTGAGAAAACCATAATTCAAAAGGAGTCATGTACCAAAATATTCATTGCAGCTCTATTTACAATAGGCAGGACATGGAAGCAACCTAATTGTCCATCATCAGACAAATGGATAAAGAAGATGTGGCACATACATACAGTGGAATACCACTGAGCCATAAAAAGAAACAAAATTGAGCTATTTGTAATGATGTTGATGGACCTAGAGTCTGTCATACATGGTGAAGTAAGTCAGAAAGAGAAAGACAAATACCGTATGATAACACATATATATGGAATTTAAGGGAAAAAAATGTCATGAAGCACCCAGGGGTTAGACAGGAATAAGGGCACAGACCTACTAGAGAATGGACTTGAAGATATGGGGAGGGCGAAGGGTAAGCTGTGACAAAGTGAGAGAGTGCCATGGACATATATACACTACCAAACGTAAATTAGACAGCTAGTTGGAAGCAGCTGCATAACACAGGGAGATTAGCTCGGTGCTTTATGACCACCTAGAGGGGTGGGATAGGGAGGGTGGGAGTGAGGGACACGCAAGAGGGAAGCGATATGGGAACATATGTATATATATAACTGATTCACTTTGTTATAAAGCAGAAACTAACACACCATTGTAAAGCAATTATACTCCAATAAAGATGTTAAAAAAATAATTAATACCACTCCTTTACAAACTGTCCTAAAAAATATAAGAGAAAAAAAAATACTCCTCAAGTCATTCTAAGAGCCTGGAATTATCTTGATAGCAATATCAGACATATATATAATGAGAAAACTATGAACTAGTATCCCTTATGAATATAGACATAAAATTATTCAGTAAAATACTAGCAAAACTATCCCCACAATAATGAAACAAATTATAAACCTTGAAATAGGACATGATCCTGGTAAAGAATCCTCAGTAATCTGCTTAAAAAGTATAAGAACTAGTACAGGGGTTCAGCAATATTCCAAGATATGAGATCAATATATAAAAGTGTATTTTATTTTCATACACTAGCAATAAACAATATGAAAATGAAACTAAGAAGACAATTCCATTTAATATAACACCAAAAAGAACAAAATACTTAGGAATAAATTTAACAAACAAGACTTGTGTACCAATAAATACAAAAATTGTTAAAAAAATTATATAAGACCTAAATAAATGGAAAGATATTTCTTGTCCATGGAATGAAAAGGTTAATATTGGTAAGATGACAATACTGCTCAAATTGACTTGCAGATTCAATTCAATCTCTTCCAAAATCCTAGCTACCTCTTTTTTGGGCGGGGGGACGGCAGAAATTGGTGAGCTAGTCAAAAAATTCATGTGGAAATGCAAAATATATTCAATAGTGAAAACAATCCTTAAAAAGAAAAACAAAGTTGGTGGACTCATAATTAACCAATTTTAAAATTTACTACAAAGCTACAGTAGCCAGGATAACGTGGTACTGGCATGCAGGTATACACATGGATTAATAACCCAGAAATGAGAGTTCAGAAGTGCATCCTTACATTTGCAGTTAATAGATGTTCAACAATAGTACCAAGACAGTTCAATGAAGAAATAATAATCTTTTCAACAAATGGTGCTAGGAGAACTGGGTTCTGCATGCAAATGAATGAAGATGGACTCCTACCTCACACCATATGAAAAATAAACACAAAATTGATCATAAATTTAAATATAAGATTTACACCTGTAAAACTGTTAGTAGAAAATATAAGCATAAATCTTTATGACCTTGGTTTAGAAAATAGTTTCTTATATGAAAAACCAAAAACACAAGCAGCAAAGTTAAAAAGCAAATAAATTGAAATTCATCAAAAATTAAAAACCTCTATGCTTCAAAGAACACCATCAAGGGTGAAAGAAACCCTATAGAATGTCAGAAAAATTTTGCAAATCATATATCTGATAAGGGATCTGTATCCAGAATATATAAAGAATCCTTACAAGTCAGTAACGAAAAGACAAGCCAATTATAAAATGGGCAAAATATGTGATCCAACATTTCTCCCAAGAAAATATAAAAATAACTAAAAGTGTCCTTATCATTAACCAACAGGGAAATACAAATCAAAACTACAATGGCATAGCACTTCACACCTTCAGTGAGATGGCTATAGTAAAAATGTCATATTACAATGAGTGTTTGCAAAGCAGAAATAGAGACACAGATATAAAGAACAAACGTATGGACACCAAAGGAGGAAAGAGGGAGCGTGGTGTGGTGGTGGGACGAATTGGGAGATTGAGATTGACATATATACCCTAAAATGTATAAAATAGGTAACTAATTTAAAAAACAACAACAACAATGAATGTTGACCAGGATATGGAGAAATTGGAACCTGATACACTCTTGGTGGGAATGTAAAATGGTGTAGACATGCTAGAAAACAATTTAACACTTTCTCGAAAAGTCAAACACAGAGTTACCATTTGACCTAGCAATTTTTCTCCTAGGTATATGTCCGAAAAACATAAAAACACAGGACCTAAAAACCTGTATATGAAGTTCACAGCAGCATTACTCATAGAAGCCACAAAGTAGAAACAACCCATATGTCTATCAACTGATGAATGAATAAATAAAATGTAGTTTTTAATAAAAGGCACGAAGTATTGATGCATGATACAACATGTATGAAACTTGAAAACATTATCCTAATTGAAAATAGCCAGTCACAAAAAAAACATATGATTTCATTTATGTGAAAAGTGCACAATAGGAAAATTTATAGAGATTGAAAAGTAGCTTAGTGGTTGCCTAGGGCTGGGTTGGTCATGATGGTGGTAGTATATGGAGAGATGGGGAGTGACTGATAATGTGGATTGGGTATTTTGAAGAACGGTAAAAATGTTCTAAAATGTATAGTGATGGTTACAGAACTTTGAATCTACTGAAAGGCATATAATTGTTCTATTTAAATTGGTAAATTGTACGGTATATAAATTTTATCTCAGTGAAGCTGTGTTTTAAAAAGAATGTTCCATATTAAAAACTATATCAGGAAATAGTTTAAAGTATTTTTGGTGAGAGAACCTGATTCTTCACCAACTAGGCAACTCTGAACACTGCTACTATGTGATAACAATTACTTTTGAAACACATGGAAATTTGTAAAGTTCTTTCCTGCCTTTCAATACAACGAAAAGAACAGTGCTTATTTTAATTGAAGAATAAGATGTAAATTTAACACTGGAATATAATGTGATTCATTAAGGATGATAAAATATTCACCACACAGATTAAAATGATGATCCTAACAAAAGTTATTTAATTAATTTACTCTCTTCTGCCTCTTCCCTCCCTTCATCAATGAAAGGTGACTTGAAAGCACAATAAATCAGAATACACAAGTATAACAATAGCCAGGTGTACTTAGCTATTTTTATGACAGAAGTTATGACATATAGAATAATATTCCCCGCAACATTCCTTGAAGAATAAAGAGACAAAGCTGTCTGGAAAACTATCACCACCTTAATTAAGGATTCAGTGCCATTCATCAGTATTCAGAAGGAAAATAGAAAAGTAAATTTAGAAATTTTAGGAAAAAAATCAGTACTTTTATTTTTGTGAACACGACTGGTCTTTAAAAAATTAGACTCAAATCTATGAAAAAGAAATGCCTTCTGTTATATCTCCTAGGTGAAATGTTCCTACAAATTATATTTTTTTAAAATAACATGATTATGGGAAAGCTTTAGATAACATAATCAAATATTTTCATGAATATTTAAGGAAAAATTTCCATTCAAAATCAAGACTAAAAAATAATGTTTAAGTAAATCTTCTAATTTGCACACCGTGAAATCTAGGCAAAATCAGGGACCACAGTCCCGCCAGAATGATTACTGATATTGGGATTTCATGTATTCTGGCAAGCTAGCATGTAATAAAACTCTTTATAGGGGTGTCCTTCTCAGGAATAACATAAGGATAAGTTACATCCAAAAGGAGACATGGAGTATTTTGAGGAACACACATGCAAAATCTTTTAATACAGAGTTTTATTAAAATACAGACTATATGCAGAAAAGTATACAAATCCTAATTGTATGGATAAATGAATTATCACAAAGTGAGAACACACGTAAAACCATCACTTGGATCACGAAATAGAAAATAATTTGCACTGTAAAAACCCTTCTCATGCCCTTTCCAGTCACTACCACCCTCCCTTCCCCAAAGGTAACCACTACTCCGACTTCTAACACTTTGGGTTAGATTTGTTGTATTGAACTTCATATAACTGAAATAATACAGTATATGTTCATCTGTGTCTAGCTTCTGTCATTGAATAATTTTCTAAGATTTATAATTTGCTCTTTTTAATTGCATCTAGTAGTCTATTGTATGAATATACTATAATTTATTTATCCATGCTACTGTTGAGGTACATTTAGGCTGTTTCCAGTTTGGGACTTTAATGAATAATCCTGCTATGAATGTAAATTTTGGTGCAAAAATTATATGTTTATGTTTGTTTGTATATGTTATATGTTTATTTATATGTATAATTTATGTAATTATATGTATATGTTTATGTTTGGTACACACATAGGAAAGAAATGCTGTATGATATAATGTGTATGTTCACATTTAATAGATACTCTGAAACTGTTTTCCTATGTGGTTATGCCAGATTATACTCCCTCAAACAGTGTATGAGAACTTTTTGCTCCACATCCTCCATAACACTTAGTATTGTCAGTCTTTGTAACTTTAGTCTTTCTTGTGTGTGGTGCCACCTACATTGTTTTGATTTTCATTTTCCCTGATTAAGATTGAAGACCTTTCTACATATTTTTTTGGCTATTTCAGTATATCCTTTTCTGAAGTGTTCATTCAGGTATTTTCTCAGTAAGTTGCTTTTTTCTTATTGCTTTGTAAAAGCTCTTTGTAAATTCAAGTTTTAAATATTTTCTTGGTTATATCGATTGCAAGTACCATCTCACATTTTGTAGCCAGTGTTTTTACTCTCTCAATATCTTTTACGGACAGAAGTTCTTTTTTATCAACAGAACAGAAGTCCAATTTATCAATCTTTTCTTTTATAGTTAGTATTGATACATTTTTGTGTATTGTTTGAGTTGTTAAACTACCATAATATGTTACCGTTGACATTTAGATTTACAATCCACCTAATACTGATTTTTTACTATGGTGTGAGGTAGAAATCAAGAGACCATTCTTGCCCCACTGCTCCTAAGTGCATTTAATAATAAATCAAGTATCCATATAAGTGTCAGATGTTTCTTTATCCTCTATTCAGCTTCATTGGTCTATGTGCTTGCCTTTTGCCTATATGGAACTGTCTTAATGTAGATATATAATAAGTCTTGATATGCAGTAGTATAAGTCCACTAACTTCTAAGTCTTCTACATTAACTTAGCTATATCTTGATTTCTTGAATTCATATACAAATTTTAGAATCAGCTTGCCAATCTACACAGAAAAATCCTGTTGGCATTTTGATTTGAATTGCATTTAATCTATAGATCATTCTGAAGAGAACCAATATATTTAAAATACTGAATCTTCCAATCCATGAACATGAGATATTTCTTCATTCATTAAGGCCTTCTCTACTTTCTCTCATAATATTTTATATGTTTCAGTAAGGAGATATTCCATATATTTTGCATATTTTTCCTAGGTATTTGATGTTTTGCATGCTATTGAAAATGGCATATTGTGATTTTTATTTCATCTCTAATTATTTGAAGTTAGTATATAGAAGTGAAACTGATTTTAGTATTTTGATTTTCAGCAATCTTGCTGAGTTCACTGATAAATTCTAATATTTAACATTCAGAATAATTTGAATTTCCCAAACACACAGTTCTGTCATGTAAGAACAATGATAGGTTCATTTCTTCCTTTTCCACACTTAAATATTTCCTTTCCTTTTTTGGTCCTATTGCATATTCTTGGCCCTGGAATACAATGTGGAATAAAAATAATAATGGTGGACATATTTGTACCATCACTGATTTCATGGAAGAAGGTTTACAATATTTTACCATTAAGTATGATATTTGCTATACTTTATTTGTAGATAATGTTTATCAAATAAAGGAAATTCCCATTTATTCTAAGCTTGCTGAGAGTTTTTATCATGAATAGATGATGAATTTTACTCAATGCTTTCTCTACATCTTTTCAGATGGCTATATAATATTTCACCATTATTCTTTTACTCTGGTTAATTCCATTGATTGTTTTTCAAATGTTCAACTGACCTTGAATTCCTGGAATAATGCTAATGTGTCTGTGATATATTATAATCTTTATGTATCACTGGACTCAATTTGCTATTTTTTGAGATTGTTGTTTCTTTGTTTATGGGAGAGATTGATCTATAAATTTCCTTCCTTGTAATGCCCTTATAACGTTTGGTAATAACATTACAATGGCCTCATAACATTAGTTGGAAAGTGCTCTTACTCTTTTTGTTATCAGACAGAGTTTGAATAGGTTTAGTGCCATTTCACTCTTAAATGTTTTGAAGAATTCACAGATGACGTTATCTAGGCAAGGGCATTCTTTCTGTGGAGGTTTATAACTATGGATTCAATGTATTTACTACAATGATTCCCAAACATTTATATATATATATATATATATATATATATATATATATATATATATATATACACACATGTATATATGAATTACGCGAGGATCTTTTTAAAATTTAGATACTGATTCAGTAGGTTGGTGTGAGACCTGGGTCAGCCATCTTAACAAGATCCCAGTGATGTAATGTTGCTGGTGCAGGGACGACAATTAATTAGTAAGATTTTATTGTATATGACAATTCAAATTTTCTGTTTCTTTTTATGTCAATTTTCCATTATGTTTTTCTAGGAATTTTTCTATTTCATGCACATTGTCAAATTTTCCACATACAAGATATAAAAAGAGTATTATATACTACTTTATGTAGGTAGAATCTCCAGAGGTATCCCCTTTTCTTTCCTAATATTTTATTTGTCGGTTTTTAAAAACTTGGTCAGAGTTTTTCACTTTCAAATAATAAAATTTGAGGGGTTTAGCCTACTGTTTACTTTCTATTTCATTACCTTCTGCATCTATTTTAGTTATATTTTATTCTTTCTATATTTATTTTGGATTTAATTTGTTATTCTTGTAGTAGCTTCATGAGATGAATATTTAGATTATAGATTTTTAGCTCTTTTTCTTTTTTATTAAATACATTGAAAGGTATGAATCCTCCTTAAATACAAGTTAAACTTCATGTCAATAGTTTGCCATGTCATGTCTTCATTATGATTCATTTCAAAATATTTTAAAATTCTTACTGTGATTTCTCTTGCCTTCCTTTTCCCCAGCTTTACTAAGGTTTAATTGCTAAATAAGTGTAATATATTTAAAGCATACACATAATGATTTGTATACATATACATTGTGACAGCATTCCCACAATCAAGTAATTTAACACATCCATCATTTCATATAATTACTTTTTTGTTGTTGAAAATGCTTAAGTTCTGCTCTCTTAGCAAAATTTAATTATGCAATACAGTATTAGTTTACAATGCTTCTTGCTCTAAAATTTACTTCATATATGCATGTATATATATATACACATATATACGTATATATGTATATGTGTATGTATCAAGTACATACATACATGTAAGTACTTTGTATATGTGTGTGTGCCTAGGAACTAGGCCAGGTTTTTTAAACTAGGAACTAGGCCAGGTTTTAATCTGTTTTTATGGCATATCTTTTTCCATCCCTTTGTTTTCACTGTTGTCATAGCCTTGTATTTATGTGTGCACTTTGCCTTAACCTCTTCGATGCCCTCAAAGAGAAGAGTTTATTTTGTCCATATTTTCTAATTTTTCTCAGTGGGATGGTTAGCCTGAAAAAAAGAAATCTGGAGTGACTGCTGAAAGCAGCAGTCTAATTTTGTGGCTTCTCGTAAGATATAAAAGTCCCCATGATTCTTTCTGCCTTAGTAAAACAAAAAATGGTAGCGACTGATCTGAGAAAAGGCTCCTTGAACCAAAAAACCCATCTGCAGATTAATGCAGAAAATAGTTGGACCTCTGTGACCTGCATTCTTCTTGGTCTTCTCATTATATTCAACGTGACCTGAAGAAATTTCAGCCAGTCAACAGGCTTGAAATGATTTGAAGATTAAAAAAAGTCACTATATCTAATGCTTAGAAAAGTGTCTGACAAATAATAATTGCTATATAAGTATTATTATTAAAAATTCCCACACACAACCACTCTTTGAAGTCATTTCTGATAAAGGAAATTCAATTTACGTGGACACAATACCTGTGTTAATGAATACTGTTTCAGGATTCCTTGGTATGTTTAATCATCATGAAATATTTATCAGACACTATGTACAAAAGGTTGTGTTGAACAATCAATGTAAAATAATGTAGGATAATCCCTGATCTCAAAAGAATTAAAATCTAATTGTTAAGACAATATATTTGTTAAGAAATAAACATTACTTGTTTAAATATCTCATTGTTCTACTAAATTTTGAGGGAAAGAATTCTATTTTATTCATTCATGAGTCCTCAATGAAGCCTAGAACATGTATCTGCATATAGACAACCCACAAATGATTATGGAATTAAATCAAGCTTACAATGTTAAATTCTAGAAAATAGTAACTACAAAAGAATGGAGTCATCTTGTTTGATTGATGAATGGATAAATGGAAGTATGAACAAATAAATGAATGAACTAACCACCCTTTAAAAGAAGTGTGTTGGGGCTTCCCTGGTGGCGCAGTGGGTGAGAGTCTGCCTACCGATGCAGGGGACACGGGTTCTTGCCCTGGTCCGGGAAGATCCCGCATTCCGCGGAGCGGCTAGGCCCGTGAGCCATGGCCGCTGAGTCTGCACGTCCGGAGCCTGTGCTCCGCAATGGGAGAGGCCACAACAGTGAGAGGCCCACGTACCGCTAAAAAAATAAATAAATAAATAAGTAAATAAATAAAATAAAAGAAGTGTGTTACTTTGATAAGAAGTCATGGTAGTAAATTTGAGGTGGAGAAAATATTATGATAAAAAGAATAAAGATGAAATCATACATGAAACATTTAAGGATGAATGAGTAAAAGATCCTACAGGTAGTTCAGGGATCACATAAAAGAGGAGGATAAGACAATAGATGAGTATGGACTAAGGAGTGTTGTGAATGGTAGTTTAACAAGTTTAGCCTACATTCCCTGGACAATGGTGAAAGTTTGAAGGTTTCTGATCAGTTTAATAGTTATTTTAGAATAATGAAACAATAGTGGTAAATTTAAATTGAATAGAAAAGAGATTTGAGTTGACAAATCCATTAGTAGCTATACTAATATTCTACCTCTATATAAAAAATATGGATCTGAATTTCAGTGTTGGCACTGGAAATGTTAAAGAAAAGAAAATTTATATAGGTACTATTGGAGATAGTATATCTATAATTTTATATAACTGTATATCTGTAATTTTATATAACTATAAAATTACAAGATTTGATGAATAAACGCATATGGAGGTATATGGAGAACAGTACAACAAAACTATGTCTTACCTGTTCAGAGAAATGTTTCAGTAATGTAATACGTTTAATGAGGTGTTTTTCCAGACTGGAAAATTCTGACATGCAATCAAATGGAGAGCTGCCAGGGAAAGATGACAAGAGATTCCATCAATCTCAATTTCACTGAGTACCACAGCTTTATACCTTAGGAAAGTGAAAATTATAATCCATAGTATGTAGAGCTTTAGATCACTTTGTGAAAGTGCCAAGGGTCAGCTAAATTCTAAACATCACAAAGTTACGTCAAAAAATAACAGAAAGCTTACATGGAAGATGATCAATGTAATATATCTATGGCCTCAATAAAGTGGTAGGATGATAGGTGCACAATTTACAGCATTTATTCCCGTTTTCAAGTTGCTATCAATAGGTGGAAGGCAGAGTAGGTAACTTTTGAATTTTCCTTGGCTAGCTTACTATACAAAGGATTACATGAAAAGAACAAAAGGAAGAAGGAAAAGTATCAAATATTAATTAAGTATGTAATCCACAAGTAGATTATCTACCCCTTGAAAAATAGATTGGCTGTATCTGGCAATTCATTTTATTTGCAACAAATTAAAATAAAAGATATATTTTACTTAGGACACTATAACCAATGGAAAACTTTTGGGTTTATTAATTTTGTCTAGCATAACTCTTAGACTTCTGTGATTTGCTGGACATGTAATCACAAGGAGTAATTTGAATTAGGTGATAAAACCTACATAACTTTGTTGGAAAATAATCACCATTATAATAAAAAATGGAGAACAATTTTCAGAATGTCATTTGTAAAATAAATTAACAAGCATTAAAATGCTGAAATCATATTTACTCTCCCATGGGAAGTGAAATTTTAGTTTTAAGAATTAGCAAGAAAATGTAATTTATAACTCCTTCCCCAAATTCCTAGGAGATTACAATCCCTGGTTTTTACATGAAAGTGCCATTTTCTGGAAGTCTATTTATAAAACACATAAGAGCATTGGCAATGATTCAAATATCTTCTTATAATAAGTTTATAAATTTATGTGGCAAAAGTAGCTGCCAGATCCATAGGATAATCTCTTATAACTATGTCCAGGGTATGAAACATGTGAGCAAAATTCCCTAGGCAGTTTTTTCCTTCTTATTTATTTCTGGACCAAAAAAATGAGCAAATAGCCAAGAAAATATTGGGTCACCCACCTACCACCTCACCCCACACTATCCCTTAATTCTTAACGTGAAAAATGCTCAATTTATATTTCCTTACAAGTAGAATCTTGGGTAGTTATGCTTTGATAAGTGGTCTTGAGTTACTACATTACCCTCCTCAATAAATTTTTTCACAAATTCTGTTTACCTCAAATAAGTAAGTCGCTTAAAATTTTAATGACTAATGCAAATATAACATACTGAGAGAAATCCTTGTGAACAGATTAAGATTTCCATTTAGTACCATAATTAAGAATGTTTTAGTACCCATAACTTTTATAATAAATCTTAAAATGTTTATTCTATTACTAATAAAGCAGAATTTAAATGTAGATGTCTCATCTGTATTGAAGCTTATAATGCTGGCAAAGTCAATTTTTTTGTACACTGTAGTTCAGTTGAAAAGTTCTAGTAACTCACAAAAAAGTTTAATATCTTTTAGGAAAATTTAATGAAGAGGAAACTGTTCCTGGGAAGAGGTCATATAAGTATGTTTCCCTCTTTTATCATGATGACATCTTGATTAAACTCCTGAATTCATTTCAATTCTCAAAAATATTTATTATCTCTATCACCAAGGTGACTCACCAGATTTCTATCCTTCTTTCTAATAAATTTGAAATAAATTTTAGGCCTGAAATCATATATTTGATTAAATCAAATAAATTACTATTTTGGATTACAATTTGAAAAAAATATAATATTAATGCTAATAATGGAAAATTTACATTTTAACAGAATCTTTCCCATGTTTTCTTTTAGAAACACAGAGGTTAGGCCAATTTTAGGGTAAACCATAGAGATTATTTTTCCCACTGACACAATTACTTGAGAGAAAAGAGGGAACAATTTCTCCAACTGATACTCCAATTCCTCCACTTGACCCACAGATAAGGGAAATTTAATTAATCTATAGGAAATGCAATTAGGCTGAACACCAATAATTCTTAAAATCTATGTGACTCTCTGATTAGAAATGAGCCAGATGAGTCCCTGACACAATTTTCAAGGTATTTGGACTTTCCTAGGAGGTCTTTGGAAAATCAAAAGCAATTAAAGCTAAGAAATTTAAAAGTACTAAGGTGTTTTATAGCAACCACGATCAGTGCAAAACACAGCATTAGTTTTTCTTAATGTATTTCATTCATAATATTTTATGTGTTCAAAGACAATATATAGAATGTTCAATAAGTGCTCAGCTTAGTAAAATGGTTATTCAGTTTGAATAACTCTTATTAATAGTCTCTAATTCTTAAACAAGAACTATGGAAATCTGTTATGTTGTAAACTGAAGTTTAAAATCTTCAAGCAGTTGGAAAAAGAAGATGCTAAGGTGATTCATAAATCTGCCATATTCAAAAGCTGTTATATGAGGTCACTTTGTATAGATTATATAATTTATGAAAGAGGAATCTGACTAATTGTCTTAAGGACTACTCAATACAAAATATTGCAGGAGCAATATAAACCCCGTTTAGTCTTCCCTGGTTCCAGTGATGAAAGTAAAAAAGCTCTCAAATTGGTGATGTAGTGAAATTGTACCAAAGAGTGCTTCTTAATACTGAGACCATGATATGAATTTTGACATGAGACTACTTTAATTAAATGAGAAAATTTAATACTGTGAATTATCAAACATCAGTGAAACAGATTATATTCATTTTGGGGGTCTTTTTGTTGCCACTACCCAGTCCTGCAGCTATCTTTGCTGTCTGCCCATTATCCCTTTCCTTATTCCCTTTATGTTGAATTTATTCCAAGGATTCCATTATTTCCTTTGTCTAAGTTTGTTACCAGATAGATGTTTGTAAGGAACTCAGAAGAGAGGAAGTAGAGGAACTGATGAATGTCCTAAATTTCTTCTACCATTCAATTTGAAATTTTTTGAACAAGTGGGTCAGTCACTTCATCCCTTCTTTATGTGAACAAAATGGGTTTGTCAATCAAGTATGAATTACAATGAAAAGAAATGATAATCAGTAAGAGAGCAAGTAACAAAGAGGGAGGAGAAAAGTGTCATGACTTCTCCCTCTTATACCTCTCTGATTGATCATAAAAGCATGCTTCCCTCTTTTACTATCTAATTTCTCTATCTTTGGGATGTAATACTTTCCAATAGGGGAAGAAAACAGCCTAGAAATAAATATACATATAATGCTTCATTTGTGTGTAGGATATAGAGTTGACTATAGTCTTTGAGAAAAATGACAATTTCAAAATTGAAATATTAATATACTACCTGCAGATTATTATCAAAACAAGATTAGAAATCATTAGCCTTTGATTTCTGTAGCCCTCTCTTAGTAATACAGAGTTTTAAAAATAGGATTGACTTGTTTATAAAATATCCCTAATGTAATTTATATATATATATATATATATGAAAAAAAACTATTTTGCCCAGATGTGGTAAATTAAAACTCTATTGTAACTTTCATGCATCCCTGAAAGACTGTAGAGAAACAAGTGCTCTTTCTAATGAAGCAGTAGAAAAGTGAATCCTTTGTAAAAATAAATAATTTTTCTGTAAAATGATTTTTTTCTATAAAATGTCAGATGATCAAATATCAGATTATTTAAAGTGAATTATATAACAGTGTTCTTCATTCTAGGGAAATATTCAGAGCATCAATAAAAATCTATGAGACCGAGGCGGAAGATGGCGGAAGAGTAAGACGCGGAGATCACCTTCCTCCCCACAGATACACCAGAAATACATCTACACGTGGAACAACTCCTACAGAACACCTACTGAAGGCTGGCAGAAGACCTCAGACCTCCCAAAAGGCAAGAAACTCCCCACGTACCTGGGTAGGGCAAAAGAAAAAACAGAGACAAAAGAATAGGGACGGCACCTGCACCAGTGGGAGGGAGCTGTGAAGGAGGAAAAGTTTCCACACTCTAGGAAGCCCCTTCGAGGGCGGAGACTGCGGGAGGCGGAGGGGGGAGCTTCGAAGCTGCGGAGTGCACAGCAACGGGTGCGGAGGGCAAAGCGGGGAGATTCCCGCACAGAGGATCGGTGCCGACCGGCACTCACCAGCCCGAGAGGCTTGTCTGCTCACCCGCCGGGGCGGGCGGGGCTGAGAGCTGAGGCCGGAGCGCAGGGAGAGGACTGGGGTTGGCGGCTTGAACATAGCCTGAAGGGGTTAGTGCACCACAGCTAGCCGGGAGGGAGTCCGGGGAAAAGCCTGCACCTGCAGAAGAGGCAGGAGACTTTTTCTTCCCTCTTTGTTTCCTGGGGCGTGAGGAGAGGGGTTTAAGAACGCTGCTTAAAGGAACTCCAGAGACGGGCGCGAGCCGCGGCTAAAAGCGCGAACCCCAGAGACGGGCGCGAGCCGCGGCTGAAAGCGCGGACCCCAGAGACGGGCGCGAGCCGCGGCTGAAAGCGCGGAATCCAGAGACGGGCGCGAGCCGCGGCTGAAAGCGCTGAATCCAGAGACGGGCGCGAGCCGCGGCTGAAAGCGCGGAATCCAGAGACGGGCGCGAGCCGCGGCTGAAAGCGCGGAATCCAGAGACGGGCGCGAGCCGCGGCTGAAAGCGCGGAATCCAGAGACGGGCGCAAGCCGCGGCTAAAAGCGCGGACCCCAGAGGCGGGCGGGAGACGTTAAGGCTGCTGCTGCCGCCACCGAGGGGCCTGTGTGCGAGCACAGGTCACTCTCCACACCCCTCTTCCGCGGAGGCTGTGCAGCCCGCCACTGCCGGGTTCCCGGGATCCAGGGACAACTTCCCCGGGAGAGCGCACAGCGCGCCTCAGGCTGGTGCAAAGTCACGCCGGCCTTTGCCACCGCAGGCCCGCCCCGCACTCTGTGCCCCTCCGTCCCCGCCGGCCTGAGTGCGCCAGAGCCCCCAATCAGCGGCTCTTTTAACCCCATCCTGTCTGAGCAAAAAACAGACGCCCTCCAGCGATCTACACGCAGTGGCAGGGCCAAATCCAAAGCTTAGCCCTGGGAGCTGTGAGAACAAAGAAGAGAAAGGGAAATCCCTCCCAGCAGCCTCAGAAGCAGCGGATTAAAGTTCCACAATCAACTTGATGTACCCTGCATCTGTGGAATACCTGAATAGACAACCAATCATCCCAAATTAAGGAAGTGGACTTTAGGAGCAAGATCTATGATTTTTTCCCCTTTCCTCTTTTTGCGAACGTGTATGTGTATGCTTCTGTGTGAGATCTTGTCTGTATAGTCTTGCTTCCACCATTTGTCCTAGGGTTCTATCCGTCCATGTTTTTTTTTAATTTTTTTCTTAATAATTAATTTTAATAACCTTATTATACTTTACCTTCGTTCTTTCTTTCTTTCTTTCCATCCTTCCTTCCCTCCTTTAGACAACGAATCATCCCAAATTGAGGAGGTGGTCTCTGACAGCAAGATTTAGGATTTTTCCCCATTTACCTCTTTTAGTGAGGGTGTATGTGTATGCTTCTGTGTAAGATTTTGTCTGTATAGCTTTGCTGCCAACATTTGTCCTAGGTTCTTTCCGTCCCTTTTTTTTTTTTTTTTTCTAAATAAGAAGTTTTTAATTCAATAACTTTATTATACTGTATTTTATTTTTACTGTATCTTCTTTCTTTCTGTCTTTTTTCCTTCTTTCCCTCCTTCCTTCCCTCCTCCCTCCCTCCCTCCCTTCTTTCCTTCTTGCCTTCTTTCCTTCTTTGCTTCTTTCTTTCTTTCTTCCTTCCTTCCTACCCTCCTTTCCTTCTTTCTTTCCTCATACTTCTACTAATTCCCTCTACTTTTTCTCCCTTTTATCCTGAGCCTGTGGATGAAAAGCTTTTGGTGCTCCAGCCAGGAGGCAGGGCTCTGCCTCTGAGGTAGGAGAGCCAACTTCAGGACACTGATCAACAAGAGACCTCCCAGCTCCACATAATATCAAACAGCGAAAATCTCCCAGAGACCTCCATCTTAACACCAGCACCCAGCTTCACTCAACGACCAGCAAGCCACAGTGCTGGAAAACCTATGCCAAACAACTAGCAAAACAGGAACACAACCCCACCCATTAGCAGAGAGGCTGCCTAAAATCATAATAAGGCCACAGACACCCCCAAACACACCACCAGACGTGAACCTGACCACTAGAGAGACAAGATCCAGCCTCATCCACCACAACACAGGCACTAGCCCCCTCCACCAGGAAGCCTACACAACCCACTGAACCAACCTTAGCCACTAGAGACAGACATCAAAAACAGGAGGAACCACAAACCTGCAGCCTGCAAAAAGGAGACCCCAAACACAGTAAGATAAGCAAAATGAGAAGACAGAAAAACACACAGCAGATAAAGGAGCAAGATAAAAATGCACCAGACCTAACAAATGAAGAGGAAATAGGCAGTCTACCTGAAAGAGAATTCAGAATAATGATAGTAAGGTTGATCCGAAATCTTGGAGATAGAATGGACAATAGATTGGACAAAATGCAAGAATCAGTTAACAAGGACCTAGAAGAACTAAAGATGAAACAAGCAACGATGAACAACACAATAAATGAAATTAAAAGTACTCTAGATGGGATCAATAGCAGAATAACTGAGGCAGAAGAACGGATAAGTGACCTGGAAGATAAAATAGTGGAAATAACTACTGCAGAGCAGAATAAAGAAAAAAGAATGAAAAGAACTGAGGACAGTCTCAGAGACCTCTGGGACAACATTAAACGCACCAACATTCGAATTATAGGGGTTCCAGAAGAAGAAGAGAAAAAGAAAGGGACTGAGAAAATATTTGAAGAGATTATAGTTGAAAACTTCCCTAATATGGGAAAGGAAATAGTTAATCAAGTCCAGGAAGCACAGAGAGTCCCATACAAGATAAATACAAGGAGAAATACGCCAAGACACATATTAATCAAACTGTCAAAAATTAAATACAAAGAAAGCATATTAAAAGCAGCAAGGGAAAAACAACAAATAACACATAAGGGAATCCCCATAAGGTTAACAGCTGATCTCTCAGCAGAAACCCTACAAGCCAGAAGGGAGTGGCAGGACATACTGAAAGTGATGAAGGAGAAAAACATGCAGCCAAGACTACTCTACCCAGCAAGGATCTCATTCAGATTTGATGGAGAAATTAAAACCTTTACAGACAAGCAAAAGCTGAGAGAGTTCAGCACCACCAAACCAGCTTTACAACAAATGCTAAAGGATCTTCTCTAGGCAAGAAACACAAGAGAAGGAAAAGACCTATAATAACGAACCCAAAACAATTTAGAAAATGGGAATAGGAACATACATATCGATAATTACCTTAAATGTAAATGGACTAAATGCTCCCACCAAAAGACACAGATTAGCTGAATGGATACAAAAACAAGACCCTTATATATGCTGTCTACAAGAGACCCACTTCAGACCTAGAGACACATACAGACTGAAAGTAAGGGGATGGAAAAAGATATTCCATGCAAATGGAAGCCAAAAGAAAGCTGGAGTAGCAATTCTCATATCAGACAAAATAGACTTTAAAATAAGGACTATTAAAAGAGACAAAGAAGGACACTACATAATGATCAAGGGATCAATCCAAGAAGAAGATATAACAATTGTAAATATTTATGCACCCAACATAGGAGCACCTCAGTACATAAGGCAAATACTAACAGCCATAAAAGGGGAAATCGACAGTAACACATTCATAGTAGGGGACTTAAACACCCCACTTTCACCCATGGACAGATCATCCAAAATGAAAATAAATAAGGAAACACAAGCTTTAAATGATACATTAAACAAGATGGACTTAATTGATATTTATAGGACACTCCATCCAAAAACAACAGAATACACATTTTTCTCAAGTGCTCATGGAACATTCTCCAGGATAGATCATATCTTAGGTCACAAATCAAGCCTTGGTAAATTTAAGAAAATTGAAATTGTATCAAGTATCTTTTCTGACCACAACGCCATGAGACTAGATATCAATTACAGGAAAAGATCTGTAAAAAATACAAACACATGGAGGCTAAACAATACACTACTTAATAATGAAGAGATCACTGAAGAAATCAAAGAGGAAATAAAAAAATACCTAGAAACAAATGACAATGGAGACACAACGACCCAAAACCTGTGGGATGCAGCAAAAGCAGTTCTAAGGGGGAAGTTTATAGCAATACAAGCCCACCTTAAGAAGCAGGAAACATCTCGAATAAACAACCTAACCTTGCACCTCAAGCAATTAGAGAAAGAAGAACAAAAAAACCCCAAAGCTAGCAGAAGGAAAGAAATCATAAAAATCAGATCAGAAATAAATGAAAAAGAAATGAAGGAAACAATAGCAAAGATCAATAAAACTAAAAGCTGGTTCTTTGAGAAGATAAACAAAATAGATAAACCACTAGCCAGACTCATCAAGAAAAAAAGGGAGAAGACTCAAATCAATAGAATTAGAAATGAAAAAGGAGAGGTAACAACTGACACTGCAGAGATAAAAGAGATCATGAGAGATTACTACAAGCAACTCTATGCCAATAAAATGGACAATCTGGAAGAAATGGACAAATTCTTAGAAATGCACAACCTGCCAAGACTGAATCAGGAAGAAATAGAAAATATGAACAGACCAATCACAAGCACTGAAATTGAAACTGTGATTAAAAATCTTCCAACAAAAAAAAGCCCAGGACCAGATGGCTTCACAGGCGAATTCTATCAAACATTTAGAGAAGAGCTAACACCTATCCTTCTCAAACTCTTCCAAAATATAGCAGAGGGAGGACCACTCCCTAACTCCTTCTACGAGGCCACCATCACCTTGATACCAAAACCAGACAAGGATGTCACAAAGAAAGAAAACTACAGGCCAATATCACTGATGAACATAGATGCAAAAATCCTCAACAAAATACTAGCAAACAGAATCCAACAGCACATTAAAAGGATCATACACCATGATCAAGTGGGGTTTATTCCAGGAATGCAAGGATTCTTCAATATACGCAAATCTATCAATGTGATACACCATATTAACAAATTGAAGGAGAAAAACCATATGATCATCTCAATAGATGCAGAGAAAGCTTTTGACAAAATTCAACACCCATTTATGATAAAAACCCTGCAGAAAGTAGGCATAGAGGGAACTTTCCTCAACATAATAAAGGCCATATATGACAAGCCCACAGCCAACATCGTCCTCAATGGTGAAAAACTGAAAGCATTTCCACTAAGATCAGGAACAAGACAAGGTTGCCCACTCTCACCACTATTATTCAACATTGTTTTGGAAGTTTTAGCCACAGCAATCAGAGAAGAAAAGGAAATAAAAGGAATCCAAATTGGAAAAGAAGAAGTAAAGCTGTCACTGTTTGCAGATGACATGATCCTATACATGGAGAACCCTAAAGATGCTACCAGAAAACTACTAGAGCTAATCAATGAATTTGGTAAAGTGGCAGGATACAAAATTAATGCACAGAAATCTCTGGCATTCCTATATACTAATGATGAAAAATCTGAAAGTGAAATCAAGAAAACACTCCCATTTACCATTGCAACAAAAAGAATAAAATATCTAGGAATAAACCTACCTAAGGAGACAAAAGACCTGTATGCAGAAAATTATAAGACACTGATGAAAGAAATTAAAGATGATATAAATAGATGGAGAGATATACCATGTTCTTGGATTGGAAGAATCAACATTGTGAAAATGACTCTACTACCCAAAGCAATCTACAGATTCAATGCAATCCCTATCAAACTACCACTGGCATTTTTCACAGAACTAGAACAAAAACTTTCACAATTTGTATGGAAACACAAAAGACCCCGAATAGCCAAAGCAATCTTGAGAACGAAAGAAGGAACTGGAGGAATCAGGCTCCCTGACTTCAGACTATACTACAAAGCTACAGTCATCAAGACGGTATGGTACTGGCACAAAAACAGAAAGATAGATCAATGGAACAAGATAGAAAGCCCAGAGATAAACCCATGCACATATGGACACCTTATCTTTGATAAAGGTGGCAGTAATGTACAATGGAGAAAGGACAGCCTCTTCAATAAGTGGTGCTGGGAAAACTGGACAGGTACATGTAAAAGTATGAGATTAGATCACTCCCTAACACCATACACAAAAATAAGCTCAAAATGGATTAAAGACCTAAATGTAAGGCCAGAAACTATCAAACTCTTAGAGGAAAACATAGGCAGAACACTCTATGACATAAATCAAAGCAAGATCCTTTCTGACCCACCTCCTAGAGTAATGGAAATAAAAACAAAAATAAACAAATGGGACCTAATGAAACTTCAAAGCTTTTGCACAGCAAAGGAAACCGTAAACAAGACCAAAAGACAACCCTCAGAATGGGAGAAAATATTTGCAAATGAAGCAACCGACAAAGGATTAATCTCCAAAATTTACAAGCAGCTCATGCAGCTCAATAACAAGAAAACAAACAACCCAATCCAAAAATGGGCAGAAGACCTAAATAGACATTTCTCCAAAGAAGATATACAGACTGCCAACAAACACATGAAAGAATGCTCAACATCATTAATCATTAGAGAAATGCAAATCAAAACTACAATGAGATATCATCTCACACCAGTCAGAATGGCCATCATCAAAAAATCTAGAAACAATAAATGCTGGAGAGGGTGTGGAGAAAAGGGAACACTCTTGCACTGCTGGTGGGAATGTGAATTGGTTCAGCCACTATGGAGAACAGTATGGAGGTTCCTTAAAAAACTACAAATAGAACTACCATATGACCCAGCAATCCCACTACTGGGCATATACCCTGAGAAAACCAAAATTCAAAAAGAGTCATGTACCAAAATGTTCATTGCAGCTCTATTTACAATAGCCCGGAGATGGAAACAACCTAAGTGCCTGTCATCGGATGAATGGATAAAGAAGATGTGGCACATATATACAATGGAATATTACTCAGCCATAAAAAGAAACGAAATTGAGCTATTTGTAATGAGGTGGATAGACCTAGAGTCTGTCATACAGAGTGAAGTAAGTCAGAAAGAAAAAGACAAATACCGTATGCTAACACATATATATGGAATTTAAGAAAAAAATGTCATGAAGAACCTAGGGGTAAAGCAGGAATAAAGACGCAGACCTCTTAGAGAACGGACTTGAGGTTATGGGGAGGGGGAAGGGTGAGCTGTGACAGGGCGAGAGAGAGTCATGGGCATATACACACTAACAAACGCAGTAAGGTAGATAGCTAGTGGGAAGCAGCCGCATGGCACAGGGATATTGGCTCAGTGCTTTGTGACAGCCTGGAGGGGTGGGATGGGGAGGGTGGGAGGGAGGGAGACGCAACAGGGAAGACATATGGGAACATAGGTTTATGTATGACTGATTCACTTTGTTATAAAGCAGAAACTAACACACCATTGTAAAGCAATTATACCCCAATAAAGATGTTAAAAAAAAATAAATAAAAAAAATAAAAAAATAAAAAATAAAAAAAAAAAAAAAAAAAAAAAGACAAGTGTTAGCAAGGATGTGGAGAAAAGAGAACCTGTGTGCACTGTTGGAGGGAATGTAAATTGGTGCAGTCACTATGGAAAACATTATGGAGTTTTCTCAAAAAATTAAAAATAGAACTACCATATGATCCTGCAAAAAAAAAAAAAAAAATCTATAACTGTTTTTGAAAGATACTGTGGAAATAAAATCCAATTCATTCAGAAGTTTTCTGAAGAGGGAAAAAGAGGGGAAAATGCAACTATCTTAAAGCTTTACAGATCACATATTAGGAATTACCTTTCCAGAATGTTTAGTATCATCTTGACCATATTAATCAGTTCAAGAGCAGCAGTAAGAATGTTATAAGGCGGTTGTTCATAAGTGCCATGTAGAGTACGTGCCCTTCTTCTTTCCGATATCATGACAAGAACACGGTCAATAGCATGCTCAAGATGTTCACTTTGTTTTCTGAATCTGGTAAGCATCTTTTTGTCATTCTGAAATTAAAGTGGGAGTTTGGGGGGAAGAAATAAGGCAGCACTTATCTAACACACTATAAATATGGAATAGGTTCAACAGCAACACCATTTAGCCAAAGTCATGTAAGAGGGATGCAAAATTACCATCAGACACTTTTCATTATTTACATATTGTTTCTGGTAATACTTATATCACTCATGGTAGTAATTATCTAAAGTATATGAAGAGTAAGATTCATCCATGGAAATACTGAGGTATGTAATTTTAGAATGTGGCAAAAATTACTTGCCCATAATTAGGACATGTTAATTCTGGTACTGCCTTATTAGTACACCTACCTCATTTTCTTTTAGAGTATAATCTTGTAAGGGGAAAACCCACACTACTTTGCATTTTGGACAGGATTGGGTATAGATCTCACAGATAGAAAAGGGAATCCTTACTTTTCATTTATCTCAGAGACCTACAAAATGTGTGTAGTCCTATCTAAGAGCTCATAATTTAAACATACAGGATCTGTAAGATTATTAATTGGGTATTAAATGTACCACTTCAAGTGATTAGACACTTGTCTCATTTACCTATTTCATCTTTGCACAAACGTGTATACATACACTCCCCTTCATCACACTTTGTCCAGAGTCTCATCAAATGGCTACCAGAAATAACCAGAGAATTGCAATAATAGCCCCATGTAGCCTCTTCTTTGTAAGAAGTTACTCTAGCTTCCACATTTAATGGTCAGGAAATAATTTGAGATTTACTAAGTAGTGAGGACACCTAGCAAAAAGGTTTTGCCCTTTTAGTATTTGAAATTCTGAGGTTCAGGGAAATTTTATTCAATTATGGAAGAAATAAGTTTATAAGTATTTCTGGCCTGGGTCCAATAAGATATTATGTGAAAATATCATATTATGACTTCTCATCCTAATGTAAAGTCTGTCATGTAATATGTTCAGATGTTCAACCTTAGTGTTTCATTCTAAATATTGTGAACCAACCTAATCATAGGTCATCTTCCAGATTTCTATTTTTTTTTTTTTTGCGGTACGTGGGCCTCACTGCTGTGGCCTCCCCCGTTGCAGAGCACAGGCTCCGGACACGCAGGCTCAGCGGCCATGGCTCACGGGCCCAGCCGCTCCACGGCATGTCGGATCTTCCCAGACCGGGGCACGAACCCGCGTCCCCTGCATTGGCAGGCAGACTCTCAACCACTGCGCCACCAGGGAAGCCCCATCTTCCAGATTTCTGACGAATAGCTTTGCTTTGGTAGTATCCACTGCCTGCACATAAGCTTGCTTTACTTTTGTTGATTTGCAAAGTAATATGTGTATTTGGGCATTTTTCCTTTTCTCAAATAGTTTTAGCATATGAAGAAGAAAGTAACAGAAAATTATGGCTGCTGGTTTTCCTATTTATGGATGTCAGAATGAAAGTATCAATGCCAACATTTAACATATAAACTTAAATATGCTTTTACATTCATCTTCTGCTTCCCAACATTCTTCAGCTTCGCTTGCTACAATCTTGAATTTTAAATACAAACTATTATCATTAATGTAAAATAAATTATTGTTATTTGAGGTGTCTACTTTATCTTTCAAGATTTTTTCAAAATTTTCTGTTAAGTTTATAACCATATTAATGAAGATTATTTTGACAAACTACACTTTACTAGTTTCATTCCTCATTGTCAGTTCTTTTATACCACAGCTTCTCTGTTCTTGAATTATTTATTTTTATTCATCTTTGGTCAGCTGAAATACATCTTCCAGTAATTTTAAAGAATTAATGGGATATATTTCCTGACTTTGTAGTCGTAACACATTATTGACTGGGGGATTTCTGCAGAAACTAACGCCTGTGGCCGTAATACATCTCCAGTAAAAAATGTGTTAAGAATATTTTAATTTTCCAACTTACATATATGGTTTCCCAAAATTGCATGGCTAATTATTAGAAGAACTTATCCTGGAAACAGAGGCCTTCTGATACTCAGTGCTCCCTTTCTATTACATTATTAAATGTATTTGGTCCTAGAGGGAGAGGGAAAGATGGGAATTTTTTGCTGCATGCCATTTGTCAGTGTGGTGAAATGGAAAGACATCTAGGTCTGGTGTGAGATCTGGTTTTGTACAAATCACTTAAATGTCTCAGAGCCTTGGTTTCTTTTTTGTTTCCCTCTAAAATGTGGATAATAATAACACCTGCTTTATCCATGCATAGGATTGTTAAAGATATCAAATATTATGCATAAAAGAACTGTTGTTTATACACAATTAGTATATGCCAAAAAGAATCACAATATTTTAGGAATTAACCACCAATTCTAAATGGTGCCCTATCTAATTGCAGTCCTAAGGAAACTTCAAAGAAATCAAACAGCTAGCCCCTCTGATACTCTAAGTAAATTTGAATTGACTTTTCAAACCTAGTTTTTGAAAATTCTGTTAAGATTAAACAATTGATAAATAGTATTCTTTTTTGTATGATCCTACACTAGACCTCCTTTAAAAAGTGAAAATCATATCAGATATATGTTTTCTCTTTTTTTTTTGGTTTTAAAAGCATTTTACAGAGAGCAAACCTTTTTTTCAGTAAGTCCAATACAACTAAGTCAAGTAACTTATACTTTGGGAAGGTCTACAATTGAGAAATGAAACACCAGTATTGCCAAACTGGTGATTATTTTAGCATGCAGAGTAATAGCAAATAATGCCATTTAAGTTGTGAAAGAGAGGGTCTTGTTACAAAATTTTAAAGGCATATATAATACATACTATTGGGAAATTTTCTTTATTAATTAAACATATGAAAAAAGTAATAAAGGTGTCTGACAAAAGGGTTTCTCAAGTGTTAGTTTGCCCTATGATATTGAATTTCCTTTGAAACTATGAAGGTCATAGTGTGCTACAAGAGGTATTTATTTACTTCAACTCTTTGTGATCTTATAAGCATGCTGAGAACCAAGAAACACAGCCCCTCATGTTTCTATTAAAGTTTGAGCTACAGACTTTTCAGATGCTATTATCACTCATGAAATGAAATAAGTCAATTTTTTTGTCTAGATGATAGTTAATTACCTTTTATTAGTATATGATCTTCAGTAGTTAGAGAGTATAGAGCTTTCAAGAATTGATGACAATAATAATAGTAGAAAGAAATGCCACATGCACATCCTTTAGCTCTCCGAAACACATTTTATCTCATCAAAGCTGACAGAGGAGGAGATCGACCAAGTTGGCGGCAAAAGATCCTGAGTTCACCTCCTCTCACAAGCACACCAAAATCACAACTATATGTAAAACAACCATTGATGAAAAAGACCAGAACCTACCAGAAAAGATTTTCTACAACTAAAGACATAAAGAAAAAACCACAACAAGATGGGTAGGAGGGGCAGACTCATGACATAGTCAAGCCAAATACCCCTGGGTGGGAAAACCATAAACTGGAGAATTATATTGCACAGATTCTCTCACAGGAGTGAGAACTCTGAGCCCCACATTGGGCTCCCCAGCCTAGGGGTCTTGCACCAGGAAGATGAGCTCACAGAACATTTGGCTTTGAAGGTCAGTGGGGCTTCATTTTAGGAGTCCCACAGGAATGGTGAAAATAGAGACTTCACTCTTAAAGGGTGCACACAAAATACACACAACAGGATCCAGGGCAAAAGCAGTAATTTGCTTTAAACCTGGGTGAGATCTATCTGCTGGTTTTGGAGAGTCTCCTGGAGAGGCAGGAGGCAATTGCAGCTCACCCTGGGGAAATAGACACTGATGCAAGCCATTCTTGGGAGCACCTTCTACCACATGGACACTGGTGCTGGCAGACACCATTGTGGAATCCTCCATCTAGCTCACTAGTGCCAAGACCTGGCCCTAACCAAGAGCCTGTAGGTGTCACTGCTGGGATGCCTCAGGCCAAGAAACTAACTGGGTGGGGACAGAGCCACACTCATCAGTAGAGAGGATACTTAAAGACCTCCTGAACTCACAGCTACCTCTAGACATGCCTCTAGGCACGACTCTGCCCAGAAGAGGGTCCAGGATCCAGCTTCATTCACTAGTGGGCAGGCACAAGCTTCAGAATAACCAGGGCACCCACCTGGCCTCCAGGAAGCCTGCTCTAGTCTCTGGACCAACCTCACCAACCAGAGGACAGACACCAGATGCAAGAAAACCACAGTCACACAGCCTACATATCCAGTATGTCCAGAGTAAGCTAGACCTTACCCTAGACCCAGCTGGGTCCCAGCCCTGTCCACTAGCAGGGGAGAGTGCTTCTGGAATGCATAGGACATCTCCTAGAGAAGGCTGCTTCTCCAAGGTCAAGAAATGTAACTAACCTACCACATGCATAAAAATAAAAACAGAAAATTAGACAAAATAAAGCAGCAGAAGAACATGTTCTAGATGAAGAAACAAGATAAAACCCCAGAAGAATTAAGTGAAGTGGAGATAGGAAACCTACCCAAGAAGGAGTTCAGGGTAGTGATTATAAAGGTGATCAAAAACTCAGGAGAAGTATGGATGTACATAGTGAGAAGTTAGAAGGTTTTAACAAAGGGTTACAAAATATAAAGAATATCGAAACAGAGATGAAGAATACAATAACTGAAATGAAAACTACACTAGAAGAAATCAACAGTAGACTAAATGATACAGAGGAATGGACCATCAAGCTAGAAGACAGAGAAGTTGAAATCACTGAAGTTGAACCAAAAAAAAAAAGTATAAAAGAAAAAGGAATGAAAAGAAATTAAGGCAGTTTAAGAGACTTCTGGGACAACATCAAGTGCACTAATATTCACATTACAGGGGTCCCAGAAAGAGAAAAGAGAGGTTCATAGAACATATTTTAAGACATAATAACTGAAAACTTCCCTAATCTGGGTAAAGAAACAGACATCCAAGTCTAGGAGGTGCAGAGAGTCCCACACAGGATTAACCCAATGAGAAACACACCAAGACATGTTGTAATTAAAATGACAAAAATTAAAGATAAAGAGAGAATATTAAAAGCAACAGTGTAAAAGCAACAAATAACCTAAAAAGGAATATCCATAAGGCTATCAGCTGACTCTTCAGAAGAAATCCTATGAGCCAGAAAGGAGTGTCACAATATATTTAAAATGATTCAAGGGAAAAACCTATAACCAAGAATACTCTAGCCAGCAAGTTTCTCACTCAGATTTGATGGAGAGATCAAAAGTTTGCAGACAAGCAAAAGTTAAAAGAGTTCAGCACCACCAAAACAGGTTTACACGAAATGTTAAAGGAACATGTCTTAGCAAAAAACAAAAGGCAACAACTAGAAACATGAAAATTACAAAATGAAAAAGCTCATCAGTAAAGGTAAACATACAGTAAGGTATGAAATCATCCCCACAGAAAGCTATTAGGAAGGTTGAAAGAAAAAATTATTAAGTCACCTATATCCACAATAAGCAATTAAGGAATACACAGAACAATTAGATGTAAAACATGATGTCAAAAATAACAATCATGAGGGGAGGAGAATACAAATGCAGGGTTTTTAAAATGCATTTGTCTCTGTGTGTGTATGTGATTTAATATGGCTATATTGAAACAACATGGTAAATATTAACCAAAAATCTACTATATATATGTATATATATATATATATATATATATATGCACACACACACATACACATGCATACATATATATACACACCCACAAAAAAAAGAAAAGGAATAAAAAAATAACAATAAGACAGTAATCAAATCAAAAGAGAAGAGAATAAAAGAAGAAATGAAAAAAACCTATAAAAACAACACCAAAACAATTAACAAAATGGCAATAAGAACATACATATCAATATTTACTTTAAATGTAAAAGGATTAAATGCTTCAATCAAAAGACATAGAGTGGCTGAGTGGATACAAAAACAAGACCCATATATATGCTTCCTACAAGATACTCAAATCAGATCTAAAAGCAAATTCAGAATGAAAGTGTATGGATGAAAAAAGTATTCAATGCAAATGGAAGTCAAAAGAAAACAGGGGTAGCGATATTTATTTCACACAAAATTGAATTTAAAATAAAGAATGTTACAAGAGACAAAGGACACAACATCATGATCAACGGATCAATCCAAGAAGATATAACAATTCTAAATACATATGCACCCAATATAGGAGCACTTAAATACATAAAGCAAATGCTAACGGATATAAAGCAAGAAATTGACAGTAATATAATAATAGTAGGGGACATTAACACTCCACTCACATCAATGGACAGAACATCCAGACAGAAAATCTGTAAGGAAACACTGGCCTTAAGTGACACGTTAGATCAAATGCACTTAATTGATATATAGAGAGCATTCCATCCGAAAGCAGCAGAATATACATTCTTTTCAAGTGCACATGGAACATTCTCCAGGAGAGATCACATTCTAGGCCATAAAACAAGCCTCAACAAATTTAAGAGTATAGAAATTATAGCAAGCATTTTCTTTTCTGACAACAATGATATTAAACTAGAAATCAACTACAAGAAAAAAGCTGCAAAAAACACAAGGAAGCTAAACAGTATGCTACTAAACAACAAATGGATCACTGAAAAAGTCAAAGAGGAAATGAAAAATTACCTACAGACAAATGAAAATGAAAAAAACAATAATCCAAAACCTATGGGACTCAGCAAAAGCAGTTCTAAGAGAGAAATTTATAGCAATACAAGCTTACCTCAGGAAACAAGAAAAATTTCAAATAAACAACCTAACCTTACATCTAAAGGAACTAGAGAAAGAAGAACTAACAAAACCTAAAGGTAGCCGGAAACAAAATCATAGAGATCAGAGCAAAAATTAATAAAATAGAGACTAAAAAGCAATAGAAAATATCAATAAAACTACAAGCTGGTTCTTTAAAAATAAACAGAATTGATAAACTTTTAGCTAAACTAACCAAGGAAAAGGGGGAGAGGGCCCAAATCAATAAAGTCAGAAATGAAAAAGGAGAGTCACAACCGATGCCACAAAAATACATAGAACCATAAGAGACTACTACAGGCAACTATATGCCAACAAAATGGAAAACCTAGAAGAAATGGACAAATTCCTAGAAGTGCACAATTTCCCAAGACTCAACCAGGAAGAAATAGGAAATATGAACAGACCAATTACCATTAACAAAATTGAATCAGTAATTTGAAAAACTCCCAGCAAATAATGTAAATTGATACAGCCACTATGGAGAACAGTATGGAGGTTCCTTAAAAAACAAAAAATAGAACTACCATGCGACCCAGTAATCACACTACTGGGCATATACGCTGAGAAAACCATAATTCAAAAAAGAGTTATGTACCACAATGTTTATTGCAGCTCTATTTACAATAGCCAGGACATGGAAGCAATCTAAGTGTCCATTGACAGATGAATGGATAAAGAAGATGTGGCAAATATATACAATGGAATATTACTCAGCTGTAAAAAGAAAAGAAATTGAGTTTTTTGTAGTGAGATGGATGGACCTAGAGTCTGTCATACAGAGTGAAGTAAGTCAGAAAGAGAGAAACAGGACTTCCCTGGTGGCGCAATGTTGAGAATCTGCCTGCTAATTCAGGGGACACGGGTTCGAGCCCTGGTCTGGGAGGATCCCACATGCCGCAGAGCAACTGGGCCCGTGAGCCACAACTACTGAGCCTGTGCGTCTGGAGCCTGTGCTCTGCAACAAGAGAAGCCGTGATAGTGAGAGGCCCGTGCACCACAATGAAGAGTGGCTCCCGCTTGCCACAACTAGAGAAAGCCCTCACACAGAAATGAAGACCCAACACAGCAAAAATAAATAAATTAATTAATAAACTCCTACCCCCATTATCTTCTAAAAAAAAAAGAGAGAAACAAATGTCATATGTTAACACACATATATGGAATCTAAAAAAAAAAAATCATGAAGAACCTAGGAACAAGATGGGGATAAAGATGCAGACCTACTAGAGAATGGACTTGAGGACACAGGGAGAGGGAAGGGTAAGCTGGGACAAAGTGAGAGAGTGGCATGGACATATATACACTACGAAATGTAAAATAGATAGCTAGTGGGAAGAAACCACATAGCACAGGGAGATCAGCTCGGTGCTTTGTGACCACCTAGAGGGGTGGGATAGGGAGGGTGGGAGGGAGGGAGATGCAAGAGGGAAGAGATATGGGGATATATGTATATATATATAGCTGATTCACTTTGTTATAAAGTAGAAACTAACACACCATTGTAAAGCAATTATACTCCAATAAAGATGTAAAAAAATAAAATAAAAAAACTCTCAGCAAAAAAATGTCCAGGACCAGATGGCATCACAGGTGAATTCTACCAAACATTTAAAGAAGAGTTAACACCTCTCCTTCTCAAACTATTATCAAAAACTGCAGAGGAAGGAATTCCCAAACTCATTGCATGAGGCCAGCAGCACCCTGACACCAAAACCAGAGAAAGCTATCACACACAAAAAGAATTACAGGCCAATATCATTGATGAACATAGATGCAAAAATCCTCAACAAAATATTAGCAAACCAAACCCAACAATACATTTCAAAGATCATACAACATGATCAAGTGGGGTTTATCCCAGGAATGAAAGGAGTTTTCAATATCTGTGACTCAAACAATGTGATAGACCACATTAATCAACTGAAGAATAAAAAGCACATGATCATCTCAGGAGATGCAGAAAAAACTTTTGACAAAATTTAAAATCCATTTATGATAAAAACTCTCCAAAAAGTGGGCATAGAGGGAACATACCTCAACATAATAAATGTCATTTTCTCCAAACCCACAGAAAATAGTAAATAGTACCCAACAGTAAAAAGCTGAAAGCCTTCCAACCAAATTCAGGAACAAGACAAGGATGCCAACTAACCACTTCTTTTGAATATAGCACTGGAAGTCCTAGCTGCAGAAATCAGACAAGAAAAAGAAATAAAAGATATCCACATTGGAAAGGAAGAGGTAAAATTGTCATTATATGAAAATGACATGATAGGCTATAGAAAACCTTAGAGACTGCATACAAAAATATTAGAACTAATAAGTGAATTAAGCAAGTTAGCAACATACAAAATTAATATACAGAAATCTGTTGCAATTTTTACACTAACAATGAAATTTACACTAACAATTTACACTAACAAAGAGAAAGAATTTATCCTAACGAAAAAAGTGAAAGTAAAAAACCAATCCCATTAAAAATCAAGTCAAACAAAAACACCTAGGAATAAATCTAACCAAGGAGGTGAAAGACCTATATGCTGAGAACTATTAAACAGTGATAAAGGAAACTGAAGATGATTCAAAGAAATGGAAAGTTATCCCATGCTTTTGGATTGGAAGAATTAATATTGTTAAAATGGCCATACCACCCAAAGCAATCTACAGATTTCATGTGATCCCTATGAAATTACCCATGACATTTTTCACAGAACTAGGGCAAATAATCCTAAAATTTATATGGAACCACAAAAGATCCAGAATTGTCAAAGTAAACCTGAGGAAAAAGAACAAACCTGGAGGCAAAAATAGCCCTCCAACATTTCAGACAATGCTACAGAATTACAGTAATCAAAACAGGGTGGTATTTGCACAAAAACAGACATATAGATCAATGGAACAGAATAGAGAGTCTAGAAATAAATCCACACACCTACAGTCAATTAATCTTTGACAAAAGGGGGCAAGAATATACAATGGAGAAAAGACAGTCTCTTTAGCAAGTGGTGTTGCAAAAGCTGGACAGCCTCATGTAAGTCAGTGAAATTAGAACACTCCCTCACGTCATATACAAAGGTAAACTCAAAATGGTTTAAAGACCTAGATTAAGACATGACACCATAAAACACCTAGCAGAGAACATGGACAAAACATACTCTGACATAAATAGTACTAATATTTTCTTAGTCTCCCAAGGCAAAAGAAAGAAAAGCAAAAGTAAGCAAATGGGACCTAATCAAATTTATAAGCTTTTGCACAGCAAATGAAACCATAAACCAAATGAAAGGCAACACACAGAATGGGAGAAAACATATGCAAATGATGCAACTGACAAGGGGTTAATTTCTAAAATACACAAACAACTCCTACAGCTCAATATCAAAAGAATGAACAACCCAATCAAAAAATGGGCAGACAACTTGAATAGACATTTCTCCAAACAGGACATACAGATGGCCAACAGGCACATGAAAAGATGCTCAACATCACTAACAGAGAAATTCAAATCAGAGCTACAATGAGGTATCACCTCACACTGCTCCGAATGGCCATGATCAAAAAGTCTACAAACAATAAATGCTGGAGAGGGTGTGGAGAAAAGGGAACCCTCCTACACTGTCTGTAGGAATGTAAATTGGTTCATCCACTATGGAGAATGGTATGGAGGTTCCTTAAAAAACTAAAAATAGAGCTACCATATGATCCTGTAATCCCACTGCTGGACATATAACTAGAAATGATAAAAGCTCTAATTTGAAAAGATATACACACCCCAATATTCATAGCCTTACTATTTACAATAGCCAAAATATGGAAGCAACCTAAGTGTCTACCGACGAATGGATAAAGATGTGGTATACATATAAAATAAATATTACTCAACCTTAAGAAGAATGAAATACTGCCATTTGCAGCAACATGAATGGACCTAGAAATTAGCATACTGAGTGAAGTAAGTCAGAGAAAGACAAATGTTACATGATACCACTAATATGTAGAGTATAAAAAAATAATACAAATGAATTTATTTACAAAACAGAAACAGACTCACAGACATAGAAAAAAACTTATGGTTACCAAAGATGAATGGGGGGGAGGGATAAATTAGGAGTATGGGATTAACAGATATATACCACTACAAATAGAAAAGATAAACAACAGGATTTACCATATAACACAGTGAACTATATGTAATATAGTTGTCATAACCTATAATAGAAAAGAATCTGAAAAATACATATATATATATACACACACACACACGTATATGTATAAATGAATCATTTTGTTGTACACCTGAAACTAACAAATTGTAAATCAACTATACTTCAATTCAAAAAGATCACCATAGTAAATAAAATAATAATGAATGTAATATTTTGAAATATTGTGTGAATTACCAAAATGTGACTGTCATGAAGTGAGCAAATGCTATCTAAAAAATGGTGCTGACAGAGTTGCTTGACACAGGGTTGACACAAACCTTCAATTTATTAAAAAAAAAAACCCACAATATCTGCAAAGTGCAATATATATATAAAATCCAACCATTAAAAGAAGGAAATCCTGCTATTTGTGACAAGTGGTTGGACCTTGAAGACATTATGCTATGTGAAATACATGTCAGAAAGAGAAAGACAAACACTGTATGATCCCACTTTCCTGCAGAATATAATATCACCAAACTCATAGCAACAGAGAGCAGAATGGTTGTTGCCAGGGGCTAAGGGCTGTGGGAAGTGGGGAGACATTGGCCAAAGGGTAAAAACTCTTGGTTATAAGATGAACAATTTCTGGGGATCTAATGTAAAGCTTGGTGACTATAGTTAACAATACTATATTGTATATTTGAAAGCTGCTATGAGAGCAGAGCTTTAATGTCCTCACTGTAATAGTAACGACAACAAAATGACAATTATGTTAGGTAAAAAATGTGTTAACTAACCTCATTGCAGTAAACATTTTACAGTATATATGTGTATTAAATCATTATATTGTACACCTTAAACTTAATGTTATTTGCCAATTATATCTCAATAAAGCTGAAAAAGTAATCTTCCTTAACATTCATATATTTAATATTCTTTTAAAGAGAACAAAAGTTTTGTGTTCTTTATAGGATCCTAAACCATTTGAGGAATTGAAAGTGAAGAAAAATCGATACTTTGGTACTTGATGTGGCCTTTGGTGTAAAAAAAATATGATTTCCACGATTCACAGTATATTCTGTGAAAAGCTTCTATCTTTATTAGCTACAATTACTTCATGAAAATATTTTGTTATTTAGCAGGTGTTTCTTTTGTAAGTTTGGCATTTCACACCAGGAAGCTAGGCTCATGGTATACAATTTAATATGTTAGAAAGCTTTAGTTGAAGTAGAATCACGTGATTAAACAACTGGCCTTTGAATTAGAAGGCTAAATAAACACACAATAAATGACAATAACTGTCCTGAAGATATTTTCAGAAATTCATTTATTAGCGCCCCCCGCTTCTCTCTCTGTCACACACACACACACACACACACACACACACACACACACACACACAGACACACACAAGTACGGGTTAGATTACTAAAGTATTTTTAATAAAAGTATAGCTGTTAAAAAAATTGATTCCTTCAGCTCTGTGAAAAGTGTCACCATGAGAATATTTTCCTGACTTCAGTCCATTTCCTTTAATGGGAAGTTAGTGTTATTTTGGACTATGGACAGAGGCTGCTTTACTGCCAAATGTTATGTGAAAATTTTTTTCAAAATTGGAGTTTTAAATTAAATCAGTAGACAATATCTCTTTGAATAAGTTAGATGTTGAACACCTATTTAATACAGAATTGTGCTTTATTTGTGATCAACATTCTAGGGAACATGATGAAAGATGAAATCTATGTGAACATATTTTGATTTTGCTGTGTTTTCAAACATCATGAAATTATTCATTTATTTATTTTCTTATCTATTGGTTATCTTCTTTATTTAGAATGTAAGCTATATAAGTGCAGGTACCATGCTGTCAAGTTTACTGTAATATTGAACAGTGCCTGGCATATAGTTAGCACTCAAAAATTTCGTTGAATGAATTAAAGTCATATATTTATTAGAAGCATGTGCATTTTACTCCATCTTTACTGGCCAGAATTAACTTTACCATTTTTTTAGTACAATTCAACATCAGAATAGCATGCTTTATTCCAAAATGGAAATTCATTATCTCCACATGTTATAAGATGGACATTTCTTTGGTTATTTCTTTTCAAACTACTGACTTAGAAAGAATGGGCCTTTTGGTTTCAGAAGCCATTATTGATTAATTGTCTAAGATACACTAAATTCTGGGGCATAGAGGAATTAAGACTTATATAAACCCTCAAAATTTCAGATTGAAAATAAAAAAATAATTAGTAAGCATGTGCATGATACTGAATATCTGGATGGCTAACAGTTTTTCCCCCGTTTTAATCCTACTCTTTGGCATAATGTCAGTATAGCTATAGATTATTGTATTTGTGATATTTCAAAATGCTCCATCTGGCCCAACAATTTTTGAAGTACTTTCACAGATTGTTAATTTTATATCTTAATTTTCACACATACTGTAGTGTGTGTGAAAAGATATAAACATATCTATCACATATATAAATGTGTATGTACTATATGTATATATACATATGTGTACATATACACACACACATACATACATGTATTCGGTTTTGTGAACAGAATTTAGTTTGCTAATCTACACTAACTGCACTTATAGAAAAGTGTGCATGAATTGTTAAAATGCCTCTACTGTAAACTTTAGCCTATTATTTCTATGAAAATATCAAAACATTAACTGTATAGACATCATGAAGCAAAGGAAAAAGAACTCCAGCCCTCTTATTTATGTTGAAAACTGTTAAAAACACTACCCCTGAGTAAACCTGTAACCTGTTGTTCTCTATCCAATGTTATTCAGTTCTCATATTTTTGGCAACAGACACCACTATTTCAACACTTTGAAAAACTTATCAATTTCCAAACTCCTGGAGTTGCTCAAGTCCATCACTTCACCATTCACAAATATTCTTCAAATAGCAGTCATCAGTAAAGCATGAGCAAACATTGAGATATTTTAAAACACACTGTAGTATGGAACTTCACAAGTGAACTTTAAAAACTTTAACATTGTTTTTAGAATATAGACTTTTTAAAACTCATTTTTATACTATGTAAAGCTAAAATTCTGTCAATAGTATACCTATGACTAAAAGTCATTTAAAAGAAGTCACTCAGTATGATCATTAACATTTGTTCTCAGTTATTCAGACTCACTCTAACTAAATTACAGTAAATTTCCATATTACAATTACCCTCTCACATTACTTTACAAAGAATAGTCCTAGTTCCCTATATTATCTACATAAAATCTAATCTTTGTAATACACCATTGATAATTTTCTCCTTCAATACAGAACAAAAAAAACCTTTTTTTCAAAGTATCTTAATTAAGTTATTCCTTAGTAATAACTTTAGCTCTCAGAAGTCAATGTAGGCTTTTTTACAATGGAAGGCCATTAGCTATAGAAATGCTAGTCTCTCAGAGACTTTGATTCTCCTTTATGATTGGAAAAGTCACTTATTTCACCTAGGTCTCTACCTATTTGCCTGCAGTTATTTTAAATGCAGAGCTTCCACTTGCTAATATCGTTTATTCAATAGTGTTATCATCCTAATAATTTACTCCTAAAAGAAAGCATTTCAATGCATAATTGAAGAGATTTGTTATATACAGTGTACATAACAAAGTTTACATTTCTTGAATATCACTCTAAGGCTATTTATGTTAAACAGACATTCTTACCATCAACTCTCCTTCTCTTTTCCCCCCCCAGCTTTATTGAGATATAATTGACATATAACACTGTGCAAGTTTAAGGTATACAAAATGATGATTTGATACATGTATATATTGTGAAACAATTAACACCCTAAAGTTACTTAACACATTCATCACCTCACGTAATTACATTTTTTGTGTGTCCTGTGAACATTTAAGATCTATTCTTTCAGCAACTTTCAAGTATATGATACAGTATTGTTAAATATAGTCCCCATGCTGTGTACTAGATCCCCAGAACTTAATCAGCATTGTACTAATTGACCAACATCTCCTTTTCTCTACATCCAAGCCCCTTTTAACCACCATTCTACTCTGAGTTTGGCTTCTTTTAGATTCACCATGTAAGTAAGAGCTCACAGTATTTATCTTTCTACGTCTGACTTATTTCACATGGCATAATGTCCTCAAGTTCCACACACGTTGTTCCAAATAGCAAGATTTCCTCCTTTTACATGTGTGAATAATACTACTGTGTGTGTATGTGTGTGTTTGTGTGTATGTGACATTTTCATTATCCATTCATCTGTCAATGGGCATTTAGGTTGTTTACATGTATTGAGTACTGTGAATAATGCTGAAATAAACCTGGGGGTGCAGATATATCTTCAAGGTAGTGATTTCATTTTCTTTGGATATATACCCAGAAGTGGGATTGCTGGATCATATGATAGTTTCATGTTTAATTTTTTGAAGAACTTCCATACTGTTCTCCATAGTGTTTGTTATCAATTTACATTTCAACCAATAGCACACAAGGGTTCCCTTTTCTTCACACCCTTGTCAACACTTGTTATTTCTTTTCTATTTGATAATGGCCATTCTAACATGTGTGAAGTGATATCTCATTGTGGTTTCAACTTGCATTTACTTGATAATCAGTGGTGTTGAGCATCTTTTCGTGTACATGTTGGCCATTTGTATGTATTCTTTAGAAAAAAAAATCTATCAGATCTTCTGCCTATTTTTTAGTGAGGTTATTTGTTTTCCTGCAATTAATTTCTTCATATATTTTGGATATTGACCTCTTATCTGATAATGGTTGGTAAATATTTCTCCCCTTCTGTAGGTTGCCTTCTCATTTTGTTGATTATTTGGTTTGCTGTGCAAAAGCTTTTTAGTTTGATGTAGTTCTACTTGTTTATTTTGCTTTTGTTGCTTGTGTTTTTGGTGTCATATCTAAAAACTTGTGGTCAAGGAGCATTTTTCCTATGTTTTCTTCTAGGAAAGTCTTAAATGTAAGTCTTTAATCCATTTTGAGTTAAGGTTTGTGAATGGTATAAGATAGAGGCCACAATTCATTCTTTTTATTCGAATATCCAGTTTTACCAGTACCATTTATTGAAGAGACTATCCTTCCCCACTGAGCATTCTTAAAAGACTGAGGAAGTAGTTGTCTCACCCCACTCTTCCTTTCCATGCAAGGGGAACTCTTTCTAGCTGGGGAGTTCCTTCTTGGTGTTGAGTAATGCCAGATTGGCAATCAGATGATACAGGCAAAATGAAGCAGTTTTCCTTAACTTTTTGTGCAATTATTCTCAAATTTTTTATTCTAGTGTGTTGCTGAAATTTCTTAATTGGATTCCAGAGCTCTCCCAGAGATGTTTATGTTTGTGGATGTGTCTAATTGTTAGTCTTTGTAGAAGTATGGAGGCGGGGGTCTCCTACTCAACCATCTTGGTGGCATCACTCCCTTAAGGCAGATTATTGAAAACCATGGTAACAGTGTGTACAAAGACGAACAGTGAGAAATGGCTAAGTCCTTCTGAACAACACTAACTATATAAATAATAAGATGATATTCAACACAGATCAGCCTTTCAGGACAAAGACTGATTTTATTATTGCACTTATCTATTTAGTTCCCTAATTCTATAGTTATGATTAGGGATGCTATTACCACAAATGTAGCACAGATAGAAATACATGCATGAATAGTCAATTGTATTTAAAATAAAATGCTTCAAATCAAGTAACAGGACTTCAGAATAGCACACTCCACTGTATTTTCCTTAAATTGAATTTTTAATAATTTATCATCCATGCTATATTTTCCCATATGTCAGAGTAAGATTCCACATTGTTCAGAGAAAGTGATAAAACTAATTACAAAATGTCTATACTAATTGTACCTCCGAAGATACACTATGAACTTAATAAAAACAGAAGATGGAAGGCACTCAAACTATCATGTCATAAGACTGAACTGCCAGGTACTAGATGATTTGAGGTGCAATGACACATTTCTATTTTCAAATAAAATAGACAATTTAAAAAGTAACTATTTAATAAAAATAGAGTATGTAGTTGAGAAAGCATACTGAAAAAGCCCTTTCACTTCTGTTTGGAGATAGGAAAACTGAGAGTTTTTTTATCCACATAGGAAACAAATTAATCAAGCAATGAACTCTGATGACACGACCTCACACATTTCAATAATCTTTGTCACAATGTGCATTTAAAGAACAGCAAGTAAGGGTATAACTGTACAGAAGAAGTTGAGCCACAACCAACTGAACTAAGGTAAAGAGAACAAACTTCATATATAAAAAGTAAAAGCTGACCTTGCAATATTTCAAGTCTACTCATGATGGAGCACTTTGGAAGTTATTTGAGGATGGAAGTTTTCATACGATCACAGTTGGCTTCCAGTAACATCTCAGTGACACACATAATATAGTGTGGATCTTTTCATTTCAGGTAGTTTGTGATTAAGAATGACATACTACTGAGTGATAAGTATTCAAATTCTGGGTTTGGCAGCATGTGTTAAGGGACATGAACTACTCACCTCCTATTGTCTTCCTCTTGAGGTGTCATATGTGGATAAGTGACATTAGAAGCCAGATGAATCCATGTATCTATTCTAATGTGTGCTTTCTTGACAGGAAACTCATGGAAAGACTATTTTCTTTTTAATAGCTGCCACCATCCACTTTCCAAACTAGAAGTATTGGGATGGTGGGGCTTGCAGTATAGGTGAATGGGGATGGAAATAGGAAATGAGAGCACAAAAATCATTAATATTTGGATGGATTTGGACTTAATAGAGAAAAGTCCAATAATACTGGGAAAAAATGATACCCTAAAGAGATTCTGAAGTAAAAATGGTTATTTTCTTTGAATGGTAAAAATAGAACTACCATTACATTAAAATGCAAGTTTTAAAAATTTAATGAGATGTTTAAAAAGTCTAAGATATAGTTAAAGCCTACCTAAGGAAGACCTGTATCAGCTATAATTCGTGAAATGTCAGTTGTCACTTTACATCAGGGAAAATCTTACAGTTTTTAATTAGACAGTGAAAATAAATACTTATGGGTTCATAAACACGGAGGCCGAAGAAGAAACAAATGAACCTAATGTGATCTAATTTTTTAAACAAAGAAAATTTCATAGGTCACACCTTCTCATTTTACCTTATCTGGAGAAAAGTTTGAGCTATTGGAGTAGCTACCAAGGTTTTTACAACAATCTGAAAGTAGAGGAATATAAAAATAAGTTCCTACGAACTCAGACAGACCATTAGGTAAGAGGGAAGTTGCGTCCTTATGTATATAAAAAGTAGCATGCTTTACTCTGTTTATCAGGATCAGTTAACAACATGTGGTCAGCACCTGCTGAATTTTGCAGGCACCAGAACATTCAAAAAGGATTTTTAGCACCTACCAAATTTGAAAAATGAAAGAAGACTGAAATTGACTAATAATAATCATCTAATAATAACAGCTAATATTGTGCTATATTTCAGTCAGGCACTCTGCATTACATTAACACATATAATAATTATAATTTGATGATATACAAACTATGAGTAACTTCATTTTACAAAGCAGGAAACTGAGGCAAAAAAGCAAGTGGAATTAAATAAAATAACTCATGTTATTTAGCACAGTGCCTGACACATAAAAGTTAGTCAACAAATATTACATTAAAATAATAATTAATGCTTCCCAAGCTCACAAAAATAAGCTATTAGAAATATTCAAATTCAGATTGATTGATTAATCATTTCAGATTGATTCTGGACACTGTACACTTAATCATTACACTGTACTTCAGAAAATATATTACCTCTAAAGGATCAGTTATACTCCAAAAGTGTAGTTGTGTCATTAAATGGTTGCCAAAAGATAACATGGGAGAGGCAGAATGGACTAAAATATCCAGGTCTATGAGGATAAGCTGCCTAGCAATAGCTAAATATTTTACATAGAAATGTTACTATACTTCATATACTTTCAAATGTCAGTATCATTAAAGGGCAAAAGTTAGATTTATTTTAATAAAGCAAAGGAATTTTTCATATATCTCTAGAAGAACTAAGCAGAGATATAGAGGTATGCAGTCTCACATCCTATATATTTACTTTCCTTATAACTATTTTATTGCCCAAAGCTCTAAGGCTTGGAATAAGTCTCAAAGAACAGAGGAATACATGGTGAGAATTTTCCTTAATCCTAGATCCTGGAAAACAAATTTCAAACACTTAACTTCCTGTTCCTTGTCACCAGAAATGCAATCTATCCAACAGATACCATGCTTTTAAAAAACACCATTAATGTTCACTATTCATCTCCTTGGATATACATCTCACTTGCTGGACCTCATCACCTGATGCACAGGATCTTATTACTCCTCAGCCTTCCTGATCATGACTCCTGTCTCTGTTCATGAGCCTTTAGCTATCACAGACATATTTTTTACCTCAACAGGAAGAATGGAAAAGAAGAGACAGATTTAAAGAGAGCAACAAAGGAAAAACCAGCAGGGCTTTGTAACTACTTGTATACGGAGTATTCAGGTAGTAAAATTTTTAAAGTTAAAGATGACTTCCACAAACTCACAGCAAGCATCATTCTCAGTGGTGAAAAACTGAAAGCATTTCCTCTAAGATCAGGAACAAGGCAAGGAAGTCCACTCTTGACACTATTATTCAACATAGTTTTGGAAGTCCAAGCCATGCCAATCAGAGAAGAAAAAGAAATAAAAGGACTCTAAATTGGAAAAGAAGAAGTAAAACTGTCACTGTTTGCAGATGACATGATACTATACATAGAAAACCCTAAAGATGCTACCAGAAATATCCTAGAGCTCATCAATGAATTTGGTAAAGGTGAAGGATACAAAATTAATACACAGAAATCGCTTGCATTCCTATACACTAACAATGAAAGATCAGAAAGAGAAATCAAGGAAACAATCCCATTTACCACTGCACCAAAAAGAATACAATACATAGGAATAAACCTACCTAAGGAAGCAAAATACCTGTACTCAGAAAACTATAAGATACTGATGAAAGAAATAAAAGATGACACAAACATATGGAAAGATGGACCATATTCTTAGATTGGCAGGATCAATATTGTCAAAATGGCTATACTACACAAGGCAATGTACAGATTGAATGCAATCCCTATCAAATTAGCAATGTCATTTTTCACAGAACTAGAACAAAAATTTCACAATTTTTATGGAAACGCAAAAGACAATGAATAGCCAAAACAATATTCAGAAAGAAACACGGAACTGGAGGAACCAGGCTCCCTGACTTTCAGAGTATAGTACAAAGCTACAATCATCAAAACAGTATGATAGTGGCACAGAAACAGAACTATAGATCAATAGAACAGGATAGAAAGTCCAGAGATAAACCCACACATCTATGGTCACCTAATTTATGACAAAGTAAGCAAGAATATACAATGGAGAAAAGACAGTCTCTTCAATAAGTGGTGCTAGGAAAACTGGACAGCTACATGTAAAAGAATGAAATTAGAACACTCCCTAACACCATACACAAAAATAAACTCAAAATGGATTAAAGACCTAAATGCAAGACCAGATACTATACAACTCTTAGAGGAAAACATAGGCAGAACACTATTTGACATAAATCGCAGCAAGATCTTTTTTGACCCACTTTCTAGAGTAATGAAAATAAAAACAAAATTAAACAAATGGGACCTAATCAAACTTAAAATCTTTTGCACAGTAAAGGAAACCATAAACATAATGAAAAGACAACCTTTAGAATGGTAGAAAATATTTGCAAATAAAGCAACTGACAAGAGATTAATCTCCAAATATACAAAGAGCTCATGCAGCTCAATATCAAAAAAATAAAAAACCCAATCAAAAAATGGGCAGAAGACTTAAATAGACATTTCTCCAAAGAAGACATACAGATGGGCAAGAGGCACATGAAAAGATGCTCAACATCACTAATCATTAGAGAAATGCAAATCAAAACTACAATGAATTATCACCTTACACCTGTCAGAATGGCCATCACCAAAAAATTTACAAACAAATGCTGGAGAGCATTGAAAAAAAGGAACCCTCCTACACTGTTGGTAGGAATGTAAACTGGTACAGCCACTATGGAGAACAGTATGGAGGTTCCTTAATAAAATAAAAATAGAGCTAACATATGATCCAGCAATCCCACTCTTGGGCATATATCTGGAGAAAAGCATAATTCGAAAAGATACATGCACCACAATATTCATTGCAGCACTATTTACAATAGCCAAGATATAGAAGCAACCTAAATGTCCATCAACAGAGGAATGGATAAAAAAAATATGGTACACATATACAATGGAATATTACTTAGTCATAAAAAAGAATGAAATTGTGTCATTTGTAGCAACACGGATGGACCTAGAGATTTTTATACTGAGTGAAGTAAGTCAGATAGAGAAATACAAATAAATATTATATGATATTGCTTACATGTGGAATCTAAAACAGGGCACAAATAAACTTATCTACAAAACAGAAGTAGAGTTATAGATGTAGATAACAAACTTATGGTTACCAGGGGGTAAGGTGGGAGGAGGGATACATTGGAAGTTTGGGTTTGACATATACAGACTACTATACATAAAATAGATAACTAAAAGTACCTACTGTATAGCACAGGGAATTCTACTCAATAATCTGTAATGGCCTATACGGGAAAAGGATCTAAGAAAGAGTGGATATATGTATATGTATAACTGATTCACTTTGCTTTACACCTGAAACTAACACATTGTAAATCAGTTCCACTCCTATATTTTTTTTTAAAGAGAGTGAGATTAAATGGTCCAAGTAAAATTAAAGCTTATCCTTTATTATAAGCTAAAGTTTTACAAGGCTAAATAACCAAATATACTATAATGTAAATACTGTCTTTGTTCAAGAAAACCCCTTATTAGCTGTTACTGATAACCAATGAAAAGTCTTCATTAAGAGTTGCAAGGATATATTAATTTATTCTTAAAATTATTACACTAGATTAGATATGTCAATTGTGTAAATTGGATCCACTAATTGAAGACAGCAATGCTTTGCAAAATATTTTTTTACTGTGATATATAATCACTTGGCTGTAAGTATGCATTATAGACATGGTACAAAATTGATGACCCAGGACTTAATTTACTTCAAATGGAATGTAGTTAATGAAATAATGGATTCTAATAATAATAACAGGTATCATTTATTGAGCCCATACTATACACTGGGTATTGGATTCAGGATTTACTTATACTATTTCTAACCCTCACAACAATGTTGCTGGGGATCTGTTTGACCGCTATTCAGTGTATGAAGAAACTGAAGACCAGAGAAGTTAAATCACTTGTCCAAGATCACACAGAATTAAAAATCTTCTGCTTGAGGTAAAAGATGGAGATATTTTAATCTAAATACAATGTAGCCTTTCTGCTAACAATGAACTTTTATCCATTTTCACTTATGGGCGAATAAAACGTCTAAGAACAGGCATTCCTGGGGGATAAATTGAAAGAAAAGAGTGGTAGGCCATCATTCTTTAAAATCAATAGGAGTGAAAGCAGAAATAAAGGTCAGTGACTTAAAATTTTACTGATAGAAAAGCTCTGATTTCATAAGCAGAGTAATACCCCACGCCTTGCCAAAAATGTCTATGTCATAATCCCTGGAATCTGTGAATGTGTTGTTATGTGGCAAAGGGGTGTTAAGGTGGCTGGTGGAATTAAGGTTGCTTAACAGCTGACCTTAAAAATGGGGAAAACATCCTTGATCATCTGCATGGGAGCAGTGCAATAACATGGATCTTTAAAAGCAGAAGAGGAAGACAGAAAAGGAGGTCACAGAGATGTCACAATAGAGGAAGAGGCAGGAGAGATTCAAAGCATGAGAAAGATCAATCAGCCATTACTGGCTTTGAGGATGAAGGAAGGGGACTATGAGGCAAAGAATGTTGGTAGCCTCTTGAAGCTGGGAATTACTCTCATTGACAGCCAACAATGCAAAAGGGAGCTCAGCCCTACAACTGTAAGAAACTGAAATCTGCCAACAACCTGAATGAACAAGGAAATGCAGTCTCCTCTAGTAAGTCAAGAAAGGAAAACAGCTCTGCAGACGCCTTGATTTTAGCCCACTGAGACCCATACTGGATTTCTGATCTACAAAACTCTAAAATAATAAACTAGTGTTGTTGTAAGCCCTTAAGTTTGTATAATGTATTATGGCAGCACTAGAAAACTAATACACCTCTATATACTTATTTCAGGGTTACTATTGTGATAGATGCCTCCTGCTTCCTCTTCCAATTCAGACTCCCCATTCTTCTTCAATTGTTTTCCCATCTTGATGTTTCCTACTCCTGTAATACTTGGTGCTGCATTTATTGTTTAAAATCTATTGAAAGTTTCCTAAAGAAAGATGCTATAAAAATACTACAAATAATCAATACTAAAGATACTCTTCAGGTTCTTGCAGGATTTATAGGTAATAAGCATTTTAACAACTGCTATATTCCTACAGTGAGTTCCTCTGTATGACTGAACTGTGCTCAGTGCCTCAACATGCTTGATACAAGTTGAGCTTTTTAGATTCCACATATAAGTGATACTGTACAGTATTTGCCTTTCTCTTTCTGACATCTCACTTAGCATAATTTCATCAAGGTCCATCCATGTTGTCACAAATGGCAGGATTTCATTCTTTCTCATGGCTGAATAATATTTCATTGCATATATATATATATATATATATATATATATATATATATATATATATATACCCCACACATTCTTAATCCATTCATCACTGATAGATACTTAGGTTGAGTCCGTATATTGGCTACTGTAAATAATCTCTTACAGTAAACACGTGATTGCTGGATCATAGTTTTATTTTCTGAGAAAACTCAGTAATGTTTTCTATAGTGGCTATACCAATTTACATTCCCACCAGCAATGCACAAGCATTCCTTTTTCACCACATCCTCGTCAACACTTGTTATCGCCTGTCTTCTTGATGATAGCCATTCTAACAGGTGTGAGGTGATATCCCATTGTCGTTTTGATTTGCATCTACAAAAAGCTGAACTCACAGAAACAGAGATTAGAATGGTGGTTACTAGGAGTTGGGGGGGTTGGGAAATTAGAGAGATTGTCAAAGGGTACAAATTTACAGTTAGAATATGAGTAAGTTCTGGGGAATCTAATGTACAGTACTGTGATTATAGTTAACAGTACTGTGTTATACACTTCAAAGCTGCTAAAAGACTAGATCTTAAATGTTCTCACCACACACACACAAATAATTGTCTGACATGATAGAGGTATTAGCTAACACTGCACTGGTAATTATATATCAACATATAAATGTATCAAATCAATACATTGTACTCCTTAAACTTACACAATGTCATGTTAATTATATCTCAATAAAAAACATGCTTGATAACACCCAGGATACCTTACAGATTTTTAATGAATCAATGACTCTCTTTTTCAGTGGTGCACTAAAGCTGGCTTCCTACAGTCAATTTGTAAATTGCCAGGAATTCTGCAAGCTGGCTGTTAAACACAGCCATGGTTAAGCATAAGTAAATTAAATAAACTTATAATTAAATAAATAATGTTAAAAAAGCAAAGGAATAAACGCTCAAAATTCACCATCACTTTACTATTTTACCACATTTTACTATTATCTGTTCTCTTGAGCCATTTATATCTACTGTATTGTATGTGTATGTTGGTGTGCTACTGTACATTTCTCCCCAACTCCATCATGTTGGTAGATTGAGCCATAGAGGGAATAGTAGTCACACAATGGAAATTGACAAACTTCTGATTCTACAAATCAAGTCTTAATTAATTGTTTTGTTCACTATTTAGATTTATGAAAGTGATGGAGGAATGTTAATAATGCAGATTAAACTTAGGAGTGTGACTGTCAAGTCTATGGCCATTGTATTGGTGAATGTCACAAAAATTGAATATTCTTCTGAGTTTCAAAACTATCATTTGAATCAACAAAGATGGAACTCACATTATTGATGAAAGAGTGAACTCTCAATACACATATTCATTGTTCCAGTTTGTTTAAGTCACTAACATAAAGAGAAATATCACCTAACATTCATGGCAAAATTTCATTATTTTGTTAATTGCAACCATAGTTGGCTACAATATAAGAATTCATCAAAAATCAATGAAATCATTCCCTGAAAATCAATTGGTTATAAGGAATTTACAATAAAGGATACTGCATATTTTATTATTATTTGTAAATTAGGTGCTACATATCTCTAGTATCAGTAAAATATATATAATACTTGTTCATATATATTAAAATATTCTATATCTATATGTATACTTATATTTCATGCCTGTTTTTTCCAGACAGCCAGAGTTGTTAAACATTTCCCAGCACACCATTGTCTAATCATTTCACTTTTTATATTAATTTCCATTCATTGTGCCTAAAAATTTAGACTTTGGTATACAGATGCAGAAAAGAGCAAACACAAACTCCTGCCACTTAAAAAAAGGCATAATATCCTAAAAATTTAGACTTTGGTATACAGATGCAGAAAAGAGTAAACACAAACTCCTGCCACTTAAAAAAAGGCATAATATCCAAGGGTAATAAGAATCTTAACTGTTTTGACATGTGACAAACGCAAAGGTAACCGTGTCATTTTTCTTATCTATGAAGTGCAGTATTACCAAAATTTGAGGGAAAAGGAACCTATAAAATGACTCTGTACACAAAGCCCAAGGTAGTCTCTTTGTGTCTTAAGAGTCAAGGGGTTAGGACCCTATATTAGAATTTGACTTCTTCACATCTTCTATTCTTAGAAAACCAAAGCATTACAGATGTCCACATCGACTCTTCAGCCTAATCTTCCTTTATATTCCTATAGGAAAGGCTATGGTCTTTCCTTATCTCCCAAACATACATTGTGCTTTCCAATTTCTGTCCCTCTCCTCAAACTCTTCTTTTCACTTGGGATGACCCCTCCTCACAAACTCCTAGTTGAAGAGTCTTATCCTCAGTACACCACTAAGATTAATCATCAGTTTGGAATCCACTAATCTGTTCTAAGAAGGCTGATGGTATTCTCAAAAGACTCCTCATGATTTGTTCTAATACCCAAAGCATTTTGTAAGCTTGAAAGTATGTTATATATATGTGTGTGTGTGTATATATATATATATATATATCACTGTATAATATATGTAGTGCTATGTATATTATATATATCATATATATTATATATAATCAATATGTTATATATACATACCACTATGTATAATTAGTTATATATGTATTTATACATATATAGTTACATAATTATATATATAATTATATATAGTTATACATATGTATTTACATGTGAGTGTTTTACAGATGGTAAAGCTTACAAATGTAAACTGTTAACATTACTGCATTCTTTGTTACCATCATAAGTTTTCAAAATGACTGGCCTCCTTTCCTCTTCATTCTTACCACCTGTTGTTTTTGACTCACAACAGCAAGAGGATTTAATTCCTTGAAATAAATTAGGAAAGTTAGGAATGCTGATAAATGAATTGGAGAGCTGGCATTACAGATAGCCATTATATTCACAAGGGACAATTAATGGTGGATTTGGCAGTCTGATTTTAATCAGTTTTTTGCACAAGGGAATGTTTGAAGATCATGCCGAGGAAAGATTATTCTGGCTGAACTATGCAATGTGGATTGGAGCAGAGAGCTATGTAACCATAGGATAGAGCTATTAAATAACAATAATAATAATCATAATAACAACAATGAGGAGGAGGTGGAGGAGTTCACAGAGGAGTGGAAGGAAGTGAAAGAGGAGGGAGAGAAATAGCATCTGTAGTTAATTACCAAGCACTATATACAAAAATACTAAAAATAATTATCTCTGGCAATATTTACAATTTTCAGCATTGGCATTATCTCCATTTTGCAAATAAAGCAACAGAAGCTCTGAGGCATTGAGTATTGTGCACAAGGGCACAGCTGATAAGTTTTATCTGAAATGTAAATCCAGGCAGCGTGACTCTAGAGCCTAAATTCGAAGACACTCTGTTGAATAATTTAGAGATGTGATCTCTTTGAGGCTCCTATACACCTATGATGGCCCAAGATGAGATAAACTCAAACAGTATTTTGATAAAATTTCACTTTAGGACTCTAAATTCAACAACACTTAGTTTACAATTGCAAATATATTTGTATGTTCCTATTGGGCACTACAATAGACACTAAAAATATGTACTATAACAGTAGGTTGAAACGGATTAAAACCAGAAAATATGGAAATCCCCAAGAATCTCAGAACTCAGGAGAGAGTTTATATCAATCCTCAAAAGTAGCTAAACAGAAACTCTTTACAATCAAGGTTAGGTTCAAGATATCAGTCTTATTCACTGTTAATAAGGGATCATCAAATTTTCTAATTGAGTGTTTACATATCCCACCAAGGATGATAATGACATATGTTTAAGCATCCATAAACAATCATATATAAACAATCTAAACTAAGCTTATTACATACAAGGAAATTTACAAATGAGTAAGTGTACTTTCCATACTTGCCATGGCTAACCATATTTAATGATTCTTTTCTAAGTTTTGTGACTGAAAATGGATAAATCAGTGTCTCTCTGTTGAAATATATCCATGTTTTAACAGTCCCTCTATATATTCACTTGCAAACTTTTCTCATTTGCAAAACACATCTTTAGTACAATGGTAATTCAATCATAAGAAACTCTCTGGTAAACAGATATACCCCCTACAAGAAAATGGAGAAAAAGAAAAAAGAAAATTCCCACTGTGTAATAACTCTTACACACAAATAAAAGCACAAAATAACTTATAATTGTCCAGCAATAACTTGGACATTATACACCATATCTTACACACACACACACACACACACACACTCACTCACACACAAACACACAGCTTAAACAGTGCAGAAGAGAAGGGAAAGGACAATGTATCCAACGATGAAGACATCCAAAAGCCCAGAGCCAAAAGAGATCAGGTGCTAAAACTTTTACAGTAACAGAATTAAATAGTCCCCATGCAAAGTGAACCAATTAGTCATCCAGATGTTTCCAGCTGGATATTTAGTGTACGGAAATGAAAAGATCCCATTTGACTCACTTTTTTCCCACATTATAGGCAGCTGCTAATAGTAGTAATTGCAAAGCAATTTAGTAAATATACTTTGAACCATGAAATTATAAAGCTGAGTATATCCATCTCATCATATTTAGGTCCTTAGTGTTACAAGAAATTATTTTTTGATGTAATCCTCCTAATAGATTTTGTTGTTGTTGTTACAATTGTTTTCTTACCTGATTTTCTCCTTGCATAGCTTGATTTTCAACTTTGTTCTAAAGGGAAAAAAAAAATTCTTGAAGAAAATACAGCAAAGGAAAAGAAAATCAAAACTTTCAAAAAAGTTAAGCTGTTAAAAAAGCAAAGATAAGATGAATTATGTGGGTAATTTCTGCACATTGGATTTTAATTCTATTTCTGTGGGAATTGTTTAAATGCATTAAATAATATTATCTTAATGCTGTTATTTAATCATCTACAAATTGACCTGACTCTATTTATAACCAAACAACATTTCTACATCTTATAAAATATTTATGTTTGGAGAAACTTTGAAACTAAGATCTTTAAGATAAAAATGTCATCTCTCAAGCTTCTGGCACCTCTCCCATTCAAGATTACTAATTTGTCTTCTGAAATAATATGTATATGTATTTAGCTCTCATCCCCACAGCCTGAGATAAAATTCACCTGAGTCTGGAGACTTGCGCTCTTGTCAATTTCATTTCTCAGAAAAGAAAACCATGATAAAAACTATTTCTCTGGTCCAAATTCTGACTATGAAAGAAGAATTATTTAGAAGTCACAGAAGCCTTGGGAAAGAGTGACCATGTTATCTTATAGTTAGTAAGTAGTAATGAAGGAAGGGAATGGTAGGCATAGTCAGACACATGTCTTGCTATTAATAGAATGACATTTCCAGCAGCTGTCCAAATAATTCAAGTCCCCCATCACAACTATAACTTACCTCAGAGTCAATATAAAATTCAACCAGCTACAAATTCTGGAATTTAACTATGAGTGAACTTGAGAAACTTCCTACTCTATAGGCTATATAAGTGATAAATTACCTAGTGAGAGAGTTAACATAATTTCCCTAACTTTCAGCTTACTATGCAATCTGCTGCTATGGAGCCAGACATCTAGTCAAACAGTTGGCCAGGAACTAGTTTTTAAATTACACATCTTTAGTCCTTATATTTAACTTTAACTTCTATTGAAAGGGCTAGAAAAATGAGATTGTAGAAGAAAGACCAAAAAGATAAAGTTATTTGAATTGCATAGCTTTATAATTATTTAAGGTTCCCCCCACCCTTGGTATGCTGAAAAATAGAAAGACAGGAAGATGAACTTCAATTTTAAACATATACTGATGGTAAGGCAAAGCAAGAACTGTAGAAGTCAACAGATATGAAAATTAGTTGCATAGGCTCCCTTCACAGAACAGAGAGCCATCCATTTATCTCTGAGTGAAAAGGCTTAAGTATTTGAGTACTGAGTTTAGATCAACTTCAATATAATTATAACATAGTGAATGAAAAGAAGGTAGAAAAAGTGATAATGTTTTAGAACATACAATTACTTATCCATAACAGTGGTATCACAGAAGGCAGAGTAAGACTATGTCTAGTTTACGTTCATAAGCAGTCCCAATTATTTTCACATCTAGGTATTTTCTTTACCAGTACACTTAAGGATCTTTCATTAATAATGTTAGTTCCTCAAATGTTGCTCTTCATTAACACACATTGCTCTGGGTTACTTGGTAAATAAATTAACTGATGTTTTTTTTTTCATTCCTATTTAATCTGTTTAAAGCTATTGAAATCTAACTTCATTGTACTTGAAAAGAAGAAGGAATAAAGGGCATTTTAATGAAAAATTTGTGCATGCCAGAAAGGTTTATGTTTTGAGATGGGAGACAAAGGTTTTTAGATTTTGCTGTTAGATAAGCTCCAAAGAAGATCATTGCAGGTAAAATTAACATGAATGAGTTAAGTCTTGAAGCCAAGAAATCAGTTACTGATCTTTCCTTCTAACTGCTGAGCAGTAAACCATCTGCTTTGTCATTATTTAAATCACATTCCATTCTTCTAACATAGTAATAACTTATGACTATTTGCCATAGCAACGTGGGACTAAGAGGCAACTGGATATGTTTAAAAGGAAGTTGTACAGTAGCCTCTATATTTCACAGGGTTGAAAGAGGTAACAATAGCCTGAGTATATGAAAACACTGCTTGGTAGTCTGATTTCACTGGAATTTTTAAAGTGTACTTTAAGAATTAGTTCTACATTGGAAGTAAAGGCAGGCATTTTTTATACCCCTTTACTCAATATTTCAGGAAGAGTCATATATGAATAACTTTCAGAATGTGTAGTGTTCTATTCCAAACTTCAAAGTACATGAGATTTTACATAAAAGTGATCAATAAGGAAAGAGAGTGCTTTTCTTTATCTTTTTCAGAATTTCCCAGATACAAGAAAATAACCCATAAAATAAACTATTAACCCACACTTGATAGCATTTTCTGTACTGAAAAGCTGGAGAGAGGAAGTCAAAACTTAGGTTTCTTATTATAGAGTGATGCAATCTGCCTCAGATTTAAGCATGAACTAGGTTTGAGGACTGATTCAAAAAACAACACAGAAATAAATTAATTTTTCATGTAATAAAGTGGATTACAGGGACTTTCCTGGTGGTCCAGTGGTTAAAACTCCACACTCCCAATGCAAGGGGCACGGGTTAAATCTCTGGTCAGGGAACTAAAATCCCGCATGCCAAACGATGTGGCCAAGAAATAAAAAAAAAAAAGGATTACAATATGGACTTTGTGAAATATGACTGTCACCATTCCTTCTATTTTTTTATTTTTGCAAAAATTACATTCTATTGATTACCAATTGTTATTTTTACTAGAGTAGAAGGTTAATTGTAAATCCTTGAAAAGTTCTCCAATCTCTCTAAATGGCACTGATAGTTAAATATGGTGATCTGTGATCTTAAGGGGACATATTGGAGAGTTGTAGTTCAATTAATTCCTATTATTTCATTCCAGAAAAAGAAACATCCCTACTCCTCTGAAAGACATTGTCCTTGCTGTCCCAGAACTGAATTTCTACTTATAATGACATCACCTTATCATACTTGTTAGTAAGTATCTTCCCATAACTTAAACTTTAACTATATGAAACCCAATTTTCATTTATTTTATTAACTGGTATAAAACCTCAGTGGTTACCTTTTGATGTATATCCATATTAATTTACTGTGTCCACACTGCTAAATGAGTATGAACGTATCTGTAAACATCCATAACATCAAAAATCTCCTGTTTCCTTCGATATTGTTCTTGCCTAGTACTGTTCTTTGTAATTAAAGAGAAGAGAAAACCCAATAGCATAAATGGTAAAGCCACTAAAGAAAGATTTGCAACTTCATGCTTTGATGACAAATCCATTGAATATTTTCTGACTGCATGGGGCTATACAGTAAAAAAAAAATATATATATATATGATTATACATCAGCATCTGCCAGTAAATGCTTCTTTGTCTTTCTAGGAAGGAAGGACCTTCCACCAGGGACATAAAAGTCCTACTGAGGTTTTTAGTAATACATGATACTACTTTCTTAACCGAGAAAAGATGAATATGCATAAGTATGAAAATTCAATAATTCTTTTGTTTAGCTGATTTAAAATATGCAAACCTAATAATAACAATAGCCCATGAAGCAAATGATATATTTTAAAAGGCCCAAACAGAAGTAACACAAACAAGTTTGTTATATTTGGTTGACCTATATCTCCCTGTCAAACATATTTCGTTTTTTTATTGGAGTATAATTGCTTTACAATGTTGTGTTAGTTTCTGCTTTACAATGAAGTGAATAAGCTATATGTATACATATATCCCCTCCCTCTTGGACTTCCCTCCCATTCCCCCCTCCCATCCTGCCCATCTAGGTCATCACAGAGCACCGAGCTGAGCTCCCTCTGCTGCACCTCAGGTTCCCACTAGCTATCTATTTTACACATGGTATACTTCATATTTAATGTTGTAAGATATTTTGACTCAAATTTTACTGCCCAGGAATTTGTGATAAAAATTTCCTTTACCTCTCTGTTAACACTTGACTCTGATGACAATGCCCTCCTCAGATATATCTCCCTTAACTTCTAATGATTTCCTGGTTCTTCTGATACCTCTAGATCCCTCTCATTCATTCCCTCCTTCACCCCACTTCGCCCTTTCTTTACTTCCTGCTTCGATAAGGTGGTAAAAATATTGAGCCAGAAGACCTGAATTCTACACCCATATCCATGATTTATTCATCGATCAATCATGGAGCAGGACAATTAAACTCTATGATCCTTAGTTTTTTCAACTATAAAATGGGTATGATAGCATCTATCCCTGATGTTCCTTTATTTTTTTTTACCACATCATTTCAAAAAATAATAATTTTGTGTGTATTATAGAATGTCTAGCATTCTTTTCTTATCTCTCAAAGTTGTTAAAATCAGACTAGAATATGGGTTAGTAGTTTATAAATGATTCCTTGCTACATAAAGTCAAATAGTATTATCAAGATTATTATCTCAAAATCTCCAAATTGAGCTTTCTAATCTTCTTCAGCAACAATTCCCAGGGTTTCTGCTATCAGCTGATATGGTGTTAGCTTTCAAAATTATATCTCTAAACCTGATTTCTCACTTTCCAAACACATATAAACAATATTTGAGTCCTACAAAATTGTAATACAAAGTGTGCCGAAAAATTTGGTTATTATCGTTTCTTTTTATTTATAATTCTTTTTTTTTAATTTTTAGTTTATAGTGGAATATAGTTGATTAACAATGTTGTGTTAATTTCTGGTGTACAGTGGAGTGATTCAGTTATACATATACATGTATCTATTCTTTTTCAAATTCTTTTCCAATTTAGATTACTACAGAGTATTGGGCAGAATTCCCTGTGCTATCCAGTAGGTAGGTGCTGGTTATGTATTTTAAATATAGCAGTGTGTACATGTCAATCTCATATACCCAATCTATCCCGCCCATCACCCTTCCCCACCAGTAGCCATAAGTTCATTCTCTAAGTATGTGAGTCTGTTTCTGTTTTGTAAATAAGTTCATTTGTATCATTTTTTTAGATTCCGCATATAAGTGATATCACATGATATTTGTCTTTCTCTGTTTGACTTACTTCACTCAGTATGACAATCTCTAGGTCCATCCATGTTGCTGCAAATGGCATTATGTCATCCTTTTCTATGGCTGAATATATGGCTGAATATATGTGGTACAACTTCTTTATCCATTCATCTGTTGATGGATATTTAGGTTGATTCCATGTCTTGGCTACTGTAAACAGCACTGAAATGAACATTGGGGTGCATGTATCATTTCGAACAATGCTTTTCTCTGGATATATGCCCAGGAGTGCGATTGCTGGATCATATGTTAACTCTATTTTTAGTTTCTTAAGGAACTTCCATACTGTTCTCCATAGTGGCTGTACCAGCTTACATTCCCACCAAACCAACGATGTAGGAAGGTTAACCTTTTCTCCACACCCTCTCCAGCATTATTGTTTGTAGACTTTTTGATGATTGCTATTCTAACAGGTGTGTGGTGATATTTCATTGTAATTTTGATTTGCATTTCTCTAATTATTAGCAATGTTGAGTGCCTTTTCATGTGCTTCTTGGCCATCTGTATAACTAATTTGGCGAAATATCTATTTAGGTCTTCTGCCCATTTTTTTCTCCAGGGAGATACAATTTTTTATTGAAGTGTGGTTGATTTACAATATTATACTAGTTTCACGTACACAACATAGTGATTCTGTATTTTTATAGATTATACTCCATTAAAAGTTACCATAAGATAATGGCTATAATTCCCTGTGCTATACAATATATCCTTGTTGCTTATCCATTTTATACACACTGGTTGGCATCTCTTGATTCCATACCACTAATTTGTCCTTCTTTTATTCCAAAGCTACTTTTCAAAGAAATTCAACAGTGAAAGAATTAAAAGGAACCGAAAGTGAGCAATAAAGACAAATACTGCCATCAGGTAAACACTTAGAAAGGAAGAGTGCTGATGCAGAAAACAAATACTGACTGAACTGGAGAGAGTATTGGGTGTGTAGAGCAAACATCGTGAGGGTAAAAGCTGGAAAGAATAAAACCTGTAAGGAGAAAGATTCCAAATGAAGTAAACAGGGCCAGCCAGCCCTGAATTGGAGCTGAGGGACATGGACCCAGTCACGAGTGAGGGAGCGTCATGAGAGAGAGGATGTCTGACTCTGACTCCACATGAAGGGCAGTTAGAAGCGTCAGAGGCTCACTGCAGAGTCCAAGAGTTCATTCCCTCTTTAGAGGAAAGGGGGCTTGTTACATAAGCAGAAGGATTACCCCTGCCCCATCAACAAGGGATAAGCTGGCTCTCCATGTAAAGGAGAGAAGCCCCCAGGGAGGACAGGTCCTTGCAGAGCCCAGGGCTCTGCCATTTGTCCATAGGACTAATGAAGTGATATGTAATCAAGCGTTCTTGCGCAAACAGGAACGTTAAGAACCTGGGTTATTTTTCTTCTAACATCCTTATTGAAGTATAATTGCTTTACAACGGTGTGTTAGTTTCTGGTTTATAACAAAGTGAATCAGCTATACATATACGTATATCCCCATGTCTCCTCCCTCTTGCGTCTCCTTCCCACCATCTTTATTCCACCCCTCTAGGAGGTCACAAAGCACCGACCTGATCTCCCTGTACTATGTGGCTCTTCCCACTAGCCATTTTACATTTAGTAGTATATATAAGTCCATGCCACTCTCTCACTTGGTCACAGGTTACCCTTCCCCCTCCCCGTGTCCGCAAGTCCATCTTCCACATCTGCGTCTTGATTCCTGTCCTGCCTCTTGGTTCTTCAGAACCATTATTATTATTATTATTGTTAGATTCCATATATATGTGTTAGAATATGGTATTAGTTTTTCCCTTTCTGACATACCTCACTCTATATGACAGACTCTAGGTCCATCCACCTCACTACAAATAACTCAATTTTGTTTCTTCTTATGGCTGAGTAATATTCCATTTTATATATGTGCCACATCTTCTTTATCCATTCATATGTCGGTGGACACTTAGGTTGCTTCCATGTCTTGGCTATTGTAAACAGAGATGCAATGAAAATTTTGGTACATGGTTATTTTTGAATTATGGGTTTCTTAGGGTATATGCCGAGTAGTGGGATGCAGGGTCATATGGTAGTTCCATTTTTAGTCTTTTAAGGAAGCTCCATACTGTTTTCCATAGTGGCTGTATCAATTTACATTCCCACCAACACAGCAAGAATGTTCCCTTTTCTCCACACCATCTCCAGCATTTACTGTTTGTAGATTTTTGATGATGGCCACTTTGACTGGTGTGAGGTGATACCTCATTGTAGATTTGATTTGCATTTCTGTAATGAGTAATGATGTTGAGAATCCTTTCATGTGTTTGTTGGCAATCTGTATATCTTCTTTGGAGAAATGTCTCTTTAGGTCTTCTGCCCATTTTTGGATTGGGTTGTTTGTTTTTTTGATATTGAGCTGTAGGAGCTGCTTGTGAATTTTGGAGATTACTCCTTTGTCAGTTGCTTCATTTGCAAATATTTTCTCCCTTTCTGAGGGCTGTCTTTTCATCTTGATTATGGTTTCCTTTGATGTGCAAAAGCTTTTAAGTTTCGTTAGGTCCAATTTGTTTATTTTTATTTCCATTTTTCTAGGAGGTGGGTCAAAAAGGATCTTGCTGTGATTTATGTCATAGAGTGTTCTTCCTATGTTTTCCTCTAAGAGTTTGATAGTGTCTGGCCTTACATTTAGGTCTTTAATCCATTTTGAGCTTATTTTTGTGTATGGTGTTAGGGAGTGTTCTATTTTCTTTTTATGACATGTAGCTGTCCAGTTTTCCCAGCACCACTATTGAAGAAGCTGTCTTTTCTCCATTGTATATTCTTGCCTCCTGTGCGTGGGTTTATCTCTGGGCTTTCTATCCTGTTCCATTGATCTATATTTCTGTTTTTGTACCAGTACCATACTGTCTTGATTACTGTAGCTTTGTAGTATAGTCTGAAGTTAGGGAGCCTGATTCCTCCAGCTCTGTTTTTTGTTCTCAAGATTGCTTTGGCTATTCGGGGTCTTTTGTGTTTCCATACAAATTGTGAAAGTTTTTGTTCTAGTTCTGTGAAAAATGCCATTGGTAGTTTTATAGGGATTGCATTGAATCTGTAGATTGCTTTGGGAAGTATGGTCATTTTCAAAATGTTGATTCTTCCAATCCAAGAACATGGTATATTTCTCCATCTATTTGTATCATCTTTAATTTCTTTAATCAGTGTCTTATACTTTTCTTCATAGAGGTCTTTAGTCTCCTTAGGTAGTTTTATTCCTAGGTACATTATTCTTTTTGTTGCAATGGTAAATGGGAGTGTTTCCTTAATTTCTCTTCCAGAATTTTCATCATTAGTGTATAGGAATGCCAGAGATTTCTGTGCATTAATTTTGTATCCTGCTACCAAATTCATTGATTAGCTCTAGTAGATTTCTGGTAGAGTCTTTAGGATTCTCTTTGTATAGTATCACACCATCTGCAAACAGTGAGAGCTTTATTTCTTGTTTTCCAATTTGGATTCTTTTTATTTCTTTTTCTTCTCTGATTTCTGTGGCTAAAACTTCCAAAACTATGTTGAATAATAGGGGTGAAAGTGGGCAACTTTGTCTTGTTCCTGATCTTAGAGGAAATGGTTTTGGTTTTTCACCATTGAGAATGCTGTTGGCTGTGGTTTTGTCATATATGGCCTTTATTAGGTTGAGAAAAGTTCCCTCTTTGCCTACTTTCTGGAGGGTTTTTTTCATAAATGGGTGTTGAATTTGTCACAAGCTTTTTCTGCATCTATTGAGATGATCATATGGTTTTATCCTTCAATTTGTTAATATGGTGTATCATATTGATTGATTTGCATATATTGAAGAATCCTTGCATTCCTGGGAAAAACCCACTTGATCATGGTGTATGTTCCTTTTAATGTGCTGTTGGATTCTTTCTGATAGTGTTTTGTTGAGGATTTTTGCATCTACATTCATCAGTGATATTGGCCTGTAGTTTTCTTTCTTTATGACATCTTTTTCTGGTGTTTGTATCAGGGTGATGGTGGCCTTGGAAAATCAGTTTGGGAGTGTTCTTCCCTCTGCTGTATTTTGGAAGAGTTTGAGAAGGGTAGGTGTTAACTCTTCTCTAAATATATGATAGAATTCACCTGTGAGGCCACCTGATCCTGGATAATTATTGGTTGGAAGATTTTTAATCACAGTCTCAATTCCAGTGCTTGTGATTAGTCTGTTTATATTTTCTATTTCTTTCTGGTTCAGTCATGGAAGGTTGTGCTTTTCTAACAATTTGTCCATTTCTTCCAGCTTCTCCATTTTATTGGCATACAGTTGCTTGTAGTAATCTCTCATAATCCTTTGTATTTCTGCAGTGTCAGGTGTCACTTCTCATTTTTCTTTTCTAATTCTACTGACTTGAGTCTTCTCCCTTTTTTCTTGATGAGTCTGGATAATGTTTTATCAATTTTGTATACCTTCACAAAAGGCGAGGTTTATTTTATTGATCTTTGCTATTGTTTCCTTCAATTCTTTTTCATTTATTTCTTATCTGATATTTATGGTTTCTTTCCTTCTGATAACTTTGGTTTTTCTTTGTTCTTCTTTCTCTAATCGCTTTAAGTGTAAGGCAATGTTGTTTATTTGAGATGTTTCTTGTTTATTGAGATAGGGTTTTATTGCTATAAACTTCCCTCTTAGAACTGCTTTTGCTGCATCCCATTGGTTCTGGGTTGTCATGTTTTCACTGTCATTTTTTTCTAGGTATTAGTTGATTTCCTCTCTGATTTCTTCAGTGATCTCTTGGTTATTTAGTAGTGTATTGTTTAGCCTCCATGTGTTTGTATTTTTAACAGATTTTTTCCTGTAATTGATATCTGGTCTCATAGAGTTGTGCTGGGAAAATATACTTGATATGATTTCAATTTTCTTAAATTTACCAAGGCTGATTTGTGACACAGGATATGATTATCCTCAATAATGCTGCATGAGCACTTGAGAAGACAGTGTATTCTGTTGTTCTTGGATGCAATGTCCTACAAATATCAATTAAGTCCATCTGTTCTAATGTGTCAGTTAAAGCTTGTGTTACCTTATTTATTTTCATTTTGGATGATCTGTCTATTTGTGAATGTGGGGTGTTAAAGTCCCCTACTATGACTGTATTAATGTTAATTTCCCGTTTTATGGATGTTAGCATTTGCCTTATGTATTGAGGTGCTCCTATGTTGGGTGCATAAATATTTACAATTGTTATATCTTCTTCTTGGATTGATCCCTTGATCATTAGGTAATGTCATTTTTGTCTCTTGTAATAATCTTTATTTTAGAGATTTTTTGTTTGTTTTTTTGTGGTACACAGGCCTCTCACTGTTGTGGCCTCTCCCGTTGTGGAGCACAGGCTATGGAGGTGCAGGCTCAGCAGCCATGGCTCACAGGCCCAGCTGCTCCGCGACATGTGAGATCTTCCCGGACTGGGGCATGAACCTGTGTCCCCTGCATCGGCAGGCAGACTCTCAACCACTGCGCCACCAGGGAAGCCTAATAATCTTTATTTTAAAGTCTATTTTATCTGATATGAGTATTGCTACTCCAGCTTTCTTCTGATTTCCATTTGCATGGAATATCTTTTTCCATACCCTCACTTTCAGCCTGTATGTGTCCCTAGGTCTGAAGTGAGTCTCTTGCAGGCAGCATATATACAGGTCTTGTTTTGGTATCCATTCAGCCAGTGTATGTCTTTTGGTTGGAGCATTTAATCCATTTATATTTAAGGTAATTATCAATATGTATGTTCCTATTACCATTCTCTTAATTGTTTTGGGTTTGTTGTTGTAGGTCTTTTCCTTCTCTTGTGTTTTCTGCCTACAGAATTTCCTTTAGCATTTGTTGTATAGCTGGTATGGTGGTTCTGAATTTTCTTAGCTTTTGCTTGTCTGTAAAGGTTTTAATTTCTCTGTCAAATCTGAATAATATCCTAGGTGGGTAGAATAATCTTGGTTGTAGGTTTTTCCCTTTCTTTACTTTAAGTATGTCCTGCCACTTCCTTCTGGCTTGCAGAGTTTCTGCTGAAAGATCAGCTGTTAACCTTATGGGGTTTCCCCTGTATGTTATTTGTTGTTTTTCCTTTTCTGCTTTTAATATTTTTTTTGTCTTTAGTTTTCACAGTCTGATTAATATGTGTCATGGTGTATTTCTCCTTGGATTTTTCCTCTATGGGACTCTCTGTGCTTCCTCGACTTGGTTGACTATTTCCTTTCCCATATTTGGGAATTTTTCAACTATAATCTCTTCAAATATTTTCTCAGTTCCTTTCTTTTTCTCTTCTTCTTCTGAGACCCCTATAATTCGAATGTTGCTTCAGTTATTATTGTCCCAGTGGTCTCTGAGACTGTCTTCAATTCTTTTCATTCTTTTTTTCTTTATTCTGCTCTGTGGTAGTTATTTCCACTATTTTGTCTTCTAGGTCACATATTCGTTCTTCTGCCTCAGTTATGCTGCTATTGATTGCTTCTAGAGAAATTTTTATTTCATTTATTGTGTTGTTCATCATGGTTTGTTTCCTGTTTAGTTCTTCTAGGTGCTTGTTAAATATTTCTTGTATTTTCTCCATCGTATATGGAAGATTTTTGATCATCTTGACTATCATTACTCTGAATTCTTTTTCAGGTAGACTGCCTATTTCCTCTTCATTTGTTTGGTCTGGTTAGTGTTTACTCTGCTTCTTTCTCTGCTGTGTGTTTCTTTGTCTTCTCATTTTGCTTAAGTTACTCTGTTTGGTGTGTCCTTTACACAGGCTGCAGGTTTGTAGTTCCCATTGTTTTTGGTGTCTGCCCCCAGTGGCTAAGGTTGGTTCAGTGAGTTGTGTAGGCTTCATGGTGGAGGGGACTATTGCCTGTGTTCTGGTGGATAAGGCTGGATCTTGTCTTTCTGGAGGGCAGGTCCACGTCTGGTGGTGTGTTTTGGGGTGTCTGTGACCTTATGATTTTCGGCAGCCTCTCTTGTAATGGGTAGGGTTGTGTTCCTGTCTTGCTAGTTTTTTGGTGTAGGGTGTCCAGCACTGTAGCTGCTGGTCATTGAGTGGAGCTGGGTCTTAGCATTGAGATGGTGATCTCTGGGGGTCTTTTGCTGTTTGATATTACCTGAAGCCAGGAGGTCTCTGCTGGCCCCATATCCTGAACTCAGCTCTCCCACCTCAGAGACACAAGCCTGACACCCGGCCAGAGCACCTAGACCCTGTCAGTTATACAGCTCAAAAGAAAAGGTAGAGAAAAAGAAGGAAAGAAAGAAAAAATAAAAATAACATTATTAAAATAAAAAATTTAAAAAATTAGAAGGTAATAAAAAAGAAAGAAAGAAGAGAGCAACCAATCCATAAAACAAATCCATCAATGATAACAAGCACTAAAATCTATAGCAAAAAACAAAACAAAACAAAACAAGAAAAAAACAGACAGAACCCTATGGCAAAAGGTAAAAGCAAAGCTATAAAGAGAAAATCACACAAAGAAGCATACACATACACACTCAGGAAAAGAGAAAAGGGAAAAAATACATATATATGTATTAATAAAAGGAAAAGAGAAACAAAATGAATAAACAAATCTACAAATGATAATAAACTGTAAATACTAAACGAAAATAAATATAAAACCAGAAAAAAAATAGATGCAGAAAGCCAACCGCTAGTCTACAGTTGCTCCCGAAGTCCACCGCCTCAATATTGAGATGATTTGTTGTCTATCCATGTATTCCACAGATGAAGCGTACATCAAATTTATTGTGGCGTTTTAATCTGCTGCACCTGAGGCTGCTGGGAGAAATTTCCCTTTCTGTTCTTTGTATGTACTGCTCCTGGAGTTCAGCTTTGGATTGGCCCCACCTCTCTGTTTAGGTCGCCTGAGGGCGTCTGTTTCCGCCCAGACAGGACGGGGTTAAAGGAGCAGCTGATTATGGGGCTCTGCCTCACTTAGGCCAGGGGAAGGGAGGGGTATGGATTGAGGGCAAGCCTTTGGTGGTAGAGGACTGCATGATGTTGCAACAGCCTGAGGTGTGCCCTGTGTTCTCACGGAGAAGTTGTCCCTGGATCACAGGAACCTGACAGTGGTGGGCTGCACAGGCTCCCGGGAGGGAATTTGTGGATAGTGACCTGTGCTTGCACATAGGCTTCTTGGTGGCTGCAGCAGCAGTCTTAGCATTTCATGCTCATCTCTGGTATCCGTGATGATAGCTGTGGCTCGCGCCTGTCTCTGGAGCTCATTTTGCCGGTGCTCTGAATCCCCTCTCCTCACGCACCCTGAAACAATGGTCTCTTGCCACTTAGGCAGTTCCAGACATTTTCCCAGACTCCCTTCCAGCTAGCTGTGGCTCACTAGCCCCCTTCAGCCTGTGTTCACACAGCCAACCCCAGTTCTCTCCCTGGGATCTGACCTTCGAAGCTTAAGCCTCAGCTCCCAGCCCCCACCCACCCTGGCGGGTGAGCAGACAAGCCTCTCTGGCTGGTGAGTGCTGGTTGACACTGATCCTCTGTGTGGTAATCTCTCTGCTTTGCCCTCTGCACCTCTATTGCTGTTCTCTCCTCCATGGGTCTGAAGCTTCCTCCCTCCCATCCCCCATCTCCACCAGTGAAAGAGCTTCCTAGTGTGTGGAATCTTTTCCTCCTTCACAGCTCCCTCCCAGAGGTTCAGGTACCATCCCTATTCCTTTGTCTCTATTTTTCTTTTTTTCTTTTGCCCTACCCAGGTATGTGGGGAGTTTCTTGCCTTTTGGGAAGTCTGAGGTCTTCTGCCAGCATTCAGTGGGTGCTCTGTAGGAGTTGTTCCACATGTAGATGTATTTCTGATGTATTTGTGGGGAGCAAGGTGATCTCCACGTTTTACTCCTCTGCCATCTTGAGGTGTCCCCTTCTGCCCACTTTTTGACTGGGTTGTTTTTTTGACATAGATCTGCAAGAGCTGTTTGTAAATTTTGGATTTTAATCCCTTGTTCATTGTTTGCAAATATTTTCTTCCATTCTGTGGGTTGTCTTTTCATTTGTTTATGGTTTCCTTTGCTGTGCAAAAGCATTTTAGTTTAATTAGGTCCCATTTGTTTATTTTTGTTTTTATTTTCATTACTCTAGGAGATGGATCAAAAAAATATTGCTGTGCTTTATGTCAAAGACTGTTCTGCTATATTTTCCTCTGAGAGTTTTATAGTATCTGGTCTTACATTTAGGTCTTTAATTCATTGTGAGTTTATTTCTCTGTATGGTGTTAAAGAATATTCTAATTTCATTTTTTACATGTAGCTGTCCAGTTTTTCCAGAACTGCTTATTGAAGAGCCTGTCTTTTTTCCATTGAATTGTCTTGCCTCCTTTGTCATATATTAATTGACCATAGGTATGTGGGTTTATTTCTGGGCTTTCTATCCTGTTCCATTGTTTGATATTTTTGTTTTTGTGCGTGTACCATACTGTTTTGGTGACTGTAGATTTGTAGTGTAGTCTGAAATCAGGAAGCCTGATTCCTCCAGCTCCATTTTTTTTCTCAAATTTGCTTTGGCTATTTGGGGTCTTTCATGTCTCCATACCAATTTTAAGATTTTTGTTCTAGTTCTGTGAAGAATGCCATTGATAATTTATTTTGCCATTGGTAATTTGATAGGGATTGCATTGACTCTCTAGATTGCCTTGGGTAGTATAGTCATTTTGACAATATTGATTCTTCCCTCCCAAGAACATGGTCTATTTTTCCACCTGTTTGTGTCAGCTTCAATTTCTTTCATCAGTGTCTTATAGTTTTCAGAGTATGGAGCTTTTGCCTCCTTAGGTAGCTTTATCCCTAGGTATTTTATTCTTTCTGATGCAAAGGTAAATGTTATTGTTTCTTTAATTTCTCTTTCTGATCTTTTGTTTTTAGTGCATAGAAATGCAACAGATTTTCTTTTCTGATTTCCTTGGCTAGGGTCTTCCAAAACTATGTTGAATAAAAGTGGCGAGGGCGGACATCCTTGTCTTTTTCCTGACCTTAGGGGAAATGCTTTCAGCTTTCCACTGTTGAGTATGATGTTAACTGTAGTTTTTTCACATATGGCCTTTATTATGTTAAGGCAGGTTCCCTCTATGCCCACTTTCTGGAGAGTTTTTATCATAAATTGATGATGAATTTTGTCAAAATCTTTTTCTACATCTACTGAGATGATCATATGATTTTTTATTCTTCAATTTGTTGATGTGGTATATCACACTGATCGATTTGTGTATATTGAAAAATCCTTGCATCCCTGGAATAAATCCACTTGATCACTGTTTATGATCCTTTTAATGTATTGTTAGATTCGGTTTGCTATTTTGTTGAGGATATTTGTGTCTATGTTCATCAGTGTTATTGGCCTCTAATTCTTAATTTTATCTTTTACAACATATTTAAAATCTATAGGCATGTGGTCCATGTATCCACTTTCCATTTAACATTAAAATGTTATGATGGAGTTTTATTAAACATATGCCAAGGATAATAGTTATATTTTATGATTGCTGATTTCTTCTCTCATTTTTTTCAAGTTTCATTCTTCCATGAGAGCCTAAAAATAAAACATAAAAAAATACTCCTCTTCCCTAAGAAATCACTTTCTATTCAGAGCCTGTCACCTGACCACTTTTTCTGTTTGATTATTTCCAGCTTACATTCTCTTGAGCACTTCCCTTCTAACAGAATTATGATTGTTCTATCCTGGAATCTCCAGATGTCCAGTTAAGATATGATATGATACATGGCTCATTTTCAGAATTTGAGTCAGAAATAACCCTACTAAAAGTCATTACTCAACCAGTTACATAAAAACACATCTCTCTATGACCCCTAAAAACCTATGTTCCTTTTCAGTTTGATATTATAAAATATTACCAGAACCCATGCCTTAGGGACCATATAGACTTATATAATACCATATTTCATTGGAGGAGGAGAGGTTTTCGTACTATAAAATCTCTAAAATCAGGGTGCAATTGCTTATCCACGTGCAGAGAAAGCATTGGACTAGCTTAATTGTTAGCATTATTTTCTATCATAGTGGTAAATGAAATCATGGCACACCTCAACAATAGCATCTTAAATTCAATGAAATACAGTTTATAGCTTGGCTACTTAGATACAAAATCTTTAGTCAGACAGATCCCACACAAGAAAAACATAGTCATGGAACATTTAGAGGGTATAGTTTTTTAAGATCTTCAAGTTTATATATACCTCAAAAAACTTGACAGATGTACCAATGTATGCATTACAAATCCCTTTTCCTTTTTCATCAAAGGAAGCTCCTTTGAAACACGCTGCTTGGGGTGGGTAATATGATAGCATAATCACAAAAATTAATTTATGAGATTTTCTAAGAACAAGGAACAATTGAGTTTTGATGCCAAGGTATTCTAGAGAATGGCTGGCTAACAGGGAGAAATTGATACTGTTAGAGTTTTTCCCTCATTACATGTTTTCAAATGATATTCTGCTCTGTAGGGAACAACTACTTGAACTCTCAATGTAATCAATAGTCTCTAGTATAAGCCTTCCATATATAAATAAACTGGTGTTTAAATAGTCTAAGTGCTTGTTGTTAAAACTGAGATCTTTTTGGACTGCCCCGCAGTTTGTTCAGGCAGTGTGCAAGGATTCTCATGGTGTTTGTTAGGTAATAGTCTCAGTTGAATTCGTAACTTAATAGGATACAAAGTGTAATCAAATACACATATTGTCATAGTCTTGTAAAGTCTAACTAGAATATGAAGGAGAAGATACACAGAGACTTTATTTTTAAAAGGAGTACACACTCTGCTTACAGAAAAAGTGGAAGGATAAAATTCACCCAAAAGAGATATGGCATATTAGAATATTTAAAAATCTCTTAGAAATAAATTGTTTTTAAGCCTGTCAAATGAAACTCATTAGACACGATTAAGCATATAACATTACTTGAGTTACTCAAGTAATCAAATGTCCACAATAAATATTTGTTGAATTGATGGGTGGATTTTAGCATATTCACAGTCCTGAAATAATGAAAAACTCCAAGCTTTCTTTATCTTTGTTAAATAGTTATAGGTTTGCCCTTTGTATTTATTAGTGAGTTTTTGGTTGACTTGACTATTATATAAAATGGCAATTCTATTTCTAAATGCAAAAACAGCTGTCTGGAATATCATATCTGGCCTTGATAACTCCCTCATTATTCTTTTGTTCATTGTGAGCCTCAGTAGATATAGCTGCCTTTTTCATCCTTTGATCTTATAGGAATTTTTAAGCTAATTTCCAAGATCCTCCATCTCTGACATTCATTTCTGGGAGAAAGTATCTTTATGAAGATGATCCTTGAGTTTTCCCAAGAATGATGGGACACATCCTCCTCAAGGAAGAGCAAGAAACAGCAACCTCTTCAGAGAGTGCCATGATTCAAATATAGGAATGAAAGGGGCCCACAGAATTCTTAAGCAGAGTAATTAGAGACCATATCAGTCACAATTACTTTTGAACTGGAAAGGCAGAAAAACTGAAATTTACTATAAACCATGTAGCACACTTCTTCCATTTAATTCAATTTTTTCTGAACTAAAAAGACAGGCAATAATAGTACAGTGCTATACTCACCTTTTTATAAATATTAGCGACTGCTTTTAATATGATACCCCGGTGGTCAGTCCGGATTATGCCGAGTTCATTAAGTTTTTGCCAGGTGATGTTAAGTAGTTTCTCCCCATTTATTACTACTCTTTCAAAGTTTTCTCCATATACAAGAAAACTATAATCCAACTCTGAAATAAGACACAAAAGAGTTTTAGAAGATGTCAAGGAAAGTAGAGACTATACATCCTTGTGAAGATAACTACACAATTCTACTGGAATAGACTTGCTTGTGGATCTTTTGTCATTATCAATGAGCTGTTTACACTTTCTATTCCACCACTCTATTTTAAATTCAGCATCTTTAGTGAGAAAGGCTTAGGAAGGACAAAGTTTTGTAGGTCTTTACAGAAATGCTTAGGTACAAAATTTAACTAACAAAAGAGACCCTATTAAATATGCAAGTACAGTCAGAGAGGATAACTGAAACATATTTAGAATCTGTTATAATACTACATAAAAAGGACTTAATTGAAATGAGATAAAATATCGTTTTTGATTTGTGAGTGCTTTAATATTTGGAATTTTATCAACAACAAATCTATATAGTTAATATATGTAGGGGCTTCCCTGGTGGCGCAGTGGTTGAGAATCTGCCTGCCAATGCAGGGGACATGGTTTTGAGCACTGGTCTGGGAAGACCCCACATGCCGCGGAGCAGCTAGGTCCGTGAGCCACAACTACTGAGCCTGCACGTCTGGAGCCTGTGCTCAGCAACAAGGGAGGCTGCGATAGTGAGAGACCCACACACCGCGATGAAGAGTGGGTCCTGCTTGCCGCAACTAGAGAAAGCCCTTGCACAGAAAAGAAGACCCAACACAGCCAAAAATAAATAAATGTGAACAATTTTGGGAGGGTACAACCTCTTGGGTAAATGGCTTCAAAACTATATTCAAAACAGAAAAAATATCCAAACTTCTCAGATATATGTTTTAGTGAACTGCTTCTGCCATATCTATTTAGATCTATTTAGAGAGAAGAAATTAGAGGAACGAGAAATAACGATACAATGTATTATATGTTGGAGAAAATAAATAATATAACCTGACATGAAAGGTTGCTGAGCTATGAATCAAGTCATCAGAAGTCTAAATAAATTATGAAATTATCATGCTTATCCACATTAACAGGAGTATAGTGGAAATAGTAAAATATTAACTTATAATTTGTTTGAAATTCGATATTGAACATCCCTGTGATAGTGAGCATGGCTAGTTAATATTCTGGGAAATAATAGTATAAGCTAATGAATACAGATTTCATTACTTTGTTTTTTAAAAATTATTAAGTCAGGGGAATGTTTACCTTTACAACACCTTTAGAAAATTTGCTAACTAATAAGATAATGTAAATAAGATTTCATGAGGAATAGTTAAACTGCTTTTAAAAACTTGTCAAGTACTTTACAAGTATATATTTAATTATGCTGATATGCTAATTAAATCATGTTTGCATTCTTATCTATTTATTAAATAGATTAAATTAAAGCAATAGATTAAATTAAAGCAAAGCTTACTAATAACCTCTATTAATTTACTTTGTTAGCTTCATTCTCATTATAATCTGCCCTTTAAAGGTATACAAGTATATTTCTTTTATTTTAAATTTGTATAATTCTCTACTGCTACATATTCAGGCAGGTCTTACCCTTGATTACTCGTAAATTAGCAAGGTTTCTTATTGCATTTTAAGTTTAAAGAAATGAAATCACCTGGAGTAACCCAACTCCTATCAGTGTAGATATGTATTCAGATTTCCCATTTCCCCCACTTGGAGCTTCATAATAGAGAAAACTTCTCTGCTCCAATGTAGAAAATAACCAGCAATATTATTCAGACATGTGCAAAGTATCTACCTAAACTTGAGTGTCTTTCTCTAAGTTTATTGTTCAAGCTTATGATTTCTTTTCATTAAAGGAAGAAAAATAAATGTTTGATTACTAGATTAGAAATATCAAGGGGAAACTGTGTAACTATGTCAAAGAAATTTGAAAGCTAAATTACTCACGGTAATATTCCTATTAATTTATAGAAGACTTTAGTGAACTTATTTCATTACAGTGATTAAGTATGATAAAATGATAAACTGAAATTTGTATGGGTAAGTTTTAATAGTAGCAATTGTCTAGGGGAAAATTATATATAGTTATGTTCAGTAGAATGAGATAACCATTCTTATGGATGGTGTTCATGTGTACTTAAAACGTCACTCAGTAACTACACTTGAAAGATGGATGACTTACCAGAGAGGATTTTGGCTTTCCTTTACTCCTCATATATGTATGAGAGTAAATTATATTGCTCAGAATATTACATACACACCACGTTTCACATTCTATTTTATGAACCACAGCAGGTATTTGCACTAGAATATAATATACTGTCAACAAGACTGTAAAAATAAATTAAGGAATTGTGATGTATACAAATTTATTAAACTAACTTGCTTTCTGTAGGTGACTTAGTATTTGTTATAGTAAATGACACTTATTTCTACTAGGTTACTTTGCCTTTGCTTTTTCAAACCCTTTCATTAAAACTTACTTAGAAAGGATATGGACCAGATAATGGCTATGGACCTCAAATAAGTTCCATAGTTTCACTAGCCAATAGCCTGCATCCTTAGATCACTAGATTTTGGATGAAGTCCATATATATCATTTCGGGCTTCATTTATACATGTGACATTTTGACCCATTAATGACATAAATAACAAGCTTGTTGGATTAACATATGTCAGGCTATAAGCATGAAAACTTTGCTAATCAGAGACATGGTCATTTCTTTAAGGAAGCATGAAGGCTAAATAGGCTAAATGCCATGATGTATAAAATCCATTGCAAATATCCAAGGAGATATTTAGGAAGCCTAAGAATTGATTAAAATTCCACAATCAGCATGTCCCTTCAAAATGAGACCATAGATTAAAGACAGAAAGCTCATTCTCAATATTTGTCACACAATCTTCTAGGTTTTAAAACCATCTGTACTTTTATATACATTATTGCAGACATAGTGGTGATGTTCAAATTATTGCCAAGGATGGGTTTTATTATTGAATTCTAAATTATCAATCTGAAAGTCACATTTATGACTTTCAAGCTGAGTTATATGGCATACACACCCTCCCCTATCCAGAGTTGCCATTTTTAATCCATTTCACTTTGTTTCATCACAAATTACTATGAACAGTATTGATTTAGAACTTGTGTCACAGTATTATTCTTAAATATTGTGTGTGTATGAATATGTTCATGCATGCACTTGTATTGATATAAATTTTAAATTTATTTTGTCATGTGTATGAGTAATTAATATAATCATAACCCCATTGTATATTTATGGGGATTGAAATAAGCTATCAAGATTAGTCTGTGTGTTTTATTTATCAATAAAAATAATTGGAGAAATTTTTTAGCTTAAGAAGCTATGATACACTGTTATAATAATAACTAATATTTGTCACTATTCTAAGCACTTTTCATATATTAACTCAATTCTCAAAACCACTCTATGACAGAGGAACTATCATTCTCCCCATTTTACAGATGTAAAAAAATGACTCGAGGAGAGGTAAATCACTTACTTAAGGACACATAAGCTTGTAAGTGGCTGAGTCAGGATTTAAATCCAAGAACATTAACTCTAGATCCCATGCTCTTAACCAATATGCTATACTACTTCTCCCAGTAATTGAGATGGCCTAAGATTGGAAATGGCTTTTAAGAGACCCCAAAAAATATCTTCTAGAATGGCATCCTCGAAGATATGAGACAGCTGACCACAATCTCAGAATAATCTAAGTGCAGCCAGCTATCCACAGTTGTGAATTTTTGGAATGATCATAATCCATCTGTACAGCTCATCATTCCCTAATTTCTCTCATTTATTTGTTCAGCAAAGATTTGGTGAATGCTTTCTATGTACACAGATGTTGTCAAAAATTGTGGGGAACATGAAGAAACATAACACAATTTCTGCATTTAAAGAACTTATAATTTTTAAGCAAAAACACACAAAATATTAATAAAATGTATGACACACAAAGAAATATGCCCAAGAGTTAAATGAATAAGAAATATGGTAGGCATTTGTTAATCAGAGAGGTGAGAGATCAGAATGAATTTTAGTGACTGGGCAATGTCTTCACACACATGTCCTACACAATGAAATTGCAACCCAGTATTTCCTACAACTACAAGCAGCACGTAATCTGGTTTGACCAATCAATGCTTTATGTTCCTGCAATCCACCATACTGTATATGGATTAATACAATGCTATTTTGAGTCTAATTCAGATTCTTATTTTTATGTGGTATGACTTTATCTGAAAGAGGGTAGGAAAAATACTTAAAATAATTCAGGGAAAAATCTATATATTGCTGAGTTGTATTAGTCAGAGATTGGTAATTTAAATTATTTAAGCCAATACAACAAATGAAAATTAAAGAGATGCACCTATAGCCAAAAGTATTACAAATTTTCTGAAACTCAGCAATTAAGAAAATCACATCTATCTATATTTTTATAAGGAAGTGTATATATGTGAAATAGAAAAAAAGGCCCCAAAAGACATCAAATACATTTCAAAAGTCCTTCATTTACTATATTTAAAGCAACAGATGATTGTTAGCATTTTAACTGAGAGCTTCTTCAAATCACCAAGTCATTAAAACTGTATGTGATAGAATCTAGACATACTACTATGAGCACACTACAAAATTAGAATCCATAGATAGCCAGGAAGTTCAAATGTACAAAACAAACCAGGCACCAACAGAAAACTGTCACCTTTATTTGATGTTACAGAACAACAGTCATACATAAATATGCTAAATAAATCCGATAGAACTTATTTTAAAATTCAGTAAGAAGATAATAGAAATAAACTGGCTTGAAGGAAAACATATGGTGTGAAATTTCAAAACAAAACCAGCAAGCTATGGTAAAACTCTACCTAAATATTGAGAATTATATTTAAAATGGCTATTTGAAATAACACGCAAAGTCAATTCTCCCTGTTATCTTCTTTAATGAAACCACAAGCATAGGTAATTCAAAGTAAATGCATAATTGACATTTAATATATAGCTGAAAATCCAAGAAGGCATGTTAATTTGTGTGTATGTATATATGTGCATTTTGCAGCAGATATGTTTCTTAGTTTTTGAATGGCTTATGTTGCTATTTATCAAATGTCTACTACTTGCATACTACTTTAAGAAGAGTGTAATATCAGTGAATGGTAGCTACACATTATGCAATACATGTGGTGAAGTGTTTAAGAACACTTGTAATAAAGATGTTTCTAAGAACACTACTTGCTTACTATGTAAAGATCAGTGTTATATCAGTAAATGGAAGTTATGCATTTTCTGCAATGTATGTAGAGTGGTGTTTAAGAACATTTCTAATAAAAATGTTTGGAAGAATGCTACTTTCTTAGAGAAGAGTGTATTATCAGTGAATGGTAGTTATACACATTTTTTAATGCTCATAGCGTAGTGTGTAAGAACACTTGTAATAAAGATGTTTCTAAGAATGCCAAAAAATAATTATCAAATGTCAAATTATGAGGTGGGGTTGGGGAGGTTGATTTAAAATGTTTACATAAACTAGTCACAAAGTGGATATTAAATGTTGAAAACAAAACTTGTTGAGATCCAATTTTGCTGCTGCCTAGAGGATACCTCTTTGCCTCAACATGAGTCATTTACAAAACAGATACCAGGTAAAATTGTAAAATAAGAAAAGCTGATCTTGGGCCCTTTGCAAATCCTTTCAATATCTACTGCTGTCAGCTGTGGAATTTACACTGCCACCCTATAGTTCAGCTCACACCTGTCCATATACTGTTTCAATATTTAACAGATATTGAGGCATTATATAAAGCATTTTAACTATCTTTTCATAGAAACACAAGACATTGCAATGAGAAAGTGTTTTAATTAACAAATAACTAATGCTCACTTGTTTTCTACTTTAAAAAAAGAATGACAAACTAGCCCAGAAAAAATAAACTTAGAAGGAAGTTTAAAAACAGGGACAAATATGTACACACATTCTGAAAATTCAAGTGTTAAAAACTTGTAAATAAGAGTCAACAATAATAAAACAATACATTTTCTTAATTTTATTTTGGTGAAAAGCATGTATAAAGATGCAATATCTAAAATAAGTGAAGTAATTGTACAAAATGGATGAATCTCAGGGGACAAACCCTGGACTGGATGAGTTTAATTCCTAATGGACTGGAATTAAATCTACTTTATTGATCACCATCTTAATTCCTACCTCTTCCCAGATTCTTTTTAATGAAGTCTGACTGAGAAGTTAGATGGCAATGACCCTATAGGATTAGAAAATAAGAAGGTAAAGAAAACACATATTCAAAGAATCCATAAATAATCCCCTACTTAAATTGGTGTTTTCCTAAACCCTGTTCTCTGTTTCTGTCCCACTCCAGAAAAAGAAGTAAACCAAGACAAAATATCCACCCTATCCTCTACCTATATAACCCCTTACCTCCCCCCAAAACACATGGCATAAACTTCAGGGGTTAGAAGTCATTGCATGAATTTCAATTTTGAATTTTTTTTAACTTTTTTGGAGGGATGAGGGGTTGCAGCTTTTAGACTATATTATTAAACAGCACTTCAGAATCCATTGCCATTAGAAATTCATTTGACAAAACAGAAAACAGATGGAATGTAAATGAAGTAGGTCTCAGATCAGTGACAGAACTAAAGCTTTAAATAGAGCAAACTATCTTGAACCAGGTTTTACCATTACCAAGTGGGTAAATAAATCAGCAATGTAGCTCCTTGTGATTTCAAACTCATACCATTCTTCTGTCAGGCTCTGAAACTCCCAATGATTTACATTTTCTATATAAATTGTGCTCTTTACCTTTGGGAGACACCACTTAATAATGAATTATAATCCATGTATGCAGCTATTTATTACTGGGAAAAAAGCCATAGGATCAATATATCTTTTCATACTAAGCTTGAATGAAGTCTATAAAAGTCTAATGACTGTAGCAGGTGTCTGAAGTGCCTCGTACTATTTTCTGGTAGTTGCCTTCTAGATTCCTATTTGGTCAAAAGCCTTTGCTCTAAGTAGGGATGGCAAACATATGACACTCGTTCTTATACTCCTCAACTCCATTCCTATGTCAGGTATAATTAATTACTCATCACACACTTCTTAAGCTAGGATTCAACAATAGAATCCTTTCTGACATACTGCTTTACATAGCCAACAGCCATTAACCAATCAATGGATACTAACACTTGGAAACTATTTGCTATACTTGATTTAAAGAAAAGCTATTTTCCTCATTTTGGCTATTTTCCTCATTACCAATCTGGTTGGTCATTGGCAGGCGTTTCAGCTGCCTAAGCAGCATTTCTTTTCATTCTTTATTTATGATTGTACCACCTAAATTTAATGTCAGAGGAGACCTTCAAGATGGTGGAAGAGTAAGACATGGAGATCAACTTCCTCCCCACAAATACATTAGAAATACATCTACATGTGGAACAACTCCTACAGAACACCTACTGAACGTTGGCAGAAGACCTCAGACTTCCCCAAAAGCAAGAAACTCCCCACATACCTGGGTAGGGAAAAAGAAAAAAGAAAAAACAGAGACAAAAGAATAGGGATGGGACCAGCACCAGTGGGAGGGAGCTGTGAAGGAGGAAAAGTTTCCACACACTAGGAAGCTCCTACACTGGCAGAGACGGGGGTGGCAGGAGGGAAGCTTCAAAGCCACAGAGGACAGCTCAGCACAGGGGTGCAGAGGGCAAAGTGGAGAGATTCCCGCACAGAGGATCAGTACCAACCAGCACTCACTGGCCGCACAGGCTTGTCTGCTCACCTGCTGGGACGGGTGGGGGCTGGGAGCTGAGCCTCAAGTTTCGGAGGTTAGATCCCAGGGAGAGGACTGGGGATGGCTACATGCAGACAGCCTGAAGGGGGATAGTGCATCACAGCTAGCCTGGAGGGAGTCTGGGAAAAAGTCTGGACCTGCCTAAGAGGCAAGAGACCATTGTTTCAGGGTGCGGAGGAGAAGGGATTCAGAGCACTGCCTAAACGAGCTCCAGAGATGGGCATGAGCTCTGGCTATCATCAGCGCAGACACCAGAGACGGGCATAAAATGCTAAGGTTGCTGCTGCAGCCACCAAGAAGCCTGTGTGCGAGCACAGGTCACTATCCACACCACCCCTCCGGGGAGCCTGTACAGCCCACCACTGCCTGGGTCCCGTGATCCTGGGACAACTTCCCTGGGAGAACACACACTGCGTCTCAGGCTGTTGCAACGTCATGCTGGCATCTGCCGCCACAGACTCGCCCCGCATTCCGTACCCCTTCCTCCCCTTGGGCTGAGTGACCCAGAGCCCCCTAGTCAGCAGCTACTATAACCCCGTCCTGTCTGAGCAAAGAACAGACGCCCTCAGGCGACATAAACGCAGAGGCAGGGCCAGATCCAAAGCTGAAACCCAGTAGATGTGCGAACAAAGAAGAGAAAGAGAAATCTCTCCAGGCAGCCTCAGGAGCAGCAGATTAAATCACCGCAATCAACTTGATGTACCCCATATCTGTGGAATACCTGAATAGACAACGAATCATCCCAAAATTGAGGTGGTGGATTTGGGAGCAAAGATATATATATATATATATACATACTTCCTTTTTCTCTTCTTCTGAGTATGTACTTCTATGCTTCTTTGTGTGATTTTTGTCTGTAAACTTTGTTTTTGCCATTTGTCCTATGGTTCTGTCTGTCCCTTTTTGCTGTATTGTTTAGTATAGATTTTAGCGCTTGTTATCATTGGTGGATTTGTCTTCTGGTTGGTTGCTCCCTTCTTTCTTTTTTTTTCTTATTTTATTACTTTCTAATTTTTTAAAATTGTTAATAATTACTTTTTTATTGTAATATTTTGTTTTCCTTCTTTCTTTCCTTTTTTTCTCCCTTTTCTTCTGAGCCATGTGGTTGACAGTACCTGGGTGTTCTGGCCGAGTGTCAGGCCTGTGCCTCTGAGGTGGGAGAGCTGAGTTCAGGGCATTTGTACATCAGAGGGTTCCTGTCTCCAAATAATATTAAATGGAAAAAGATCTCCCAGAGATCTCCATCTAAACGCTAAGACCTAGCTCCACTAAACGACCAGCAAGCTACTGTGCTGGATGAACTATGCCAAACAACTAGCAACACAGGAAAACAAACACACATTAGCAGAGAGGGTGCATAAAATCATAATAGGGTCACAGACACTCCAAGAAACACCACTGGACATGGTCCTATGAAACAGAAAGAAAAGATCCACTCATATCCACCAGATAACAGCCATCATTCTCCTCGAACAGGAAGCCTACACAATCCACTGAACCAACCTTAGGCACTGGGGGCAGGCACCAGAAAAAATCAGGAACTACAAACCTGCAGCGAGTGAAAAGGAGATGCCAAACACAGTATGTTAAGCAAAATGAGAAGACAGAGAAACACAGCAGATGAGGAAGCAATGTAAAAATCCATCAGACCACACAAATGAAGAGGAAATAGGCAGTCTACCTGAGAAAGGATTCAGAGTAATGATAGTAAAGATGATACAAAATCTTTGAAAAAGAATGGAGAAAATACAAGAAATGTTTTAAAAGACTTAAAAGAACTAAAGAGCAAACAAACAATGATGAACCCATAATAAATGAAATTAAAAATTTTCTAGAAGAAATCAATAGCAGAATAACTGAGGGTGAAGAACAGAAAAGTGACCTAGAACATAAAATGGTGGAAATAACTACTGCAGAGCAGAATAAAGAAAAAATAATGAAAAAAATTGAGGACATTCTCAGAGAACTCTGGGAGAACATTAAATGCATCAACATTAGAATTATAATGGTCCCAGAAGAAGAAGACAAAAAGAAAGGGACTGAGAAAATATTTGAAGAGATTACAGTTGAAAGTATCCCTAATATGGGAATGGAAATAGTAAATCAATTCCAGGAAGTGCAGAGTGTCCTGTACAGCATAAATCCAAGGAGAAACATGCCAAGACACATATTAATCAAACTATCAAATATTAAATACAGAGAAAAAATATTAAAAGCAGCAAAGCAAAAACAACAAATAACATACAAGGGAATCCCCATAAGGTTAACAGCTGATCTTTCAGCAGAAAGCCTGCAAGCCAGAAGAGAATGGCAGGACATATATAAAGTGATGATAGGGAAAAACCTATAACCAAGATTACTCTACCCAGCAAGGATCTCATTCAGATTTGATGGAGAAATTAAAAGCTTTACAGGTGAGCAAAAGCTAAGAGAATTCAGCACCACCAAAGCAGCTTTACAAAAAATGCTAAAGGAACTTCGCTAGGTAGGAAACATAAGAGAATAAAAGACCTACAGTAACAAACCCACAACAATTAAGGAAATGGTAATAGGAACATACATATCAATAATTACCTTAAATGTAAATGGATTAAATGCTCCAGCCAAAAGACATTGACTGGCTGAATGGATACAAAAATAAGACCTGTATATATGCTGTCTACAAGAGACCCACTTTGTGCTTAGGGACACATACAGACTGAAAGTGAGGGGATGGAAATAAATATTCTATGCAATTGGAAATCAAAAGAAAGTAGAAGTAGGAAATCTCATATCAAACAAAATAGCCTTTAAAAAAATGACTATTAGAAGAGACAAAAAGGACACTACATAATGATCAAGGGGTCAATCCAAGAAGAAAACGTAACAATTGTAAATATTTATACACCCAAAAGAAGAGCACCTCAATACATAAGGCAAATGCTAACAATAAAAGGAGAAATTTACAGTAACACAATCATAGTAGGGGACGTTAACACCTCACTTTCACCAATGGAAAGATCATTCAAAATGAAAATAAATAAGGAAACACAAACTTTAAATGATACATTAAGCTAGAAGGACTTAATTGATATTTACAAGACATTACATCCAAGAACAATAGAATACACTTTCTTCTCAACTTCTCATGGAACATTCTCCAGGACAGATCATATCGTGGGGCACAAATCATGCCTTGGTAAATTTAAGAAAATTGAAATCATATCAAGTGTCTTTTATGACCACAACGCTATGAAACTAGATCAATTACAGGAAAAAATCTGTAAAAACTACAAACACATGGAGGCTAAACATTACACTACTTAATAACCAAGAGATAACTGAAGAAATCAAAGAGGAAATCAAATAATACCTAGAAACAAATGACAATGAAAACACGACACCCCTAAACCTATGGGATGCAGCAAAAGCAGTTCTAACAGGGAAGTTTATAGCAATACTATCCTATGTCAAGAAACAAGAAACATCCCAAGTAAACAAACTAACTTAATACATAAAGCAAATAAGAAAGAAGAACAAAAAAATCCCAAAGTTAGCCGAAGGAAAGAAATCATAAAGATCAGACCAGAAATAAATGAAAAAGAATTGAAGGAAACAGTAGCAAAGAACAATAAAACTAAAAGCCGGTTATGTGGGATGATAAACCCAATTGATAAACCATTAGCCAGACTCGTCAAGAAAAAAAGGCAGAAGACAAAAGTCAGTAGAATTAGAAATGAAAAAGGAGATGTAATAAATAACAGTTCAGAAATACAAAGGATCATGAGAGATTACTACAAGCAACTCTATGCCAATAAAATGGACAACCTGGAAGAAATGGGCAAACTCTTAGGAAAGCATAACCTTCTGAGACTGAGCCAGGAAGAAATAGAAAATATAAACAGACCAATCAAAAACACTGTAATTGAGGCTGTGATTAAAGATCTTCCAATAAACAAAAGCTCAGGACCAGATGGCTTCACAGGTGAATTCTATCTAACATTTAGAGAAGAGCTTACTCCTATACTTCTCAAATTCTTGCAAAATATAGCAGAGGGAGAAACACTCCCAAACTCATTCTACGAGGCCACCATCACCCTGATACCAAAACTAGACAAAGATGTCACAAACGAAGAAATCTACCGGCCAATATCACTGATGAACATAGATGAAAAATTCCTCAACAAAATACTAGCAAACAGAATCCAAGAACACATTAAAAGGATCATACACCATGATCAAGTGGGGTTTGTCCCGGGAATGCAAGCATTCTTCAATATAGACAAGTCAATCAATGTGATACACCATATTAACAAATTGAAGGAGGAAAAGCATATGATCATCTCAATCGATGGAGAAAGAGCTTTCGACAAAATTCAACACCTGTTTATGATAAAAAAAAAAACCTCCAGAATATAGGCATAGAGGGAACTTACCTCAACATAATAAAGGCCATATATGACAAACACACAGCCAACATTGTTCTCAAAGTTGAAAAATTGAAACCATTTCCACTAAGATCCAGAACAAGACAAGGTTGTCCACTCTCACCACTATTATTCAACATGGTTTTGTAAGTTTTAGCCACAACAATCAGAGAAGAAAAAGAAATAAAAGGAATCCAAATTGGAAAAGAAGAAGAAAAGCTGTTACTATTTGCATATGATACTATACAAAGAGAATCCTAAAGACTCTACCAGAAAACTATGAGATTTAATCAATGAATTTCGTAAAATAGCAAGATACAAAATTAATGCACAGAAATCACTTGCAATCCTATACACTAAAAATGAAAAATCTTAAAGGGACATTAAGGAAACACTCCCATTTACATTGCAACAAAAAGAATAAAATACCTAGGAATAAACCTACCTTAGGAGACAAAAGCCCTGGATGCAGAAAACTATAATACACTGATAAAATTAATTAAAGATGATACAAAGAGTTGGAGAGATATACCATGTTCTTGGATTGGAAGAATCAACATTGTGAAAATGACTCTACTACCCAAAGCAATCTACAGATTTAATGCAATCCCTATCAAAAAATCCCTGGCATTTTTCACAGAACTAGAACGAAAAAATTTACAATTTATATGGAAATACAAAAGACCTCGAATAGCCAAAGCAATCTTGAGAAAGAAAAATGGAGCTGGAGGAATCAGGCTCCCGGACTTCAGAAAATATTACAAAGTTACAGTAATCAAGACAGTATTGTACTGGCATAAAAAACAGATATATAGATAAATGGAACAGGATAGAAAACCCAGAGATAAACCCACGCACATGTGCTCACATTACTTTGATAAAGGAGGCCAGAATATACAATGAAGAAAAGACTGCCTCTTCAATAGACTGCCTTTCCCAGTGGTGCTGGGAAAATTGGACAGCTACATGTAAAAGAATGAAATTAGAAACCTCCTTAATACCATACAAAAAAATAAACTCAAAATGGATTAAATACATAAATGTAAGGCCAGACACTATAAAACTCCTACAGGAAAACATAGGCAGAACCCTCTACGACAGAAATCACAGCAAGATCCTTTTTGACCCACCTCCTAGAGAAATGGAAATAAAAGCAAAAATAAACAAATGGGAACTAACGAAACATAAGAGCTTTTGCACAGCAAAGGAAACCATAAACCAGACAAAAAGACCATCCTCAGAATAGGAGAAAATATTTTCAAATGAAGCAACTGACAAAGAATTAATCTCCTCCACCATTTACAAGCAACTCGTGCAGCTAAATATCAAATAAACAAACAACCCATTCCCAAAATGGTCAGAAGACCTAAATAGACATTTCTCCAAAGAAGATATACAGATTGCCTACAAACACATAAAAGGATGCCCAACATCACTAATCATTAGAGAAATTCAAATCAAAGGTATAATGAGGTATCACCTCACAGCAGTCAGAATGGCCATCATCAAAAAATCTACAAATAAATGCTGGAAAGGGTGTGGAGAAAAGGGAACCCTCTTGCACTGTTGGTGGGAATGTAATTTGATACCGCCACTATGGAGAACAATATGGAGGTTCCTTTAAAAACCAAAAATAGAATTACCATATGACACAGCAATCCCACTACTGGGCATGTACCCTGAGAAAACCATAATTCAAAAAAAGTGATGGACCACAATGTTCACTGTAGCTCTATTTACAATCGCTGGGACATGGAAGCAACCTAAGTGTCCATCGACAGATGAATGGATAAAGAAGATGTGGTACATATATATAATGCAATATTACTCAGCCATAGAAAGAAACGAAATTTAGTTATTTGTAGTGAGGTGGATGGACCTAGAGTGTGTCATACAGAGTGAAGTAAGTCAGAAAGAGAAAAACAAATACTGTATGCTAACACAAATATATGGAACCAAAAGAAAATGGTTCTGAAGAACCTAAGGGCAGGACAGGAATAAAGACGCAGACGTAGAGAATGAGACTGAGGACTTGGGGATAGGGAAGTTTAAGCTGGGACGAAGTGAGAGAGTGGCATTAACATATATACACTACCAAATGTAAAATAGATAGCTAGTGGGAAGCAGCCGCATAGCACAGGGAGACCAGCTCAGTGCTTTTTGACCACCTAGAGCGGTGGGTTAGGGAGTTTGGGAGGGAGATGCAAGAGGGAGGAAATATGTGGATATATGTATATGTATAGCTCATTCACTCTGTTATAAGGCAGAAACTAACACACCATTGTAAAGCAATTATACTCCAATAAATATGTTAAAAAACATTTTTGTCATTATCTACATACCTAGTCTATAATAGTAATGTTTTGTTAAGAATTGCCTGTGTTCTATTAATTTTCCTCCCTTGCTCAAAACCCTTCAGTGGCTCTCCACTCTACAAATTAACACCTAAAACTTTAATTGGATCTCAAGATCTTTCATAATCTGGCTTCATTTCAATTCCAGAAACCCTCTATTTAAATAAACCAAACTATTCACATTCCCGTGAACATCTTGAATTTTCCCATGTCTGTGCCTTTGGTATGCTATGTCTCACACCCAAAAGTTTCGCTCTCTCCTCTCAGTTAAAATCCTAAGCCTCCTTCAAATATCAATCTCAGTCTCTTCTCTGTTTTTTTCACTCTTTTCACTTATATCTTCCTTATGTTGTGCTTATTTTACTGACATATGTTTTTTCCCTTCTAGTATGAAAGGTAATGGAAATTAAAGAGTATGCATAAAATTCATCTTGGCACCCTTCTTGGCTCCTAGAACAGGTTCCAGAGCACAGTAGATACACACATAAGTGAAAATCAAATGCAAATTAATAATGTGTCACTGAGTCACTGTATCTCAACCAGAGGCAGCCCTTAATTCTGCCAGTGTAGTATGGAAATATATAGGGGCATCGTTGTTTATTAAAACAACTGTAGAGCACCACTGGTATTTAGTGGGAAGGAGTCAGCCATGCTAAACATTCTGCACTGTTCAGAGCAGTCCCTCAGAAGGTAGATTCATGTCACCCTGTCTACACCCACATTCCCCCTCTTTAGAAACATTGGCTATGTTCTTGGATATTTGGATGGTAATTTTGTCCTAAAAATTAAATTTTGTAGAAACCAATGGTTAACACTGATAGAAAACTTCAAGATGTATGTGACATTATTGGTACTACTAGAGACTATCCAACTTAAAGTCATGAGCCTCTCTAAACTAGAAGAGTTGTTACACATTTGCCTTTACTCTATTGATGAATAAATCACCATACAGGGACTCAGCACCTACAGTATTGTTTTAAGTACTATATTAACCACTGAGGAGACATGCAGGGACAAATGAAAGATTGTTCCCAAGGAACAGAGAACTTTTTCAAGAAAGAGAACATGTCCACTGAGAGTCTAACAATAACAAGAAAGCACCAGCAGACATCATGTCCCAGAACAAACTATATATTTGTAAAGAGTAGACCTCTCTAACCTTGTATATTATTGAGACATTTGTGCCATAACCTTAGGGGCATCTTATGATTTCCCTATTGAAGGTCAGAAGATAGAACATTTTCATGCACATCTTGTTGTTTTTTCCCAGAAAAAATTTCTCAAACTCTTTTGAAAAACACTATGCTCTAACCAGTTAGTAATCACCCACCTTATGAAGGTGAATTTCAATGGTTCTTTTAGACTGTTATTTAGTGTACTGAAATAGCACTTTGTGTCTGAGACTAGGTGAGTTTCACTGGTCTAAAGCTGGCAATATGAAATTGTCACTACACACATTGCACTGCTATGAGCCACTTATACCAACAATTTATATTTCAGTTGTCACTGTGGAATCTAGGAATTCTGTAAGAAAATTGCCCACTATATTTTCCCGAAGTGCAATATGAGGAATTGAGATGTCTCTCAGGGTGTCCTCAGTACAGTCTGACTGGTCCATAAATTAATGAACTTAGAAAGAAAATCCATTATTCTGGCCTCAGTGTCACAAATGTTAATAATTTACTCTTAATTTCTGTTCTGCAGAGTTTATATATTCCCACAAAGGAGAAATGTTCACAGTTTTTCACAACTAAAATTCACTTTAATGTTAATTTTTTTATATACTTTAAAAAAAAAAACTATGCCTCTAAACACTTTCAAGAAAAAATAGGAAAAAAACTATGCTTCTAGACACTTTTAAGAAAAAATGGATGCTATTTTAAAAGTGTCCTGAACACAGGCACATTAGCAAAGGTTCTTAATTTCTGTCTAACACATAAGTAGATTTACATTTACTCTTGACTCTAATACAGAGGCATAGATAGCACTCTAATCCCATTTCAGCTCACAGATTCTATTCTTTCACTAATCAAGTAACCTAGTAATAACTTTAACCTTTTTACTTTGTTTGAATTCTTTTCACTTTTTCCATTGACACTTAACTGAAAATGATAAATAAATAGGAAATGAAGTAGACAACCTTGTAGATTACTTCGAAGTATTTCTGTCATTCCAAAAGATGAATAGAAGTGCAACATCACAATATATGATTTTGCAATTGAGCAAAGGTGAACAGGATATACAGCAAATGGGAATTAAAATTCAGTTGTACTCTGCCTTTTAAGCTATGGTCCCATGTGAGGCTATATTTCCTTTGGTGGAAATGGCTCCTATTTCTTCACCTAAAGACGTACATAGTCGGTTCTCTAAGTTGTGCTCCCAAGGGGCTTATGTCTGCTCAGGAGAGCCTATTATTTCTAAATTCCCAAAGGGGGCAACTTGTAATACACATCAAGGTGCCCTAAAGGCTAGCTGTGCTTTGCAGAGAGGAGCCTTAATCCGATATTGGGCAGTTGATATTGCAATTAACACCCATCATATACATTCTTTAGCTGTAAACTGTTAGTTTTATTTTCATCTCTGCATGCTTTATTTACCCAGCTCATATGCATTATAACTATTTTTCACAGTATTCCCCTACAGCATCTAGCTATGTACACAATTAGCACTAAATAAATATTTGTTTATTGACTGAAAACACTAAATTTAGATTTATGTCTCAGATGAGAATAGCGGCATGGGAAGTAGGACAACTCTCATGCCTCCAGTAACTACAAATCCATCAAAAGTGTTACTTTCTTGAGTTTTTAAATGTGTTTTGACTTTTTTTTTGTGAGGTGAGGCTAGAGATACTCCTTAATTAAGTGAGCTTCAAATCTCATCTATTTAGGGGATAGTTATTTGGAATCAAGTACTGCAAAAGCATTCTAGATCTCTTAATGGGGTAAATTGTGTCCTCTGTGATTAATTTATGTTGGTAGTGTGTAGATAACCCTATTTCAACATGAAATCTTAATAAATAATGTTGCAAAATAGAAAATACACATGATTCTTAAAGGGAAATATTTACACTAAAAAATAAAACACAGAATTTCTCATTCAAGCTGGAGATGTAGGACACACTGAATCTACAGCTACACATGGAATAATTTCCTCTGGGGACTTGGGGAGGAACTAGCTGAATGACTCCTATACATTGAGCAAATGAGAAAAAACCCACATCAAAGCAGGTAAAAGAGGATGAGACACAGTCTTTCCATAAACCTCACTCCTAGTGAAGTGACCCATAATCTGAAGGGAAGTCACAGCTCTGAGCTTCTCCCTGAGGAGCAAAGGTATTTAACCCCACATCTGGTACCCTAACATTTAAGACCTGCACCTGAGAGATGAGCCTCCAAACATCTACCTTTGAAATACAACAGGCCTTGTGTCCAGGAGATCTGCAAGTCTATAACAAACTGAGAAACAGTTCTTAAAGAGCTTACACAGACTCACTTACCCCAAGGTCCAGCACAGAGGCAGCCACTGAAAAGTATCCGGACTTTCTGTGAAAGAGCCTTATTTGCTTATATTAAATCATCAGTCTGATGGCTAGGCATCTAATTTAACACACATCTGGGGGCCTAGTGAAATATTTTCCAAAGGTGGTTGCCAATTTTGCACTCTCCCTCTGCCTCACTTTAGGTCACTGCCATATCCCAAAAAGGAGCTTGTACACTCATCTAATACCCCAATTGTTGAAGGTGTCAGCAAGAGAACACCTCTAGATGGCCTGGCTCTAGTGGCCAGTGGGGCATAAGTTCATAAGTCCCACAGGAGCATTATAAATGGAAAAAGAGTTCTTAACTCTCTATAACCTCCAGGATACAACAGAGAGGCAACAGACTGAGGCACCCAGTCTTTTATTGAACGATGCTTATATCTTCATAGCTGTGGCCTGAGAGACAGGCTTCTAATTAAACACACAGTAAGGGGCTCATTACAGTCCTCTTTAGAAACTGGGGAGGCTAGTGGATACCGTCTTTGTGGTCTCTCTCCACCCTACTCCAGGATTTCAGTGTCTCCAAGAAAGCAGCTTGTGTACACATCTGGTACCCATCTTTTGTATCTGCCACACAGAGGACACATCCCTTGAGAGCCTGGCTCTTATGGCCAGTGGGGTTTATATTCGCAAGTATAGTGGGACAGTAGTAAAGAAAGAAACAGTTCTTAACTGGCTGTTACCCCAGGCCTCAGGGAAGAGGGAGCAGACATAAATGCTCATCTCCCAGTCTTCCTTTAAAAGAGGTATACTTGTGTACTTTAAAGCTGCTGCCTGAGCATCTGGCTTCCAATCAGCCTAAATCTACGTGCTAATTGACATCGTCACCTTGAGCCAATGACATGTCTTGCCACACACTCAACTAATGGGGCCAACAAAAAATAAAGTCAGCTGCTTGGACAATCTTAAAGGTTGGGGAAAAACAAAAGCTAGGTCAGGGTTGAATGAAAAGGTTAAGAGCCTACAATGAATCCACTCCTTCAAGACTGGGAGAAGTGGCTGTTTTATCTAATGCACAAAAACCAACATAGAGAGTCAAGGAAAATGAAGAAAGAGAAGAATATGTTCCAAAAGAAAGAACAAGATAAAACCTCAGAAAAAAACCTCAATGAAATAGAGATGAATAATTTACCTAAGGAAGAAATCAAAATGATGGTCATAAAGATGCTCACTGAGCTCAGGAGAACAAGGAAAACACAAACTGACAATTGCAACAAAGACATAGAAAATATAAGAAAATAACAAATAGAAAGTCACAGAGTTAAAGAAATTAACTGAACTGAAAAATACAGTAGAAGAGTTCAACAACAGACTAGATGAATCAGGAGAAAGCGTTAATGAACCCAAAGACAGGACAGTAAAACCTACTCAATCAAAGTAGTAAAAAGGAAGAAGAAAAAAAAGAAACTAAAACAGGGAAGATAGCTGGAGACACTTATGGGACAACATTAAATGGACCAGCAATTGTATTATATGAGTCCCAGAGCTGAAGAAAGAGAGAAAGGGGTGGTAAATTTATTTGAAGAAATAATGGCTAAAAACTCCCCTAACCTGTGAAAGGAAACAGACATCCAGAGAGTTTCAAATAAGATGAACTCAAAGAGAACCACACTGAGACATATTATAATTAAAGTGCCAAAAATTAAAGACAAGGAGAGACTTAAAATCAGCGAGAAGAAAACAATTTGTAACATACAAGGGAACCCTCAAAGAATATGAGCAGATTTTCCTGCAGAAACTTTCCAGGCCAGAAGAGAGTGTCACAATGTATTCAAAGTGCTGAAATAAAGAAAAAAAATGTCAACCAAAAATATTCTACCCAACAGAATTGAGGAGAAATAAAGAATTTTCCAGACAAGCAAAAGCTAAAGGAATTCATCACCACTAGACTGGAGTTACAAGAAATGTTAAAAAGTTTCTTCAAGCTGAAACAAAATAAAATTAATTACTAACAGGAAAACAAAAGAAGGTATAAATATCACAAAAAAGGTAAATGTATAATGAAATAAAAAATAATCTAATGTTGTAAAGGCAGTGGATTAATCACTTATAAAGCTAGTATGAAAGTTAAAAATCAAAAGTAGTAAAAATAACTACAGTAATTTAAAGGATAAAATAAATGAGATGTAACTTGTGACATCAAAAACATAAAAGTTGGGGGAGGGAGTAAAAATGTAGAGCTTTAAAATGCATTCAAACATAAACTGTCACTAGTGTAGAATAAACTGTTACAAATATATATATATATATTTATAAGCCACATGAGAACCTCTTTAATTTGTGTACAGTAGATAAACAAAAGATAAAGAGAAATGACCTAAAACATACTATTACATAATATCATCAAATCACAAAGTAAGACAGCAAGAGAAGAACAGAACAGAAAAATTACAAACAGCCAGAAAATAATTAACAAAATGGAAGGTCATATCTATAAATAATTAATTTAAATGTAAATGGAACAAATGATCCAATCAAAAGACAAAGAGTGACTGAATGGATAAAAACATAAGAACCATTTATATGCTGCCTGGAAGAGACACACTTCAAATCTAAGGACACACACAGAGTGAGAGTGGAAGGATGATAAAAGATATTTCATGCAAATAGAAACCAAAAATAAGCTGGGGTAGCTATACTTATATAAGACAAAATATACCTTAAGATAAAGATTGAAATTAGAGTCAAAGGAGGTCATTATATAATGATAAAGTGGTCACACAAACAAAAGGATATAAAATTTATAAATATGTATGCACCCAACGTAGGAGCACCTAAGTATATAAAGGAAATGTTAACAGATATAAAGGTAGAAATAGAGAGTAGCATGATAATTTTAAGGGGAATTAATACCCAACTTTCTTCAATGGACAGATAATACAGTCAGAAAATCAGTAAGGAAACATTGGCAATAAATGACACATTAACCCAAATAAACTTAACAGAAACGTACAGAATATTCCAACCAAATGCAATAGAATACACATTCTTCTCTGGCATATATGGAACATTTTTCAGGATAGATCATATGTTAGACCACAAAATGAATTTTTGGTCTAAAAAATGGTCATTTTGGTCATTAAATTTGGTCATTAAATTTAAGATTTAAGTCATATCAAGCATCTTTTCTGACCATGGTAGTATGAAACTAATAATGAATTATAAAAGAAAACTGGAAAATTCACAAGTATGTGAAGATTTACTACTATGTGACTGAACAACCAGTGGGTCAAAGAAAAAAACAAAAGAGAAGCTAAAAAATACCTTGAGATAAATGAAAATGGAAATGCAACATAAAATGTATGCAGTGAAGTAAAAGAAACTAAGAGGGAAGTTCATAATGATAAATGCCTATATCAAGGGACAAGAAAGATCTCAAATAAACAACATAGCTTTGCACTGCAGAACAAGAAGAAAAAAAATGAAGCCTAAAATTAGTAGAAGGAAGGAAATAACAAAGATCAGCGCAGAAATGACTTAGAGACTAAAAAGATAACAGAAAAGATCAATGAAACTACCAGGTAGCTTTTGGAAAGATAAACAAAATTGATAAAAATTTAGGTAGACAAACCAGGAGAAAAAAAGAGAAGACTCAGATAAATATAAATGACAATGAAATAGGAGACACTACAACTGATATCACAGAAATACAAAGGACCAAGAGACTTACACCAGTAAACTGAACAACCTACAAGAAATGGATAAATTCCTAGAAATACAGCCCTCCATGACTGAATAATGAAGAAATAGAAAATCTAAACAGACTTATTAATAGTAATGAGATTGAATCACTAATCAAAAACCTCCCAACAAACAAAAATCCAGAACCAGATGGCTTTCTTGGTGAGTTCCTCCAGACATTCAAAGAGTTAGTACCAATCATTCTCAAACTATACCAAAAATAGAAAAGGAGAGAAAACATACAAACTCATTTTATGAAGCCAGCATTACCTGGATAGCAAAACTAGACAAGGATACCATGAGAAAGGCAACTACAGGTAAATATCCCTGATAAACATACATGGAAAAATCCTCAACCAAACATTAGCAAACCAATTCAATATCACATTAAAAGGATCATACATCATGATCAAGGGGGATTTATTTCAAGTATGCAAAGATGCTCCAACATCCTCAAATCAATCAATTGATACACCACATTAACAAACAGAAAGATAAAAAAATCATGTGATCATCTCAATAGTTGCAGAAAAATCATTTAAAAAAATTCAACTTCCATTTATGATAAAAACCCTCACCAGGATGTGTATAGAGTGAAATCTTAAAATGAAGGCCCTATTGAAAGGGAGAACAGGCAGGCATGCCACATGAAGATTAACCTTTAATAAGGTATAAGAAATGGCAGACAAACTTGTTGCTTCAAAACTTTTCTCAGGGCCAGATCTGCCTATTTTCTATGTTGAAATAATAAAACATAAATATTAATTATATGGTTGTATGATTATATAATACTTAAATTGAAAGACACAAGTACATGTGTTCATGCATATACTCAAACATGGCACATTGTAGGTATGTCTTAATTTATGTCATAGATTGTATAATAAGACACTTGGTTATGAACACTAGTCATGTAAACTGAATATTATTTTGCAACCAGATTCCATGAAAAAAACTGAGGGTGTGCACACTTAGGAAAAAAAGTACTTCCAGAGATTAAGTGATAAACAACTGGTGTGGGGGTAATCTCTAATGTATATTAGATATTGAATTACAGATTCTATGCCAAAACTGCAAGGAACTGTATTTCCTTTGGGGCACCTTCCCAGTTTGGGACTTACATTGGGTGAACCTGATAAATAAGACACCAAATGTTTTCTGATTTAAAGCTCGATAAGGTGGGGTTGTGACCAAGATTGAAGAGTAGGAAATCCTGAGCTCACCTCCTCCATGGGCACACACAAATTACAACTATTTACAGAGAAAGTATTGATGAGAACTACTTGAAAATTAGCACAAAAATATTTTCCACGACAAAAGATTAAAAAATGAAAACACAACAAGAAGGATGAGAAGGGCAGATATGTAGTATAGTCAGACCCACACTCCTGGGTAGGTGACCTATAAATGGGAAGATAATCATAGTTGAAGAGCTTCTCCCAGAGGATCTAGGTGTCCAAGCCCCACTTAGGGTACCCCAGCTAAGGGATCCTGCACCTGGAAGACAAGCATCCGGAATATCTGTCTTGGAAGATCAGTGGGGCTTACATATAGGAGAGCCAGAAAGCTGTAGGAAATAGACTCTGCTCTTAAAGGTTTCATGGAAAAGATCACACACTCTGAGGCCCAGCATGGAAGCAATAAGTGGAAAGGAGTATGAGTCCAATACACTTGTTGATTTTGGAGATCCTCTAAGAGAGGCAGAAGGCAACTGGAACTCCCTATGAGGATAGATGTTAGTGGCAGCCATTTTGAAGATCATTCTATCATGAAGACACTGGTGCTGCAAGTGCCACTTTGGACTGCTCACTCTAGCCCATTACACATGGGTATTGCCCCCCTACAAGCCAGCCAGCACTAGTCCCAGGGCACACCAGGCCCAGGACACACCAGGCCCAGGACACACCAGGACAGGAAGGTAGAAATGTGGGGACACAACCCCATCCACTAGTGGTCCAGCAACAGCCCAGGAATTACCTGGTGCCTGCAAACAGCTGTCCTGAAACTGGTCACAACCACCAGTGGGCTAGTGCCTCGGCAGGAGGCAGAGGATGGCAGCCAACTGGGCCAGGGAACATTTCCACCTACTGGCATGTCCGCAGTAGTCAGCCCTGCCACAACAGAAGAGCCCACATAGGGGGAACCACTAGAGCATATAGTTTTGGTGACCAGAGGGCAGTGTGATGCTGGGCCTCATAAGACCTCTCTTACATAAAGCCACTTCTCCAAGACTGGGAAAAGTAACTGCCCTAGTTAATATATAGAAATAAAAACGAAGAATTAGACAAAATGAGGTAACAATGGAATATGTTCCAATGAGGGAACAAGATGAAATCCCAGAAGAACTAAGCATAGTGGAGATAAGCAATCTACCCAACAAAGAGTTCAATTTAATGATTATAAAGATGCTCAAAAAACTTGGGATGAGTGAAAATTTCACATAGAGTAAGAAAACATAAAGAGGAACAAAACAGACACAAAGAATGAAATGAATAACTAAAATAAAATAACTAGAAGGAATATGCAATAGATCAGATAATTCAAAGGAATGGCTCAGCAAACTGGAAGACAGACCGGTGGAACTCAACTAAGCTGAATAGAAAGAAAAAAAGATTTTTAAAAACTGAGGATAGTTTAAGAGACTTTTGTGACAACATCAAGCATACTAACATTTGCATTATAGGGGGTCTCAGAAGGAGAAGAAAGAGAGAAAGAGGGCAGAGAATATATATCAAGAGATAATAGCTGAAAACTTCTCTAACTTGGAAAGGAAGATGGACAGCCAGCCCCAGGAAGCACAGAGTCAAACAAGATGAAACCAAAGAGATCCACACCAAGACACATTGTAATTAAAATGACAAAAATTAAAGATAAAAAGAAAATCTTAAAAGTAGCAAGGGAAAAGCAACTAGTTACATGGAAGGGAACTCCCATAAGGCAATCAGTGGACTTTTCAGCAGCAACTTTGTGGGCCAGAAGGAAGTGACATGGTATATTCAAAATGATGAAAGGAAAAACCTAACACCAAGAATACTCTGTCAGGCAAGACTGTCATTCATATTTGAAGTATAAATAAAGAGTTTCCCTGACAACAAAAGCTAAAAGAGTTCAGCACCACTAAATTGGCTTTCCAAGAAATGTTAAAGGAACTTCTTTAAGTATAAAGGTTAAAAGACAAAAATCAGTAAAATTATCTACACCCACAATAAGGGCTTAAGTATGCACAAAACAAGAAGATGTAAAATATGATGTCAAAAACATTAAATGTGGAGAGCGGAATGAAAAGGCAGTTTTTAGAATGTGTTTGAACTTAAAGGATCATCAACTTAAATATACATACCTCATGCAATCAAAAAACAAATATCTATAATAGATACATGCAGAAGAAGAAAAAATAATCATCCAAGCATAACAGTAAAGTCAGTCATCAAATCACAAGGGAAGAGAGCAAAGAAGAAAGGCACAAAAGAGAACCACAAAACACCATGAAAACAATAACCAAAATGGCAATAACTACATACCTATCTATAATTATTTTAAATGTAGATGAACTAAATGCTCCAATTAAAAGACACAGAGTGGTTGAATGGATAAAATAACAAGGACCATCTATATGCTGCCTACAAGAGATTCACTTCAGATCTAAAGCACCCACAGACTGATAGTGAGGGGATGGAAAAAGGTATTCCATACAAATGTAAATGAAAAGAAAGCTGGAGTAGCAATACTTATTATCAGGAAATCTAGACTTTAAAACAAATAACTTAGCAAGAGACAACAAAGGACATTACAAAATGAAAAAGGGATCAATTCAATAAGAAACTATAAGAATTGTAAATATATTTGCACCCAAGGTAGAAGTATGTAAATACATACAGTAAATATTAACAAACCTAAAGGGAAAAATTGAAAGTAACACAACAATACTAGGGGACTTTAGCACCCCATTTACACCAATAAACAGATCATCAAGACAGAAAATCAATAAGGAAGCACTGGTCTTAACTGACACATTAGACAAGATAGATTTAATAAGTATATATAAAACATTCCATCCAGAACAACATAATACACATTTAGCACTATAAAAAGGCACCAGTCAGAGCTGAATAATGCAGTAAATGAAATGAAAGACATACTAGAAGGAATTAACAGCAGGTGATACAGAAGAATGCATAAGTGATCTGGAAAATGGAATGCTGGAAATCAACCAATCAGAAGAGCAAAAAGAAAAACAAATAAAAAATGAGAACAGTTTAAGAGACCTCTAAGACAACATCAAGTGTACCAATGTTGACATTATATGGGAACCAGAGGGAGAAGAGAGAAAGCCACCAAAAATGTATTTGATGAAATTATTGTAGAAAACTTCCCAAACCTGAAGAAGGAAAGAGATGTCCAGGCACAGGAAGCACAGAGAATCCCAAACAAGATGAACCCAAAGAGACCCACCCCAAGATAAATCATAATTAAAATGGCAAATGATAAGGTAAAGGGAAAATTCTAAAGGAAGCAAGAATAAAACAAAGAGTCATATAAAAGGGAACCTGTATAAGGATATCAGCTGATTTTTCTGAAGAAACTTTGCAGGCCAGAAGGGAGCAGAAAGGTATATTTAAAGTAATGAAAGGGAAAAAAAAACCTGCAATGTTAGGAAACTCTAACCAGTAAGATTATCACATAGAATTGAAGGAGACATAAATAATTTCTCAGACAAGAAAACCTAAGAGTTCATCAAATACTAAACTTACCCTAAAAGAAATGTTAAAGTGTCCTCTCTATGTGGAAAACAAAAAAGGCTAGAACAAGAAATAAGAATTTATAGAAAAGGAAAAATCCCACTATTAAAGCAAATATATAGTAAAGGCTGTGGTACAACCACTTAAATAAGCTAGCAAGAATATTAAAAGACAAAAATTGTAAAACAATTATAACTACAATAATCAGTGAAGTGATAAACATGAAGATATAAAAGATGACATCAAATGGTGGAGAAGGGGATCTGTAGCTTTTCTATACAGTAATAATGAACTATCAAAAAGAGAAAGTAAAAAAAAACCCAAAACAATCTCATTCAAAACCACATCAAAATGAATAAAATATCTAGGAATAAATTTAATCAATGAGGTGAAAAACCTATACTCTGTAAACTATAAAACATTGATGAAGGAGATTGAAGATGATATAAGGAAATTGAAAGATATCCCATGTTCTTGGATTGGAAGAATTAATATTTTAAAAATGTCCATACACCCATGACATTTTTCAAAGAACTAAAAAAAAACAAAAATCCTAAAATTTATACATAACCACATAAGACTCCAAATTTCCAAAGAAATCTTGAGGGGAAAAAAAAAAGCAAAGCTGGAAGTATCATGCTCCCTGACTTCAGACTATGCTACAAAGCTACAGTGATCAAAACAGCATGGTACTGGCACAAAAGCAGACTCATATATTGATGGAACAGAATTGAGAGCCCAGAAATAAACCCACATGTCTATGGTCAATTAATCTATGAAAAAGGAGGCAAGAATATGCAATGGAGAAAAGACAATCTCTTCAACAAGTGGTTCTAGGAAAACAGGAAAGCTACTTATAAAAGAATAAGATTAGAACATTTCCTCACACTATATACAAAAATATACTCAGAATGGATTAAAGACCTAACTGTAAGACCTGAAACCATAAAACTCTTAGAAGAGAACATAGGCAGGACACTCTATGACATAAATCACAGTAACATTTTCTTGGATCAGTTTCCTAAGGCAAAAGAAATAGAAGCAAAAATGAACAAATGGGACCTAACTAGCTGAAAACTTTTTGCACAGGAAAGGAAACGATCAACAAAATGAAAAGACAACCTATGGAATGGGGGAAAGTATTTGCAAATGATGAGACTGACAAGGGGTTAATATCCAAAATATATAAATAGCTCAAAAAACTCAAACACCCCAATTAAAAAATGGGCAGAAGACCTTAATAGACAGTTTTCCAAAGAAGATATACAGATGGCTGACAGGCACATGAAGGATGCTCATCATTGCTAAGTATCAGAGAAATGCAAATCAAAACCACAAGGGTATACTGCCTCAGATCTGTCAGAATGGCTATCATCAAAATATTTACAAATAACAAATGTTGGACAGGATATGGAGAAAAGGGAACCCTTTTACACTGTTGGTGGGAATGTAAATTGGTGCAGCCATTATTGAAAACAGCATGGAGGTCCCTCAAAAGCTAAAAATAGAACTGTCATATGACCCAGCAATTCCACTTCTAGATGCATATACAAAGAAAATGAAAACACTAATTCAAAAAGATACACGTACCCCATTGTTCATAGCAGCACTATTACAATAGCCAAGACTTGGTAGCCACCCAAGTGCCCATCAACTAATGAATGGATAAAGAAGATGTGAGATATATATATGATGGAAAACTACTCAGCCATAAAGGAGAATGAAATTCAGTCAATTGCAACAACATGGATATACCTGTAGGATATTATGCTTAGTGAAATAAGTCAGAGAAAGACAAATACTGTATGTTATCATGTATATATAAACAATAAAACAAAGGAAATGAATATAAAAAACAGAAACAGATTCACAGATATAGAGAACAAACTAGTACTTACCAGTGGAGAGAGGGACGGAAGAGAGGCAAAATAAGGGTAGGGGATTATGATGTACAAATTACTATGTATAAAATAAATAAGCTACAAAGATATTTTGTACAGCAGAGGGAATATAGCCAATATTTTATATTAACTTTAAATTGAGTTTAATCTATAAAAATAGTGTCACAATGTTTACATCTGAAACTAATATAATATTGTAAATCAACTATACTTCAATTTAAAAAATTAAGAAAACAGCAGAGTGAGGATAAGAACCTAGATCATTTGTTTACATTTTGGCACTCTCCATTTCAACAAGCTTCTACTCCACTGTTCCCATTTAATTTTGAAAGCACTGTGTGTTTCTAAATTTTTACTAAGTAGTCTCAATCATGTAGTGAAGAGTGGCCTTAAGAATGGACAGAAACTTAAGCATATTTTTGTTGTTGTTTTTCTTAGAACTAGCAAGTGATACAATCAAATTATGTCTCTGGAGTCTTATTTAAGAGAGGAGGTGTGATATTAGATTTTGATAATATCTGTAGTTTTCAAGCCTGAAATTATGAGGGCTCAAGCAATCACACACACCACCAGCAGCTGCTGACCCTAGTTCAGAAATGTTTTTTGCTCAACATATATTAAACAGGTTCCATTTATAATAGCTGCTTGCTGATGCTTAAGGAAAAATGAAAGCGGTTCAATGGTTATCATAGTTGAGGTTGCAAAGGCAACACTCAATTAAGTCTCCTCCATGTAAGGCATTATTCCTAAAAGCTTATAAAAAACATAAGGGGTAATCAATCATCCTGTAAGGCAAGACATGCCAATTCACCTCCAAAACCTAAGATTTCATAAGAGATATAATTTGCTTTGAGATCTTCCCTGGACTTGCTCTACTTGGTTAGTGCCCCTTCTAAAATATAGTATCCAGAAGTGAAATAGTACTGTAGTTATGATCTTCTCAGTGCAGAGTAGTGGAGCTATCATCTCTGTCATCGGGATTCTTTCCTCCCAGTGGTAAAGCCCAACTCCTCTTTTTCTTGCTATGGAGGAAGAGAGGTATAACAACTACCTTCTTCAATTTTACAGAGATGTATAAATGAAAATTAATAGTGTCCTACTCAAGATGACAGAGCATGTAATGCCTGTGGAATTTACTCTTTAAGTTGACATTCAAAGTCTTCCACAATCTGGCACCAACCTACGTTTACAACCTTGTCACTCGCAAACATACTCTCCCCTTCCAGGTAAGCAGGTCTATTTATTCACTGACCTCAAACACACATTACTTCTTATCTGCATGATTGTTCACACATCATTTGCTTTCATCAGAACATCATTCCTCCTTCTCTCCCTCTATTCAATTATACTTATTGAATTAAAACAATTATACTTATTAAGTCCTAGCTATGCCATGAAGCTCTGCCTGAATAATGTAGCATAAAATAATCTTTCCCTTCTGTGGAAACTTATAGTTTCCATGACTTAACTGGTACTTTATACTTTCTTCTGACATTATGCACTGATTATATAATTTTGTTAAATCGTTATATTTATTCTTGCCTCCCCCTATTAGACTGTAGAATTTTGAGATGAAGAGGCCATAAATATTTTATTGAAAATTGGTAAATAGGAGAAGGTACCTAAAATGCTGCTAGTCTATTAATTAATGATTCCCCCATTGTGTGTACACAGATGCTTCTCACTGGTCTTAACCCTTTAGACCAATATATGGGTACATAATAGAAAGAAAACTCCTGACTTGCTTAAGGAAGGATTCAAAGGATTTGAAGTGGTTTAGATACCCTTGATATTCTGGATCCATAAAAAATTAAACAGCAGACATTTTTTCCCAGTATCTAGACAAGGAAGGGGCAAAAAGATTCTTCTTTTGGACTATAGCAAGTCCTACTTTCCTGAAATATAACTTTGAAAGCCTCCTTCTCTCACTTTTTTAACCATCATTTCATTGGGTTTATGGATCTAAGTGATCAAAAAGTTATGACACTCCATGATTGTGAAAATAAAATATAGTTGAAAGTTGTATTATTATTTTTCTATTGCTGGATAACAAATTACCACAAAACAACAACCATTTATTATCTTACAGCTTCTGTGGTTTGGAACTCCATGCACAGTGTAGCTGGATTCCCTCCTAAGAGTCTCACAACGTTGAAATCAAGGAGTTTGACAAGGCTGAAATCTCATCTAAGGCCCAGGGTCCTTTTTCCAGCTCACTGGTTGTTAGCAGAATACTGTGTCATGTGGTTGTAGGACTGAGGTTCCAACTTTCCTTCTGGCTGTCAATTGGGTGTTATTCTCATCTTCTACAAGCTATTCACCACCTCTAGAAGATGGTAGTATTCTTCTTCAAGATGAGCAGGAGAATCTTTATAATGTTTTACCTTTTAGTAAAGGCTCATGTTATTAGGCCAGGCCTACTTAGGATAACCTTGTTTAAAAGGTAAATGATTAGCAATCATGGGAGTCACTGTGCATCATATTCACAGGCCTTATACACAACTCAAAGGATTATACAAAAGCATGCATCATTGGTGGTTATTACAGAATTCTTTCTACCACAAAAGTATATAGTCCTACATTACATAGAATAAGACAAAGGACCTAACAATATGGCTCCTTCAAAAGGCATAACTTCCTGATTATTGATAGAACCTGTTTCTACAGCCTTGGCTAATTACAGAAGACAGAGATTATCATAAGAATCAAAGTCAGGGCAAGAACCAACCCTACCACCAGGAAGCCTGCATAAGCCTCTTAGACAGCCTTATCCACCAGAGGACAGACAGCAGAAGCAAGAACTACAGTCCTGTATCCTGTGGAACAGAAACCACAATCACAGAAACTTAGACAAAATGAAATGGTAGAGGAATATGTCCCAGATGAAGGAACAAGATAAAATCCCCAAAGAAAAACTAAGTGAAGTGGAGATAGGCAACCTACTAGAAAAAGAAGTCAGAGTAATGACACTGATGATAATACAAGATGTCAGAAAAAGAATGGAGGCACAGATTCAGACTATACAAGAAATGTTTAACAAAGTCCTAGAAGAACTAAAGAACAAACAGAGATGAACAACACAATAACTGAAGTGAAAAATATACTAGAAGGAGTTTTTCAAACATGGCGGAGGAATAAGACATGGAGATCACCTTCCTCCCAACAAATACATCAAAAATACATCCACATGTAGAACAACTCCTACAAAACAACTACTGAATGCTGGCAGAAAACCTCAGACTGCCAAAAAGGCAAGAAAATCTCCATGTAACTAGATAGTGCAAAAGAAAAAAAAAGGAGACAATGGAATCAGGATGAGACCTGCACTTCTAGAAAAGAGCTGTGAAGGAGGAAAAGTTTCCACACACTAGGAAGCCCTTTCACTGGCAGGAATTGAAGGGGGGGAGCTGCAAAGCCTCAGAGAGAGCAGCAACAGGGGTGCAGAGGGCAAAGTGGAGAGATTCCCACATAGGGGATTGGTGCCAACTAGCATTCACCAGCATGAGATGATTGTCTGCTCACCCACTGGGAGGGGTGGCGGCTGGGTGCTAAGGCTTCAGAAGTCAGACCCCAAGGAGAGGACTGGGGTCAAACCCCAGGGAGAGGACTGGGATTGGCTGCGTGAAGACAGCCTGAGGGGGTTAGTGCACCACAGTTAGCTGGGAGGGAGTCCAGAAAAATGCCTGGGCCTTCCAGAGAGGCAAGAGACTGTTATTGCAGGATGCGTGAGGAGAGGGACAGGCCTGCCATAGGAGCTTCCTGCTCCTTGCACTCACAGATGGCAAGGCATTGCCTATGCAAGCTCCAAAGGTGGGCATGAGCCATGGCTGTTATCTCAGTCCCCAGAAGAGGGCAACTGCTGTCACCACTGCCACCAAGGGTCCTATGTGCAAGTGGAGGTCACTGCCCTCACCTTGCACCTTGTGCAACCTGCCACTGCCAAGTGTCCCACTATCCAGGGCCAACTTCCCCAGGAGCACAAACAGCATGCTTCAGGCTGTTGAAACTTCCTGCTAGACTGTGCTGTCACAGGCACTCCCCACACATCCCAAATGTGAATGCCGTATCCCTCCACCTCTCCAGCCTGAGTGAGCAAGTGAGCCCTAATTAGCCACTGCTTTTGCACCTTCTTGCCTGGGTAGGAAACAGATGCCTAAGTGTGGCAAAGCTGAACTCCAGAGGCTGTGTGACCAAAGAAGAGGAAGGGACTCTCTCTGTGCAGCCACAGGAGCACTGGATTAATCATCACAGTTGACTTGGTAAACCCTGCATCTATGGAATATCTGAAGAGACAATGAGTATTCCCACAATTGAGGCTGTGGAAGTTGGGGGCAACTGTGGACTTTGCAGGTAAGTACATGCAGGAGTAAGGCCAGGTCAGAGTCTGAGCTGGCCCCACAGTGCCCACAGCATGTCCAGAGACTTACCTAGAAGTATTGGAAGACTTCCTGTGTAGGCAGGGATTGGCTGTGGCTCACTGTAGGAGCCAGGACACAGAGCTGAGGCCACAGGAAAATATTATTACCAATTTTTTTGCTTTGTTCTGTTGCTACTCTTTAAATTATTCTTATAATTGTTATTTTTACTGACTTTTCTTTTTTATGCTTTTATTTTTAATATATTTTTATTTCAGTTATTAATTTTCCTATTTCTACTGTAATTCTTCATTACATTTTTCCTTGTTTTTGTTTTTTCCTTTGTTTTGCTTTATCTTATTTTTACCTATATTTTATATTTTTCTGTTTCTACTTCTTTGTTGTTTTGTATTTTTCCTTTTGTTTTCATCTTTCCTTTGTTTACTTTTTTTTCATCATTTTTGTGTTTTTTTATGCTTTCTTTGCCTTTTTTTACTTTGCTTTCTGCATTTGATTTGTTTTGGGGTATTTTGTTTTTGTTAGTTTATTTTTTACTGTCTGTTTTAAATTTGGGGTTTGTTTATTGGTTCGATTGCTCTCATCTTTTTTGTTTTCTCTTTCTTTTCTTTTTATTTTCTTTTCCTTTTGTGAGTGTGCGTGTAAGTTTCTTTGTGTGATTTTACCTGTTTAGTTTTGCTTTTACCATTCGCCTTGGGGTTTTGTCTGTTCATTTTTAATTTTTCTTTCTCTTGCACACAGTGCAGCTTGCAGGACCTTGGTGCTCCAACCAGGATATGGACCTGAGCCTCCAAGGTAGGAGAGCCAAGTCCAGGATATTGGACCACCAGAGAACTCTTGACACCATGGAATATTAAGTGGTGAAAATCTCCCAGTGGTCTCCATCTCAACACTAAGACCTGGCTCCACCTAACGGCAAGCAAGCCCCACTGCTAGACACCTCACACAAAACAACTAGCAAGACAGGACCATAAACCAACACAGTATCAGACAGGTTGCCTAAAGTCATACCATGCTCACAAACACTGCAAAACACCCCACTGGATGTGGCCCTGACCTTCAGAGGGACAAGATCCACTTCAACCCACAGGAACAGAGACACAACACCTCCCACCAGGAAGCCTACATAAACCACCAGATGAACCTAACCTACTGGGGGAAGGCAACAGAAATAAGAGGAACTACGACCCTGAAGACTATGGAAAAGAGACCACAAACACAGTAATTTAAGCAAAATGAGAAGACAGAGAAATATGCAGCAGATGAAGGAGAAAGGTAAAAATCCACAAGACCAAACAAATGAAGAGGGAAGAGGCAACCTCCATAAACAAGAATTCAGAGTAATTATAGTAAAGATGATCCAAAATCTTGGAAACAGAATGGAGAAAACACAAGAAACAGTTTAAAAGGACCTGGAAGAACTAAAGAGCAAACAAACAGTGATGAAAAACACAATAAATGAAATTAAAAGAACTCAAGAAGGAATTAATAGCAGAATAACTGAGGCAGAAGAACAGATAAGTGAGCTAGAAGATAGAATGGTAGAAATAACTACCAAGAAGCAGAATAAAGAAAAAATAATGAAAAGAATTGAGAACAGTCTCAGAGACCACTGGGACAACAATAAATGCACCAACATTCGAATTATAGGGGCCAAAAATAAGAAGAGAAAAAGCAATGGTCTCACAAAATATTTGAAGAGACTATAGTTGAAAACCTCCCTAACATGGGAAATGAAAGTCAATCAAGTCCAGGAAGTGCAGAGAGTCATACACAGGATAAACCCAAAGAGAAACATGCCAAGACACATAATCAAACTATCAAAAATTAAATACAAAGAAAAAATATTAAGAGCAGCAAGGGAAAAGCAACAAATAATATACAAGGGAATCCCCATAAGGTTGTCAGCCAATTTTTCAGCAGAAACTGCAGGTGAGAAGGGAGTGGCAAGATATATTTAAAAGGATGAAAGGGAAAAACCTACAACCAAGGTTACTCTACTTAGCAAGGATCTGATACAGATATGATGGAGAAATTAAAACCTTTACAGATAAGCAAAAGCTAAGAGAATTCAGCACCACCAAACCACCTCTACAGCAAATGCTAAAGGAACTTCTCTAAGGGGAAAAATAAGACGAGAAAAGGACCTACAAAAACAAACCTAAAACAATTAAGAAAATGGTAATAGGAACATACATGTCAAAAATTACCTTAAATATGAATGGATTAAATGCTCCAAACAAAAGACAGACTGGCTGAATGGATACATAAACAAGACTCATATATATGCTGTCTACAAGAGACCCACTTCAGACATAGGGACACATACAGATTGAAAGTGAGGGAATGGAAAAAGGTATTCCATGCAAATGGAAATCAAAAGAAAGCTGGAGTAGCAATTCTCATGTCAGGTAAAATAGACTTTAAAATAAAGATTACAAGAGACAAAGAAGGACACTACATAATGATGAAGGGATAAATCCAAGAAGAATATATAACAATTATAAACATATTTCACCCAACATAGGAACACCTCAATAGATAAGGCAAATACTAACAGTTATAAATGGGGAAAATGACAGTAACACAATGATAGGGGGCCTTTAACATCTCACTTACACCAATTTGCACAGAAAATTAATTAGGAAACACAGCTTTAAATGACACAGTAGACCAGAGAGATTTAATTGATATTGATATGACATTCCATCTGAAAACAACAGAATATACATTCTTCTCAAGTGCACATGGAACATTCTCCAGGATAGATCATATCTTGGATAACAAATCAAGCCTTGGTAATTTTAAGAAAATTGAAATCATATCAAGCATCTTTTCAGATGAAAGACAATGAGATTAGAAATCAACCGCAGGAAAAAAAATGTAAAATATACAAACACATGGAGGCTAAACAATATGCTCCTAAATAACAAAGAAATCACTGAAGAAATCAAGGAGGAAATCAAAAAATTCCTAGAAACAAATCACAACAAAAACAAAATGACCCAAAATCTCTGTGATGCAGCAAAAGCAATTCTAAGAGGGAAGTTAATAGCAATACAAACCTACTTCAAGAAACAAGAAAAATCTCAAATAAGCAATCTAAGTTTACACGTAAAGCAACTAGAGAAAGAAGAAAAAAAGAAAAACTGAAAGTCAGTTTGAGGAAAGAAATCATAAAAATCAAGGCAGAATTTTTGAAATAGAAACAAAGGAAACACTAGCAAAAATCAATAAAACTAAAAGCTGGTTCTTTGAGAAGAGAAACAAAACTGTTAAAACTTTAGACAAACTCATGAAGAAAAAGTGGGAGAAGACTCAAATCAATAAAATTAGAAATGAAAAAGAAGTTACAACAGACACTGCAGAAGTATAGAGCATCACAAGAGACTATTACAGGCAACTATATGCCAATAAAATGGAAAACCTGGAAGAAATGGACAAATTCTTAGAAAGGCACAACCTTCCAAGACTGAACCAGGAAGAAATAGAAAACATGAACAGAAATCACAAGTAATGAAATTGAAACTGTGATTAAAAATCTTACAAGAAAAAAAGTTCCAGGACCAGATGACTTCACAGGTGAATTCTATGAAACATTTAGAGAAGCACTAACACCCATCCTTCTCAAATTCTTCCAAAAAATTATAGAGGAAGGAACACTTCCAAACTCATTCTATTAGGTCATCAACACCGTGATACCAAAACCAGGAAAAGATATTATAAAAAAAGAAAATTACAGACCAATAACAATGATAAACATAGACGAAAAAATCCTCAACAAAATACTAGCAAAGAGAATCCAACAACTCATTAAAGGGATCATACATCATGAGCAAGTTGGATTTATCCAGGGGATGCAAGTGTTCTACAATATACGCAAATCAATCAATGTGGTACACCATATAAACAAATTAAAGAATAAAAACCTTATGATCAACTCAATAGATGTAGAAAATGCTTGTGACAAATTTCAAAATCCATTTATGAAAAAACTCTCCAGAAAGTGGGCATAACGCGAATATAATTCAACATAATAAAAGCCATATACAACACACCCACAGCAAACATCATTCTCAATGGTGAAAAATTGAAAGCATTTCCTCTAAGATCAAGAACAAGACAATGATGTCCACTATCACCTCTATTATTGAACATAGTTTTGCAAGTCCTAACCATGGCAATCAGAGAATAAAAATAAATAAAATTATCCACATAAGAAAAGAAGAAGTAAAACCGTCACTGTTTGCAGATGACATGACATTATACATAGAAAATCCTAAAGATGCCACTAGAAAACCATAGAGCTCATCAATGAATTTGGCAAAGTTGCAGGATATGAAATTAATGCACAGAAAGCTCTTGCACTCCTATACACTAACAACAAAAGATCAGAAAGAGAAATTAAAGAAACAATCTCATTCAGCATTGCAATAAAAAGAATAGGATACCTAGGAATAAACCTACCTAAGGAGGTAAAACATCTGTACTCAGAAAACTATAAGACACTGATGAAAGAAAACAAAGACAACAAAAACAGATGGAGAGATATACCATGTTCTTGGATTGGAAGACTGAATATTATGAAAATCACTCTACTACCGAAAGCAATCTAAAGATTCGATGCAATCCCTAGAAAATTACCAGTGGTCTTTTTCACAGAACTAGAACAAAATAATCTTAAAGTTTGTATGGAGACACAAAAGACACCGAAAAACAACAACAACCTTGAGGAAAAAAAACAAAACAAAACAAAAAATGGAGCTGGAGGAATCAGACTCCCTGACATGAGACTATACTAACCTGGAAGCTACACAAAGCTTTACAAAGCGACAGTAATCAAGACAGTGTGGTACTGACACAAAAACAGAAATATAGATCAGTGGAAAATGATACAAAGCCCAAAGAAAAACCCATGCACCTATGGCTAACTAATCTTTGACAAAAGAAGCAAGGATATACAATGGAGAAAAGACAGTTTCTTCAATAAGCAGTGCTTGGAAAACTGGACAGCTACATGTAAAAAAATGAAATTAGAACACTCTCTAATGCCATGCACAAAAATAAAATCAAAATGGATTAAAGACCTAAATTTAAGGCCAGACACTATAAAACCCTTAGAGGAAAACATAGGCAGAACACTCTATAACATAAATCACAGCAAGATCCTTTTTGACCCACCTCTTAAAGAAATGGAAATAAAAACAAACAAACAAACAAAAAAACAAATGAAATCTAATGAAACTTAAAATCTTTTGCACAGCAAAGGAAACCATAAACAAGATGAAAAGACAACGTTCAGAATGGGAGAAAGTATTTGCAAATGAATCAATGGACAAAGGATTAATCTCCAAAATATATAAACAGCTCACGCAGCTCAATATAAAAACAGCAAACAACCCTATCAAAAAATGGATGGAAGACCTAAATAGACGTTTTTCCAAAGAAGGTATATATATGATGAAGAAGCACATGAAAACATGCTCAATGTCAGTAATTATTAGAGAAATGCAAATCAAAACTACAATGAGGTATCAGCTCACACCAGTTAGAATAGTCATCATTAGAAAATTTACAAACTACAAATGCTGGAGAGGATGTGGAGAAAAGGGAGTTCTCTTGCACTTTTTGTGGGACTGTAAATTGATATACACCCTATGGAGAAAAGCATTAAGACTCCTCAGAAAACTGAAAATAGAATTACCATAAGACCCAGAAATCCCACTACTGGACATATACCCAGAGAAAACCATAATTCCAAAAGACACATGCACCCCAATGTTCACTGCAGCATTATTTACAATAGCCAGGTCATGGAAGCAACATAAATGTCCATTACAGACAAATGGATAAAGAAGATGTGGTACATATATACAATGGAATATTGCTCAGCCATAGAAAAGAATGAAATTGGGTCATTTGTAGAGAGGTGGATGGACCTAGAGACTGTCATACATAGTGAAGTAAGTCAGAAAGAGAAAAACCAATATCCTATATTAATGCATACATGTGGATTCTAGAAGAATGGTACAAATGAACAAGTTTGTAAGGCAGAAATAGAGACACAGATGTAGAGAATAAACCTATGGACACCAAGGGAGGAAAGAGGGGTGGTGGGAAGAATTGGGAGATTGGGATTGACATATATACAGTAATATGTATTAAATAGATAACTAATGAGAACCTGCTGTATAACACAGGGAACTCCACTTCACTGTACAGTAGAAACTAACAGAACATTGTAAAAAACTACACCCCAGTAAAAAAAAGAAAAAAATAGGAAAAGAAAAAAATACACTAGAAGGAATCAATAGCACAATAACTGAGGCAGAAAAATGGATAAGTGAGCTGGATGACAAAGTGGTTTAAATCACTGCCATGGAAGATAATAAAGAATAAAAATGAAAAGAAATGAGGACAGACTAAGAGACCTTTGGGACAACATTAAAGGTACCAACATTTGCTTTATACTGGTTCCAGAAGGAGGAGAGAGAGAGAAAGGATCTGAGAAAATATTTGAAGAGATAAAAGCTGAAAATTTCCCTAACATGGGAAAGGAAACAGTCTCTCATGTCCAGAAGTGGAGAGAGTCCAAGGCAGGATAAAACCATGATGGAATAAGCTGAGACATATAGTAATCAAATTGACAAAACTTAAATACAAAGGAAAAATATTAAAAGCAACAAATAACATATGAGGGAACTCCCATAAGGTTACCTGCTGTTTTCTACTCCCATAAGGTTATCAGCTGTTTTCTCTGCAGAAACTCTACAGGCAAGAAGGGAGTGGCACAATATATTTGAAGTGATGAAAGGGAAGAACCTACAACCAAGGTTACCCTATGCAGCAAGGCTCTCATTCAGATTCAATGGAGAAATCAAAAGCTTTACAGACACGAAAAAGCTAAGAGTATTCAACACCACCAGGCCAGCTTTGCAATAAATGCTAAAGAAACTTCTCTAAGTGGAAAAGAAAAGGTCACTACAAGAAACCATAAACTTATGAATGGAAAAGCTCACCTGTAACGGCAAATGTAAAGGAAAGGTAGGAAATCACCCACACACAAACATTATTTTAAAACCAGCAATTGTGAGAAGAGGAGAGCACAAATGCAGGTTATTGGAAATTCATTTGAAATGAAAAGACCAGCAACGTAAAACAATCTTGTTTATTTACAGACTTCTATATTAAAACCTCCTGGTAACTGAAATCAAAAATGTACAATAGCTACAGACACAAGAAAAGAAAATGTAAACCAGACACAACACTAAAGTTAGTCATCAAACCACAAGAAAAGAGAACAGAAGAGGAAAGGACCTATAAAAACAAATAGAAAACAATTAACAAAATGGCAATAGGAACATACATATCGATAATTACTTTAATGTAAATGGATTAAATGCTTCAATGAAAAGACAAACATTGGCTGAATAGATACTAAAACAAGACCCATATATGTGCTGTCTACAAGAGACCCACTTCAGATCTAGGAACACGTGCAAACTGAACATGAGGGGATGGAAAAAGGTATTCCATGCAAATGGAAATCAAAAGAAAGCTGGAGTAGCAATACTCATATCAGACAAAATAGACATTCAAATAAAGACTGTTAACAAGAGACAAAGAAGGGCACTCCATAATGATCAAGGGATCAATCCAAGAAGAAAATAAAACAATTGTAAATATATATGCACCCAACATAGGAGCACCTCAATATATAGGGCAAATGCTAACAGCCATAAAGGGGAAATCAATAGTAAAACAATAGTGAGGGACTTAATCACCCCAATTTCATCACTGGAGAGATCATCCAGACTGAAGATCAGTAAGGAATCACAGGCCTTAAATGACACATTACATCAGATGGATTTGATATTTATAGAACATTCTATCCAAAAGCAGAAGAATACACTTTCTTCTCAAATGCACCTGGAACATTCTTCAGGATTGATCACATGCTGGGCCATAAGGCAGGCCTTAGTAAATTTAAGAAAATTGAAATCATATCAAGCATCTTTTCTTAGCACCATGCTATGAGATTAAAAATCAACTATAAGGAAAAAAATGTAGAAAACACAAACACATGGAGGTAAAAAATATATACGGCTAAACAACCAAGGGATCACTGAAGAAATCAAAGTGGAAATCAAAAAATACCAGAAGCAAATGAAAACAAAAGCACAACAATCCAAATACCTATGGGACGTGTCAAAAGCCATCCTAAGAGGGAAGTTTGTAGCAATAAATTCTTACCTCAGGAAACAATAAAAAGCACAAGTGAACAACCTAAGCTTACACCTAAAACAACAAGAGAAAGAAAAACAAACAAAACTGAAAGTAAGTAGAAGGAAAGAAATCATAAATATCAGAGCATAAATAAATGAAATGGATTGAATAAAATAATAGAAAAGATCAATGAAACTAAAAGTTGCTTTTTTGAAAAGATAAGCAAAGATGATAAACCTTTAGCCAGACTCATCAAGAAAAAAAGCAAGAGGGCTCAAATCAATAAAATTAGAAATTAAAAAGAAGTTACAGGGACTTCCCTGTGACACAGTGGTTATGACTCCATGCTCCCAATGCAGGGGACCCAGGTTTGATCCCTGGTCAGGGAACTAGATCCCACATGCATGCAGCAACTAAGAGTTTGCATGCTACAACTAAGGATCCAGTGTGCCACAACTAAGGAGATGGTGAGCTGCAATGCAGAAGCCCACAAGCTGCAACTAAGGAGCCTGCCTGCTACAATTAAGACCGGGTGCAACCAAATAAATAAATACTACAAAAAAAAGGAAAAATCACAACAGACACCAGAGAAATATAAACGATCATTAGGGACTACTACAAGAAACTATATGTCAATAAAATGGACAACCTAGAAGAAATGTACAAATACCTAGAAATGTACAATCTCCCAAGACTGAACCAAGAGAAACAGAAAATATGAACAGCCCAATCACAAGTACTAAAATTGAAACTGATTAAAAAACGCCCAAAAAACAAGAGTCGAGGGTCAGATGGCTTCACAGGCAAATTCTATCAAATATTTAGAGAAGAGTTAACACCTATCCTTGTGAAACTATACCAAAAATTTGCAGATGAAGGAATAATCTGAAACACATTCTATGAGGCCACCCTAACCTTGATACCAAAACCAGAAAAAGATACCACAAAAAAAGAAAAATTACAGCCCACTATCACTGATGAACATAGATGCAAAAATCCTCAAAAAATATTAGCACTCTAAATCCAGCAATACATTAAAAGGATCATACAGCATGATCAAGGGGGATTTATCCAAGGGATGCAAGGATTTTTCAATATTGGCAAATAAGTCAGTGTGATACATCACAACAAATTGAAAAATAAAAACCATATGATCACCTCAACAGATGCAGAAAAAGCTTGTGGCAAAATTCAACACCCATTTATGATAAAACTTCTCCAGAGGGCTTCCCTGGTGGTTCAGTGGTTGAGAGTCCACCTGCCAATGCAGGGGACACGGGTTCGTGCCCTGGTCCAGAAGATCCCGCATGCCGCGGAGTGGCCAGGCCTGTGAGCCTGCGCATCCGGAGCCTGTGCTCCATAGCAGGAGAGGCCACAACAGTGAGAGGCCCGCATACCACAAAAAACAAACAAAGGAAACCCCAAAACTCTCCAGGAAGTGGGCATAGAGGAAACATAACTCAATGTAATAAAGGCCACATATGACAAACCTTCATGTAATATCATACTCTATGGTGAAAAGCTGAAAGCATTTCCTCCAAGATCAGGAATAAGACAATGATGTCCACCCTTGCCACTTTTATTCAACACACTTTTGGAAGTTCTAGCAATGGCAATCAGAGAAGAAAAAGAAATAAAAGGAATCCAAATTGGAGAATAAGAAGTAAAACTCTCACTGTTTGCAGATGACATGATATTACATATAGAAAATCCTAAAGATGCTACCAATTACTAGAGCTCATCAATGAGTTTGGGAAAGTTGCAGCATACAAAATAAATACACAGAAATCTGTTGCATTTCTATACACTAACAATGAAAGATCAGAAAGATAAATTAATGAAACACTCCTATTTACCATCTCATCAAAAAGAATAAAATACCCAGGAATAAACCTACCTAAGGAGACAAAAGACCTGTACTCTGAAAACAATAAGACATTGATGACAGAAATTGAACATGACACCAACAGATGGAAAGATAGACCATGTTCTTGGATTGGAAGAATCAATATTGTCAAAATGGCTATACTACCCAAGACAATCTACAGACTCAATGCAATCCCTATCAAATTACCAATGGCATTTTACACAGAACTATAACCAAAAATCTTAAAATTTGTATGGACATACAAAAGACCCCCAAATAGCTAAACCAATCTTGAGAAAGAAAAATAGAGCTAGAGGAATCAGGCTCCCTGGCTTCAGACTATACTACAAAACTACAGTAATCAAAACAGTATTATATGGCACAAAACCAGAAATATAGATCAATGGAACAGGATAGAAAGCCCAGAAATGAACCCATGCACCTATGGTCAATTAATCTATGACAAAGGAGGCAAGACTATACAATGGAGAAGAAACAGTATTTTCAATAAATTATGCTAGGAACACTACACAGCTACATGTAAAAAAATAAAATTAGAACATTCTTTAGCACCATACACAAAAATAAATTCAAATGGATTAAAGACCTAAATGTAAGACTAGAAACTATAAAACTCTTAGGGGAAAACATAGGCAGAACACTCTTTGATATAAATCCCAGCAATATCTTTTTCAATCTGTCTCCTAGAGTAATGGAAATAAAAACAACAATTAAAAATTGGACCTAATTAGACTCAAAAGCTTTTGCACAACAAAGGAAACCATAAACAGACAAAAAGATAACCCACAGAATGGAAGATAATATTTGCAAATGTTGCAACTCTTAAGAAATTAATCTGCAAAATTTGTAAACAGCTCATGCAGCTCTATGTCAGAAAAACAACCCAATCAAAAACTGGGCAGAAGACCTAAATAGACATTTCTCCAAAGAAGACATAAAGATGGCCAAAAAGTACATGAAAAGATGCTAAGCACCACTAATTATTAGAGAAATGCCAATCAAAACTACAATGAGGTATCACCTCACAGCAGTCAGAATGGCCATCATCAAAAAAATCTACAAACAATAAATCCTGGAGAGGCTGTGGAGAAAAGGGAACACTCCTACACTGTTGGTGGGAATATAAGTTGGTACAGTCACTATGGAGAACAGTATGGAGGTTTCTTAAAAAACTAAAAATAGAGCTACCATATGATCCAGCAATCACACTCCTGGGCATATATTCAGAGAAATCCATAATTCAAAAATATACATGCACACCAATGTTCATTGAAGCACTATTTACAATAGTCAGGACATAAAAGCAACCTAAATGTCCATCAACAAAGGAATGGATAGAGAAGATGTGATACATATATACAGTGGAATACTACTCAGACATTAAAAAGAATGAAATAATGCCACATGCAGGAACATGGAGATTGTCATACTGAGTGAAGTCAGGCAGATAGAGAAAGACAATATCATATGATATTGCTTTATGTGCAGAATCTATAAAAAAGGTACAAATGAACTTGTTTACAAAACAAAATCAGACTCACAGACTTAAGACTATGAACTTATGGGTACCAGGGGGAAGGGTGGGAGGGATAGATTGGGAGTTTGGGACTGACATGTAAACACTTCTATATTTAAAATAGATAACCAATAAGGACCTTCTGTATAACACAGGGAATGCTGCCCAATACTCTGAAATAATCTAAATGATAAAGGAATTTGAAGAAGACTAGATATGTGTATAAGTATTACTGAATCACTTTGCTGTACACTTGAAACTAACACAATATTGTTAATCAACTATGCTCCAATATAAAATAAAAATTTAAAACAATTGACTGGAGGAAAAGAGAATTAACTATGTGGTAAATGATGCTGGGCATACCCATATGGCAAAAAGAAAAAAAAATTATAGTAAGTCTCTTAATCATACCAAACAGAAAAATACATTCCAGGTATATTACAGAACTAAATCTGAAAGACAAAACTTTAAATATGCAGAAGAAAGCATAGATATCAGTGTAGGCAAGAATTTCTTAAAACAAAAATTATAAAACATTTTGAAAATGACATATGTATTTATTCATCTCTGTTCCAGACCTTATGCTTGATGATAAAGTATATAGAGATTAAAAATATACACTCGGAAATCTCTGTACCTTCTGCTTAATTTTTTTGTGGACCTAAACCTGCTGTAAAAAATAAATTTTATTAAAAAAAAGAAGAATCAAAGTCAACACCGACCAACATAGAAAACAACTTATGTTTATCAGAGAGTATAGCGGAGTGGGGGGAGTAAATTAGGAGTTTGGAATTCACATATACACACTACTATGTATAAAATAGATAAACAAAAACCTACTGTATAGTATAGGGAACTATATTCAATTCCTTGCAATAACCTATAAGAGAAAATAATCTGGAAAAGAATATATATATATATATATATATATATATATAACTGTATCACGTTGCTGTACACCTGAAGCTAACACAACATTGTAAATTAGCTATACTTCAATTTTTTTAAATGGTAAAAATAGTAATAATAATAATGAATTTTCCATCATACCTAAAAAAATGAATCAAAGTCAAAATGGGAGAAAATAGAATGTTCTTGTTATTTGACTGAGAAAATACAATGCTGGGGCTCAAAAACTTTTGCAAGGTATCTTTATAGTAATCATAGTGGTAAATCATAGTGGTAATCATAGTGGTAAATATATGCTTTTCTTCTAGGAAAGAAGAGCACAATAGGTAATAAGACATGCAGCAAAACTTCCCTTTTATCTTGTGCAAATAATTAGCTTTTGAACTTGATGTCATGTCATTTAACTATGAGAAAAAAACAAAATTACTAATGACCACATTCTTAATCATGTTTCTTTTTCAACAAAGTGTTCTATAGACAATAAAATAACATGCTGTCAAGGAAATATGACACTAAAATGGGAAGTGTTGCACAAGCGTATTCACACCAGTTACTTTCTTGATTTATGCTTAAATGTGGAAATAAAGTGAGAAGACCAAGAGTCTTCAGCTAATTTTATTTTAGGTGCAATCAAAAAGTACACATAGGGCTTCCCTTGTGGCGCAGTGGTTGAGAGTCCGCCTGCCGATGCAGGGCACACGGGTTCATGCCCTGCTCTGGGAAGATCCCACATGTCGTGGAGCGGCTGGGCCTGTAAGCCATGGCCGCTGAGCCTGTGCATCCGGAGCCTGTGCTCCACAACGGGAGAGGCCACAACAGTGAGAGGCCCAGGTACCGTAAAAAAAAATAAATAAGTAAATAAAATAAAAATAAAAAATACACATAGAAATTTTCCTTGAAGCATAGATTTTATATTTGAAATTTAGCTCTGTGAAATCAAAGAAATTTACAGCTGTATGGAAGCCTAGCAAACCTGGTAACACAGCTCGTTAGTAGCATTTTTAGGACTAGAACTAGTGTTCTAACTCTGGCCAAGGATCTTTCTATTTTGTAATATTATACTATATCTGGTGGTATTACACTAGATTCAAATACTTCCATAAGGTTTCAAAAGCTCTCATAAATTTAACAAATTAAAAATGAACATCTGATAAGGATGCTTTTACAAGATATAGAACTAAAGAAAAATAGAACAATATATTCCAAACAGACTGGGAATTAGTCCCATGATGCCAGACCCTTAGCACATAGGAAGAACCTCTCGTAGTAAGAAAGCAACAGACTAAAAAAGTTATAATATTCTCCATACTCATTCACATTAATAATGCAAACTTTTCATATAAATTTATAAGCACATATTGGTTGATAGGTGTCAAATTTAGATCACCTGTAAGCACAAAAAGGAAACTGATGCAAGTAGTATTGATTTTTGAATCCTTAATTTTATTTAGAAGCTTTTCAGAAATTATCTTAGATAAAATAATTGCCTTTCTGCTCTTTCTTGAAAGGAAATTGTAGAATGGAAACTGTCTTCAGAGTCCTTTCCCTCTTTTATTTTCTTGTAATGCCCTGGATTTTCTATAATGGCAACCTACCAGACTACATGGTATCAAGCATTACTCTCCTTTCCCTTTTCTTCTCTTCAAAATGGACCAGTCCCATTCTCTTACATGAACAGGAAATGACCAGAGTGATCTTTCTTAAAGGCAAATCAGATTAGGTTATTCTCTTGCTTAATATATTTCAGTATTTCTCTATGATGAACCCAAGATAATATCAGTTATGAGTGAGAAAATAATTAGGGATTAGGCTTTATCATAAGCTTCTTTAGGTCATAGCATTAAAATAGGTGTCCTATCCAACAAATCTAAGATTTATTCCATTAATGGGCTTTTAAATTCATAGACCACATTCTTGGTAAGCCCTATAACATTTCTAGTATAAGCTATTTTCCTTCCTATGAAGTGTTAAGGTCTTCCCTAATTTTCAGATTGAAAACCATTTATTAGGTTATGAAAAATTAACTTTACATCTCATTTCCACCTAAACTAATTTTCCAAATGTCATTAATACTTACATCTAATAAACTGATCAATTATGATTCCAAAACTGTTTTGTGATAAAAGTATGAGAATTACAGCTAATGAAACAAATTACTGAAATGATACACATAAGAAGCAATAACATAGAATTCAAAATTATACAGAAATAATGTCCATGCCCTTCTCTCTACTACCACTACTGCTGTGTGGTTGTTCCTTTTTAGACTCAATTTGATCTTAAGTAATAAATAATAAAATTCGACTAACTGAAGTCATAATTTAAGGTGAACTTAAAGTGGCCAAAATGATAAAATCATTTGTGATTTATCAGACAGTAAAAATCTGAGCTTATTTGGAGAAATTTAGGTACTGAAGGAAATGAAGAGTTCACTTTTAAAACATCTCTCTTTTTCCAAGAGAGAACTTGATAGAAAGAATGTAGATAATCACTTTCTGAAGATCAACCTATAGAAGCCCTGAGTATGTTCAAGACCACCTTTTCCACACACCCAACTACATCTTGAAAAGTGTCCCCCAAGTTTTAAAACATCTCTCAGCTTCTCACTGCATGGAAATTGAAAATAAATGATTATTTATTTATTCCAGGATTTTTTTTTTATTCCAGGATTTTAGGCCTTCCCACTTTTATGTTTGGCATTTTATTTTTATGGACATAGTTTTCTACCTTTACATGTTGAATGAGGCAGAAAATCTATATACCACATGATATCAGAAAATATTCAATTTATTTTGTCCTTTCCTAAAAGAAATTGCTTACTTTGTGCTTTAATTTTCAACTGACCAATACATGGCTATCAAGCACTGAAGTAAATACAAAATGTAGGGCTCAATCCTTACCCTTAAGGATAGATAGATATAGATATATAGATACAGATATAATAGGGGCCCAAGTATTGTTGCCTGCTGAAACTGCCGAACCTATGAGTGGAGATTGGGTGGAGGAAGGGAGCTCCTAATCTCATGGCTGCACCTATGCCAAATATTTTTCACGGAATGAAAAATGCTTCCCTTTTTGGTGCCATATTGCTTGACTGGGAGCTGAAGGGAGAAGGAGTTCAATCTTTATGTCCACATCAGCTGAAGTGGAGCTTCCATCATCCGGAGTTGGTTAGGGGGAAGGAAGAGTGGGTCATGCATAGCTCAAGTGTTTCTCACTGTTCTTCCCAAGATTTAGTATATTTTCTTGAATAAATGTTTCTTAATTTGCTCTATGCCATTAGAACAACTTCCAGATAATTTAAATGTAATTTAAATGGTTTTGTTTTGTCTCACAATTATTATTAGTTATGATTATTTGTCTGGGGAATGGGTCTGTGGAGCTCCTCACACTGACTTTCTGGAAATGGAACCTACATGTTTTATATAGTATCAGAAAATAATTTTAGCCATGGTGTTCACAACTTTGAACAAATGAACATTCACTTATATGAATACATGTATTTGTGAATACAATGTGAATAAAAATATTCACTTACATAAATAACTTGTAATACAAATTTTTATTTCAGCCATACTAGTTAAAGATTACTCTAGAGTTTGGCTCTTGGACATATTTTACCTCCTGCTGCAAGAGGCATTTTGACTTTTAGCCCAGACATAAATACAAGCAATTTTGGAAACTATGTCAATCAAATTTCCAGAAATAATCTCTAACTCTGAAATCTACCATAGAAATCAGAATCTATTTCACATAAAATTTGGGCTGACATTTTAATTCATGGTGTTAGAGCAACAAGCCAATGGATATTTTTCATTCAGAGAGGAGTAAATGTATTTGAAAGCTCAAAAATAAATAAGGTGGAGGAGAATGAAAGAAGGAAACATGCCATTCTTCTTTGCACGTGTAGCAACAAAAATGTATCCAGAAATCCAATTTCTGGAAACATATTTTCTTGGGCAGAAAAGCACAGTTTTTTAGAAAATCAGTTAGAAAATACTATTTGACAGCGAAGATTGAAAGTATGTAAATGAACTAGGACCATCATGTATTCAAAGAGAATTAGGGATCTAGCAGTTTTACATACCAACTATATTGGATTATGAATTCACTTGATATTAACAGGTTTTTCTTTGTTCCCTTGAACATATGTATGGGCAAAAAAATAGAAATATTTTAAATGAATTTCTCATATTGGCAGATAAGTGAAATCATTCATATTACATTATATATATATATATATATATATTTCCAGGATTTTAGGCCCTCCTACTTTGATGTTTGGTATTTTATTTTTACAGATCTAGTTTTCTACTTTTTCCTGTTGCATCTGCCAACTTTCTGGAGAATTTAATTCATTTTCATATCAGTAAACATTCATTTTAATAAATGCCATTTCAATAGAAGGACCCATTTACGGAAGCAAATTCCATATCTTGGCAGAACTGGTATCAAAGTCTCAATAACTCCATTAAACAACAAAACAAGTGTAGAAATTCTTATATTTATGATCATTATGGTCATTTGATTTTTGACAAATGTGCCAAGACAATTCAATGCACAGAGAATATTTTTTCAACAAATGGTCTTGAGACAATTGGATAGCCACGTGCAAAATAATAAAAATAGACCTCTATATCTCACCATATGCAAAAATTAACTAACAATGGATCAGAGACCAGAATATAAGGGCTAAGACTATAAAACTTTTAGAAGAAAACAAGTAAATCTTCATGGCCACAGATTAGGCAATGATTTCTTACATATGACATCAAAACCACAGAGGCAAAATAAACAGAATAGATAAAATGGACTACCAAAATTAAAAACTTGTGTTTCAAAGGACACTATCAACAAATTGAAAAGACAAGCCACAAAGTGGGAGAAAATATTTTCAAATCATGTATCTGGTAAGGGGCTTGGATCTAGAATCTGTAAAGTACTCCTACAACTCAACAATAAAATGACAAGTAATCTAGGTATTTTTTTTAATGGACAAAAGACATGAATAGACATTTCTCCAGAGATGATACACAAATGGCTAATAGACACCAGAAAAGGTGCTCAAAATGATTCATCATTAGGGAAAAACAAATCAAACCTACAATGAGATACCATTTCATACCCAGTAGAATAGCTATAATAAAAGACAATAATTAAATTATATAAATCAATAAAAGCATTTAATTAAATCTGACAGTAAAATTAATACACATTGAGAAGGATATGGTGTAATTGGAATCCTCATACACTGCTGGTGGGAATTTTAAATGGTGCAGCTACTTTGGAAAACAGTTTGACAGTTCCTTAAAAAGTTAAACATGGAATGACTATATGACACAGCAGTACCACTCCTAGCTATATACCCCAGAGAATTGAAAATATACATACACAGAAAAACTTGTAGAAGTGTATTTATAACAGCATCATTGATAATAGCCAAAAAGTAGAAACCACCTAAAAGTATATCACAGACTAAGCGGGAAAAAATAAAAGGTAGAGATATGGGAGGTCATAACCAAAAATTGACTAAACAATGGGTTTGGAATTTATGAAAGAGGTAGAGCAAAAAGTGGAATCACTCATATAACAACATTTATTACTCTCCTTTCCCCAGGATACAGAGACATTTGTCTATTACTTTAGGAAGCCTTATCATCCTCCTGACTCTGCAAAAGTACACTTCAATCTCCAAAGGGAAGGTGTTGTTTCCAAATATGACTTAACTAAAGCATATGCTTGTTTACATCAAAAAGCAACTATCCTGGGAAAGAAAACAGGAGCTGGAGGAATCAAACTCCCTGACTTCAGACTATACTACAAAGCCACAATAATCAAAACAGTTACTGGCACAAAAACAGAAGTATAAACCAACAGATCGGAATAGAAAGCCCAGAAATAAACCCATGCAACTATGGTTAATTAGGTCAATTAATCTATGACAAAAGAGGCAAGAATATAAAATGAAGAAAAAAAAGTCTCTTCAATTAGTGGCACTGGGAAAACTGGACAGCTACATGTAAAATAATGAAATTAGAATATTCTCTAACTCCATACACAAAAATAAACTCAAAATGGATCAAAGACCTAAATGTAAGGACAAACACTATAAAACCCTTAAAGCAAAACATAGGCAGAACGCTCTTTGACATAAATTGCAGCAAGATCTTTTCTGATCCACCATGTAGAGAAATGGAAATAAAAACAAAAATAAACAAATGGCACTTAATTAAACTCAAAAAGCTTCTGCATAGCAAAGGAAACCATAAACAAAGTGAAAAGACACCCCACAGAATGGGACAAAATATTTGCAAATAAAGTGACTGACAAGGGATATATCTCCAAAATTTACAAACAGCTCATGCAGCTCTATATAAAAAAACAACAGAACAAACAACCCAATCAAAAAATGAGCAGAAGATCTAAATAGACACTTTTCCAAAGAAGATATACAGATTGCCAAAAAAGCACATGAAAAAAATGTTCAATATCACTAATTATCAGAGAAATGCAAATCGAAACTACAGTGATGTATCACCTCACACCAGTCAAAATGGCCATCATAAAAAGTCTACAAACAATAAATGCTGGAGAGGCTGTGGAGGAAAGGGAACATTCGTACACTGTTGGTGGGAATGTAAGTTGCTATAGCCACTATGGAGAACAGTATGGATGTTCCTTAAAAGAAAAACTAAAAATAGAGCTACCATATGATCCAGCAATCCCACTCCTGGACATATATCCAGAGAAAACCATACTTCAAAAGGATACATGCGGGTTTCCCTGGTGGCGCAGTGGGTGAGAGTCTGCCTGCCGATGCAGGGGACACGGGAAGATCCCACATGCCGTGGAGCGGCCGGGCCCATGAGCCATGGTCGCTGAGCCTGTGTGTCCAGAGCCTGTACTCTGCAATGGGAGAGGTCACAACAGTGAGAGGCCCACATATACCACAAAAAAAATAATTAAAAAATATAAAAAATGATACAAATGAACTTATTTACAAAACAGAAACAGACTTACAGTTATTGAAAACAAACTTATGGTTACCAAAGGGGAAACATGGGCAGGGGGATAAATCAGGAGCTTGGGCTGAACATACACATACTACTATATATAAGATAGATAACCACCAAGGACCTACTGTATAGCACAGCAAACTCTACCCAATATTCTGTAATAACCTATATGAGAAAAGAATCTAAAAAAGAATGAATATATGTATATGTATAACTGAATCACTTTGCTGTACACCTGAAACTAAGAAAACATTGTAAATCTACTATACTCCAATAAAATTAAAATGAAAAAATGTAACTAACAAGAGGCTACTATTTCAACAGTATTAGTTTTAACATGTAACTAATGATGTCTGGTCAAATTTCCAAAATTGTTGGCTCAATCTCTGTATTGGAATCTAAGTCATGAATTCATTATATGAAAGTATCTGCATATGTATGCATTCTGCTCTTTTGTGGGCTTCTCCTCCCCCACCCCACCCCCCAAAAAAAACCCTAGAGCTTGAAATAGAAGAGAATGGTATCCAAACTTTCATCTTTTAAAAAAACACTGAGAAAGTTTTGGGTTCAAATCTTAATCATTTGCAATTTGCAAACTAACACCACACTACATTCACAGAGAAATTCATCTACAGGTTATCCATTTTCACAAGATTTCATATCAGGATCACAAGATTTCTTGGAAAAAGACCTGCTTAAGAGCATGTTTTTTTTCAATCTTTCCTCAACTGATGATCGATAACATGGTTTAATTGAATCAACACAAGTATCTAATAACAACAAAAAATGAAGTCCTCCAATATGCAAATTTGACTCAGACTCTTAATTCCCACTACCCAATACCAGTTTTAGGAGAAATGGCTTAATCAATAATAATGTTTAATATTACTCAATTATTAGTTCATTATTATGTTTTCAAGTGATTTCATAAAGATCCCATAATTTCTGTGTCTGTGGATCCAGATAGCTAATCCATGAGAATGAGGCTAGCAACCTACTGAAAATGAATGAGAAAAAAAATATTTCCTTTACTTTGTGGCTTACATACTAGACTAAGAGAATAGACACATGCACACATATATAAACCCTAAGTAATTGTGCCTGCAACCAAGACTAGTCCAGGATACAGAATGGAAGGTTATGAAATTATGTATGTTGATGGAACACTGATAATGAATCATAAGGGCTGAACCAGGGAGAGGGAGTAAGGTCAATGAAAAGCCAGGCAAAAAGGAGATAGAAAGTTTCTCTATTTCACAATTTTTGGATAATTCAGCCATCTTATGGGCCAGCACTCCTGACTTGATTACTAATGATCCCATTTTTAGTGTAAAAGAGAAAATACTAAAGTATTCTTGCTAGGGATTTCTTGAGCATACCTTTAGCCTCTAGTTTTTATACCTCAATATAAATCACCAGACTTCCCCTATGTGATGTGTTCTCTTTATAATTTTTATACTAAGAATAAGGTTCAATTAACTTTATCCATATTCTTATTTTCCCACTTATAATAACTAATTTTCTTCATATCAAACTACAAAATATCAATTCTTAATTATCAAAAGACTACAAATTGTTTTAAACAATATAAAAAAAAACAAATTATTTTTTTAAGTTCAAAAAACTAATAATTCCTCAAGATACCTCATGTACAAGTGTTGCATTCATTGTCAAAACTCTCAGTGTTGTTCACTGGTAACTTCATGCCCATGACAGAACTACATCTGAGAAAGATCAGAATGTTCCCTTGAAGCTAGCCTGGCACAAAGGACTGAAAAGGATGAATATTGAAGAGACTGTTCTTTGAAGCAAGCCAATAAAGCCAAACAGATCTTCCTCTGACTGTATTGATTCCTTTCTCTCCTTTCATGATTTTTTCCTTTTATGTTTTCACCAAATCCATAAGTCTACCCTGCCCTGATGCATCCTCATTATAGTGGTAATTGGCTAAAAAAATCTTGAGTCAAATTGAGTCAAATCTTGTGTCAAACCACACAATTGTCTCTTCAGATATTGAATCAAAATACCATTTTCTCTTTTTTTGTGAAGCTCTTTTAGATGTTAGCCAGCAGGAGTGGCCATCATAGCCCTTAGAATGATAACATAAAAGTGGAGGCCATATATTTTATTTTCTCTATCTATACATAGGTCTACATATTCCTAGAATCAATTATATGAAATTTCTCCTTTTTAAATGTCAAATATTCCGGGTAAAAGAGGGTTAGCTTTTGAAACTAATGAAGTCAAGGACATTGTGACCCTCTTTGTACTAAAACGCTTATTTGTTATTAAAAAACTCTTAATTTCAAAATGTTAAATAAAATGGAGCTTTAAAAAATAGAATTCTAGCTGGTTAAGTTAAAGTACTGAATATTCCTAAAATATATGTCCTCTAGTCCTATAACATTTGATTGTGCATTAGAATATTTTTATTCATTATGAGTCTTCATCTCTCTGCATTTTCTCCTGATATAATGAAACCAATTATATTAGACTCAGAGTAACTAAATGCAATTTTAATCATCTGTCTATAGCACTTGTATTTCTGCCAGTTTAAAATGACTTTATGCAAAAACAGTTGATGCTTTTAATAAAATACTGATTTATCATATGTAAACCTAGTCTTCTATCACTACTATAATGAAATGGGTTCCAAACTTCAGAAAACTATCTAAGTGACTGCTTCAGTACATGTACTAAGCAAAAGGCTATCAATGGACATTCCTATGGTCTGAGGTTTTACAAAATGGTCTCTTCCCAAAGGAAATACAGCATAACACATTACTTTCTTCTGGCAATCATATTATTTGTCATATTAGTGCTTCAAGAAAGAAAGTCCAAAGTCAATACTATACAACCTTACTAGAAATTTGGCATTGCTTTGTAAAATGTAACACAAAAATGGGAAAAGAATTACAAAAAGTATCTGAAAGGATAAGGGATAGAAAATTCTATAAACTGAAAGGAAGAATGATAGCTTATTATAGTAAATCAGAGAGTAATAAATACTCAGAAAATAAAAGCATAATAACTGTAGAAATATTTTCTTTATTTCAAACAAACCAAAAATACACAATTTGTTTTTATCTAAAGTTTAATAGTTTCCAGAATATGTCCAATTTATCAGGAAAAACCAAACATGTCCCTGTATGAAAATATTAGGATTTAAACACTTTTTAGTAATAGATCTTTGAGAATTGGAACCTTGATATCCTCACTCTTTTGAGCAATTCATTCTAGCACTATGCAATGAACGTGATCCAGAAGAAGCACTAGACCACAAGTCAGAAAATGAGACTAGTTCTAGCATATGCTACTTTTGTTATAAAGAAAAATCACTGATTTCTCTTGTGTCAGTTTGCTTATTTATATAATAAGTGTGTATGTGTGAAAATATATGCATACATATATATTCTCTTGCTCTCTACTAGACTTTTATGAATGGTTCTATAAGGAACAGTGGAGTGAACATAGAAGATGGAATAAGATGTCATTTTTAATAGTGCTGCCATTACGAGTACAGGAAAATAGCTCCTCTCACCACCCCCATATGTGACTTAAATAGTCAACAAACATTTCAATTGTTCAGGCCTGTGAAGGAAAACCTGGGTAAAAATGCAAAGCCACTGTGCCTAGGCACCTAGTTATGCCAGATTACATTTAGAGCTTATTGATTCCATATGCACGCTTGTGGGAATATAACATACAGGGATAATGGAAAAAGGAGTGGGGTACTGCCCTATGAAAGCATGTCAGACCACTGGCTAAATTATTTTGCTTTTCATTAATGTGTACTTCAAGGAAAGAACCTTGAAAGAGAACTCCTTAGAAATTACTTTAATCCTACCTGTGCCAACAAATTACTAAATGCAATGTGATAAAATAACCAGCACTTTCCAAAAAAAATGATGAAGACTGTATTCTTTAGGTAATAGACCAGATCTTCTATTCACTTATTAATTCATTATTCTCAATTTTGTTAAAAAAGAGGGAAAAAAAGAAAAGAAAAAAAGCTTCATGTAGTCAAGAAAAGAAAGATTACTGACTTCTTTTCAAATGTTTTAACTGAGAGTGAAATAGCTACCTTACCACCAGATATATTTTTTAAAATAATTTTTTATCAAGAGTTAATTCAGGGGACTTCCTTGTGGTTAAGACTTCACCTTCCCATGTGGGCAGTGTGGGTTAGATCCCTGGTTGGGGAGCTGGGCTCCCACATGTCTTGTGGCCAAAAAACCAAAACATAAAACAGAAACAATATTGTAACAAATTCAATAAAGACTTTAAAATTGTCCACAAAAAAAAAAACTTTAAAAAAAAAGTAAAGGAGTTAATTCAGGACTTTCCAAGATGGCAGAGGAGTAGGAGGACATGGAGTTCATCTCTCCCCACAAACGGATCAAGAATACATCTACAAATGGAACAATTCTCACAGAGTACCTGATAAACACCAGCAGATGACTTCAGACACCTAAAATGACAAGAAAGATCCCCACGTAAGCAGGTAGGATGAAAGAAAGAAGAAAGAAAGAAAAGGAAGAGGAGAGGAAGTGGGTTGGGACCTGAACCCCTGGCGGGGAGCTGAAAGTGAGGAGAGGTTCCCACATCTGGGGAAGCTCCCTCACCAGTGGGATCAACTGGGACAGAAGGGGAATTTGGGGGGCTTGGAGGAAAGCCCAGAAACTGTACTGCAGCAGGCAGGACAGCATGAGACCTATACAGATAGTCTGTGCCACAGCCCTGTGCACCTCAGCCTGATACAGGTGTCCACTGTTGTGCATGGGGGCGGGTGCTGGAACGTGGGCTTTGGAGAGCAGACTCGGGTAGGGGACTACTGTTGGCTGTGAGGAGACAGCTAGAGGGGATGGGAGTTAGGAGCTCTGCAACAAGGTATGCACATGGAGGAAGCCTGAACTGCCGCAGAAGCAAAGTGCCATTGTTGAGTGAAGCACAAAGGGAAGGGCCAACATTGCAGTCTCTCACCTCATGTGCTGCTCCTGCCTCCACAGGCACTGGGGAGGGCTCTGGCTAGAGCCAGATGGCATGCACCTCCCATCACCTTCTCCACCACCCCCATCCTCGGCTGGGTGACCGGCTCATCCCAATTGTCACCTGATTGGCTTGTGCATTCCAATCACTACCCCAGCACCCTCCCACCTGGGTGGCCTGCTCACTGCAATCATTGTCTCAGCTTCTTCTTGCCTGACAGGCTCATGTGCTACAGAAAATTCTGGAGCAGACTACGGTGGGAGGAAAATATGCAGAGGTGGGGATGAAATCACAACTGAGCACCAGGGGCCATATAACTAAAGAAGAAGAGCAGAAATCTCTCCTCATGACTGCATGAACCATGGAGTTACACCTCCACTGACAGCTTGCTAAATTCACCACCTATGAGATATCGAAAAGGACAACAAGTACTTCTGAAGTTGGGACAGGTCTGGCTTTAGCAGCTTTGGGCTTTGTGGACACATTCATGGAGAGGTTGGGCCAGGTCAGAATCTGAGCTTCCTCCATAGCTCCCACAGTGGGTCCAGGTGCATGACTACTGCAGACCCTGGGACCTGACCTCAGTGGATCTGTGCTACTGGCTTGGTGTAAACAATGCCTGAGTGTCACAAGGGCCAACTGTTGGCATATGCATAGGTAAGGTGGGACCAGGAGCAGTGCCAACAACACTGTACTTTGTGAGCCCACACAGTGAGCGAAATGGGACACAACAGGGCACATTCACAAGTAAACAGCTCCAGAGAAGGAATAGCCAGTGACTTCTCTCCCAGTGGGAGTGCTCAAATCCCAACTACCTCACACCAAAAATCAGAAACACAGGTAAGAATCAGATCTTGGGTGCTCTACTCCAACAAATGGGAAGCAGACCCTACCCCTGATAGGGCATTAACAACCACAGAGAAAAGGGGAAGCCCCACTCAATATCCAGAGCAGGCTTTGGTCACCACAACACCAGTCAGCCCTCAAATATGAGGATTACAGCACAAGTCTCAGGAACAATCTCACCCACCAGTGGGCAGATACCAGAAGCAAGAGGAACAATGATCCTGCAGCCTGTAGAAAGGAAGCCACAAACACAGTAAGTTAGACAAAATGAAATGACAAAGAAATATGTTGCAGATAAAGGAGCAAGAAACAAACATACAAGAACAACTAAATGAAAATGAGATAGGCAATCTACCTGAAAAAGAATTCAGAGTAATGACAGTAAAGATTATCCAAGATCTCAGAAAAAGAATGGAAGCACCAATCAAGAAGATACAAGAGAGGAGCTTCAAGATGGCGGAAGAGTAAGATGTGGAGATCATCTTCCTCCCGACAGATACATCAGAAATACATCTAATGTGGAACTGCTCCTATAGAACACCTACTGAACACTGAAAGAAGACCTCAGACCTCCCAAAAGGCAAGAAACTCCCCACGTACCTGGGTAGGGCAAAAGAAAAAAGAAAAAACAGAGACAAAGAATAGGGATGGGACCTGCACCAGTGGGAGAGAGCTGTGAAGGAGGAAAAGTTTCCACACACTAGGAAGACCCTTCATGGGTGGAGACTGTGGGTGGCGGATTGGGAAGCTTCAGAGCCATGGAGGAGAGCACAGCAACAAGGGTGCAGAGGGCAAAGCAGAGAGATTCCTGCACAGAGGATCCACGCAGACCAGCACTCAACAGGCCGAGAGGCTTGTCTGCTCACCCGCCGGAATGGACGGGAGCTGGGAGCTGAGGCTCAGACTTTGGTCGGATCGCAGGGAGAGGACTGGGGTTGGCTGCTTGAAAACAGCCGGAAAGGGTTAGTGCACCACTGCTAGCGGGGAGGGAGTCCAGGAAAAGTTCTGGAACTACCGAAGAGGCAAGAGACATTTTCTTCCCTCTTTGTTTCCTGGTGCATTAGGAGAAGGGATTAAGAGCACTGCTTAAAGAAGCTCCAGAGACTGCCGTGAGCTGCAGCTATCAGCGCGGACCCCAGAGATAGGCATGAGATGCTAAGGCTGCTGCTACCGCCAACAAGAAGCCTGTGTGTGAGGATAAGTCACTATCCACACCTCCCCTCCTGGGAACCTGTGCAGCCCGCCACTGCCAGATTCCCGTGATCCAGGGACAATTTACCCAGGAGAACACACTGAGCGCCTCAGGGTGGTGCAACGTCACAATGGCCTCTGCCGCTGCAGGTTCACCCCGCATCCATACCCTGTCTTCTCGCCGGCCTGAGTGAGCCAGAGCTCCCGAATTAGCTGTTCCTTTAACTCCATCCTGTCTGAGCGAAGAACAGATGCCCTCAGGTGACCTAAACGCAGAGGTGGGTCCAAATCCAAAGCTGAATGCCCAGAGCTGTGCAAACAAAGAAGAGAAAGGGAAATTTCTCCCAGCAGCCTCAGGAGCAGTGAATTAAAGCTCCACAATCAACATGATGTACCCTGCATCTGTGGAATACCTTAATAGTCAACAAATCATCCCAAATTGAGGAGGTGGACTTCGGGAGCAAAGATATATTATTTTTTCCCTATTTTTCTCTTTTTGTGAGTGTGTATGTGTATGCTTCTGTGTGCGATATTGTCTGTATAGATTTGCTTTCACCATTTGTCCTAGTGTTCTGTCTGCCCTTTTTTTTTTAGGTTTTGTTTTTTAATTTTCAAAATATTTTTCTTAATAATTATCATTTAATGTTCCTTTTAATAACTTTATTTTATCCTCTTTCTTTCTTTCTTTCTTTCTATTGTTTCACCCTTCTATTCTGAGCTGTGTGGATGAAAGGCTGTTGGTGCTCAAGCCAGGACTCAGTGTTGTGCCTCTGAGGTGGGAGAGCCAACTTCAGGACACTGGTCCACAAGAGGACTCCCATCTCCACATAGTGTCAAACAGCAAAAATCTCCCAGATATCTTGATCTCAACACCAAGACCCAGCTTCACTCAATGACCAGCAAGCTACAGTGATGGACATCCTATGCCAAACAACTAGCAAGACAGGAACACAGTACCATCCATTAGCAGAGAGGCTGCCAAAAATCATAATAATGCCAGAGAAACCTCAAAACACACCAGCAGACATGGACCTGCCCACCAGAAATACAAGATCCAGCCTCATCCACAAGAACACAGGCACTAGTCCCCTCCACCAGGAAGCCTAAACAACACACTGAACCAACCTTAGCCACTGGAGAGAGACACCAAAAACTACAAGAACTACGAACCTGTGACCTGTGAAAAGGAGACCCCAAACACAGTAAGTGAAACAAAATGAGAAGACACAAAAACACATAGCAGATGAAGGAGCAAGGTAAAAACCCACCAGACCTAGTAAATGAAGAGGAAATAGGCAGTCTACCTGAAAAATAATTCAGAATAATGATAGCAAAGATGATCCAAAATCTTGGAAATAGAATAGAGAAAATACAAGAAACGCTTAACAAGGAACTAGAAGAACTAAAGAGCAAACAGTGATGAAGAACACAATAAATGAAATTAAATATCCTCTAGAAGGGATCAATAGCAGAATAACTGAGGCAGAAGAACGGATAAGGGACCTGGAAGAAAAAATAGTGGAAATAACTATGGCAGAGCAGAACAAAGAAAAAAGAATGAAAAGAAATGTGGACGTTCTCACAGACCTCTGGGACAATGTTAAAGGCACCAACATTCGAATTATAGGGGTTCCAGAAGAAGAAGAGAAAAAGAAAGGGACTGAGAAAATATTTGAAGACATTATAGTTGAAAACTTCATGAATATGGGAAAGGAAATTGTTAATCAAGTCTGGGAAGCACAAAGAGTCCCATACAGGAGAAACCCAAGGAGAAACATGGCAAGAAAAATATTAATAAAACTATCAAAAATTAAATACAAAGAAAACATATTAAAAGCAGCAAGGGAAAAACAACAAATAGCACACAAGGGAATCCCCACATGGTTAACAGCTGATCTTTCAGCAGAAATTCTACAATTCAGAAGGGAGTGGCAGGGCATATTTAAGGGGATGAAGGAGAAAAACGTGCAACCAAGATTATTCTACCCAGCAAGGATATCATTCAGACTTGATGGAGAAACTAAAACCTTTACAGACAAGCAAAAGTTGAGAGAGTTCAGCACCACCAGGCCAGCTTTACAGCAAATGCTAAAGGAACTTCTCTAGGCAGGAAACACAAGAGAAGGAAAAGACCTACAATAACGAACAAAAAAAAAAAAACAGTTAAGAAAATGGGAATAGGGACATACATATCAATAATTACATTAAATGTAAATAGATTAAATGTTCCCACAAAAAGACACAGACTCACTGAATGGATCGAAAGAAGACTCGTATATATGCTGTCTACAAGAGACCCACTTCAGACCTAGGGACATATACAGACTGAAAGTGAGGGGATGGAAAAAGATATTCTATGCAAATGGAAAACAAAAGAAAGCTGGAGTAGCAATTCTCATATGAGACAAAATAGATGTTAAAATAAAGACTATTTCAGGAGACAAAGAAGGATACTACATAATGATCAAGGGATCGATCCAAGAAGAATATATAAAAATTATAAACATATTTCACCCAATATAGGAGCCCATCAGTACATAAGGCTAATACTAACAGCTACAAAAGGGGAAATCGACAGTAACACAATCATAGTAGGGGACATTTAACCCCACTTTCACCAATGGACAGATCATCCAAAATGAAAATAAATAAGGAAACACAAGCTTTAAATGATACATTAAACAAGATGGACTTAATTGATATTTAAAGGACATTCCATACAAAAACAACAGAATTAACATTCTTTTCAAGTGCTCATGGAACATTCTCCTGGATAGATCATATCTTGGGTCACAAATCAAGCCTTGGTAAATTTAAGAAAATTGAAATTGTATCAAGAATCTTCTCCGACCACAATGCTATGAGACTAGATATTAATTACAGGAAAAGATCAGTAAAAAGTACAAACATATGGAGGCTAAACAATACACTACTTAATAACCAAGTGATCACTGAAGAAATCAGAGAGGAAATCAAAAACTACATAGAAACAAATGACAATGGAGACACGACATCCCAAAACCTATGGGGTGCAGCAAAAGCTGTTCTAAGAGGGAAGTTTATAGCAATACAATCCTAACTTAAGAAACAGGGAACATCTCAAATAAACAACCTAACCTTGCACCTAAAGCAGTTAGAGAAAGAAGAAAAAAACAAACAAACAAAATTAGCAGAAGGAAGGAAATCATAAAAATCAGGTCAGAATTAATGAAAAAGAAATGAAGGAAATGATAGCAAAGTTCAATAAATCTAAACGCTGGTACTTTGAGAATGTAAACAAAATTGATAAACCATTAGCCAGACTCATCACAAAAAAAGGGAGAACACTCAAATCAATAGAATTAGAAATGAAAAAGAAGTAAGAACTAACACTGCAGGAATACAAAGGGTCATGAGAGATTACTACAAACAAATCTATGCCAATAAAATGGACAACCTGGAAGAAATGAACAAATACTTAGAAATGCACAACTTACTGAGACTGAACCAGGAAGAAATAGAAAATATGAACAAACCAATCACAAGCACTGAAATTGAAAGTGTGAATAAAAATCTCACAACAAACAAAAGCCCAGGACCAGATGGCTTCACAGGCGAATTCTATCAAACATTTAGAGAAGAGCTAACACCTATCCTTCTCAAACTCTTCCAAAATATAGGAGAGGTAGGAACACTCCCAAACTCATTCTATGATGCCACCATCACCCTGATACCAAAACCAGACAAAGATGCTACAAAGGAATAAACCTACAGGCCAATATCACTGATGAACATAGATGCAAAAATCCTCAACAAAATACTAGCAAACAGAATCCAACAGCACATTAAAAGGATCATACACCATGATCAAGTGGGGTTTATTCCTGGAATGCAAGGATTCTTCAATATATGCAAATAAATCAATGTGATACACCATATTAACAAATTGAAGGAGAAAAAACATATGATCATCTCAATCGATGCAGAGAAGTCTTTCAACAAAATTCACCACCCATTTATGTTAGAAATCCTGAAGAAAGTAAGCAAAGAAGGAACATTCCTCAACATAATAAAGGCCATATATGACCAACCCACAGCCAACATCGTCCTCAATGGTGAAAAACTGAAATCATTTCCACTAAGATCAGGTGCAAGACAAGGTTGCCCACTCTCACCACTATTATTTAACATAGTTTTGGAAATTTTAGCCACAGCAATCAGAGAAGAAAAAGAAATAAAAGGAATCCAAATTGGAAAATAAGTAAAACTGTCACTGTTTGCAGATGTCATGATACTAAACATATAGAATCCTAAAGATGCTACCAGAAAACTATGAGAGCATAATTTAAAAAATACATGAGCCCCCATATTCACTGAAGCACTATTTACAATAGCCAGGACATGTAAGCAACTTAAATGTCCATCGACAGATGAATGGATAAAGAAGATGTGGTATATATATATATATATATATATATATATATATATATAATGGAATATTACACAACCATAAAAAAGAATGAAGTAATGCCATTTGCAGCAACATGGATGGAACTAGAGATTGTCATTCTGAGTGAAGTAAGTAACAGAAAGACATATATCATATGATATCGCTTTTATGTGGAATCTAAGAAAAGTGTACAAATGAACTTATCTACAAAACAGAAATAGAATTACAGAGAAAAAACAAACTTATGGTTACTGGGGGTAAGGTGATTGGAGGGATAAATTGGAAGGTTGGGATTGATATATACACACAATTATGTATAGAATAGATTACTAAGAGGACCTACTATACAGCACAGTGACTTCTACGCAATAGTCTGTAATGGCCTATATGGGGAAAGTATCTAAAGGGTGGATATATATATATATAATATATATATATTATATATATATTTATATAATATATATATGTATATCGGAATCATTTTTCTGCACATCTGAAACTAACACAACATTGAAATCAACTATACTCCAATAAAAATTAAAAATGAAATAAAACGAACAAAAAAAGAGTTAATTCAGTTGGCTTAGTTCAGCTGTACATATATCATCCATCACTTGTATCACTATATAACATCAGTCAATACATAATAACTTACATTATAAAAAGCGTGGCTTTACAACCATTTTCAACAATGCTTAAATACTAAAAATAGAGCAATTTTTTTAACTATGTGGTTACAACTATGTTATATCCTCAGTGCCTTATATTTTCTTCACCCTTGTGAAATAAACCCACAAACCCTGAGGAGTACTTACTAAAGTAAGGAATTGTACCACTTTCTAAATGTATTACTACAAATTTAATGTGATGCTTAAAGATACTACAGCTAGATCCTTTCTGTGTGCAGATTTATAAACAGCCTAGTCATTGTCAGGGTAGGAAGGTAAATGTTACTACACATCAGTACCTCAAATAAGTTAATCATGACATTTGTAAGTGTGTTGGTGAGGGAAAAATGCTCTAGAGTTTAAGACCACGCACTTTGCTTTTAAATATTTGATATGTTCCTGCTTTGGGGAACAAGTGAGTGAAAATTCTAATAAAAGTTTGTGTATAGTCATCTATGCAAAGAGCAACACCATTATGAGTCTATAATTTCCTGACTACAGAACCCTGAGCAAGTAAATCATTCATCTACAATCACAGTTACTAGAAGACTAGTACACTTGCTCACCATCAGCATCACTAATAATTAGAGAAATGCAAATCAAAACTACAATAAGTTATCACCTCACACTGGTTAGAATGGCCATCATCAAAAAATCTACAAACAATAAATGCTGGAGAGGGTGTGGAGAAAAGGGACCCCTCTTGCACTGTTAGTGGGAATGTAATTTGATACAGCCACTATGGACAACAGTATGGAGGTTCCTTATAAAACTAAAAATAGAACTGCCATACGACCCAGCAGTCCCACTATTGGTCATATACCCTGAGAAAACCATAATTCAAAAAGAGTCATGTACTACAATATTCATTGCAGCACTATTCACAATAGCCAGGACATGGAAGCAACCTAAATATCCATCATCAGATGAATGGATAAAGAAGATGTGGTACATATATACAATGCAATATTACTCAGCCATCAAAAGAAACGAAATTGAGTTATTTGTAGTGAGGTGGATGGACCTAGAGTCTGTCATACAGAGTGAAGTAAGTCAGAAAGAGAAAAAGAAATACAGTATGCTAACACACATATATATAGAATCTAAAAAAAATGGTCCTGAAGAACCGAGGGGTAAGACAGGATTAAAGACACAGATGCAGAGAATGGACTTGTGGACATTGGGAGGGGGAATGGTAATCTGGGATGAAGGGAGTGAGTGGCATGGACATATATTCACTACCAAATGTAAATTAGATAGCTAGTGGGAAGCAGCCTCATAGCTCAGGGAGATCAGCTCTGTGCTTTGTGGCCACCTACAGGGGTGGATTGGGGAGGGTGGCAGGGAAACACAAGAGGGAAGGGATATGGGGATATATGTATACATATAGATGATTCACTTTTTTAAACAGCAGAAACTAACAACATTTTAAGGCATTTATATGCAAATAAAGATGTTAAGAAACAACAAAAAAATGATTAGTACGGAGGAAAGAATACTATCTAGGGAGTCAGAAAATTTGATGTTTAGTCCAATTTCTTCAGAACCTAGTCACTATGTATGCATCTCATTTTTCTCATCTATGTAATTAGGGTTGAATACTAACATAGGAATAATTCTAAACTTTAATCTTTGCGGTATTATAAATATATATATAATTCCTGCAAAGTGTTGCACATTGTTCATTTTCAATTTGTACCATGAAGAAAGGCAAATTGATAGCCAGAGCTATGGAGACATGAGATCTGAAGTCCCTATTTCTGCCTTTTAAAAATTAGACCAGGAGAGAGGAGGTAGGTGGCAGAAGAGTAAGATGCAGAGATCACCATCCTCCCCACAGATATATCACAAATACATCTAAACATGGAACAACTCCTACAGAACACCCACTGAACGCTGGCAGAAGACCTCAGACCTCCCAAAAGACAAGAAACTCCCCACGTACCTGGGTAGGGCAAAAGAAAAAAGAATAAACAGAGACAAAATAATAGGGACGGGACCTGCACCAGTGGGAGGGAGCTGTGAAGGAGGAAATGTTTCCACACACTAGGAGCCACTTCGTGGGCAGAGACTGCGGGTGGCAGAGGGGGGAAACTTTGGAGCCGTGGAGGAGAGCACAGCAAGAGGGGTGCAGAGGGCAAAGCAGAGAGATTCCCGCACAGAGGATTGGTGTCGACTGGCATTCACCAGCCTGAGAGGCTTGTCTGCTCACCTGCCGGTGTGGGTGGGGGCTGGGAGCTGAGGCTCCGGCTTTGGTCAGATCGCAGGGAGAGGACAGGCAGCATGAGTACAGCCTGAATGAGTTAGTGCACCACGGCTAGCCGGGAGGGAGTCCAGGCAAAAGTCTGGACCTGCCGAAGAGGCAAGAGACTTTTCTTCCCTCTTTGTTTCCTGGTGCACGAGGAGAGGGGATTAAGAGTGCTGCTTAAAGGGGCTCCAGAGACAGTCGGGAGCCACGGCTATCAGCACAGACCCCAGAGACGGGCATGAGACACTAAGGCAGCGGCTGCTGCCACCAAAAAGCCTGTGTCTGAGCACAGGTCACTAACCACACCTCCCCTCCTGGGAGATTGTGCAGCCTGCCACTGCCAGGGTCCCATAATCCAGGGACAACTTCCCCGGGAGAACACACAGAGCGCCTCAGGCTGGTGCAATGTCATGCCGGCTTCTGCCACCGCAGGCTCGCCCGCACTCCATGCCCCTCCTCCCACCAGGCCTGAGTGAGCCAGAGTCACAGAGTCAGCTGCTCCTTTAACCCCATCCTGTCTGAGTGAAGAGGAGACACCCTCAGGTGACCTACAAACAGCTGTGGGGCCAAATCCAAAGCTGAACTCAGGGAGCTGTGCGAACAAAGAAGAGAAAGGGAAATTACTCCCAGCAGCCTCAGGAGCAGCGGATTAAATCTCCACAATCAAATTGATGTACCCTGCAGAATTGGAATACCTGAATAGACAACGAATCATCTCAAATTGAGGAGGTGGACTTTGAGAGCAAGATACATAATTTTTCCCTTTTTCTTCTTATTGTGAGTGTGTATGTGTATGCTTCTGTGTGAGATTTTGTCTGTGTAGCTTGGCTTTCACCATTTGTCCTAGGGTTCTGTCTGTCCATTTTTTTTTCTTCTAAATAACAATTTTGTTTCTTAATAATTATTTTTTATATTAATAACTTTATTTTATCTTATTTTATTGTATTTTATCCCCTTTCTTTCTTTCTTTCTTTCTTTCTTTCTTTCTTTCTTTCTTTCTTTCTTTCTTTCTTTCTTTCTTTCTTTCTTTCTACTTTTCTCCTTTTTATTCTGAGCCGTGTGGATGAAAGGCTCTTGGTGCTCCAGCCAGGAGTTAGTGGTGTGCCTCTGACGTGGGAGAGCCAACTTCAGGACAGTGGTCCACAACAGACCGCCCAGCTCCACGTAGTATCAAATGGTGAAAATTTCCCAGAGATCTCCATGTCAACACAAACACCCAGCTTCACTCAACGACCACCAAGCTACAGTTCTGGACACCATACGCCACACAACTAGCAAGACAGGAACAAAGCCCCAACCATTAGCAGAGAGGCTGCCTAAAATCATAATAAGGACACAGACACCCCCAAACACACCACCAGATGTGGAACTGCACATCAGAAAGAAAAGATCCAGCCTCATCCACGAGAAACCAGTCACTAGTCCCCTCAACCAGGAAGCATACACAAACCACTTAACCAACATAAGCCACTGGGGACAGACACCAAAAAGAATGGGAACTATGAACCTGCAGCCTGCGTAAAGGAGACCACAAACACAGTAAGATAAGCAAAATGAGAAGACAGAGAAACACACAGCAGATGAAAGAGCAAGATAAAACCCCACCAGACCTAACAAATGAAGAGGAAATAGGCAGTCTACCTGAAAAAGAATTCAGAATAATGATAGTAAAGATGATCCAAAATCTTGGAAATAGAATAGAGAAAATGCAAGAAACATTTAATAAGGACCTAGAAGAACTAAAGAGGAAACAAGCAACGATGACCAACACAATAAATGAATTTAAAAATACTGTAGAAGGGATCAACAGCAGAATAACTGAGGCAGAAGAACGGATAAGTGACCTGGAAGATAAAATAGTGGCAGTAACTACTGCAGAGCAGAATAAAGAAAAAAGAAATAGGGGAACTGAGGACAGTCTCACAGACCTCTGGGACAACATTAAACACCACAACATTCGAATTATAGGGGTCCAGGAAGAAGAAGAGAAAAGAAAAGGACTGAAAAATTATTTAAAGAAATTATAGTTGAAAACTTCCCTAATATGGGGAAGGAAATAGTTAATCAAATCCAGGAAGCACAGAGAGTCCAATACAGGATAAATCCAAGGACAAACATGCCAAGACATATTAATCAAACTGTCAAAAATTAAATACAAACAAATATATTAAAAGCAGCAAGGGAAAAGTAACAAATAACACACAAGGGAATCCCCAAAAAGTTAACAGCTGATCTTTCAACAGAAACTCTGCAAGCCAGAAGGGAGTGGCAGGACATATTTAAAGTCATGAAGGAGAAAGACCTACAACCAAGAGTATTCTAACCAGTGAGGATCTCATTCAGATTTGATGGAGAAATTAAAACCTTTACACACAAGGAAAAGCTGAGAGAGTTTAGCACCACAAAACCAGCTTTACAACAAATGCTAAAGGAACTTCTCTAGGCAAGAAAAATAGGAGAAGGAAAAGGCCTACAATAAGAACACTAAAATAATTAAGAAAAAGGGAATAGGTACATACTTATCAATAATTACCATAAATGTAAATGGATTAAATGCTCCCACCAAAAGACACAGACTGACTGAATGGGTAAAAAAAAACAAGACCCATATACATGCTGTCTACAAGAGACCCACTTCAGACCTAGGGACATATACAGACTGAAAGTGAGGGGATGGAAAAAGATATTCCATGCAAATGGAAATCAAAAGAAATTTGGAGTAGTAATTCTCATATAAGACAAAATAGACATTAAAATAAAGACTATTAGAAGAGACAAAGAGGGACACTACATAATGTTAAAGGGATTGATCCAAGAAGAAGATATAAAAATTGTAAATATTTATGCACCCATCATAGGAGCACCTCAGTACATAAGGCTAATATTAACAGCCATAAAAAGATAAATCAACAGTAACATATTCATAGTAGGGGACTTTAACACTCCACTTTCCCCAATGGATAGATCATCCAAAATGAAAATAAATAAGGAAACACAAACTTTAAATGATACATTGAACAAGATGGACTTAATTGATATTTATAGGACATTCCATTAAAAAAAAAAGAACACAATACACATCTTTCTAAAGTACTCATGGAATATTCTCCAGAATAGATCATATCTTGGGTCACAAATCAAGCCTTGGTAAATTTAAGAAAATTGAAATTGTATCAAGTATGTTTTCTGATCACAATGCTATGAGATTAGATATCAATTAATCTGTAAAAGATCTGAAAATATCTGTAATAAATATAAACACATGGAGGCAAAACAACACACTATTTAATAATGAAGTGATCAATGAAGAAATAAAAGGGAAAATCAAAAAAATACCTAGAAAGAAAACACAATGAAGACACAATGACTCAAAACCTATGGGATGCAGCAAAAGTAGTTCTAAGAGGGAAATTTATAGCAATACAATCCTACCTGCCGAAACAGGAAAAATCTCGAATAAACAACCTAACCTTGCACCTAAAACAATTAGAGAAAGAAGAACAAAAAACCCCAAAGTTAGCAGAAGGAAAGAAATCATAAAGCCCAGATCCGAAATAAATGAAAAAGAAATGAAGGAAACGATAGCAAAGATCAATAAAACTAAAAGCTAGTTCTCTGAGAAGATAAAAAAAAAATGATAAAGCATTAGCCACACTCAAGAAGAAAAAAAGGGAGAAGACTCACATCAATAGAATTAGAAATGAAAAAGGAGAAGTGACAACTGACACTGCAGAAATACAAAAGATCATGAGAGATTACTAGAAGCAACTCTATGCCAATAAAATGAACAACCTGGAAAAAATGGAAAATTCTTAGAAATGCACAACCTGCCAAGACAGAATCAGGAAGAAACATAAAATATGAACAGATCAAACAGAAGCACCAAAATTGAAACTGTGATGAAAATCTTCCAACAAACAAAAGCCCAGGACGAGATGGCTTCACAGGCGAATTCTATCAAACATTTAGAGAAGAGCTAACACCTATCCTTCTCAAACTACTCCAAAGTATATCAGAGGGAGGAACACCCCCAAACTCATTCTACGTTGGCCCCATCACCCTGATACCAAAACTAGACAAAGATGTCACAAAGAAAAAATACTACAGGCCAATATTGATGATGAACATAGACGCAAAACTCTTCAACAAAATACTAGCAAACAGAATCCAAAAGCACATTAAAAGGATCATACACCATCATCAAGTTGGGTTTCTCCCAGGAATGCAAAGTTTCTTCAATATATGCAAATCAAACAATGGTGTATATGGTGTATATGTGATACACCATATTGACAAATTGAAGGAGAAAAACCATATGATCAACTCAATAGATGCAGAAAAAGCTTTTAACAAAATTCAACACCCATTTATGATAAAAACCCTGCAGAAAATAGACATAGAGAGAACTTTCCTCAACATAATGAAGACCGTATATGACAAACACACAGCTAACATCGTCCACAATGGTGAAAAACTGAAACCATTTCCACTAAGATCAGGAACAAGACAAGGTTACCCCCTCTCACCACTCTTATTCAACATAGTTTTGGGAGTTTTAGCTACAGAGAAGAAAAGGAAATGAAAGGAATCCAAATCAGAAAAGAAGTAAAGTTGTGACTGTTTGCAGATGACATGATACTATACTTAGAAAGTCCTAAAGATGCTACCAGAAAACTACTAGAGGTAATCAATGAATTTGGTAAAGTAGAAGGATACAAAATTAATGCACAGAAATCTCTGGCATTCCTATACACTAATGTTGAAAAATCTGAAAGTGAAATCAAGAAAACACTCCCATTTATCATTGCAGCAAAAAGAATAAAATATCTAGGAATAAACCTACCTAAGGAGACAAAAGACCTGTATGAAGAAAATTATGACACTGATGAAAGAAATGAAAGATTATACAAATAGATGGAGAGATATACCATGCTCTTGGATTGGAAGAATTAACATTGTGAAAATGTCTCTACTATCCAAAGCAATCTACAAATTCAGTGCAATAACTATCAAATTACCACTGGCATTTTTCACAGAACTAGAACAAAAAAATTCACAATTTGCAGGGAAACACAAAAGACCCCGAATAGCCAAAGCAATCTTGAGAATGAGAAATGGACCCGGAGGAATCAGGCTGCCTGGTTTCAGAGTTTACTACAAACCTACAGTAATCAAGGCTGGCACAAAAACAGAAATATAGATCAATGGAAAAGGATAGAAAACCCAGAGATAAACCCACGCACATATGGTCACCTTACCTTTGATAAAGGAGGCAGGAATGTACAGTGGAGAAGAGACAGCATCTTCAATAAATGGTGCTGGGAAAACTGGACAGGTACATATAAAAGTATGAGATTAGAACACTTCCTAACACCATACACAAAAATAAGCTCAAAATGGATTAAAGACCTAAATGTAAGGCCAGATACTATCAAACTCTTAGAGGAAAGCATAGGCAGAACACCCTATGACATAAGTCACAGTAAGATCCTTTTTGACCCACCTCCTAGATAAATAGAAATAAAAACAAAAATAAACAAATCGGACCGAATGAAACTTCAAAGCTTTTGCACAGCAAAGGAAACCATAAACAAGACCAAAAGACAACCCTCAGAATGGGAGAAAATATTTTCAAATGAAGCAACTGACAAAATATTAATCTCTAACATTTACAAGCAGCTCATGCAGCTCAATAACAAAACACCAAAAAACCCAATCCAAAAATGGGCAGAAGACCTAAATAGACGTTTCTCCAAAGAAGATATACAGATTGCCAACAAACACATGAAAGAATGCTCAACATAATTAATCATTAGAGAAATGAAAGTCAAAACTACCATGAGATATCATCTCACACCGGTCACAATGGTCATCTTCTGAAAATCTAGATACAATAAATGCTGGAGAGGGTGTGGAGAAAAGGGAACACTCTTGCACTGCTAGTTGGAATGTGAATTGGTATAGCTACTATGGAGAACAGTATAGAGGTTCCTTAAAAAACTACAAATAGAACTACCATATGACCCAGAAATCCCACTACTTGGCATATATCCTGAGAAAACCATAATTCAAAAAGTGTCATGTACCAAAATGTTCATTGCAGCTCTATTTACAATAGCCAGGAGATGGAAGCAACCTAAGTGTCCATCATTGGATGAATGGATAAAGAAGATGTGGCACATATATACAGTGGAATATTACTCAGCCATAAAAATAAATAAAATTGAGTTATTTGTAGTGAGGTGGATGGACCTAGAGTCTGTCATACAGAGTGAAGTAAATCAGAAAGAGAAAGACAAATACCATATGCTAACATATATATATGGAATCTAAGAAAAAAAATATCATGAAGAACCTAGGGGTAAGACAGGAATAAAGACACAGACCTACTAGAGATGGACTTGAGGATATGGGGAGGGGGAATGGTAAGCTGTGACAAAGTGAGAGAGTGGCGTGGACATATATACACTACCAAATGTAAAATAGATAGCTAGTGGGAAGCAGCCACATAGCACAGGGAGATCAGATTGGTTCTTTTTGACCACCTAGTGGGGTGGGATAAGGAGTGTGGGAGGGAGGGAGACGCTAGAGGGAAGAGATATGCGAACATATGTATATGTGTAACTGATTCACTTTGTTATAAAGCAGAAACTAACACACCATTGTAAAGCAATTAGACTCTAATAAAGATGTTAAGAAAAAAAAAATTGGATCATGTCCACTGCCCCCTATGAAGGAGTATGGACTATGGGATTTTCACTCTTGCTGCAAACACCTAAAACGACTAGACCAAATATCTGTACAACAGTTTTTAGGTGTTGGATAAGTAGCACAATATTATGAATCAACATATGAGATACAAAAGTGGTAAACCCTATAAGATTTTGTCTTCCTACCTGGAGGCAATCTCCAGACCACAGAAGAGGAAGGGAGAGCCCAAAAATTCCTGACTCTCTTACTGAGATGAGGATACAAAAATGGACTTTGGGGAAGCTGAATTGTCTAGAATATGTAGACAGAGTACTAGAGAGAAGAACATCGTACTTAGAAAGAGATCCATAAATCTATGTCATGGCTACCTTGAGTATTTGGCTGAACACTATTCTCTGCAAGTGGAGGGTAAAATGCTATGAGTCCAGGAAAGAACAACAACTACCAAGAAAGACCAGTTATTGGGAGATTTAAGCGGAATATTTCCCAGAGTACAAAAAGGACAGAGAATAGCTTGAGATCCTATGAGCAATAATGGAGAGACTTCGTTAAACAGGTGAGACATTCTGTAGAGACAAAAGAAGTGTCACACTTTAGTAGCAGAGTAAATTAGCTAAAATTAAGGGTTCTTTAGTGTCAACCTTAAAAAAAGTTTAAATACAAACACGGAAAGGATCAAGCTGATGTACTAGTAATTTAACCACCTGAGAGAAAAACAAACAAACCACCGTTTAAAGGATAAAACAAAATACAGCAATAAACAGCATAAAAATTTGTGATGTATTGCATCCAATAAAAGTTCACTAGATATGAGGAGAAGCATATAACCTACAACCAAGAGAAAAACCAATCAACAGATGAATGAATAAATAGTGGCGTATCCATACAATGGTATACTTTACAAAGATACAAAACATGAGCCACTAATACACATGACAACATTAATGGATCTTGAAAACGTTATGCTGAGCAGAAGAAGCAAGAAAGAAAATAGTACAAATTTATTTTGTATTCTAAATAATATAATAGTCATATAAAATGATAGAAAGCAGATCAGTGGTTATCTGGGGTAAAACATGGGGGCATGGAGGGCAAAAAGGCACAAGAGAACTTCTTGGGATGATTCTTCCTGATTGTGGTCATGTTACATGGATGTATGTGTGTGTCAAAACCCATTAAACTGTACATTTAAAATGGGTGCATTTTTATGTATATCAACTTATACTTCAATAAAATTGATGTAAATAATTAGGTGAAGAAAAATGTTTGTGACTAGTGAAATAAAACACCATTTTCCAAAAGGTCAATTGTTTGTTTACCTCCCTTTATAGTACTTGGGATTTTTCCTGGATGAAATAGCTACTTATGTTATTAAATTTATGTATTGTATTATATTTATGTCATGTTATTTTTGACCTCTTTAACACAGGCATAATTCAAGTAAGATAAATGAAAATATGTTCAAAGAGAACTTTAAGAAAAGTCATTTTGGGGTTAGTACACCATTACCTGAAATTATTTTAATGAATTCATCAGTCTATTCCCATAAGACTTATTTTCACAATTTTCCTCCAAGCTCAGCATTTTTGATACCTTCTCTATAAACTCAATTGCCCAAAAGTAGAATTGATTCATCAGCAAATAAATCAAGCTGGTTAGGAAAATACAACTCTATTACAACAAATGAAAAATGGTCAACAGAAGGGGAATCTAATAATAGTTCATCTATATAGTCCAACATCTCTCTGAGAATACCATTAAAAGTACACTTACTTGCCAATTTGTTTTATTATTAGATTTTTAAAATACCTTACCAGATATCCTAAATTTCGTCTTTGTGTGTTCTCATTTTCTAAATGTTAATTTCCATATCAACACAAAAATAGCTCTATAAAATGGCAAGTTATTTCTATGAAAGTTTATAATTGGAGTAAAATCTAGTTTTAGTACCTTAAGAGAAATACAAACTCCATCAAAAGCTGAACTTGTATCATTCCAAATGCAATGTTTTTAAGATGAGATTGTTTTGTTTTATGACCATAATGGAAGGCAAGCTGTCCTTTTCCATTATATTTTCATTGAATAATGAAAACAAATAGTGAGGCTGGTGATAAAAAGCACCATGACCATGTATAAGAATGGTATAACCAACAGTGTCCCATTTATAGCAGCACTTAAGTTAAATTAAAGAAAAAAAAAACATAAAGAAGGATCAATGAAACTCAGAGCTGGTTTTTTGAAAAGATAAACAAAATTGTTAAACTTTTAGCCAGATTCATCAAGAAAAAAGAGACAGCCCAAAAAATAAAATTAGAAATAAAGAAGGAGAGGCTACAACTGACATCACAGTAATGCAAAGGAGTAAAAGAGATCATTATGAATAATTTTATGCCAATAAAATGGATAACCTAGAAGAAATGAATAAATTCCTAGAAAAGTACAGTATCCCAACTGAATCAGGAAGAAATAGAAAATATTAATCCACCAATTACCAGTAATGAAATTGAATCAGTAATAATTTTTAAAACTCCCAACCAACAAAAGTCTAGGACTGGAACATTTCACAGGTGAATTCTACCAATCATTTAAAGAAGAGTTAACACCTATCCTTCTCAAACTATTCCAATGACTTGAAAAAGAAGGAACACTTCCAGACTCATTCTACAAGTACAAATCACCATGATACCAAAATCAGACAAAGACACCACACACAAAATTACTGGCCAATATCCCTGATGAACATGGATGCAAATATCCTGAACAAAATATTAGCAAACTGAATTCAACAACACATCATACAACATGATCAAGTGAGACTTATCTCAGAAATGAAGGATGGTACAATATCCACAAGTCAATGAATGTTATGTACCACATTAAAAAATTAAAGAATAAAAATCATAGGATCATATCAATAAATACAGAAAAAGCATTTGACAAAATTCAACAATTATTCATAATAAAAACTCTCAAAAAAGTGGGTATAGAGGGAACATACCTCAACATAATAAGGCCATTTTTGACAAGCCCACAGCTAACAACACTTTCAATGGTGAAAAGCTGCAAGCATTTCCTCTAAGATCAGGGAGAAGACAAGGATGCCAAGTTTTGCCATTTTTATTCAACATATTATTGAAAATCCTAGCCACAGAAACCAGACAAAAATAAATATAGTCATCCAAATCAGAATGTTAGAAATAAAACTGCCACTGTTTGCGTATGACTTGATACTATATATAGAAAATCCTAAAGATGCCAGCAAAAAACTATTAGAACAAATAAATATATTCAGTAAATTTGTAGGATACTAAATTAATATACAAAAATCTGTTGTGTTTCCACACACTAGCAACAAAGTATCAGAAACATAAATTAAGAAAACAATCCCATTTACAACTGTAACAAAAATAATAAAATACTTAGGAGTTAATCTAAGAGGCTAAAATATCTGTACTCAGAAAAATATAAGATATCAGTGAAAGAAATTGGAGATGATACAAACAAATAGAAAGATATACCATGGTCATGGACTGGAAGAATTAATGTTGTTAATATGACATACTATCCCAGGCAATCTACAAATTTAATGCAATCCTTATCAAAATACCAATGGCATTCTTCACAGAACTAGGACAAATAATTCCAAAATTTGTATGGAAGCACACAATAACCCAAAGAGCAAAAACGATCTTGGGAAAGAAGAATACAGTTAGAAGTATCATGCTCCCTGCTCTCAAACTATACTACAAAGCTACAGTAATCAAAACAGTATGGTACTGGCACAAAAACAGACACATAGAGCAATGGAACTGAATAAAGTGCCCAGAAGTAAACCCATACTTATATGGTCAATTAATCTACTACAAAAGTGGTAAGAATATATAAAGCAGAAAAGACAGTCTTTTCAATGAATGGTGTTGGGAAAACTGGACAGCTGCAATGCAAAAGAATCAAACTGGACTATTTCTCACATCATGTACAAAAATAAACTCACACAGATTAAAGACTTAAATATAAGTCCTGAAACCAAAAACCTCCTAGTAGAAAATATAGGTAGTATGCATTTTGACATTGGTCTTAGTAATAATTTTTTGGAATTGTGTCTTCAGGCTACGGAAACAAAAGCAAAAATAAACAAATGGGACTACATCAAACTAATAAGCTTTGTACAGTGAAGGAAAATGTCAACAAAACAAAAATGCCACCTATTAATGAAGAATATATTTGCAAACAATACACCTGATAAGAGGTTAATATCCAAAACATACAAAAACCTTATAAAACTCAGCATCTCAAAAACAAACAACCTGATTAAAACATGGGCAGAGGACCTGAATAGACATTTTTTCCAAAGGCAAACAGATGGCCAAGAGACACATGAAAAGCTGTTCAACATTGCTAATCATCAGGGAAATGCAAATCAAAACCACAGTGAGATATTACCTCACACCTGTAAGAATGGCTATTATCAAAAAAACAAATAACAAGTGTTGTTGAGGACGTGAAGAAATGGGAATGCTTGTGCACTTTTGGTGGGAATATAAATTGGTGCAGCCACTATGGAAAATAGTATCAAGGTTCCTCAAAAAATTAAAAATAGATATCACATATGCTCCAGCAATTTTACTTCTTGGTATTTTTCTGAAGAAAACAAAAATAGTAATTCAAAAAGACATGTGTACCCCTATGTTCATTGCTGCATTATTTACAAGAGCCAAGGTATGGAAGCAACCTTGTGTCCATTGATAAATGAATGTCCCTAAGTGTCTGTCGATGAATGAATGGATAAAGACAATGTGGCATATATATACATACAATGGAATATTACTCAACCATAAAAAAGAATGAAATCTTGCCATTTGTCACAACATGGATGGAACTAAAGGTCACTTTGCTAAATGAAATAAGACAGAGAAAGACAAATACCATATTATTTCACTTATATGTGGAATCTAAAAAACAAAACAAATGAACAAACAAACAAAAGAAACAGTCATAGATACAGAGAACAAACGTGGTTGTCAGAGGGAAAGGGGATTGGAAGATAAAAAGAAAAAACTGTACAAAAGAAAAATGTAACTGTTTGAAGCAATGAATGCTAATTAGCCTGATTGTTTCAATCACTTCACCATGTACATTTATATTAAAGCATCATATTGTATACTTTAAATATATACAATTTTGTTAACTACAGCTCAGCAAAGTTGAAAAAAATTAAAAACATTTTGATATAAAAACCGATAGAACTACAAAGAGAATTAGATGAATTCACCCTTATAGTTGGAGACTTGAAAATCCTCTGTCAGAATCAGACAGCAGCAGTATACAGAAATTCGGTAAGGACATAGCTGAACTTAAAAATCCATCAATCGACTAGATATAATGAACAGCTATAGACTACTTACTCCAACAAAAGCAAAATACACAGTCTGCTCAAACTCATATGGAACATCCACTTAGATCACATTCTGGCCTATAAAACACACCTTAACAAATTTAAAGTAATATAAATCATACAATGTCTGCTATCAGACTACTATGGAATTGAACTAGAAATCAATAACAGATATCTACAGAATCCCAATATTCTTGGATATTAAGCAACAAACTTCTAAAAAACATGTGTCAAAGAAGAACTCTGCAGAGATATTGAACAAATATTTTGAAACACATGAAAATGGGAATACAACTTAAATTTGGGGGACGCAGAAAAAGCAGTGGTTAGAGGGAAATTTAGAGCATTGAATGCATGTATTAAGAAAAATGAAAGATCTAAAATCAAAGATATAATTTTCCAACTTAGAAAACTAGAAAAGGAAGAGAAAATTAAATTCAAGGTAAGCAAATCAAATAATAAGAATTAGAGCAGAAATCAGTAAAATTATTTAGCTACAGTAATAAAGACAGTCTCATATTGGTGAAAGGATATTCAAATAGATCGATCTCAGTATCTTCCACTCAATTTTTCTGTGAACCTAAAACTGCTCTAAAAATTAAGATCTATTAAAGAAATCTTAATTAAATAACTTCCTTACTCTTGACCTCACTGTTCCTATTTATAAAATGATGATCTCTAAAGTACTATCCAACTATACACATATTTAAAACATCTCCTAGCCAACTGATTACATAAAATCTGGCATCTTTTTGACCATTCCCAGGAGATCATTTAATCAATGAACTTTCTTTTCCTGTTGACAAATATCATTTATACCTAAGACCAGTCTTTCAAGGCTAAAAAAGTATAAGGCTAAATACCTAAAAGGAAACACCATCAGTGTTTTCTTTCTCATCCTTGCCTGATATTACCTAGTCATAATTTATCTTCTAACATTAGAAAAATGCTGTCAGTGTCAAAATGACACTTCAAAAACATATACATGTTTATACTGGGCCGAATCAAGCATTATTGTCAATTTTGGTTCTGCTAAAGGGTACTTACATAATGCTTGCTTACCTCTTATGGGTGGCCAAAACTAAATAGGCAAGGCTTCTGCTGTAATTTGGGCAAAGAGCATAAATACAACTGAACTTTTCATTTCTAGAGTTACAGAGATATTCTCTCTGTGGTCTCTACACAGGAGATCAAATTTGACAGGTACTACTGCCCATGTTCTGCACTTGGCTCAGTAATTTGTCTCATATCTTGTTATATTATAGCTTAAACTGTTGAGATATATATATATATATATATATATATATATATATATATATATATATATATATATATATAAACTTTTGTCCAAATAGTCTTGCATAGGATTAACCATATTCATGTTTTAATTTCATTTTACCTAATTGTTTTGAAACCCTGTAATGATCATTTAGAAGCAGGCAGAAAGACTTTTGAAGTTGAAATGCAACATTTTTCCTTTGCTCAGGAGTGAAATTTTACCCTCTCTTATAGTTCATCACTCAAACTTATTTAATCACAAACAAGTTTAAAAGAATGCTAGATTCTCAATGCAAAACATCTCACCATATTTTTATGTGTTTTATTTATTTAGTTTTTTGTCTAATTGCTGTGGCTAGGACTTCCAATACTATGTTGAATAAAAGTGGCAACCGTGAGCATCTTTGTCTTCTTCCTGATCTTAGAGGAAAAATTTCACCATCAAGTATAATGTTATCTGTGGGTCTGTCAAAAATGGCCTTTATTATGCTGAGGTATGTTCCCTCTATACCATCTTTGTTGAAAGATTTTTCATGAACAGATATTTAATTTTTTCAAAAGCTTTTTCTTCATCTATTGACAAAAACGTGATTTTTATCCTTCATTTTGTTTATGTGGTTATCAGGTTGATTGATTTGCATATGTTGAATCATCTTTGCATCTATGGAATAAATCCCACTTGACCACCATGATGTATGAACCTTTTAAAGTATTATTGAAAATGATTTGCTAATATTTTGTTGAGAATTTTGTATCCATGTCCACCAGGGGTATTGGCCTATTGTTTTCTTTTTTATTGGAGTGTGTTTGTCTGATTTGGTTGTCAGGATAATGTTGGCCTCACAGAATGAGTTCAGATGTATTCCCTCCACTTCAAACTTTGGGAAGTTGAGAAGGATAGGTGTTAACTCTTCTTTGAATGTTTGGTAGAATTCACCTGTGAAACCGTCTGGTTCTGGACTTTCATTTGTTGTGAGTTTTTTGAATTAATAATTCAATTTCATTACTAGTAGTTGGTCTGTTCAGATTTTCTGTTTCTTCCTGCTTCAGTCTTGGAAGATTGTATGTTTTTAAGAGTTCATCCATTTTTCTAAGTTCTCTGATTTGTTTGCCTGTAATTGTTCTTAGAATTTTCTTGTAATTGTTTGTATTTCTGTAATATGGGTTGTGACTTTTCCTTTTTTCATTTCTAATTTTATTTATCTGGGCTCTCTCTCTCTCTCTCTTTTCCTTTTTTTTTGGTGAGTCTGGCTAAAAGTTTATCAATTTTTTTAACATTAAAAAAACTAGCTCTTAGTTTCTTTGTAGTGAGGTGGATGGACCTTGAGTCTGTCATACAGAGTGAAGTAAGTCAGAAAGAGAAAAACAAATATCGTATGCTAACACATATATATGGAATCCAAGAAAAAAAAAAAAAGGTCATGAAGAACCTAGGGGTAAGATGGAAATAAAGACTCAGACCAACTAGAGAATGGACTTGAGGATATGGGGAAGGGAAGGGTAAGCTGTGACAGAGTGAGAGAGTGGCATGGACATATATACACTACCAAACGTAAAATAGATAGCTAGTGGGAAGCAGCCACATAGCACAGGGAGATCAGCTCGTGGTTTGTGAACAACTAGAGGGGTGGGATAGGGAGGGTGTGAGGGAGGGAGATGCAAGAGGGAAGAGATATAGAAACATATGTATATGTATAACTGATTCACTTTGTTCTAAAGCAGAAACTAACACACCATTGTAAAGCAATTATACTTCAATAAAGATGTTAAAAAAACAGCTCTTAGTTTCTTTGATGTTTTCTATTTTTTTGTCTCTATTCCATTTATTTCTGCTCTGATGTTTATTATTTCATCCCTCTTACTATCTTTGGACTTTGTTCCTTTTATAATTAGGTGTAAATTTAGGTTGTTTATTTGACTCACTATTCTTTTTCTTCATATCAGTAAGATCATTGCTCAAACATTTCTCGCAAATTGCTCTATCCTCTAACCTTTCTGTCTGCAAAATTACACAATTGCCCTGCACACCATGACCCATTTGCACAAGAAAAAGTTGTTTAAAAATTTTAATAGATTTTATAACAAATTCACTCAATTTTGTCAAGACACCTCTGTAGTTATGTTCCTTCTCTGCTCTCTTGAAAAGTCACTGCCACAATCTTCTCTCACTACTTGAAGCTTAGGAGCCTGGAATCATCCATAACACTCCTTAGTCTCTATCTCCTTCCCACCATGACATTTTTCTTTCCTGATCAGTCTATTGCTTTCCTCAATCAGTCTTCCCTATCCTGCTGTACACCAAAAGATGAGTTTTAAGTCTTTCTTACTTTAGTGAGCCACATAACCCACATAGAAACTTTAGTAAAGATGAAAGTGGCAAGCTATGCCATATATTAACAGTGTCCTGGGTTCTAACTCTCTCTTCATCACTTGAACATTTTAGTAACTTAACCTCTTTGAGCCTCAGTTGTAATATACAAGAAATAAAAAATAATATACCTGTATGAAAAGGCAGTGCATCTGCTGATATTTACTTTTATTCTAAGATCTATGATTTTAATCTCATGTTTCCTATAATTCCAATCTTTTGTCACTGAAATTCAATACATTGTTGTTGATATAAAACTTTAAAAGATTGACAACTGATGTTTAAACCCCTATAATAGCCTATCTCCCACGCCACATACATTTGTACTCCAATTGCTACCCCTACTACCTCAACCCTAACCGTCATTCTGAGAAAGAAACTGCGTTCTTCTATATACACAGTAAGTTTTAGAACAGAATATACTAGTATTTCCTTTTAAATAAACAAACAAATAAATCAACAAATATCTATTGAACCCTCATATCTACTATGTATTATCTTATAGTCTGTGGAGACAGCAAGTAAGTAGCGTGGTACCTGTGATTGAGGTGCTTAAAATCTATTTAATGATAAAAAGTCAACAAGTTGGGGCTTCCTTGGTGGCACAGTGGTTGGGAGTTTGCCTGCCGATGCAGGGGACACGGGTTCGTGCCCCAGTCCGGGAAGATCCCACATGCCGTGGAGCGGCTGGGCCCATGAGCCATGGCCGCTGAGCCTGCGCGTCTGGAGCCTGTGCTCCGCAACGGGAGAGGCCACAAGAGTGAGAGGACCGTGTACCACAAAAAAAAAAAAAAAGTCAACAAGCAAGACAACAGTGCAAAAGACATTTCAAGGAGGTTTTTACTTGCCAAATAATAGGTATAGACCATAAGTATTATGACTTAATAGAAGGGAGTGTTGTATCTGGGCTGAAGTGTTGAGAAAATATCATACATAAAATAGGTCTAGAAGAAAAAAGGAGAAAATAGCTGAAGCCCATATTGTGATGAACCTACTTTGCCATAAATCTGAGGGCTCACTGTTACTCTTTGGCTTCCAGAGAGGGACTAGAATATTCCATGTGCTAGAAAAACTTGGCCTTGGAATACTTAAAGCATGTGTGCTAAAGTCTTATTTTTATTGAAATATAGTTGATTCGTAATATTATATTAGTTTCAGGTGTACAACATAATGATTCAATATTTTTATAGATAATACTCTATTTAAAATTATTATAAAATAATGGCTATATTTCCCTGTGCTGTACAATATTAACAGCAGAGCTAGAGCTATTCTGAAACAAATAATATAACTGTAGATTAATAAGTACACGAAGATTTAAAATTGTTCACTTCATTGTAGACCTTAGGGATCCATTTAGTATGTTTAAAGGTAAATGCAATCAGTTCCAAGGAGATAGGAACACATAAGAAAAGCCTATCATTATACTCAGAGCTGAGAAAGGATTAAGAAACAATGATTTAGAAAGAAATCCCAAATCTCTCAGAAAAATCTTTTCCAATGAATAATCTTTTTCAATGAAGATGAAATAGGCTTTTAATATCACGATGATATTTATTTGCTTAGATAGAAGAGGAGATATTAAGAGGAGTGATAAAGCTTCGAGGGCTCTTATTATAAAATAGCTCAGGGACATGAAAGACACTTCAACCACCGGTACTTATTTGATATATCCAGCAATTAACTGTTCAATATTATCACCTCTATTTTAAGTAAAATGTTCCTAGCATGGCAAAAATGTTAAGGCTAGGTGTAAGGTTAGTTTGAATGCTGAGTGAGGGCAGTCAGTAGAATAAAGAAAGGATAACCTCATACACTACCAATCCATTTAAAACATTTAGAATAGTGATTAGCACATGGTAATTGCTCAGCAAATTTTAGAACACAACATAAAATAGTTGCTAAGATTTTTGACTCTGCAATAAAAGTGTTTATGTTTAAATCATAGGTGCAGTACATAATAACTATGAGACCTTGGTCAAATTATTTCACATCTCTGTGTCTCAGTTTCCTTAGTCAGTTATTGTGATGAATAAATGAAACAATACAAGCAATGTACTTAGAAGAGTGCTCAGAATAAGGTAGATGCTCATTAAAAGATACCCAGCAGTAATACTGTCCCTCAGCCTGAAACTCAGTTTATGAGTGTGTATAAAGTATGATTCTATCACAACCTCTACAAAGGCTTTAAACCAAAATAAGTGTTGGAATAACTATACACAAACCAAAGACAGCTTTCGGTGTGTGCTAGCCATTTAAATTATCAGGGCTGTGAAAACTGGTGATAAATGTACTGGTTTATAGAAAGTATTTATGGAGCTCACATATTACAGATTAAGATTTATGTTTAAGAAAAAAATTGCCTTGCTTATTCTCTGAAAGAAAAGAAGTCAATTGAATAAATGGTACAATTTATGCACATCCTGGCAAGTACATGAATTAACACAAGTTCTTGGACAGAGTCTAATGGACTTTGTAACTAAGCTAGAGAATAAGGACATCATGCAAGTTGGTCAAGAACAGAAAGTCCTTTTTCTTTCTTCATCAGAAGCATGTGTTTAACTCACTCTCTTGGAGAAAATTTTATTAGGCATGTAGTTTGTTATCACTTCAATTTATAACCTGATATAGGCTTTACTTTTTGAAAATGATTCCACTTAAGAAAAAAATAAAGCCAACATGTTCTTTGATGATAAGATACTATTCTAAAGGGATGAATAAAAAGAGTTTAATTAAAGAACATTATCCTTCCCAGCTAGTCATTTTGTGGATATTGACAAACTATATCTATACTTATATGGAGTCATTAAATATCCAATATAGCCAACACACTATTGAAAAAGAACAAAGTTGGAGGATTGACAATACCCGACTTTAAGATTTAATATAAAGCTACAGTAATCAAGACAGTCTGATATTGGTGAAATAATAGACAAATATTGATCTAGAGAACAGAATACAGAGCCAAGACATAGACCCACACAAATATAGTCAACAGATCTTTGCCAAAGGAGCAAAGGCAATACAATGAAGCAAAGGTAGTCTTTTCAACAAATGGTGTTGGGACTAGAGGTCCATATGAAAAAAAATGACTGTAGATATAAATCTTACACCTTTCACAAAAACTAAATCAATGGATCATAAGCCTAAATGTAAAACACAAAATTATAAAACTCCTGTAAGATAACATAGGAAAATATTTAGATGACACTGGGCTTGGCAATGACATTTTAGATACACACCAAAAGATGATCCTTGAAAAAAAGAGCTGATAAACTGGACTTCATTAAAATTAAGAATTTCTGCTCTGCAAAAGATAATGTTAAAAGAATGAAAAGATAAACCACAGACTGGAAGAAAATATTTTCAAAACACATATCAAATAAAGGACTGTTATCTAAAATATACAAAGAAGTCTTAAAACACAACAATAATAAACATTTTGGATCAAAAATGGGACAAATATCTTAACAAAAATCTCACCAAAGAAGGTATACATATGGAAAGTAACCATATAAAAAGATGCTCCACATCATTTGCCATCAGGAAAATGCAAAATAAAACACCAATGAGATATGACTACACACCTATTAGAATAGCCAAAATTCTGAATACTGACAACATCAAATTTTAGTGAGGATGTGGAGCAAAAATAACTGTCATTCATTGCTAGTGGGAATGCAAAATGGTAGAGCTATTTTGTAAGACATTTTGACAGTTTCTTAGAGAACTATACATACTCTTACTGTAAGATCCAGCAATCATTCTCCTTGGTGTTTATACAAAAGAGTTGAAAATTTATGACCACACAAACCTGCATATGCACATTCATAGTAGCCTTATTCACAACTGTCAAAATTTCAACCAAGAGGTCCACCAAAATGTGAATGAATTAATAAGCTGAGTTGCATCCAGACAATGGAATATTACTCAGTGGTAAAAGGCAATGAGTTATCAGGACATGAAAACACATGGAGAAACTTTAAATGCATATTACTAAGTGAAAAATCCAACCTTAAAAGACTACATGTTGTGTGATTCCAACTATATGACCTTCTGGAAAAAACAAAATTATGAAGACAGTAAAATGATCAGTGGTTGCCCGAGGTTGGGGGAAAGGTGGGAAGGAATGAATAGGCAGGGCACAGAGAATTTTTAGCGCAGTAGAAATACTCTGTATGACACTATAATAATGGACATAGCATTATATATTTGCCCAAATCTATAAAATGTACAACATGAAGAGTGAATCCTAACGTAAACTATGGACTGGGTGATTATTATGTGTCAATATCTGTTCAGCAAATGTAACAAATGTCCTACTCCAGTGGGGGATGTTGATGATGGTGGAGGCTATGCATGAGGTGTAATGCATGAGGTGTAATGAGTGAGAGGGGGTATATGGGAAATCACTGTGCCTTCCTCTTAATTTTGCTGTGAACCTAAAACTACTCTACATGAATCATTTTTAAGAAAAAAGTTCCCACATGACAGTAAAATAATGTTTAGATTATAATTTTACTTAAGAAGCCAATACTGAATTCTGTTTTTTAGCTTCCATGAGGAAAGTGTTTCTTGGAAGCCTAGCCTAGAAGAGCCTATTCTCCCAAAAAAGGTGGAAACAAGTAGCTAGTCTGTGGTATAGGTGAATTTCAACTAGGTTAGTCTTGGTCCACAGCCCACGCTCTTAAGTACTATGCTATAATGGAGATGGTTCCCCTAGAAATCTAACCTTGAGGTTGAACTGTGGTTCTATAGTTGAACTATTAGGCTTGCAAGGAGACTCTTGGAAAAGGTACTTGGCTTGAACTGGGAGTAATTTTCTCCCTTCATTTGTAACAATAAAGATAAAGAAACATCTCTATTTAAAACTGCAAAATATAGAATGAATAACAGCTGATTTACTATATAGGTTTTTGAATAGGGAAATAAAGGATAGAGTAAAGAATATTTAAATTGGAGCATATAATCCAACTTTTAGGATGGGTTTTTTTTTATCACTGTATATTGTTATGGATACTGCTTTGGATAAATCTGAGTTGGGTTAAACTGTGGACACAATAATAACAATTGTCTTCATTTTTGTGCAAGGCTTTATGATTCTAGAAACACTTTTAATAGTATATTAATTTTCTACAACTCTTCTGTGAGTTTGAACATGGAAAGAATTATACATTTCAATTTTACAGAAAGGCTAAGTGATTTTCTTAGACCTTCTGACTTTCAGTCCAATAATCATTCCATTACAATTTTTTGGAATTAAAATTTTATATATCCACTTTAATTTTAACAGACCACCTCTCCCCTGAAGTTTCAAAGTTTTATTCTACACAGAGTACAATTAGGACAACATTTAAAAACTGACCTATTTTCACACTTTCCAATTGAAATGTCTATGAATGCTACACCTAGGTATATCATATTCGAACATAGAAAATCAAAGGTAAAGAAAAAAATCTTGAAACAAACCAGATTAGAAAAAAAAAAACCTTTCCTTATAAGCAAAGCAAAGATAAGAATTACATCTGACTTCTCAGAAACCATGCAAGCAAGAAGGGAATGGAGTGAAAAACTGTGCTTCAAAAGTGAAGGAGAGAATTCCATATATATGTGTTAGCATACGGTATTTGTTTTTCTCTTTCTGACCTACTTCACTCTGTATGACAGACTCTAGGTCCATCCCAGAGGGGTGGAATAGGGAGGGTGGGAGGGAGACTCAAGAGGGATATGGGGATATATGTATACATATAGCTGATTCACTTTGTTATACAACAGAAATTAACACAGCATTGTAAAGCAATTATACTCCAATCCCAATAAAAAATGTTAAAAAATAAAAAAAAAATTAAAAAGAGGTCCAAAAAAAGAAAAAAAGTTGAAGGAGAAATAAAATCTTTCTCAGACAAAAATTGAGGAAATTTATTGCCAGTTGGCATATCTTGAAGGAAATGCTAAAAGAAATTCTTCACAGAGACGGAAAGTGATATAGTTGAGAAACTTGAACTTACATAAGCCTCCTTCCTGTGACTATTCTTTATAACAAATATTACAATGAAGTGAAAAAGGGTCAAGACTTGGGAGGAGAAAACTCATGATCCCATTCTGACCTTACTGGGGAAAATCAGCTTCCCTGTGTCTTGGTTTCTCCATCCATGAAAGAGGAATTCTATCTGCTACATACTGAAGGAAGGACCACGTAAGTGGCAGAAAACCTCTACAGCCGTAAGTTCATGAGTACAAGGATATATTTTTTCCGTTTCTCACTTTATGCCTTCCTTTACAGAACTGTGCCTGGAACTTCAGAGGATGGGACTATTTTCTCTCTTTACCTGTACAACACAGGCGCCAGAGGTTTGCACACTGAGATCTCTAACTCATATTACAATAAACAAAAAATCCATTAAATAAATAAATGTCTATGAACTTATGATAGATAGAAGTTATGAAATACTAAACTGCATTTGAACTAAACCCAAATCATTCCCTGATTTTTTTTTAAATCATGATTTACAAGTTTTTTTAAAACATAGGCATATACAATGGAAAATGCAATTATTTCAGAGTTTCAGTTGTTTAAATTGAAAGCAGATTTGCTGTACTTCTTTTCTAACAGTGAGATCATGTGTATTTTTTATTACTGAATCTGATAATATGTCTTCAGATTCTGTTGTCAAAGTAAATTAAATTCCCCAACTTTCAAAGAAAAGGACTCAAAATATCTTTATAAATTATTAGATTCAATGGATAAGAGGCAAATTTAAACTTTTATCACTGATACAAATAAAGGAAAATGTAAAAATATAACACAACACAGAAGAAATTATGCACAAAATAACTATCTTATCCCACATTTTAAAACAACATAATAGACTTTTTTGTTGCAAATAAATTATTAGTATGACTACATGTATTCATTTTATTCTGTTAAATATTTCCAGATCTTTAAAAAATTTGACTGTGCTTCACAAATAACTTTGGTGTATGTATGTAGGAGACAAAAATTGCTTTTTAATCATTATTAGAATTAAAAGAAATAAAGGAATTTCCAAAGGCCTGTTCTAAAACAATTTTATCTTAAAATTCTCCTTTTGCTTATGACTAACACATAGGAACTTACTTCTCACTTGTTAAGTAATACTCCATTTGGTATTTCAACAGATAAGTGGGAACCACCCATTTGGATACCCTGTATAATAAAAAAGAACTCACTTGGAAATCAGGCTTTAAAATAAAACTAAATGCTACATTCTGAGATAAATTTAAAAGATAAAATTTTTCAGCTAGATACTTTTGAATAGTGTTTTTGATTGTTTAAACACTGGCCAACTTACTAGCAATTTGAAAATGAGTTTTACTATTTCCATCATGGTCAAACCAACCTGCTACTCTTTCAGGAAAAAAATAAAATAAAAAAGGAAACACACTCTGCACTTCAATACTTCTACCAAGGGTAAACACGATCCAAAGTCATATAGTCACATTTTCTAAAGATGATGTGTAACATTGGCTGGTACACACTGAATTTCATCTCCTAGCAAAGGTAGGAAATGAAAAAGAAAATGCTATACTAAAACATAAAAATGGAGGTATAATTACATGCTCCCTATATAATTCAAGGCAATTAATTATTGTAAATAAGCCCCCAATTTATTGGACATTGTCATAAACTGAAGGGGGTTATAAAAGGGGAAAATATTGTCCCTTAAGTTGAGGAACAGTTGAAAAGGTTTTAGGGGTCAACTACTCCAACCTCTTCATTTTTGGCTAAGCCACTGAAAACCCAAAATAATTAACAAAAGATGGAGAAGTTGAAAGACCCTGAGCTCACCTCCTCTCACAAGCACACAAAAATCACAACTATATGCAGAACAATCATCAATGAAAAGATCTTCTACAACAGAAGACATAAAGAAGGAACCAAAACAAGATAGGTAGGAGAGGTGGATTCATGATATAACTAAGTCCCATACCCCAAAGTAGGCAACACATAAACTTGGGAATAATTATATTGCAGAATTCTCCCACAGGTGTGACAGTTCTGAGTCCCAAGTCAGGATCCCCAGGCCATGGGTCCTGCACTCGGAAGATGAGCCCCCAGAGAATTTGGCTTTGAAAGGCAGTGGGGCTTATTTTCAGGAGCATTGCAGAACTGGGTGATGAAGAGACTTCACTCCTAAAGAGTGCACACAAAATCTCACATGCACTGGGACCCAGGGCAAAAGCAATAATTTGTTAGAAGCCTGGGCCAGACCTACCTGTGGGCTTTGGAAAGACTCCCGGAGAAGTGAGGGTGGCTGAGGCTAACCCTGGGGACACAGACACTGGTGACAGCCATATTTAGGAGCTCTGTTCTACTCCTCGGAAGCCAGCACTGGTGGGTGTCATCCTGGGATCCTCCCTCCAGTTCATTAACACCAAGACCTTGTGCAAACCAAGAGGCTCTAGGTGTCAGTGCTGGGAAACCTCAGGCCTAATAACTAACTGGCTGGGGACACAGACACACTCATTAGCAGAAACAAGTTGCCTAAAGTCTTCTTGAGACCACAGCTGCATCTAGACATGTCCCTAGGCATGGTCCCGCTCACCAGAGGGCCAACACCCAGCTCCACTCGCCAGTGGGCAGGCACCATTCTTGCCGTCCAAGAAGCCTGCACTAGCCTCTAGACCAGACTCATCCACAAGGGGGCAGACACCAGACACAAGTAAACTGTAAAACCACAGCCTGCAGACCCAGCCTGCCCACAGAAATCCAGACCCTACCCTGGGACCAGTTGGGACTTGACCCTGCCCTCTAGTGGGTCAATGCAAGCTTCAGGACATCCTGGGGCCCCCAGGATGTGTCAGGAACCACACCACAAACCAACAATCTGACACTAGCTCTGGGATCCCTGGGCCCTGAATCCAGACTCCAGGACCTGTCTCTTCCTTCCAGTAGTTTGGCACTCACCCCATGACTTTGCTTCACACACTAGTGGGTAGGCAACAACCCCAGAGTCTTCTGGAACCTGACTCTGCCTACAAATGAGCCAGCACTAACCCTGGGGTTCTGCAGTCAGCTGCCTGGTGGCCAGGCCCCACAAGCCAGCAGCCTCCAAAAAAGATAGGGTCTCATATGGTCTGTCAACCAACTGGATAGGGCCCAAACCATGACCATCAGACCACCCACATAGTCAGCCTACCACAACAGAAAAACACACAGCACTCTTAGGGGGAAACCCTAAAGCATATAGCTTGGGTGATGAGAGGGAAGTGCACTGCAGGGATGCACAGGAAATCTCCTATAGAAAGCCACTTCTCAAAGGTTGAGAAATGTAAACAACCTACCACATACATGAAAACACAAATAAAAACTTAGACAAAAATGAGGTGGCAGAGGAACATGTTCAGATGAAGGAACAAGATAAAACCCCAGAAGAAGAACTAAGTGAAGTGGAGATAGGCAATTTACCCAAGAAAAAGTTCAGAGTAATGATTGCAAAAATGATCAAAGAACTCAGGAGAATAATGTATGCACAGAGAATTTAGAAGTTCTCAACAAAGAGTTAGAAAATATAAAGAACAACCAAACAGAGATGAAGAATACAACAACTGAAGTGAAAACTACATTAGAAAGAATCAACAGTAGACTAAATGATACAGAGGAAAGAATGAATGAGCTGGAAGACAGAGTAGTGGGAATCATTGCCACTGAACAGAAAAAAGAAAAAGAATGAAAATAAATGAGGACAGTTTAAGAGACTTCTGGGACAGCATCAAGTGCACTAATATTCTCATTATAGGCGTCCCAGAAATAGAAGAGAGAGAGGAAGGCCCTCGTAACGTACTTGAAGACACAACACCTGAAAACTTCCCTAACCTGGAAAAAGAAACAGTCACACAAGTCCAGGAAATGCAGAGTCCCATACATGATAAACCCAAAGAGGAACACAACAAGACACACTAATTAAAATGACAAAAAATAAAGATAAAGAGAGAATATTCAGAGCAGCAAGGGAAAAGCAACAAATAACATACAAGGGAACTACCATAAAGCTATCAGCTGATTTTTCAGCAGAAACTCTGCAGGCCAGAAGGGAGAGGCACAAATATACTTAAAGTGATGAAAGGGAAAAACCTACAACAAACAATACTCTTCTCAGCAAGGCTCTCATTCAGATTTGATGGTGAGATCAAAATCATTACAGGCAAGAAAAAAACAAAAGAATTCAGCACTATGAAACCAGCTTTACAACAAATATAAAGGAATTTCTCTAGGTGAAAAAGAAAAGGTCACAACTGGAAATAAGAAAAAATATTAAATGAAAAACTCACTGGTAAAGGCAAACAGACAGTAAAAGTAGGAAATCACTCACATGCAAAGCTAGTGGGAGGTTAAAAGACAAAAGCAGGAAAATCGTCTAGATCTACAATAATCAGTTAAAGGATACACGAAAAAATTAGATGTAAAATGTGATATGAAAGGCAGTGATCATGAGGAAAAGACAGTACAAATGCATGGTTTTTAAAATGTATTTGAAATTAAGAGATCAGCAAGTTAAAACAACCATGTATATATATATAGATTGATACACAAAAACCTCATGGTAACCACAAACCAAAAATCTATAATAGACATATATGCAAAAGAAAGAAAAACAAATCCAGCAAAGATAGGCATTAAATCACAAGAGAAGAGAACAAAAGAAGAAGAAAGGGAAAAAAGACCTATGAAAACAAATCCAAAAATATTAACAAAATGGCAACAAGAACATACATATCAATAATTACCTTAAATGTAAATGGACTAAATGCTAAAACCAAAAGATTAGAGTGGATGAATGGATACAAAAATAAGACCCATATATACACTACCTACAAGAGACTCACTTCAGATCCAGACACATAAATACACAGACTCAAAGTGAGGAGATAGGAAGTGATTCCATAAAAATGGAAACCAAAAGAAAGCTGGAGTAGCAATAATTAGACAAAATAAAATTTAACACAAAGACTGTTATGGATAGAAAGCACAGAAATACACCCACACATTTATAGTCAATTAATCTAGGACAAAGGAAGCAAGAATATATAATGGGGAAAAGACAGCCTCTTCAATAAGTGGTGATGGGAAAACTGGAAAGCTACATGTAAAAGAATAAAATTAGAACACTCCCTAACACCATACACAAAAATAAACCCAAAACTGATTAAAGATCTAAATGTAAAGCTAGACATTATAAAACTCTTGAAGGAAAACACAGGAAGAACACTCTGACATAAGCTCCAGCAAGATCTTTTCTGATTCACCTCCTAGAGGAATGAAAATAAAAACACAAACAAATGGCACCTAATTAAACTTAAAAGCTTTTGCACAACAAACGAAGCAATAAACAAAACAAAAAGACAACCCACAGAATGGGAGAAAATATTTGCAAATGAAGTGACTGACAAAGGATTAATCTCCAAAATATACAAACAGCACATGCAACTCAATATCAAAAAAGCAGACAAACCAACCAAGAGATGGGCAGAAAATCTAAATTGACATTGTTCCAAAGAAGATATACAGATTGTCAAAAAGCACATGAAAAGATGCTCAACATCACTAATTATTAGAGAAATACAAATCAAAACTACAATGGCATATCACCACACATGGGTCATAATGGCCATCATCAAAAAGTCTACAAACAATAAAGGCTGGACAGGGCGTGGAGAAAAGGGTACCCTCCTACACTGTTGGTGGTAATGTAAATTGGTACAACCACTATGGAGAACAGTATGGAGGTTCCTTACAAAACTAAAAATAGAACTACCATATGACCCAGCAATCCCACTCCTGGGCATATATCTGTAGAAAACCATACATACACACCAATGTTCATTGCAGTACTATTTACAATAGCAAAGACATGGAAGCAACCTATATGTCCATTGACAGAAGGCACACATAAAGAAAAACATATAACAAAAAACGAAAATTACAGATGACTATCAATGATGAACATAGATGCAAAAATCCTCAACTAAATCCTAGAAAAGCAAATCCAATAACACATTAGATGGATCACAAACCATGATCAAGTGAGATTTATCCCAGGGGTGCAAGGATTTTTCAATATCTGCAAATCAATCAATGTGATACAACACATTAACAAATTGAAGAATAAAAACCATATGATCATCTCAATAGATACAGAAAAAGCTATTGACAAAATTCAACATCCATTTATGATAAAAACCCTCCACAAGTGGGTTTAAAGGGAAGAAACCTCAATATAATAAGAACCATATATAACAAACTCACAACTAACAGTATACTCAATGGTGAAAACCTGAAAGCATTTCCTCTTAGATCAGGAACAAGACAATGATGCACACTGTCATCACTTTTATTCAACATAGTTTTGGAAGTCCTAGTAACCAGAGAAGAAGAAGAAATAAAAGTAATCCAAATTGGAAAGGAAGAAGTAAAACTGTCACTGTGTGCAGGTGACATGATACTATAAATAGAAAATCCTACAGATCTTACTAGAAAACTACTAGAGTTTATCAGTGAATTTGGTAAGGTGCAGGGTACAAAATTAATATACAGAAATCTGTTGCATTTCTATTCACTAACAATGAACCATCAGAAAAAGAAACTGAGGAAACAATACCATTTACCATCACATAAAAAATACCTAGGAATAAACATAGCTAAGGGAACAAAAGGCCTGTACTCTGAAAACTATAAGACACTGATGAAAGAAATTGAAGTGGACACAAACAAAGATATACTATGATCTTGGATTGGAAGAACACATATTGTTAAAATGACCATACTACTCAAGGCAATCTACAGATTCAATGCAATCCCTATCAAAACACCAATGGCATTTTTCACAGAACTAGAAGAAATAATTTTAAAATTTGTATGGAAACACAAAAGCCCCTAAATAGCCAAAATAATCTGAGAAAGAAGAACAGAGGTGGAGTAATCATGCTTCCTGACTTGAGACTATAATACAAACCTACAGTCATCAAAACAGTATGGTACTGGCAAAGAAATATACACATAGATCAATGGAACAGGATAGAGAACCCAGAAATAAACCCACACACTTATGATCAATGAATCTACAAAAAAGGAGACTAGAATATGCAGTGAAGAAAAGACAAGTCTCTTCAATAATTGGTGATGGGAAAATTGGGCAGTTACATGAAAAATAATGAAATTAGACATTCTCTCATACCATATACTAAATAAATTCAAAATGGATTAAAAACCTAAATGTGAGTACAGATATTATAAAACTCCTAGAGGAATACCTAAGCAGAGCACTCTGACAAATTGTAGCAATATTTTTTTGGATCTATCGCCTGAACTGAAGGAAATAAAAGTAAAAAATAAATAAATAAGACCTAATTAAACTTAAAATATTTTTCACAGCAAAGGAAAACATTGATAAAACCAAAAGACAGGTTACTGAATGGGAGAAAATATTTGCAAATGATATAACATAAAAGGGATTAACATCCAACATATATAAACAGCTCATACAATTCAAAACAAGAAATGGGCATAAGACCTGAATAGACATTGTTCCAAAGAAGAAATGCAGATGGCCAACAGGCACGTTAAAAGGTGCTCAACATTGTTAATCATCAGGGAAATGCAAATCAAAACCACAATGAGATATCACCTCATACTTGTCAGAAAGGCTATCATCAAAAAGAACACACATAACAAATGTTGGTGAGGATGTAGAGAAAAGGGAACACTTGTACCTGTTGGTGGGAATGTAAGTTGCTGCAGCTGCTGTGGAAAACAGTATGGAAGTTTCTCAAAAACTAAAAATAGAACTACCGTATAACCCAGCAATTCCATTCCTGGGTATATGTCAAAAAGAAAAAACACAAAGACACTTATTCAAAAGATACATGTACCCCATGTTCATAGCAGCATTATTTACAACTGCCAAAATATGAAAGCAACCTAAGTGTCCATCAAGAGATGAATGGATAAGGAAGATGTTGTGTATATAAAAACAGTGGAATACTACTCAGCCATAAAAAATAATAAAATTTTGCCATTTGCAGCAATATGGATGGACTTGGATGGCATTATGCAAAATGAAATACGTTAGACAGGGGAAGACAAATACTGTATGATATCACTTACATGTGGCATCTAAAAAATACAACAAACTAGTGAATATAATGAAAAAAAAAGCAGACTTACAGATACAAACACCAGGTGGGAGAGGGAAGGGTGGAGGGACAATATAGGGATGGGGCAGTAAGAGGTACAAATTATTAGGTATAAAATAAGCTAAAAGGATATATTGTACAGCATGGGGAATATGGGAAATATTTCATAATAACTATAAATGGACCATAAACTTTAAACATTTTAAACCAATAAAACTCATCAGTCTTTATTCAGTTAAGGTATATGCTTAACATTAAATAAAAGATCTAAAATATTAACAAAAGATCTATCAAAGGGAAAGTTCCAGCATCACAAATAAGGAATCCATTCTCTCTTCCAAAGTCTACTTCATGATATCTTTTCTTTGATGAGGCATATCTCCAAGGCACCAAATAGTCTTAAAGCATAGATTAAACCTTGAACAAGGGAATCAAATGATGTACATATAAGGTGTTTTGATCACCCACCAAACCTCATCTCCCCCAGCCCAGAGGCAATTCCGATCTTGACTATTTTTCATAGTCTTCCAGTTCTTTTGCTTTCTTTCTTAAGAGATAAAAATTAACAGATAAAGTAAATTTCTGTTAACTGCTGATCCCAACATCTCAATACCATTTCTCTCCCTCCCATCATTAGAATGAGTTTGCAGTTTACCTTCCTAAATATTTTTTTCTTTCTTTCTTTTTATTTAAGTAGAATTGATTCACAATATTATATTAGTTTCAGGTGTAGAGCATAGTGATTCGAAATTTCTATAGGTTATCTAATCTTTTTTACTGTAGTATAGTTGCTTTACAACATTGTGTTAGTCTGTGCTGTACAGCAAAGTGAATCAGTTATAAATATACTTATTTGCATTACTTTTCTGATTTCCTTCCCAATTAGGTCACCACAGAGCATTGAGTAAAGTTCCCTGTGCTATACAGTAGGTTCTCAATAGTTATCTATTTCATACATAGTAGTGTATATAAGTCAATCCCAATCTCCCATTCATCCCACACCCTCTTTCCCCCTTTGGTGTCCATAGTTTGTTCTCTACATCTGTGTCTCTATTTCTGCTTAGCAAGTAGGTTCATCTTTAACATTTTTAGAGATTCCACATATATGAATTAATATACGATATTTGTTTTCTCTTTCTGACTTACGTCACTCTGTATGGCAGTCTCTAGGTCCATCCCCATCTGTGCAAATGGCACAATTTCCTTCCTTTTATGCCTGAGTAATATTCCATTGTATATATATATGTAACATATCTTCTTTATCCATTCCTCTGTTGATGGACATTTAGGAAGCTTCCATGTCCCGGCTATTGTAAACAGTGTAGCAATTACCATTGGTGTGCATGTATCCATTTGAATTATGGGTTTCTCTGGGTATATGCCCAGGAGTGGGATTGCTGGGTCATATGGTAGTTCTTTTTTTAGTTCTGTAAGGAACCTCCATATTGTTCTGCATAGTGGCTGTATCAATTTACATTCGCACAAACAGTGTAAGAGGGTTCCCTCTTCTCCACACCCTGTCCAGCATTTACCGTTTGTAGGTTTTTTTGATGATGGCCATTTTGACTGGTGTGAGGTAATACCTCACTGTAGTTTTGAGTTGCATTTCTCTAATAATCAGTGATGTTGAGCGTCTTTTTATATGTGTCTGGCCATCTGTGTGTCTTCTTTGGAGAAATGTCTATTTAGGTCTTCTGCCACTTTTTGATTGAATTGTTTGCTTTTTAGATATGGAGCTGCATGAACTGTTTGTATAAAATTTGGAGATTAATCCCTTGTCAGTTTCTTCATTTGCAAATATTTTCTCCCATTCTGAGGGTTGTCTTTTCACGTTCTTTGTGGTTTCCTTTGCTCTGCAAACACTTTTAAGTTTAATTAGGTCTCATTTTTTAATTTTTGTTTTTATTTTCATTCCTCTAGGAGGTGGGTCAAAAAAGATCTTGCTGTGATTTATGTCAAAGAGTGTTCTATGTTTTCCTTCATGAGTTTTATAGTGTCTCATCTTACATTTAGGTCTTTAAACCATTTTCATTTTATTTTTGTGTATGGTGTTAGGGAGCGTTCTAATTTCAATCTTTTACATTTAACTGTCCAATTTTCCCATCACCACTTATTGAAGAGACTCTGTTTTCTCCATTGCATATTCTTGCCTCCTTTGTCATAGATTAGGTGCCCATACGTGCATGGGTTTATCTCTGGGTCTTCTATCCTATTCCACTGATCTATATTTATTTTTGTGCCAGTATCATACTGTTTTGATGACTGTAGCTTTGTAGTATACTCTGAAGTCAGGGAGCCTCATTCCTCCAAATCCATTTTTCTTTTTCAATATTGCTTACCCTATTTGGGATCTTTCATGTTTCCATACGAATTATAAAATTTTTTGTTCTAATTTTGTAAAAATTGCCATTGGTAATTTGATAGGGATTGCATTGAATTTGTAGATTGCTTTAGGTAGTATAGTAATTTTCCCAATACTGATTCTTCCAATCCAAGAACATGGTTTATCTCTCTATCTGTTCATATCATCTTTGATTTCTTTCATCAGTTTCTTATAATTTTCTGCATACAGGTCTTTTGTCTCCTTAGGTACATTTATTCCTAGGTATTTTATTCTTCTGTTGCAATGGGATCATTTCCTTAATTTATTTTTCTAAATTTTTGTCATTAGTGTATCAGAATGCAAGAGATTACTGTATATTAATTTTATATCCTGCAACTTTACCAAATTAATTGATTAGCTCTAGTAGTTCTCTGGTGTCATCATTAGGGTTTTCTATGTATAGTATCATATCATCTGCAAATAGTGAGATTTATTTATTCTTTTCCAATTTGCATTACTTTTATTTCTTTTTCTTCTCTCATTGCCATGGTTAGGACTTCCAAATCTATGTTGAATAATAGTGGAGAGAGTAGAAATCCTTGTCTTGTTCCTGATCTCAGAGGAAATGCTTTCAGTTTTCCACCATTGATAATGATGTTGGCTGTGGGTTTGTCGATTATGGCCTTTATCATGTTGAGGTAGGTTTCCTCTATGCTCACTTTCTGGAGAGTTTTTATCATAAATGGTGTTGAATTTTGTCAAAGTCATTTTCTGCATCTATTGAGATGATCATATGGTTTTTATTCTTCAATTTGTTAACATGTTGTATCACATTGATTGATTTGCATATATTGAAGAATCCTTGCATCCCTGGGATAAATCCCACTTGATCATGGTGTATGAAACTTTTAATATGTAGTTGGCTTCTGTTTGGTAGTATTTTTTTGAGGATTTTTGTGGCTCTGTTCATTAGTGTTATAGGTCTGTAATTTTCTTTTTTTGTGATAATTTTCTGTGGTTTTGGTAGCAGGGTGATAGTGACCTCTTAGAATGAGCTTGGCAGTGTTCCTCCTTCTGCAATTTTTGGAAAATTTTGAGAAGGATGGGTGTTAGCTCTTCTCTAAATGTTTGACAGTATTCACCTGTGAAGCCATCTGGTCCTGGACTTCTGTTTGCTGGAAGATTTTTCATCACAGTTTCAATTTCATTACTTGTGATTGGTCTGTTCATATTTTGTCTTTCTTCCTGATTCAGTTTTGGAAGGTTATACCTTTCTAAGAATTTGTCCATTTTTTCCAGGTTGTCCATTTTATTGGCATATAGTCACTTGTAGTAGTCTCTTATGATCCTTTGTATTTCTGTAGTGTCAGTTGTAACTTCTCCATTTTCATTTCTAATTTTATTGATTTGAGTCCTCTTCCTTTTATCCTTGATGTGTCTGGCTAAAGGTTTATTGACTTTGTGTATCTCCTCAAAGAACAAGCTTTTAGTTTCATTAAACATTTTGAATAACAATTTTGTACACCTGTAAATTATACATTATATAAGTTATAAAATATATATTATATAAATTATATAATATATATTATATAAGTTATATATTGCTGAAATACAGCAACTGTATTTCAATTTTAAAAAAGAGAAAGAAAGAAAAACCCAATAAAATTTCAATCACTTGTTAAAAGTCATTCAAATTAAACTGGTACAGAAATAAAGCTCCCAGTCCAGTGTTCTTTCTATGTACATCACAATGTGTTTTACTCTGAACCTTTTTTTTATCACCTAAACAATTAATATCTGCTCATTGGATAGAATTTTGGAAGTTACATAAAGACACAAGGAAGTAAATGGTAATTACTTTTCAAAGTATTTTTTTGTGTATATCCATACTGCTTATGCAGTTTTGTAACTAGTCTTCCTTAACATTAAAGTTACGTCTTGAGCATTTTCCCACAGCATTAATGTTCTTCAGAAAAGACATTTGAGGAGGAGATTCCAGATCAAGACGTCAGATTTCACCTAACATCTTGAGTTCACCTGAGTTCACCTCCTTCCAAGGACACACCAAAACCACAACTATACATAGAACAACTACCTCTGAGAATGGCCTGGGTGTAACAGAACAAATTTTCTACCACTAAGGATATAAAGAAAATGTCATATCAAGATGTGTAGGAAGGCCAGAGATGTGGTCTATTCAGAACTTGGTATAGTAACTCATATGCACGAGCAATATTACAACCAGACGTCCTCCCTGAGAACTGAGGCGTCCAAGCCCCACATAAGACTCCCCAGTTTGGAAGACTTGCATGAAAAAGACAAGTTCCTATAACATTTGGCTTTGTAAACCAGCAGATTTTATGTCCAGGAGAGACAGAGGGGTGTGGGAAACAGACTCTGTTCTTGAAGGGCTCCCACACAAACTCACTCAATCCTAGTCCCAGTACAGAGCAGCTTGAAAAGCACCTGGGTCATATGCAAAGGAGATTCATTAACTAATTTTAAGGCATGTACTGGCAGGGTGGCAGGAACCTGGTGGAACATTCTCCAAGGATGGAAGTCCTGGTGGGTGCCATTTTTTTTTACATTCCTTCCACCTAGCTGACTTGCCACCTGTCGGGGCCACTTCTGTCTCCACCAACTTGGCTAACATTGTGTGCCCCACCCCACTTAGCAAGTGGCCTTTGCTGGCATTAGCCCCCCTCTAAAGCAGCTCCTGCTCTGGGGGGCCAGTCCCACACACCAGCACACCTGTGGCACTGGTGATCCAACCACTACAGGGGGGTACGTGTAGCCTACACAAGGCACTCCCCTGGAGCACCTAGCTCTGATGACCAGAGGAGATTGTGTCACTGCGCTCCACAGGATATCTTCTACATAAGTCCACTCTTTCAAGACCAAAAGACATAGCTCAGGAGGCTTCCAGGAAGATGGTGGAAGAGTAAGATGTGGAGATCACCTTCCTCTGCACAGATACACCAGAAATACATCTACACGTTGATCAACTACTACAGAACACTTACTGAACAATGGCAGAAGACCTCAGACCTCCCAAAAGGCAAGAAACACCCCACGTACCTGGGTAAGGCAAAAGAAAAAACAGAGACAAAAGGATAGGGACAGGACCTGCACCAGTGGGAGGGAGCTGTGAAGGAGGAAAGGTTTCCACACACTAGGAAGCCCCTTCGCGGGCAGAGACTGCAGGTGGCGGAGGTGGAAAGCTTCGGAGCCGCGGAGGAGAGCAGAGCAACAGGGGGGCAGAGGGCAAAGCAGAGAGATTCCCGCACAGAAGATCAGGGCTGGCCGGCACTCAGCACCCTGAGAGGCTTGTCTGCTCACCCGCCGGGGCAGGCGGGGCTAGGAGTAGAGGCTCGGGCTTCGGTCAGAACGTTGGGAGAGGACTGGGGTTGGCAGCATGAACACAGCCTGCAGGGGTTTACTGCACCACGGCTAGCCGGGAGAGAGTCCGGGGAAAAGTCTGGACGTGCCGAAGAGGCAACAGACTTTTTCTTCCCTCTTTGCTTCCTGCTGCACGAGGAGAGGGGATTAAGAGTGCTGCTTAAAGGAGTTCCACAGATGGGCGGGAGCTGTGGCAAAAAGCGCGGACCCCAGAGACGGGCATGAGACACTAACACTGCTGTTGACACCACCAAAAAGACTGTGTACTAGCACAGGTCACTATCCACAATCCCCTTCTGGGGAGCCTGTGCAGCCCGCCACTGCCAGGGTCCCAGGATACAGGGACAACTCCCCCAGGAGAACACACGGCACGCCTCAGGCTGGTACAACGTCATGCCGGCCGCTGCTGCTGCAGGCTCACCCTGCACTCCGTGCCCCTCCCTCCCCCCAGCGTGAGTGAGCCAGAGTCCCCGAAGCAGCTGCTCCTTTAACCCCGTCCTGTCTGAGCAAAGGACAGACGCTCTCAGGCGACCTACACGCAGCGGCGGGGCCACATCCAAAGCTGAGACCCTGGGAGCTGTGAGAACAAAGGAGAGAAAGGGAAATCTCTCCCAATAGCCTCAGAAGCAGAGGATTAAAGCTCCACAATCAACTTGATGTACCCTGCATCTGTGGAATACATGAATAGACAACGAATCATCCCAAATTAAGGAGGTGGACTTTGAGAGATTTATGATTTCTTCCCTTTTTCCACTTTTGGTGAGTGTGTATGTGTATGCTTCTGTGTGAGATTTTGTCTGTATAGCTTTGCTTCCACCATTTGTCCTAGGGATCTATCTGTGCGGTTTTTAAAAATTTTTTTTTCTTAATAATTATTTTTTATTTTAATAAATTTATTTTATTTTACTTGAACTTTTTTCTTTCTTTCTTTCTTTCCTTCCTTCCTCCTTTACACAGTGAATCATCCCAAATTGAGAAGGGGGACTTTGAGAGAGAGAGATTTATGATTTTTCCCCTTTTCCTCTTTTTGAGAGAGTGTATGTGTATCTTCTCTGTGAGATTTTTTCTGTATAGCTTTGCTTCCACCATTTGTCCTAGGGTTCTAACTGTCCATTTTTGTTTGTTTGTTTGTTTGTTTGAATGTTTTTCTCTTAATAATTATATATTTATTTTAATAACTGTACAATATTTTACCATACTTTATTTTACTTACCTTTATTTTCTTTTTTCCTTCTTTCCCTCCTTCCTTCCTTCCTTCCTCCCTCCCCCACTCCCTCCTTTCTTTCTTTCTTTCTTTCTTTCTTTATTTCTTTCTTTCTTTCTTTCTTTCTTTCTTTCTACTTCTACTAATTCTTTCTCTCTAATTTTTCTCCCTTTAATTCTGAGCCATGTGGATGAAAGGCTCCTGATGCTCCAGCCAGGAGTCAGTGCTGTGCCTTTGAGGTGGGAGAGCCAACTTCAGAACACTGGTCCACAAGAGACCTCCCAGTTCCACATGATATCAAATGGCAAAAATCTCCCAGAGATCTCCATCTCAACACCAGCACCCAGCTTCACTCAATGACCAGCAACCTACTGTGTTAGACACCCTATGCCAAACAACTAGCAAGACAGGAACACAAATCCACCTATTAGGAGAGAGGCTGCATAAAATCAAAATAAGTCCACAGACACCTCAAAACACACCACGAGATAAGGACCTGTCCACCAGAAAGACAAGGTCCAGTCTCATCCACCAGAACACATGCACTAGTCCCTTCCACCAGGAAGCCTACACAACCCACTGAACCAAACTTAGCCACTGGGGTCAGACACCAAAAATAATGGGAATTAACAGCCTGCAGCCTGCAAAAAGGAGACCCCAAACACACTAAGATAAGGAAAGTGAGAAGACAGAAAAACACACAGCAGATGAAGGAGCAAGATAAAAACCCACCAGACCTAAAAAATGAACAGGAAATAGACAGTCTACCTGAAAAAGAATTCAGAATAATGATAGTAAAGATGATCCAAAATCTTGGAAACAAAATAGTCAAAATGCAAGAAAAATTTAAGAAGCACCCAGAAGAATTAAGATGAAACAAACAACGATGAACAACACAATAAATGAAATTGAAAATACTCTAGATGGGATCAATAGCAGAATAGCTGAGACAGAAGAACGGATAAGTCACCTGGAAGATAAAATAGTGGAAATAACTACTGCAGAGCAGAATAAAGAAAAAAGAATGAAAAGAACTGAGGACAGTCTCAGAGACCTCTGGGACAATGTTAAACGCACCAACATTCGAATTATAGGGATTCCAAAGAAGAGAAATAGAAAGGGACTGAGAAAATATTTGAAGACATTATAGTTGGAAACTTCCCTAATATGGGAAAGGAAACAGTTAATCAAGTCCAGGAAGCACAGAGAGTCCCATACAGCATAAATCCAAGGAGAAATACACCAAGACACATATTAATCAAACTGTCAAAAATTAAATTCAAAGAAAACATATTACAAGCAGCAAGGGAAAAACAACAAATAAAACACAAGGGAATCCCCTAAGGTTAACAGCTGATCTTTCAGCAGAAACTCTGCAAGCCAGAAGGGACTGGGAGGACATATTTAAAGTGATGAAGGACAAAAACCTGCAACCAAGATTACTCTACCAGCAAGGATCACATTCAAACTTGATGGAGAAATTAAAGCCTTTAGAGACAAGCAAAAGCTGAGAGAGTTCACACCACCAAACTAGCTTTACTACAACTGCTAAAGGAACTTCTCTAGGCAAGAAACACAAGAGAAGGAAAAGACCTACAATAACGAACCCAAAACAATTAAGAAAATGGGAATAGGAACATACATATCAATAATTATGTTAAATGTAAATGTACTAAATGCTCCCACCAAAAGACACAGATTGGCTGAATGGACACAAAAACAAGACCCATACATTTGCTGTCTACAAGAGAACCACTTCAGGCCTAGAGACACATACAGACTGAAAGTCAGGGTATAGGAAAATATATTCCATGCAAATGGAAATGAAAAGAAAGCTGGAGTTGCAATTCTCATATCAGACAAAATAGACCTTAAAATAAATACTATTAGAAGAGAAAGAAAGACACTACATAATGATCAAGGGATCGATCCAAGAAGAAGATGTAAAAATTGTAAATATTTATGCACCGAACATAGGAGCACCTCAATACCTAAGGCAAATACTAACAGCAATAAAAGGGGAAATTGACAGAAACACATTCATAGTAGGACCGTTAATACCCCACTTTCACCAATGGACAGATCATCCAAAATGAAAATAAATAAGGAAACACAAGCTTTAAATGATACATTAAACAAGATGGATTTAATTGATATTTATAGGACATTCCATTCAAATCATCAGAATACACATTTTTCTCAAGTGCTCATGGAACATTCTCCAGGATAGATCATATCGTGGGTCACAGATCAAGCCTTGGTAAATTTCAGAAAATTGAAATTGTATTAAGTATCTTTTTGAACCACAACACTATGAGACTAGATATCAATTACAGGAAAAGTTCTGTAAAAAATACAAACACACGGAGGCTAAACAATACACTACTTAATAATGAAGTGATCACTGAATAAATCAAAGAGGAATTAAAACAAATGCCTAGAAACTAATGTCACTGGAGACACGACAACCCCAAATCTATGATATGCAGCAAAAGCAGTTCTAAGAGGGAAGTTTATAGCAATACAATCCTACCTTAAGAAACAGGAAACATCTCAAATAAAAAACCTAACCCTGCACCTAAAGCAATTACAGTAAGAAGAACAAAAATAAAACCAAAGTTAGCAGAAGGAAGGAAATCATAAAAATCAGATCAGAAATACATGAAAAAGAAAAGAAGGAAATGATAGCAAAGATCAAGAAAACTAAAATTTGGTTTGAGAAGATAAACAAAATTGAAAAACCATTAGCCAGACTCATGAAGAAAGAGAGAGAAGACTCAAACCAATAGAATTACAAATGAAAAAGGAGAAGTAACAACTGACACTGCTGAAATACAAAAGATCATGAGAGAGTACTACAAGCAACTCTATGCCAAAAAATTGGACAACCTGGAAGAAATGGACAAATTCTTAGAAATGCACAGCCAGCCAAGACTGAATCATGAAGAAATAGAAAATATGAAAAGACCAATCACAAGCACTGAAATTGAAACTGTGATTAAAAATCTTCCAAAAAACAAAAGCCCAGGACCAGATGGCTTCACAGGCGAATTCTATCGAACATTCAGAGAAGAGATAACACCTATCCTTCTCAAACTTTTCCAAAATATAGCAGAGGGAGGAACACACCCAAACTCATTCTATGAGGCCACCATCACCTTGATACCAAAACCAGACAAGGATGTCACAAAGAAAGAAAACTACAGGCTAATATCACTGATGAACATAGATGCAAAAATCCTCAAGAAAATACTAGCAGGGGGACTTCCGGGAAGATGGCGGAAGAGTAAGACGCGGAGATCACGTTCCTCCCCACAGATACACCAGAAATACATCTACGCATGGAACAACTCCTACAGAGCATCTACTGAACGCTGGCAGAAGACCTCAGACCTCCCAAAAGGCAAGAAACCCCCCACGTACCTGGGTAGGGCAAAAGAAAAAACTAAACAGAGACAAAAGGATAGGGACGGGTCCTGCACCAGCGGGAGAGAGCTGTGAAGGAGGAAAAGTGTCCACACACTAGGAAGCCCCTTCGCGGGTGGAGGCTTTGGGAGGCGGAGTGGGGGAGCTTGGGAGCCGCGGAGGAGAGCACAGCAACAGGGGTGCGGAGGACAAAGCGGACAGATTCCAGCGCAGAGGATCGGGCCGACCGGAACTCGCCAGCCGAGAGGCTTGTCTGCTCGCCCGCCGGGGCGGGCGGGACTGGGAGCTGAGGCTCCGGCTTTTGTCGGAGCGCCGGGAGAGGACTGAGGTTGGCGGCGTGAACACAGCCTGCAGGGCGTTAGTGCACCGCGGCTGGCCGGGAGAGAGTCCGGGGAGAAGTCTGGAACTGCCGAAGAGGCAAGAGACTTTTACGTCCCTCTTTGTTTCCTGGTGCACGAGGAGAGGGGATTAAGAACGCTGCTTGAGAGAGCTCCAGGGACGGGCGCGAGCCGCGGCTAAAAGTGCGGAGCCCAGAGACAGACATGAGACGCTAGGGCCGCTGCTGCCGCCACCGGGAGGCCTGTGTGCGAACACAGGTCACTAGCCACATGCCCTTCCGGGGAGCCTGTGCAGCCCGCCACTGCCAGGGTCCCGGGATCCAGGGACAACTCCCCCGGGAGAACGCACAGGCCCGCCTCAGGCTGCAACTTCTCGCCGGCCTCTGCCGCCGCAGGCCCGCCCCACACTCCGTGCCCCTCCCTACCCCCGGGCCTGAGTGACCCAGAGCCTCCGAATCAGCGGCTCCTTTAACCCCGTCCTGTCTGAGCAAAGAACAGACGCCCTCCGGCGACCTACACGCACAGGCGGGGCTAAATCCAAAGCTGAGCCCCTGGGAGCTGTGAGAACAAAGAAGAGAAAGGGAAATCTCTCCCAGCAGCCTCAGAAGCAGCGGATTAAAGCTCCACAATCAACTTGATGTACCCTGCATCTGTGGAATACCTGAATAGACAACCAATCATCCCAAATTAAGGAGCCCTGTGGATGAAAGGCTCTTGGTGCTGCAGCCAGGAGTCAGTGCTGTGCCTCTGAGGTGGGAGAGCCAACTTCAGGACACTGATCCACAAGAGACCTCCCAGCTGCACATAATATCAAACAGCAAAAATTTCCGAGAGATCTCCATCTCAACGCCAGCACCCAGCTTCACTCAACGACCAGCAAGCTACAGTGCTGGACATCCTATGCCAAACAACTAGCAAGACAGGAACACAACCCCACCCATTAGCAGAGAGGCGGCCCAAAATCATAATAAGTCTACAGACACCCCAAAACACACCACCAGACGTGGACCTGCCCACCAGAAAGACAAGATCTAGCCTCATCCACCAGAACACAGGCACTAGTACCCTCCACCAGGAAGCCTACACAACCCACTGAACCAACCTTAGCCACTGGGGACAGACACAAAAAACAACAGGAACTACGAACCTTCAGCCTGCAAAAAAGGAGACCCCAAACACAGTAAGATAAGCAAAATGAAAAGACAGAAAAACACACCGCAGATGAAGGAGCAAGATAAAAACCCATCAGACCTAACAAATGAAGAGGAAATAGGCAGTCTACCTGAAAAAGAATTCAAAATAATGATAGTAAGGTTGATCCGAAATCTTGGAGATAGAATGGACAATAGAATGGACAAAATGCAAGAATCAGTTAACAAGGACCTAGAAGAACTAAAGATGAAACAAGCAACGATGAACAACACAATAAATGAAATTAAAAGTACTCTAGATGGGATCAATAGCAGAATAACTGAGGCAGAAGAACGGATAAGTGACCTGGAAGATAAAATAGTGGAAATAACTACTGCAGAGCAGAATAAAGAAAAAAGAATGAAAAGAACTGAGAACAGTCTCAGAGACCTCTGGGACAACATTAAACGTACCAACATTCGAATTATAGGGGTTCCAGAAGAAGAAGAGAAAAAGAAAGGGACTGAGAAAATATTTGAAGAGATTATAGTTGAAAACTTCCCTAATATGGGAAAGGAAATAGTTAATCAAGTCCAGGAAGCACAGAGAGTCCCATACAGGATAAATCCAAGGAGAAATACGCCAAGACACATATTAATCAAACTGTCAAAAATTAAATTCAAAGAAAACATATTAAAAGCCGCAAGGGAAAAACAACAAATAACACACAAGGGAATCCCCCTAAGGTTAACAGCTGATCTTTCAGCAGAAACTCTGCAAGCCAGAAGGGAGTGGCAGGACATATTGAAAGTGTTGAAGGAGAAAAACCTGCAACCAAGATTACTCTACCCACCAAGGATCTCATTCAGATTTGATGGAGAAATTAAAACCTTTAGAGACAAGCAAAAGCTGAGAGAGTTCAGCACCACCAAACCAGCTCTACAACAACTGCTAAAGGAACTTCTCTAGGCAAGAAACACAAAAGAAGGAAAAGACCTACAATAACAAACCCAAAACAATTAAGAAAATGGGAATGGGAACACACATATCGATAATTACCTTAAATGTAAATGGACTAAATGCTCCCACCAAAAGACACAGATTGGCTGAATGGATACAAAAAGAAGACCCATATATTTGCTGTCTACAAGAGACCCGTATGCTAACACATATATATGGAATTTAAGAAAAAAAAATGTCATGAAAAACCTAGGGGTGAAACAGGAATAAAGACACAGACTTACTAGAGAATGGACTTGAGGCTATGGGGAGGGGGAAGGGTAAACGGTGACAAAGCAATAAAGAGGCATGGATATGTATACACTACCAAACGTAAGGTAGATAGCTAGTGGGAAGCAGCCGCATAGCACAGGGAGATCAGCTCGGTGCTGTGTGACCGCCTGGAGGGGTGGGATAGGGAGGGTGGGAGGGAGGGTGACGCAAGCGGGAAGAGATATGGGAACATATGTATATATATAACTGATTCATTTTGTTGTGAAGCTGAAACTAACATACCATTGTAAAGCAATTATGCTCCAATAAAGATGTTTAAAAAAAAAAAAAGTGAAGTGTAAGTCATTAAAATTACAATTAAAAAAAAAAAAGAAAATACTAGCAAACATAATCCAACAGCACATTAAACGGATCATTCACCATGATCAAGTGTGGTTTATTCCAGGAATGCAAGGATTCTTCAATATACGCAAATCAATCAACATGATACCCCATATTAACAAACTGAAGGAGAAAAAACATATGCTCATCTCAATAGATGCAGAGGAAGCTTTTGACAAAATTCAACATCATTTATAGTAAAAACCCTTCAGAAAGTAGGCATAGAGGGAAATTTCCTCAACATAATAAAGGCTATATATGACAAACCCACAGTCAACCTCATCCTCAATGGTGAAAAACTGAAAGCATTTCCACTAAGATCAGGAACAAGTAGAGGTTGCCCACTCTCACCACTCTTTTTCAACATAGTATTGGAAGTTTTAGCCACAGCAGTCAGAGAAGAAAAGGAAATAAAAGGAATCCAAATTGGAAAAGAAGAACTAAAGCTATCACTGTTTGCAGATGACATGATACTATACATAGAGATTCCTAAAAATGCTACCAGAAAACTACTAGAGCTAATAAATGAATCTGGTAAAGTGGCAGGATACAAAATTAATGCACAGAAATCTCTGGCATTCCTATACACTGATGATGAAAAATCTGAAAGTGAAGTCAAGAAAACACTCCCATTTACCATTGCAACAAAAAGAATAAAATATCTAGGAATAAACCTACCTAAGGAGAAAAATGACCTGTATGCAGAAAAGTATAAGACACTGATGAAAGAAATTATAGATGATACAAATAGATGGAGAGATATGCCATGGTCTTGGATTGGAAGAATCAACATTGTGAAAATGATTCTACTACCAAAGCAATCTACAGATTCAATGCAATCCCTATCAAACTACCACTGGCATTTTTCACAGAACTACAACAAAAATTTCACAATTTGTATGGAAACACAAAAGACCCCGAATAGCCAAAGCAATCTTGAGAACGAAAATGGAGCTGGAGGAATCAGGCTCCCTGACTTCTGACTATACTACAAAGCTACAGTCATCATGACAGTATGGTACTGGCACAAAAACAGAAAGATAGATCAATGGAACAGTATAGAAAGCCGAGAGATAAACCCACGCACATATGGTCACCTTATCTTTGATAAAGGAGGCAGGAATGTACAATGGAGAAAGGACAGCCTCTTCAATATGTGGTGCTGGGAGAACTGGACAGGTACATGTAAAAGTATGAGATTAGATCACTCCCTAACACCGTACACAAAAATAACCTCAAAATGGATTAAAGACCTAAATGTAAGGCCAGAAACTATCAAACTCTTAGAGGAAACCATAGGCAGAGCACTGTATGTCAAAAATCACAGCAACATCCTTTTTGACCCACCTTCTAGAGGAATGGAAATAAAAACAAAAATAAACAAATGGAACCTAATGAAACTTCAAAGCTTTTGCACAGCAAAGGAAACCATAAACAAGAGCAAAAGACAACCCTCAGGATGGGAGAATATATTTGCAAATGAAGCACCTGACAAAGGATTAATCTCCAAAATTTACAAGCAGCTCATGCAGCTCAATAACAAAGAAACAAACAACAGAATCCAAAAATGGGCAGAAGACTTAAATAAACATTTCTCTAAAGAAGATATACAGACCTCCAACAAACCCATCAAAGAATGCTCAATATCATTAATCATTAGAGAAATGCAAATCAAAACTACAATTAGATATCATCTCACACCAGTCAGAATGGCCATCAACAAAAATTCTAGAAAAAATAAATGCTGGAGAGGGTGTGGAGAAAAGGGAACACTCTTGCACTGTTGGTCAGAATGTAAATTGATACAGCCACTGTGGAGAACAGTATGGAGGTTCATTAAAAAGCTACAAATAGAACTACCATATGACCCAGCAATCCCACTACTGGGCATATACCCTGAGAAAACCATAATTCAAAAAGAGTCATGTACCAAAATGTTCATTGCAGCTCTATTTACAATAGCCCGGATATGGAATCAACATAAGTGTCCATCATCAGATGAATGGAAAAAGAAGATGTGGCACGTATATACAATGGAATATTACTCAGCCATAAAAAGAAACGAAACTGAGGTATTTGTAATGAGGTGGATGGACCTAGAGTCTGTCATACAGAGTGAAGTAAGTCAGAAAGAGAAAGACAAATACCGTATGCTAACACATATATTTGGAATTTAAGAAAAAAAATGTCATGAAGAACCTAGGCTAAGACAGGAATAAAGACACAGACCTACTAGAGAATGGACTTGAGGATATGGGGAGGGGGAAGGGTAAGCTGTGACGAAGCGAGAGAGAGGCATGGACATATATACACTACCAAACATAAGGTAGGTAGCTAGTGGGAAGAAGCCCAGTAGCACAGGGAGATCAGCTCGGTGCTTTGTGATCACCTGGAGGGGTGGGATAGGGAGGGTGAGAGGGAGGGAGATGCAAGAGGGAAGAGATATGGGAACATATGTATATGTATAACTGATTCACTTTGTTATAAAGCAGAAAACTAACACACCATTGTAAAGCAATTAGACTCCAATAAAGATGTAAAAAAAAAAAAAAAGACATAGCTGATATGCCTAATACATAGAAACGAACACAGAGTTAAGCAAAATGAGAAGACAAAGGTATAGTTTCCAAATGAAAGAACAGGACAAAACTTCAGAAAAAATCACTGAACAAAATGGACATAAGTGATTTACCAGATAAAGTGTTCAAAGTAATAGTCATAAAGATATTAACCAAAATTGGGAGAAGAATGTATGAACGCAGTAAGAACTTCAACAAAGAGATAGAAAATATAAAAAAGAACCAATCATCACTGAGGAATACAATAACAGAAATAAAAAATACAAGAGCAGATTAGAGGGTGCAGAAAAATTGGTCACCAATCTGGAAGACAGGATAGTAGAAATCTCCTAATCCAGACAGCAAAAAGAAAAAAAATAATTAAAAGATGATGATAGTTTAAAGGGCCTCTGGGACAATTTCAAGCACTAAGATTAATGTTGTAGGGATCTTAGAAGAAGAAGAGAGAAATAAAGGATTAGAAAGCCTATTTAAAGAAATAATAGCTGAAAACATCCCTAACCTGGTGAAGGACACAGACATCCAAGTCCAGGAAGCACAGAGAGTCTCAAAGAAGGTGAACCCAAAGAGACTCACACCAAGACACATTAAAATTAAAGTTTTGAAAGTTAAAGAGGGAATCTTAAAGGCAGCAAGATGAAAGTAGCTAGCTTTGTACAAGGGAACCCCCATAAGACCATAAGCTGATTTTCCAGCAGAAACTTTATAAGTCAGAAGAGACTGGCATGATATATTCAAAGTACTGGAAGGGAAAAAAAAAAACTTACAGCTAAGAATACTCTACCTGGCAGGTTATCATTCAGTATTGAAGAACAGATAAAGAGTCTCCCAGACAAACAAAAGCTAAAGGAGCTCATCAACACTAAACCAGCCTTAAAAGAAATATTAAAGGAACTTTTCTTCAAATAGAAAAGGCCATAACTAGAAATAAGAAAATTAAGAAAGAAAAAAATCTCACTAGTAAAGGTAAACATATAGTAAGGCTAGTATGAAGGTTAAAAGACAAAAGTAGTAAAGTTATCTGTATCTGAAATAATTACTTAAGCAATACATCAAAATTTTGATGTAAATTATGACATCAAAAACATAAACCATGAGGCGGTGGTTAAAAAGCAATGCTTTTAGTATGTGCTTAAACTTAAGTGACCATGAAATTAAATTAGACAGCTATATACATAGGTTTTTATATATGTGTCACCTCCTGGCAACACAAACCAAAACCCTATAAGAGATACAAAGAAAATAAACAGAAAGGAATACAAACAACACTAAAGAAAGTCATCAACTCACAAGGGAAGAGAACAGGAGGAGAAGAAAAGAACAACAAAGAACTACAAAAACAACCAGAAAACAATTAACAAAATGGCAATAAGTACATACCTATCAATAATCACTTTAAATGTAAATAGACTACAAATACTCCAATCAAAAGGCATAAACCATAAAAAAGAACAAAACAATGTCATTTGCAGCAACATGAATGGACTTAGAGATTGTCATACTGAGTAAAGTAGGTCAAACAGAGAAAGAAAAATATCATATGATATCACTTACACGTGGAACCTAAAAAAATTTGTACAAATGAACTTATTTACAAAAGAGAAATAGAGTCACAGATGTAGAAAACAAACTTATGGTTATCAGGGGGGAATAGGAGGGAGGGATAAATTGAGAGATTGGGATTGACATATACACACTATTATATATAAAATAGATAACTAATAAGGACCTAATGTATAGCACAGTGAACTCTTCTCAATACTCTGTAATGATCTATATGGGAAAATAATCTAATAGTGTACATATGTATATGTATAACTGATTCACTTTGCATTACAGCAGAAACTAACACAATATTTTAAAGCAACTGTGCCCCAATAAAAATTAAATAAAAAAAGAACAACAACAAAAAGACATAAGGTGGTTGAATGGATAATGAATAAAGAAGATGTGATATATATATATATATGTATATGTGTGTGTGTGTGTGTATCCATTCATTGGATATAATATTTTGTATATTTATAAAATGGAATAATGCTCATCCATGAAAAAGAATGAAATCTTGCCATTTGCAGCAACATGGATGGACTTACAGGGTATTATGCTAAGTGAAATAAGTCAGACAGAGAAAGACAAATACCATACGATTTCACTTATATGTGGAACCTAAATAAACAAAGATAATGAATGAACAAAGCAAAATAGAAACAGACTCATAGATACAGGGAACAAACTAGTTGTTGCCAGAGGGGAGGGGGTGGAGGGTTGAGCGAAATAGGTAAAGGGGATTAACATGTACAAACTTCCAGTTATAAAATAGATAAGTCTTGGAGATGTAACGTACAACATAGGGAATATAGTCAATAATGTTTAATGAATTTAGTGATAGATGGTTACCAGACTTATTGTGGTGACCAATTAATAATGTATTTAAATGTCAAATCACTATGTTGTATACTTGGAACTAATATAACGTATGTCAACTATACATTTTTTTAAAAAGGGAAAAAAAGATATTTTGGAATGGGTGCATAATAGCCCACCATTTTTCCTTCATACTCATTGCTACATCTTTTATTCAAACTAACATCCTTCAGCAGGCCTACAGAATTATTTGCCATAGGCTCCTTGCTCCCACTCTTACCCTCTTACACTCTACAACCCTGATGATCTATGAGTAATATTTTTTTCTTTGGGGATGAATCTACTCCTATAATCAACTACAGCTGATGCTGTTCTATTACAAACTACTTTCAGAATGGTACCCTTAACAAAGATACTTTCAAAATAGTCTGTTACCTTAGTCTACAAGTAACCTCAGATTATTACTTCATTGTGTACGTTACATGGAAGACAGATGGAACCCTGACTATTTCTGAAGCATTGTGTCAACCAGGTTTCCACTGGAGTAAAATGCACCTTATGCTCCTTAATGAACATCATAAACAATCCACAAGCTGAAATGTTGGATCTTCATTTTGGAATAAGGAAACTGAAGTATAAAAAAATCTGTACCTTTGGAGTGAATTTTCTAACCTCAAAGCCACCCAGCATGCTTCAGTTGACTCCCCAGTTGCTCATTAAAACTCTGTGTAAATACTGCTTAATATCCTGCTTGTGGACTATTTGATTTGGCAAATCTGACCTAAAATCACTTTAGCATGAGAAAGATTCACACCAACAATAACATTATCTTCCTGGAGTTCTCCCTGAGTCATTTCTCTAGTATTATAAAAGTTGAAACTCTTTTCCTATACCTAAAACAAAATCGTTTTCTACATCTATATAATCAAGGTAAAAAAATTCCAAAACTCTCCCAAGCCTTACATAATTTTGTCCATTAAAGTTGCTGTAACTGAATTGCAAAATGAACACAAAAATGATATGAAAAATACTATAAAGAATATGAAAAAGAATATGTATGTGTGTGTGTATAACTGAATAACTTTGCTATACACCAGAAACTAACACAACATTGTAAATCAACTATACTTCAATAAAAAAATAAAGAATGGTTGACGTTTAGGCCAAATTGATATAGGGAACATGAAAACTTGTGTAAACTACTTCAAATAATTTCTTTTCTTACAGCTTCTGTCATCAATCTCTCTCAATACAGTCCCTAAGAATACATAATAAAATAGCAAATTTAAAAAAATGAAACAAAAGCCCATTTTTCTTTTTCAATAATAATAATAATAATAGAGTGCTTACTCTATGGCAAGGCAATATTCTCAACACTTTACATGATTAATTCATTAAAATCATACAGTAACCTTCTGTCATTTCAAAAATGTTGTTTGAGTGGAATCATACAATATATAACATTTGGGGACTGGATTTTTACATGCAGCCTAGTTCCCTGATGATTTCCTCCAAATTGTTGTGTGTATCCACAGTTTATTCCTTTATATTTGTGAGTAGTATTCCATGGTACGGAAGTACCACATTTCTTAAAACTATTAACCTTTTGAAGGATATCAGGGTCATTTCCAATTTTCAGCCATTACAAATAAATAACTATGGAATATTCATGTGCAAGTTTCATGTTTGTGTGTGAACATAAGTTTTCATTTCTCTGGGATAAACGTCCAAGCATGCAACTTCTGTGTTATACAGTAATTAAAAGTTTAGTTTTATATGACAATGCTAAAATGTTTTCTGGAATGACTATTCCTACCAACAATGTATGAGTGATCCAGATTATCTACATTCTCATCAGCATTTGAGGTTGTCATCCTTTTTAAAATTTTAGCCATTCTGATGGCTGTGTACGAAAACCACATGGTTTTGATTTGCATTTCATGACGGCTAATGATGTTGAAGATTTTTGCATGTGCTTACCTGCTATCTTTATTACCTGGTCAGAGAAATGTCTCTATACATCTTTTGCCCATTTTCTAATAGGATTGGTTGATTTTCTTTAACATCTTTATTGGAATATAATTTCTTTACAATGTTGTGCTAGTTTCTGCTGTATAACAATGTGAATCAGGTATATGTAAACATATATCCCCATACTCCCACCCTCTTGCATCTTGCTCCCACCCTCCCTATCCCACCTCTCAAGCTGGTCACAAAGCACGGAACTGATCTCCATGTGCTACACAGCTGCTTCCCACTTCTATTTATTTTACAGTTGGTAGTATATATATATCAATTCAACTCTCTCACTTCGTCCTAGCTTACCCTTCCCACCCTCAGTATCTTCAAGTCCAATATGTATGTCTGCATCTTTATTCCTGCCCTGCCCCTAGGTTCTTCAGAACCATTTCGTTTTTAGATTCCATATATACGTGTTAGCATATGATACGTTTTTCTCTTTCTGACATACTTCACTCTGTATACAGACTCTAGGTCCATCCACCTCACTACAAATAATTCAATTCCATTTCTTTTTACGGTTGAGTAATATTCCATTTTACATATGTGCCACATCTTCTTTATCCATTCATCTCTCAATGGAAACTTAGGTTGCTTCCATGTCCTGGCTATTGTAAAGAGTGCTGCAATGAACACTGTGGTACATGACTCTTTTTGAATTATGGTTTCTCAGGGTATATGTGCAATAGTGGAATTGCTGGGTTGTAAGGTAGTTCTATTTTTAGTTTTCTAAGGAGACTCTATACTTTTCTCCATAGTGGCTATATCAATTTACATTCCCAAAAACAACGCAAGGGTGTTCCCTTTTCTCCACCCCATTGCCAGAATTTATTGTTTGCAGATTTTTTTGAAGATGGCCATTCTAACTGGTGTGAGGTGACACCTCATTGTAGTTTTGATTTGCATTTCTCTAATGATTAGTGACATTGAGCATCCTTTCATGTGTTTGTTGGCAATCTGTATATCTTCTTTGGAGAAATGCCTATTTAGGTCTTCTGCCTATTTTTGGATTGGGTGGTTTGTTGTTTTGATATTGAGCTGCATGAGCAGCTTGTATATTTTGGAGATTAATCCTTTGTCACTTGCTTCATCTGCAAATATTTTCTCCCATTCTGAGGTTGTCTTTTGGTCTTGTTTATGGTTTCCTTTGCTGTCCATTATTTCCTTTGCATTTCATTAGGTCCCATTTGTTTATTTTTGTTTTTATTTCCATTTCTCTAGGAGGTGGGTCAAAAAGGATCTTGCTGTGATGTATGTCATAGAGTGTTCTGCCTATGTTTTCCTTTAAGAGTTTTATAGTGCCTGGTCTTACATTTAGGTCTTTAAACAATTTTGAGTTTATTTTTGTGTATGGTGTTACGGAGTGTTCTAATTTCATTCTTTATATGTGGCTGTCCAGTTTTCCCAGCACCACTTATTGAGGAAGCTGCCTTCTCTCCATTGTATATTTTTGCCACCTTTATCAAAGATAAGTTGACGATATGTACATGCCTTTATCTCTGTGCTTTCTATCCTGTTCCACTGATCTATATTTCTGTTTTTGTGCCAGTACCATACTGTCTTGATGACTGTTGCTTTGTAGTGTAGTCTGAAGTTGGGGTGTTTGATACCTCCACCTCTGTATTTCTATCTCAAGGTTGCTTATGCTCTTCAGGGTCCTCTTTTTTTTTCTTTTTTTGCAGTACACAGGCCTCTCACTATCACGGCCTCTCTTATTCGGTGTCTTTTGTGTTTCCATAAAAATTGTGAAATTTTTTGTTCTACTTCTGTGAAAAATGCCATTGGTAGTTTGAAAGGAATTACATTGAATCTGTAGATTGCTTTGGATAGTATAATTATTTTCATAATGTTGATTCTTCCAATCCAAGAATATGGTATATCTCTCCATCTCTTTGTATCATCTTTAATTTCTTTCATCAGAGTCTTATAGTTTTCTGCATACAAGTTTTTTGTCTCCTTAGGTAGGTTTATTCTTAGGTATTTTGTTCTTTTTGCTGCAGTGGTAAACGGGAGTGTTTCATTAATTTCTCTTTCAGATATTTCATCATTAGTGTATAGGAATGCCAGAGATTTCTGTGCATTAATTTTGTATTCTGTTACTTTACCATATTCATTGATTAGCTATAGTAGTTTTCTGGTAGCATCTTCAGGATTCTCTATGTATAGTATCATGTCATCTGTAAACAGTAACAGTTTTACATGTTTTTCAATTTGGATTCATTTTATTTCTTTTTCTTCTCTGATTGCTGTGGCTAAAACTTCCAGAACTATGTTGAGTAATGGTGAGAGTGGGCAACCTTGTCTTGTTCCTGATCTTAGTGGAAATGGTTTCAGTTATTCATCATTGAGAATGATGTTGCCTGTGGGTTTGTCATATGTGGCCTTTATTATGTTGAGGTAAGTTACCTCTATGCTTTCTTTTTGGAGAGTTTTGATAATAAATTGGTGTTAAACTTTGCTGAAAGCTTTTACTGCATCTCTTCAGTTTATCATATGTTTTTTATCATTCAATTTGTTAATATGGTGTATCAATTGATTGATTTGTGTATATTAAAGAAACCTTGCACTCCTGGGATAAACCTCACTTGACCATGGTGTATGATCCTTTTAATGTGCCGTTGAATTTTTTTGCTACTGTTTTGTTGAGGATTTTTGCATCAATGTTCATCAGTGATATTGGCATGTAATTTTCTATTTTTGTGACAACTTTGTCTGGTTTTGGTATCAGGGTGACTGTGGCCTCGTATAATGTGTTTGGGGGTTTTCCTCCCCTGCTATATTTTGGAAGAGTTTGAAATGGATAGGTGTTAGCTCTTCTCTAAATATTTGATAGCATTTGCCTGTGAAGCGATCTGGTCCTGGGCTTTTATTTGATGGAAGATTTTAATCACAGTTTCATTTTCAGTTCTACTGATTTATATTTATTTTTATATTTATTTTCTATTTCTTCCTGATTCATTCTTGGAAGGTTGTGCTTTTCTAAGAATTTTTCATTTCTTCCAGGTTGTCCATTTTATTGGCATGTAGTTCCTTGTAGTAATTTCTTATGATCCTTTGTATTTCTGCAGTTTCATTTGTTATTTCTCCTTTTTTTCTTTCTTGTTCTGTAGATTTGAGTCTTCTCCAATTTTTTCTTGATGACTCTGGCTAATGGTTTATCAATTATGTTTATCTTCTTAAAGAATCAGTGTTTAGTTTTATTGATCTTTGCTATTGTGTCCTTCATTTCTTTTTCACTTATTCCTGATCTGAATTTTATGATTTCTTTCCTTCTGCTAACTTTGGGGTATTTTTTCTTCTTCTTTCTCTAATTGCTTTAGGTGTTCGGTTAGGTTGTTTATTTGAGATGTTTCTTCTTTCTTGATGTAGGATTGTATTGCTATAAACTTCCCTCTTAGAAGTGCTTCTGCTGTATTCTATAGGTTTTGGGTTGTCGTGTTTTCATTGTCATTTGTTTCTAGGTATTTATTAAATTTCCTCTTTGATTTCTTCAGTGATCTCCTGGTTACTTTGTAGCATATTGTTTCGTCTCCATGTGTTTGTATTTTTTACAGTTTTTTTCTTGTAATTGATATCTAGTCTCCTAGCACTGTGGTCAGAGAAGATACTGGATATGATTTCAATTTTCTTAAATTTACCAAGGCTTGATTTGTGACCCAAGATATGACCTATCCTGGAGAATGTTGCATGAGCACCTGAGAATAAAGTGTATTCTGTATTTTTTGGATGGAATGTCCTATAATTATCAATGATGTCCATCTTGTTTAATGTATTATTTAAAGCTTGTGTTTCCTTATTTGCTTTAATTTTGGATGATCTATCTATTGGTGAAAATGGGGGGTTAAAGTCCCGTACTCTTACTGTGTTACTTTGATTTCCCATTTTATTGCTGTTTGCATTTGCCTTATATATTGAGGTGCTCCTATGATGGGTGCATAAATATTTAAAATTGTTATATCTTCTTGGATCAATCCCTTGATCACTATGTAGTGTCCTTCTTTGTCTCTTGTAATAGTCTTTATTTTAAAGTCTACGTTTTCTGATATGAGAATTGATATTCCAGCTTTCTTTTGATATCCATTTGCATGGTATATTATTTTCCTTCCCCTCACTTTCTGTCTTTCTGTGTCCCTAGGTTTGAAGTGGGTCTCTTGTAAACAGCATATATATGGGTTTTGTGTTTGTAGCCATTCAGCCAGTCTATGTCTTTTGGTTGGAACATTTAATGCATTTACATTTAAGGTAATTATCAATATGTATGTTCCTATTGCCATATTCTTAAGTGTTTTGGGTTTGTTTCTGTAGATCCTTTCCTTCTCTTGTGTTTCCTGCCTAGAGAAGAACCTTTAGCATTTGTTTTACAGCTTGTTTGGTGGTGCTGAATTCTGTTAGCTTTTGCTTCTCTGTAAAGGTTTTATTTCTCCATCAAATCTGAATGAGATCCTTGCTGGGTAGAGTAATGTTGGTTGTAGGTTTCCCCTTTCATCACTTTAAATATATCCTGCCACTCGTGTCTGGCTTGCAGAGTTTCTGCTGAAAGATCAGCTGTTAAACTTATGGGGATTCCCTTGTACATTATTTGTTGCTTTTCTGTTGCTGCTTTTAATATTTTTCTTTTTATTTATTTTTTGATTGTTTGATTAAAATGTGTCTTGGCGTGTTTCTCCTTGGATTTATTCTGTATGGGACTCTCTTCTCTTCCTGGACTTGATTGTCTATTTCCTTTCCCATATTAGGGAAGTTTTCAGCTATAATCTCTTCAAATATTTTCTCAGTCCCTTTCTTTTTCTCTTCTTCTTCTGGGAGCCCTATAATTTGAATGTTGGTGCATTTAATGTTGTCCCAGAAGTCTCTGAGACGGTCCTCAATTCTTTTCTTTGTTTTTTCTTTATTCTGCTCCGCAGTAGTTACTTGCACTATTTTATCTTCCCGGTCACTTATCCATTTTTCTGCCTCAGTTATTCTGCTATTGATTTCTTCTAGAGAATTTTTAATTTCATTTATTGTGTTTTTCAGCATAGTTTGTTTGCTCTTTAGTTCTTCCAGGTCCTTGTTAAACATTTCTTGTATTTTCTCCATTCTATTTCCAAGATTTTGTATCATCTTTACAATCATTACTCTGAATTATTTTTCAGGTAGACTGCCTATTTCCCCTTCTTTTGTTTGGTCAGATGGGTTTCTACCTTGCTCCTTCATCTTCTGTGTGTTTCTCTGTCTTCTCATTTTGCTTAAGTTACTGCATTTGGGGTCTCCTTTTCACAGCCTTCAGGTTCCTAGTTCCTGTTGTTTTTCGTGTCTGCCCACAGTAGGTAAGCTTTGTTCAGTGTGTTTTGTAGGCTTCCTGGTTTAGAGGACTGGTGCCTGTGCTCTGCTTGGTGAGGCTGGATCTTACCTTTCTGTTGGGCAGGACCATGCCTGGTGGTGTGTTTTGGGGTGTCTGTGAACTTAATATGATTTTCGGCAGCCTCTCTGCTAATGGGTGGGGGTGTGGTCTTGTTTTGCTAATTGTTTGGCATGAGGTGTCCAATACTGGAGCCCTCTGGTCATTGACTTGAGCTGGGTGTAAGTCCTGAGACAGAGATCTTCAGGAGAGCTCTCGTCAATTGATATTATGTGGCACCGCGAGGTCTCTGGTGGTCCAATATCCTGATCTTGGCTGTCCGACCTCAGAGGCTTAGTCCTGACACCCGGCCAGAGCACCAAGATGCTGTCAGCCACACAGCTCAGAAGAAAAGGGAGGGAAAAATAGAAAGAAAAAAATAAAATAAAGTTATTAAAAATATTATTAAAATAAAAATGTAATAAAAAAAGAAGAGAGCAACCAAACCGATAAACAAACCCACCAATGATAACAAGTGTTAAAACCTATACTAAAATAAACATAAAATTCAGAAAATAGTCTGTCGCATACAGCAAACCCCAAGTATACAGTTGCTCCCAAACTCTACCACCTCAATTTTGGGATGATTTTTTGTCTTTTCAGGTATCCCACAGATGCAGAGTACGTAAAGTTGATTGTGGAAATTTAATCTGAAGCTCCTGAAGGTGCACAGAAAAATTTCCCTTTCACTTCTTTGTTCGAACAGCTTCTGGGGTTCATCTTTGGATTTGGCCTGTAGGTCGCCCTCTGGCATCTTTTCTTCACCCAGACACGAGGGGGTTAAAGGAGTGGCTGATTAGGGGGTTCTGGCTCACTCAGGTCAGGGGGAGGGAGAGGTACAGTATTCGTGGTGAGCCTGCAGCGGCAGAGGCCGTTTTGATGTTGCAACAGCCTGAGGCATGCCGTGTGTTCTCCTGGGGAAGTTGTCCCTGGATCATGGGACCCTGGTAGTGGTGGCCTGCACAGGATCCTGGGAGGGGAGGTGTAGATAGTGACCTATGCTTGCAAACTGGATTCTTGGTGGCTGCAGCAGCAGCGTTAGCATTTCATGCCCACCTCTCGTGTCTGTGCTGGTAACTCAGCTCCTGCCTGTCTCTGAAGCTCAGTTTGGTGGTGCTCTGAATCTCCTCTCCTTGAGCACCCTGAAACAATGGTCTCTTCCCTCTTAGGCAGGTCCAGAGTTTTTCCTGCACTCTCTCCCAGCTAGCTGTGGCGCACTAGCCCCCTTCAGGCTGTGTTCATGCAGCCGACCCCTGTCCTCTCCCTGGGATCTGACCTCCGAAGCCCAAGCCTCAGCTCCTAGCCCCCACTCACCCTGGCATGTGAGCAGATAAGCTTCTCAGTCTGGTGAGTGCTAGTTGGCCCAATCCTCTGTGTGGGAATCTTTCCACTTTGCTCTCTGCACCCCTGTTGCTGCACTCTCCTCCATGGCTCCAAAGCTTCCCACCCACGCATGCCTCCGTCTCCACCAGTGAAGGCACTTCCTAATGTGTGGAAACTTTTCCTCCTTCACAGCTCCTTCCCAGAGGTGCAGGTCCCATCCCTTTTCTTTTGTCTCTGTTTTTTCTTTTTAATTTTGCCCTAGCCATGTACGTGTGGAGTTTCTTGCCTTTTGTGAAGTCTGAGGTCTTCTACCAGCGTTAAGTAGGTGTTCTGTAGGAGCTGTTCCACATGTAGATGTATTTGTGGGGAGGAAGGTGATCTCCACGTCTTACATCTCTGCCCTCTTGAAGGTCCTCTGTTTGATTTTTTTTTAATGTTGAGATTTGAGTTCTTTCTTTGTCAGAGCTGTGATTAGAAAACATTCTCTCCCAGTTTTTAACTTGTCTTTTGATCTTATTACAAATGAGATCCAATTTATCAGGTTTTCCATTTATGAATTGTGCTTTTGGTTTCAAATTATGAGAACTCTTTGCTTAGCCTGAAATCTCTAAGATTTTCTATCATTTTTTGTTTCTAAGTTTTATAGTTTAAATTTTATATTTAATTCTATGATCCATTTTGAAATTATTATATAAGATGTAAGGTTAGGTCCAATTTCATTATTTCACCTATGGATATCCAATTGTTTCAGCACCATTTTGTAGAAATGGCTGTCCTTACTCTATTAAATTTCATTTTCACCTTTGCCAATAATCAGTTGGGGATATTTATGTGGGTGTGTTTTCTCTATTCTGTTCCACTGATTGTGTGTATACACTCTGATAATACCACACTCCTGATTACTGCAATCATACAGCAGCCTTTAATATTGGGTAAAGTAATTCCTCCACCTTTATTCTTCTTTACCATGAATTTTCTCTGCTCTTCTAGGCCTGTACCTTTCCGTATACATTTTAGAATAAGATTGTCTTTTCCTACAGAATTTTGCAGTGTTTTGATAAGAATCTGCCTACAAATCAGTTTAGAGAAAACTGACATAGCAATATGCTAAATTTTCCAATCCATGAACACACTATATTTCTCAAGTTTTTTAATTCTTCTCTGATAGTTTTCATCAGCAATTTAAAGTTTTAATATTATGCATTCTGTACATGATTTGTTAGGTATATAGTTAAACATTTAATTTTCTTTGGAGTGATTATAAATGGTATTGTTTGTATTTATTTCCACATGTTTATTATTAGTATATGAAATTGCAATTAATTGCCTCTGACCTTTTATTCTGCACCCTAGTTGAACTCACTTTTGCTTCTATAAGGGTGTTTTTTCTGCTAAATCCCTTGGGGTTTTCTATGTAGACAACCATGTCATTTCCATATAGTAACAGTTTTATTTCTTTTTCTTCATATTTACAAGTTTTCTGAGAATTTTTATTGTGAATGTGTATTGAAAATTGTCATGTGTCTTTTTCATCAGTTGATATGATCATGAAATTTTTCTGTTTTAGCCTGTTGATAGATTATACTGATTTTCAAATGTTGAACCAGCCTTGTATCCTTGGAATAGACTGCACTTGAATATGGTATATGATTACTTTTATATATTGATGAATTCTATTTGATACTATTTTGTTAAGGATCCTGTGTCTAAGTTCCTGAATAATATTTGTCTGCAGTTTTCTTTTTCTTTCTGCATGTGCTTAGTTTAGGTATCAGGACAATACTGTCCTCATAAAATGAGCTGGGAACTGCTCTCTCCTATTTTCTGGAAAAAGACTATATAAAATTGGTGTTAATTCTTTTTAAATATTTAATTGAATTCTCTAGTAAAACAATTTTGTCCTGGATATTTCTTTTTTGGAGAGTTTTTGGTATTATAATTCAACTTTTTAAATATTTATTGGACATTCAGATAATCTACTTCTTCTTGATTGAGTTTCAGTGGTTTACAGCTTTTAAGAAATAGGTTCATTTTTACTAGGTTGTCAAATGTATTATTTTAAAGTTGTTTGCAGTGTTCATTTTCATCATTTTAATTGTTGTAGTGGTCTATAGGATTACAGTATAGTATAGGATCTATAGTGATATTCCCTGTTTCATTCCTGATATTGGTGATTTGTTTCTTCTCTCTTTACCTTCAAAAGTGTTGTCTGATATTTACTAATTTTACTTATTTTTAAAAAGAACTATATTTTTGTTTCATTTATTTTCCCTGCCTTCTTATTTACAATTTCATTGATTTCTGCTATCTTTATTATTTCCTTCACTCTGCTTGCTTTAGATTTATTTTAAGGTAGGAACTTAGATTAAGATTAGAGATGTTTACTATTTCTTAGTGTAAGCACTTAATGCTGTAAATTTCCCTCTCAGGACTGCTTTATAGAGTGCATCCAACAAATATTGTATTTTTATTTCATTCAGTTATATGTACACCTTTAGTTTTTTGAGACTTCTTTGATCGATGTTTTATTTAGAAGTATGTTATTTAATTTCCAAGTGTTTAGACAGTTTGCTGTTTCTTTCTGTTATTGATTTCTTATTTGATTCCATTAGGGTCAAAAAACATACTTTCTATGATTTCAGTTCTTTAAATGGGTTGAAATTTGTTTTATACCCCAGGATATGGTCTGTCTTAGTATATGTATTGTGGGCACTTGAAAAATATTTACATTCTGTCATTGTTAGATTCAGTGTTCTATATATGTCAATTAGATATTGATGGTTGATTGTGCTGTTCATATATTCTATAGACTTGCTTATTTTCTGTCTAGTAGTTCTAGTAGTTTCTAACAAGAGTATGTTGAATTACTCAACAATAATTTTGATTTGTCTCCTTTCATTTCTATCAGTTTTTGCTTTGTGTATTTTAAAGATTTGCTCTTTTGGTGTGTACACATATGACTTCCTTGTAGATTGATTCTTTTATCATTATGTAATTTTCCTCTTCATCTTCATTAAATTTCCCTTGCTCTAAACTCTACTTTATCTGATATTAATACAACTACTTCTGTTTGCTTAAATTAACATTTTCATGGTGTGTCTTTTCTATCCTTTTACTTTCAATCTATGTCAGTGAAATTGAAGTTAGTTTCCTGTAACCACCATTTAACTGGATCATACTTTCTTTTATCCACTCTGCCAATCTTTTCTTTTCAGTTGGTATATATTAGGCTATTTATATTTAAGTAATTATTAATACATTAGAGCTTAAGTCTGCCATTTTACTATTTGTTTCTATCTGTTTCCTCTGTTTCTCATTCCTCTATTTCCCATTTCTTGCCTTCTTGTAGGTTATTTAAATATTTTCAGTGTTTCTAAGTGTATCTCATTGTGTGGTTTTCTTAGTGGTTGATATGGGTATTACAATATACATATGTGATTTATCACACTCTATTAAGTGTATCAACATTTTACCACTCCAAGTGATGTGTAGACACTTTACTTTCATTTAGGTGTCTACTCTCCCCACTTTTAAATAACATTGTCTTGAGTATCAGATTACACAATTTTTTTCACAATCATCAAACATAATTCCTAAAACTCCTGAGGAGAGGGACAGTCTGTGTATGTACCTATATTTGTGTTCTTTCTTTAATTTTACTTCCTTCCTGATGCTCCAAATTTCCTTTTTTCATCATTTCCTTTCTGTTTAAAAATTTCCTTTAGTAACACTTTTAGGGAAAAATTATTTTAATTTTCTTTCATCTAGAATATTTTTATTTCCTTCATTCACTTTCACCAAATATAGAATTCATGGTTGACAATTTTCTTTCAACTATTGAATATGCTATGATACTTTCTTTTGACCTTTACAGTGTCAGATAAAAAATCTGCTGTTAATTGAATTGATGTTCACCCATAAGTAATGCATCATTTCTCTCTGGCTGCTTTCTAGATATTTTCTTTGTCTTTAGTTTGCAGAAAAGTAGTTATGATGTGTCTTCACATGCATTTCTTTGTGTTAATCCTAAAGATGAACCATCCAAAATTTCCTTTTCTTTGGGGTTATTTCAGATTCTTTTACGTGTAGGTGTATATCTTTTCCCAAACTTGGGAAGTTTCTAACCATTATTTCTTTAATACTCTTTCAGCCATACTCTCTTTCTCTTCCCCTTCTGGGACTCTGATGATATGAGTGTTGGATTTTTAATTATTGTCCCATGAGTTTCTGAGGCTCTGCTCATTTTTTCAGTCCCATTTTCCCCACTTTTTCAGAGGAAAATATAAAACACTGATGAAAAAAATTGAAGACGACACAAACAGTTGAAAAGATATACCATGTTCTTGGATTGGAAGAATCAACATTGTTAAAGTGACCATACTACCAAAGGTAATCTACAGATTCAGGGCAATCTCTGTCAAATTACCAGTGACATTTCTCGCAGAACTGGAACAAAGAAACTTAAAATTTGTATGGAAACACAAAAGATCCTGAATAGCCAAAACAATCTTGAGAAATAAGAATGGAGCTGGAGGAATCACTCTCTCTTACAAGACTAAAAATAGAGTTACCATATGATTCAACAATCCCAGTCCTGGGCATATATCTGGAAAAGATGAAAACTCTAATTCAAAAAGATACATGCACCCCAATATTCATAGAAGCACCATTTACAATAGCCAAGACATGGAAGCAACTTAAATGTCCACCTACAGATGACTGGATAAAGAAGATGTGGTATATATATATATATATATATATATATATATATATATATATATATACACAATGGAATATCACTCAGCCATAAAAAATAATGAAATAATGTCATTTGCAGTAACATGGATGGACCTAGAGGTATCATACTAAGTGAAATAAGTCAGGCAGAGAAAAACAAATATCATATGAGATCACTTATATGTGGAATCTAAAAAAAATGTACAAAGGAACTTATTTCCAAAACAGTAATAGACTCACAGACATAGAAAACAAACTATGGTTACTAAAGGTGCAAGGGAGGTGAGGGAAAAATTAGGGATTTGGCATTAACAGATACACACTACTATATATAAAGTAGATAAACAACAAGGACCTGCTCTATAGTACAGGGAACTATACTCAATATCTTGTAATAACCTATAATGGAAAATAAACTGGAAAACAATATATATATACACATACATGTATAGCTAAATAACTTTGCTGTACACTTGAAACATTGTAAATCAACTATATGTCAATATAAAAATTTTTAAATAAAAAACTGAAAAAGAAAATATTGGTGAATGATAATAAAATAGCCCATGTTGTTCCATTGAATGTGTAAGTATATATAGATAATGCCTCTGAAAATGTTGATTGTTGCTTTTTTTTTTTTTTTTTTTTTTGCAGTGTGTGGGCCTCTCATTGTTGTGGCCTCTCCCATTGTGGAGCATAGGCTCCGGACGCACAGGATCAGCAGCCATGGCTCACAGGCCCAGCCGCTCCGCAGCATGTGGGATCTTCCCAGACCAGGGCACGAACCCGTGTCTCCTGCATCGGCAGGCAGATTCTCAACCACTGCACCACCAGGGAAGCCCTGTTGCTTTCATATTATGTCTTAATAAAGATGATTTAACTTAGAAAGGTACATTCTTGATATAGTATATTTTATAAAATCAGTTAATAATGAGAAGAATGTGGCTTTTCCCAGTATTATATGTGTATATTGTATAATATATTTACATACAAATATTGCATTTAAGTTTTAAATCATGAAAAATGAAGCTGCAGAAAAATCCCCTATTCCAAACAATATATACTGAAGTCCAGTTAATGTTTTAATTTCTATTGTGTGATATATATTAAAAGTTGTCAATTTATAAAATAAAATCTCTTATAAATTTAAGATGAATAAATACACAATCATTATTTCTAATAAATCATATAGCAGCTAGATTTACAAGTGCCCAGGTAAACTTATTAGTCTAATCTAAATATTTGCTTCTCCAACATAAATTGGAGTGAAAGGTGACATTTCCACTTGAAAAAAAACTCTTTCAAAACCATGGCCCTGATTAATATATTTTTAACATTAAGAAACAATACACTGCAATGCATAATTTTATGAATAAGTGGATTAATATTAACAATAAGAGATTTTAGTCCAAATAGTACATAATAATATACTATTTCTAGAAGGTGAAATGAAGTAATGAATAATCCAGAAGTCACCTTTTTCTATTACCCACAGCAAAATTATTGGGAGAATTTTTCTTTGGAAATTCACCTGAATAAGGCATTTTACAATGTGTCAAAAGTCACTTACGTTTTAAGTTAGGATTTGAACAGTCATAAGAAAGCATTAACATGGTTAAGCAAAAATACTAAGGCAATATTTCTTTTATTTTTATTTGTTTATTTGTTTATTTTTTTGGCTCTGTTGGGTCTTCGTTGCTGCATGCAGGCTTTCTCTATTTGTTGCAAGCTGGGGTTACTCTTCGTTGTGGTGAGTGGGTTTCTCATTGCAGTGGCTTCTCTTGTTGCAGAGCATGGGCTCTAGGCAGGCGGGCTTCAGTAGTTGTGGCTTGCAGGCTGTAGAGCGCAGGCTCAGTAGTTGTGGCGCAAGGGCTTAGCTGCTCCACGGCATGGGGGATCTTCCCGGACCAGGAATCAAACCTGTGTCCCCTACATTGGCAGGCAGATTCTTATCCACTGAGCCACCAGGGAAGCCCTAAAGTGATATTTCTCAATTGGGTGAGATTAGATCATTCATATTTAATTAACTCAACATATGATATCCAATAAATTATGTTACAGAGATATGGTTTTACTATAGTATTGATGACAAAGCCTATGTACTAAAATGGAAATTTTAAAAAATGGATACGCCCAAATTCCAAATCGTTGGAAGAACATGTATAAGTGCAAAGAAAGTGTCAATTCACCACTATACCCCATTCCCCAGTATAGTGCCTTGTGTATATATATTCAACAAATATTTGAGAAAAAATATGAGACTAAGGGAAAGAAGGAAGGAAAAAAGAAAGAAGGGAAAGAAGGAAGAGCAATTCAAGACACTTTCACTTTCAGATTGGCCAGATCACCTCCTATAACAATGATGATGGTGTTGATAATTGCTATTTTTTTCATCTGGACTTTAATAATATGTAACATAATAGTTAAGCTCCTGAGCTTTGATGATGGGCAATAGAAGATTTATATCTCTATTATAGTTGACTCTTGAACAACATGGGAGTTAGGGGCACTGACCTGCCACACAGTTGAAAATCACGTAAAACTTTACAGTTGGTCCTCTTTTTCCAAGGTTCCGCATCCATGAATTCAACCGACCTTGGATCAGTAGTGCTATAGTATGAGTTTTTTGAAAAAATCTGCTTATATATGGATCCGCACAATTCAAACCTGTATTGTTCGAGTCAACTGTACTTGGTACATGTGAGATTTCATATAATTTGTTACTTCTATTGCAACCATCACCACCACCACTACCATTACTAATACTATAATAAAAAAAATTCTTTACAAAGCTACTATTATTAGCTGCCTTAAGTAATGAGTCTATATAGTATATTTGAAATAGAATTTTATGCCCAAAATTTCAACTTTAGACAATTGTCCCAGAAAATATTTGCTATGGACTAAATTGTGTTCCCCTAAAATTCATAGGTTGAAACCTAATCCCCAGTGTGACTGTATTTGGAGATACAGATTTTAAGGAAATATAGTTAAATGATGTCATCCACAAGGATGTGGCCCCAATCCAATAGGATTAGGTGTCCATATATGAAGAGGAAGAGACATCAGAAGTGTGTAAATGAACAGAGGAAAGACCACATGAAGGCCCAATGCGAAGGTAGCCATCTGCAAGCCAAGAAGAAAGGCCTAACCAGAAACCAATCTTGCTGGCACCTTGGTCTCAGATTTCCAGCCACAAGAACTATGAGAAAATAAATGCTTATTGTTTCATTTACCTTGTATGTGGTCTTCTCTTATGACAGGCTTAGCAGACTAATACAGATTTTGGTACCAAGAAGTGAGGTGCTGCTCTAACAAATACCTAACACCGTGGAAGTGGCTTTGGAAGTGGGTAATAGATAGATGCCAGAAACGCTTTGTGATGTATGTAAGAAAAAGCCTAGATTTATTTGAAGAGACTGTTGATTATAAAATGAAGAAGAAGAATTTTAAAAGTGCTCCTGGTGAGGCCTCAGAAAGAAATGAGGAACTTGTTATTGGAAACTGGAGTATAGGCAATCCTTGTTACAGAATGGCAAAGAACTTGGCTGAATTTTATCTATTGTTTTATGAAAGACAGAACTTGTGAGTGACAGTCTTGGACACTTAGCAGAGGCAGTTTCTAAGCAATGTGTTCAACGTGTGACCTGGTTCCTCCTTACTACTTATAGTAAAAGGCAAAGGGAGAGAAAGAAATTGAAGGAATTGTTAAGCAAAAAGGAGCCAGAACTTGAAGATTTGGAAAATTATCAGCGTATCCATTTTGCAAAAATGAGAAAGCATGTACTGGAAAGAATACCAAGAATGTGGCTAGATAATCACTCTATAAAGAGACTACCCATGGATTTAATCAGCCATCTCATCAGAAACCAGGATTAAATATGGGATTATACCAGCAGAGACCCTACCAATTTGGGCTAAGAGGAACAGAAACAGGACAAAATAAGGAGGGCTTTTGAAATTCTGGAAATCTAGAGGATGGAAAAAATTGAGCTATGTAGCTGCAACATGTCAAGAAAAGGGAAGAATGACTGTGAGGATGATTTAGAGATTGGCAAGGCTACACTGCCACCACAGGCCCAGAACACACAGCCTTGTGGGGCAAAGCTGTTTGTTTCCTCCTTAGTTTCGGGGAAGTAAGGCCACCACTTCACTTTCAGCAGAACATGTTACCCTTGCTCAGAGTCTCATGGACAAAGCTACCACCCATCACAAAGGGGATGGGGTCACAGCCCATGGCCAAGGGGGTGGGACCACTACCCCAGTGGGCCCAGAGGGAAGATAATTGAAACTAAGGGATTATTCTTGATATTTAAGACATAATGGAATTTGTCCTGCTTGGTTTTGGCTTTACTTAGGACATGTCACACTTTCTTTCTGATTTCTCCCTTATGGAATGGGAATGTCTATCCTACACTTATCCTACCACTGTATTTTAGAAGTGCATACGTTTTCTGTTTTCACAGGTTCACAGCTGGAGAGGAATTTTGCCTCAGGATGAATCATATCTCAAGTCTCACCCATGCCTGATTTCAAGGATAAATAGATGAGAATTTGGACTTGGAGTATGCTGGAATGGGTTAAAACTTTTGGGGCTGTTGGACTGGTGTAAGTGTATTTTGCATGCTAGAAGGATGTGAATGGGGAGCAAGGATGGAAAGTTATAGACTGAATTGCATTGCCCCAAAATTCATAGGTTGAAGTCTAACCTTCAATGTGACTCCATTTGAAGATAGGACCTTTAGTGAGATAAAGATAAATTAAGTCATAAAGTTATAGTGGCCTTATAAAAAGAGGAAAAGATGCCAGGTATGTGCATGTGAACAGAGAAAAGGCCACGTTAGGTCACACAGTGAGAAGGCAGCCATCTGTAGCCAGTAAGAAAGGTCTCACTAGAAACCATCTCTGCTAGCACCTTAATCTTGGACTTTCAGCCTCCAGAGCTATGAGAAATAAATGCCTGTTGTTTAAGTCACCCAGTCTGTTAAATTCAGGTATGATAGCCAAAGAATATTAAAACAGTATCTCTTATTCAAAATGAGGTCTAAAAATGAGGTCTAAAATTTATACCCACTTTCTCTGGTTACAGGAACACTGGATGTTTATTTTTGTAATAATAAATGGCCAAATGTACCTGGTAGTTTTGGGGTATTTTCTTAGGTTGAGGGGAGAGTCTTTAAGCCGATTCCATACAAGGTAGTTAAAATCAAATATTACACTCTGCAGTTAGAATTTACCTTGAAGAAAACTTAGGCCAACGCTCTTATTTCAAAAATGAAGAAAATAAGGCTTAAAGAGGTCATATATTGCAGTCAGTTACTGGTAGAGCAGTGATTAAGTGGCCATCTTTCTAAAATCTAGTCCAGTGACATTTCTACTATAATGCATTACAGTATTTCAAGAAAATGAGAGCTTCAAAGGGTCTAATGAGTCTATCATTTAGTAGGGTTATTCATGGTCATTATATATTATTATTTTCACAAAAATGAATCCTTAACTTATTGCTAAGGAGTATGTTATGAATTATATAATCATGACTAGATGTTAACTAACAAGGGATATTAAAAGTTCATAGCAATCCAAATGATATTTTATCTTATGGAAAATGAAGTTATTGACAAAAGCCATGGCCACATAGATCAAATACTGATTTCAGTACAGCCTAATCATAATTATTATATATTTGCTAAAGCTACAACTTACAGACTTTTTCCTTAAATGATAATTATACATCAAAATCAGCCCTACTTCAGCCATGAGTATTTGTATATCATGAAAACAACAACATGGTAATATAAAGGATTAATGGACTTCTCCACTCACAAATCTCCACCCTCAGAAAATTTCTTAATTCTTTAAATTCAACCTAAAATTCCTTTTAAAACAATAACTTTACTGAGGTGTAAGTCACATACCACAAAGCACCCTCTTTTAAAGCACAAAACTCAATGGTTTTTAGTATATTCAGTTATGTACACCCATCAAAGCAGTCAATTTTATAACATTTCATCACCTTAATAAGAAACACCATACCCATTAGCTCTCACCCTCCATTTCTCTATCATCCCCAGCCTTAGGCAAACAGTAATCTACTTTCTGTCTCTATGAAGTTGCCCATTCTTGACATTTCAAATAAATGAAATCATATAATTGATGGCCTTTTACGTCTGGCTTCTTTCACTTGGCATAATGTTTACAAGGTTCATCCATGTTGTGCATGCATCAGTATTTTATTCCTTTTTGTGGCAGAAAAATATTCTAATGTATAAACATCCATTTGTCACTTGATGGACATCTGGGTTGGTTCCCCTTTTTTTTTTTTTTTTGGCAGTCACCATTTTTTAATTATTCTAAAATGCTAAAAATAGAAAGCTCCTACAAACCAACAGCATATTTACTAAGTTCACGTACACATTTTATTCAGTTACTAGAAAGCCATCTGGATTTCTCTACACCTGTAGCATTAGCCATACTTTGCATTCTCCTTTATTTTCTCCTATGTTGTCTCCTTGTCTTCCTTACTTCAACATTTATTATCTTATTGGGATAACTGTTAAGTTTTGGTAAGTGAGGAGAAAAGGGCATAAGATCCATGCTTTAGTAAAGAATTTTCATACCACTGCAGAAAATAATGCAAGAAAACACTTTCTCTTCAGACATAGTGGGAAAAATATACAATTAAACTCATGTTGTGCTTTTAAACCATTTTTTTTAATTAAAATTCTGAGTGAAAAATTTTCCTGTGAGGTTGTAATTCATGCCTCAAAGTTGAAGACAAGCACTTGGTACCTCTCCAGCTTTTAACACCTTCCTCAGCTGACATGATTCATTATTGCAGGGTGAGGTTTTCTTTTTTTAACATTTTTATTGGAGTATAATTGCTTTAAAATGGTGTGCTAGTTTCTGTTCTATAACAAAGTGAATCAGTTATACATATACATATGTTCCCATATCTCTTCCCTCTTGCATATCCTTCCCTCCCACCCTACCTATCCCACCGCTCTAGGTGATCACAAAACACCGAGCTGATCTCCCTGTTCTATGTGGCTGCTTCCCACTAGCTATCTATTTTACCTCTGGTAGTGTACATATACCCATGCCACTCTCTCACTTTGTCACAACTTACCCTTCTCCCTCCCCATATCCTCAAGTCCATTCTCTACTAGGTCTGTGTCTTTATTACCATCTTACCCCTAGGTTCTTCATGACATTTTATTTTGTTAGACTCCATATATATGTGTTAGCATATGGTATTTGTTTTCTCTTTCTGACTTACTTCACTCTGTATGACAGACTCTAGGTCCATCCACCTCACTACAAATAACTCAATTTCGTTTCTTTTTATGGCTGAGTAATATTCCATTGTATATATGTGCCAAATCTTCTACATCCATTCATCTGCTGACGGACACTTAGGTTGCTTCCATGTCCTGATTATTGTACATAGAGCTGCAATGAACATTGGGGTGCATGTGTCTTTTTGAATTATGGTTTTCTCTGGGTATATGCCCAGCAGTGGGATTGCTCGGTCATATGATAATTCTATTTTTAGTTTTTAAGGAACCTCCATACTGTTCTCCATAGTGGCTGTATCAATTTACATTCCCACCAACAGTGGAAGACGGTTCCATTTTTTCCACACCCTCTCCAGCATTCATTGTTTCTAGATTTATTGAGGATGGTCATTCTGACCGGTGTGAGATGATATCTCATTGTAGTTTTGATTAGCATCCCTCTAATGATTAATGATGTTGAGCATTCTTTCATGGGTTTGTTGGCAGTCTGTATATCTTCTTTGGAGAAATGTCTATTTAGGTCTTCTGTCCATTTTTGGATTGGGTTGTTTGTTTTTTTGTTATTGAGCTGCATGAGCTGCTTGTAAATTTTGGAGATTAATCCTTTGTCAGTTAATTCATTTGCAAATATTTTCCCGCATTCTGAGGGTTGTCTTTTGGTCTTGTTTACTGTTTCCTTTGCTGTGCAAAAGCTTTTAAGTTTCATTAGATCCCATTTGTTTATTTTTGTTTTTATTTCCATTTCTCTAGGAGGTGGGTCAAAAAGGATCTTGCTGTGATTTATGTCATAGAGTGTTCTGCCTATGCTTTCCTCTAAGAGTTTGATAGTGTCTGGCCTTACATTTAGGTCTTTAATCCATTTTGAGGTTATTTTTGTGTATGGTGTTAGGGAGTGTTCTAATTTCATACTTTTACATGTACCTGCCAAGTTTTCCCAGCACCATTTATTGAAGAGGCTGTCTTCTCTCCACTGTATATTCTTGCCTCCTTTATCAAATATAAGGTGACCATATGTGCATGGGTTTATCTCTGGGCTTTCTATCCTTTTCCATTGATCTATCTTTCTGTTTTTGTGTCAGTATCATACTGTCTTGATTACTGTAGCTTTGTAGTGTAGTCTGAAGTCAGGGAGCCTGATTCCTCCAGCTCCATTTTGCATTCTCAACATTGCTTTGGCTATTCTGGGTCTTTTGTATTTCAATACATATTGTGCAATTTTTTGTTCTAGTTCTGTGAAAAATGCCAGTGGTAATTTGATAGGTATTGCATTGATTCTGTAGATTGCTTTGGGTAGTAGAGTCATTTTCACAATATTGATTATTCCAATCCAAGAACATGGTATATCTCTCCATCTATTTGTATCATCTTTAATTTCTTTCATCAGTGTCTTATACTTTTCTGCATACAGGTCTTTTGTCTCCTTAGGTAGGTTTATTCCTAGATATTTTATTCTTTTTGTGGCAATGGTAAATGAGAGTGTTTCCTTAATTTCACTTTCAGATGTTCATCATTAGTGTATAGGAATGGCAGAGATTTCTGTGCATTAATTTTGCATCCTGCCACTTTACCAAATTCATTGATTAGCTCTAGTAGTTTTCTGGTAGCATCTTTAGGATTCTCTATGCATAGTATCATGTCATCTGATATATGATGACAGCTTTACTTCTTCTTTTCCGATTTGGATTCCTTTTATTTCCTTTTCTTCTCTGATTGCTGTGGCTAAAACTTCCAAAACTATGTTGAATAATAGTGGTGGGAGTGGGTAACCTTGTCTTGTTCCTGATCTTAGGGGAAATGCTTTCAGTTTTTCACCATTGAGGACGATGTTGACTGTGGGTTTCATATGTGGCCTTTATTCTGTTGAGGAAAGTGCCCTCTATGCCTACTTTCTGCAGGGTTTTTATCATAAATCGGTGTTGAATTTTGTCAAAAGCTTTCTCTGCATCTATTGAGATGATCATATGGTTTTTCTCCTTCAATTTGTTTATGGTGTATCACGTTGCTTGATTTGCATATATTGAAGAATCCTTGCATTCTTGGAATAAACCTTACTTGATCATCATGTATGATCCTTTTAATGTGCTGCTGGATTCTGTTTGCTATTATTTTGTTGAGGATTTTTGTATGTATGTTCATCAGTAATATTGACCTATAGTTTTCTTTCTTTGTGACATCTTTGTCTGCTTTCAGTATCAGGGTGATTGTGGCCTCGTAGAATGAGTTTGGGAGTGTTCTTCCCTATGCTATATTTTGGAAGAGTTTGAGAAGGATTGGTGTTAGTTTTTCTCTAAATATTTGATAGAATTCACCTATGAAGCCATCTGGTCCTGGGATGTTGTTTGTTGGAAGATTTTTAATCACAGTTTCAATTTCAATGCTTGTGATTGGTCTGCTCATATTTTCTATTCCTTCCTGGTTCTGTCTCAGAAGGTTGTGCATTTCTAATTATTTGTGCATTTCTGCCAGGTTGTCCAATTTATTGTCTTAGTGTTGCTTGTAGTAATCTCTCATGATCCTTTGTATTTCTGCAGTGTCAGTTGTTACTTCTCCTTTTTCATTTCTAATTCCACTGATTTGAGTCGTCTCCCTTTTTTTCTTGATGAGTCTAGTTAATGGTTTATCAATTTTGTTTATCTTCTCAAAGAACCAGCTTTTAGTTTTATTGATCTTTGCTCTCATTTCCTTCATTTCGTTTTCATTTATTTCTGATCTGCTCTTTATGATTTCTTTCCTTCTGCTAACTTTAGGGTTTGTTTGTTCTTCTTTCTCTAATTGCTTTAGTGCAAGGTTAGGTTGTTTATTCAAGATGTTTCCTGTTTCTTAAGGTAGGATTGTATTGCTATAAACTTCCCTCTTAGAACTGCTTTTGCTGTGTCCCATAGGTTTTGGGTCATCATGTTTTCTTTGTTATTTGTTTTTAGGTATTTTTTGATTTTATCTTTGATTTCTTCAGTGATCTCTTTGTTATTAAGTAGTGTATTGTTTAGCCTCCATGTGTTTGTAGTTTTTACGTATCTTTTCCTGTAATTGGTATCTAACCTCATAACATTGTGGTCAGAAAAGATACTTGATACGATTTCAATTTTCTTAAATTTACCAAGGCTTGATTTGTGACCCAAAATATGATCTATCCTGGAGAATATTCCATGAACACTTGATAAAAATGTGTATTCTCTTGTTTTTGGATGGAATGTCCTATAAATATCAATTAAGTCCATCTTCTTTAATGTATCATTTAAAGCTTGTGTTTCCTTATTTATTTTCATTTTGGATGATCTGTCCATTGGTGAAAATGGAGTGTTAAATTCCCCTACTATGATTGTGTTACTGTCGATTTCCCCTTTATGGCTGTTAGTATTTGCCTTATGAATTGAGGTGCTCCTATGTTGGGTGCATAAATATGGTTCCACTCTTTGAGTATTATCTATACTAAAGTTCTTTTTGAGAATGAAAATTTCAAAAACACATATTATCCATAAATATTAGTTCCTCCCACCCATAACTTTCACTAGTGTGATGTCTAAAAAATTTTCAATGCAATGAGTATAAAGGATAAAATTAATCTACAAGTTACCAAGTCTGAACTATATACAAATATTTATATGCATGCTTGGTTTAATATAATATATTAATACTATACTATGCTAATCAATATTTAATTAAATTAGAAATTAGTAAATTGAGTCAAAATAGCTCATCTAATTGTTAAAGTGAATACAACCAGATTGTCACATGTAAAGTTTCACACTTCAAATTGTTTTTCAATACTCAAACACATCCTACTCAGAAAACTATTCCAGTTAATCACATCTAGCTTGACTAAATGTTGCTAAAGTCTCTCATTTGCTTAAAGTACCAGTAGATCACATCATAGGATGACTATATGTCATACAATAATACTATATAAGTCTACTGCAAAAGCTAGGTATTCAGTGGAAAGCTATTCCCAAACCCAAGGCACATTATAATCCTATTCACTAATAAGATAAAATCCAAATGCTTTTCAAAGCTGTAAATCCTTGTTTCAGGAACTTTATTTGGCATTTCTTGTAGTCAATAGCATAATGAAAAAAGAAAAGAGAAGTGACAAAGAAGTACATTCTTCTGTTTTTTCTTTTTTTTACTCCCGATGGCATTCATAAATAAAATGTTTGTGGTATTTTATGTCCCTGTATCTCTCATGGTCTCATATTGAGGAGCCAGCCCAGAAGCTTATGGGAACTCAGAAAGATGGGCTGCAAGCATGCCCAATGTAAATAGCGCTCTTTAGAGGAGAAGTTAGTCAAATGTGTGTACACACAGATTGATTTATATAAACTACTGCAAACATGAAATGTTCCAAAATGTCTAAAATATGATGAAATTTAAATATAACAGTAACTATATAATGGAATTTAAATAAAACAATAGCTTAGATTCACCAGGATTTAAATATATATACCAAGGAAACTTGTAATACCAGATAAACTGATAACTAATTTTAAAAAGGATTGGAGATGCACTATTTTCATCTTGGCTGCATTGCATTCAGCATACATTTTTTTATAAGATCACTAAACACTAAACATTTTACTGTTCCTTCATGGAAACATACTTATTCTTGAATATATTGTTGAAACATTTTGTATACATGAAATTATGACATTTATATAAGTGAAATTATGCTGGATTCTTTTCACCCTTTTCTCTAACTCTATCCCTTTTTCATTTTTATTACTAGGCAGGGATCTACCAACTAATTGAATACAACCTAAGATGATGTTAATGTCTTATATTTTTGCATAGAGTACAACTTTCTCTTCCACCTTAGTCTGTACCATTTCCCCCGGTAGCCTGGAGCATAGAGAACGGCTGCTGTTGTGTTTATTTGTATAATATTATACAATTATAATTTATTTATCATATAAATAATGTAAGTTATAACTTATTTATTATGAAAATCATTTATATAATAGTTATGTCAATAATAAATAAAAGTTTATATAATACTGTTGAATTTATATTTAATGCTGCTGTCCTATTTGTGTCATAATATTTCCCTCCGAAACCTGGACAGCGAGGCTACTCTGGAAAGTTAGCTAATAGAACAAGGTATGATTTTTAGTGTGCCAAAATATCTTGTCTTGCCAAAAATAATTGTCCATAATTCCCATCATTAGAGATTAGAAGACACATGCTGAAATTTATATTTAGTTCGGTGTGACCCACTAGCCCAGTGGGTCTTTAAGTTTAGGGTACATTATAATCACCTGGGATACTTGTTTCAAACACAGAATCTCAAGCCCAATCCCCAGAAAATCTATGGCAATAGATCTAGTGCATGATCCTGTATCCTGGATTCTGAATTTTTTAAAAGTATCTTACTTCCTCACATCCTGAAATTCAGATGTTTAACTGAATGAACTTTGAGAAACACTGTCTTTGCCTCTCCCACTGGCTTTGATCTGTTACCTAATATTTTCATCGTTGGAATGAAATACCCTGAGTGCCAAAGTCAGGAGATCTGAGTTGTGTCATGCTCTGTTTGTACCTGCAGATTTGGGCAAGTTAACCTTGCTGGACTTTACTAAATGTATTGTAAAACAGGAGGAATGCACTAAATCATCTTCATGTTCCTTTCCAATTCCAATATCCTACAACTCTCAGATAAACAAGTGAAAAATCATTGCATAGCTTTTTTTGGTTTGGGGGGAGGTTTTCTTTGTTACAAAAGTGCCAGAAATTCTAACCCTGTTTGGGTGAGATCATAGTCATGTTTACTATCATAACAGAGAGAAATTCCATTAACTGAGCAAGAAACTGACCTACCAAGTACATGTCAGAGAGCTGTTAAGAAAGGATTTGCTCCAGAGAACTGGCTTCAACAAGGAATCAGGCTATCTCACAATTCTCTGTAGCTCTACATATCACAAACATTTCTCCACCTATATCCCAAATTCTAAAATAGTGAAAAGACTTCAGAGATTTATATTAGAATGAAAACTGGCCCAGGGAACGCTTATTTTTACCCACCATTAGTATTTGTTCCTAATTGTATCAGACTATTATGGAGTATTTACTACTTCTGTTAAAGCACATTTGGAAATCTCATGTAAAGTTCCAAATTTAAAACCCTGATTATTGCATCAATAAACAATTTTTTTGTTATTGTTTTCTTTGGTCCCTAAAAGGCTCAAATTTACAATAAAAATAGCTATTTCTTCCCCTTTTTCTCTCTTCGGGATAAATAATGTATTTATAAAAAAGGAAAAGAACATGTTATACATATTACTTTTTACTCAGAATGTCAATGCTTTATATTAATAGCTTTATATTAATTCAATAAAATACAGACCTACCTTCCCAGATGCAGGTGTCAATCAATAAGTGTTTCAAAGTTGCTTTACTTTAAAGTAAATTTATCATCCACAAAAGATTTGGGCTTAAAGGGACTCAGTTTTTGTTTGCTTTAAACAAATGTCAGAGCAGGGTTAGAATGTTCCCCCTAAAAAAGCCAAGTAATCTTTAAGGGAACCAACTGAGTCTGAAGAATTCTTTAAATCTTAAAACCTCCAGTGCTAACGTATATAAAGAGATAAGAGTTGGCAGAGACATATTGAAGGATTAGCAAATATGTCTATGTCTGCCTTAAATTCCAAAAGAGTAGAAGATGCTTTTCATAATTTCTTCCTCTAAAGAAGTGGAATTTACTTAGAATTGGAATTTCCTTGGTCAGAGAGTGAATTAAAGTACTGAATCTGAGAGCATTCACAAAGAATGGTGTTTGGAGTAGAATGTGACTTTATATTCACCATTCTGTAGACAAAAATGTATGGAACAACAAAAACCTGTGCATAAATATTTTTAGTAGATCTATTCATAATTGCCAAGCACTGGGAATAACCCGAATGTCTTTCAATGGGTGAATCCATAAACAAAACATGGTACTTCCATACCATGGAGTACTACTCAGCAGTATCAAAGAATAAGCTATTGATACACATAACAACTTAGATGAATCTTAATGCATTTGCTGAGTAAAATATGCCAGTCTCAAAATGTTACATACTGTATGATTTCATTTATATTTCATTCTCAAAAAGACAAAAGTATGGTAATGGAAAAGATCAGTGGTTGCCAGGGGTTAGGGGTGATGGAAGCATGTGATATAACACAAGGGAGATTTTTTGAACAGTGGAACTGCTCTATATCCTGATTGTGCTGGTGGTTACATGACTCTATATATGTATTAAAATTCATAGAATTTTACAGGCATACCTCATTTTATTGTGCTTTGCTTTATTGCAATTCACAGCTACTGCAGTTATTACGAACTGAAAATTTGTGGCAACACAGCGTTGTCTGATGACGGTTAGCATTTTTTAGCAATAAAGTATTTTTAATTAAGATATGTGCATTGTTTTTTACACATAACGCTATTGCACACTTAAAAGACTACAGTGTAAACATAACTTTTGTATGCACTGGGAAACAAAAAATCTGTGCGGCTTTGCTTTATTGCAACATTCACTTTATTGTGGTGGTCTAGAACTAAACCTGCAGTGTCTCCAAGGTATACCTGTACATTAAAAAGGCCAATTTCATTTTGTGTCAATTTTAAAAATAAAACTTTTTTAAAAATTAAAAGTGTGGAGACTCTATTCTGCAAAAAGTTTATCATAAGTTGAGGTCAAGGGTATTTATCATAACTTTTTATTGTTTATAATTCTGATGCTATGACATTTGGGACTTTGCTGACCCTAGAGAGATCGACCCTCCCAGGGCTAGCCAATTGCTAGAGATAGTAAAGGACAACTCCTCTATAAGCACACTTTCACATGAAATCTAACCAACCCAGAGCCCACACCCCCCACACACACCATTTCCTCTATCTGGATTTTACACTCTGTGAAGCTATTTTCCTGCCTTCATCACGCCAGATTATCAGAAAACTAGAGACAGCTCCTACACCACACAGTCTGATGAAATTATTCAAATTAGCCAATTCTATACCTGCTCACCCCTTCACCTGTTCCTTTTTGTGGAAACATCAATAAGGCTCTTGCCCATGTTTTTTCCTCACTCTTTCTCCCTCCTGGCTGACCCAGTTGCTTCCCTAAATGACCCTGAATGGTGGGGTGTTTTCCCCTCTCCACTTGGGAAGTATAACAAACTACCTTCTCAATGGCAATCATCTCCTGATCTTTTGGCCTCATCATACCTGAATAATAATAAAAGCTACATTTTAAAACAACAGGTAAAGTTCATGTGTTACCCTTGGGCATGGAAAAAGGATCTCTTCACCACTTCAGAGAGACCCCTGATAAACCACCAGATTTCCTTTGTGCTACTTAGGGAAGTATTTATTTATTTGGTTTTCTCTCCATTCTTAGGAATTAAAAATGTCATTCTTAGTAGAGAAAAAAGTTTCAGAAACTGTCTTTTTAAGTACTTGTAATTAACTTTGTCAATTGACACAGTAATAGCCATAATTATATGAAACTAGGGTATTCTGAGATAAATCACCTCCTGCATATTCTTTTTGATGCTCAACCTAGAGAAGAGAGATAAGAACACCAAAGATGATGGAGTCTCAGAGCAGGGTTTGTATTTGGGGCAGGGAAAGGAACTAGTTAACATCAAAACTCATTGCGGGACAGAACAAATGGTAAATTATACATAGAAAGATCATATTGTGGGAGGAAACTAAAAATCCACAGTTTCCCAGTTGTTGAATGTTTTTGCAGTGAAGCGAATTCCCTGTGATCTGCCATGTTTATTTGGTACATATTATGGTAGAATTTGCTAAGATGGTCTACAGCCCCTGAATCCTACAGTTGTACGAGAAGCTAGAACCCAAGAAGGCACATAACCATTTAATAAAAAATAATAATTACATAGAAATATTAGTGTTCTATAAAATTATGGCAAACCCATGTATATTTTACTTCTTTTCAGTTATTTTATTCTAATGGATTTTCATCTCTCTACCTCCCTTTTCTTACTACTAAACTCATCCTGTGACTTTCTACTTATCATATATAATGCCTCAACCCTCAAGATAATTTTATGAATTTTAGAACATCACTGAAGGGTAATGGCTCATAAATTGGAAAATATGTTACATTAAGTATTTTGAGAGATGCACTAACCCTATTCTGGCCATTAGAGTACTGGGGTAGGCAGTTTCCAAATCCTGGTATCCATGTCCTTCTGTATTTACCTACTCTTGAGTATGGGCTGGACCTAGATCCTTGCTTATAACCAACAGAATATGGTGAAAGTGATGGGATGTCACTTTCAAAATTAGGTCACAAAATTCTCTAACTCCCATCTTGCTGGCACTCTCTTTTATGCTTGTTCACTGATGAAGCCAGTCACATATTGTGAGCTTCTTTATGGAAGTGTCCACATGCTGAGGAACTGAGGGCAGCCTCCAGCAAACAGCTAGAAATGAACCAAAGCCCAAGATCTAACAAAACAGAAGGAACTGAATCCTGGCAACAACCACATGAGGGGTTTAGAAGTGGATTGTTTCCAGTCAAGCCTTGAGATGACTAGAGTCCCCAGCCAACACCATGACTGCAGCCTTGTGAAAGACTGAACCAGAGAAACTAGATATGACATGCAAAGGTTCTTGAATAACAGAAAATATCAGATAAATAAATGTTGTTGAAATTTGAACACTTCCTAACACCATACACAAAAATAAACTCAAAGGGATTAAAAACCTAAATGTAAGTTCAGACACTATAAAATTCTTAGAGGAAAACATAGACAGAACAGTCTATGACATAAATCACAGTAAGATCCTTTTTGACCCACCTCCTAGAGAAATGGAAATAAAAACAAAAATAAACAAATGGGAACTAATGAAACTTAAAAGCTTTTGCACAGCAAAGGAAACCATAAACAAGACTAAAAGACAACCCTCAGAATGGGAGAAAATATTTGCAAGCGAAGCAATGGACAAAGGATTAATCTCCAAAATATACAAGCAGCTCATGCAGCTCAATATCAAAAAAACAAACAACCCAATCCAAAAATGGGCAGAAGACCTAAACAGACAATTCCCTAAAGACGATATACAGCTTGTCAATACATATGAAAGGATGCTCAACATCACTAATCATTAGAGAAATGCAAATCAAAATTACAATGAGGTATCACCTCACACCAGTCAGAATGGCCATCATCAAAAAATATACAAACAATAAATGCTGGAGAAGGTGTGGAGAAAAGGGAACCCTCTTGCACTGTTGGTGGGAAGGTAAATTGATACAGCCACTATGGAGTACAGTATGGAGTTTCCTTAAAAAAGTAAAAGTAGAACTACCATATGACACAGCAACCACGTTACTGGGCATATACCATGATAAAACCAATATTCAAAAAGAGTCATGTACCACAATGTTCATTGCAGCACTATTTACAATGGCCAGGACATGGAGAAAACCAACGTGTCCATAGGCAGATTAGTCGATTAAAAAATATCACACATGTGTACAATGGAATGTTTCTCAGCCATAATAAAATGAAGTTGAGTTATTTATAGTGAGGTGGATAGGTGAAGTAAGTCATAAAGAGAAAAACAAATACCATATGCTAACACATATATATGGAACCTAAAGGGAAAAAATGGTTCTGAAGAACCTAGGGGCAAGACAGGAATAAAGGTGCAGATGTAGAGAATGGACTTTAGCACATGGGGAAGAGAAAGGGCAAGCTGGGACGAAGTGAGAGAGTCGTACTGACATACACTACCAAATGTAAAACAGATAACTAATGGGAAGTAGCTGCATAGCACAAGGAGATCAGCTCAGTGTTCTGTGACCACCTAGAGGGGTGTGATAGGGAGAGTGGGAGGGAGGCACAAGAGGGAGGGATTCTCGGGATATATGTATACATATAGCTGATTCACTTTTTTATACATCAGCAACTAACACAACATTGTAAAGCAATTATACTCCAATAAAAGTGTTTAAAAAATTAAAAAAATAAAAGAATCATGTATGGCAGTGTTCATTGCAGCACTATTTAAAATAGCCAGGACATGGAAGCAACATAAGTGTCCATCGACTGACGAATGGAGAAAGAAGATGTGGCACATTATACAACGGAATATTACTCAACCATAAGAAGAAACGAAACTGAGTTATTTGTAGTGAGGTGGATGGACCTAGAGTCTGTCATACAGAGTGAAGTAAGTCAGAAAGAGAAAAACAAATACCACATGCTAACACATATATATAGAATCTAAAAGAAAATGACTCTGAAGAACCTAGGGGCAGGACAGGAATAAAGACACAGATGTAGAGAATGGACTTGAGGACACTGGGAGGGGGAAGGGTAAGCTGGGACGATGTGAGAGAGTGGCATTGTCCTGTATACACAACCAAATGCAAAATAGACAGCTAGTGGGAAGAAGCCACATAGCACAGGGAGATCAGCTCTGTGCTTTGTGACCACCTAGATGGGTAAGATAGGGAGTGTGGGAGGGAGACGCAAGAGGGAGGGGATATGGGGATATATGTGTACGCATAGCTGATTCACATTTTTATACAGCAGAAACTAACACAACAGTGTAAAGAAATTATACTCCAATAATGATGTTAAAAAAGAATATACATACCAAAAGTTATTTGTATACTGTACAATAAGACAGAAAATTGGATGAACATGACATCTTGAACCTCTCCCAAAACTAAATGTAATTTGATTTATATTCATTTATGTGACCCTCTATTATAATTAGTTTTTGTATGTCAGTGACTGATAATCACCCTTGATTTCAATTTCCATCATGTGACTTATAAATTAATTTTATATATATATATAAAACTAAGTCTATGAAACTCCTAGAAGAAAATATAAGAGAAATTCTTTGTGATCTTGGATTTATGGAAAGGTTTCTTAGATATAACACCAAAAGCATAATACATAAAAGAAAAACTGATAAATTGAACTCCATTAAACTATAAAACGTCTTTTCAAAAGACACCATTAAGAGAATGAAACGACAAGCTACAGACTGGGAAAGTCTATGTGCAAAACATGTATCTCATGGGCTTTTAATCAGAATCGATAATTGTTCTTTTATACAAATTTCTTATTTCTTCTGTTTTGTCTACATCTAATAGTAAAGAAAAATATAATAAATAAAACTTTCTACTGAGCTAAGAATTCCAGACAGTTGGGGTCAAGTTAATTGAAGTGTTATTCAACTTAAGGTGGTTCAATTCTTTTATGACAGTAGACTCTTATCCTAGCCTAAACATATTATACCATCTAAATATTAATCAGTGATGGAGACTGAATTAAATGATATTAGATGAAAATGAATTACAGAATCATTGATTTTTTGTTGAATGGAGCTAAAATTCCACTAAATTCATTCTCATATTTAAAATATTAAATATATTTTTAAACTTAATTCTGGATACTCTTGAAAGGCTGATATCACCAAGTAGCTGTTAAAGTGCCCCATGTATAAATATGGAATATTTGCTTCACATTATTGGTCAATCCAACATGATCATAAAACATAGTAATTAAGAACAGGGACTCCAATCAGACTATCTGAATTTGCATTTCCCCTTACTTCCTGAATTACTGTAAACAAACTATTTCATACCTCTAAATCTCAATTTACACATTTGTAAAATGGGGATAATAGTAGCACTTACCTCACTGAAGAAATTTAAGGGTTAATACCCAAAAAACAGGTGTAAAACACTAATATAGCCTAAATGATTGTGTCCCCCACAAAAAACTCATATATTGAACTTAATCTTTAATGTGATGGGATTTGGAGGTGGGGCCTTAGAGAGGTGCTTATGGCATGGGAGTGGAGACATTATGAATGGGAATAGTACCCTTATAAAAGAAGTCTTAAAGATCTCCCTCCCCCTTTCTTCTATGTGAGGTTTTAGTGAAAAGATGGCCATCTGTGAATCAGGAAGTTGGTCCTCACTAGACACCAAATGTGCAAGCACCTTGATCTTGGACTTTCCAGCCTCTAGAACTCTGAGAAATAAATTTCTGTTGTTTATAAGCCACACAGTCTATGGTATTTTGTTATAGCAGTCTGAACAGACTAAAACAAACACTTAACAGACCACCTACCACAGAGTAAATGATAGTTATTATTATTGCTCCCTTTTCTTTCTTCCCTGCTGATAGCATGAGGTGAGTCAAGTGCAGAAAGGGGTGAGCAAGTGTTAAACTTTACAGAGGCAAAGTTTTTGTTGATGAAGATGTACATAATATTATGAAAATAAAATGTTCCATCAAAACACTGTGAACCACAGTTATAAGTATTCAAAGACAAGATGATTGTCTATGGTTTGGCATGTAATTTTCAAATAAAGTTGTTTTGTGTCAGCGGTGCTACTGGCATTCATGGAATGAAAAGGTTAAGTGGAAAATCTCAAAATACTGAACTGATAAATGACAGTGGCAAAAACCTTTTAGAGTGTTAGAGAAACTAAAAAATGCCCCTCATCACTTCAGTCATATTTCTCAACATGCTGCTCTTGATGCATTCAAGGCCATGATTATCTTTGGAGGAAAATACTATGGGGAGCTAAGTAAATCTAACAACCAATCTCCAAACAAAGCAAAGTAGCATTCACTACTTAATTCTGCACCCATACTTTATGCTTTGTAGCTATCAATCAGTTCCCAAGTGGCACTATGATAAAAGGCCTCTAAGCATAAAATCAGCACATGGAAGTCTTAGAGATGATCTACATGCATTCATTATAGCTACACCTGAAACAGAAATCAATGTAATTAGTAAATCAATTTAACTCAAGACTTGAAAATTAACCTGTCCAAAAGACAAATTATTGATATGATAGCCTTTTATTCACCTCTCAGATTCCTTTCTATGAATCAAAAAACACAGTTCTAGCCTCGAGACCCACTGCCTTTCCCAAGAAAGAGCAACTACTTGGTTTCAGATTACAGCCTCCAGGCTCTGAAAGTACTATGATTATTTAGAGTTGTAGTTTGGCAGTCCAATGTCCAATGGAGTATGTCACCTTTGAAGGCTTGTTTTTATGTACATTAATTCCTCTGTAACTGAGGACCTCCAGACTCACTGGTTATTAATCTCAATATTTAAATCCAAATGATGACAGGATCCATTCTAGATAAGGAGAACTTAGCTCTTATCATGATTTTAAATTCCCAGTGAAACCAAATTTCATTCACCAGTTACAAATATATTAAAGAGCTTCATCAAAAATCCTCTATGAAAATCATTTGTCAAGAATATTATGACCTGAAATTAAATAATCACTTTCAAACCAAAGAAAAATGTGCATAAATTTGCATATTCTACCATATCTCTCTATACTACTTTCCACTGAGGTTCCACCACCACAAAACCAACACATGCATATGTTCATACCTCCACAAACAGCACTCCATATACATTATACTTAATGTCAGTAGGAAAAGAAAACTGTAAGTCTTAATTATACACATTTTGCATCTCCATTTTGTGAATATCCATAGTCCCTTGAACTTTTGCTACCATTATTCAGTATGAGGACTAAGATTGCAAACAGGAACCTCAGCAAATTGAACATCATCGGGAAGGTCAAATTGCCCCCTTTCCAAAAGCATAAGCATTATAAAGCAAACACAAATAATTTTCATTTTATTCATTTCAGAGGAGCCAGTCACTGCTCTCTCTCTGTTAACATGAATATTTGGTGACAAGCTTTCCTTCTAACTCCAGATTATATGAAACGTTACTGCTCACTTATGCTATTTGGTCCTAATCCTTTCTTCTCCACTGTTAGCAAAATGACTCCCAACAGTTTAACTGATGACTTTTCCTTTTGTCCATAGTATTCCTGTGATCATATATGTAATCACTTCTATTACTGATAATACAGTTGTGAATTATTTTTTCTGGGTATATCTGACTCCATATCAAATAAGTATAATATATTGGTAAAATAGCATTCTCTCAGTCCCAGATTCCAACACTTTCATTGACATTCATTAAATATGTCCAGAACACACAGGGGCATATAATTAATTCTTAAAATTTAGTGGCAGTTTATCACATTTATAGAAGAGCTGTCCTTCTTGGTGACACTAGCTGAATATGTCAGGCAGTATTATTCTACATCTCTATCTCATTACCACTTCCTATTTGATGCCATAAATTTTCTATATACATTTATTCTGATGTTTTCTCTAAAGAAAATTAGTTCTGATTTTATCATTATATTTGATGAATTTGTGTATAATTGAATCATAATCCAACTCTAGTATCTTGAAAGTAGACCAATGTTTCCCCATTCCCTTTTATCTAAGATGTAGATAAATGAAAATTTCACAGTCATTTATCCTTGTAAATGGCAAAGGAACTATGTTGAATAAGCAGAAATCTCTCATGGAACCTATTTTTGGTTTAATTTCAAAAACCTGTTTGAGAAATCAACATCACATTGTAATCACATTTTCCATTTCAGGAAAAGTAGTAGCTTAATTTTCAGATGGCTAAAAAATTTAAGTGGATTGGTAAATAATTATGTTAAATTAAAAACTGTAGAATTTTTCATTTTCCACAAAAATTAGTTATAATTTATCTTTTTAAATACTGCAAAAGAGACTGGGATCATTGAACAAGCCTCTTGCTCACCGCTAAGGATGGGATACAAATAGGGAGAAATTGTTTTTCCATAAAATGTAAAGTGCAGGTTATTGTATTTGATCACCAGGAAGGCACATTACATATTATTAGAGAATGGGTGCAAACTAATAACGGAAAATAACATTTTTCACATTGTTCTTTTATCCTAATGAGTTTCACTGTTCATAATACCATACAATAATTAGGGCCACAATTTAAAAAGTGAAACCCTGCACTATTTTCTAATTTGAGAACTTTAATTTATTCCTGAGTTGCATGATTCCACTTATATAAAGTTCAAAAACAGGCAAAACCAATCTGAAGCATTAGCAATCAGGATAATAATTACTCTTCCACGGGAGGTAGTGACTGGAAGATGGTGTTAGAGTGGTTTCTTGGTTGCTGGTATTGTTCTATTTCAGGATCTGATTTGGGATTGCACAGGTATATATATTTCATGAAAATTCATCAGCTATGTACTTATTAGTGAGCCATTTCCTGTATGGGCATTACATTTAAATAAAAAGTCTCTTTAAAAGATGAAAGTCTTTTTCGTACAGTTTGCTTTTCTAAAATACAAAACAAAAAATTAAACAAATCTTTTATCTCATTTCCTCTACAAGGTATGACAAAATTTCATACTCATTAATTTGAGGCCTTCTTTTTTTATTTGATCTTAAGAGACTTTCACTTGGAAACCTAAATTATCTATGTCTTAATGGCATTTACTCTAGCATCTACATTTTGAAAGTGGTAGTTATGGTATATTTGGAAGAATAATGGGGATCAGATTTGAAAGACCTTAGTTCAAGCATCTGTTCTGGAAGTTTATAACAGTGTGAGCAAGAGAAAATCGCAGTCTTTCTGAACTATCTATTAAATCAACTAAATGAGGATTATACAAACAACCTTAATTGAATATTGTGAAGGTGAAATGAGATACTATGTGTGAAAGCTCTTTGTAAATTATGTAATTTCTACTCAGTATCAGAAGAAGACAGTGCCCATACTATCAATTTAATAAGTTACTACTCTTTCTTCTAAATCACTATTATATAGTCACCAAATTTATTAGAGAGGAAACAATATAAGTAGGCTTCGTGATAGTTTTAACTTTATACTTTCTCTTATCTATGAATTCAAAGTGTTTTAGACAATGGAGAGAAAACTGAGTTTTCTAGTTCTGAGTTTTTTAGATAAGTTTGGTTTCGTGAGAGTGGTGACTTAGTTCTGCTAAACGTTTAATGGTGAAGTATATATTTAAAAAACTTGATTTTCAATATTCATCTGACAACTACTCAACTCAGAGCTAAATTAGATCAACAGAAAAGATCATCATTATTCCTAATTTGGGGTATAGTGCTTTCCAATTGGCTGAAGTCTGTTATACTTCTCTCTACAACTGTATTGTGTGGTCTTTTGAGAAGAAAGACCATGACTTACATGTCTTATATTCCCTATGTCACTATTAAGTGTTGGACACACAAGTTGGTGCTCAGTAAATTAATGTTTGATTGACTAGGTTTGGGGAGAACTCTGCTCTCTAGCCTGGTAAATACTCACAGAATTCACCATTCTAAAGTTTTCCCCCATTAAAAGTACAGCCAACTGATATGCAGCTACACCAATGCTTTACATTAAACATTTTCTTCTTTATTCTGGTTTAACTTAAAGAGGGGAGTATATGATGTAATGGTGCTGTATAATGGAGAGGGATAAAGAAATGACAGGACAAATATATAATGACAAAAAATCTTACCAGAAATCAATTTCAAATTAGTGAAACTGGAGATAGATAACATTACCCACAATTAAATGAACAAACCAAATTATCAGGTGCAAACTCTCTGCTATAAGTTGGATGACCACAGAAAAGATCTGCTCTTTGATACACAAAGTACAATCTCTTGAGAATATCTGCATCACTTGTTTGAAATACAGCGACTCACAAAAAAATAATCATTAATAATTTATCTTCAATTAGAACAATGCTTTTCTTCTTTGGAGGTCTACCGGAGTAATGGCTAGTATTTTAAACACAGCTCTTTTGGTTATTTGAATGCTAAGCCCTACATCACCTAAATGGGTGGTATAAGGTTACTCCCCAGGATTAAGCCTTGCTGTTTTCTCAATTTGGCACCTCATTATTGCTAGAAGTTAAGAATATAATGTTTTGTTTCTTCACTTAAGAAAAAGCTGTATTAAAGTGTGAAATATTTACAGTGTGCTCAGGTGAAGTGAAAAGCAGGGCTAGAGACTAAAATGTGGTGGTTTCTTCCTTTAAAGCAAGCTAGGAATGACCCTTCTACCATTTCCAAAGTTATTCAATTGAATCTGATTAAAAAAAACCCAAAAACCTTGCAGAAGCCTGTTCTTTATATCTTTAAAACTTTTCTTTTTTTTAATCCTGAGAAATGTTGGGTCAAAAGGTGGTTTTGAAAACTATCCTAAGCAGCAAGATTTGAATCCTGAGTTCCAAATGAACCAGTGTGGAGTTTGAACAGCTAGGGGAGAGCATGAGAGTTCAGGGCATCTGAGTGGTCAAAAGGGACATTATTACCAAAGGCAAACATCATGATATAACTAGGAGTAGGCCCTGCAAATGACTGCTGTTATGCCACCATCTACCACACTTTCAATGTACTCATTTCTCAATGAGGTTCTCTTCACAGGTCCACCAGATTTCTCACACTAATTAAAAAAACTGAAAATGCTATATAAACTTTTGAAAATACTGGACAATGTTCAACCGAATTAAATGAAGAAATGAGGTAAAGGAACGGAGTAAAGGAATGTTTAATAAAGATGAATAAAACATATTGGTAAATAAATCAAATACCTTGCTTGCTTATTTTTAGAAGTAAATCCCAAATTCTTCAAGGGCCTTCCCTTGATAGCATTACAAATCTAAGAATGTATTCAGTACTTAATCGGGATTATATTTGATTTATACCTTAGAAATGCTCATTCCAAAGGCACAACGGAATCAAAATTCTATATCCTCTTGACACTAAATCATTTAACCTGACTAAAATATAACCCTAAAATGTAAAACTTAGGCTATAACTATTTTATTTTATTTATTTATTTTTTCTGTTAGAAAATTCTATTGATTTTTTTAATATCTTTCTTGGAGTATAATTGTTTTAAAACGGTGTGTTAGTTTCTGCTTTATAACAAAGTGAATCAGCTATACATATACATATATCCCCATATCTCCTCCCTCTTGTGTCTCCCTCCCACCATCCCTATACCACCCCTCTAGGTGTTCACAAAGCACTGAACTGATCTCCCTGTGCTATGCGGCTGCTTATCACTAACTATCTATCTTACATTTCGTAGTATATATAAGTCCATGCCACTCTCACTTTGTCCCAGCTTACACTTCCCCCTTCCCGTATCCTCAAATCCATTCCCTATGTCTGTGTCTTTATCCCTGTCTTGCCCCTAGGATATCCATAACCAATTTTTTTTGAATTCACTATATATGTTTTAGCATACGGTATTTGTTTTTCTCTCTCTGACTTACTTCAATCTGTATGACAGACTCTAAGTCCATCCACCTCACTACAAATAACTCAATTTCATTTCTTTTTCTGGCTGACTAATAGTCCATTGTATATATGTGCCACATCTTCTTTATCCATTCATCTGTTGATGAACACTTAGGTTGCTTCCATGTCCTGGCTATTATAAATAAAGCTGCAATGAATATTGTCATACATGACAATTTTGGAATTATGGTTATCTCAAGGGATATGCCCAGTAGTAGGATTGCTGGGTAATATGGTAGTTCTATATTAAGTATTCTAAGAAACCTCCATAATCTTCTCCAGAGTGGCTGTATCAATTTACATTCCAACAAACAGTGCAAGAGGGTTCCCTTTTCTCCACACCCGCTCCAGCATTTATTGTTTATAGATTTTTAGAGGATGGACATTCAAACTGGTGTGAGTTGATACCTCATTCTACTTTTGATTTCGTTTCTCTAACGATTAGTGATGTTGAAAATTCTTTCATGTGTTTGTTGGCAATCTGTATAACTTCTTTAGAGAAATGTCTATTTAGGTCTTCTGTCCATTTTTGGATTGTGTTGTTAGATTTTTTTGATATTGAGCTGCATGAGCTGCTTGTAAATTTTGGAGATAGTCCTTTGTCAGTTGCTTCATTTGTGAATATTTTCTCCCATTCTGAGGGTCGTCTTTTGATCTTCTTTATGGTTTCCTTTGCTGTGCAAAAGCTTTTATGCTTCATTAGGTCCCTTTTGTTTATTTTTGTTTTTACTTCCATTTCTCTAGGAGGGGGGTCAAAAAGGATATTGCTGTGATTTATGTTATAGAGTGTTCTTCCCATGTTTTCCTCTAAGGGTTTTATAGTGCCAGGACTTACATTTAGCTCATTAATCCATTTTGAGTTTATTTTTGTGCATGGTTTAGCGGAGTGTTCTAATTTCATTCTTTTAGATGTAGCTGTCCAGTTTTCCCAGCACCACTTATTGAAGAGGCTGTCTTTTCTCCATTATATATTCTTGCCACCTGTGTGTGGGTTTATCTCTGGGCTTTATATCCTATTCCATTGACCTATATTTCTGTCTTTGTGCCAGTATCATACTGTTTTGATTACTGTACGTTTGTTGTATACTCTGAAGTCCGGGAGCTTGATTCCACCAGATCTGTTTTAATTTCTCAAGATTGCTTTGGCTCTTCAGGGTCTTTTATGTTTCCATACAAATTGTGAAATTTTTTGTTCTAGTTCTGTGAAAAATACCATTGGTAATTTGATAGGGATTGCATTGAATCTGTAGATTGCTTTGGGTAATATAGATATTTTCACATTGTGGATTATTCCAATCCAAGAATATGGTATATCTCTCCATCGGTTTGTATCATCTTTAATTTCTTTCATCAGTGTCTTCTAGTTTTCTGCATACAGGTCTTTTGTCTCCTTTGCTTGGTTTCTTCCCAGGTATTTTATTCTTTTTGTATCAATGATAAATGGGACTGTTTTCTTAATTTCTCTTTCTGATTTTTCATCATTAGTGTGTAGGAATACAAGAAATTTCTCTGCATTAATTTTGCATCCTGAAAATTTACCAAATTCATTGATTAGCTCTAGAAGTTTTTTGGTAGAGTCTTTAGGGTTTTTTTATGTATAGTATCATGTCATCTGCAAACAGTGACAGGTTTACTTCTTTTTTTCTGAATTGGATTCCTTTTATTTCTTATTCTTCTCTGACTGTTGTGGTTAAAACTTCCAAAACTTTGTTGAATAATAGTGGTGAGAGTGGGCAACCTTGTCTTGTTCCTGATCTTAGTGGAAATGCTTTCAGTTTTTCACCACTGAGAACGATGTTGGTTGTGGGTTTGTCATATATGGCCTCTATTATGTTGAAGTAAGTTCCCTCTATGTCTACTTCCTGGAGGGCTTTTATCATAAATGGGTGTTGAATTTTTTCAAAAGTTTTTCTGCATCTATTGAACTGATCATATGATTTTTCTCCTTCAATTTGTTAATAAGGTGTATCACATTGATTGATTTGCGGGTATTGAAGAATCCTTGCATTTCTGGGATAAACGCCACCTGAGCATGTTGTATGATCGTTTTAATGTGCTGCTGGATTCTGTTTGCTAGTACTTTGTTGAGGATGCTTGCATCTGTGTTCATCAGTGATATTGGCCTGAAGTTTTCTTTCTTTGTGACATCTATCTGGTTTTGGTATCAGGGTGATAGTGGCTTTGTAGATTGAGTTTGGGAGTGTCCCTCCCTCTGCTATATTTTGAAAGAGCTTCAGAAGGATAGGTGTTAGCCCTTCTCTTAATGTTTGATGGAATTCGCCTGTGAAGCCATCTGGTCCTGGCTTCTGTTTGTTGGAAGATTTTTAATCACAGTCTCAATTTCAGTGCTTGAGATTGGTCTGTTTACATTTTCTATTTCTTCCTGATTCAGTCTCGGAAGGCTGTGGTTTTCTAAGAATTTGTCCGTTTTTTCCAGGTTGTCCATTTTATTGGAATAGATTTGCTTGTAGTAATTTCTTATGATCCGTTGTATTTCTGCAGTGTCAGTTGTTACTTTTCCGTTTTCATTTCTAATTCCATTGATTTGAGTCTTTTCCCTTTTTTTCTTGATGAGTCTGGCTAATGGTTTATCAATTTTGTTTATCTTCTCAAAAACCAGCTTTTAGTTTTATTGATCTTTGCTATTGTTCCCTTCATTTCTTTTTCATTTATTTCTGATCTGATCTTTATGATTTCTTTCCTTCTAGTAACTTTGGGGTTTTTTGCTCTTCTTTCTCTAATTGCTTTAGTTGTAAGATTACGTCGTTTATTTTAGATGTTTCTTCGTTCTAAAGGTAGGAGTGTATTGCTATAAACTTCCTTCTTAGAACTGTTTTTGCTGCATTCCATAGGTTTTGGGGCATCTTGTTTTGATTGTCATGGTTTTCTAGGTAGTTTTTGATTACCTCTTTGTTTTTTTTTTTTTTCAGTGTTCTCTTGGTTCTTAAGTAGTGTATTGTTTAGCTTCCATATGTTTTTATTTTTTTAGAATTTTTTCCCTTAATTGATATCTAGTCTCATAGCATTGTTTTCAGAGAAGATACTTGATACGACTTCAATTTTCTTCAATTTACCAATGCTTGATTTATGGCCCAGGGTATGATCTATCTTGCAGAATGTTCCATGAGCACTTGAGAAGAAAGTGTAGTCCATTGTTTTTGGATGGAATGCCCTATGAATATAAATCAAGTGCATCTTTTTTAATGTTTCGGTTAAAGTTTGTGTTTCCTTACTTTTTTACATTTTGGATGATCTGTCGATTGGTGAAAGTGACGTGTTAAAAACCCCTACTATTACTGTGTTACTGTCAATTTCCCCTTTTATCGCCGTTAGCATTTGCCTTATCTATTGCAGTGTTATGTTGGGTGCATAAATATTTACAATTGTTATATCTTCCTTTTGGATTGATCCCTTGATCATTATGTAGTGTCCTTCTCTGTCTCTTGTAATCATTTTTATTTTAAACTCTATTTTGCCCTATATGAGAATTGCCTCTCCAGCCTTCTTTTGATTTCCACTTGCATGGAGTATGCTTTCCCATCCTCTCATAATCAGTCTATACGTATCTGTAGGTCTTAAGTGGGTCTCTTGTAGACAGCATATATACGGGTCATTTTCTTTTGTTTTTTTGTGTTTTATTTCAAATGGTAGAAGTGTTTTTTCTTCTTTTTTCTTTTTTTTTTAAATTTTTTAACATCTTTATTGGGGTATGATTGCTTTACGATGGTGTCCTAGTTTCTGCTTTATAACAAAGTGAATCAGTTATACATATACATATGTTCCCATATCCCTTCCCTCTTGTGTCTCCCTCCCTCCCACCCTCCCTATCCCACCCTTCCAGGTGGTCACAAAGCACCAAGCCGATATGCCTGTGCCATGCGGCTGCTTCCCACTAGCTATCTACCTTACGTTTGTTAGTGTATATATGTACATGCCTCTCTCTCGCCCTGTCACAGCTCACACTTCCCCCTCCCCATATCCTCAAGTCCATTCTCAGTAGGTCTGTGTCTTTATTCCTGTCTTACCCCTAGGTTCCTCATGACATTTTTTCCTTTAATTATATATATATATATGTTAGCATACGGTATTTGTCTTTTTCTTTCTGACTTACTTCACTCTGTATGACAGACTCTAGGTCTATCCACCTTATTACAAATAGCTCAATTTACTTTCTTTTTATGGCTGAGTAATATTTCATTGTATATATGTGCAACTACTTCTTTATCCATTTATCCGATGATGGGAACTTAGGTTGTTTCCATCTCCGGGTTATTGTAAATAGAGCTGCAATGAACATTTTGGTACATGACTCTTTTTCAATTATGGTTTTCTCAGGGTATATGCCCAGTAGTGGGATTGCTGGGTCATATGGTAGTTCTATTTGCAGCTTTTTAAGGAACCTCCACACTGTTCTCCGTAGTGGCTAAACCAAATCACATTCCCACCAGCAGTGCAAGAGTGTTCCCTTTTCTCCACACCCTCTCCAGCATTTATTGTTTCTAGAGTTTTTGAGGATGGCCATTCTGACTGATGTGAGATGATATCTCATTGTAGTTTTGATTTGCATTTATCTAATAATTAATGATGTTGAGCATTCTTTCATGTGTTTGTTGGCAGACTGTATATCTTCTTTGGAGAAATGTCTATTTAGGTCTTCTGCCCATTTTTGGATTGGGTTGTTTGTTTTTTTTTTTTGTTATTGAGCTGCATGAGCTGCTTGTAAATTTTGGAGATTAATCCTTTGTCAGTTGCTTCATTTGCAAATATTTTCTCTCATTCTGAGGGTTGTCTTTTGGTCTTGTTTATGGTTTCCTTTGCTGTGCAAAAGCTTTGAAGTTTCATTAGGTCCCATTTGTTTATTTTTGTTTTTATTACCATTTCTCTAGGAGGTGGGTCAGAAAGGATCTTGCTGTGATTTATGTCATAGAGTGTTCTTCCCATGTTTTCCTCTAAGAGTTTGATAGTTTCTGGCCTTACATTTAGGTCTTTAATCCAGTTTGAGCTTATTTTTGTGTACGGTGTTAGGGAGTGATCTAATCTCATACTTTTACATGTACCTGTACAGTTTTCCCAGCACCAGTTATTGAAGAGGCTGTCCTTTCTCCACTGTACATTCCTGCCACCTTTATCAAGGATTAGGTGTCCATATCAGTGTGGGTTTATTTCTGGGCTTTCTATCCTGTTCCATTGATCTATATTTCTGGTTTTGTGCCAGTACCATACTGTCTTGATTACTGTAGCTTTGTAGTATAGTCTGAAGTCAGGGAGGCTGATTCCTCCAGCTCCATTTTCGTTCTCAAGATTGCTTTGGCTATTCGGGGTCTTTTGTGTTTCCATACAAATTGTGAAATTTTTGTTCTAGTTCTGTGAAAAATGCCAGTGGTAGTTTGATAGGGATTGCATTGAATCTATAGATTGCTTTGGGTAGTAGAGTCATTTTCACAATGTTGATTCTTCCAATCCACGATCATGGTATATCTCTCCATCTATTTGTATCATCTTTAATTTCTTTCATCAGTGTCTTATAATTTTCTGCATACAGGTCTTTTGTCTCCTTAGGTAGGTTTATTCCTAGATATTTTCTTCTTTTTGTTACAATGGTAAATGGGAGTATTTTCTTGATTTCATTTTCAGGTTTTTCATCATTAGTATATAGGAATGGCAGAGATTTCTGTGCATTAATTTTGTATACTGCTACTTTACCAAATTAATTGAGTAGCTCTAGTAGTTTTCCTGTAGCATATTTAGGATTCTCTATGTATAGTATCATGTCATCTGCAAACAGTGACAGCATTACTTCTTCTTTTCCGATTTGGATTCCTTTTATTTCCTTTTCTTCTCTGATTGCTGTGGCTAAAACTTCCAAAACTATGTTGAATGAGAGTGGTGAGAGTGGGCAACCTTTTCTTATTCCTGATCTTAGTGGAAATGCTTTCAGTTTTTCGCCATTGAGGATGATGTTGGCTGTGGTCTTGTCATATATGGCCTTTATTATGTTGAGGAAAGTTCCCTCTATGCCTACTTTCTGCAGGGTTTTTATCATAAATGGGTGTTGAATTTTGTTGAAAGCTTTCTCTGCATCTATTGAGATGATCATATGGTTTTTCTCCTTCAATTTTTTAATATGGTTTATCACATTGATAGATTTGCATATATTGAAGAATCCTTGCATTCCTGGAATAAACCCCACTTGATCATGGTGTATGATCCTTTTAATGTGCTGTTGGATTCTGTTTCCAATATTTTGTTGATTATTTTTGCATCTATGTTCATCAGTGATGTTGGCCTGTAGTTTTCTTTCTTTGTGACATCCTTGTCTGGTTTTGGTGTCAAGGTGATGGTGGCCTCGTGGAAGAAATTTGGGAGTGTTCCTACCTCTGCTATATTTTGGAAGAGTTTGAGAAGGATAGGTGTTAGCTCTTCTCTAAATGATTGATTGAATTCGCCTGTGAAGCCATCTGGTCCTGAGCTTTTGTTTGTTGGAAGAATTGTAATCACAGTTTCAATTTCAGTGCTTGTGATTGGTCTGTTCATATTGTCTGTTTCTTCCTGATTCAGTCTTGGCAGGTTGTACATTTCTAAGAATTTGTCCATTTCTTCCAGATTGTCCATTTTATTGGCATAGAGTTGCTGGTAGTAATCTCTCATGATCTTTTTTTATTTCTGCAGTGTCAGTTGTCACTTCTCCTTTTTCATTTCTAATTCTATTGATTTGAGTCTTCTCCCTTTTTTTCTTGATGAGTCTGGCTAATGGTTTATCTATTTTTTTATCTTCTCAAAGAACCAACTTGTAGTTTTATTGATCTTTGCTATTGTTTCCTTCATTTCTTTTTCATTTATTTCTGATCTGATCTTTATGATTTCTTTCCTTCTGCTAGCTTTGAGGTTTTTTGTTCTTCTTTTTCTAATTGCTTGAGGTGCAAGGTTAGATTTTTTATTTGAGATGTTTCCTGCTTCTTAAGGTGGGCTTGTATTGCTATAAACTTCCCCCTTAGAACTGCTTTTGCTGCATCCCATAGGTCTTGGGTCGCTGTGTCTCCATTGTCATTTGGTTCTAGGTATTTTTTTGATTTCTTCAGTGATCACTTCGTTATTAAGTAGTGTATTGTTTAGCCTCCATGTGTTTGTATTCTTTACAGATCTTTTCCTGTAATTGATATCTAGTCTCATGGTGTTGTGGTCATAAAAGATACTTGATACAATTTCAATTTTCTTATGTTACCAAGGCTTGATTTGTGACCCAATATATGATCTATCCTGGAGAATGTTCCTTGAGCACTTGAGAAAAATGTGTATTCTGTTGTTTTTGGATGGAGTGTCCTATAAATATCAATTAAGTCCATCTTGTTTAATGTATCATTTAAAGCTGGTGTTTCCTTATTTATTTTCATTTTGGGTGATCTGTCCATTGGTGAAAGTGGGGTGTTAAAGTCCCCTACTATGAATGTGTTACTGTTGATTTTCCCTTTTATGGCTGTTATTATTTGCCTTATGTGTTGGTGTGCTCCTATGTTGGGTGCATAAATATTTACAATTGTTATATCTTCTTCTTGGATCAATCCCTTGATCATTATATAGTGTCCTTCTTTGTCTCTTCTAATAGTCTTTAATTTAAAGTCTATTTTTTCTGATATGAGAATTGCTACTCCAGCTTTCTTTTGGTTTCCATTTGCATGGAACATCTTTTTCCATCCCCTTACTTTCAGTTTGTATGTGTCTCTAGGTCTGAAGTTGATGTCTTGTAGAGAGCATATTTAAGGGTCTTGTTTTTGTATTCATTCAGGCAATCTGTGTCTTTTGGTGGGAGCATTTAGTCCATTTATATTTAAAGTAATTATCGATATGTATGTTCCTATTCCCATTTTCTAAATTGTTTTGGGTTCGTTATTATACATTTTTTCCTTCTCTTTTGTTTCTTGTCTAGAGAAGTTCCTTTAGCATTTGTTGTAAAGCTGGTTTGGTGGTGATGAACTCTCTCAGCTTTTGCTTGTCTGTAAATGTTTTAATTTCTCCATCAAATCTGAATGAGATCCTTGGTGGGTAGAGTAATCTTGGTTGCAGGTTTTTCTCCTTATCACTTTCAGTATGTCCTGCCACTCCCTTCTGGCTTACAGGGTTTCTGCTGAGAGGTCAGCTGTTAACCTTATGGGGATTCCCTTGTGTGTTATTTGTTGCTTTTCCCTTGTTGCTTTTAATATATTTTCTCTGTATTTAATTTTTGACAGTTTGATTACTATGTGTCTTGGAGTATTTCTCCTTGGATTTATCCTGTATGGGACTCTCTGTGCTTCCTGGACTTGATTAACTATTTTCTTTCCCATATTAGGGAAGTTTTCAACTATAATCTCTTCAAATATTTTCTCAGTCCCTTTCTTTTTCTCTTCTTCTTCTGGAACCCCTATAATTTGAATGTTGGTGCATTTAATGTTGTCCCAGAGGTCTCTGAGGCTGTCCTCACTTCTTTTCATTCGTTTTTCTTTATTCTGCTCTGCAGTAGTTATTTCCACTATTTTATCTTCCAGGTCACTTATCCATTCTTCTGCCTCAGTTATTCTGCTATTGATCCCATCTAGAGTACTTTTAATTTCATTTATTGTGCTGTTCATCATTGCTTGTTTCATCTTTATTTCTTCTAGGCCCTTGTTAAATGTTTCTTGCATTTTGTCCATTCTATTTCCAAGAGTTTGGATCATCCTTACTATCATTATTCTGAATTCTTTTTCAGGTAGACTGCCTATTTCCTCTTCATTTGTTAGGTCTGATGCATTTTTATCTTGCTCCTTCATCTGCTGTGTGATTTTCTGTCTTCTCATTTTGCTTATCTTACTGTGTTTGCGGTCTTCTTTCCGCAGGCTGCAGGTTTGTAGTTCCCGTTGTTTTTGATGTCTGTCTCCAGTGGCTAAGGTTGGTTCAGTGGGTTGTGTAGGCTTCCTGGTGGAGGGGGCTAGTGCCTGTGCTGTGGTGGAAGAGCCTGGATCTTGTCTGTCTAGTGGGCAGGTCCACGTCTGGTGGTGTGTTTTGGGTTGTCTGTGGACTTATTATGATTTTAGGCAGCCTCTCTGCTAATGGATGGTGTTGTGTTCCTATTTTCCTTGTTGTTTGGCATAGGTTGTCCAGCACCATAGCTTGCTCATCGTTGAGTGAAGCTGGGTGCTGGTGTTAAGATGGAGGTCTCTGGGATATTTTCGTCATTTGATATTATATGGAGCTGGGAGGTGTCTTGTGGACCAGTGTCCTGAAGTTGGCTCTCCCACCTCAGAGGCAGAGCCCTGATTCCTGGCTGGAGCACCAAGAGCCTTTCATCTACATGGCTCAGAATAAAAGGGAGAAAAAGTAGAGAGAATTAGTAGAATTATGGGGAAAGAAAGACAGAAAGGAGGGAAGGAAGGAAGGAAGGAACGAGGGAAGGAAGGAAGGAAGGAAGGAAGAAAGAAAGAAGAAGGAAAGAAAGGAGGGAGGGAGGGAGGAAGGAAAGAAGGAGGGAAGGAAGGAAAAAAGACAGAAAGAAAGAAGATACGGTAAAATAAAATAAAGTATAATAAAGTTATTGAATTAAAAAATAATTATTTAGGGAAAAAAAGGGACAGATAGAACCTTAGGACAAATGTTGGAAGCAAAGCTATACAGACAAAGTCTTACACAGAAGCATACACATACACCCTCACAAAAAGAGGTAAAGGGGAAAAAATCATAAATCTTGCTCTCAAAGTCCACCTCCTCAATTTGGGATGATTCATGGTCTAAAGGAGGGAAGGAAGGAAGGAAGGAAGGAAGGAAGGAAGGAAGGAAGGAAGGAAGGAAGGAAGGAAGGAAGGAAAGAAAGAAAGAAAGAAAGAAAGAAAGAAAGAAAGAAAGAAAGAAAGAAAGAAAGAAGAAAGAAAGAAAGAAAGAAGATAAAGTATAATAAAGTTATTAAAATTAATTATTAAGGAAAAAAATTTAAAAAAAACAATGGACGGATAGAACCCTAGGACAAATGTTGGAAGCCAAGCTATACAGACAAGATCTCACACAGAAGCATACACATACACATTCACAAAAAGAGGAAAGGGGGAAAAATTATAGATCTTGCTCTCGAAGTCTACCTCCTCAATTTGGGAAGATTCGTTGTCTATTTATGTATTCCACAGATCCAGGGTACATCAAGTTGATTGTGGAGCTTTAATCCGCTGTTTCTGAGGCTGCTGGGAGAAGTTTCCCTTTCTCTTCTTTGTTCTCATAGTTCACAGGGGCTCAGCTTTGGATTTGGCCCTTCCTCTGCGTGTAGGTCGCTGGAAGGCGTCTGTTTTTTGCTCAGACAGGATGGGGTTAAAGGAGTCGCTGATTCGGCGGCTCTGGCGCACTCAGGCCGGGGAGAGGGAGGCACACGGCATGCGGGGCGGGCCTGCGGCGGCAGAGGCCACTGTGACATTGCACCAGCCTGAGGCCCACCCTGCGTTCTCCCTGGGAAGTTGTCCCTGGATCTCGGGAACCTGGCAATGGCAGGCTGCACAGGCTCCCCGGAAGAGGGGTGTGGATAGTGACTTGTGCTCGCACACAGGTCCCTTGGTGGTGGCAGCAGCAGCCTTAGCTTCTCCCGCCTGTCTCTGGGGTCCATTCTTTTAGCCGCGGCTCACACCCGTCTCTGGGATCTGCGCTTTTAGCCGCGGCTCGCGCCCGGCCCTGGGGTCCACGCTTTTAGCCACGGCTCGTGCGCGTCTCTGGAGTTCCTTTAAGCAGCGCTCCTAAACCCCTCTCCTCACGCACCAGGAAACAAAGAGGGAAGAAAAAGTCTCTTGCCTCTTCGGCAGGTGCAGACTTTTCCCTGGACTCCCTCCTGGCTAGCCGTGGTGCACTAACCCCTTCAGGCTATGTTCAAGCCACCAAACCCAGTCCTCTCCCTGCGCTCCGACCGAAATCCAAGCCTCAGCTCGCAGCCCCGCCCACTCTGGCGGATGAGTAGACAAGCCTCTCGGGCTGGTGAGTGCTGGTCAGCACCGATTCTCTGTGCGGGAATCTCCCCGCTTTGCCCTCTACACCCCTGTTGCTGTGCTCCTCTGCGGCTCCGAAGCTCCCCCCTCTGCCTCCCGCAGTCTCCGCCTATGAAGGGGCTTCCTAGTGTGTGGAAACTTTTCCTCCTTCACAGCTCCCTCCCACTGCTGCAGGTGCCATCCCTATTCTTTTGTCTCTGTTTTTTCTTTTTTTCTTTTGCCCTACCCAGGTACGTGGGGAGTTTCTTGCCTTTTGGGATGTCTGAGGTCTTCTGCCAGCATTCAGTAGGTGTTCTGTAGGAGTTGCTCCACGTGTAGATGCATTTCTGGTGTATCTGTGGGGAGGAAGTTGATCTCCACCTCTTACTCTTCCGCCATCTTCCCAGCACCCCCTCTTTTTTAATTTTATTTATTTTTGCCTGCACTGGGTCTCTATTGTGGAGTGTGGGCTTCTCATTGTGGTGGCCTCTCCTGTCACAGTGCATGGGTATCAATAGCTGCGGCACACAAGATCAGTAGCTGTGGCTTGCAGGCTCAGACGTTGTGGCCCATGGGACTAGTTGTTCCATGCCATGTGGGATCATCCCGGACCAGGGCTCAAACCCGTATCCCCTGCATTGGCAGGCAGACTCCCAACCACTGTGCCACCAGAATAGCCCTGGGTCTTGTTTTTGTATCCATTCAGCCAGTCTATTTATTTTGGTTGGAGCATTTATTCCATTTACATTTAAGGCAATTATCGATATGTGTGTTCCTATTAACATTTTCTTAATTGTGTTGGGTTTGTAATCATAGGTATTTTCCTTCTCTTATGTTTCCTGCCTAGAGAAGTTCCTTTAGCATTTGTTGTAAAGTTGGTTTGCTGGTGCTGAATTCACTTAGTTTTTCTTGTCTGTAAATATTTTAATTTCTCCGTCAAATCTGAATGAGATCCTTGCTGGGTAGAGTAATCTTGGTTGTAGATTTTTCCCTGTCATCACTTTAAATATGCCCTGTCACTTCCTTCTGGCTTGCAGTTTTTGTGCTGAAAGATCAGCTGTTAAACTTATGGGGATTCACTTTTTTGTTATTTTTCCCTTGGTGCTTCTTTTTTTTTTTGCGGTACGCGGGCCTCTCACTGTTTTGGCCTCTCCCATTGCAAAGCACAGGCTCTGGACACGCAGGCTCAGCGACCATGGCTCACAGGCACAGCCGCTCCGTGGCATGTGGGATTTTCCTGGTCCAGGGAATGAACCTGTGTCTCCTGCGTCAGCAAGTTGTCTCTCAACCTCTGCACCACCAGGGAAGCCCCCTTGGTGCTTTTAATATTTTTTTCTCTGTATTTAATTTTTAATAGTGTGATTAATATGTGTTTTGGTGTGTTTCTCCTTGGTTTTATCCTGTATGGGACTCTCTGCACTTCCTGGACTTGAGTAACTATTTCCTTTCCCATATTAGGGAAATGTTCAACTATAATCTCTTCAAATATTTTCTCAGTCTCTTTCTTTTTTTCTTCTTCTTCTGGGACTCCTAGTATTCGAAGGTTGGTGCATTTAGTGTTTTCCCAGAGGTCTCTGAAGTTGTCCTCAAGTCTTTTCATTTTTTTTTCTTTATTCTGCTATGCAGTAGTTATTTCCACTATTTTATCTTCCAGGTCATTTATCCGTTCTTCTGCCTCAGTTATTGTACTATTGATTCCTTCTAGAGAATTTTTAATTTCATTTATTTTGTTGTTCATCATTGTTTGTTTGATCTTTAGTTCTTCTCGGTCCTTGCTAAATATTTATTGTATTTTCTCTATTCTATTTTCAAGATTTTGGATCATCTTGACTATCATTACTCTGAATTCTTTTACAGGTAGATTGCCTATTTCCTCTTCATTTGTTTGGCCTGGTGGGTTTTTACCTTGCTCCTTCTTCTGCTATGTGTTCCTCTGTCTTCTCATTTTGCTTAACTTACTGTGTTTGGGGTTTCCTTTTCACAGGCTGCAAGTTCATAGTTCCTGTTGTTTTTGGTGTCTGCCCCCAGTGGCTAAGGTTGATTCAGTGGGTTGTGTAGGCTTCCTGGTGGAGGAGACTTGTGCCTGTGTTCTGGTGGATGAGGCTGGATCTTGTCTTTCTGGTGGGAAGGACCGTGTCTGGTGGTGTGTTTTGGGGTGTCTGTGACCTTACTATGATATTTGGCAGCTTCTCTGCTAATGGGTTGCATTGTGTTCCTGTCTGCTATTTGTTTGTCATAGTGCGTCTAGCATTGTAGCTTGCTGGTCATTGAATGTATGTGGGTGTCGGCATTGAGATGGAGATCTTGGGAGATTTTTGCCGTTTGATATTACGTGGAGCTGGGAAGTCTCTTGTGGACCAATGTCCTGAACTTGGCTCTCCCACCTCAGAGACATAGCCCTGACACCAGGACGGAGTGCCAGGACCATCAGCCACACGAGAAAAAAGAAAGAAATAAAGAATAAAATAAAATAAAATAATCTTATTAAAGTAAAAAATAAAAAATAATTTTTATAAATTAAAAAGTAATAAAAAGGAGAAAGAAAGAAAGAAGAGAGCAACCACACTGAAAAACAAATCCACCAATGATAAAATGTGCTAAAAATTTTACAAAAAAATGAAAATAAAAAAACAAATGGACAGATAGAACCCTAGGACCAATGGTAAAAGCAAAGGTGTACAGACAAATTCACACAAATTTGCATACACAAACACACTCACAAAAACAGAAAAAGGATAAAAATATATATTGTTGCTCCCAAAGTCCATTGCCTCAATTTTGAGATGATTTGTTGTCTATTCAGTTATTCCACATATGCAGGGTACATCAAGTTGATTTTGGAGATTTAATCTGCTGCTTCTGAGGCTGCTTCGACAGGTTTCCCTTTCTTTTCATTTTTCACACAGCTCCTAAGGTTCAGCTTTGGATTTTGACCCTCCTCTTTGTGCTGGTCACCTGAGGGCATCTGTTCCCCACTCACACAGGATGGGGTTAAAGTAGCAGTTGATTTGGGGCTCTGGCTCACTCAGTCCAGGGGGGAGGGAAAGGTACAGAATGTGTGGCAAGCCTGCAGTGGCAATGGCCATCGTGACATTGCAACAGCCTGAGGCGTGCCTTGTGTTCTCCTGGGGAAGTTGTCCCTGGATCACAGGACCTCGGCAGTGGCAGGCTGCATAGGCTCCCAGGAAGGGAGGTGTGGATAGTGACCTGTGTCTGTACACAGGCTTCTTGGTGACTGTAGCAACAGCCTAAGCATTTCATGCCCATCTCTGTTGTCCACACTGATAACCGTGTCTGGTGCCTGTCTCTGGAGCTCGTTTAAGCGGTGCTCTGAATCACCTCTCCTTGCGCATCCTGAAACAATTGTCTCTTGCCTCTTAGGCAGGTCCAGACATTTTCCAGGACTCCCTCCAGGCTACCTGTGGTGCACTAGCTCTCTTCAGGCTGTGTTCATGAAGCCAACCCCAGTGTTCTCCTTGGGACCTGAGCTTCAAGCCTGAGCCTCAGCTTCCAGCTCCCAATTACCCTGACGGGGGAGCAGACAAGCCTCTCAGGCTGGTGAGTGCTGCTCGGCACTGATCCTTTGCGGGAATCTCTCCACTTGGCCCTCTGCACCCCTGTTGCTGCGCTCTCCTCCGCGGCTCCGAAGCTTCCCCCCGCCCACCCCATCTCCACCAGTGAAGGGGTTTCCTAATGTGTGGAAACATTTCCTCCTTCACAGCTCCCTCCCACTGGTGCAGGTCCCATCCCTATTCTTTTGTCTCTGTTTTGTCTTTTTTCTTTTGCCCTACTCAAGTATGAGGAGCGTTTCTTGCCTTTTGGGAAGTTTGAGGTCTTCTGCCAGCGTTCAGTAGGTGTTCTGTAAGAGTTGTTCCCCATGTATATGTATTTCTGATGTATTTGTGAGGAGGAAGGTAATCTCCACGTCTTACCCTTCTGACATCTTGAAGGTCTCCCCTATAACTATTTTAAATATATCACAACCTTTGGTAAGCATAGATAAAACTTAAAAAAAATCTAAATATAATAAAGGTAAGTAAATTTATAGATCATTCCATTATGTTGCAGGAACAATGCTACATGCTTTACAAGCATTATAATTTTTAATACTCCAAGATATCCTATAAGATAGATATCATTGTCAACATTTGACAAGTGAGGATACTGAGGCAGAGAGGATAATTTTCTATTATGTGGAGGAACTTGAATTCCAAACCCAGTACACTGGTATCCAAACCCACAATCTTACTTGTTATAATATTGTGAGATACCTAATTATTACTCTGGTCTTATTTAGACATAGGAAATTTTAAAAGATATACATAAAATCAATGATTCAATCAATAATAAAATATTAATTTAAAAGCAACACTCTAAGCATATTCTACAGTTGAGATCTTGTAATTTTAAATGTCAAATAAATTAATCCTAAACTTCTTGTAATTTACAGTAAGAAATAAAAATTGAATTGTAGAGTATTTTACTGTGGTTGTTAGATGAGTAGGGGTATCAATTTTCCATTCTCACTTTTAGTACTTCATTATGCAATAGCTTGTATCACTTTTTAATAATTCTGTGAGGGTTAATCCTATCCTTATCCTTAGAGCAAATTTCTCAATGATGGATATTGTCAGGCACTGGTAGACGAAGACCTAGGATTAATCTGTGTAAATACTGATTTACCATTTCATTTACCTGTGCCTTAATTTCCTCATCTGTAAAATTGAGACATTAATGCCTTCCTATCTTATTAAGGCCAAATTAGATAAAGGACATAAAAGTGCTTTGAAAATCATAAAGAACAATTCCAAACAGTCAGTATTGAAATAAGGGGATATATCCCAATCCCAACCACACCTGCTGAGTACCTATTAGGTACTCAATATGTTCTAATTGGCTGATGAAATCTGGGGTATAATCCTTAGCCTCTTTTATAAGATCTATATTACTACAAGCTGACTTGATCAAATAGCACTACAGGAGGCACTGGGCTTTTTGGTTTTTTTATTTCATGGCCAGAGTAAGATATCCAGAGGCCCTAAGTATTGTAAAATATGTTCTCCCTTTCCAATACTATGTAATTCAAAACAAAAACACTGTGGGAATTCCCTGGTGGTCTAGTGGTTAGGATTTGGCACTTTCACAGCTGTGGCCCAGGTTCAAACCCTGGTCAGGGAATTGAGATCCTGCAAGCCATGCAACCTAATATATATATATATATATATATATATATATATATATATATATATATATATATATATATATATATATATACTACCAAAAGCATAAAATGACTCTAAGGAAATCCACAAAATTTTGTTTTTCCTATGATGAACACTTTTACTCTTTAAAAAAAACAGTTTCCACTTCCTCAAAGATAGAATAGATATACTTTTCCCTATTTGTTCTGTTAAGTGCAACTAAAAACCCCGGATATTACATACAAAGCAAACATAAGAAGATTCTGAAATGTGCAGAGAATAAGGTAGACTGACTAGCAACCTAGGTATCTGAGGAATGAAATGGTAGTGACTTCCCCTGGTTTTCCTTTTGACTCATATATTCCATACTTGGAACTAAAGAATCTAGGAACTCAGAAACACCAACAGGTGCAGATAAAGCAAGCCCTAACAGAAGTCTGCTCTCTCCAGCCAAAGGACCAAGAAAAAGACATCCAAATACAGAAAACCTTTAGCTGCTCTAATCTAGCCAAACACCACAGTGAAAGCTGTCACAACTCCCACTCATGCTAGCAAAGGCCCAGTAGGAAGCCTACACATCCAATCTCACCAGGCTAACAAGTTGTTTCACTTCCCCTTACCCGCCATTCCCACCAGGGAGGTAACAGAAAAAACAGAATAGGGAATCAAGACTTTTATCTTCACAAATCAGTAATGAGCCCCAACCCTGACAACCATGATGTCCATGGAGACCTCTTGGGGAACTGGGATCCCTAGCCAGCAGTAGCAAGATGTCCTCACTATGGTGTCAGCAGACGTTGAGTGAAGAAACTGGATTTCTACTACCACCTAGAAATAGTGAATTCATGTCCCCACCCCTTCCACTGCTGGAGTCCAGGAAAATCAGTTAAAGCAGAAGGCTTAAATAAGATCCAGAATCTCATAACACAATGTGACAATGTCCAGGTTTCAATTTTAAATCACTCATAATACAAAGAACCAGGAAGATCTCAAACTGAGTGTAAAAAAGACAATTAATAGATGCCAACACTGAGATGACAGATATGTTAGAATTATCTGACAAATACTTTAAACACAGTTATAAGACTAATAAGTTCTATGCTTGAAAGCTGCTAAAAAAGTAGATCCTAAATGTCCTCACCACACACACACACACACACACACAATGATAACTATGTGAGGTGATAATTGTAGTAAATAACCTTATTTTAATTATTTCACAATATGTATGTGTATCAAATCATCACGTTGTACTCCTAAAATTTCCAAAATGTTATGCTAATTATATCTCAACAAATCTTGGAAAAAAATCTTGAAAACAGTGAGAGAGAAACAGGACCTCACCGATAGTGGAAAAACAATTAAAATCAGAGCAGATTTCTCATTAGAAGAAGCCAACAGGGCCAGAAGGAAGTGGCACAGTATATTTCAAGGGCCAAAAAAAAAAAAAAAAAAAAAAAAAGACTGTCAACCCATAATATTTTAACCAGTGAAAATATCCTTCATGAATGAAGGAGAAACCAAGATATCTTCAGATGAAGGAAAACAAAGAGAATTTGTTACAAGAAGATGTACCCTAAAAGAATGGCTAAAGAAAGTTTTCTAACTAGAAAGGGAAATATAAGAAGGATACTTGGACTATCAGTATGGAAAAACAAATATGGTAAGCAAAAATATGGGTAAATTCATTAGGCTTTCCTTCTCTTGAGTGTGCTAAATTATGTTTGATGTTTGAAGGAAAATTATAACACCGATGTGGTCCTAAACATATAGCAGAAATATTCAAATCAATTATATTTTAAACAGGGGAGGGTAAAAAGACATAAAAGAGGTAAGGTTTCTATACGTCACTCAAACATGTAAAGTGATGACACCAGTAGACAGTGGTAAGTTATGTACATAAAATGTATGTGTGTTTGCATGTGCGTGTGTGTACACCTAGATCAACGACTTAAAAGACTATACAGAAAGATACACTGAAAAACACTATAGATAAATTGAAACTGAATTCTGAAAAACAATCATGTAATCCACAGGAAAGAACTATAAAGGACACAGAAATGAAAAAGAGAGAGAACAAACAAAATTGATATGACAAACCTAAGCTAATATATCAATAATTACATTAAATATAAATGTTTAACATGACCAATTGGGATTTATATCAGGAATGCAGTTGTTTCAACACGTGGACATGAGTCAATGCAACAAATCATATCAAGTAGATGCAGAAAAAACATTTGACAATATCTAACATTCTTTCATGATGAAACAGTAAACAAACTAGAAAAGGGAATTATACACTCAATGTATAAAGGGAATCTGCTACAAACCAAGAGAACATTCTACTTAATGTTGAAAGATTAGATGCTTTCCCCCTAACATCAAGAAAAAGACAAGTATGTTTGTTCTTGTCAACTCTATTCAACATCGTACTGGAGGTTCTAGCCAGGGCAACTAGGAAAGAAAAAGAAATAAAAAAATCTACTTTGGAAAGGAAGAACTAAAATTATCTCTTTTTGCAGAGTGCATAATCTTGCATGTACAAAATCCTAGATAACACACACACATACACACACACACACACACTTATTACTGATAAACAAGTGCAATAAGGATGCAAAATTCAAGATCAACATAAAAATAACTTGTTATTTCTACGCATCATCTAAGAACAATCAAAAATGAAATTAAGAAAACAACTGCATTTACAATAGAATCAAAAGGAGTAAAATATTATCAAAAGAAGTGTATGACTTGTACAATGAAAAATATAGAATATTGTTGAAAGAAATTAAAGAATACCTAAATAATGGAAAGATGTCTCATGTTCATGGATGGGAATACTTAATGTTGTTAAGATGGCAATACTTCCCAGAACAATCTACAGATTCAAAACAATCCCAATCAAAATACCAACTGGATTTTTTGCAGAAATTGACAAACTGATCCTCAAACTCATATGGAGGTGTAAGTAACCCAGAATGGACAAAACACTTTGAAAAAGAACACAAAAGTTAAAGGCCTCACACTTCTCGATTTCAAAACATACTATAAAGCTACAGTAATCAAAAGAGAGTAATACTGGCATAAAGCTAGGCATATAGATCAATGCAATATTTAGAACTCACTAATAAGCCCTTACATTGGTGATAAATTCATTCATAATAATTATGATAAGATAATTTAATAAGAAAAATAGTGCTCTTTAAAAATTAGTAGAATTTCAGTTTCTTAGAACAGATTTATATAGGTTTACAGAAAAATTGATTGGAAAGTATAGAATCCACACATATCCAATCTCCTCACCCCACACACAGTTTCTCATATTATTTGCATCTTGTATTAGTGCAATTATTTTTTTTTAACATTTGGTGAATCAACTTTGATACCACTTTATTAACCAAAGTCCATGGTTTACATTAGGATTCACACTTTGTGTTGTATATTTTACGGGTTTTGTTAAATGTATAATGACTTGTTTCATCACTGTATTATATAGAATATTTATACTGCTCTTAAAAGCCCCCGTGCTCCACACCTTTGTCCCTTCCTCCTTCCCCATGAAACCTTTGTAATCAGTGATCTTTTTTACTGTCTCCATAGTTTTGCATTTTCCAGAATATCATATACTTGAAATCATACAATATGTAGCCCTTTCATACTGTCTATAACAATAGCCTTTTCAACAAATGGTATTGAGACAACTGAATATCCATACTCAAAAGTATGCATTTGTACCCCTATCTCACACCATACACAAAAATAGCTCAAAATAGATTCTGGACCTAAATGTAAGAACCAAAACTACACAAAACTTTTTTTTTTTTTTTTTTTTTTTTGCGGTACATGGGCCTCTCACTGTTGCGGCCTCTCCTGTTGCAGGACACAGGCTCCGGACCCGCAGGCTCAGCAGCCATGGCCCACGGGCCCAGCCTCTCTGCAGCATGTGGGATCCCCCCGGACCGGGGCGCTAACCTATGTCCCCTGCATCGGCAAGCGGACTCCCAACCACTGCGCCACCAGGGAATCCCATATACAACTCTTAAAAGAAAACATAGAAGTAACTACCTGAACTTGGATTAGGCAATGTTTTCTTAGATATGAAATAAAAAGCACAAATTACAAAAGAAAAATAGATAAATTGAGGCTTAAAAAAATTTAAAAACTTTTCTTCTTCAAAGAATACCATCAAGACAGTGAACAAAGAACCTGAAGAATGGAAAAAAATATTTGCAAATTTTATATTATTTGCAAATAATTATTATATATTTGCAAATTATATATTATATGAGACTTGTACCCATAAAATTAAAAAAATTAAAACCTACACAAAGGATTTCTAGAAAAAGTTCTCAGAATAGAATAAATACAAATGGTCAAAACCACCTAAAAAGACACTCATCATCATTAACCATTAAGGAAATACAAATAAAAACAATGAGTTACCATTTCACAGCCACTAGGGTGGCTATAACAAGAAGACCAACAATAACAGACAGACAAGTGTTGGCAAGAATGTAGAGAAACTGAAGCCCCCATACATTGCTGACAGGAATGCAAAATGATGAAGCCACTCTGGAAAACAGTTAGGCAGTTCTTCAAAATGTTAAACATAGAGTTACTATATGACTCAGCAATCCACTCCTAGGTATATACCCAAATAATTGAAAACATATGTCTACCCAGCAACAGGTACATAAATGTTCATAGCAATGTTATTATTCATAATAACCAGAAAAATATGGAAACAAACCAAATGTCCATAAACTGATAAATGGGGAAATAAAATGTGGTATATCTATAAAGAGGAATATTATTCATCCATATAAATTAATGATGTACTGATAAATGATACAACATGGATAAACATTATGCTAAATGAAATAACCCAGAATTAAAAGGCTACATGTTACATGATTCCATTGATATGAAATGTTCAGAACAGCAATTCCACAGAGACCAAAAGTGGTTGCCATGGGCTGGAGAAGAGGGGAATGGGGAGTGACTGCTAATTCATGTGAGGTTTCTTTTAAGGGTTATGAAAATCTTCTGAAGGTATACAGTGATGATCATTGCATAACTCTGTGAATATATTTCAAAACACTGAATTATGTACTTTTAAAGGATGATGGTATGTATATTTTATCTCATTAAAGCAGTTATGAAATATGTAAATGGTTATATACCAAATAAAAGACAGATTGGCAGAGTGGATTAAAAACATAACCCAACTATATGTTTGTACAAAAAAACCTCACTTCAAATATAATGATATAGGTAAGTTGAAATTTAAAAGATGGAAAAGATATATCAGTGGAAGTAAAGCAGGAGTGGCTATATTAATATCCAATAAAGTAGGCATCAGAGCAAAGAAAATTACCAGAGACAGAGAGGAACATTATATGATAATAAAATTATCAATCTGCCAAGATCCAATACCACTCCTCAATATATATGCCCCAAACAATAAAATTACTAAATATATGAATCAAAAACTAACAGAACTGAGAAGAGAAAAAAACAAATCCACAATTATTGTTGGATGTTTCAAAACACTGCTCTCAGTAATTGACAAAACAAGTAGAAAATTACTAAGTATAAGAGAACTCAACAACATCATCCATCAACCAGATCTAGATATCAGTATTTCTAGAATGGATCACCCAAAAGCAAGATTACACATTCTTTTCAAGTGCCCATGGGAAATATATCAAGCTAGGCCAATATCCTGAGCCATAAAAAAACTTTAACAAATTTAAAAGAATAAACGTCATACAAATTATGATCTCAAACAACAAGGAAATCAAAAGAAAAATCAATAACAGAAAGATAGAAAAAAATCTCCAAACAATTGGAAACTAAACAACACATCCGAAATAAATCATGAGTCAAAGAGAAGGTCTCAAGAAAAACACATACACTGAGCCAAATGAAAATAAAAATGCAACATGTCATAATGTATGGGACAGTAAAATACTGCTGAATTTGAATGCATCCCTAAAACAGGAAATGGTTTGAATGAATAACCCAAGTTCCTATCTCAGGAAGCTACAAGAAGAGCAAAATAGATCCAAAGAAGAGAGAGGGAATGAAATAATATAGATTAAAAGAAAAAATATATGAAATAGTAAACAGGAAAATAAACAGTCAATTAAATAGAACTGGTTCTTTGAAAATATAAATAAAATTGACAAACCTCTGACAGTACTAAGAGAAAAAGAAAGAAGACACAAATACCTGGAATGAAATATTAACAACAGGAATTAAATGGGGGATATCACTACAGAACATAACCTCAAAAAGATAATAAGAAAGTACTATGAACAACCCTACACACATAAGGTAGACAACTTTGATGAAAATAACCACTTTCTCAAAAAGCCAAAACCAGCGTAACTCATCCAATATAAAGCAGGCCCACATGATTTCACTGCAGAATTCTACAAAATGTTTAAAGAAGAAATAACATCAATTCTACACAATCTCTTCTGGAAAATATAAAAGGAGTGAAGACTTTCCAATTAATTTTTTAAAGCTAGAATTACCTTGATATCAATACCAGAGAAAGACAATACGAGAAAGAAAACTAAATAGTTGCAAAAATCCTTAACAAAATATTAGCAAATAAAATTCATCAATACATCAAAAGAATTAAACACCATGACCAAATGGGTTTCATTCCATAGATGCAAGCCTAGTTCACTATTTAAAAATCAACTGATTAATGCTATTCACCATATAAACTGACTAAAGTAGGAAAATCACATGATCACATCAGTTGGTGTAGAAAAAGCATCTTACAAAATCTAATACTCAGAATTAGATGTTGAAACCAGGAACATGGAGGACTTTCCTCAACCTGATAAGAGATTCTTTAACAAAAGAAAACAAAACAAAACAAAAACAAAAACGACAGCAACTTCTGGTTTCCAGTCTAACATATTAGGACCTGAGATGACACCACACCATATAAATAACGAGTAAAAAGCCGAAAAATCTAATAAATTAACAACTCTTCTTACAATTGTCAGAGAAGTCAGGTCACAGGACAAACTGTTTCCCTCAAAATTGGAGAGACAGATACGCAAATACAGAGACTCACAACAATTGGAGCAGAAATCCACCAGCAGAAAACTCTGTGAGAACCAGTGCCAGATAGAAAAACACAAACTGTAATTGATGAATTGCAGTAGGCTCAGTGTGGACAAGTATGAGAGTTAAAAACTCCAAGGAGACCCAATCATAGAGAGGATCCTATGCTTTTCTAAGTCTTACCCCCAAGACCTCTACCACGTCTTCACATTCAGAATCTGGGGAAAACCCTTTTATGCTTGTGGCAGTGGAAGAGGATATATAACCATTCTGAAACAATCCAGAGCATTGTGGTCTTCTTAATAATTTCTGCTCTCAGGAAAATCTATTTTACTAGAACTTAACATACCTGAGGGAAGTGTAATTCCTTACTCCAGCCTGCTTAAGCCTTTCACATGGTGGAAAAGAAATGCAATCATCTCCTGGTATCCACAGGGAATTTGTTCCAGGAAACCCATCATATACCAAAATTCACAGATGCTAAAGTCCCTTATATAAAATGGCATAGTACAACGAATACAGTTGGCCCTCCATATCCACAGGTTTGACATCCACAGATTCACCCAGCCATGGACAATAATTTCAATCCCTAGTTGGTTGAATTGTGGATGCAAAACTCACAAATTTGGAGGGCCAATTGTATATTTATTGAAAACAATCTGCATATAAGTGTACCCATGCAATTCAAACATGTGTTGTTCAAGTGTCAACTGTGCTCAAGTCCAGTTCCCTCTAGCCTTTCATGTAAGGGAAGGGGAATACCCAAAAAAAGCATCCTCTAGCTATCCTTTCTGACTTAAGGTATGGGGGGGGGAATACAGAGAAGCACTGATGAAGTTCACAGTTCAGAGGCACAGACTCAACAAAATACTGAGACCTAATCACAGATGTTTCCCCTTCCCCTAAACCTCACCAGCATACTGCTGAAGGCCTACTTAACTGGAGTTCCCTTAACCCAGCACATCATGTCCAGATTTCAACAAAAAAAAATTTAAGTTATAATAAAAGGCAAAAAACACAGTTTGAAGAGACTGAGCAAGCATTAGAACAAAAGTAAGATATGACAGGGATATCAGAATTATCAGACTGAGAATTTAAAACCACTGTGATTAATATGGTACAGGCTCTAAAGGGAAAAAACTAGACAATGCAAGAACAAGTGACTTGAATTTCACTGATGATTAGTTATTTTGAGCACCTCTTCATTTACTTGTTGGTCATTTGTACATCTTCTTTGGAAAAATGTTTATTAAAGTTCTCTTTCCATTTTTTAACCAGGTTATTTGATTTTTTGTTATTGATTTATATGTGTTCCTTACATATTTTAGATATTAATCCCTTATCAGATACACAGCTTTAAAATATTTTCTCCCATTCCATAGGTTACATTTTCATTTTGTTGATTGTTTCCTTTGCTGTGCAGAAGCTTTTCATTTTCATGTAGTCCCACTTATTTATTTTTGTTTTTGTTGCCTGTGCCTTTGATGTCATATTCATGAAATAGCTGCCAGGATCAATGTAAAGATTTTTCCCTATATTTACTTATAGAAGTTTTATAGTTTCGTGTCCTACACTTAAGACTGTAATCCATTTTGAGTTAATATTTTGTATGGCATTTTAAGATAAGGATCTACATTATTTTGCATATGGATATCCAGTTTTCTCAACAACATTTATTGAAGAGACTGTCCTGTTCCTATTGTGTATTCTTGTAGCCCTTGCCAAAGATTAGTTGACCATATATGTGTGGGTTTATTTCTAGGCTCTCTGTTCTGTTGCATGGGTTTATGTGTCTGTTTTTATACAATGCCATACTCTTTTGATTAATACTGCTTTGTAATATAGTTTGAAATCAGGAAATGTGATACCTCCAGCTTTGTTCTTCTTTCTCAAGATTGTTTTCATTATTTGGGTTCTCTTATGGCTCCATACAAATTTTAGGATTTTATTCTATTTTTATAAAAGGTATCATTGGAATTTTGATAAGGGTTACATTAAATCTGTATATTGCTTTAAGTGGTATGGACACTTCAATAATATTAATTCTTCCAATCCATGAATAAAATATACCTTTCCATTTATTTGTGTCTTCAATCTCTTTCATCAGTGTCTTATTTTTTCAAGTGTACAGATATTTCACTTACCTGGTTAAATTTATTTCTAGGTATTTTAAAATTTTTGATTCAATTATAAATGGGATTGTTTTCTCTATTTTTCAGATACTTTATTGTTAGTATACAGAAATGCAACTAATTTGTGCATGTTTATTTTGTATCTTTCAAGATTACTGAATTACTTTATTAGTTCTACCAGTTTTTTGATGAGATCTTTAGGGTTTTCTATATATAAGATTATATCATCTGCAAACAGAGACTATTTTATGTCTTCCTTTCCAATTTAAGTGTCTTTTGTTTCTCTTCCTTGCCTAATTGCTGTGGCTAGGACTTCCAGTACTGTGTTGAATAGAAGTGGTTACAGTGCGCATCCTTGCACTGTGCCTAATCTTAGAGGAATATTTTCAGTTATTCATCCTTGAGTATGAGGTTATCTGTGGGCTTATAATATATGGCCTCTGTTATGTTGAGCTACATTCCTTCTATATCAAATTTGTTGAGTTTTTAATCATGAAACAATGTTAAATTTTTAAAATGCTTTTGCTACATCTAACACAAATATACGATTTTTATCCTTCATCCTGATAATATGATGTATCACATTTATTGATTTGCATATGTTAAACTCTTCTTGCATCCCAGGGGTAAATCTCACTTGATTATGATGTATGATACTTTTCATTTGCTCTTGATTTTAGTTTGCTAGTATTTTTTGAGGATTTTTGCATCTGTGATGTAAAAAAATAATAAACAGAATCTTCAAATAATGTTAGGAGACCAGAAGGGGAAGCTCTCATACCCTGTCATGATACAGCCCAAGGAGAAGAAAGGCTCCCGTTCTTTCCTGGCAAGGCTCAGCCATTGAAAAAACATGGACTCTTTGTTTACTGTATCCTCCCAACTCCCTTTTTCTCTATATTAAGAAATGTTCTCCTTCCCTTGCCATATGGGGCCTTGCACATGCCTTGCCATGGTTGAAGACTTGAATTAAATTCTCTGCTGACCCCACATAAACCATCTTTGTTGGAGAAATATCTCTCAGTCTATTCGGTTCAGATCAACAGTGGTATAGTGTTATTTGAAAATGGACATGGATTAGTGGTAAACATATAGTGCAAACTCTAGGGCAAATACTAAAAAAAGAAAAAGAAGTATAACTGATATGAAAAGAAAGGAGAAAAGTGGAATCATATAAAATACTCAATTAAAACCACAAAAGCAGAAGAAAAAAAGTGTGGAAGACAAAAATGGGGAAAAGAATAAAGGCAATGAATAGAAAATAGTAAGAAATATGGTAGATATAAATCAAATCATACCAATAATGACTTTAACTGTGAATGGTCTAAATACTTAAAAGACAAAGACTGTCAGAGGGAATAAAAATAAGACCCATCTATATGTTACCTATAAGAAACTCACAGGAATACAATGACAATTATTCCTGAAAGATACCATGCTGACACTGAACAAAATAAGTTGGGTATAGCTGTATTAATATCAGACAGAGCAGACTTCAGATCAAGGAAAGGCATCAGTGATAAAAAAAAAAGGGCATTACAAAATGATAAAGGGGTCAACTGCCCAAGATGACATAACAATCCTTAATATGTATGCACCTAAAAACATCATCAAAATACAAGGCAAAAAGTGATAAAACTACAAAGAGAGTTAATAAATCTACTGCTATAGTTGGAGACTTCAAAACCCTTCTAATAGAAATGGACAGATTGAGCAACCAGAATATCAGTAAAGATATATTTAAACTCAACAGCACCAGCAATCAACTGGATATAATTGACATCTATGGACTTGTTCATCCAAATACAGAAAAATACACATTTTTCTGAAGCTTTCATGTAATATTAAGCAATATAGACCACATTCAGGATCATCAAAAACACCATCACAAATTTAAAATAATAGAGGTCATAATATACCCACCCTCAGGAAACAATGGAGTAATACTAGATGTCAATAACAGAAAGGTAGCTGGAAAATCCCAAAATATTTGGAGATCAAACAACACATTTCTAAGTAACACATGTGTCAAAAAAGACTCACCAGAGAAATTAAAAACATTTTGAACTAAATGAAAATGTAAACACAACTTAACATTTGTGGGATATAGCAAAAGCTGTGCTTAGAGGGAAATTTAGAGCATTGAATGTATGTACTTTAAAAGAAGAAAGACATAAAATCAGTAATCTAACCTTCTACCTTCAGTAACTAGAAAAAGAAGGGCATTTAAATCCAAAGAAAGCACAATAAAAAAAGTATTAAAAATTAGGACCTATATTAGTCCTAATTAGTCCTATATTTTAAATATACATACCAAAAATGTATAGGTGTAATTACATGTTGTCTCGGAGATGCTTCGAGATAATATGGAATAGGGTGAAGCAGGTGGGGTTATAGATAAAACATGACAGCCATCAGTTGGTAAATAATAAAGCTGGATGAGTTCATGAGTATACAAGGAACACTCACAGTATTTTTATACTTTTGTATATGTTTAAAATTTGTGATAATTGTTTAAAAACAAGACAACACTGTAGAAAACAGTTTGGCAGTTTCTCAAAGGTTAAACGTAGAGCCACCATATGATCCAACAACTCTGCTACTACCTACACTGCACATCTAAAAGAACTGAAAGCAGGGATTTGAACAAATATTTTTACACCAATGACCATAGCATCATGATTCACAATACCTACAAGGTGGAAAAAATCCAAGTGTCAATCAACCGTTGAATAACAAACTATTGTATATACACACAATGGGATTTATTAAGCCAAAAAAGGAATGGCATTTCATTACATGCTATAACATGGATGAACCTTGAAAACACTATGTTTAGTGAAATAAGCCAGGCATAGAAGGACAAATATTGTAGATTCCACTTACACGAGATACCTAGAATAGGCAAATTCATAGAGATAGAAAATAGAATAGACGTTACTAGGGCTGGTGGGAGGGAAAATGGGGTTGTTACTGTTTGACGGTTACAGAGATTTTGTTGAGGATTATGAAAAAGTTTTGGTTATAGACAGTGGTGATGGTTACACAACACTGTGACTGTATTTAATGCCATTGAACTGCATAATTATACATGGTTAAAATAAATATGATTTATGTATAGTTTACCACAATAATAAGAAATAGACTGTATGGTATTGACAAAGGTAAAGGCAAGTAGATGAATGGGAGAAAGCAGAGAATCCATGAATAGAATCATACAAATATACCCAATGGATTGTTGACAAAAGTGCAAAATCAACTCATGTGGGAATGCAGCTTTTCTACAAATGATGTTGAGCAAATGGACATTCATAGGCAAAGTGATAAAACTCTACCTAAACCTCACACCATAAAAAATAATTACCTCAATATAGATCTTATGAGAACATCTTCAGGATATCTGGCTAGGCAAACATTTCTTAGACTTGACACTGAAAGCATGATCAATAAAAGTAAAAATTAATAAACTGGACTTCATAATTTGTTTTAAAAAACCAAACTTTTGCTCTGTAAAAGGCCCTATTAGGAGGACTGAGAGACAAGTTATAGAGTGGGAGAAGATATTTTTAAGTAACATATTTGAAAAAGAACTAATATCTAAAATATATAAAAACCTCAAAACAGCAAAAAATAAACAATCCAGTTAGAAAATGGTCAAAAAAACATGAAGAGACATTTCACTGAAAAGGATATATAGATAACAGATAAGCACTTGAAAATATTTTCATTAGCCATTTGGAAAGTGCAAATTAAAACTACAATTAATAAAGCTCAGTTGGGGGATATACAAGGAAAAGATAAAACTACAATCAAATATCACTAAATACGTATAGTATGACTTAAAATTAAGAAAACAAAAATAGTGACAACACCAAATGCTGACAAGGATGTGGAAAAACAGGACTACTCATACTTTGCTGGTGAGACTGTAAAACGGTATAATTACTCGAGAAAAATTTGACAGTTGCTTAAAAATCTAAACATTCAACTACCATACAATTCAGGAATTGAACTCCTAGACATTTATCTCCAGAGAAATTGACATATTTACACAAAAACTTGTGCATGCATGTTTATAAAAGATTTAGTAATAATAGCCAAAAACTGAAAACAAACCATATTTCCTTTAAAGAGTGATTTAACTGACCATTCCATTGACTACTAACCAGCAATAAAATGAATGAACTCTTGATACAAATAAAAAACTGGATAAAAATCGCCACAGATTTCTGCTGGATGAAAAAAAAGAGGAACACAAAAGCTTACAAACTATATGATTCCATTTATATAACATACTTGAAATGATGAGTTTATAGAAATCGAGAACAGACTAATTGTTGCCAAAGGGTAAGGAGGTGGTGAGGTGGGAGGGAATTGGGTGTGGCTATAAAAGAACAGCATGAGAGATCCTTGTGGTGATAGAAATTTTCTATATCTTGTCTCTATCAATGTCAAAATTCCAGCTGTGATATTGTACTATAATGTTGTACTATAATGTTAAAAGATGTTACTATTGGTGGAAGATGCTTAAAGGTATATATGATTATTCTGTATTATTTCTTACAACTGCATGTGAACTACAATTATCTCAAAATAAATAGTTTAATTTTTAAAAGTCAAATAAAATACTATTTTCCAAAACAAATACTTTTGGGTGCCCCCAGTGTGCTAGTGTCTACTGAGTGAGCAGCACAATAGTTTTTGTTTGTTTTTTAACTTTTGTATCAAGGGCCTAAGCCATCAAAATATGCTTCAGAAATTATACATATTTTCTTTCCTTATAGTAAAATGAAACTACAACAAATACAAGGCAGATTGAGGATGATGTGAAAATGTTACACTTTGATTGTACTTAATTCTTAAAACTTCATTATAAATTTTCTAAGTCAAAGAAGGTATCATCTAGAGAATTATAATTTCTTCTAAATCATTTCTTCAGGAACCAGTAATGAAACATGATGAAGTGGCTCCATTTTCTTTGGTTCTTACAGTTTTAAAGGTCAGTCTTATGGATGATGATGCCTTACCTTACAGGGAGATGAAGGAAGCTGTGAGTTTGAAAGATTCTCTTCTTTAGTCATCCAACAGTTTTTGTCTCTCTGATTCAACTCATGACAGGAGAGTACTGTATATTAGCCTTGCTGTTTTTCTTTAGTAAAAATCCTTTCTCTTTGGGTACAACACTTGGCAATTATTTTCACTGAAAGAGTATATTTTCTTTCACCATGAGTGTTATGAATTTCTAATTAGCACATAGGAAAACAAAGAAAAGATACAGAAGCAGGAATAACGCTTAACTGGGAGCCAGATGACATGGATTTTAATCTAATCTCTTCCAATAACACTGTTGCCTGGGCCTGGACCAAATAATTTACTTTATCTTTTCTGACCTTAATATCCTTTTCTGTAAAATGAAGTAAGACTAGCTGCTCTGTAAGATCTTAGAAGATCATTTTGACTCTGAAATTCTATGAATGCTGTTAATTTTCCCCCACTAGTCTGTGTACCTCATAAACACAGGGATCATGTGTGTTTGTTCACCATTGTATTGCCAGCAGTTAACATTGTGTCTGACACATAGTAAATGCTCAATAAACATTTATTGTGTGATTCAATCACTTCTATTAAAAATATGGGAAAACAAAGCATAAGAGTATCACTACCTAGAATCTAGATTAATTTTAATGAACATTCCAGGCTAACAGAGAAACCCACAATGATATTATCTTCTTCATAAACAAACAAAACAAAAACAAATTATGATTCAATAAAGGAAAGATAGTCTTTTCAACAAATAGTGCTGAAAGAAACTGTATATCCACATGCAAACAAATGTATCTAGACACAGATATTACACCTTTCACAAAAATTTACTCAAAATGGATTATAGACATAAATGTAAAATTCTAAAACTACTAGAAGTTAATATAGGAGAATATCTAAGTGACTTTGGGTTTGTCTATGACTTATATATAGTATCAGAAGCAAGATCTATGAAAGAAGAAAATTGACAATTTAAATATCATTAAAATTAAAAAAATAAAAACTTCTCTGTGAAAGACAATACTAAGAGAATGAAAAGACAAGCCACATGCTGGAAGTAAATATTTGAAAAACATATATTTGCTAAAGGACTCATCCAAAATATACAAAGAATACTTAAAATTCAACAATGAGAAAATAAACAATCACATTTAAAAGTGGGCAAAAGATCTTAACAGACATCTCATCAAGGAAGATATACAGATGGCAAATAAGCATATGGAAAGATTCTCAATGTCATATGTCATCAGGAAATTGCAAATTAAAACAACAATTAGGGGGACGAGGGGAAGATGGCAGAAGAGTAAGACGCAGAGATAACCTTCCTCCCAACAGATACACCAGAAATACATCTACACGTGGAACAACTCCTAGAGAACACCTACTGAATGCTGGCAGAAGACCTCAGACATCCCAAAAGGCAAGAAACTCCCCACGTACCTGGGTAGGGCAAAAGAAAAAAGAATAAACAGAGATAAAAGGATAGGGATGGAACCTGCACCAGTGGGAGGGAGCTGTGAAGGAGGAAAGGTTTCCACACACTAGGAAGCCCCTTCGCAGGCGGAGACTGTGGGTGGCAGAGGGGCAAGCTTTGGAGCCGCGGATGAGAGAACAGCAACAGGGGTGCGGAGGGCAAAGCGGGGAGATTCCCGCACAGAGGATCGGTGCTGACCAGCACTCACCAGCCCGAGAGGCTTGTCTGCTCACCCACCGGGGCGGGCTGGGCTAAGAGCTGAGGCTCGGGTTTTGGTCGGAGCACGGATAGAGGACTGGGGATAGCGGCGTGAACACAGCCTGCAGGGGGTTAGTACACCATGGCTAGCCCAGAGGGAGTCCAGGGAAAAGTCTGGACCTGCCGAAGAGGCAAGAGACTTTTTCTTCCCTCTTTGTTTCCTAGGGCACGTGGAGAGGGAATTAAGAGCGCTGCTTAACGGAGCTCCAGAGACGGGCACGAGCCGTGGCTAAAAGCGCGGACACATGAGACGGCCATGAGACGCTAAGGCTAATGCTTCCACCACCAAGAAGCCTGTGTGTGAGCACAGGTCACTACCCACACAACCCTTCCGGGGAGCCTGTGCAGCCTGCCACTGCCAGGGTCCCGGAATCCAGGGAAAACTACCCCTGTTGAACACACGGTGTGCCTCAGGCTGGTGCAATGTCACGCTGGCCTCTGCTGACACTGGCTCGCCCCGCACTCCATACCCCTCCCTCCCCCAGGCCTGAGTGAGCCAGAGTTCCCGAAGCAGCTTTAACCCCATCCTGTCTGAGCGAAGAACAGTTGCCCTCCAGCAACCTACACACAGAGGCAGGGCCAAATCCAAAGCTGAGCCCCTGGGAGCTGTGAGAACAAAGAAGAGAAAGGGAACTCTCTCCCAGCAGCCTCAGAATTAAAGCTCCATAATCAACTTGATATACCCAGCATCTGTGGAATATATGAATAGACAATGAATCATCCTAAATTGAGGAGGTGGACTTTGAGAGCAAAATTTATGATTTTTTTCCCATTTCCTCTTTTTGTGAGTGTGTATGTGTATGCTTCTGTGTGAGATTCTTTCAGTATAGAAAAAATTTCTGTGAGATTTTTTTCTTTGCTTCCACCATTTGTCCAAGGGTTCTATATGTCCGTTTTTTTAAAAATTTTTTCTTAATAATCATTTTTTATTTTAATAAATTGACTTCATTTTACTTTATCTTCTTTCTTTCTTTCTTTCTTTGCTTCCTTCCCTCCTTTAGACAATGAATAACCCCAAATTGAGGAGGTGGACTTTGAGAGTAAGATTTATGATTTACTCCACTTTTCCTCTTTTTATGAATGCGTATGTCTATACTTCTGTATGAGATTTGGTCTGTATAGCTTTGCTTCCACCATTTGTCCTAGGGTTCTATCCACCCAGTTTTTCTTTTTTATTTTCTTAATAATTATTTTTTATTTTAATAACTTTATTATATTTTATCTTAATTTATTTTATTTTACTTTACCTTCTTTCTTTCTTTTTTTGCTTCCTTCCCTCCTTCCTTCTTTACTTCCTCCTTCCCTCCCTCACTCTCTCCTATCTTTCTTTATTTCCTTCTTTCTTTCTTCCTTTCTTTCTTTCTTTCTTTCTACTTCTACTAATTATTTATTTCTACTTTTTCTCCTTTTTATTCTGAGTGATGTGGATGAAAGGCTCTTGGTGCTGCAGCCAGGAGCCAGTGTTGTGCCTCTGAGGTTGGAGAGCCAACTACAGGACACTGGCCCACAAGAGACCTCCCAGCTCCAGATAATATCAAATGGCATAAATCTCCCAGAGATCTCCATTTCAACACCAGCATCCAGTTTCACTCAACGACCAGAAAGCTACAGTGCTGGACATCCTATGCCAAACACAAAAACACAAATCCACCCATTAGCAGAGAGGCTGCCGAAAATCATAATAAGTCCAAAGACACCTCAAAACACACCACTAGACATGGACCTGCCCACCAGAAAGACAAGATCCAGCCTCATCCACCAGAACACAGGAACTAGTCCCATCCACCAGGAAGCCTACACAAACCACTGAACCAACATTAGCCACTGGGGAGAGACACCAAAAACAACGGGAACTACGAACCTGCAGCCTGAAAAACGGAGACGCCAAATACAGTAACATAAGCAAAATGAGAAGACAGAAAAACACACAGCAGATGAAGGAGCAAGATAAAAACCCAACAGACCTAACAAATGAACAGGAAATAGGCAGTCTACCTGAAAAAGAATTCAGAATAATGATAGTAAAGATGATCCAAAATCTTGGAAAAATAATAGACAAAATGCAAGAAACATTTAACAAGGACCTAGAAGAACTAAAGATGAAACAAACAATGATAAAAAACACAATAAATGAAACTAAAAATACTCTAGATGGGATCAATGGCAAAACAACTGAGGCAGAAGAACGGAGAAGTGACCTGGAAGATAAAATAGTGGAAATAACAAACACAGAGCAGAATAAAGAAAAAAGAATGAAAAGAACTGAGGACAGTCTCCCAGACCTCTGGGACAACATTAAATGTGCCAATATTCGAATTACAGGGGTTCCAGAAAAAGAAGAGAAAAATAAAGGGACTGAAAAATATTTGAAGAGATTATAGTTGAATACTTCCCTAATATGAGAAAGGAAATAGTTAATCATGTCCAGGAAGCACAGAGAGTCCCAAACAGGATAAATCCAAAGGGAAATACACCAAGACACATATTAATCAAAGTGTCAAAATTTAAATACAAAGAAAACATATTAAAAGCAGCAAGGGAAAAACAACTAATAACACACAAGGGAATCCCCATAAGGTTAACAGCTGATCTCTCAGCAGAAACCCTACAAGCCAGAAGGGAGTGGCAGGACATACTGAAAGTGATGAAGGAGAAAAACCTGCAACAAAGATTACTCTACCCAGCAAGGATCTCATTCAGATTTGATGGAGAAATTAAAACCTTTACAGACAAGCAAAAGCTGAGAGAGTTCATCACCACCAAACCAGCTTTACAACAAATGCTAAAGGAACTTCTCTAGGCAGGAAACACAAGAGAAGGAAAAGTCCTACAATAACGAACCCAAAACAATTAAGAAAATGGGAATAGGAACATACATATCGATCATTACCTTAAATGTAAATGAACTAAATGTTCCCATCAAAAGACACAGATTGGCTGAATGGACACAAAAACAAGACCCATATATATGCTGTCTACAAGAGACCCACTTCAGACCTAGAGACACATACACACTGAAAGTAAGGGGATGGAAAATGATATTTCATGCAAATGGAAACCAAAAGAAAGCTGGAGTAGCAATTCTCATATCAGACAAAATAGACTTTAAAATAAAGACTATTAGAAGAGACAAAGAAGGACACTACATAAGGATCAAAGGATACATCCAAGAAGAAGATATAACAATTGTAAATATTTATGCACCCAACATAGGAGCACCTCAATACATAAGGGAAATACTAACAGCCATAAAAGGGGAAATCGACAGTAACACATTCTTTGTAGGGGACTTTACCACCCGACTTTCACCAATGGACAGAGCATCCAAAATGAAAATAAATAAGGAAACACAAGCTTTAAATGATATATTAAACAAGATGGACTTAATTGATATTTATAGGACATTCCATCCAAAAATAACAGAATACACATTTTTTCTCAAGTCCTCATAGAATATTCTCCAGGATACTTCATATCTTGGGTCACAAATCAAGCCTTGGTAAATTTAAGGAAATCGAAATTGTATCAAATATCTTTTCTGACCACAACGCTATGAGACTAGATATCTATTACAGGAAAAGATCTGTAAAAAATACAAACACATGGAGGCTAAACAATACGCTAATAAACAGCGAAGTGATCACTGAAGATATCAAAGAAGAAATTTAAAACTACCTAGAAACAAATGACAATGGAGACACGATGACCCAAAACCTATGGGATGCAGCAAAAGCAGTTCTAAGAGGGAAGTTTATAACAATACAATCCTACCTTAAGAAACAGGAAACATCTCAAATGAGCAAACTAACCTTGCACCTAAAGCAATTAGAGAAAGAAGAACAAAAAAACCCCCAACGTTAGCAGAAGGAAAGAAATCATAAACATCAGATCAGAAATAAATGAAAAAGAAATGAAGGAAACAATAGCAAAGATCAATAAAACTAAAAGCTGGTTCTTTGAGAAGATAAACAAAATTGATAAACCATTAGCCAGACTCATCAGGAAAAAAAGGGAGAACACTCAAATCAATAGAATTATAAATGAAAAAGGAGAAGTAACAACTGACACTGCAGAAATACAAAAGATCATGAGAGATTACTACAAGCAACACTATGTCAACAAAATGGACAACATGGAAGAAATGGACAAATTCTTAGAAATGCACAACCTGCCAAGACTGAATCCGGAAGAAATATAAAATATGAGCAGGCCAATCACAAGCACTGAAATTGAAACTGTGATTAAAAATCTTCCAGCAAACAAAAGCCCAGGACCAGATGGTTTCACAGGCGAATTCTATCAAACATTTAGAGAACAGCTAACACCTACCCTTCTCAAACTCTTCCAAAATATAGCAAAGGGAGTGTTGTAGTTTATTCTTATGACAGGGCCGAAAGTAAGCTCATCACATGAGATGAATTGTGCCAAAGCACAGCAGTAGAGGGCTGCCGCTCGCTCAGGCAAAACAGCGCTGTCTGTCTTGCTGTGGTAACTTTTATTAAAGCATTAGCTAGGTTTACACTTTAAGACTTGTTTTCTTAACATTTCAGAAGTGCCAAAGCAGCAACCTATATTTTTATTAATTATACAAGCAATAATTGGCTTTCGTGAGAACCTGCCGTGCTTCGTCCTTGAGGGCAAAAGCAGCACAAAGTTCCCACCATTATTTTGATTATACTGAAGTAGCACAAGGACATTTCCTTGCGCTCCCACCACTCTGATTATACTGAGGACATCTCATGGATCAGTGCCCAAAGCACTCAATGCTTCTTTGCAGGGCCCCGATTTGCCGGGGGGGCGCTAAAGGCATTCAGAACTGTTCACAACTCTGGCTTATTCGCATGCCCCCGGTTTGCCAGGGGGGCTCAAAGCAATCAGGACTGTTTGTAGTTCTGGCTTATTTGCCAGCCCCCAGTTTGCTGGGGTGGGGGGGCTCACGGGTCACGTCTCCTTTCCATGTCCTCAGTTGTTCCACTACATTTACCCCTTTTTGTTTTCTAATTTTTGTAGCATCAAGGAGAACATGGCAGCATTACTCTCGGTACTAAACTACATGGAATTATTTTGTAGCTTGTGCAGCATTAAGGAAAACACAGCAGCTTGTTGTGATGTTGTATGGCGGGTAGCTTTCATTCATCGTTGGACTACAGTTAAACATATGATTATTATTATAATGAGCATTAGCAATCCTGCAGTAGAAGCTGTTATGGCTATAATACCCATGACAGCTGTAATCAACATTCTTATAAATCTTTTACTTCTTTTTAATGCAACAGCTAAATATTGCAGAACAGCCATAGGAAGAGATTCTTGCCATTCCCTTCCAAGGGAAGGGACAGGAAACCAAAGACCTGTCCAAGCTTGTAAGATATACAAACTTTCAGTAGATATGTTAAAAGATATACTAGAGTTAATACAGGTATACAGAGAGCAATTTTTACACATTATAATACCTTGAGTCTCATTCCATACAGCTGGTCCCTTTAACAATATATAAGGTAATTTCACACAACTACGAGTATACCGAGTAACATCTTTATGAAAAATCAAACTATGATTTTTAGATTTGTTAACCATATGTCCTACCCAGGCATTAATCTTTCTCAGAGCTGCCATAAGCTTCCACAAGTCCCTTTGGATAGGATATCCATTTAAATGAGGACCAGGAGGAGAAAACCCTCCAGCATGTCATACTATGGTATCATTAATAGTATTGCTATAAATAGTGTTATCCTCTCTATGCCAGTATGAATTCTTCAAACGCTTTTTTCCTCGGGCGGAGGCAAAAGGGTTCCAATCAATTACGCTTCCCCAAGAAGTATTAACAAGAACCCGAGCCATTTCTCCTCGGCATCGAGTCCAATGGACCCAATCCGATAATCGATCCACAAGAGGCACCTGGCATGGAGGCAAATAAGGTGTGGAAACATTTTCATTAAGAGCGGAATTAGAACTTTTAAAACTATAAGCACTCAAAAGATATAACCCATGATATCTGCTTTCATTTTTGACAACACTTAACCATGCCTGATAATTCATTTTAAGGCAATGATCTCCCTTTCCCATACAAATAGGAGGTCCATTAACACCCGCAGTGTAATTTTCTATTATCCTTCCTTCTTCCGGCTTCAAAGGGCCTCTATCATCAAAAGGACCAGGCAATCATCCAGACTCATTTACATATACAAGAATTGGGGCATCCCACCAGGTAACCCCCATATTAAGAGGAGGGTTAGGAATATAAGTCCAATAAGTATGGTTAGTACAATTTATCTCATTGGCTGATATGCTTATTACCTGTGCAGACAACATTGCCAACATAGCTACAAAAAGATTGGTGCTAGTGAGGGGTTTACCCTGCGAAATGACAAGATTTTCAGCAGTGCCTGCAAACTTTTTCACTTGCCCCCAGGTCAATGAAGGCGCCTTCTTTGTTCGATCCAATGGCACACGGAATGCTCTCTTGCTCAAATCCATCTCCACAAATCCCTTCGTCATTCCCGTCACATCAAGGCTACGCTTACTTGCCATCCTGAAGCTTTATCTTCTTAGCCGGCACCCAATAGGATTCAGCTCCTGCAGAAACAAAAGCATATCCTCGGCCCCAACGAAGAACCTCGCCAGGTTCCCAAGTGTTAGTATTTTCATTTAATGTAAAAACAGGCTGCCTAAGTTCTTGTGTACTTATTTTTGTCCAATGTCTGTCAGCTGCACTAAGATCATCTTCTCCATGATTCAAAAAATTAAAAGTAAATAAAGCAAGACTTTGTACCTCATCTCCCCCTTTTTGTTTTATAAGCATTTCTTTCAAAGTGCGGTTTTGTCGTTCAATAACCACTTGTCCCGTACTGTTTCCTGGGATACCTGTAACATGCCGTATATTATGTGTGGCAAAAAAAGTCTGACAGTTTTGAGAATGATATGCAGAAGCATTATCAGTTTTTATGCTGTCAGGAATTCCCATAACAGCAAAAGGTTCTAATAAATGAGTTATTACATCATCAGCTTTTTCAGAAGATCATGGAGCTGCCCATGAGAAATGAGAGTAGGTATCTACAGAATGATGAATATATTTTAACTTTCCAAAACCAGGATATTGAGTTACATCCATTTGCCAGATAGCATTAGCAGATAAGCCTTTAGGGTTAACTCCAATATTCAAACAAGGTTGATTAATAGCAGCACATTGCGGGCATGTACGGAGAATAGTTTTTGCTTGTTTCCAAGTAAGATTAAATTTATTTTTCAATCCTCTGGCATTAGTATGATATCTATGATGTTCTGCTGTAGCTAATTGTACAGTACCCACTAAAGTATCAATAAAATCATTTCCATCTACCAATGGACCGGGTAAATGAGTATGAGCACGAATATGAGTAATATAAAGTGGTGCAGTATGTAGTCTAATTAATTATATGTTGTATTTGCAAAAATAAAGAATGCAGTTCTGATCCATTATCTGGGATAAAAGTGGTTTCAATATTTTTAACTGTAAATTCCACATACTGAGAGTCTGTAATTATATTAAGAACAATTGGATAATCTTGTAACAATAGTATTACAGTAAATAGTTTTGCTTTTTGAACTGAAACATATGGAGATTGTAACACCTTCTGATCATGACTGTTAGCATATCCTGCTCTTCCCGTTTTATTGGCATCATTAAAAAAAGTTGGTCCTATAACAGGATCTGATTGAACTATTTTTGTCAAAATCCAATGAGTCTTTTTCAAAAATTGTAAACGTTTATCAGAAGGATAATGATTATTTATTTTACCTATATAATGAGCACAGGCAATTTGCCAGTTATCCTCTAGTTGAAAAAGAGTTTGTATTTCTTTGTTTGAAAAAGGGACTATAAGTTCATGTGGGTCCCGACCACATAATTGCCTTAATCGTAACCTACCTTTAATAATAATATCAGCTATTTTTTGTACATAAGATTGTAATTTCTTTTGAGCTTTATGAGCTAAAAATATCCATTCTATGAGATTATCTTGTTGTTGTAGTAAACCAGTAGGAGAATGAGGAGTATGAAATACAATAAGTCGTAAATGATCGAGAGATTCAATCCGATCCAATTGTGCATCATGTATATGTTTTTCTATCCATTTAAGTTCTTGTTCAGCCTGGGGAGAAAGTTCACGGTGACTATTTCAAGGTCTTTTATCTAGGTATGCTTCTGAAAACATATTAATTTTTTAACATGTTTTCAGTAGCATAACCAGACAAAAGTCCCCGAACATAATTAGAATGCATCCCATATGCATTAATGGCTTCTTTTAGCATTTTTTGAAATTTTTATATCATGATGGTTATACTCAACATTTACATATCCATTTGGAAATTGATCATTAGCAGGCATAGCTTGTCTAACAATAGGGAAAGCAAAAAATGATTCAGAATATTGCTTTTCTTGTTTATTCATCTCTTCTTCCAACAATAGTCTATTAGATTCAGGTTTTAGAGGAAAGCAAAACTGATGAGAGGCTCCAACAGGATAAGCTGCTAATTCTAAAGGAGGAGCCGAAGGAATAGTAGGACATGGCTCCTGATATAAAGGAGTGGTAGTATTGCTTTTATTTTCTTCCAATATAGTCATCAAATTTTTTAACTTTGAAAGTATATCAGAATCTCATTCTGTTGAGAAAGTGGCATTTCATTTTGTTTGCTAGTCTGCTCCTAACCTTTATCATCATCAGAAAAAGCCCCTTTATCATTGGATTCCGAAAAATCCTCTCCTGTCTCAGACACAAGGGGAGGAAGAGGCGGAGGAGGTCCTCTATAGGAGACTCACTGAGCAGCCGGGCTGTAAGGAGGTCGCGGCGCGGGGGCAGAAAAGTAGCAGAGTGATCAGGAGCAGAATTCGGACGCTGAGGATGCGCCCCATTGTCACTTTCTGTTTCAAATTGTAATGGTTCCAGGGCAAGGGAAATTAATTTACAAAGAGACCAAACACGGACAGATATAGGGTCTCCATGCTGATGAGCTCTCCTTAAGGCTTGCATAACCTGTTTCCAAACTTTTAAATTCAACTGGTTATGACCAGTAGATTGAAACCAGTAACAATGTTTACGTACCAGGGCAAACAATTCATCAAAAGATTCTGGTTTCACTTTTACTCCTGAACTCCATAATAACTGTTTCAGGAGTTTAATGTATTGAAATTCTACTGAATGGGAATTCCCCATTACAGTTACTCTACTGTTGCTGAAGGTTTCGCTTACTCTGAGCAGACCAATTTCCCCTTCGGTCCCGCGATCACGGGATTACTTACCTTCAAGTCCCTGTTCGGGCGCCAAGTGTTGTAGTTTATTCTTATGACAGGGCCGAAAGTAAGCTCATCACACGAGATGAATTGTGCCAAAGCACAGCAGTAGAGGGCTGCCACTCGCTCAGGCAAAACAGCGCTGTCTGTCTTGCTGTGGTAACTTTTATTAAAGCATTAGCTAGGTTTACACTTTAAGACTTGTTTTCTTAACATTTCAGAAGTGCCAAAGCAGCAACCTATATTTTTATTGATTATACAAGCTATAATTGGCTTTCGTGAGAACCTGCTGTGCTTCGTCCTTGAGCGCAAAAGCAGCACAAAGTTCCCACCATTATTTTGATTATACTGAAGTAGCACAAGGACATTTCCTTGCGTTCCCACCATTCTGATTATACTGAAGTAGCACAAGGACATTTCCTTGCGCTCCCACCACTCTGATTATACTGAGGACATCTCATGGATCAGTGCCCAAAGCACTCAATGCTTCTTTGCAGGCCCCCGGTTTGCCAGGGTGGGGGATGCCCAAAGCTTTCAGAACTGTTCACAACTCTGGCTTATTCGTATGACCCTGGTTTGCTGGGGGGGCTCAAAGCAATCAGGACTGTTTGTAGTTCTGGCTTATTCGCCAGCCCCCAGTTTGCTGGGGGGGGACTCATGGGTCACGTCTCCTTTCCATGTCCTCAGTTGTTCCACTACAGGGAGGAACACTCCCAAACTCATTCTACGAGACCACCATCACCTTGATACCAAAACCAGACAAGGATGTCACGAAGAAAGAAAATTACAGGCCAGTATCACTGATGAACATAGATGCAAAAATCCTCAACAATATACCAACAAACATAATCCAGCAGCACATTAAAAGGATCATACACCATGAACAAGTGGGGTTTATTCCAGGAATGCAAGGATTCTTTAATATACGCAAATCAATCAATGTGATATACCATATAAACAAATTGAAGGAGAAAAAAACATGTGATCATCTCAATAGATGCAGAGAAAGCTTTTGACAAAATTCAACACCCATTTATGATAAAAACCCTGCAGAAAGTAGGCATAGAGGGAACTTTCCTCAGCATAATAAAGGCCATATATTACAAACCCACAGCTCACATCGTTCCCATGGTGAAAAACTGAAAGCATTTCCACTAAGATCAGGAAGAAGACAAAGTTGCCCACTCACACAACTCTTATTCAACATAGTTTTGGAAGTTGTAGTCATAGCCATCAGAGAGGAAAAGGAAATAAAAGGAATCAAAATCAGAAAAGAAATAAAGTTGTCACTCTTTGCAGATGACATGATACTATACTTAGAGAACCCTAAAGATGCTACCAGATAACTACTAGAGGTAATCAATGAATTTGGTAAAGTAGCAGGACACAAAATTAATGCACAGAAATCTCTGGCATTCCTATACACTAATGATGAAAAATCTGAAAGTGAAATCAAGAAAACACTGCCATTTACCATAGCAACAGTAAAATAAAATATCTAGGGTAAACCTACCTAAGGAGACAAAAGACCTGTATGCAAAAATTTATAAGACACTGCTGAAAGAAATTAAAGATGATACAAATAGATGGAGAGATATACCATGTTCTTGGATTGGAAGAATCAATATTGTGAAAATGACTAAACTACCCAAAGTAATCAACAGATTCAATGCAATTCCTATCAAACTACGACTGGCATTTTTCACAGAATTAGAACAAAAATTTTCACAATTTGTATGGAAACACAAAAGACCCCGAATAGCCAAAGCAATCTTGAGAACAAAAAAATGAAGCTGGAGGAATCAGGCTCTCTGACTTCAGACTATACTACAAAGCTACAGTAATCAAGACAGTATGGTACTGGCACAAAAACAGAAAGATAGAGCAATGGAACAAGATAGAAAGCCCAGAGATAAACCCACACACATATGGTCACCTTATCATTGATAAAGGAAGCAGGAATATACAGTGGAGAAAGGACAGCCTCTTCAATAAGTGGTGCTTGGAAAACTGGACAGGTACATGTAAAACTACAAGATTAGATCTCTCCCTAACACCATACACAAAAATAACCTCAAAATAGATTAAATACCTAAATGTAAGGCCAGAAACTATCAAACTCTTAGAGGAAAACATAGGCAGAGCACTCTATGATAAAAAGCACGGCAAGATCCTTTTTGACCCACCTCGTAGAGAAATGGAAATAAAAACAAAAATAAACAAATGGGACCTAATGAAACTTCAAAGCTTTTGAAGAGCAAAGGAAACCATAAACAAGACCAAAAGACAACCCTCAGAATAGGAGAAAATGTTTGCAAATGAAGCAACTGAGGAAGGATTAATCTCCAAAATTTACAAGCAGCTCATGCAGCTCAATAACAAAAAAACCAAACAACCCAATCCAACAATGGGCAGAAGACCTAAATAGACATTTCTCCAAAGAAGATATACAGACTGCCAACAAACACATGAAAGAATGCTCAGCATCATTAATCATTAGAGAAATGCAAATCAAATCTACAATGAGATCTCGTCTCACACCTGTCCGAGTGGCCATCATCAAAAAATCTAGAAACAATAAATGCTGGAGAGGGTGTGGAGAAAAGGGAACACTCTTGCAGTGCTAGTGGGAATATGAATTGGTACAGCCACTATGGAGGTTCTTTAATAAACTACAAATAGAACTACCATATGACCTAGCAATCCCACTACTGGGCACATACCCTGAGAAAACCATAATTCAAAAGTGTCATGTACCAAAATGTTCATTGCAGCTGTATTTACAATAGGCAGGAGATCAAAACAACCTATGTGTCCATCATTGGATGAATGGATAAAAAATATGTGGCACATATATACAATTGAATATTAGCCATGAAAAGAAATGAAATTGAGCTATTTGTAATGAGGTGGATAGACCTAGAGTCTGTCATACAGAGTGAAGTAAGTCAGAAAGAAAAAGACAAATACCGTATGCTAACACATATATATGGAATTTAAGAAAAAAAATATCATGAAGAGCCTAGGGGTAAGACAGGAATAAAGACACAGACCTACTAGAGAATGGACTTGAGGATATTGGGAGGGGGAAGCGTAAGCTGTGACAAAGCGAGAGAGAGGCATGGACATACATACACTACCAAACGTAAGGTAGATAGCTAGTGGGTAGCAGCGGCATAGCACAGGGAGATCAGCTCGGTGCTTTGTGACCGCCTGGAGGGGTGGGATAGGAAGGGTGGGAGGGAGGGAGACGCAAGAGGGAAGATATATGGGAACATATGTATATGTATAACTGATTCACTTTGTTATAAAGCAGAAACTAACACACCATTGTTAAGCAATTAGACTCCAATAAAGATGTAAAAAAAAAGAAAGAAAAACAACAATTAGATACCACTATAAACCCATATTAAAATCGTCAAAATCCTGAACACTGGCAGTACCATATGCTAGTAAGGATGGCGAGCAACAGGCACTTCCATTCACTGGTGATGGGAATGCAAGAGGAGTGCTATTCGGAAGACAGTTTGGCAGTTTCTTACAGAATTAAACTTATTTCACCACATGATCAAGCAATCACACTCCTTCGTATTACCCAAAGGATCTAAAAACTTATGTCCGTGCAAACCTATACATTGATGCTTCTAGCAGTTTTATTCAAATTGCGATAACTTGAAAGCAACCAATATATACTTCAATAGGTGAATGGATAAACAAACTGTTAGACATTAATAAAAGAGAGAGAGCTATCAAACTACCAAAAGACATGAAGGAATTTTAAAAGCATATAGCTAAGTGAAAGAAACCATTCTGAAAAGGCTGCATAGTGTATGATCCCAACTACATGGCGTTCTGTAAAATACAAAAGTATGGAGATCAGTGATTGCCAGGAGTACAGTGCTTGCCAGGGAAGGATGAATAGGTTGAGCACAGGGTTTTTTTTTTAAGGCACTGAAACTTTTCTGTATGATTAAAATAATGATTAACAAAAGTCATTAATATGTTTGTCAAAACCCATAGAATGTGAAGCACAAATAGAAACCCTAATGCAAACAAATGACTTTAGTTAATAATAATGGATTAATATTGACTCATCTATTGTAACGAATGTACCACACTAATATAAGATGCAAATAACAGGGGAAATTGTGTGTTTGGGAGAGGGAATATGTGGGACCTCTCTGTACTTTCTCATCATTTCTTCTGTAAACCTAAAGCTGTTCTAAAACTATTTTATTATAAATTAATTTTGAAATCTATTAATTTAATTTATTAAATTGAATTGATTAATAGATGTATGAATTCTTTAAAAAGTCAGTGTGATAGTTTGTGATTTAGCCTCAAGTTTAACTGATTCAATGGGGTTCATTTACTCACATAAAACCTTAGAAATCATGATTTTTGCTTAGTAATTTTTGGCAATGTTTTTCCAATAATATGCTCAGGTCCCTGCACTGACTATAACTGTAATTTTGTCAGTTATTTTAATACATCAATGGCATACATATTAAATATTTTCCAAATAGTATTCATGACTGTGAACTTTACAGACTTTCAAAGAGAATGAAAAATCTACCTTTTCTGTAATCTACATTTAATTAACTGCCTTATAAACCAATGTCTTCATTTGGTATCTTCTCAGAAAATTTTGAAGCTTCTCTCCACTCGGAAGCAACAGTGATTATTTACTCCTCCATGGAAAGGCCACATGAGCTCTCAGAAAGTGTGCAAATGAAAGGATCTTGAAAGCCACGAATTTAGTTTAGACAGGAAGTGAAGTAAAATAAACTATTACACATTTGTAAATACCATTTGTATATTGTTAAAGCAATATTCTTACTCTACCAATTCTTAGTAGTAAGAATATTGCTCTACCAGCCATCTTGCAACAAACACAAAGTGTTATATATTGTTTAATATTATTTAATAATTTTTTATTATTTAATACAGGAGAAATCTGCAAAACCATTTGGAAATGAACTTAAATAGAAGCTTATTTGAGAAGATGAAGTTTTACAGGATTAACCTGAGGATATTTTATTTCCTTAAGCATACTTGGATGAATTGTATAGTGGAATATATAAAGTGGATTCATTAATGTTGTTATGAGTTTCAAAGCTATTTTCAGTATTTTAGAAAACTTAACAGAAATCAGACATTTAGATGTAATAAAGATACACAGGTATACTAAAAGCCAAATTTTTTGTTTTAAGTTGAATTTATATTAACTTACTATGGTTGCACCTTACTGATCAAATGTTGTGGACAGAAATCATGTTGGCTTATAACAACTGACACAATTATTTAATAAATGTATTTTTGGTTAAAAACATATTTTACTATATGGGGACCTTGGAGAAAAAACAGATAATAAGAGGAATCTTAATGGTGAAAAATGTTAACAACCATTTCCTTAGACTAGAAAAGGGGGAAGAATATGTTGGAAATAGACTTATAAAAAACACGTTAAGGAGTGGAATATTTCTAAAAATGCAAACTGTCTTTCAATCACAATTTGTGCCAATTCTCTATGTATGGTGTTAAATGTATAGCATACCTTGACAGAGCTCCGAATAAGTTCCTTCTTACTGGGTGTGGTGTCTGGTATAAGGGCTTAATATATGGCTTTAAAAATGTACAACAAAAGGACCATACAGAAATGTAAATTTATTGTCTATTTTCTCCTGTGATTCCCTTCGTACATTCACCAAAACAGTGCAAGATTTCCCAAGCAGAAAATCAGCGCTAAAAGCCCCACAATATTCTTGTTGCCTGTTAGCATCAAGACTGTGCCAGGGACTTCTCTGGTGGCGCAGTGGTTAAGAATCCGCCTGCCAATGCAGGGAACATGGGTTCGATCCCTGGTCTGGGAAGATCCCACATGCCGCGGAGCAACTAAGCCTGTGTGCCACAACTACTGAGCCTGTGCCCTAGAGCCCACAAACCACAACCACTGAGCTCATGCTCCACCACTACAGAAGCCCACGCACTCTAGGGCCTGCATGCCGCAACTGCTGAGCCCGTGTGCTGCAACTACTGAAGCCCGCATGCCTAGAGCCCATGCTCTGCAACAAGAGAAGCCACTGCAATGAGAAGCCTGCGCACCACAACGAAGAGTAGCCCCCTCTCACCGCAGCTAGAGTAAGCCCGTGTGCAGCAATGAAGACCCAATGCGGCCAAAAAAAATGACTGTTCTAAAGGAAAAAAATATTAGGCAAGTGTGTATTACATGGTGATATTAATTATAAGTGATTCTGAGAAGAAAAACATACTTTTATGAGAAATGCTGAAGTCATTGATATTAAAGAATAATTAGTAATAGGACCAAGGACAGAGAAAGTGGAGTACTCATGACAGTTACAACAGGTAGGAAGAAGGAGAGAGAGATTAACCTTAAACTGAATAATCAGGACCACCCCCTCTGATACCCTCCTATTGCTTTGCCCACCTTAAAAACTACTAATGTTATCACAAAAGTGTATTAACTCCAAAGCTAGGATTGGCTCTAAAAATTGTATTACTATTATTTTACATGTTTTTGTATTCTCTAAATTTTGGTGCCCTGGGGGAATAATCTCATTTATACACCCTATTTATGGCTTGATTAGCTCTGGTAGGTCAATTTTACCCAATTTTTCAAAAGGCAACTTAATCCCAATGTCTTAAGTAAATCTCAAGAGCTCTGATGTTTGAATGTTAAATTGTGATGTCTAGAGTAAACTATAAGTACTATTTGAAATCACTGGTGAAGGGAGATCAAACAGGTATTTTTGTGAGTCACCATATGGTGATCACAGTAAATTAAACAAAGTCACTGAATGTTATAATGGGAAAAAAAAGGTTTCATGGAAGGGATAGGTTTCGAGCTTGACTAATGAGTCATATTAAATGAATGGAGGCCATTTCATGTGAGGGGAGTAATGAATCAAAGCACAAACTTCACAAGTATTTTATGAAGAGAATAAGCAATGTATCAGTAGGCTGGAATCCATTCTGGAATGAGCACTGGTCACGTATTATTCAAATAACATCTTAGGATTGGCATTTAAAATTAACCTAAATTTTCAAATATGGTTTGCATATCTTTAATAGGTCTCTCTCTCTCTCTCTCTCTCTCTCTCTCTCTCTCTATATATATATATATATATATATATGTATGTATATATGTGTGTGTGTATCTCACATGGAAAACTAAATTTTAAACTAACTAAACTTTAAAGCATGTGGGATTATGTCTTATCCCAGGATAATATTTTTAAAGAATTGACTGTTATTTAAATTTCATACACTACTAATCAAAAGCTATCAAAAAAGAACAATGTGTGTGGTTTTAAAAGCACTAGAATTCAGAAAAACTGGATTCTAAACACAGCTCTGCCACTACCCACCACCCAACTCAAAAGATGTGTGAACATTCTGAGCTTCAGTTTCTATATCCATAAAAATAAGTAAGTTGAACTAAAATATCTCTAAGATTTCTTCTAGCACTGGCATTCCATGTATCTGATTTGCTATTCCTCAATATTGATACCAAAAAATATGGAGGCTATAAAAATTTTCTAATTTGCATTTTTATAATTTTTAATCTATTAATGGACTTTATGATAAAAGTTATATAATCTCTAAATGGAATCTACAGTTTCCACAGTTCTATAATGTACATTCTTCTCATTAAAGAGGAGAAAGCACTACAGCTTCTCAGAGATAAAGTCTTTGTGATTCATACATTCATGTTGTATAACTCCTGAAAATAAAAATGGCTCTCCTATTCTAGTTGCAATTACTTGGGAATAATAGGTTTGCTCTCCTGGAACAGGAAACCACACTTATTCAAAATCAAATAATTGCTATCCATATTTATTATAGGCAATCTCTATGCTGTTAAACAAAAGGAGAGTACCCTCATTTCAAAAGCCAATAATTATTTCACCTCTATCTTCAAAGCCTAGTAGATTGGTATCTCAGTATGGCATGATATAAAAGCAAACTGACACTTAACTACATAAAGTAGTTATTCTAGATTAATTGAGGCAAGCAGAGATCTCCACCACCTGCAAATATGGGATATTTTTTCATTTCCTTACTGCCTCAACCCCAATGCATAGAATTGGTGCAGGCCAATGAGCATGATTTCTCTTCCAATATTATTATGGTGCACCATGCCCACTTGCCTGTCAATTTCAGATTATTAATGAATGAACAACATTGATTTGTCAATATAATCAACAATTATGCACTAACATTATATCACTGTAAAAACAAATACAACTTGAAGTTTTAAATTCTCATTTCTCTCTCCTGGTCCCAGAATTGAATTTATTGTTTCCAAATAAGGCTTCTCTTTACCCTGTCTCATATTACTAAGACTTGGCATTTTGTGTCTCAAGATTTTCAGGTTCTGTAACAATTAAGAAATGTATACATACAAGTTAGCACTTGTCAACTCCTGTGTGTAATATTTTTAACAGTCTGCAAACAAAATTCCATTTGTTGACAAGTTTGTTTAATGACTGTATTACAGTATTTTGTGCTCATATTAATATAAAAGGCTTACTATTGTATGATGTCATTTTAACACAGCTGGCAAATATTTCCTTTTTTCTCCTGCTTTCTCATATTTACAAATAATCACCCCAGTACCTGTTTAGCTCCATTCACATGCAATATGTATTACACTAGCGTACAAGTAAGATTTTCTTTGAAAAAGTAGGTCTTGCCTTTATAGTCTCACTTAGACAATGAAATGGAAAGAACAGTAAACCTGGAATCAGAAGACCTGAGTTCTGATCTCTAGTTATCTTATGCTCCCATGACAACTCAGTTAATATTCTGAGCCTCAGTTTCCTCTCTACTAAGAAAGGCTGATCACTAGAGCAAATGAACAAAAAGCCTTGGCAGGAAAAAGTCAAACTACTATAGGTGCACTACAAATAAGTTAGTGCCAAATCTTTAGAACTTACACTGACTGGTGGTACACAAAGTATAGTATATATATATGGTCCAGCTATTATAATTACTTAATTAAAGGGGAAACTTAGAAGCAGAGTTCATGACTATGAGTGAGTGAATATTTCTCTTTTCTTAATTAAACTCTTTGACAGATATATAGATGATGGATTAGATTAGTTAGATGATAGATAGATAGATAGATAGATGATAGATAAATGATAGAGATATAGAGTTCCACAAGCAGTGTCTCACATAATCTTCACAAATCTATGTAACATTAGTATTATCCCTGTTTTAATGGGTGGTAAAATTGAGACTCAGAGGGGTAAGTGACTAGTCCAAGATGACACAATTATATACGATTAGAAGCCCTTTCCACAAGTTCCTATCACCTCAAGCACTTATAATTATTTGCAAAGTCTTACAAATAACATTTTAAATTAGTTTGCATGGCAATAAAAACAAACAGCTGAAAACTAAAGTGATCCCTGTCATTTCTTTTTATTCCATCTAATGCAATATTTAGCTTATTTCTAGATGTTTCACTAAACTTTTGTATGCCAAGAATTATAAAAGTGACAAACGGATATTTGGGATAGATTTCTCTCTTGTATCTTACATGAGGAATAAAAATATAGAGCTATTTAAAATAACAGATTTGTGATCTAACATCTACATATAACAAGGAGTCTACAGGAAATATAGGGAACAAATTAATATGTTACAAGATTCTATAAGGATGAAAATCAGTTGATTCAACACCAAAAATTTGCAATAAAAAATGAAATAGAGATGCAACATAGATTAAAAGAGACGTCAGTCAATGGCAAATATGGGCTTTATTTGGGTTTCTATTTACACAAACAAGCTAAACAATTTTTGTAAGATAATTGGTAAAATGTAAACAGTGAGTAACTATTTTAAAATAGTAAGAATGACTGATAATTTTAGGTGGAATGGTATTATAGTGCTGGTGAAACATTTTAACCATAACTTAATTATTGAAGCTAAATGATGGGTGTTTCCAGTTTCATTATACAATTGTCTCTACTTTGTATACATTTGAAATATCCACAAGTTAAAAAATAAAAACATTAGATTTGGGTTTTAAGGGAAATTGATTGTCAAAAGATACAAATATATGCCACTGCTGAACATCCTTTATTCTCAAAGTAATTGTAAAATTAGTAGTTGCTTGTCATTACTTACATTCTAAAGGTTACTGCTGAGTCTTAATGAAGTGACATGACTGTTACAATGTGTTGCAGAATGTACCTTATTAGAGTGAATATAAATCCACTAGAAATCTACTAAAAGTGATAAATCATGCCAAGCTGATACTTCCCCTACCACCACAAAAAATAATCTACATGAAATTCAGTAGACACGTTTTACTAAAAAAAATTATAGGCATCATTCATTTATGGAATTAGCTAAAGAAGCCTATATCTGAATCTCCCCCCACACACTCATCTTCCCACACACTCCCTTTTCTCCTCATTTTTTACTTTAAAGTGAAAACAAACAAAAACCAATATGAAACAGTCCTCTGTAGAGTTAAAACTTCTTCAGAATTCATTAGCTGTTTATCACCTTGGATGACAAAAGGGAAGCCTAAAACCAATTGTCCTCTGTATCACTTTTCTTAAACGTTCTAGTTAGTCAGTCCCCTGGTAGTGTGTACAAATATTTATGCTGTTAATTATACTATATTGGTTTTTCATTTGAATCATCAACTCAGGCAATTCTTAACACTTATTCAAACACTCCAGTACCTCCTTGAAAAGCAGTGCTATGATTCCTCAGTTAGCTACTTTTGACTATTTTTGCTTCTCTATGAAAAGAGTAGCTCTTTCAATTCAATTCAAATCTAGATTTAAAGAAATAGTTTTCTCCCCCTGAAATGCTGTATTTTTTTCACTGCTGCTATTATTCTCTAGCATCAAACTTTCCTCCAACCTTCCTTCACTAGAGACTTTCCTTGTATTTAAACATTGCTTATGTAGCCTTACAAATAAAAGCCAAGAAAAGCAAACTTCATGAAAATTTTTATTTTACAGTATTTTCAAATTCTTGATATTGCTTGCCTACTTCCTGCTCGCTATGCCATCCTCATCTATATATTTTCTATTCTCACAAAAGTAGACTCCATAAACCATGAACAAGGTTATGCATTATAACATATTTATATATGTCTTTCAATCCCCAAAGTGGAAACTCCTGCCTAGGATCCTATTACATGCAACACACATTACATGTAAATACATGTAGTAGGCTGAATAATGGCACCATAAAATATCCACATCCAAAACCCTGGAACCTGTGAATGAATGGCAAAAGGGACTTTGCTGACATGATTAAGTATCCTGATATGGGAATATTCTGGATTATCTGAGTGAGCCTTAAGGTAATCACAAGTGTCTTTTAAGATGGAAGGAGAGGGAGATAAAATAGTAGGAGATGTGACAATGAAAGCAAGAGGTTGGAGTGATGTAGCCAAGGAATTTAGGAGGCCTCTAGAAGCTATAAAATGCAGGGAAACAGATTCTCCCCTTAGAGCCTCCAGAAAGAGTCAGCCCTGCTGACACTTTGACTTCGCTGCAGTGAAACTGAATTTGGACTACTGACCTCCATAACTGTATTATAATAAACTTGGGTTGTTTCAGTCCACCAAGTCTGTGGTAATTTGTTACAGTTACCATAGAAAACTAATATGATATACATTTAAGAACTATACTTATGAGAACTAGTTACCATTTGGGAAGTATAGAGAACTATAAAGTAATGACCAAAAGAAAAAGAAAAGATGCAGAGTGAAGTCAGCCAGATGGCATAATAGGAAGCCCTGGACCCTCCTTCCCCTCATGAGCACACTGATTCAACAATTCATGGACAGATTTCCATTGTGAGAAACCCATAAATTAACTAAAGAGGCTCTAGCACCATGGACAGGAACAAAACCAGCCACATTGAACCTAGTAGGGAAATTCCAGATATCTTCTTGCCATAATCCCTGCCACCAGCACAGTACCATATGATTGAGATAAAACCACCCAGCTCCCAGCTTCTCCGTGGGGTAGGAAAAAGGTGTACCATATATCCAATGCCCCAACTTTTCCATGGGTTCCCCAGAGAACTGACTACTGTCTAGCCTGTCTCAGATTACTGAAGGGACAAGGGACACGGCATATTCTAGCCACTCAGTGCCAGTGAGAACAGACACAGCAGTTTGGACTGATGGTCACCATAACTAATACCCCAGCTCAGCAAAGAGCAAGCAGTTGAAAAACCCCAGCTCCCAGCTTCTCCCTGGAGAGGGAAAGAGGTACATTAAATGTCTTATGCCTCAACTATTCTGGGGGCTATCAAGAAGACTAGCATCTGTCAAACATGTCTCAGATCACTAATGGGACATGGGACACATCATACTCTAGTCACCCAGGACCAGTGAGAAAAGAGATGGGGTTTCAGTCTGGCAGTCCCCATAGCCACTCCCTGGCTCAACAGAGTGAGTGGGAAAAAAAACAGCTCCCATCTTACTCCTGGTGAAGGAAATAGGTGTACCATGTGTCAAAAATTACAACTTTCAAAGGGACCACCCAGAGGACTGACATCTATATATCTGTCTTGAAATGCTGGGACCTGGCATAACTCTAGCCACTCAGGGCCAATGAGAACGGAGATGGTAGTTCAGGCAGTCTCCATAACAATGCCCCTGGCTCAATAGAACTGGACAGATGAAAAACCTCTGCTCCCAACTTTTACTTGAGGGAAAATGGTGCACTGTACATCCAACAACTGAACTTATCTGGAGGCTGCCTGAGGAACTGACTTCTTCTTCAAGTCTTGCTTGTCACAGATTACTGACAAGACTTGGCATACTGTAGTCACCTGGGGGCTGCTAAGAACAATGAAAGAATGTTGGACTAGCAAAAAGTTTGAGAGCTCTTGAAAATCTCTAGACAGGCAGACTGGTGGGGGTTTCTCTGGTACAAAGCCAGTCTGAAGAATAGGAGGAGTGGCTGTTTTTTTAAATGTACAAATACCAACAGAGTTATAGAAAATGAATAAACAGGGAAATATTTTCCAAACATAAAATATTCCAAAGGGAACAAGAAAATAATCCAGAAACTGAACCTAATGAAACAGATATATAATTTCCCTGACTGAATACACAAAATAACCATCAAAAAATGCTCACTCACCAAAGTGAGGAAGGCAATGCATTTAAAAGTAAGAATTTCAACAAAAATATATAAAACTTTTAAAAGTACTAAGAAGAAATCATAGGACTGAAAAATACAATAATTGACCTGATAAGTTAACTAGAGGGTTTTAACAGCAGACTACATCAGGTGAAAGAAGAATTAGTAAACTCAAAAGTAGGGCAATGAGACTCAACCAATAAGAAGAGCAAAAAGAAAAAATAAAAAGGAGTGAAGATAGCTTAAGGGACTTATGGGGCACCATTAAGCAGACCAATATTCACATTACAGGGGATCCAGGAAAAGAGAGAAAGTTGCAGATAGCTTTTTCAAAGAAATAATGGCTGAAACTTCCCTAACATGGGGGAAATATACTCATCCAGATTTAGGAAGCCTAGAAAATTACCAATAAGACAGATCCAAAGAGACACAGAACAAGGCACATTAAAATTAAACTGTCAAAAGATAAAGACAAGTAGAGAATCTTAAAATCAGCATGAGAAAAATAACTTGTTTATTACAAGGGAACCCCCGTTAAGACTATCAGCAGATTTTTCAGCAGAAATTTTGAAGTCCAGAAGTGTGTGACATGATAAATTAAAAGTACTGAAAGAAAAAAAAAAAACAGTCAAACAAGAATACTCTTCCTGGCAAAGCTGTCATTCAGAATTGAAGGAGAGATGAAAAATTTTCCAGACAAGCAAAACTTGAAAGAGTTCATAGCCACTAGATTAGCCTTACAAGAATGTTCAAGGGAATTATTCAAGCTGATGGAAATATACTAATTAGTAACAAAGAAAAAATAAAAGTATAAATATACTGGCAAATGTAAATATGGAGTTAAATTCAGGATACTCTAATGTTTTAAGGGTGGTGGGTGAATCACTTGTAAGCTAGTATGTAGGTTGAAAGTTAAAAGTAGTAAACAAATCTAGAGCTACAATAATTTATCAATGAATACAGAAAGTAAAAAGATGCAAACTTTAACAGCAAAAACATAAAACATGGGGGCAGAGTAAAAATATACAGCTCCTGTATGCATTCAATCTTCAGTTGTCATTAGCTTAAAATAGACTATAATTAATATAAGTTGTTTTATGTAAGCCTCATGGTAACCACAAAGCAAAAATCTGTAACAGATACAAAGAGAAAAGAATATCAGCATATCACAACAGAAAATAGTCAAGTCACAAAGGAAGAGACAAAGAGAAGAAGAAAAGAACAAAGGAATTACAAAACAGCCAAAAATCAATTAACAAAATGGCAATAAGTATACACCAATCAATAATTACTTTAACGTAAATGGACAACATTCTCCAACCAAATAACATAGAGTGGAACAATTAATGAATCAATGAAGAAATCAAGAGAAATTTTAAAAAATACCTGGAAACAAATGAAAATTAAATATAACATGCCAAAATGTATGGGATGCAACAAAAGCAGTTCTAAGAGGGAAGTGCATAGCAATAGATGCCTACCTCAAAAAAACAAACAAAAAGACTCAAACAAAAAGCCTAATTTTACACCTCAAAGACATAGAAAAGGAAGAACAAACAAAGCCCAAAGTTAGTAGAAGTGAGGGAATAACAAAGATAAGAGCAGAAATACATTAAATAGAGACAAAAAAGACAATAGAAAAGATGAATGAAACCAAGAGCTGATTCTCCAAAAAGATAAACAAAACTGATAAACTTTTCGACAGACTTGTCAGGAAAAAAAAGCAGAGAACTCATATAAATAAAATCAGAAATGAAAGAGGGAAGGTTACAACTGACATCACAGAAATACAAAGAATCATACGAGACTACTCTGAACAAGTATACACCAACAAATTGGACAACCTAGAAGAAACAGATGAATTCCTAGAAACATACAACCTTCCCAGACTGAATCATGAAAAACAGAAAATCTGAACAGACTTATTACTAGCTAGGAGATTGAATCAATAATCAAAAACTTTCCAACAAAAAACGCCCAGGACCAGATGGCTTCACTGGTGAGTTATACCAGTATTTAGAGAAGAATTAATAACAATTCTTCTCAGTCTTTTTCAAAAGTAAAAGAGGAAGGAACACTTACAAACTCATTCTATGTATCCAGGATTATCCTGACACTAAAACCTGACCAGGACACAACAAAACAAGAAAACTACAGGTAAAAATTCCTGATGAACATAGATGCAAAAATCCTCAATGAAATATTAGCCAAAAAATTCAAAAATAAATTAAAAGATCACACACTATTACCAAGTGGGATTTTATTCCAGGGATGCAAGCATGTTTCAACAACCACAAATCAAACAGTGTGATATACAGCATTAACAAAATGAAGGATAAAAATCATATGATTGCTCAATAGATGCAGAAAAAGCATTTGACGAAGTTCAATATCTATGATAAAAACCCTCAACAAAGTGGGTATAGAGGGAATGTACCTCAACATAATAAAGACCATATATGACAAGCCCACAACAAACATCAGACACAATACTGAAAAGCTGAAAGCTTTTCCTTTAAGATGCAGAACAAGCAAAGGATGCCCACTCTCACCATTTTTATTCAATGTAGTATTGGAAGTCCTAGCCAGAGCAATTAGGCAAGAAAAAAATAAAAGACTTCCAAATTAGAAAAGAAGATGCAAAATTGTCACTATTTGCAGATACTCGATACCATTACATATAGAAAGTCCTAATGATTCAAGCAAAAAACTGATCCAATAAATAAATTCAGTAAAGCTGCAGGATAAAGAATCAATGTACAAAATATCTGTTGAGTTTCTATACACTAATAACAAACTCTCAAAAAGGAGAAATTACAAAAATCCCACTTACAATTGCATCAAAAATAGTAAAATACCTAGGAACAAATTTAACCAAGGAGGTGAAAGCCCTGTACACTGAAAGCTATAAGGAGTTAATGAAATAAGTTGATGAAAACACAAATAAATGGAAGATATTCAGTGCTCATGGATTAGAATAATTAATATTGTTAAAATGGTCATACTACCCAAAGCAATCTACAGAATCATTTCAATCCCTATCAAAATTCCAAAGATATTTTTAACAGAAATAGAACAAACAACCTTAAAATTTGTATGGAACCACACACAGAGAAAACAATACAGAGCAATCTTGAGACAGAAGAATAAAGTTATAGGCATCATGCTCCCTGATTTCAAACTTAATTACAAAGCTATAGTGATAAAAACACTATGGTATTGGCATAAAAACAGATATATAGATCAATGGAACCAAATAAGGAGTCCAGAAACACTCATGCATTATGGTCATTTAATTTCCAACAGAACAGAAAAGAATATACAGTGGGGAAAGAACAGTCTCTTCAATAAAAGGTGCTGAGAAAACTGGATAGATGCATGCAAAAAATGAAAATAGACCACTATTTTACACCACACACAAAAATTAACTCAAAATGAGTTAAAGACTTGAATATAAGACCTGAAGCCATAAAACTCCTAGAAGAAAATGTCGGCCATAAGGTCCTTGATATCAGTCTCGGCAATGATTTTTTGGATGTGACACCAAAAGCAAAGGCACAAAATCAAAAATAAACAAGTAGGACTACATCAAACAAAATAGCTCCTGCACAGCAAAGAAGGCCATCAATAACTTTAAAAGGCAACCTACTGAATGGGAGAAAATATTTATGAATCATACATATGATAAGGGGTTAATAGCCATATATATTAAAAAACTCATACAACTCAATAAAAAAACAAACAATCCAATTCAAAAGTGGTTAGAGGATCTGAGTAAACATTTTTCCAAAAACAACATGCCGATGTACATGTACATGAAAAGATGCACAACATCACTAATCATAAGAGAAATGTGAATCAAAGCTGCAATATGATATCACCTCACACCTGTTAGAATGGCTATAATCAACAAGACAAGAGTAACAAATGTTGAGGAGGATGTGGAGAAAAGGAAACCCTTATGCAATTTTGTGGGAATGTAAATTGGTGCAGCCATTATGGAAAACAGTACGGAGGTTCCTCAAGAATTAAAAATAGGACCACCATATGATCCAACAATTCCACTTTGTCCAAAGAAAATGAAAACACTAATTCAAAAACGCATATGCACCCCATGTTCACTGCAGCATTATTTACAATAAACAAGATATGGAAACAATGTACATGTCTATCAATGGATGAAGGAATAAAGAAAATTATATATATACATACATATATATATATATATATATATATATATATACACACACACACACACACACAAAATGGATTATTATTCAGCCATAAAGGGAATAAAATCTTGCCACTTGTGACAACAAGGATGGACCTTGGGGACATTATGCTAAATGAAATAAGTCAGTCAGAGAAAGACAAATACTGCATGATCTCACATACATATGGAATACAAAGACAAAACAAAACAAACTCTTGGAATACAGAGTACATATTGGTTCATGCCAGATGTGGAGGGTGGTGGGTATGCACAGTGGGTGAAGGGAGTCAAAAGGTACAAAGTTCCAGTTATAAAATAAATGTCATGGGAATGTAATATACAGGGTGACAACTATATACTTAATAATACTGCATTGCATATTTAAAAGTTGCTAAGAGAGTAGGTCTTAAAAGTTCTCATCATTCTGTAACTATGCATGGAGATGGATGTTAACTACTTATTGTGGTGATCTTTTCCCAATACATTTGACCCTTGAACAACATGGGTTTAAAATGTGGGTATCCACTTATACTTGATTTTTTTTCAATAAATATAGAGTCAGACCTCTGTATTTGTGGGTTTTTTATCCACGGATTCAACCAGCCACAGACTGAAATTTCCATTCGTGTTTGGTTGAATACCCAGATGCAAAACTCGAGGACACAGAGGGCTGACTATGGGTCTTGAGCACCTGCAGATTTTGGTATACGTGGTGGCTCCTGGGACCAATCCCTTGTGGATACCAAGGGGTGACTATATATACAAATGTTGAATAAAAATATCAATAATTTATAAAAGTTTATTAAATGTGAATTTTTATATAATATTAAATATTTTCATAATAAATTTGTAGTAAAACATACAATGTTCATGTAATACAGATTTGATTTAATGTGTTTAGAGTTTGACACAGAGTTAATAACAAGTCCTTCTTGATTGAGCTCTCTTTGATAATTCTATAGAAGTCTGAGTCTATTCTGCTGTCTTAGTAAGTATAGTCTAACTATAATTAAACCTTTGTTTTACAACAAAGACACTCTAGGATTTTCAGGACATTAAACTGAAAATCAAAACACTGAGTAAGGCTATAGCTGTCCATGATATAAAAGACTGAATTACCTGTGTACCAACTTTGAGATAAACCCAAAGGTTGCTGTTTTCAACATTTATTTTATGTCCATATTCTTGTGATATTTCTAATAAAAATTCTGTAGTCTAAAATAATTACAACCAACTGCAGCATGTAGTTAATTACATTTTATGATAATAAATGTACTAGCTCAGACTGCTATAAAAAATACCAAAGACTAGGTGGCTTAAACAACAGAAATTTATTTCCTAACAGAAATGGAGGCTGGACATCTGAGATCAGGGTGTAAGCACGGTCAGGATCTGCTGAGAGCTCTCTTTCTCCTGACTTTCAGACTACTGCTTTCTTGCTGTGTCTTCACATATGAAAGAGTGAAAGAGTTCTGGTCTCTCTGCCTCTTCTTATAAATACAGTAATCCTATTGGATTTAGGGCTCCATCTTTATCACCTCATTTAACCTTAATTACCTCCTAAAGGCCCTATCTCCAAATACAGTCAAAATGGGGGTTAAGGTTTCAACACATGAATTATAGGGGGACACAATATGTCCACAGCAATAAATAGCAATCTCTGCTACACCCACTCCTAAGTCCTTCACTAATTTCTTTACCATAATTTTCAAAAATTGAATTCTTACAGGAAGCAAGGGGAAAACAAGAAAAGATAAGCAACACTAGGAGAAACATCTGCAATTACATGAAAATAATTACACGAAAAGCCCACAGTTCCTTGTTCTCCAGAAATAAGCCTGCTCATGTGAGATAAGAAAGTAAGACTTGGAACCAGGAATTCATTCTCAGTGTAGAAGATCTAGGCAAGACTCCATCCCAGAGCTTTAGAGCTGAGGCAAAAGAGACACAAGATAGAACAATTATTTTACTTGCTTATCATCTCTCACAGGCAACAGAAAAAGACCACATTACAGTAGTCATTCTCATTTGAAGATTTATCTTTGGACTTTGTGCAGAAAAGATAGCAATTTCTGGGCCCCTATTAGAAGGACTTATACAAGAATCTCATGATGGATAATTCGTTATGGAACTATGTATAATTTCCACGTTGGATCAAAGAGAAGAGCCATGGATAGGAGATGGAGAAATACCATCAGACTTTTCAGGCCTTCAGTAAAGGAATGTCCAAAGGATGAACTTCGGAAAAACATAGAACAATACCAGAAATATGGTCTGAAGTAAAAGAAGGGATGATGGAGACAAGAAGGAAATGTGGGTACAGCTAAACATTTTCAGTAGAAAGTAAATATAACTCTGTATAAAAACATAATGTCAAATTTGGGGAGTTATCAGAAGTACCAAACTAAAATACTGAACAAAGCACATAAAATAAGGAGAGGATGACTGAAGCTAATATGTTTGGAGTTCCAAATTGTTTGGAAAATGGTTTAATTGTTCAGTTTTAGACTTTGTGAAATTAACTGTTTAGGGTTAAATTTCCAGAATAATCTCTAAAAGCATAGAGTACATATATTTCAAACCAGGGGAAAGGAAAAAAATATGTGAAAAACATATTTAAAAGAATTTAAAATCAGAAACATAAAAACAACATAGATAAAAGGCACTGAAATTATTATGCAAGCATCTATTATATTAATAATTTCATTTAAAAAACAGAATAAACTCACAATTTTGAAGGCACAGGTTGTAACACTGGATTTAAAAATCATGTAAAATGGTACTTATGAGACACAGCTAAGGCACGTGGAAAGGGAAAGATGGAACATAAAATGATGGGAAAAGAAATAACAGGCATAACCGGACCATAAGACACTTCTTATAACTATTTTATTATAGAAAAAAATAGATTTTAAGACACAAGCACAAAATTTTCTGAATGGAAAAGATGTAAAAGTCTGACAATACAACATGTTGTTCGATATATGAAGCAACTGAAACCCTCATATATTATTTTTATACAACTTTATTGGAGTATAATTGCTTTACAATGTTGTGTTAGTTTCTGCTGTACAACAAGGTGAATCAGCTATATGTATACATATATCCCCATATCCCCCCCGTTTTGAGTCTCCTTTCCACCCTCGTTATACCACCCCTCTAGGTGGTCACAAAGCACTGATCTGATCTCCCTGTACTTTGCAGCAGCTTACTACTAGCTTTCTATTTTACATTTGGTAGTGTATATATGTCAGTGCTACTATCTCACTACTTCCCAGCCTCCCATTCCCCCACTGTGTCCTCAATTCCATTCTCTATGTCTGGGTCTTTATTCCTGCCCTGCCACTAAGTTCATCAGTACCATTTTACTAGATTCCATATATATATGTGCTAGCATATGGTATTTGTTTTGCTTTCTGACTTACTTCACTCTGTATGACACTCTTGGTCCAACCACCTCACTACAAATAACTCAATCTCATTTCTTTTCAATGGCTGAGTAATATTCCATTGCATAATTGTAACATATCTTCTTTATCTATTCTTCTGTTGATGGGCATTTAGGTTGCTTCCATGTCCTGGCTATTGCAAATAGTGCTGCAATGAAGATTGGGGTGTATGTATCTTTTGGAATTATGATTTTCTCTGGGTATATGCACAGTAGTGGGATTGCTGGTTTGTATGGTAGTTCTATTTTTAGTTTTTTATGGAACCTCCCTACTGTTCTCCATCGTGGCTGTATCAACTTACATTCCGACCAACAGTGCAAGAGGGTTCCTTTTTCTCCACACCCTCTCGAGCATTTATTGTTTCTAGATTTTTTGAAGACAGCCATTCTGAATGCTGTGAGGTGATAGCTCATTGTAGTTTTGATTTGCATTTCTCTAATAATTAGTGAAGTTGAGCATCTTTTCATGTGTTTGTTGGCAATCTGTAAGTCTTCTCTGGAGAAATGTCTATTTAAGTCCTCTGCCCATTTTTGAATTGGGTGTTTGTATGTTTTAAAAGTTAATTTTAAAAGAATTTTAATACATCTTTATTGGAGTATAATTGCTTCACAATACTGGGTTTTATCTTTTGAGATTGAGTTGCATGAGATGCTTATATATTTTGGAAATTAATCCTTTGTCAGTTGTTTCATTTGCAAATATTTTCTCCCATTCTAAGGCTTGTCTTTTCATCTTGTTTATGGTTTCTTATGCTGTGCAAAAGCTTTTAAGTTTCATTAGGTCCCATTTGTTAATTTTTGTTTTTATTTTCATTAGAAGTTGCATCAAAAAAGATTTTGCTGCTATTTATGTCAAAGAGTGTTCTGCCTATGTTTTCCTTTAAGAGTTTTACAGTATCCTGCCTTACATTTAGGTCTTTAATCCATTTTGACTTTATTTTTGTGTATGGTGTTAGGGAGGGTTCTAATTTTTCTTTTACATGTAGCCGTCCAGTTTTCCAAGCACCAGTTATTGAAGAGGCTGACTTTTCTTCACTGTATATTCTTGCCTCCTTTATCAAAGAGAAGGTGACCATATGTGTGTGGGTTTATCTCTGGGCTTTCTATCCTGTTCCATTGATCTGTATTTCTGCTTTTGTGCCAGTATCATACTGTCTTTATTACTGTAGCTTTATAATATAGTCTGAAGTCATGGAGCCTGATTCTTCCAGCTCCATTTTCCTTTCTCAAAATTGCTCTGGCTGTTCAGGGTCTTTTATGTTTCCACACAAACTGTAAACTTTTTTCTAGTTCTGTGAAAAATGCCATTGGTAATTTGATAGGGATTGCATTGAATCTGTAGATTGCTTTGGGTAGTACAGTCAATTTCACAATGTTGATTCTTCCAGTCCTAGAACACGGTATGCGTCTCTCCATCTGTTTGTATTGTCTTTGATTACTTTCATCAGTGTCTTATAGTTTTCTGCATACAGGTCTTTCACCTCCTTAGGTAGGTTTATTCCTAGGTATTTTATTCCTTTTCTTGCAATGATGAATGAGAGTGTTTCCTTAATTTCTCTTTCTGATTTTTTTCCAAGACTGAACCAGGAATAAATAGAAAATATGAACAGACCAATCACAAGCCCTGAAATTGAAATTGTGATTTAAAATCTTCCAACAAACAAAAGCTCAGGGTCCGATGCCTTCATACGTGAATTCTATCAAACACTTAGAGAAGAGCTAACACCTATCCTTCTCAAACTCTTCAAAATATAGCACTCCCAAACTTCTTCTACAAGGCTACCATCACTTTGGTACGAAAATCAGACAAAGATGTCACAAAAAAAGAAAATTACAGGCTAATATCACTGACGAACATAGATGCAAAAATCCTCAACACAATATTAGCAAACAGAATTCAACAGCACATTAAAAAGATCATACACCATGATCCAGTGGGGTTTATCCCAGGAATGCAAGGATTCTTCAATATACACAATTCAATCAATGTGATACAGCATATTAACAAACTGAAGGAGAAAAACTGTATGATAATCTCAGTAGATGCAGAAAAAGCTTTCAACAAATTCAACACCCATTTATGATAATAACTCTCCAGAAAGTGGGCATGGAGGGAACTTACCTCAAAATAATAAAGGCCGGGCTTCCCTGGTGGCGCAGTGGTTGGGAGTCCGCCTGATGATTCAGGGGATACGGGTTCGTGCCCCGGTCTGGGAAGATTCCACATGCCGCGGAGCGGCTAGGCGCGTGAGCCATGGCCGCTGAGCCTGCACATACAGAGCCTGTGCTCTGCAACGGGAGAGGCCACAACAGTGAGAGGCCCACACACCGCAATAAAAAAAAAAGAATAAAAAAAAATAATAAAGGCCATTTATGACAACCCACAGCCAACATCATTCTCAATGGTGAAAAACTGAAAGCATTTTCTCTAAGATCAGGAACAAGATAAAGATGCCCACTCTCAACACTATTATTCAACATAGTTTTGGAAGTTTTAGCCACGGCAATCAGAGAAGAAAAATAAATAAAAGGAATCCAAACTGGAAAAGATGTAAAACTGTCACTGTTTGCAGAAGACATGATACTATAACTAGAAAATCCTAAAGATGCTACTAGAAAACAACTAGAGCTAACCACTGAATTTGGTAAAGTAGCAGGATACAAAATTAATCACAGAAGTCTATTGCATTCCTATATACTAACAACAAGGAAAAATCAGAAAGAGAAATTACAGAAACACTCCCTCATATATTATTGATGGATATGTAAAATGTTTCAACCTCTCTGGACCACTTTTTCATACTACCTACTGAAACCAAGCATATGCCTATCATATAACTTAGCAGTTCCATTCCTTGGTGTATATCTAAGAAAAATGAGGGCATATGTCTACCAAAGACATGTACAATAATGCTCATAGCATGTTTATTTGTTATATCATTGTAGTATCTCTATTCATATCATAAATAAATAAATAAACTCTGGCATGTACACAGCAGAAATGGACAAACTTCTAACACATCCAACAGCATGGATTAATCTCACAGATACACTGTTGAATGAAAAAAGCCAGATACAAATAGCATAAACTGTACAATTCTATTTCTATGAAGTTCGAGGACAAGCAAACTATCTAACAGTCATAGAAGTAAGAATATTAATTATCTCGGGGAATGCACTGGGGAGTGGCACAATGGAAAATTTGGGGATGTTGGAAATGTTCTGTATTTTTTTAATTGTCTTTTTTTAATTTTATATTGGGGTATAGTTGATTTACAATGTTGTGTTATTTTCAGGTCTACAGCAAAGTGATTCAGTTACACATATACATATATCCATCATTTTTCAGAATCTTTTCCCATATAAGTTATTACAGAATATCGAGTAGAGTTCCCTGTGCTATACAGTAGGTCCCTGCTGACTACACAGTATATATAATAGTACATATATGTCAATCCCAAACTCAAAATTCATTCCTCCCCCCTACCATCTTTCCTCTTTGGTAACCATAAGTTCATTCTCTAAACCTGTGAGTCTGTTTCTGTGTTGTAAATAAGGTCATTTGTATCATTTTTTTTTAAGATTCCACATATAAGAGATACTATATGATATTTGTTTTTCTGTGTCTTACTTCGGTTAGTAGGATAATCTCCAGGTCCATCCATATTGCTGCAAATGGCATTATTTCATTCTTTTTTACAGCTGAGTAATATTCCATTGTATATATGAACCATATCATTTATCCATTAATTAATTTATTTTACATCTTTATTGGAGTATAATTGCTTTACAATGGTGTGCTAGTTTCTGCTTTATAACAAAGTGAATCAGTTATACATATACATATGTTCCCATATCTCTTGCCTCTTGCATCTCCTTGCCTCCCACCCTCCCTATCCCACCTCTCTAGGTGGTCACAAAGCACCGAGCTGATCTCCCTGTGCTATGTGGTTGCTTCCCACTAGTTATCTATTTTAAGTTTGGTAGTGTATATATGTCCACGCCACTCTCTCAATTTGTCAAAGCTTGCCCTTCCCCCTCCCCATATCCTCAAGTCCGTTCTCTAGTAGTTCAGTGTCTTTATTCCTGTCTTGCCCCTAGGTTCTTCATGACATTTCTTTTTCTTAAATTCCATATATATGTGTTAGCATACGGTATTTGTCTTTCTCTTTCTGACTTACTTCACTCTGTATGACAGACTCTAGGTCTACCCACCTCATTACAAATAGCTCAATTTCATTTCTTTTTATGGCGGAGTAATATTCCATTGTATATATGTGCCACATCTTCGTTATCCATTCATCCAATGATGGACACTTAGGTTGCTTCCATCTCCTCCCTATTGTAAATAGAGCTGCAATGAACATTTTGGTACATGACTCTTTTTGAATTATGGTTTTCTCAGGGTATATGTCCAGTAGTGGGATTGCTGGGTCATATGGTAGTTCTATTTGTAGTTTTCTAAGGAACCTTCATACTGTTCTCCAAGTGGCTGAACCAATTCACATTCCCACCAACAGTGCAAGAGTGTTCCCTTTTCTCCACACCCTCTCCAGCATTTATTGTTTCTAGAGTTTTTCATGATGGCCATTCTGACTGGTGTGAGATATCTCATTGTAGATTTGATTTGCATTTCTCTAATGATGTTGAGCATTCTTTCATGTGTTTGTTGGCAGTCTGTATATTTATCTGTGGTATTATGCATGCATATACATATAAAAATTCATTGAGCTACACAGTAAAATTGAATGCATTTATGTATATTACTTCAATAATATAAACAATTTAAAAAGATACACACACACACACACACACACACACACAAACATGCGAGTTGGTTAGGAAAAAGCATACATAACAACTTCTCTCCTGAAGTGACTGCTGTCTATTAAAAATTGTACTAAAATCTATTAACTCAAATACACACAGACAAGCCCCTCCTTTTTACTTAACTTGATCTACATTTTTTTTTATGATTGCTTATTCCTTCAGCAAGATTTTTTAAAGGCAAGAAGGAAGACATTCACAGGGAAAGGGAAATAAAGTAGATGAAAACAATGTAAAAATATTATCATAAAATTATGAAGCACTAGAAAAATAAAAATGTGTAGCACCAGTTATCCATAGTTCTTAAAAAGAAAATGTATCCCCAAATGATACAAATATTTTAATACAATTAATATTTTACACACTGCACTTCATAACATACAAAGGGCTTCCATGTACATTATCATCTTTTCTCATTCCGGCAAATACCCTGCTATGCAGGCAGGTTATGTATTATTCTCACTTAACAATGAAAAACCTGAGGCTCAGAGTAGTTAAATGATTTGTATCAGGCAGCTGGCAAGATATACTATTAACTCCATTCTCATTATACTACAACATTAAACAGAGAAGATTGAGTGAGAAGGGCAGGAAATGAAGAGGGAAGATGTTTATAATTATTACTGCTACTTACTAAACAATATTTTCTTTTATTGATTGTCCCCATAGAAATATGATTTGATGTGCCTTTAAAGGAAGAAAACTGGCTCCAGTGTTCCTTGAACTATAATCTACATAATCCTAACTTCACAAGAATGGACAACTCTTTGGTCATACAACACTAATACCGTAATTAAAGCACATCGTATCTTTACTAAAGTACATCTTCCTTCCTGATTGATTTTCTTCAAGATTATATATCTTTACTTGAAGAATAAATAGAACCTGCTGGAAACTTATACTCAAAATATCACTTCTATAAATTCATCCTAAAAAAGAAATAGTTATTAAAGACAGAAAAACACCGAGTTTTGCTCAGTTTCACCTAAAAATACTTAAGTGGTAAAAGTACATACATTCTGACCTACATATCAAATTCTATACCCCCAAGAAAGTGTTTCAGAGCATGTCCTTTCCCTTTTACAATTACACAATATAGAGATCTTTTCCACATGCTAAGGAAGGTCAGACAGCACTTAATGCCTACAGATAGAACACAGAAATATATCTAATTGTATTTCTTGAAGCAAATTTTTTTCTCATTGAGAAATAGCACTATCCTCATAAACAAAATTCAAGTTCTATGTTGAGAAAAAGTTTCTGCTTATTAAATGCTAAGCATTCATGAAACAAGACGAGTGGTTGAATAGATTTGTATTTTGTGTAGAGAACTTAAAACACATTTTCTTAGTTCTTAACAGCAGAAAATTGTACAAAATATCTCTGCAAAGTTTAGTTTTGTTTTAGTTCATTCTCTCCAAACTTATTTCATTGAATGTTGGGAACTATATGAGAATTATATACTAATTGTTTTTCAATCTGCTTCCCCACCCATGTTTTTGACACTTCTCCATTGTTTTTCAGTTTGGCTGACGCTGAAGGTCTTTGTAGACGCTGATTATCTCCTACAGTATTCTATTGAGAAGACAGATAGATACAGACGAATCTGATTCTAAAACTAAGTATTTTCTCCCTCACCTCTTCCATCTCTTATTACAACTGACCTGTGAAGGTCACAAACTTCTCCTGCACTGTATCATGATTTAGAAAAAAAGAATGCAGTGACTGGCATAAAGGAAATTCCCTTTAAAACTGTATTACAGGGCTTCCCTGGTGGCGCAGTGGTTGAGAGTCCACCTGCCGATGCGGGGGACACGGGTTCGTGCCCCGGTCAGGGAAGATCCCACATGCTGCGGAGTGGCTGGGCCCAAAAGCCATAGCCACTGAGCCTGCGCGTCCAGAGCCTGTGCTCCATCCGTAACGGGAGAGGCCACAGCAGTGAGAGGCCCGTGTACCGCAAAAAAAAAAAAAAAAAAAAAAAAGAATTATATCCAACTTCTCAGAAAACATGCAAGCAAGAAGACAATAGATTGAAATATTTAAAGTCTTAAGAGAAAAAAAAACCCACTAACCTAGAATTCTTTATCTTGTGAAATTATCTATCCTTCAAAATTGAAGGATAAATAAAGACCTTGAGGCAAAAAATTTGAGGGAATTTTTACAAGAAATGTTAAAAGAAGTTCTTCAGAGAGAAGGAAAATGATACAGGTCAGAAACTTGGATCTATATATATATAAAAGAAGAATACTGGAGAAGGAATGAGTGAAAGTAAAATATAAGCTTTTATTTTTATTATTCAGAATTGATTTAAGAGATACCAGTTTGCTCAAAATAATAGTAGCAAAAATACATTGAATATTTATAGCTATTGTATAAGTGAAATGGGTAACAGCAATGGTATAAAAGAATAGAGGAATTAGGACCATTTTGTTATTATAAGATACTTGCACTAACCAGTGATGTGGTAGAGTGTTATTTGAAAATGGACTTGGATTAATTGTAGATATATATTGCAAACTCTAGGGCAACTGTAAAAAAGTTTAAAAATATAATTAAACTAAGACAAGACAGAAAATGAAATCATATAAAATGCTCAGTTAAAACCACAAAGGCAGAAAAAAAGTGAACAACAAAAATCTGAACAAAGAACAAGGATAATAAATAGAAAACAGTAAGAAATATAGTAGATATTAATCAAGATATATCAATAATGACTTCAAATGTCAATGGCTTTAAATACCCCAATTAAAAGAGATTGTCAGAGTGAATCAAAACAAACGACCCAACAGGTTGTCTATCAGAAGCACTCTTTAATATACAGGTACATATAAAATAAAAGGAAAATAATGGAGAAAGATATACTAAATTTACACTAATCAAAAGAAAGCTAGAGTAGCTACAATAATTTCAGGTAGAGTAGAATTCAGAGCATGGAATTACATAATGATAAAGAGGTTAATTCTCCAAGAGGACATAACAGTCTTTAATGTGCCTAACATCACATTATCAAAACATGTGAGGCAAAAATTGATATGAGTGCAAGGATAAAGAGAAGAATCCAATAGTGTACTTGGAGGCTTTAACATCCTTTTATCAGAAATGTAAAATTCAAGCACCCATTAAAATCAATAAGGATTTAGATGAACTCAACAGCACCATTGATCAACTATATATAATTAACACCTATAGACTACTACATCCAAATACAGCAAAGTACACATTCTTCTGAAGCTCACCTTGGACATTCATTAATATAGATCACACTTGAGATAATCAAACACACATTAACAAATTTAAAAGAATAAAAGTCATATGACATCTGCTCTCGGGAAATAATGGAATTAAATTGGAATTCAACAATAGAAAAATTCAAAAATTAAACAGCACACTTCTAAATAACACAATGGGTCAAAGTAGAAATCTCCAGAAAAAAAATTTAAATATCTTGAACTAAATGAAAATGAAAGTAGAACTTATCAAAATTTATGAAATACAGTGAAAGCAGTGATTAGAGGAAAATTTAGAGCTAGGAAGAGTAAAAATTAAATCTAAGGTAAGCAGAAGAAAAGAATAAATAAAAATTAGAACAGAAATCATAGAATTGAAAACAAGAAAAATCTATAGAGCAAATCAACAAAACCAAAACCTGGTTCTTTGAAAAGATCAATAAATTTGGTACTTCTCTAGATGAGCTACTCAAAAGAGAGAGAGAGAGAGAGAAAGACAGAAATCAAATTACTAGTATCAGAAATGAAAGATGGGATATCACTACAGATCTCACTACCATTAAAAGGATAATAAAGCAATAATATGAACAACTTTATGGCCATAAATTTGATAACCTAGATGAAATGGACCAAATCCTTGAGAAACACAATCTGCAAAAACTCACACGGGAAGGAAGAGACAATATAAATAGTATTATATTTATTAAAGAAATTGAATCAATATTTAATAATCTTCCAAAGGAGAAAGCACAGGCCCAGATGTATTCACTGGTGAATTCTGCCAAATATTTGAAGAGAAAATTATACCAATTCTCTACAATCTTTTCCAGAAAATAAACATAGAGAGAATACTTCTTAACTCATTCTATGAGGCCAACATTACTTAATACCAAAGCCACACAAAGCATCACAAGAAAACTAGAGACCACCACCCCTCATGAACATAGTTGCAAACATTTTCAACAATATATTAACAAGTTGAATCTAACAGTGTATAAAAAATAATTATACACCGCAGTCAATGGGATTCATCCTAGGTATGTGAAGCTGGTAATACATTAGAAAAATCAATGAATGTTATCCATCATATTAACAAATGAAGGAAGAAAAATTATACAATCATATCAAAAGTTGCAGGAAAAGCATGAGACTCCAACACCAATTCATGATGAAACTCTCAGCAAACTATGAATAGAGAGAACCTTCCTCAACTTGATAAAGAACATAGAGAAAAAAAAATCCTACAGCAAACACCATACTTAATAGTAAGAAACTTGAAGCTTTTCCCCTAAGAGGAGGAGCATGACTAGGATTTCCCTTCTTACCCCACATTTTCAACATCATACTGGAAGCCCTACACAATGAAGTAAGAGGAAAAAATGAATTAAAAACTACACAGATTTGGAAGGAAGAAATACAACTATATTTTTCCATAGATACATGATTGTCTATATAGAAAATATGAAAGAATTGGGAAAAGCATCTCCTGCCAATTAGTGAATTTAACAAGTTTGTAGGATGCAAGTTTAATGTACAGATATCACTTGCTTTCCTATATACCAGATATTAACAAGAAGAATTTTAAATTAAAGACAAAATATCATTTATATTAAAGACTCCAAATAATGGAATTGGTATAAATCTAACAACATCTGGAACTAATAATAACAATCATTATTAGTTACTACTACTAATAACAATTATTATTGTTATTACTAATAACAATTACAGCAAGGTTGAGGATACAATGGTAATATATAAATGTCAATCACTTTCCTATATATCAACAATGAACAAGTGGAATTTGAAATTAAAAACACAATGCTGGGACTTCCCTGGTGGCTCAGTGGTTAAGAATCCACCTGCCAATGCAGGGGACACAGGTTTGAGCCCTAGTTTGGTAAGATCCCACATGCCGTGGAGCAGCTAAGCCCATGAGCCACAACTACTGAACCTACGTGCCACTACTACTGAAGCCCACATGTCTAGAGCCCATGGTCTGCAACAAGAGAAGTCACTGCAATGAGAAGCCCATGCACCACAACAAAGAGTAGGCCCCACTCGCCACAACTAGAGAAAGCCCGCATGCAGCAAGAAAGACCCAACATAGCCAAAAAAGAAAGAAAGAAAGAAAGAAAGAAAGAAAGAAAGAAAGAAAGAAAGAAAGAAAGAAAGAAAGAAAGAAAGAAAGAAAGGAAGGAAGGAAGGAAGGAAGGAAGGAAGGAAGGAAGGAAGGAAGGAAGGAAGGAAGGAGGAAGGAAGGAAGGAAGAAAGGAAGGAAGGAGGAAGGAAGGAAGGAAGAAGGAAGGAAGGAAGGAAGGAAGGAAGGAAGGAGGAAGGAAGGAAGGAAGAAAGGAAGGAAGGAGGAAGGAAGGAAGGAAGAAGGAAGGAAGGACAGAAGGAAGGAAGGATGGAAAGAGGAAGGAAGGAAGGAAATAAAGTCCCTACTAAAAATAGATAAATAAATAAATACACAATGTCACTAAATTATCATTTAGAATAGAAGCAGAGACAAAGAACTTCTCAGACAAGAAAAACTAAAAGAATTCAGCAACACTAAAGCTACCCTAGAAGAAATGTTGAAAGGTCTTCTCTAAATGGAAAAGAAGTAAGAATCTATAGGAAAGGGAAAATCCCAGAAAGGGAAACATATAGAAAGGATTGAAGATCACTTAAATAAGCCAGTACGTCGATTAAAAGACAAAAAAAAAAAAAAAAGTGAAAACAACTATAACTACCATAATCAGTTAAGGGATAAGCATGAAGATGTAAAATATGACATCAAAAACAAAATTTAGGGGAGGGGAGTAAAAGTGCAGATCTTTTAGAATGTATTTGAACTTACATGACTACAAGTTCAAATCAAGCAGATACAATTATGGGTCAATATATATGAACCCCATGGTAACCATAAATCAAAAACCTACAATAGATACACAAAAAGCATCAAGAAAGGAATCCAAGCATGCTACAAAACAAAATCATCAATCCATAATAAGAAACAAAAAGAATAAGAAAGGAACAAGGAATAACTACAAAAACAACTGAAAAACAAGTAATAAAATGGCAATAACTACATGCCTCTCAATAATCACTTTAAATATCAATAGAATAAATGCTCTGATCAAAAGACATAGGAGAAATATTATACTAGGAGAGGATCAGCCAAGATGGCAGAGTAGAAAGAACATGAGCTCCTCTCATGAGCACAGAAAAATCACAAATACACAATACAAATTCACAATGAAAAAGACAGGAAGCTACAGAAAAGATCTTCTACAACAAAGACACAAAGAAGGAACCACAAGAAGACAGGAAGGATGGGCAGATTTGTGATATAATCTAGTCCCATATTCCCAGGTGGCTGACACAAAACTGAAGAATAATTACATTGTAGAGGTACACCCACAGTAATGACAGTTCTAAGCCTGGGGTCCTCCGCCAGGGAGATGAACCCCCAGAGGATTTGGCTTTGAACGCTAGTGGGGTTTACTTTTGGGAGTCTCACACAGCTGAGGAAAGTAGAGACTTCACTCTTAAAGGGCACAAACAAAATCTCACATGCTCCAGGACCCAGGGCAATAGCAGTAATTTTATAGGAGCATAGACCAGACCTACCTGCTGATTTTGGAGCATCCCCCAGAGAGGCAGGCAGTGGATGCAGCTCACCCAGGACAGACACTGATGGCAGCCATACTTTGGAGTTTCTTCTACCTCATGGACACTGGTGCAGGCTGGTGCCATTATGGTATCTTCCCCCTAGCTCATTAGCACCAAGACCTGGCCCCACCCAACAGGCTATAGGTGTCAGTGCTGGGACACAACAGGCCTAGCAGCTAACTGTGCAGGGACACAGACCCATCCATCAGCAGACAGGCTGCCTAAAGGCTTCCTGAGTCCACAGCTGCTTCTAGACATAACTCTATGTATGTCTAAACAGTACTGCCCAGAAGAGGGCCAGGACCCAGCTCCACCCACCAGTGGGCAGGCACCAACCCTGCCCTCCAAGAAGTCTGCTTTAACCTCTGGATCAGGCTGATCCACAAGGGGGCAGATACCAGAAGCAAGAAAACCACAATCCCACAGCCTTCAGACCCAGCCCACCCACAGCAAACCAGACCTTACCCTGGGACCAGCTGGGCTCTGGCCCTGCCCACTAGCAGGCTAAAACAAGATTTGTAACACCCCAGATGATGTACCCATCTGTGTCAGGAACTGTGCCCCTTCCATAAGTAATCTGATACCAACGCGGGGATCCCCAAAGTTCTCAGACAAGTAAAAATTAAAGACACGGTTCTGCTTGCCAGTAGTTCAGCCATAAGCCCAGGACATGGATTCACCTACCAGTGGGAGAGCAACAGCCCCAGAGTCTTCTGGACCTTGACTCTACCCATTACTAAGCCAGAACTAGCTCCAGGTACCCCTGGGATGCTCCAGTCAGCCTCCTCGTGAAGAGGCCCTGCCAACCAGCAACCAGCAGCCTCTGCATAAGGCAGGACCAGGAAACCAACAAGACTAGGGGCCAACTGAGCCTACCAGACCACCACATAGTTGGCCCACTATAGCAGAAGGACCCATACAGCCCTCAAAGCGGGAAACCCTAGAGCATATAGCATTGGCAATGAGAAGAGAGTGCATTGCTGGGACAAATAGGATGTCTCCTACAGAAGGCCACTTGTCCAAAGTCAGGAGAATAACTAACCTACCAGATAAATAAAAATACAAGCAGTAACTCAGGAAAAATGAGGTGGCAGAGGAACATGTCCCAGAAGAAAGAACAAGACAAAACCCAAGAAGAAGAGCTAAGTGAAGTGGAGATAAGAAATCTACCAGAGAAAGAGTTCAGTGTAATGATCATAAAGATGAAAGAACTCAGGAGAAGAATGCACAGAGCAAGAAGTTGGAAGATTTTAACAAAGAGTTAGAAAATATAAAGAATACCAAATAGACATGAAGAATACAATAACTAAAATGAAAAATACACTAGTAGGAATCAACAGTAGACTAAATGATACAGAGGAATGAATCAGTAAGCTGGAAGAGACAGTAGTAGAAATCACTGAAGCTGAAAAGAAAAAAGAATGAAAAGAAATGAAGACAGCTTAAGAGACCTCTGGGACAACATCAAGTGCACTAATATTCTCATTACAAGGGTCCCAGAATGAGAAGGGAGAGAAAAAAAGGGACCAAAAATATATGTGAAGACATAATGGCTAAAAACTTCCTGCACATGGGAAAGGAAACAGTCATCCAAGTCCAGGAAGCTCAGAGAGTCCCATACAGAATGACCTCAAAGGGGAATACACCAAGACACACTGTAATTAAAATGACAAAAAAATAAAGTTAAAGAGAGGATACTAAAAGTAGAAAGGGGAAAGCAATAAATAAGAAACATGGGACTTTGCAAAAAGCTATCAGCTGATATTAAGCACAAGCTCTGTAAGCCAGAAGGAAGAGGTATAATATATTTAAAGTGATGAAAGGAAAAAACCAAGAACAGTCTACCCAGCAATGCTCTCATTCAAATTTGAAGGAGAGATCAAAAGCTTCATAGACAAGCAAAAGCAAAAAGAGTTCAGTATCACTAAATAAGCTTTACAACAAATGTTAAAGAAACTTCTCTAGACGAAAAGGAAAAGGGTACAAAAAGAAACAAGAAAATTACAGAATGAAAAAGCTCCTTGGTAAAGGCAAACATACAATAAAGGTAAGACATCATCCACAGACAATGCTAGTAGGAATGTTAGAGGAAAAAGTAGTAAAATCATCTATATCCACAATAAGGAAACAAGAGATACCCAAAACAATTAGATGTAAAATATGATATCAAAAACAGTAAGCATGAGGGGAAGAGAATACAAATGCAAGGTCATTAAAAATGCATTTGAAATTAAGAGATCAGCAACTTAAAACAATCATATATATATGATTGCTATATACTGCTATAGATATATATATAGGACCTTGGCTCCACCTACATATATATATGGCTATATTAAAACCTCACAGTAATCACAAATGAAAAATCTATAATAGATATACACAAAAAACAAAAAGGAATCCAGACATACCACTAAAGATAGGCATCAAATCACAAGAGAAGAGAACAAAAGAAGGAACGTTAAAAAACAAAGACCTACAGGGCTTCCCTGGTGGTGCAGTGGTTGAAAGTCCGCCTGCTGATGCAGGGACACGGGTTCATGCCCCGGTCTGGGAAGATCCACATGCCGTGGAGTGGCTGGGCCCGTGAGCCATGGCTGCTGAGCCTGTACGTCTGGAGCCTGTGCTCTGCAACGGGAGAGGCCACAACAGTGAGAGGCCCACGTACCACAAAATAAATAAATAAATAAATAAATAAATAAAAGATCTACAAAAACAACCCCAAAACAAGAAACAAAATGGCAATAAAAACATACTTATCAATAATTACCTTGAGTGTAAATGGATTAATCCTCCAACCAAAAGACAAAGAGTGACTGCTGAATGGATACAAAAAGACATATATATATATATATATATATATATATATATATATATATATACTGCCAGAAAAAGACTCACTTCAGAGCTAAAGACACACACAGACTGAAAGTCAGGGGATGTAAAAAGTTATTCTATGCAAATGGAAATCAAAAGAAAGCCAGAGTAGCAATACTTATATCACACAAAATAGGCTTCAAAATAAAGACTGTTACAAGAGACAAAGACAGACACTACACAATGATCAAGGGGTCAATCCAAAAGGAAGTTATAACAATTTAAAATATATATGCACCCAAAATATGAACACCTACTATATAAGGTAAATATTAATGTACATAAAGGGAAAAATCCATAGTAGCACAGTAATAGAGGATTTAACATCCCACTTGTAATCAATGGACAGATCATCCAGACAGAAAATCAATAAGGAAACTTTGACTTTAAATGACATATTACACGAGATAGATCTAATTGATATATAGAGAGAAATGCATCTGAAAGCAGGAGAATACACATTCTTTTCTAGTGCACATGGACTCCAGGACAGATCACATGCTAGGCTACAAAACCAGCAGCAGTAAATTTTTAAATATTGAAATCATATCAAGCATTTTTCCAACCAAAAATCTATGAGACTAAAAATCAACTACAAGAAAAAAAACTGTAAAAGAACACAAACACATGGAGGCTAAACAATATTCTACTAAACAACCAATGGATAATTGAAAAAATTAAAAGGAAATCAAAAAATACCTAGAGAAAATGAAAAGTAATACATGACTATCCAAAACTTAGGGGACACAGCAAAAACACTTTTAAGAGGGAAGTTTATAGCCATACAATCTTACCACAGGGCACAAGAAAAATCTCAAATAAAAAACCTAACCTTACACCTAAAGGAACTAGAAAAAGAATAATCAAAACCCAAAGTGAGCAGAATGAAACAAAACATAAAGATCAGAGCATAAATAAATGAAATAGTGACAAAAACAGTATAAAAGATCAATGTAACTGAAAGTTGGTTCTTTGAAAATATAAACAAAATTGATAAACTTTCAGCCAGACTTATCAGAAAAAGGGGGCAGGCCCAAATAAATAAAATAAGAAATGAAAAAGAAGTTACATACAACCCCACAGAAATACAAAGGATATTAAGAGATTACCATGAACAACTATACACCAATAAAATGGACAATCTAGAAGAAATGGAAAAATTAATAGAAATGCACAATCACCCAAGACTAAACCAGGAAGAAATAAAAAAGACTAATATACCAAATACCAGCAATGAAACTGAATCAGTAGTTTCAAAATTCCCAACAAAAAAAACTCCAGGACCAGAGGGCTTCACAAGTGAGATTTACCAAACATTTAGAGTTAACACCTATCCTTCTCAAACTATTCCAAAATTGCAGAGGAAGGAACACATCTAAACTCATTCTATGAGGCCAGCATGAACCTCATAACAAAACCAGACAAATGCAGCACACACACACACAAAAAAAACCTACAGGCCAATTATCACTCGTAAATGTAGATGCAAATATTCAACAAAATATTAGCCAACTGAATCCAAAATAACATTAAAAGGCTCATATACCATTTTCAAGAGGGACTTATACTACGAATGCAAGGATTTTTCAATATCCACAAATCAATTAATGTAATACACCACATTAACACACTGAATAAAACCCATATGATATCTCAGTAGATGCAGAAAAAGCTTTTGACAAAATTCAGCATCCATTTATGATTAAAAAAAACCTCTCCAGAAAGTGGGAATAGAGGGAGCATACCTCAACATAATAAAGGCCATATATGACAAAACTACAGCTAACATCATTCTCAATAGTGAGAAGCTGAAAGCATTTCTTCTTAGATCAGGAACAAGATAAGGAGGCTCACTCTCACCACACTTATTCAACATACTATTGGAAGTGCTAGCCACAGCAATTAGACAAGAAAAATAAATAAAAGAAATCCCAATTGGAGAGCAAGATGTGAAACTGTCACTGTTTGCAGATGACACGGTACTATATGTAGAAAATCCTAAAGACACCACCAGAAAACTATAGGAGCTCATTAATGAATTTGGTAAAGTTTCAGCATACAAGACTAATATACAGAATTCTATTACATTTCTATACACTAACAACAACCTATCAAAATAAGTGATTAAGGAAACAATCACATTTACTATCACAGAAAAAGAAATATAATATCTTGGGATAAACCTAAGGAAGTAAAAACCTGTACTCAGAAAAGTATAAGAAACTAATGAAAGAAACTGAAGATAACACAAACAGATAGAAAGATATATTGTGTTGTTGGGACTTCCCTGGTGGTCCAGTGGTTAAAATTCCATGCTGCCAATGCAGGGGGCCCAAGTTTCATCTCTGGTCATGGAACTAGATCCCACATGCCACAGTTAAGAGTTCACATGCCACAACTAAGGATCCCTCATGCTGCAACTAAAGATCCTGCATGCCACAAGTGAAGATCCGCATGCCACAATGAAGATCCCACATGCGGCAACAAAGACTTCATGTGCTGCAACTAAGACCCGGCACAGCCAAATAAATAAGTTGTTTTAAAAAAGAAATGTAATATATCTTGGTTTGGAAGATTTAATATACTACTCAAGGTAATCTACAGATTCAATGCAAACCCTATCAAAATATGATAGGCATTTTTCACAGAATTAGAGGAAATTATTTTAAAACTTGTATGGAAAGACAAATAACCCTGAATGTCCAAAGCAATCTTAAGAAAGAAAAAGAGAGCTGGAGGAATCGCACTCCCTTACTTCAGCCTATATGATATAGCTACAGTAATCAAAATAGTATCATACTGGCACAAAAACAGGCACATAGACCAATGGAACAGAATAGAGAGACCAGATATAAACCCACTAACTGAAGACCAAGTAATCTACCACAATGGAGGCAAGAATATATCATGGGAAAAGACCTTCAATAAGTGGTGCTGTAAAAACTGGACAGCTACATGTAAAACAATGTAAATAAAATATTCGCTAACACCATATATAAAAATAAACTCAAAATGGATTAAAGACCTAAAGGAAGACCAGATACTGTAAAGTTCCAAGAGGAAAACATAGGCAGAATACTCTTTGACATAAGTCATAGCAGTATTTTTTTGATCTGTCTCCTAAAGCAAAGGAAATAAAAGCAAAAATAAACAAATGGGACCTATTTAAACTTAAATGCTTTTGCACAGCAAAGAAAAACATCAACAAAATGAAAAGACAACTGACTGAATGGAGAAAATATTTGCAAATTATATGACTGATATGAGTTAATATCCAAAATACATAAACAGCTGATACAACTCAACATAAAAAAAGAAAAAAAAAAACAACCCAATTAAAAATAGGCAGAATAAACATTTTTCCAAAGAGGTCATGAAGATGGCCAACAGGCACATGAATAAGTGATCAACATTGCTAATCAACAGGGAAATGCAAATCAAAACCACAATGAGATATCACCCCACAAGTGTCAAAATGGCTATCATTAAAAAAAACACAAATAGTAAATGTTGGTTGAGATGTGGAGAAAACCAAACTTGTACACTATTGGTGGGAACGTAAATTGCTACAGCCACTGTGGAAAACAGTACAGAGGTTCCTCAAACAACTAAAAATATAACAACCATATGACCTGCAATACCACTCTTGGGTATGTATCCAAAAGAAACAAAAACACTAATTCAAAAAGATACATGTATCCTAATGTTCACAGCAGCATGATTTACAATTGTCAAAATATGGTAGCAACCTAAGTGTCCATCAACAAACGAAAGGATAAAGAAAATGTGGTTTACATATACAATGGAATACTACTCAGCCATAAAAAAGAATGAATATTGCCATTTGAAGCAACATTGATGGATCTGGAGGATATTATGCTAAGTTAAATAAGTCAGACAGAGAAAGGCAAATATTGTATATCACTTATATGTGAAATCTAAAAAATACAACAGACAAGTGAACATAACAAAAAAGAAACAGACTTGCAGATATAGAGAACAAATTAGTGGTAACCAATGAGAAGAGGGAAAGGGGAAGGAACAATACAGGTGTAGGGAATTAAGAGGTGCAAACTATTACGTATAAAATAAGCTACAAGGATATATCGTACAACACAGGGAATATAGCCAATATTCTATAACAACTATAAATGAACTTGGACTATAACATTTAAAAACTGTGACTCACTATATCATACATCTGTAAATTACATAATATTCTATGTCAAACATACTTCAATAAAAAAATACCAAAATCAAATCTTAAAAAAAAGACATAGGGAGGATGATTGGATTAAAAAGTGACGTTTCATGAGCTATTTGTAATGAGGTGGGTAGACCTAGAGTCTGTCATACAGAGTGAAGTAAATCAGAAAGAGAAAGACAAATACCGTATGCTAACACATATATATGGAATTTAAGGGAAAAAAATGTCATGAAGAACCTAGGGGTAAGACACAGACCTACTGGAGAACGGACTTGAGGATATTGGGAGGGGGAAGGGTGAGCTGTGACAAACCGAGAGACAGGCATGGACATATATACACTACCAAACGTAAGATAGATAGCTAGTGGGAAGCAGCCGCATAGCACAGGGATATCAGCTCGGTGCTTTGTGACCGCCTGGAGGGGTGGGATAGGGAGGGTGGGAGGGAGGAAGATGCAAGAGGGAAGAAATATGGGAACATATGTATATGTATAACTGATTCACTTTGTTATAAAGCAGAAACTAACACACCATTGTAAAGCAATTATACCCCAATAAAGATGTTAAAAAAAAGTGGGGTAGCAATACTCATATCAGAAATAGATAGATAGAAATAGAAATAGACTTAAAATAGACTTAAATAGAAATAGAAATAGACTTAAAAACAAAGTCTATAACAAAAGACAATGAAAGGCATTATATAATGATAAAGGTATCAATACAAGAAGAGGATGTTATACTCATTAACATGTATGCACCAAATAGAGGAGCACCTAAGTACATACAAAAAATACTATCTGACATAGAGGGAGAAACTGACAATAATACATTAACAGTATGGGATTTTAACACCCGCACTGACTTCATTGGAAGGATGATCCAGAGAGAAAAGTAACAAGGCAACAGTGGGTTTATTTGGGGTTTTTTTTACAACTTTATTGGAGTAAAATTGCTTTACAATGGTGTGTTAGTTTCTGCTTTATAACAAAGTGAATCAGTTATACATATACATATGTTGCCATATCTCTTCCCTCTTGTGTCTCCCTCCCTCCCACTCTCCCTATTCCACCCCTCTAGGTGCTCAGAAACCACTAAGCTGATCTCCCTGTGCTATGTGGCTGCTTCCCACTAGCTATCTATTTTACGTTTGGTAGTGTATATATGTCCATGCCACTCTCTCACTTTGTCACAGCTTACCTTTCAGCCTCGCCATATCCTCAACTCCATTCTCTAGTAGGTCTGTGTCTTTATTCCTCTCTTACCCTAGGTTCTTCATGACATTTTTCCCCTTAAATTCCATATATATGTGTTAGCATACGGTATTTATCTTTCTCTTTCTGACTTACTTCACTCAGTATGACAGACTCTAGGTCCATCCACCTCATTACAAATAGCTCAATTTCATTTCTTTTTATGGCTGAGTAATATTCCATTGTATACATGTGCCACATCTTCTTTATCCATTCATCTGATGATAGACACATAGGTTGTTTCCATCTCCAGGCTACTGTAAACAGAGCTGCAATGAACATTTTGGTACCTGACACTTTTTGAATTATGGTTTTCTCAGGGTATATGCCCAGTAGTGGGATTGCTGGGTCACCTGGCAGTTCTATTTGTAGTTTCTGAAGGAACCTGCATACTGTTCTCCATAGTGGCTGTACCAATACATATTCCCACCAGCAGTACAAGAGTGTTCCCTTTTCTCCACACCCTCTTGAGCATTTATTGTTTCTAGACTTTTTGATGATGGCCATTCTTATTGGTATGAGATGATATTTCATTGTAGTTTTGATATGCATTTCTCTAATGATTAATGATGTTCAGCATTCTTTCATGTGTTTGTTGGCAGTCTGTATATCTTCTTAGGAGAAATGGCTATTTAGGTCTTCTGCCCATTTTTGGATTGGGTTGTTTGTTTTTTTGTTATTGAGCTGCATGAGCTGCTTGTAAATTTTGGATATTAACACTTTGTCAGTTGCTTCATTTGCAAATATTTTCTCCCATTCAGAGGGCTGTCTTTTGGTCTTGTTCATGGTTTCCTTTGCTGTGCAAAAGCTTTGAAGCTTCATTAAGTCCCATTTGTTTATTTTGTTTTTATTTCCATTTCACTAGGAGGTGGGTTAAAAAGGATCTTGCTGTTATTTATGCCATAGAGTGTTCTCCCTATGTTTTCCTCTAAGAATTTGATAGTTTCTGGCCTTACATTTAGGTCGTTAATCCATTTTGAGCTTCTTTTTGTGTATGATGTTAGGGAGTGATCTTATCTCATACATTTACATGTACCTGTCCAGTTTTCCCAGCACCATTTATTGAAGAGGCTGTCCTTTCTGCACTGTACGTTCCTGCCTCCTTTATCAAAGATAAGGTGACCATATATGCGTGGGTTTATCTCTGGGCTTTCTATCCTGTTCCATTGATCTATATTTCTGTTTGTGTGCCAGTACCATACTGTCTTGAATACTATAGCTTTGTAGTATATTCTGAAATCAGGGAGCCTGATTTCTCCAGCTCTGTTTTTCATTCTCAATATTATTTGCCTATTTGGGGTCTTTTGTGTTTCCATAGAAATTGTGAATATTTTTGTACTAGTTCTCTGAAAAATTCCAGTGGTATTTCGATAGGGAATGCATTGAATCTGTAGATTGCTTTGGGTCGTAGAGTCAATTCCACAATATTGATTCTTCCAATCCAAGAACATGGCATATCTCTCCATCTATTTGTATCATCTTTAATTTCTTCCATCAGTGTCTTATAACTTTGTGCATATAGGTCTTTTTTCTCCTTAGGTACATTTATTCCTAGATATTTTATTCTTTTGTTGCAATGGTAAATGGGAGTGTTTTCTTGATTTCACTTTCAGTTTCTTCATCATTAGTGTAGAGAAATGCCAGAGATTTCTGTGCATTAATTTCGTATCCTGACACTTTACCAAATTCATTGATTAGCTCTAGTAGTTTTCTGGTAGCATAATTAGAATTCTCTATGTATAATATCAAGTCACCTACAAACAGTGACGGGTTTACTTCTTCTTTTCCAATTTGGATTGATTTTATTTCCTTTTCTTCTCTGATAGCTGTGGCTAAAATTTCCAAAACTATGTTGAATAAGAGTGGTGAGAGTGGGCAAACTTGTCTTGTTCCTGATCTTAGTGGAAGTGGTTTCAGTTTTGCACCTTTGAGTATGATGTTGCCTGTGGGTTTGTCATAGATGGCCTTTATTATGTTGACAAATGTTCCCTTTATTCCTATGTTGTGAAGGGTTTTTATCATAAATGGGTGTTGAATTTTGTTGAAAGCTATCTCTGCTTTTATTGAGATGACCATATGGTTTTTCTCCTTCAATTTGTTAATACGGTGTATCACATTGATTGATTTGCATATATTGAAGAATCCTTGCATTCCTGGAATAAACTCCACTTGATCATGGTGTATGTTCCTTTTAATGTGCTGTTGGATTCTGTTTGCTAGTATTTTGTTGAGGATTTTTGCATCTATGTTCATCAGTGATATTGGCCTGTAGATTTCTTTCTTTGTGGCATGCTAGTTTGGTTTTGATATCAAGGTAATGGTGGCCTTGTAGAATGAGTTTGAGAGTGTTCCTCCCTCTGCTATATTTTGGAAGAGTTTGAGAAGTACAGGTGTTAGCTCTTCTCTAAATGTTTGATTGAATTCGCCTGTGAAGCCATGTGGTCCTGGGCTTTTGTTTGTTGGAAGATACTTAATCACAGTTTCAATTTCATTGCTTGTGATTAGTCTGTTCATATTTTCTATTTCTTCCTGATTCAATCTTGGCAGGTTATGCATTTCCAAGAATTTGTCCATTTCTACCACGTTCTCCATGTTATTGGCATAGGGTTGCTTGTAGTAATCTCTCATGATCTTTTGTATTTCTGCAGTGTCAATTGTTACTTCTCCTTTTTCATTTCTTATTCTATTGATTTGAGACTTCTCCCTTTTTTTCCTGATGAGTCTCGCTAATGGTTTATCCATTTTGTTTATCTTCTCAAAGAACCACCTTATAGTTTTTTTGATGTTTGCTATTGTTTCCTTCATTTCTTTTTCATTTATTTCTGATCTCATCTTTATGATTTCTTTCCTTCTGTTAAATTTGGGTTCATTGTTGTCTTCTTTCTCTAATTGGTTTACCTGCAAGGTTAGGTTGTTTATTCAAGTTGTTTCCTGTTTCTTATGGTAGGATTCTATTGCTATAAAATTCCCTCTTAGAACTGTTTTTGCTGCATCCCATAGGTTTTGGGCCATCATGTCTCCATTGTCATTTGTTTCTAGTTATTTTTTGATTTCTTCTCTGATTACTTCAATGATCACTTATTTATTAAGTAGTGTATTGTTTAGCCTCCATTTGTTTGTAATTGTTACAGATCTTTTCCTGTAATTGATATCTAGTCTCATAGCGTTGTGGTCAGAAAGGATACTCGATACAATTTCAATTTTCTTAATTTTTTCAAGGCTTGATTTGTGACCCAAGGTATGATCTATCCTGGAGAACGTTTCATGAGCACTTGAGAAAAATGTGTATTTTGTTGTTTTTGGATGGAATGTCCTATAAATATCAATTAAGTCCATGTTGTTTAATGTATCATTTAAAGCTTGTGTTTCCTTATTTATTTTCATTTTGGATCATCTGTCCATTTGTGAAAGTGGGGTGTTAAAGTCCCCTACTATGAATGTTTTACTGTCGATTTCCCCTTTTATGGCTTTTCGTGTTTGCCTTATGTATTGAGGTGCTCCTACGTTGGGTGCATAAATATTTACAATTGTTATATCTTCTTCTTGGATCGATCCCTTGATCATTATTTAGTGTCCTTCTTTGCCTCTTCTAATAGTCTTTATTTTTAGGTCTATTTTGTCTGATGTGAGAATTGCTACTCCACCTTTCTTTTCATTTCCATTTGCATGGAATTACTTTTTCCATTCCCTCACTTTCAGTCTATATGTGTCTCTAGGTCTGAAGTGGGTCTCTTGTCGACAGCATATATATGGGTCTTGTTTTTGTATCCATTCAGCCACTCTGTGTCTTGTGGTGGGAGTGTTTAATCCATTTACATTTAAAGTAATTATTGATATGTATATTCCTATTCCTATTCTCTTAATTGTTTTGGGTTTGTTATTATAGGTCTTTTCCTTCTCTTGTGTTTCTTGCCTAGAGAAGATCCTTTAGCATTTGTTGTAAAGCTTGTTTGGTGTTGCTGAACTCTGTCAGCTTTTGCTTCTCTGTAGCGGTTTTAATTTCTCCATCAAATCTTTATGAGATCCTTGCTGGTTAGAGTAATCTTGGTTGTAGTATTTTCTCCTTCATCACATTAAATATGTACTGCCAGTCCCTTCTGGTTTGCAGAATTTCTGCTGAAAGATCAGCTGTTAACGTTGCAGGGTTCCCTTGTGTGTTATTTTTCCCTTGCTGCTTTTAATATGTTTTCTTTGTATTTAATTTTTGACAGTTTGATTAATATGTGTCTTGGCGTGTTTCTCCTTGGATTTATCCTGTATGGGACTCTGTGCTTCCTGGACTTGATTAACTATTTCCTTTCACATATTAGAGAAGTTTTCAACTATAATCTCTTCAAATATTTTCTTAGTCCCTTTCTTTTTCTCTTCTTCTTCTGGAACCCCTATAGTTCGAATGTGTTTGCGTTTAATGTCCCAGAGGTCTCTGAGACTGTCCTTACTTCTTTTCATTCTTTTTTTTATTCTGCTCTGCAGTAGTTATTTCCACTATTTTATCTTCCAGGTACTTATCCGTTTTCTGCCTCAGGTATTCTGCTATTGATCCTTTGGAGAGTATTTTAAATTTCATTTATTGTGTTGTTCATCATTGCTTCTTTCATCTTTAGTTCTTCTAGGTCCTTGTTAAATGTTTCTTGAATTTTCTCTATTCTATTTCCAAGATTTTGGATCATCTTTACTATCATTATTCTGAATACTTTTTCAGGTAGATGGCCTATTTCTTCTTCATTTGTTAGGTCTCTTTGGTTTTTATCTTGTTCCTTCACCTGCTGTGTGTTTTTCTGTCTTCTCATTTTACTTATCTTAGTGTGTTTGGGTCTCCTTTTTGCCAGCTGCATGTTCGTAGTTCCCATTGTTTCTGGTGTCTGTCCCCAGTGGCTAAAGTTGGTCCAATGGGTTTTGTAGGCTTCCTGGTGGAGGTGACTAGTGCCTGTGTTCTGGTGGATGAGGCTGGATCTTGTCTTTCTGGTGCGCAGGTCCACGTCTGTTGGTGTGTTTTGGGGTGGTTGTGGAATTATTATGATTTTAGGCAGCCTCTCTGCTAATGGGTGGTGTTGTATTCCTCTCTTGCTAGTTGTTTGGCATAGGGTGTACAGCACTCTGGCTTGCTGGTCATTGAGTGAAGCTGGGTGTTGGTGTTGAGATGGAGATATCTGGGAGATTTTTGCCATTTGAAATTACATGGAGCTGGGAGGCCTCTTGTGGACCAGTGTCCACAAGAGTTGGCTCTCCCATCTCAGAGGCACAACATTGACTGCTGGATGCAGCGCCAAGATACTTTCATCGACATGGCTCACAATAAAAGGGAGAAAAAGTAGAAAGAAAGAAAGAGGATAAAATAAAATAAAATAAAGGTAAAATAAAATAAAGTTATTAAAATAAATAAATAATTATTAAGAAAAAATTTTTTTAAAAAAGTAAGAAAAACATCAAACAAATAAATGGAGAGATAGAAACCTAGGACAAATGTTGAAAGCAAAGCTATACAGGCAAAATCTCACACAGAAGCATACACATACACACTCACGGAAAGAGGAAAAGGGGCAAAAATCATAAATCTTGCCCTCAAAATCCACCTCCTCAATTTGGGATGATTCATTGTCTATTCAGATATTCCACAGATGCAGGGTACATCAAGTTGATTGTGTTGATTTAATCCACTGCTCCTGAGGCTGCTTGGAGAGATTTCCCTTTCTCTTCCTTGTTCACACACCTTCCAGGTTTCAGCTTTGGATTTGGCCCCATCTCTCCATTTAGTTCGCCGTAGGTTGTCTCTTCTTCGCTCAGACAGGATGGGGTTAAAGGAGCCACTGATTCTGGGGCTCTGGCTCACTCAGGCCGGGGGGAGGGAGGGGTACAGAGTGTGGGGCGAGCCTGCGGCTGCAGAGGCCAGCATGAGGTTGCACCAGCCTGAGGCATGCCATGCGTTCTCCCAGGGAAGTTGTCCCTGGTTCCCGGGACCCTGGTAGTGGCGGGCTTCACAGAATCCCTGCAAGGGAGTTGTGGAGAGTGACCTGTGCTCGCACACAGGCTTTTCATTGGCAGCAGCAGCAGCCTTAGTGTTTCATGCCCATCTCTGTGGTCTGCAGTGTTATCCGAGGCTCTCACCTGTCTCTGCAGCTCCTTTAAGCAGTGCTCTTAATCCCCTCTCCTTGCGCACCAGGAAACAATGTGGGAAGAAAAGTATCTTGCCTCTTCAGCAGGTCCAGACTTTTTCCTGGACTCCGGCAACAGTGTTCTTAAATGACACAACACATCAACTGGACTTATTATCTACAGCACATTATATCCAGAAACAGTAGAGTGCACATCATTTTCAAGAATATGAAACTAGAAATCAATTATAGAAAATAAACAGGAAAAGGACAAACACGTGGAGACTAAACAACATACTACAAAAAACCATTTGGTAATGATGAAATCAAATGAGAAATTAGAAAATACCTCAAAATAAATGAAATTGGAAACAAACCTTCCCAAACTCTATGGGATACATCAAAAGCAGTCCCAGGAGGGAAGTTTATAGTGAAACAGGCCTTCCTCAAGAAACAAGAAAAATCTCAAATAAACCACTAACATACTACCTAAAAGAATTAGACAAAGAATAATAAACAAAATTCAAGTAAGCAAAAGGAATGAAATAATAAAGATCCGAGAAGAAATAAATAAAATAGATATCAACAAAATTTAAAAAGATCAGTGAAACATGGAGCTGGCTTTTTGAAAAGGTAAACAAAGGAAATAAACACTTAGTGTCACCAAGAAAAATAGAGAGGACCCAAATTAACAAAACATGAAATGAAAGAGTAGAAATAATAATTGATAAAAGAGAGATACAAAAAAAATCATAAGAGAATACTATGAAAAGTTATATGCTAACAAATTAGACAATCTAGAAGAAATGGACAAATTTCTAGAAACACAGCCTGCCAACACTGAGTCAAGAAGAAACAGTGAATTTAAAGAGATTGATCACTAGAACTGAAATTGAAATTCTAATAAGAAAACAACCAGCATACAAAAGTCCAGGGCCATACAGCTTAACAGGGGAATTCTACCAAACATATAAGGAATCACTAACACCTATCCTTCTCAAACTATTCCGAAAAAACTGAAGAGGAGGGAACACTAAAAAATTCATTCTACAAGGCCACCATTACCTTGATACCAAACCAGACAAAGACACTACAAAAAAAAGAGAAAGAAATTTACATGCCATTTACATCTTTGACGAATACAAATGCAAAAATCCTCAATAAAATATTAGAATTCAAGAATGTATTAGTGGATGTATCCTTTTATTGAGGAATGTATCCTCAATAAAATATTAGAATCCAAGAATGAATCCAAGAATGTATTAATGGATCATATGCTATAATCAAGTTGGAATTATTGTAAGATCACAAGGACAGTTCAACAGTCACAAATCAATAATGTGATAAATCAAAATGACAAAAGTAAGGACGAAAATCACAAGATCATCTCAATAGACACAGAAATAGAAGTTGATAAAATTCAACATCCATTCATAATAAAAGCTCTCATCAAAGTGAGTATAGAGGGAATGTATTTCAACATAATAAATACCATTTATGACAAACAAACAACCAACATAATACTCAAAGCCTTCCCTCTAAATTCAGGAAAACACAAGGATGCCCATTCTCGCCACTTCCATAGTAGTGGAAGGCTTAGCCACAGAAATCAGACAAGAAAAATAATACACTATCTAAATTAGAAGGGAAGCGGTAAAAATCTCATGGTTTGCAGATGACATGATATGTTATATAGAGAACCCTAAAGTCTCCATTCCAAAATATTGGAACTAATAAATGAATTCAGCAAGATTGCAAGACACAAGATTCATATACAGAAACCTGTTGCATTTCTATACACAAATAATGAAATATTAGAAAGAGAAAGCATGAAGAAAATCCCATTTAATGTTGGATCAAAAAGAATAAAATACCTAAGAATAAACTTAACTAAAAAGGTGAAAGATCTGTACTCTGAAAAATATAAAATATTGATGAAGGAAATTGAAGATGACACAAAGAAATGGAAATATACCTCCTATTCTTGGATTGGAAGAATTAATATTGTTAAAATTGTGATACAACCAAAAACAATCTAAAGATTTAATGCAATTTCTATCAAAATATCCATGACATTTTTCACAGAACTAGGACGAATATCCTAAAATTCATATGGAACCACAAAAGACCACAACTGCCAAAGCAATCTTGATAAAAAGAACAAATCTGGAGGTATAAACGTCTTAGACTTCAGACAATATTACAAACTACAATCATCAAAGTAGTGTGGAGGGAGTTGAGGAAGATGGCGGAAGAGTAAGACACAGAGATCACCTTCCTCCGCACAGGTACATCAGAAATACATCTGCACGTGGAACTGTTCCTATAAAACACCCACTGAACGCTGGCAGAAGGCCTCAGACCTCCCAAAAGGCAAGAAATTCCACATATACCTGGGTAGGGGAAAAGAAAAAACAGAGAAAAAAGAATAGGGACTGGACCTGCACCAGTGGGAGGGACCTGTGAAGGAGGAAAGGTTTACACACACTAGGAAGCCCCTTCAAGGGTGGAGACTACAGGTGGCCGAGGGGGGAAGCTTCGGAGCCATGGAGGAGAGGGCAGCAAGAGGGGTGTGAAGGGCAAAGCGGAGAGATTCCCACACAGAGGATCAGTGCCGACCAGCACTCACCAGCCTGAGAGGCTTGTCTGCTCACCCACCAGGGCGAGTGGGGGCTGGGAGCTGAGGCTCAAGCTTCAGTCGGATCGCAGGGAGAGGACTGGGGTTGGCAGTGTGAACACAGCCTGAAGGGGTTAGTGCACCACGGCTAGCCGGTAGGGAGTCCGGGAAAAAGTCTGGACCTGCCAAAGAGGCAAGAGAGGTTTTGGTCAGTCTTTGTTTCCTGGTGTGCGAGGAGAGGGGATAAAGAGCGCTGCTTAAAGGAGCTACAGAGACAGGCGTGAGCCGTGGCTATCAGCACAGACCACAGAGACAGGCATGAGACGCTAAGGCTGATGATGTTGCCACCCAGTAGCCTGTGTGCAAGTACAGGTCACTCTCCACACATCCCCTCCTGGGATCCTGTGCAGCCTGCCACTGCCAGGGTGCCATGATCCAGGGACAACTTCCTCAGGAGAACACACAGTGCACATCAGCCTGCTGCGTTAGGCTGGCCTCTGTGCCGCAAGCTTGACACACGTTGGTACCCCTCCCTACCCCAGGTGTGAGTGAACCAGAGCACCTGAATCAGCTGCTCCATTAACCCTGTTCTGTCTGAGCGAAGAACAGATGCTCTCAGGCGACCTACACAGAGAGGCCGTGACAAATCCAAAGCTGAAACCTGGGAGCTATGCGAACAAAGAAGAGAAAGAGAAATCCCTCCCAGCAGCCTCAGGAGCAGCGGATTAAATCTCCACAATCAACATGATGTAACCGGAAACTGTGGAATACCTGAATAGACAACTAGTTAACCCAAATTGAGGAGGTGGACACTGGGAACAAGATATATTATTTTTCTCTCTTTCCTATTTTTGTGAGCATGTATGTGTATGCTTCTGTGTGAGATTTTGTCTGTATAGCTTTGCTTTCACCATTTGTTCTAGGGTTCTGTTTGTCCGTTTTTTTTTAACTTTAATTTTTTTTTCTTATTTTTTATTTTAATAACTTTCTTTTTTCCTCTTTCTTTCTATTTTTTCTCCTTTTTATTCTGAGACATGTGGATGAAAGGCTCTTAGTGCTCCAGCCAGGGGGCAGTGCTCTGCCTCTGAGGTGGGAGAGCCAACTTCAGGACATAGATCCACAAGAGACCTCCCAGCTCCACATAATATCAAAAGGTGAAAATCTCCCAGAGATCTACATCTCAACACCAAGACCTGGCTTCACTCAACAACTTCACTCAACGACAGCTATAGTGCTGGACATCCTATGCCAAACAACTAGCAAGACAGGAACACAACCCCACCCATTAGCAGAGAGGCTGCCTAGAATCATAACAAGGCCACATACACCCCAAAACACAGCACGAGACGTGGATATGCCCACCAGAAAGACAAGATCCAGCCTCATCCATCAGAACACAGGCACTAGTCCTCTTCACCAGGAAGCCTACACAACCCACTGAACCAACCTTAGCCACTGGAGAGAGAAACCAAAAACAATGGGAACTACAAAACTGCAGCCTGCAAAAAGGAGACACCAAACACAGTAAGATAATCAAAATGAGAACACAGAAAAACACAGAGCAGATGAAGGAGCAAGGTAAAAAACCATCAGATGTTACAAATGAAGAGGAAATAGGCAGTCTACCTGAAAAAGAATTCAGAATAATGATAGTAAAGATGATCCCGAATCTGGAAACACAAAAGAGCAAATGAAAGAAACATTTAACAAGGACCGAGAAGAGCTAAGGAGGAAAGAAGCAATGATGAAAAACACAATAAATGAAATTAAAAATACTGTAGAAGGGATCAACAGCAGAATAACTGAGGCAGAAGAACGGATAAGTGACCTGGAAGATAAAATAGTGGAAATAACTACTGCAGAGCAGAATAAAGAAAAAAGAATGAAAAGAACTGAGAACAGTCTCAGATACCTCTTGGACAACATTAAATGCACCAACATTCGAATTATATGGGTCCCAGAAAAAGAAGAGAAAAAGAAAGTGACTTAGAAAATATTTGAAGTGATTATAGTTGAAAATTTCCCTAATATCATAAAGGAAATAGTTATTCAAGTGCAGGAAGAACAGAGAGTCCCATTCAGGATATATCCAAGGAGAAATACACCAATACACATATTAATCAAACTTATCAAAAAATAAATGCAAAGAAAACATATTAAAAGCAGCAAGGGAAAGACAACAAATAACACACAAGGGAATCCACATAAGGTTAACAGCTGATCTCTCAGCAGAAACCCTGCAAGCCAGAAGGGAGTGGCAGGACATACTGAAAGTGATGAAGGAGAAAAACCTGTAACCAAGATTACTCTACCCAGCAAGGATCTAATTCAGATTTGATGGAGAAATTTTAATCTTTACAGAAAAGCAAAAGCTGCAAGAGTTCAGCACCAACAAACCAGCTTTACAACAAATGCTAAAGGAACTTCTCTAGAAAAGAAACACAAGAGAAGGAAAAGACCTACAAAAACAAACCCAAAACAATTAAGAAAATGGAAATAGGAACATACATATCGATAATTACCTTAAATGTAAATGGATTAAATGTTCCCACTAAAAGACACAGACTGACTGAATGGGTACAAAAACAAGACCCATATATATGCTGTCTACAGGAGACCGACTTCAGACCTAGGGACACATACAGACTGAAAATGAGGGGATGGAAAAAGATATGCCATGCAAATGGAAATCAAAAGAAAGCTGGATTAGCGATACTCATATCAGACAAAATAGACTTTAAAATAAAGACTATTACAAGAGAAAAAGAAGGACACTACATAATGATCAAGGGATCAATCCAAGAAGAAGATATAACAATTGTAAATATTTATGCACCAAATATAGGAGCACCTCAATACATAAGGCAAATACAAAAAGCCATAAAAGAGGAAATTGCCAGTAACACAATCATACTAGGCGAATTTAACACCCCACTTTTACCAATGGACAGATCATCCAAAATGAAAATAAATAAGGAAACACAAGCTTTAAATGATACATTAAGCAAGATAGACTTAATTGAAATTTATAGTACATTCCATCCAAAATCGACAGAATACAGAATTTCTCAAGTGCTAATGGAACATTCTCCAGGATACATCTTATCTTGTGTAACAAATCAAGCCTTGCGAAATGTAAGAAAATTGAAATCCTATCAAGTATCTTTTCTGAATACAACATAATGAGACTAGATATCAATTACAGGAAAAGATCTTGAAAAAATACAAACACATGGAGGCTAAACAATACACTACTTGATAACCAACTGATCACTGAAGAAATCAAAGAGGAAACCAAACAATACCTAGAAACAAATGACAATGGAGTCACTACGACCCAAAACCTATGGGATACAGCAAAAGCAGTTCTAAAGGGAAGTTTATAGCAATACAATTCTACATTAAGAAACAGGAAACATCTCAAATAAACAACCTAAACTTACACCTAAAGCAATTAGAGAAAGAAGAAATAAAAAAAAACTCCAAAGTTAGCAGAAGGAAAGACATAAAGATCAGATCAGAAATAAATGAAAAAGAAATGAAGGAAACGATAGCAAAGATCAATAAAACTAAAAGCTGGTTCTTTGAGAAGATAAACAAAATTGATAAACCATTAGCCAGAGTCATCAAGAAAAAAGGGAGAAGACTCAAATCAATAGAATTAGAAATGAAAAAGGAGAAGTAACAACTGACACTGCAGAAATACAAAGGGTAATGAGAGATAACTACAAGTAACTCTATGCCAATAAAATGGACAAACTGGAAGAAATGGACAAATTCTTAGAAATGCACAACCTGCAATGACTGAACCAGGAAGAAATAGAAAATATGAACAGACCAATCAGAACCACTGAAATTGAAATGGTGATTACAAATTTTCCAACAAACAATAGCCCAGGACCAGATAAATTCACAGGAGAATTGTATCAAGCATTTAGAGAAGAGCTAACATCTATCCTTCTCAAACACTTCCAAACTATAGTAGAGGGCCCCAAATCATTCTACGAGGCTAACATACCGTGATACCAAAACCAGACAAAGGTGTCACAAAGAAAGAAAACTACAGGCCAATATCACTGATGAACATAGATGCAAAAATCCTCAACAAAATACTAGCAAACAGAATCCAACAGCACACTAAAAGGATCATAAACGATGATCAAGTGGGGTTTATTCTAGGAATGGAAGGATTCTTCAATATATGCAAATCAATCAACATGATATGCCATATTAACAAACTGAAGGAGAAAAACCATATTATCATCTGAATAGATGCAGAGAAAGCTTTCGAAACAATTCATCACCTATTTATGATAAAAACATTGCAGAATGTAGGCATACAGGGAACTTTCTTCAACATAATAAAGGCCATCTTTATGCAGCCAACATCGTCCTCAACAGTGAAAACTTGAAAGCATTTCCACTAAGACCAGAAACAAGACAAAGTTGCCCACTCTCACCACTATTATTCAACCACTATTATTCAACATAGTTTCAGAAGTCTTAGCCAGAGCAATCAGAGAAGAAAGAGAAATAAAAGGAATCCAAATTGGAAAACAAGAAGTAAAGTTGTCACTGTTTGCAGACAACATGATAGTATACATAAAGAATCCTAAAGATGTTACCAAAAAACTACTACAGCTAATCAATGAATTTGGTAAAGTAGCAGGAAACAAAATTAATGCACAGAAATATCAGGCATTCCTATACACTAATGATGAAAAATCTGAAAGTGAAATTGAGAAACCCTCACATTTACTGTTGAAACAAAAAGAATAAACTATCTAAGAATAAACCTACCTAAGGAGACAAAAGACCTGTATGCAGAAAATTATAAGACACTGATGAAACAAATTAAAGATGACACAAATAGATGGAGAGATATACCATGTTCTTGGATTGGAAGAATCAACATGGTGAAAATGACCCTCCTACCCAAAGCAATCTACAGATCCAATGTAATCCCTATCAAACTACCACTGGCATTTTTCACAAAAGTAGAACAAAAAACTTCAAAATTTGTACAGAAACACAAAAGACCCCAAATAGCCAAATCAATCTTGAGAACGAAAAATGGAGCTAGAGGAATCAGGCTCCCTGACTTCAGACTATACTACAAAAGAACAGTAATCAAAACAGTATGGTACTGGCACAAAAACAGAAACATAGTCAATGGAACAGAATAGAAAGCCCAGGAATAAACCCACCAACATATGGCCACCGTATCTTTGATACAAGAGGCAAGAATATACAGGGGAGAAAAGACAGCCTCTGCAATAAATGGTGCTAGGAAAACTGGAAAGGTACATGTAAAAGTATAAAATTATTACACTCCCTAACACCATACACAAAAGTAAACTGAAAATGTATTAAAGACCTAAATATAAGGCCAGACAATATCAAACTCTAAGAGGAAAACATAGGCAGAACACTCTATGACATAAATCACAGCAAGATCCTTTTTGACCCACCACCTAGAGAAATGGAAATAAAAACAAAAATAAACAAATGGGACCTAATGAAACTTAACATCTTTTGCACAGCAAAGGAAACCATAAAAAAGACCAAAAGACAACCCTCAGAATGGGAGAAAATATTTGCAAGTGAATAAACTGACAAAGGATTAATCTCCAAGATTTATAAGCAGCACATGCAGCTGAATAACAGAAAAACAAGCAACCCATTCCAAATATGGGCAGAAGACCTAAATAGACATTTCTCCAAAGAAGATTTACAGATTGCCAACAAACACATGAAAGAATGCTCAACATCATTAATCATTAGAGAAATACAAATCAAAACTACAATGAGATATTATCTCACATCAGTCAGAATGGCCATCATCAAAAAATCTAGAAACAATAAATGCTGGAGTGGGTGTGGAGAAAAGGGAACACTCTTGCACTGTTGGTGGGAATGTAAATTGATAGAGGCACTATGGAGAACATTATGGAGTTTCCTTAAAAATCTAAAAATAGTACTACCATATGACGCAGCAATCCCACTACTGCGCATATACCCTGAGAAAACCATAATTCAAAAAGAGTTATGTACCAAAATGTTCATTGCAGCTCTATTTAAATTAGCCAGTACATGGAAGCAACCTAAGTGTCCATCATCAGATGAATGGATAAAGAAGATGTGGCACATATATACAATGGAATATTACTCAGCCATAAAAGGAAATGAAATTGAGTTATTTGTAGTGAGGTAGATTGACCTGGAGTCTGTCATACAGAGTGAAGTAAGTCAGAAAGAGAAAGACATATACAGTATTCTAACACATATATATGGAATCTAAAAAAAATAAAAAAAGGTCATGAAGAACCTAGGGATAAGATGGGAATAAACACACAGACCTACTAGAGAATTGACATGAGGAGGGGGAAGGATAAGCTGTGACAAAGTGAGAGAGTGGCATGGACATATATACACTACCAAACGTAAAATAGATAGCTAGTTGGAAGCAGCCGCATAGCATAGGGAGGTCAGGTACGTGGTTTGTGACCACCTAGAGTGGTGGGATAAGAAGGGTGGGAGGGAGGGAGATGCAAGAGTGAAGAGATATGGGAACATATGTATATGTATAACTGATTCACTTTGTTATAAAGCAGAAACTAACACACCATTGTAAAGCAATTATACTCTAATAAAGATGTTTAAATAAATAAAAAATAAATAAATTTAGTAAAAAAAAAAAGGCAGTGTGGTATTGGCACAAAAACAGGCACATATATCAATGTTATAGAATAGAGATCCCAGAAATAAACCCATGCCCTCATGGTCAATTCATCTATGTTAAAGTAGTCAAGAATATACAATGGTGAAAAGACAGTCTCTTCATCAAGTGGTGCTGGGAAAACTGGACAGCCACACATAAAACAATGAGATTAAAACAGTCCATTACACCATATACAAAAATAAACTCAAAATGGTTTAAAGACCTAAATGTAAGAACAGATACCATAAAACTCCTAAAAGAAAACATAGGCAGAGCACACTTTGATATAAATTGCAGCAATATTTTCTTGGATCAGTCTCCTAAGAAAAAAGAAATGAAAGCAAAAATAAATGAATGGAACCTAGTTAAACTTAAAAGCTTTTGCATGGCAAAGGAAACCACTGACAAAATGAAAACTCTACCTACAGAATGGGAGAAAATATTTGCAAATGATGAGACTAATAAGGGGTTAATATCCAAAATATACAAACAGCTCATATAACTTATCATCCAAAAAATAAACCCAGTGAAAAAAATGGCCCGAAGACCTGAATAGACGTTTTTCTAAGGAAGACATATAGATGGCCAGCAGGCACATGAAAAGATGTTCAACATTGCTAATTTTTAGAAAAATGGAAATCAAAGCAACAATAAGATATCACCTCACATCTGTCAGAAGGGCTATCATCAAAATGTCCACAAATTACAAATGTTGGAGAGGATGTGGAGAAAAGGGAACCCTTGTACACTGTTGGCGGCAATGTAAATTGGTGCAGTGACTGTGGAAAATAGTATGGAAGGGTCTCAAAAAACTGAAAATAGAACTACCATTTTAGCCAGCAATTCCAGTCTTGAGTACATATCCAGACACTAATTAGAAAAGATACATGCGCCCCAATGTTCATAGCAGAACTATTTACAGTAGCAAAGGTATGGAAGGCACCCATCCATTGTATACATATATATGTATATGCATATATATGTATATGATGCAATATTACTCATCCATGAAAAAGAATAAAATTCTGCCATTTGCAGCAATGTGGATGGACCTACAGTATAGTATGCTGAGTGAAATAAGTCAAAGACAAATGCTGTATGATATCACTTATATGTGAAATCTAAAATATAATACCAATTAATGTATATGCAAAACAGAAACAGACTAACAGATATAGAAAACAAACTTGTGGCTACCAAAGGGGAGAGGGAATGTGGGAGGAACAAATTAGGTGTTGAGGTTAACAGACACAAACTACTATGTATAAAATAGATTAGCAACAAGGATATGCTGTATAGCGCAGGGAATTATAGCCATTATCTTGTAATAACCTGTTGTGGTTATTGGAGTATAATCGGCAAAAATACTGAATCACTATGCTGTACACCTAAAACTAACATAATATTATAAATCAAATATACTTCAATAAAAATAATGCCATTTATATTAGCACCCCCCCAGAAATGAAATATTTAGGTATAAGTCTAACAAAATATGTACAAGATCCATACGAGGAAAATGACAAAATTCTGATGAATGACATCAAAGAAGGACTAAATAAATGGAGAGATATTCCATGTTCAGGGATAGGAAGATCCAACACTGCCAAGACGTCATTTCTTCCCAAATTGATATATTTATTTGATGCAATCCCAATAAACTCTCAGCAAGTTATTTTGTGGATATCAACAAACTGATTTTAAAGTTTATATAGAGAGGTAAAAGACCCTAAATAGCCAATACAATATCAAAGGAGAACAAAGTTGAAAGACTGATGCCACCTGACTTTAAGACTATCTATAAAACTAAAGTAATCAAGATAGTGCTATTGGTGAAAGAACAAAAATAAAATAGATCAATGGGACAGAATAGAGAGTCCAAAAATAGACCCACAGACATAAAATAAACTGGTCAAAGGAGCAAAAGCAATAAGATTGATGAAAAGACTGTCTTTTCTAAAACATTAGGGAACTGTAAATTAAAACAATGAGATATCACTATACCTAATAGAATGGTTCAAATCCAAATCACTGATAACAAACAAATGCTGTGTGGTTGTGTAGTAACAAGAGCTCTCATGATTGCTGGTTAGAATGCAAAATGGTACCACCACTTTGGAAGACAGTTTGGCAGTTTCTTACAAAATTAAACATATTTTAGCATTTGATCCAGCAATGACCATCCTTGCTATTTATTTATTGAAAGGAGTTGAACACTTACCTCTACACAAACCTGTACATGGATGTTTATAGAAGCTTTATTCAAATTGCTAAAACTTGGTAGCAACCAATATGTTCTTCAATAGGTGAATGGATAAGCAAACTGAGACATTAAAAACTGATATCAAGCTACCAAAAGACAGGAAGGAATCTTTAAAGCATATAGCTAAGTGAAAGAAGGCTACATGTTGTATATTTCCAACTATATGACATTTTGGAAAAAGCAAATCTATGGAGATAGTAAAAGGATCAGTGGCTGTAAGGGGTTAGGGCAGAAAGAGGGATGAATAAGCAGAGCAGTGGATTTTTAGGCCAGTGACACTATTTCATATGATTCTATAATGGTAGGTACATGTCATATACATTTGTCAAAACTCATAGTATGTACAACACCAAGGGTGAACCCTAATGTAAACTATGGGCTTTGAATGCTATTGATGTGTCAATGTTGGTTGACCAATTGTAACAAATGCATCACTCTGTTTTGGAATGTTGACAGTGGGGGAAACTGTGCATGTGTTGGGGCAGAGGATACATGAGACCTATCTGTATTTTCTGCTCTATTTTACTGTGAACCTAAAACTTCCCTGAAATATAAGGTATATTTTAAAAACTCAAATCTCTGGCTTCTTTTATGACTCAGGGAGAAAATTGGTTTCCACAAATAAGTTTGATTCCTTTTATTAGGAATTCACTATTCAATTCATATTCCTGATATTAAGATAGTCTCAGTCCTCTCATACACAGTCTATCAGCAGAAATTATTGAAGACACCTTAATCTTGTCAAAGAGTTCAGCTTAGGATTTTGAGGGGTGTGGTGGGAATTGGGGAAAGCACAGAAGGCTTATTATAATGCCAAGCTTTCTGTTGAATAACTGTAGTCTTTGATGAGCCTAAGAAGATCTGCTTTGGAAGAAAACTGTAAAAAATAGACAGAAATCACTGGAAATATGATCTCTTTTCCATCAACTATTCAAGGAAAAAGCAAAAAGCCCACAAACAAGCAAAATGAAATTGATGGAAACAAGAACACTTGGATAAATTATTTCAAATTGTGGTAGATAGTACTACAGTCAAAATATTGGAGATATATAACTATATATGTAGTGCATAACCCCCTGGTAGCTGACAACCAGTAGGGGAAATGGGCTGTTCTTCATGGTGAGAATCTACTCCTAGTCTTTGTACTTCCATGCATCTTCTGCTTTATGCATACCATACAACTATAACTTCTCAAAAGAGACTGCTTAGGTACTCTAAATCTGAGCAATAGACTTAGAAGTGTGGGAGAAGTTTGAGGACAGAAGGGTAGAAAGAGCTGCTAATCACACATTAATGACTCATTACCTAGTGAAGAAGTCTGGAATCCCTGGTAAATAAGCTATCTGATTTTTATTATATACAAAACAGAATGCCTATTCTAAATGAAATAGCCTATAGTTATCATCAGATTTTCAAAGGGATTATGATTTGTGACCCTTAAATGTTTAAGTCATCTTCTATGCAATGCCAAAGGTCACTGACACCTATAACACAGACTGTTAAATTAAACAGTTGCATCATTATACCCAGTAATAGCATCTGGAACTCTGAAAGCTAAGGCAGTTCTCCAAGTGCTCAACTTACAATCTGAAAATGTAACTTACTTTGGTGAATCTGGTACAAGCTGTTTATAAAAAGCAGCTGTAGTCATCCCAATCTGGTATTAATTATCAGGTCCAAATCTCCATCCCCAGAGCTTGAATAAGGATAGAGATCAGGAAGGGTGGCATCCTTTTTTTTTTTTTTTTTCCAAAAGTGTGTATAGTTATCCTGCTATTCTATGCCAGCCTTAGATATAAGATAAAGACACCACAGTCAGTCAATGGTGAAATATAATTTAAGGGGCATCTGAAAGACTCTTACCCACAAATAAAAATTTTCTCTCCTGTTAATGCAATCAAATTTCATAACTGGTGATTTAAACCCAACGTCATCCAAAATATATGTATGTATTTTTATTATTTCAGGGAATAGGCTATTATTATTACTTGGTCTATTTCCTGATGTTTTGAGAACTATCACTCTTAAGTTATTTTTAATTTGAAGCCCTTCTGCTCATTCACAGATGTCTTCCAGAATGATAAATTCAATATTGTCATAGTCACTTTAACAAAGTGATTTCCCTATCAAATACATCCTGCATAGCCTATGATTTTGACAACGATGAATGTATGTCAGCAGTGAAAGGAGAGGTCCTTAAGTGCCCATTATCATGATCTTTCCTAATTTTCTAATTTTACAAGTTCTCCAATTTAATTCATCATTTCCCAACCAACAAATATTTTCTGAATGAAAATTACCCTATAATTAATGCTTTCTAAGCTAACATACACCTGATTTTGTTATTAAAATCCATATATAGATAGAGCTAACAATCATCTAAACCTGTAAGATCCAAGAAAATCCATGAAGAGTGACAAAATATGTTGGAACTGCTGACAGTGTAGCCACTAGCATAACAATAACAATAGTTTAATTGATAGAGGGATAAAAATAAGTAGAACAATGTTAAATACATCTCACATTTATGTTGTCATTTAACCCTCCTGAAATATTTCTGTTACTATTGATTTTTATTTTCGTTACAATATACCTCTCAGACATACATATCTATATTGCCAATTTGAGAAAGAAAGAAAAAGAATGAAAGAAAGAAAGAAAGAAAGAAAGAGAAAGAAAGAAAGGAAGGAAGAAAGAAAGAGGGAGGGAAGGAGAGAAGGAGAGAAGGGGAGGGACGGAGGGAGGGAAAGAAGGAAAGGTAGAAAGAAACAAATAAATAAACATGAGGAATAAGGAAAAACAATTTACATAAATAAAGACACTTTTAGAAATCTTTCTAAATGCCAAGTGGCTTGTCTAAGATCACAATAGAGTTTAGTGGTACAAGCAAACCTAGAAGTCAGATCTCCAAACTCTCAGCCTATATTCTTTCAATGGATTCAAGATGCTCCACCTGTTAAATTCAAATCACACTTTCTATTTTGTACTAAAATCCAGAAAATTCCTTTACTTAAAAACAAAATTTTAAAAATCAAAATTAATATATGTCAATTATTCCTAAATGAAAAAATAAATTTTAAAACCTCTGCAATTAAATCCACACCAAATGGAGTTTCTTTGGGAACTTTCGCTGGCCCTAACAGCTTTTTGAAAGTCCCAGGATCTGGGCTGGGCTGGAAATGGGATTTGAGGACATGGGACCCACCGTCTACATGACTTAAAAGAACAAAACAAAACAAAAACAAAATCAAAATGAAAGACTAAATAAGGATGTTTCCAAACACCAGCAATCTCAATACCAGAGAATTCCTCTAAAGTCCATTTTGAGTCTCAAAGTGCACCCAAACTTAAATAAACAGTGCTATATGAGTAATACTCCCATAGTAACCTTTTTATGCATGATAATATCTTTGATACGCTAAAATAACAGCTACCTGAAACCCACCCCCACCACTAGCATTCTGTTTCAGTAGTGCTGGCTATTGATCTGATTTAGCTTTTTCCCTCTAAATTGTGTAAAAGGTTTCCAGTAAGTCAAATTGGAATTATCATCCTTGGTTTTATGTTCAAATAACAGAAACATTTTACCTTTCTAATAATGTTGTAACTTACCATGAATCAAAGACCAAAAAGAAGCTAGGATAGCAGTAAAGAAAAAGTATTTAATCTTATATTTGATGAGAGAGTTAAAAACATTGAGGTCAAATGCCTATAACTTATGGCCTGCTTAATTTAAATTACTTTCTTTTACAACTACTCTTATAAGAATATGCCAATATCATCCAAAAATTTAACAAAGAGCTGGAGAACCTGAAAGTTCCTGGTCATAAAGTCAATTTTATAGGAAAAATTGAGAAGGGAAAATTAAAGTCATTATTTTGTTAATAACAAAAAATATTTGCTAGGCACCTGCTTTTTGCAAAGTATTGTGCTGAGCACTGTCAGAGATACAAAGATGAACAAAACATTACCACTTGCCTTCAAGCTAATTACAGTTTGATAGGGAAAAGATAAAACACTCATATGCACAATTACGATAATAGGCAGAAAGTGCTTCAAGAAGCAAAGGAAATGTTATGGGAGCACAGGGGAGGAAGGCATTTCTTCTTGCATTAGCACTATTCTCAGTAGTTAGCAAATGTAAAGTCTGAAAATTAAAAGGAATAACTCAGAAGGAAAAAACAAGCAATAGTAGTTGAGAAAACTTGGAATTTCCTTCCAAAAGCAGGAACCAAAGTTTTATTCCCTAAACTACTGAATAAGGGTAACTTTAGAGTGTTTAAGTTTTCTGATGTTAAGAATTATAAAAGTTAGAATTAAAATATGAAGCAAAAAAACTAAAAATTACTTTTCATTTGAAATGCCTCTGCATAAAAATTTTATTGACATAAATGAAATTATTTTTATAATAAATTTTCACATAGGTTTTTGTGCTAGATAACTGTAATATTTCAACTTAATGTGAGGGAAAACTTATTGCACTGAAGCTATTTTATGGATGGGAATTAAAACTTTAATAAAGTTTAAAAAGTAAAATATAAAAAGATACTATAATTCTGTAATGATAATATATTATTTTCATCTATGTAGTGCCTAAAACATTTTATTTAACAAAACAGAATATGCCAAACCATCTTTAGTAATTACTGTGTACAGAAAATACTGCAGTAAAGCAAAGCTTCAAAATAATCATCTTTAGAAGAGTTTCTATAATTAACAAAATGCTAAGAGCTGCCAATCTTCCCTAAAGTGCTCTGTTGTGCAATGCTAGTAAAGACACCTGATAAAAGAAGACTTTGGATTTTTCCTAACTCTTAAATCAGTCAACATATTTTTTCAGTATCTATTAATGTGAAGAGCAAGTGATGGAGGAGGCATGGCCTTTGCTCTAAAAAGCTAAATATATTTTAAGTGTAATAAATTATAATAATAAAATTAATTTAATTAATAACATTTAATTTTTCCTTTCATTGCATGTACTACTCTATACCATCCATTCTCTTCAGTCAGCATTGGCTCCTTCCAATAGAAGAATGTAAATCATATCTGTTAGGTAGTGTATTTTACTGGTTGTCTCATATTATTATTTTAGAAGGTTCGATTGCTTCCAATAATTATATATTAATTTTATTAAGTCCAAATTCACATATTAATATAATTAAAATTTAATTAATACATTAATTCCAATAGTCATACAAGGAAGACACTAAACAAGACAAGGGGATTATTCTGAGAATGCGTTTATTAAAACATAATGCTATGACCTTAAATTTACAGTTTTCAGGTTCAAATCTTTAATATTGAAGCATGTTCTGTAAAAGACTGTAAAATTATTTGTTTTTATTTATTAATATTTTGTAAAATCTGGGCAGCTGAGCCTGTAAAAGATGAAATGTGATGTGCAGAGCTAAGATGTTTCAAAACATCTTCCCTTCTATCCACAGACGAACTTCAATGGGAGAGGATGTCACAATAGGATCTCGCTGGAAAAGATGAAACGATTGCGCCATGTCTCAGAATGGATAAATAGAGAAAATCTTCTGATGGTTAATGTTTAAGGTTTAGATAATCTGAGTAGCTAAGAATGAAATAACAGAACTTAATCAGGTTCAGGCTTTATCTATTCATACAGACTGCATTATATTAACATATGCTGTCAGGTGTGGGAGTTTGGGGTAAAACAGTCCACCATTAATTAAATAATTAAACTAATATTTATTGAGTATCTCTAGTAAAAAACAAAACTCAAATATAAATCTGAATGAAATACCAATATATGCTACAATGTGATTGAACCCTGAAAACATTATGCTAAGTGAAAGAAGCCAGACAGATAAAGTTGCATAGTGTATGATTCCACTTAGTTGAAATATTCAGAATAGGTAAATCCACAGACACAGAAAGATTAATGGTTGCCAGGGGCTGTAGTGAGGTGGGGAGGAGTGACTAATAGGTACAGCGTTTCGTTCTGGGATGATGAAATCTTTTGGAATTAGAAAGAAGTGATGGTTGCACAGCATAGTGAATATACTAAATACCTCTGAATTGTACACTTTAAAATAGTTAATTTTACATTATATGAGTTTTACCTCAATAAAATAAAATTAAAACTGGAAAAAACCCACAAATATACATCTGACACAACTTCTTTCCTACAGGATTTGTGAATCTATTAAGAAGGATCAAAAGCACATCAACAGCATTGCTAATTAGCTTAAGACATGTACCATACAGAGAAAGTGCTAAGGAGTTTACATTTAACTGCAAGGAAAAGAGGCAGCTTCATGCAGCAGGTGGCATCTGAGTCAAGGCAAAGAAGACTAGAAAGAAAAGAACCTTAAGAAAAGAATCTGTCCTACCTACAACAGGAGCGTCTTGTGAGACCCATGGAAAGAAAAATGAGAAGAACACTTTCTAAAATGTAAGACATTCATTATGGAAATGTGAATCATTATTAGTACTGATAGTTTTGAAGCTTAAATTTGTTGCAGCTTGCAGTGTTCCTACCTATATTACTCAGTTCTTGAAACCCACAATAGGGAAGATACAAAGGACATATTAATGTCAGCTTAAAAAGTAACATTGTGATAATGCAGATGCTCTTAGAATCAACTGTTTTCCCCTTCCATTTACCATCTTTTAACTAAATTTTATTACCGTGTATGTAGAAATGCTTTACAAATGTAAATCACTGATGTTCATGTTAAAAAAAACAGTCTGGAATCATAGCCAAAGCCCTTCCTGAAAAACATTTGACTATAGGTCTCACTTTCCCAGCCTAAATAAGTATGACCAAATTAGATGAGTGGTGCTGCCATGTTTTTTTGCCCTCCATTCAGCCAGTTAACTCAAGTTCCGCCTTGTACAGCCACTTCTTGGACTACTAGAGTATATTTTGTGTTTACCTTAATCTTAATCATCAAGAAACCTGGGTTTGAATCTGAATACCTTTTAAACTGCAGATATGGCAAGGTGCTGACAGGCTTTCTAGAGCAGCAGTGTCCAAAAGAACTTTCTGAAGTTTTGGAATATTCTACATCTGAACTATTCAATACGTATGGTAACATATGTCTGTTAAGCATGTAAAATGTGGCTAGTGAGACTTGAGAACACAATTTTAAATTTTGTTTAATTTTAATTGATTGAAATTTTAATAGCCACATGTGGCCAGTGATTACTGGATTGGACAACAGAGTTCTAGAAACTCCAATCAAGTATTAGGGTAATCTATTTGGTAGGCGATCTCAGACTGAAAATGAGGGTTATTAGGGGAATGGGAAGATCTGAAAGAATCCTGATGCTTACTGTCAGATTATCTGTAGCCTTAAAATTCATGATGAAACTGGCAATGGGCCTACCAGCACCAGCAAGTCGCTGGTACTTCTCTGATTTCCCCTTCACCTGAGGTGTGAGGGTAAGAAAGGCTGCACAGAGGTCAGGGGATGGATAAAGGAAAGGTTTGGGTAGGCTCCAGTGGTGAACTGAACCTCCAATAAGTTTCAGTTACTCTGAAAAAAATAGAAATAAATAAAGTTAGTAAGACAGAAAGCCTTAGTGAAGTTCTGGCATTCAGCAGAGAGCTTGTTAAAATAAAGAGGGAAAAAACTTCAGTTCATTTGACCACATTCAACAACTGGGTAATATGTGCTTACTATGTGCCAGGCACAGGGAATTTCAGTAATTAAAATATGTGGTTGTGCTTTCTATGATTGTATAATATCACTTAAAATCCTTCAAGGGAAGCGGGTTTTGGTGTGTAGTGGTTTTCCTATTCTTTTTTGCTATTTAACATTTGTATAATTCCTTGAAATCTACCTAAATGACTTCTTCTTTTTTCTTTCTTTGTTTTGGTCTTTCCAGTTTCTATTGAAGTGTTGCCTGTTATATACTCTTGCAAATCCACATGGCTGTTTATGCAAAATATTCACGAAGATTTTTCATCTCAGCATTAAAAGACCACAATTTTTTAAAAAAGGAAAGGAGGGTAAAAAAACTGACAAAACAAACAATAAAAAAATTAATGATCAAATATAGTGGAAAGTTTCCCTTCTCAAGACCTCAAAGTGTATTCTTATGAATACGGACTAGCTTTGAAAATTGGTTTATTTCCAATTACTTTCCTTTATGTTGAAAGGCTTGGGTCTACAGCCTAAGTAGGAGGATAAACTACAAGCTGAATGGCCCCAATTGTTAATATTTTAATTAAGCTTAATGTATTTTAAACGCACAACCATAGAAGTCCTGTTATCCATAGCCAAGACAATAAGGTGTTAAGATTTCAAACAAACAAAAAAAATTCTAAATGATATCATCAGCTTATCTGAGCAGGATGGATTTCTTTTTCCATAAGAAAATAATATAAATAATGCTGAGAGGGATTATTATATTATTATAACACAGGAAGAATAATCGACTCAGGGAATTACAAAAAAATACAGGTGATATCTAATCCTAAAGTTGGAATTCGACGGTTAGAATAGAGCTTGACGAGGCAGCAGTGCGCGTTTGCCAACAACTAAAATTCTGTGGGAAATTTTCCTCGTGTTGAGCTGAAGTCAGCCTCCTCTGAACTCGCGTCCCCACGACCCTATTATCGTCATTGCTCTGCCTCAGGTTGTCCCTGTGAGCGAATCTCTGAAGACGTTCACCTCAGAGAGACTCATCCAATCTATGGCTCCGTCCCACCAAGTTATCAGTTGGTCAGCCTAACCGTCCCCTCACTCCCTTTTTCCGTCCTCGGTTTTTCGTAGGACAGTTTCCCAGCCCTGTTCTCACCAAAAGGCCCCCCACTAGTCTGTCAGGACCTCCATCTGCAATGTGAAGCTCAGAGCTGAGTTGCGAGGCTAAGGCAGCCTGACCACCTGAGGCCGAGGGACCGAGGGCCTCCTGATTACCCTCAGACCCTCCCCGACCCTCTGCCCCGGCAGCCCGTTAGGCCTCTTCCCCTCCAGAACTACCGGTGTTTTGTCAGACCGCGTCGCCTTATAGGGCTTTCAAAGGGATGCTCCTCAGAACTGTAAACGCCTCCCCCTACAGCCGCACCCGAGGGTTACAGCAAGCCACCTTGCTACTTGCCTCGTTCCCTACCCTCTCAGGCCAGTCGCCGCGGGGGTAGGATTCCCTCACGTACCAAGAGGGCAGCTGGGTAGGGGAAGGACGGGTTCCGGCTGCCCCGCGCCTGGCACGCCGGTTACCGTTGGCCCCCAGCCCCCAGAGCCCAGCGCGTATGGAGGAGCCGCTGGCTGCTGGTGACGTAGCTCTGGCCCTACCAGGCGCGCGAGCGTGGGGGCGGGGGAAGTTGGGGGTGGCGGCGGATGTCGGGGGAGCTTGTCTTCGACCTTTACCCGCACTTACTGGCTGTTGAAAAAGTTTGTTTTCCCTGCGATACTGTACAAATGTCTGTGGGTGTGCTTTAATGGTTCTAACGAGAAGATTAAACACACATACACACTCGCGCGCAAGCACACACACACACAATCAGGATGAGCAAGAATTCAAGGCAGCAAGTAAACTAATCTGGAAGCAACAGGTGGTCAGATTTCTCAATAAAAGAGATGGTCGCTGGAATGCTGAGCCGATGTGAAGACATGCCCCTCTAGCATTTATGGAAATTCCACTTTTTTTTCCTTTCTTAATCTAAGATTATAGACCATGAAACTGAGGCCTAGAGTTGAGGGGGGCGGGGGATGGGGGAAGACTACAACTAGCGTCTCTAATAGCCTTGCACTGTCAGGATTAGTTCGAGTAGCTCCCATTTTGAAGTGCTATGGATTTAGATAATGCAGATTTGAAGCGGACCCACGCTGGTACTCAGTGTTCAAAATGAAACTTAGAATAATATTTTGTTTCATTTGAACACAAATTATCACCAGAACACTGCATCCCTTGACCTTGTGAATTTATGAACACAGTTTTAAACAAAGCTGAAATTCTCCCATGCTATCAATCCTCAATATCATATCTGAATATTTCTTTTACTGCACCCAGTGTTCCTGAAGCTGTGTGCCCTGACATAGTACCATAATAGGCGAACATTTATGTTTAAACTCGTTTATCAAAGCAAACGTCTAAAAGCTGTAATGAACTAAATCAAAATTTCTATTAATAGCCCTATTCACTGGAAAACATTTCCCTAGGTATTCCATATCACCGAAGGAGGTCATCTCGTCCACAAAATAGAATAAATGCTGAATGTAGCTAGAATAAACCTGAAAAAATAATTTTATCTAATTCCCTCATTTATTGATGAGAAAACTGAGGCCCAGAAAGAAGAGACTTGTTCCAAGTCACACAACAGTTTAGTGGCAGAACTAGAAAAAGAATCCAGACATCTGAACCTTAGTGCAGTGCTCCTTCCACCAAACCCCAAACATACTGGAATTAAATGGTATCTCAAGCAAATGGAGAAAGTTTGGGAAGAAGTCACACATGGTATCTGTCTCCTGGGATCTAGACACAAGAAGGGGTGAGAAAAATAAAACGGAACAACAACCAAGAAACATCCAAACACTAATGATGAGAGAGGAAAGCAGAATATAGTGAGTGGGAAGAGGTAGAAGCAAATAGAAAACAGTGAGTGTTTTACAATTGTGAACATATATGAATCACTTCTGACCAAATGAAATTATTACAATCAGTTAGCAAGCAGGGTGAAAGATTCTGGCTCCACTTTTACAAAGACAGATGTTTGCCACTTTAATCAGCTGTCTCAGAGCAGCTTCTCTCCTGTTTCCTCAACCTCTGAATCTTATACATATCTGCTATACAAATTAAGTAATTATTAATATTATTACTACTAATGACATAATCTTTGGATTCCTGCAGCCAAAAACTGTCTTTTCAGTAGTTGAATATGTCATTCAAAAGCCTATGTATTCACAGAAGCTAGATTAGAGCTGGCACATTCAAATTGTGGAAATTTTACTTTTTGTTATTTAATTAGTGGGATATATCTCTGTGGAGCTAGAACACACCACTTTATTTGCTGTTATTCTCCAGGATTTCAGCTTCATTCAAATTAATCTGGTAGACTAACCTGTGCTAATTTGTTAATAATTGTTGCCAACCTCCCTTGTAAGATATTTGTAATTTAGCAGTAGATTTGTGTACTGAATAGTGATCAGGGAAACCTGGCAAAATTTAATTACTCTTGAATCCTTTTTCTCTTTGTCCTTTAAAATTATATATTTAAAAATTATATATATGACACATATACATAATGTATTAAAATTTTCATATTTATACATATAAATATTTAAGTATATATATTAAAGAAAACTAAGAATGTAAAACCCAGTAGTAGGGTTTATGAATATCACATCACAGATTTCAAAGGGCTTTCATGTGTATTTTCTTATTTCCTTCAGCCAATGATGTAGTATTTGCCAGAAAACAAGACTAAATTCTTATGAGTACATAGCCATTGCTACATTTTGTTAACAGAGCCAGTTAAATTCTTGACTTGATAATTACAGTGAACCAAAACTTAATAAAAGTCAACTCATTTTGATGAATATTAGAACTACATTGTATTTCATGAGCTTTGTATTACTACTGGAAAATATTTTCAAAGGATCTCTGGCACAATTTCCATTATAATAACCATATATACATTAGTGTAGAAATCATACTATACAAGCTTTTTCTGAGACATTATGGACTTGCCACTTCAAATGTATCATTTCATAATCAGAATATCTTGCTTTTTTCTTTCTCTTTAATTCATGTGCAAAATCCTGCCAAATATCAGGACAGGGATAAAACTGCTATTAGCACATTTTCCTATTTTATTAAGCTATAAATGAACTCAGGCATCCAATTTAATTGTGTAATCATACTTGATTCATATTTCCCATTTCCTCTTTTGTAAGACTCAAGTACCTCAGAAAAGATAGACCTCTAATTTGTTATAAGCAGAAAATATTCCATTAAAATATATCAGTTACAAAGTCTCATTCCTCAAACATTTAATCGTGAAATTTATATATAATTTCGAATAAAATGCCATTCTCCAGATTGCAAACTCACATATATCCTTCTGAGAATCTAAATAAAACACATCATTAGTTGATCTTTTAACTCCTAAAATATCTATTCTTCATTTTTACAATATTAGCTAATAAAAGCAATAGTAACAAAAACACCTCACTTTTTTCTTTCCTGTTTTCTTCACTGACCACCCCCCCCCATACAAGTCAGGCACAGTTGATTACCAGGATTTGATTTTGAATTTATAAGAAAGAGTGACTCACCTATGAATAAGCAGCAGGTTGTCACATTCAGGATGGAATTCAAACAACACTGACTCTTAAAAGCAAGAGAGCTCACCAACAGGTCTGTATTCCGGGAAATACCTCTCAAATCCAACCAACTCCCCTGAGTTACAGCCTGCATCCATCTACTGGTCATCACTCTCCTTGACATCATTTGCTGTAACATAGTACCCAATCATATGGCAGGTGCATGGGAGGGGATATGTAACAAGTACCTTACAAATCATCTCCTGCATCTGTGTGATGCCATGTGAGCTGCAAAGCATCTTTACATATATTATCTTATTTGAGCCCCACAGAAACGTTTTGAAAATGATTGAGAGGAGAGACTATTATATCCATCAGAAAATTAGAAAACTGAAGCTCAGAGGCTTATATTATTTACCCAGTGCAGCACTGCTAGCTAAGTAAAACGGCTGATACTTATACCCAGATTGTCTAACTCCTGTTTTACCGATCTACTACCCCTCAAATGGGAATATTAGTGACTTTAATGATGTTTTGCATCTTTTGTTACAATAATTTCATTTTTATCTTCAGTGATTAAGGAACAATTAATTGTATATCACAAGCACAGGATTTGACTTTCCAAACAATACACTATCATGGCTCCAATACTACCACTCCAAATATTCTTTCCCTGTCCTCTCACTCCTATTCTTCTTCTTACTTTGTCTGACAAATATAAACTTGTTATACACTTCCTTGATGATACTCTTTAGTTCTTGTAATTAAACTATTACTCATCGCAAATGATTCCCAAATCCTAATTTGCATGCGTATCCATCTTTACATATGTTGTTATCAATTCAAATAACTCGTCAAAACCAACCCCTCTGACTAACTTCTTCAGAATGGCTCTGCAGTTCTTCTTACAAAAACAAGAATACTCTGTTTTATATATATATATATATATATATATATACAAAATTATGGAAAGTTCTGTGTATATATATGAATTATAGAACTTTCCATAATTAAAATGAGATCTGCTAACAAAAGTATCGCTGAGTCAACTGGTATTTGAGTCGAATAGCCCAGGCATATTGAGGAAGACAAGGGAGGTAAAAGATTCAAAGTGATGGTGTCTATCTTCAAACAGGTAAAGGCATTGGATATATTGATTGGAGGTCACTGATGAACTTGGAATGGTTGAAGTGGAATCCAAATTGCAATCACTAATAATACAAATAATAACAGCCACAATTATTGAGCACTTATTACATGACAGAAACTTCACTATCATTTATTTAATTTCTAAACATATATACAAAAAGGGCACATGTTATAAGGGTACAACTCACTGAATTCTTCTGAACTGAACCCTCCTTTATAACCACACCAAGATCAAGAAGCAGAAAATCACCTACACTAAGCACCTTTTAAAGTATAGTATTTCATTTTTACAACAACTCAATGAGGTATTCTTATTCTCATTTTCTATATGAGAAATCTGTCTCAGAGATGTAAACATGTTCAAGATTACTCAGCTTACAAATTTCAGAGAGGAGTTTGGAATATTTCTCTCAATCTGCAAAGTTCATGCCACACTTTTACTTTTAAAAATTTAACAGTGATATAAAAACTAGATATAGGACTGAAATTTGAGTAACCAATAGAGCTGAGGGAAGATTTGAGAGGAAGAGAAGATCCTTGAGGATAGTTGCAGACTGAGCAGAAGGAACTAGTGGAAAGGGAAAAATCAAAGTTACAAGAAAGAAAAAAGTTAAATTGCTAAAGAGATGGGAGATAAGGGGCTAAACAAGAAAAAAAGGAACACATTCTTTTACAAAAGAAGGATAAGAAGATGAACCTATGAGGACATACTGATGTAGAATGGAGATTATAGAGTCAAGCAAGTCTATCTACATTGAGAATGAGAAGCACAGGTGTAAGGTAGAGTTTTAAGTATGATTTCAGGGAAAAAAAATCCATGCTTTAATTAAAGCAAGATGGTGAAAGAAAGATAATACTCAACCGACATTTACTGAACACTTAAAATATTCCAGGCACACTTCTAAGTAGTTTATGTATTTTTGCTCACCCAGTCCAATAAACGACCCTGAAATATAGGAACTAATGATCTCCCCATTTTACAGATCAAGAAACTGAGTTAAATATCCAGCTTAATTTCACATAAATAAGCTAATAAGCGGCGGATTCAGAATTTTAACCTAAGCCATCTGGTTCCAGATTCCTTGCACATAGACAGATATGAAAGTGTTTGTTCACAAGAGAATGAGTGTCAAAACAAACAATAGATGACAGAGATGGACAGGTGAGGCAGGAGGAGAAGCATAGTGATAAGTAGAATTGAATTCAATGGGATTGAAAACATGGAAGAGAGAGGATCATGCCTTACATGAAAATTCTGATGTATTGGAAAGAATGGCTTTGTAGTCAGGCACTGAGACCTGAATTGAAGTCTCAGTATGGCACTTACTAGATGTATACTAGTAAGCCCAGAGAATGTGGAAATTATCCCAGCAAAAGCCATTCTGCAGAAGGTCTATGTGCTACTAATTCTAGAAATTATTACTATATGGATAAGTGTAAAATGTTTCATAATTTGAAATCAAGAGCATTAATTTGAGCTGTATCTCCCACTTTACCCCCTTAACACCCTTAGTTTTTTAATTGCCAGAATTTGCAGTACATATGTAGGCAGTGGGAATCTCTGTTCATAGTTTTATATGAGGGATCTGGAAAACACATAGTCCCTCAAATTCCCTAGTAGCCTGTCCCTGGTAGCCTAGTAGTTTAATTCCAAGAAGTAAAGAGTATCATCAAGGAACTGCATAAAAAGTTTATATTTGTCGGACAGAGTAAGAAGAATAGGAGTGAGAGGACAAGGAAAGAATATTTGGAGAGGTAGGATTGGAGCCATGATAGTGTATTGTTCAGAAAGTCAATAGGTAACATTTTCATTCCCTCCTTTGGGTTTAATGCCCAAATCTGAAGTTTCAGAAGATGACAGACTAAATCTCATTTGTGTTCATTAACAACTTACTGGTGGTATATCCATTCCCTAGCCAAGAGATTGAGGCAGATGACATTAAAGTTTTAGTATGATAAGTGGATAAGGGGAAAAGATATCAGGAAAAGATACAGAACTTCAGATGCTATAGGGACAGAAAGGTGGGAAGGTGGGCTTAAAACAGACTTGTCTTATTTCACAGTTTGGCCAAGGGCCAGTCCTATGTCTCAGCTTTGCCATTTATCAGTTTTTGCTCTTTCAAATCTCAGCACAATTCCTTCAGAAGAAAAGCTCAGTGTTTGCTCAGGCTTCTTTCCTGAGTAAATCTGTTTTACAATCAAACAAATAGATTTCCTCCTCAACGAATATACTGCAAAAAATTAAAGGGAGAGGGCCTAATGTCAAAATAGCACATCCCAAAAATATCTAGAAGGTGGTACATAGAAATTGCTAAATATTTACTGTACTTTGTCAGTCTAAATCCTGCAAAAATACTCCCCCATCTATTTGTAAAGAAAGTTCCCAAGATTCTTAGTAACTCAATGTCATGGGAAAATAATATATTCATCATAGCAAAAGTATTTACATGTAAGGGAAAACTGGTTGCATTTTCAATATTCCTTGTTCACCAAGGAAATACCTTGATATCTATAATAACTTCAGAAAACATAAGTGTGTGTACACAGGGACAGTAGATCCCTTTTAGAATTTCAATAATAGTACTTTTGTCTATCCTAAAGGCCAAGTAATTTCTGACTAAGAATGTGACTTCACCTATTTCTTGACTAAACAAAATATTGATTTGTCTCTTCAAATAAGATGCTTCAAAAAGCATTGACATAGTGCACTGATTCTGAATGGATAGATTTAAAATCCTTTATTGTTTGTATATTTTGGAGATTAATCCTTTGTCAGTTGCTTCATTTGTAAATATTTTTTCCCATTCTGAGGGTTATCTTTTCATCTTGTTTATGGTTTCCTTTGCTGTGCAAAAGCTTTTAAGTTTCATTAGGTCACATTTGTTTATTTTTGTTTTTCTTCTCATTACTCTAGGAGGTGGGTGAAAAAGATCTTGCTACGATTTATGTCAAAGGCTGTTCTGCATATGTTTTCCTCTAAGAGTTTTTAGTGTCTGCCCTTACATTTAGGTCTTTAATTCATTTCAAGGTTATTTTTGTGTATGATGTTAGGGAGTGTTCTAATTTCATTCTTTTACATGTAGCTGTCCAGTTTTCATGCAGCTAAATATCAGAAAAACAAACAACCCAATCAAACAATGAGCAGAAGACCTAAATAGACATTTCCCCAAAGAAGACATACAGATGACCAACAAACACATGACAAGAAACTCAACATCACTAATTATTAGAGAAATGCAAATCAAAACTACAATGAGGTATCACCTCACACTGGTCAGAATGGCCATTATCAAAAAATCTACAAACAATAAATACTGGAGAGGATGTGGAGAAAAGGGAACCCTCATGCACTGTTGGTGGGAATGTAATTATCAATTACAGCCACTATGGAGAACAGTATGGAGGTTCCTTCAAAAACTACAAATAGAATTACCATCTGACCCAGCAATCCCATTACTGGGCATATACCCTGAGAAAACCATAATTCTAAAAGACACATGCACCCCAATGTTCATTGCAGCACTATTTACAATAGCCAGGACATGGAAGCAACTTAAATGTCCATTGACAGATGAATGGATAAAGAAGATGTGGCACATACATAGAATGCAATGTTACTCAGTCATAAGAAAGAACAAAATTGGGTCATTTGTAGAGACACGGATGGACCTAGAGACTGTCATACAGAGTGAAGTAAGTCAGAAAGAGAAAAACAAATATCGTATATTAACACGTATATGTGGAATCTAGAAAAATGGTATAGAGGATTTTATTTGCAAAACAGAAATAGAGACACAGACGTAGAGAACAAATGTATGGAGACCAAGGGGGAAAGGTAGGACGTGGGAGGAATTGGGAGATTGACATATATACACTATTGATACTATGTATAAAATACATAACTAATGAGAACCTACCGTATAGCACACGGAACTCTACTCAGTGCTCTGCGGTGACCTAAATGGGAAGGAAATACAAAAAAGAGTGGATATATGTATATGTATAGCTGACTCACTTTGTTGTACAGTAGAAACTAACACAATATGGTAAAGCATCTATACTCCAATAAAATAAATAAATACATAAATAAATAAATAAAATACTTTATTGTACTATTATTTTTCGTAGGTGGGTTATAAAGGGAGATAGGACTGTGCTGATTTAGATTGAATTTAAAATAATTGCATTATCCTGGGGAAAAAAATACTAAGAGCCTATATCCCCTTGCCTCTGGAACTGACAAATGAATCTTCTCACGTTTCGTATGATCTAAATTATTTCTCTGGTCTGAGTTTCTCTTTACCTAGAAATCTAACAGTCTTATGCCTGCTATATTGCTGAATTGTCTTGGTCAAGTCATTTAAAATTTCTGATCCTCAAATTGCTTAATCTGCACAATGGGGCCAATAACCTCAAAGTGCTGCTTCAGGATCAAATGAGATAACTTATGAGAAAGTGTTTTGTACAGTAAATGTAAGGTAAACTATTATATCATAGAAATAGTACATAAGTAATGGATAAGACTTTTTTGTTCTTTAAAATTGGTTTCCCATTCTTGCTTAACAACATTAGAAGGGGAAAAAAGAAAACCTCATCTTTCATGTCAAAAAATAAGCAAGGCAGAATGGCCTCTAATATTTTTTCTGTCTCTGTGCCAAGAGGTAACTGAACAGGGACATTTAGAAGGGAGTGCTCAACACAATCTTCTCTTTCATGTACAAGACCCTAATGAGCCTCATTAGGGAAAAGAGACAAACACACAGATAAAAGCAGATTGCTCATCATGGTCTGGTTTTTATACTGACCTTTTATAATAATTTAACATTTTGCAGTAGCAGTACTTGGCAGAAAAATCCTGGCCTTCCTAGAGGGCCTGACAATTTAACTGGCTACAGTGTGGCAATAGGACTGCCATTTCAATTTTATATTAGGAAAAATAATGTAGTGGAGGAAGGGATATAAAGGCTAGAAATGAGCATAATGGCTGAGAACTCACATGTCCTGTTTAATCATGACTGCTGTTGGTACAAGGTCCTCATAAGTATCATGCCTGAGTTCAGGCCAAGGGCACAGCTGACATAAAGGATAGGACTCTTACATATGTTCTCAAGCATTCTGGGCCTATTTTGGACTGGAACGGTAAATATCTCATTTTGTTTCTTTATTTGTATAGTAAGAAAAGCATGATGAAAACCTAAAGAAAAGCATCTATGCCTGAAATTGTGCTAATTCCCCACCCCGTCTCTCTCCCTCTCTCTCTCTCTCTCTCTAAGGTATTAAGTTACACCTGAGCCTCATTTTTCTACTGAGTCAAATCTATACTTTTGGCTTCAGTTATAACAGTCACATATATGGCCCTGTGCCAGTTTTTAGTATTCTAAAAATGTATTACCTACTGTGGAGGATCAAAGAGATAGGGGTTTGAGCAACACATGATAAAGAATATTATATTCTTATATTTATCATTGTGCCCAAAATTTAAATCACTATTTAAAAATATTGCATATACTGAAGAGTTCACTATGCTTTAGGAACATAAAGCAAGTAGCTGATTTAATGAAAAGAAAAAAAAAACTAAAGGGAGCCACAAGAAGCCTGTGTGATTGGAATGCTAATAAGATTGACTAGCATCACTAATCTCTGCTCCCTCTCGAACCCTTCCCCATTTATGAGCCAGTTTAAATCAGGGAATTACATTTTAAGGAAAAACTCTTATCTGAACTAAATTAGTCTGAACGGGGATCAATACAACAAAGTTAGTCAGTTTACCAACTGAATTAATTTATTTTATTTGAATTCCTGTCTCTGGATCACTCGTTAGGAATATAAAGATTAAGGAATAATACCAATGAAAAATAAGCTGCATTTGTTAAGGAAGTGTTTATATAGATTTGAAGATACCTCTCCTCCTAGCTGCTCTGCAGATAATCACTGGGATCAATCAGTACCAACTTGGAATAACTGGCTTTAAATGAAGTTATTACCAGATGGGGCACAGTTGAAGTATAGACCATTTTATTTTTTAAACTCAAAATTGATAACCATGTTCAAGTAAATATGTCAATACTATCAATTTTAAGGTAAAAATTGTTTTGATCTCTAACCACATATCCGATTGTCTTCCATTAAATGTACTTTATAACACAAAACATCTTCGCTAATCTACCCTAGAATTAGGAATCTTAGAAATTTGTTTAGATAGTATTTTAATTTATATAATTGTGTTTTTTTGTATCATATCTCCATTTTCAAATTAAGTTATGGGTAGGGAGGCAATTTAAAGAACACATGACTATATTTCAGAAATTCTGAGTTCAAACTCCAAGCTTAAATTGTAACTTTCTGAGTAACCTTGGTTAAGTCATTTAACCTCTCTGTGCCAGTCTGTGACCTCATCTATAAAATAATGGGTTTGGATTAGGTGCTTCCTTGTGTGTAACATTCTATTTTTTTTTGCCTCAACTTAAGGCCTAATCAAGTCAATAAAGAAATGTTTAAATAATTATCTCCTTAGCATCCCACCACAACCAACAAAGGAAAATAGTCATATTCTTATATTGTTTCTAATAAAATTATAGAATAAGTAGGTTATCAACATACCTAGAGAATCCCCTTCTGGCACTATTCCTCCCTTTGTCCCTTAATTCATTTTGGTATATGACACCATGACAAAGAGGAGACCACAATGCCTGGCATTACAAAGTTATCTCTGAGAGTGCCTCTGCTTCTAAATCAGCATCTATCCAGGGTCAGTGAACCGCTCTGTCCACCATACGGCCCTTCTACTGTCATTGCAGGCCCTTACCATTGCTACTGCAATAATAATAATAGCAATAAAAACAACAGTAACTTAAAAAGGGTCAACACTTGAGTACTCACTAGGTGCCAAGCACTGGCTTAAAGACTTTGCATGTTTTATCTCATTTAGTTCTCACAAAATCTCTACAAGATACATATAATTGGAGAGGGGGAAGATGGCGGAAGAGTAAGACGTGGAGATCACCTTCCTCCCCACAGATACATCAGAAATACATCTACACGTGGAACAACTCCTATAGAACACCTACTGAACGCTGGCAGAAGACCTCAGACCTCCCAAGAGGTGCACGAGGAGAGGGGATTAAGAGCACTGCTTAAAGGAGCTCCAGAGATGGCAAGAGCCGCACCTAACAGCGCGGACGCCAGAGACAGGCATGAGACACTAAGGCTGCTGCTGCTGCCACCAAGAAGCCTGTGTGCGAGCACAGGACACTATCCATACCTCTCTTCCAGGAAGCCTGTGCAGCCCGTCACTGCCAGGGTCCCGGGATCCAGGGACAACTTCCCCGGAAGAATGCACGGCATGCCTCAGGCTGGTGCAACATCACGCCAGCCTCTGTCCCCGCAGGCGCACCCCGCATCAGTAACCCTCCCTCCCTCCAGCCTGAGTGAGCCAGAGCCCCCGAATAAGCTGCTCCTTTAACCCCGTGGTATCTGAGTGAAGAACAGACACCCTCAGGCAACCTACATGAAGGGGCGGGCCCAAATCAAAAGCTGAGCCCCGGGATCTGTGCCAACAAAGAAGAGAAAGGGAAATCTCTCCCAGCAGCCTCAGGAGCACCAGATTAAATCTCCACAATCAACTTGATGTACCCTGCATCTGTGGAATACCTGAATAGACAACGAATCATCCCAAAATGAGGAGGAGGACTTTGAGAGCAAGATTTATGATATTTTCCCCTTTTCCCCTTTTTGTGAGAGTGTATGTGTATGTTTCTGTGTGAGATTTTGTCTGTATAGCTTTGCTTTCACCATTTGTCTTACAGTTCTATCCATCCATTTTTGGTTTTATTATGTTAAAAAAATTGTATTCTTAATAATTATTTTTTTATTTTAATAAATGTATTTTATTATTGCTTACTTTATTTTATTTTATTTTATCCTCTTTCTTTCTTTCTTTCTATATTTTCTCCCTTTTATTCTGAGCCGTGTGGATGAAAGGCTCTTGGTGCTCCAGCCAGGAGTCAGTGCTGTGCCTCTGAGGTGGGAGAGCCAACTTCAGGACACTGGTCCACAAGAGACCTCCCAGCTCCACATAATATCAAATGGCAAAAATCTCCCAGAGATCTCCATCTCAACATTAGCACCCAACTTCACTCAACAACCAGCAAGCTACAGTGCTGGACACAATATGCCAAAAAACTAGCAAGACAGGAACACAACACCACCCATTAGCAGAGAGGCTGCCTAAAATCATAATAAGTCCACAGCCATGCCAAAACACACCACCAGACATGGACCTGCCCACCAGAAAGACAAGATCCAGCCCCATCCACCAGAACACAGGCACTAGTCCCCTCCACAAGGAAGCTTACAAAACGCACTGAAACAACTTTAGCCACTGGGGACAGACACCAAAGGCAACGGGAACTACGAGCCTGCAGCCCGCAAAAAGGAGACTGCAAACACAGTAATATAAGCAAAATGAGAAGACAGGAAAACACACAGCAGACGAAGGAGCAAGATAAAAACCCAACAGACTTAACAAATGAAGAGGAAGTAGTCAGTCTACCTGAGAAAGAATTCAGAATAATGATAGTAAAGATGATCCAAAGTCTTGGAAATAAAATAGAGAAAATGCAGGAAACATTTAACAAGGACTTAGAAGAACTAAAGATAAAACAAGCAATGATGAACAACACAATAAATGAAATTTAAAATACTCTAGAAGGGATCAATAGCAGAATAACTGAGGGAGAAAAACGGATAAGTGACCTGGAAGATAAATAGTGGAAATAACTACTGAAGAGCAGAATAAAGAAAAAAGAATGAAAAGAAGTTAGGACAGTCTCAGAGACTTCTGGGACAACATTAAATGCACCAACATTCGAATTATAGGGGTTCCAGAAGATGAAGAGAAAAAGAAAGGGACTGAGAAAATATTTGAAGAGACTGTAGTTCAAAACTTCCCTAATATGGGAAAGGAAAGAGTTAATCAAGTCCAGGAATCATAGAGAGTCCCATACAGGATAAACCCAAGGAGAAACATACCAAGACACATATTAATCAAGCTGTCAAAAATTAAATACAAAGAAAACATATTAAAATCAGCAAGGGAAAAACAACAAATAGCACACAAGGGAATCCCCATAAGGTTAAGAGCTGATCTTCCAGCAGAAACTCTGCAAGCCAGAGGGACTGGCAAGACATATTTAAAGTTACGAAGGGGAAAAACCTACAACAAAGATTACTGTACCCAGCAAGGATCTCATTCAGATTTGACGGAGAAATTAAAACCTTTACAGAAAAGCAAAAGCGGAGAGAGTTCAGCACCACCAAACCAGCTTTACAACAAATGCTAAAGGATTTTCTCTAGGCAAGAAACACAAGAGAAGGAAAAGACCTACAACAACAAACCCAAAACAATTAATAAAATGGGAATAGGAACATACATATTGACAATTACCTTAAATGTAAATGTATTAAATGCTCCCACCAAAAGACACATACTGGCTGAATGGACACAAAAACAAGACCCACATGTATGCTGTCTGCAAGAGACCCACTTCAGAACTAGAGACACATACAGACTGAAAATGAGGTGATAGAAAAAGATATTCCATGCAGATTGATACCAAAAGAAAGCTGGAGTAGCAATTCTCATATCAGACAAAATAGTCTTTAAAATAAAGACTATTAGAAGAGACAAAGAAGGACATTACATAATGATCAAGGGATTAATCCAAGAAGAAGATATAACAATTGCAAATATTTATGCACCCAACATAGGAGCACCTCAATACATAAGGCAAACACTAACAGCCATAAAAGGAGAAATCAATAGTAACACATTCATAGTAGGGGACTTTAACACCCCACTTTCACTAATGGACAGATCATCCAAAATGTAAATAAATAAGGAAACACAAGCTTTAAATGATACATTAAACAAGACAGACTTAATTCATATTTATAAGGCATTCCATCCAAAAGCAACAGAATACACATTTTTCTCAAGTGCTCATGGAACATTCTCCCGGATACATCATATCTTGGGTCACAAAGCAAGCCTTGGTAAGTTTAAGAAAATTGACATTGTATCAAGTACCTTTTCCGACCACTGTGCTATGAGCCTACATATCACTTACAGGAAAAGGTCTGTAAAAAAGTACAAACACATGGAGGCTAAACAATACACTACTTAATAACGAAGTGATCACTTAAGAAATCAAAGAGGAAATAAAAAAATACCTAGAAACAAATGTCACTGGAGACACGACAACCCAAAATCTATGGGATGCAGCAAAAGCAGTTATAAGAGGGAAGTTTATAGCAATACAATTCTACCTTAAGAAACAGGAAATACCTTGAATAAACAACCTAGCCTTGCACCTAAAGCAATTAGAGAAAGAACAAAAAAAAACAAACTTAGTAGAAGGAAAGAAATCATAAACATCAGATCAGAAATAAATGAAAAAGAAATGAAGGAAATGATAGCAAAGATCAATAAAACTTAAAGCTAGTCCTATGAGAAAATAAACAAAATTGATTAACCATTAGCCAGACTCATCAGAAAAAAAAGGGAGAAGACTCAAATCAATAGAATTAGAAATGAAAAAGGAGAAGTAACAACTGACACTGCAGAATTACTAAAGGTCATGAGAGATTACTACAAGCAACCCTGTGCCAAAAAAATGGACAACCTGGAAGAAATGGACAAGTTCTTAGAAATGCACAACCTGCCAAGACTGAATCAGGAAGAAATAGAAAATATGAACAAACCAATCACAAGCACTGAAATTGAAACTGTGATTAAAAATCTTCCAACAAATAAAAGCCCAGGACCAAATGGCTTCACAGGTGAATTCTATCAAACTTTTATAGAACAGCTAACAACTATCCTTCTCAACTCTTCCAAAATATAGCAGACAGAGGAACACCCGCAAACTCATTCTACAAAGCCACCATCATCTTGATACCAAAACCAGACAAGGATGTCACAAAGAAAGAAAACTACAGGCCAATATCACTGATGAACATAGATGCAAAAATCCTCAACAAAATATTAGCAAGCAGAATCCAAAAGCACATTTAAAGGTTCATACACCATGATCAAGTGGAGTTTATTCCAGGAATGCAATGATTCTTCAATATACCCAAATCAATCAACGTGATACACCATATTAACCAATTGAAGGATAAAAAAACATATGGTCATCTCAATAGATACAGAGAAAGCTTTCAAAAAAATTCAACACCCATTTATGATAAAAACCCTTCAGAAAGTAGGCATAGAGGGAACTTTCCTCAACATAATAAAGGCCATATATGACAAACCCACAGCCAACATCATCCTCAATGGTGAAAAACTGAAAGCATTTCCACTAATATCAGGAACAAGACAAGGTTGTCCACTCTCCACTCTTATCCAACATAGATTTGGAAGATTTAGCCACAGCAATCAGAGAAGAAAAGGAAATAAATGGAATCCAAAATGGAATAGAAGAAGTAAAGCTGTCACTGTTTGCAGAAGACATGATACTATACATAGAGAATCCTAAAGATGCTACCAGAAAGCTAGTAGAACTAATCAATGAATTTGGTAAATTAGCAGGATAAAAATTAATGCACAGTAATCTCTGGTATTCCTATACACTAATGATGAAAAATCTGAAAGTGAAATCAAGAAAACAGTCCCATTTACCATTGCAAAAAAAAGAATAAAATATCTAGGAAAAAAAATACCTAAGGATACAAAATACCTGTATGTAGAAAATTATAAGATGCTGATGAAAGAAATTAAAGATGATACAAATAGATGCAGAGGTATATCATGTTCTTGGATTGGAAGAATCAACATTGTGAAAATCACTCTACTACCCAACGCACTCTACAGATTCAATGCAATCCCTATCAAACTACCACTGGCATTTTTCACAGAAGTAAGTAGAACAAAAACTTTCACAATTTGTATGGAAACACAAAAGACCCTGAATAGCCAAAGCAATCTTGAGGATAAAAAATAGAGCTGGAATAATCAGGCTCCCTGACTTCAGAGTATACTACAAAGCTACAGTAATCAAGACAGTATGGTACTGGCACAAAAACAGAAATATAGATCAATAGAACAGGATAGAAAGCCCAGAGATATACCCACGCACATATGGTCACCTTGTCTTTGTTAAAGGAGGCAGGAATGTTCAGTGGAGGAAGGACAGCCTCTTTAATAAGTGGTGCTGGGAAAACTGGACAGGTATATGTAAAAGTATGAGATTAGAACACTCCCTAACACCATACACAAAAATAAGCTCAAAGTGGATTAATGACCAAAATGTAAGGGCAGAAACAATCAAACTCTTTGAGCAAAACATAGCCAGAACACTCTATGACATAAATCACAGCAACATCCTTTTTAACCCACCTCCTAGAGAAATGGAAATAAAAACAAAAATAAACAAATGGTGTCTAATGAAACTTAACATCTTTTGCACAGCAAAGGAAACCATAAAAAAGCCCAAAAGACAACCCTCAGAATGGGAGAAAATATGTGCAAGTGATGCAACTGACAAAGCATTAATCTCTAAAATTTACAAGCAGCTCATGCAACTCAATAAAAAAAAACAAACAACCCAATTCAAAAATGGGCAGAAGACCTAAATAGACATTTCTTCAAAGAAGGTATACAGACTGCCAACAATCACATGAAAGAATGCTCAACATCATCAATCATTAGAGAAATGCAAATCAAAACTACGTTAGATATCATCTCACACCTGCCAGGATGGCCATCATCAAAAACTCTATAAACAATAAATGCTGAAGTGGGTGTGGAGAAAAGGGAACACTCTTGCACTGCTGGTGGGAAGGTTTATTGGTACAGCCACTATGGAGAACAGTATGGAGGTTCCTTAAAAAACTACAAATAGAACTACCATATGACCCAGCAATCCCACTACTGGGCATATACCCTGAGAAAACCATATTTCAAAAAGAGTCATGTACCAAAATGTTCATTGCAGGTCTATTTGCAATAACCAGGAGATGGAAACAACCTAAGTGTCCATCATCGGATGAATGGATAAAGAAGATTGGCACATATATACAATGGAGTATTACTCAGCCATAAAAAGAAACGAAATTGAGTTATTTGTAGTGTGGTGGATGGACCTAGAGTCTGTCATACAGAGTGAAGTAAGTCAGAAAGAGTTAGACAAATACCGTATGCTAACACATATATAGGATCTAAGGAAAAAAATAGTCATGAAGAACCTAGGTGTAAGAGAGGAATAAAGACACAGACGTACTAGAGAATGGACTTGAGGATATGGGGAAGGGGAAGGCGAAGCTGTGATAAAGTGAGAGAGTGACATGGACATATATACACTACCAAACGTAAAATATATAGCTAGTGGGAAGCTGCTGCACAGCACAGGGAGATCTGCTCCGTGCTTTGTGACCACCTAGAGGTGTGGGATAGGGAGGGTGTGAGAGAGGGAGGCACAAGAGGGAAGAGATATGGGAACATATGTATATGTATAACTAATTCACTTTGTTATAAGCCAAAACTAACACACCATTGTAAAGCAATTATACTCCAACAAAGATGTAAAAAAAAAAGAAAAAGAAAACTACTTAGCAACCTTCACCGGCTGTCTCACATCACAGGGTGATATTTTTCATTTTTGAAGCAAAAGAGAATTATCTCCAAGGTATTCACAATTCACAATATTATATATTTAGTAAACATTCAGGTATTTCTTTTACAACCAGAAAATGAGCACATTCAAATGACAAAATATCAAAAGTTTGGAGCACATAAAGAAAATGTCAGTGTACATGAATGTGATAAATGAGACAATCAGGGAAACAAATACATTTATAGTATTCATTTCTTTGGAACAAAAAAAAACACTTCAATTACCAAATGAGTAATGCTTCATTTAACAAATACTGTTGGGAAATGAAGTGACATATACAAGTGAATTTTCTAGATAACTGGAGCTTATCTTTTTAAAATCAAAACCTTTTAATTTAGCCATTCAGATGAAAATCTCTCAAAAATCACATACGTCACTGTGGTTTAAAACACATTTCGAACATATCCAAGGTTTTCCTTGAAAACTCTAGGCCAGCATTCACTCACTCATTCAGCAAACTAGACTTGTCTTCAAAGAGTTTGCAATCCAGATATTCTAGATTATATAGTCTGATTAAGATAATTTTACAATTAGTTCATCAACTGAATTAAAAATAAAGTTCTACCAAAAATGAAAATATCTAAGCACTTCATCCCTGTATTATCTCCCACTTTCTCCCTAAATAAATCTTCTAGCCAAACTAAAAAAAAAAAATACATATAATTTTTGAATCCTATTTCACAGATGGGGAAACTGAGATTTAGAGAAGTTAAATTACTTGCAAAAAGCAATATTTGGCAGAGCCAATATTCAAACCTAGAGATTCCAGGTCCAGAGCCATCATCAGTAGCCACTGTGCCATATTGAATACCTACTGTTGTATCCAGAACTGTCCTAGGTACTAAGAGGGTGGAGGCAGGAAAACATTTGAATTAAGCTATGGACCCTGTGATCAAAGAGCGTGGAATGTGCATAATTACAAAACTATGGATAACATTTTGGAATGCATTAAGTAGCTCCAGAATTTTCAGGGGAGAATACTATTGTGGTAGCTTTCTAAAGGGAACCTCCAACTTTATCAGAATCGTGCCATCACAAAGTGGTGGGGAAAAATATTATTTAAAAAATTTTTATGAAACAATTATTTTAGCTAATTAAAAAAAGCTGTATCATCACTCACACTTACTATCAAAATTCATTCCAAATAGATCAAATAGTTCAATAAAAATCTTTAAAGAGAAGATAAGGGAAACTTTTGCTGGATCTAAGATTGGTAAGGACTTTCTAAGCATAAGAACTACTGAAAAAGTCCATGTGATGACAAAAGTTTAAAAAGTCTCCCTATATGTCAAAATGCCATAAACAACACTAAAAGTTAAATGAAAAACTGATAAAAATATTTGCAATAAATATAACAGATTAATATCTTTATTATATAAAATATTCTTACATATCAATAAGAAAATGTCTAACACTCATTAGAAAAGTGTACAGAGGACTTGAAAAAATAAAAATAAAAAAAGAAATACATGGACTAATAAATATACAAAGCAATTCAAACTCAATAGCAACAAGGATATTATCATTAAAACAATGAAATTGTGAGGTGTTTTATTTTTTCTTTTTAATTGGCAAACATTATATATATATATATATATATAAAATCTCATAATATTTTCATACATTCCTAGTAAGATCATTAAGTGGTACAACCCTTCCAGAAGGTGATTTGGCAGCATATATGTATCCTTACAATTATTCATACCCATAGACTTAACTTTCTAACTCTTAAAATATAAACAGAGATTTGAGCTAATATTTTTGTATGCATATATGTTCAAAGACACAATTATTAAAAAGAAAAATATTAGAGGCAACATAAATAAATGAGTGTTTGTTAAATAAATTATGAGGCATCCAAGTGGAGTATTTTGCAGCCAAAACATCATGTCTGAATATTTAATGTCAATAGATAATGTTATTTGTGTTGAGTTGAAGAGTCAGGATTAAATTATTTATATTTATTTATATATACATATAAAATCCAATATTTTTTTACATCTTTATTAGAGTATAATTGCTTTACAATGGTGTGTTAGTTTCAGCTTTATAACAAAGTGAATCAGTTATACATATACATATGTTCCCATATCTCTTCCCTCTTGCGTCTCCCTCCCTCCTACCCTCCCTATCCCACCCTTCCATAAAAAACTAACTTTTGTTTTTTAAAAATCATATATATGTTTAAAATACACTTAGTCAATGAAAAGTATGCTGGAATATACTAAAAGTTAACAGCTATTTCTATCTCTGGGTGGTGAGATATGACTTTATTTCTTCGTGTGTTTACAAAATTTTAATAAGAAGGCTTTCCATTTGGAATCAGAGTCACTCATCCACAGGCATCAGGCATTAGTTTTAGACAAGCCAAATGTTACCCCTTTACAGCCACAAACACAGGCTCAACAGCCAGACCATTTTTAAGCTAGTTAATTTTTCAAAGTTATCCTCTTTCGAATCTATTCAATTTTATTTTAATGAAAATTAATAGGATGAAACAAATTAATTAGAATGAGAAAAAGAAACTCCAAATGTACTCAGCACATGAAATAGAAAGAAATCAGCAGAATGGCAAAAAATGTTATATTGAAAAGTATATACAACTAGCATTCAGAAAGCTTGAGTTCTGGGCCATTAACTTCCTTTCTATAGACCTTAGAGTGTTCAATGGCTAAACAAGAGGACTGAATTAAATGGTCTGTTAAGGTTCATCCCAACTCTACAGTTGAATGAATCTAATGTAAAGTACTTCAAATATTTTTTCTTTCTGTCAGTTTTCCCCCAACATCACTTACATTTTTTTTTTTTTTTTTTTTTTGCGGTACGCAGGCCTGTCACTGTTGTGGCTTCTCCCGTTGCGGAGCGCAGGCTCCGGACGCGCAGGCTCAGCGGCCATGGCTCATGGGCCTAGCCGCTCCGCAGCATGTGCGATCTTCCTGGACCAGGACACAAACCTGTGTCCCCTGTATCGGCAGGCCGACTTTCAAACACTGCGCCACCAGGGAAGCCCCACTTACATATTTTCTAAAGGGGAAAATCAAAACTAGATTTTGCTTTTGAATCGTGACTATTTAAATAATAACATATCATTTTTATAACTCAGCCTAATAAAGAAAGTTGTGTATGCCAAATTTCTTTTTATCCTGTGAAAATCTAAGTGTTATACTTAGATTTATGGTCAGTTTTACTGATGATGTGGGAATTTTGCTTGGTGTGTAACAACTAAAGTGAAGGATTAACAGAATAATTCTATTCTTTAAAAATGATATCCAAATAAAAATCTCTGTTAATGTTTCATTGCTACAAGATGTCAGTAATGGATCTTCAAATCTCTCTGGTAATACGATTTTCTCTCTTGTATATTAATGATTTCTTTCAGTTATTATAAAGTTTCTATTTACTTTTGGGTAGTTTATAATTATGGAAAGAAATTATGGTCAGTTTTATTGATTCTTTACCTAAAGACAGATTCAGTGATTCCACATCATTATCTAATATTCCTTTAAGTCCCACTATAATCATGCTTTATTAGGAAAAAGAATTCTAATGCTGGATTTTAATGTAATCAATTGAATCTGACAAGTAAAAAAAAGGCATAATTAAGTAATCTGTAGGTTTTGAAGTTCTCTAAATTGATACTGCTGTCTTCTCTCATAGCTTCTTCATGCAAATTGAGATATTTTATATTTATTTCTTTACATTTATTTGATAAGTATTAAATTTGTGGGTATAATTGACATGACAAGGACAAGTCTCAAAAAGAACCAGAAAAATAATGAATGAATACATCATTAAACCTAACAAGAAAAGGATTATTTAAAATTCAAAGGGCCAACCTTTTAGCATAGGTTGAGATCAGGGTCTTATTTTAAAATTCTGACCTCAGAGAAAGGCAATATCTGGATTTAGTCACAAATAGAAGCAATGCAAATGCAAAATTTTAAGTCATTTTCTGTTGTTAACCACCCACTGCCAACAGACCCCCTCCTTTCATTCCTTCAAATACTCATTCTATCTTCCAATCTAAATGGGCCTTATTCAGGAAAATGAATTTCCAGTAAACTCTCATTTGATAATGGTTTGCTTTAAGGTGTTCCCCTGACTATTGGATATTTAAAATGTAGTAAGGGAGTCTAAGACACTAAATTTGTTCAAGGTTCAAAGAAGTAGTCTTTCATGGATGAATTTTAGGCAGTTACCAGAGATATTTTGATAAGTCCTCCCCACCTCCAAATCACTCCATACTGTTTATTCCTAAAGCAGATTTGGTCACAGTGCTAACACACAACATGAAAAATATTTCTCTGCAAAACCAAAAGTAGGTATATCAATATTGCTACTTATATCAGTAAATTACCTACACATTTGTTTAAACAAATGGTTGTTCAAAATTGAGGCAAAATATTATAACCCAATTTAGAAATTATGTTTTGTGATATTTTCCAGTTAAACAATGCCAAAAGAAAGCTGGGTATTGGGTAAACTGTCTAATAAGCTCTGGTCTCAGAATCATTTGGGAAACAAGAAAGGTCAGGCTGTTTGTATTGACAGTATTAAAAGGAAAGTATTTTGTTTATTTAAATAGCAGCTATGGACATTTTAAGATTTCTCTGTATACCTCTCCCCAAAATTATAAAGGACATTTAGAATTTCTTTCCATAATTATGAACCCAAAAGGAAATAGAAACTTTATAATAACTGTAAGAAATCATTAATATACAAGAGAGAAAATTGTATTACCAGAGAGATTTGAAGATCCATTACTGACATCTTATAGCAATGAAACATTAACAGAGATTTTTATTTGGATATCATTTTTAAAGAATAGAATTATTCTGTTAATTCTTCACTTTAATTGTTACACACCAAGCAAAATTCCCACATCATCAGTAAAAATAAACCTTCTCTTTTCAGATTTGTCATTTTAAAAATGAAGCATTTAATTGTTTAATGTTTAATGAACTTTAAACTCTTCAATTATTAAAATATTTAATAAAAAATTTCAGAAGATTCCTGGTCTATCCTTTCATAGCCCTCTGAAATTCTCCCTTGATTCTTTTTTTCCTTTTTAGCTGTGTCTCTGAAGCACTCAATTGCTGCATTTATAACCACATCAAGAATGTAAATGAACAGAAGCTGCACTTTAGTTAACATACAGTCACCAAGTAAGTTTACAGTCTTGGTGACTTCATTCCTTTTATCCATTACAAAAGAGACCCCCGCTGTAGCAGAGAGCAATTGGGCTGTTATTATTTTATTATGTGTATATTAATTATTTGGGAAAGTTTTGAGTTAATTGCTGACATGACTGTGCCTGTCAGAATTGCAGTGCTTGACTGTTAAAAGGAACTAAAGCATAAAATAACTAACAAAAATAAATAAATAGAATGATCAGAAATGTCCTCAGCCAGAATTGGTGAGTTCTCAGAAAGGCTAAACATGAAGCGTGGTGATGCAAATACAGTGAAATTCCTACTTGCACTAGCCAGACACAATCTCTGACTCTAAGAAAACAGGGATTTTACTCAAGATGGAGTCATGGACAAATACGTTCATAGATGGTGTTCAAAATATGTTTGGAGTGTAAGTCATACAGATAAACACCTTCATGAGTGGAGAGAAAATATATCTGTGTGTACTACCCCACCCCCAACACTACCCCCAGTCCAACTACCACTCCTGCCTCCTTAAGGACTCCAGAATTTCCATGACTAACATGAATTCTGGCAAATTAATCCTGTTTTCTGTGACTGCAATGCATATTGATATATTCATAAAAACCTTACACCTTTAGAAATCTAGGTCATTTATGTTCTTTCAGTGTATTAAAATTGTACCCTCTGGTGATATCTGCATAAGCTACAAATATAAAAGAAAGCAGCTTTTTCAATGATTATTCAACAGAACATCAAGCAAAATGTCAAAATAAACAGGTAAGTCTCAATTAACTGCATACGTATTATCCATAGCATTTTTTATCCCAATCTGGTTCTCCCCTGCCACTTATCCTCTTTCCCTTGCCCTTGTAAGCTTAATATAATATGCAATTAGCAAGTTAAATTCACCATGTCCCACTCCAAAAGTAGTTTTGTAATATATAACAAATTTTGTTTAAATATACACAATTTCCAAATATCCATACCACTCTAAACCCCCATTCATATAGAAAATCAAGAAATGCTTATATTTTAAGAGTCATCCCTAGGATGTCATTCAGTAAAGTGAAGTTTGATTCATTTAAAAAGAGGAATCTCCCACCTTCGGCAAAAATTTCATCCACGTTGATGGTGTTTCCCAGGATTTGACTCTGATATTCTTGCTATTTTCTTTACTTACATGTTTCTTATATTTTTATAATTTATTATCTTCTGTAAAATTGAATCTTCAGTAATGACAATATTTCAGCATCTGAAATTAGCAATTTCCTTTTTTACTTTTGATATTTACATGTAGGTTTAAAAAAGGGAGGGGATATTCAAACCCACCTGCTGTTGGCAGTTCTATATCATCTTATACATAGCCAAAACTGGTTTACAGTTCAGCAGAGTAAACACCATTGATGGTATCTGGAAACTTAGTTAATAATCTTTTCACTTATTACTAAGTGAATGTACTAGAGGCTCTGTCTTAAATGGTAATGTCTATTTTATTTGTGTTCTGCTAACATTCCCCAGCTGCTAATTAATGTGTTTCAAATCCTTGTGTTAGTTGTAAAATTCAATAAGGGCTTTATATGGTAGCAAAATTCTCCATGCTATCTGCTTTTCTGATTCTGTGTTTATGAAAGGTCTACTCACTTTTGAAATTATAACAAAAATATTGATGCTTTCTTTGATGTAACTGGCATGCTTCAGTTATATTTTGATATTATATTCAACTTCTACTTAGCCATGACACCAGTGTATAAAGATAGCACGGATAATTGAAATCAATTCACAGATTATCTTAAACATCATATTCAACTTCTTCTCCCATTAAATCATTTCCCATAGGAACTAATAAGTAGCAAAATGGAATGTATAATATAAAGTGTTACCTGTCCTGGCTTCATGGAGGGAAAAAAGGAGCAAAACACAGGATAAGAAAGAAGAAAAGTAATAATTTGTATAATTCAGAAACTGTACAATCAATCCCTAACCAAAGTTGACTGTTGCTAGCAACATTTTAAAAAATCCTGTAACTGCTTATTAAATTCATTTCTTTTATAATAGGTACTTTGTAATCAGTATGTAAAAATTGCCTTGACCACACATAGCCAATGTTTCTTAGAGTAAATGCACCATCTAAATAGACTTAACATTTAGCTGCAGCCTTTACTTAAACAATTAATTAACAGTTGAACAGAATATAGCACATGCAGTTTTATTCTACTTTTCCTACATGTACCCGGCACACAAAAAATGCTTAATAAATACCTGGTGATTTGAATTGTCACTGTGAATTAGCAATGGAACATGATGTATTCTGCTAAAACCCTTTGGAGCAGCCCTCTCTAAAGAAGTGTTCCCTCATCACTTTAGCTCTTTAGGATTGTCATTACACAGGTATATATATATTTGAGACTCTGATCAAATGTTCTTTAACTGCCTAAAATTTCTATATCCAAATTATAATTTTATTCACAGAAAATAAAAACAGAAACCTCACTACCATCAGTGCTATGAAAACCTGATTATAATAATCAAATACCTGAATGCCAGACTTCACTAGTCTTAAATCCAGAATTGCATTTCTTCTTATACACCTATGATATTCTGGAAATGGCTGACTTCTCGTAGTTGCATTGTAGATCTTTAAAAAAAAAATTATATAATTAACCCAAAACGTAGCCAGGATACGTCAGGAGACCGAACCAGGGTTTCTATTCAGTCTTTGACATTGCAATACATTTAAAAGGTAAATCCCAGCCAGTGGATGAGTCTGAGGCAATTCCTATGGAGTTGGAATCCTATGGTAAATATCACTTGAATATCAGTAATACTCTAGAATTTCATCGTGATTAGTAATGAAATATCCATCTGCCAAAAGCAGGCAGTAAAATGGCACTAATCAGGAAAATGACAGAAAAGTCACTTTGGAACTATTTGTCCTTCTGCTAAGTGAAAGACTAAAGCACGATTGTATTGCTTAAGTCTTTAAATGGCATTCTGTGCAATGAAAATGCACAGTAAAGACTCAGTGACATAAAATGTAAATATTTTAAAGCATAGTTTTGTAATTTTTTTCAGAGTCGGAAAATTTATCCTGGGTTTCATGTAGAGCCTGGAACAAGTACCTCTGAGATAGTTATGTCTCAAAAACAATGCATACAAATTAAGTAACAAAGTATTTTCGGTTTATGTATGCTTTCCCTTATATTTGCAAACCTACTGGGTACTATAGAAAGATAATCTCAAATTGTCTTATTTACCAAGAGATTTGCAGAGGGCATGTTAGAACATTGGAAAACCCAGGAGTCTTAAAATGATAAATGCTTTTGCCGTCATTTATATTAAAAAGAAAACCCTGGAGAATAGAAGGATAAAAAGTCTAATTACATATTAAGAAACAAAATTTATTATCTAGAGATGATTGCAGACTAAACACAGAGAAATATATAGATAGTTCCCAATAACAGACAAATACCTTAGCCAAGATTAAATTTGCTTCAAAGGTGTCATTGCAGATTTGAAAGGTAGCAACAAATGCTATTCAATTTGTCAACTGAATTTTATCACTCTAGGCTTTGACTCATCCTTTATTGTCATCATAAATTCTCTTTTTGCTCACTTCCCCTATACAATTTTGAAAATGACTTATATTGACGACATTTTTGGTATTTGACACATCTCGTCTTTCAACAGAGGGCTTGTTTCTGTCTGCGTGTGCGTGTGCAGGTATCCATCAACTATCTAGTCACACTTGAAATCAGTTTGGATGTATCACTTGGTAATTAGCATTTCAACTAGTCTGAGTTGACAGCCTCAGTACTCTGGAGGCAAACTCTTAACACTTGCATTTTGCTAGATAAGCTGCGCATTGATATTAGTCATATATGGACTTTGCAAAGGAAAGTGTTAATAAACAAAACCAATCTTTTCTGCACTCATATTTCATCACAATAAACAAGATTAACATTAAAATGACTGATTTTTTTATGCATCATAAATTCTGAGAAGCCACAATCCCTATGAGTGAAAGTTGAATTATTTTCTTCCACACAGTGCAAATGCCTCTGACAAAATCTCCTTGTGTAACAGGTATGTAAGCAGTCTATTTGTGTCCTGTTCCAAAAATCAAACAACTCGACTCTCCGTGGCAGAAATAATATATATGTGCTTAATTATATTAGAATAGTATAAAATCATGCAAAAGAAAATAGATCTTTCTCCAATGTCATTTTCTGCCTCTAATTTTTAAACACTGACTTCATTCATGTCCAGTAAGAGACTATAAACAATTTTACCCACTTTAAAAACCTTGCATCTAATGCAATTATCCATAAAAAGAAATATTTTCTATCCTTCTACCTACATATTATGAGCTACTGATATACAGCCAGATAACAGTTTCTAAGTTTTCCTAAGGAGTTTTCCTAGTGACTGTATACCCACAGAAAAGGCAGCCTCTGTCATTTTCTATCACAGTCCCTACACTGAGGAGACTGTGCTTTCCACCGTACTAGTGATTGTCCTAAAACATAGGCATTTTCAAAACAAATACACACTAAAAATGAAGAAACTGGACAACTTCACTGGCACTAGCAAAATATTTTATTGTCTCGTCGACATTCCCGTGATCCTGCCTGAAAACTCTCCACAAGTGCTGCATACACGCATGACCTCCGACTACACGACGTCATCTATTTTTTTCTGCTGTTATTCTTTTTTTTAAACATCTTTATTGTAGTATAATTGCTTTACAATGGTGTGTTAATTTCTACTTCATAACAAAGTGAATCAGTTATACATATACACATGTTCCCACATCTCTTCCCTCCTGTGTCTCCCTCCCTCCCACCCTCCCTATCTCACCCCTCTAGGAGGTCACAAACCACCTAGCTGATCTCCCTGTGCTACGCGGCTGCATCCCACTAGCTATCCACTTTATGCTTGGTAGTGTATATGTGTCCATGCCACTCTCTCACCTCGTTACAGCCTCCCAATCCCCCTCCCAGTTTCCTCAAGTCCATGCTCTAGTAGGTCTGTGTCTTTATTCCCATCTTACCCCTAGGTTCTTCATGACTATTTTTTTCTTAGATTCCACATATATATGTTAGCATACAGTATTTGTTTTTCTCTTTCTGACTTACTTCGCTCTGTATGACAGACTCTATGTCCATCCACCTCACCACAAATAACTCAATTTCATTTCTTTTTATGTCTGAGTAATATTCCATTGTATATATGTGCCACATCTTCTTTATCCATTCATCTGTTGATGGACACTTAGGTTGCTTCCATGTCCTGGCTATTGTAAACAGAGCTTCAATGAACATTTTGGTACATGACTCTTTTTGAATTATGGTTTTCTCAGGGTATAAAGGAGAAAAAAGCAACTAATATGACAGATTAAAATCCAAGCAAATATAAACCAATATATCAGCCAGGACATAAAGAATTATATAGACTTGCCTGTGTTTTTCTACCGAAGCATTCGATTCCAACTGCACTTCTTGCTAAGCAGATTCTGACAGCATGCTTGCTGTGAAGCTCAATCATCAGCCCCATTTAATGGGGCTTAAGAGAAACTACTGTATGACATAGCATATGAATACACTCAAAGTGAACTCACAAGTGACTAAAACCAACAGGATGCACCATCCCAAACACAAAACCAGAGCAAAAAATTACATTAGAAGCAGAAAATGCAAGCCAAACGTGTAGAAAACATTACTTTCTGTTCAAGATATGCTGAGGTATCTTCCTTGCCTAACAATTCCGTTGATAATACTTTCTCACTGCTACTAAAGAATTAGGAGGAAACAGAAGAGGAGAGAATAGAAAAGAGAAAAGGGGAGGAGAGGGTAGGGAAGGGTTGGGAAGGAAAATAATGTTTCCCTCTCAGAGTATTGCAGGGAAGGGAGTGAGGGAGTGCTCTATCAGTTTAAAATGTGGCCCCCAAATAAGCCATGATCAGATATGTGTGTGTGCGTTTGAATTATTTTTGCACTAAACCAATAATGAGCACAATTAGCCCTACTAGTTGCCTATCACACTTCACTCACTACATAACAGCCTCAACCAACTTAGAGCAGCAATATATTTGATTGGAAACAAGTCTAATTTATATGCCTTTACAATTTGTTTCTACCCCAAGATCTACTTATTAGACTCCTAGAAGTGTCAAAGTATAGGTCCCTTGGAACAATCCAGGCTTATGGGTCTCCAGGTTCAAAGTTGTCTGAATCTTTCTTATCTCAATGAATTTTAGAATATGAAAATAGCAGAACTACAACTTTCTAACTGACTATCTTATATTTGTTAGAAATAGGCTGTCATTCAAATTTAAAGAAATATATAAATGTAATCATTTAGTTAACATCAGCCATAAAGCTGCACAGTTCAACCTTTATAATTCAGAAAAGATGCATGAAGCTTAAGATACATGGTCCTAATTTGAATTTCAGAGTATTATTTTCAGAATTTAGGGACAGAGAGAGCTAAAATACACCATTTAAAGAATCATAGTATTGCCAGTGTTGAATAAATGTCTTTCTCCCTCCCAAATTCTTTATTGCACCTTGGTCCTGCATGGAAGATTCTGTGTCTCTCTCAAAGGTAATTATTAAGTATACTAAGGAATTTATTTTAAAAATACTGAATTATATCTCTCTTCTACTCATCCTAGTATCATTTGTCACAGGTAGATAAGAGTACACACCCAGAATAACAAGAAGATGGATTAAAGCATTCTCAGCTACCTTGCTATGGGATGAAAGGATAAACAGGTTTTGTAATATATTAGGGCATAAATGTTTGGAAAGAGGTCACATACTATAAAAACAAATCCCCTTTTCTATATCTACAAGATATACATACAATTTAGGCAGAAAACATTGCTTCTAGGAATGTACTGGTGTCTTTTGCACCTTTGTTTTTGTGATCCAAAACATTCTCTTTTGCTCAGAGTGATTTGCAGCCAGCTCAGCATTTGGTATTTCATTGCCTAAAGTGCTCTGCGATGTTACCATGCCCAGAAAGGAATTAATCTAGGGCAAATTTATCAGATATTTCAGTGTAGGCAATTTTCTCTCTGTGATGGCCAAGTTAGGGAAAAATAACTCATGCTGACTAATTTGATATATAAATGCAGTAAATTTCAGCTATGAAGAACCTTCAGGAATGAGTCATTCCAATCAGCACAGTTTTCCAATTAGCTGAGGTGGTTTTCTTAACCACTCTTCTTAAAGATAAAATAATCTTGCCCCCATCTTCATTTTGATTAAGGATAATTTATACTGAAGTAAAAAGAAATAAAAAATAAAAATAAAACCTAATTAATAGGTGTCTTCCTTTATTTTCATGTTTCAGCCAAGTTAAATTTAGAACTTGAGAACATTGTCCCTCCTTAGAATTCTTTTCCCTGTCTTTTTAAGCAGGGAACAACATCTAACAAAATCTATAATTTTTATAACCTTTAATTTTTGGCTAATATTTTAATGAGTTAGGGACATCATTCAGAATCTGAATAGTGTACTATGTTATTATGCAACAATGCGCTCAGGGTCTGATTCCTCCCTCGGTAAATTAACCTAGATTGCGGTTCTTTGTGAGTTCTGGTTTCTGGGCTTTATTGCTTTTCGTCTTTTCCCCATCTTTTGTCACACTGTCAGCTGTCAGTTTGACTGTCAGTGTGCCTGCCTCTTGTAACCCCTGTTCTCACTTGTAATATGCTGAGGATTTAGACACCAGATAACCAGTGTCCTGAGAAGTGAGGGGAAGCATCAAAGGAATTCTGCTGTAAACAATGTGTCTTGGCTTTTAACAATCATTTTTATTGCTCAGATGATACATTTTTTTTACTACTTTCTTGGTTCCAAATGGTATTCTAAAAAGGTGAGGTTGCTGAATTGCCAAGCCCAGTTAAATAGATAATAGTTATTGTAGATAATCCTAGACACACTTGTCTAGGAGGCATCTCCATTTAAAGGCCTCCGTCTACTTAAATGACTTGAATAAATTTGGTAAGAGGAAGATATTTCCACAGCATGGGTATTATAAAGAAACATCATTAAGATATTCACCCAGCCCTTGGGGGCTTATTATCCATTATAATGGTTACCAGATGATGCTTTTTGGTCTATGTAGTATATAAGAAGTTCCGTGCTCAGGAAAAAATAAAGAAATTGACAGCTCTATTCTCTTAAAATAATGAAGATAAATCACCTTAAAAAGTAATGAAGTTACAGGTGATACGATTTTTTAAGTGGAGTTTCTTCCAGCTCACAGCCATATTATAGTAATTAATCTTTCTGTGTGGTTACACTAGACTAGGAATCAGGAGAACTGAGTTCTCATCCTGGTGTTATCACTAATATGCTGTATGGCCATGGACAAGTCATTTAACCTCTATATGCTGTGTTCAAGTTTCTTGGTCTTATGTACTTTACAGGATAATTGAGAATATTGTGAGATTATGTGTGCAGAAAGCCTTTTATTTAAAAAAAAGGCAAAATACCTATGCAAACGTGAGGTATTTTCACTGCCATATCAATTGAGTAGGAAAAAACAAACTCACTTCATAAAGAATCATAAATATTAAGACTGTAAATGATCCACAAGATCCCCTCATTTCATAGCTGGAGAAACTGAGACCTGGAAATTAAAAATGGCATACCTACAGTAATCTAAAAACAAAACAAGCAGATGTGAAGCAAGCTACTCATTCTATGGCAGCTTTTGTGCCTCCTTCTCTATTCAGTCAGTGGACACCAGAACACAACTGTTGGCAGATAAATAGTGTGCTATTAAAGCTCACATTGAAGGGACTGGTTAAAGGCTGATATACAGGCACATTTACATCGTCATGAGGCATAGTTAATTGTTTCTCATAAAGGAAAACACACAAAGGACTGACTAGATCAGAAGATCTTTCTTTCTTTCTTTCTTTTCTCTCTTTCTTTCTTTCTTTTTCTTTCTTTCTTTCCTTTTAAATTATTTTAAAGTAATAGCCCATGTCTTTTTTTTTTTTTAATTTTGGCTTCTCTGGGTCTTAGTTGTAGCATGCAGGCTCTTGTTGCGGCATGCAGACTTCACAGTTGCAGCATGTGGACTTCTTAGTTGCAGCATATAGACTCTTAGTTGTGCCATGCATGCAGGATCTAGTTCCCCAACCAGTTATCAAACCCATACCCCCTCCATTGGGAACATGGAGTCCTACCCACTGGACCACCAGGGAAGTCACTCAGAGGATTTATCTTTCATCACCAAGTCCCTATGTATGATGGAGCCCAGATCTGCAGTGAGTAAACATTTTAATTAGCCTCCGGTTCAGCAGTGGCCTGTGAAAAATCCGCTGAAAACAAAAATCTTGGGGGAGGCTTGTGGGTCTCACAGAACAGACACTGACTAGAAACCTAACACAGGGTGGAGGGAAATGTGGAGGTTGAGCTATTGTCAACCATCCTGAGCTTATTTATCCCAACTCTGCATTTGAGCACTTGGGCTATGAGGGGAGTTGGAGGAGAATGGGAGGAGGATAGGTGCAGGAAAGGGAGAAAGGGGAGAGTAGGTGGAGGAGGTCCAGCTGTATGCCTGTCAATTTACATGCATCATTGCATTCATACCTCCCAACCACCCTATGAGATACTTACTATATCCGTTTGAGAGATATAATAATAACACTATATGCCAGGCACTGCGGTAAGGACTTTACATGCACCATACATTTGCCCTAGACTTGTTTTTACCAATCTAATGTTATTATGCTATTATACATTATTATTTTATATTTTATACCATTATCTCATACTATATGATCATTTCCATTTTAAAGATAAAGAAACAAGCTAAGTAACATGCCCAAGCCCACACATCTAGAAAATAATATCCTGGATTCAAAGCCGGGTTCAACTCCAAATTCCAGTAATTAACCACTATAATTTGCTGCATCTTGAGCTAACTTTAAAAGGAAATACTGGGGAGGGGATAGCTTCAAGATGGCTGAGGAGTAAGATGTGGAGATCACCTTCCTCCACACAAATACATCACAAATACATCTACATGTGGGACAGCTCCTACAGAACACCTACTGAACACTGGAAGAAGACCTCAGACTTCCCCAAAGGAAAGAAACTCCCTACGTACCCGGGTAGGGCAAAAGAAAAAATAGAGACAAAAGAATAGAGATGGGACCTGCACCTCTGGGAGGGAGCTGTGAAGGAGGAAAAGTTTCCACATACAAGGAAGCCCCTTCACTGGTGGAGACAGCAGATGGGTCGGGGGGAAGCTTCAGAGCCATGAAGGAGAGGAGAGCAACATGGGTGCAGAGGGCAAAGCGGAGAGATTCCCACACAGAGGATCAGTACCGACCAGCTCTCACCAGCCTGAGAGGCTTCTCTGCTCACCCGCTGGGGTTGGTGGGGGCTGGGAGCTGAGGCTCAGGCTTCGGAGGTCAGATCCCAGGGAGACGACAGGGGTTGGCTGCGTGAACACAGCCCAAAGGGGGCTAGTGTGCCACAGCTACCCAGGAAGGAGTCTGGGAAAATGTGTGGACCTGCCTAAGAGGCAAGAGACCATAGTTTCAAGGCGTGCGAGGGGAGGAGATTCAGAGCAACGCCTAAAAGAGGTCCAGAGATGGGGGCAGGCTGCGGCTATCAGGGTGGACATGAGAGACGTGCATGAGATGCTAAGGCTGCTGCTGCAGCCACCAAGAAGCCTGTGTGCACGCACAGGTCACTATCCACACCACCTATCCCGGGACCCTGTGGAGCCCACCATTGCCAGGTTCCCATGATCCAGGGACAACTTCCCTGGGAGAACACACAGCATGCCTCAGGCTGTTACAACATTATTTTGGCCTCTGCCACCGCAGGATAGCCCCACATTCTCTACCCCTTCCTCCCCCTGGCCTGAGTGAGCTAGAGCCCCCTAATCAACTGCTACTTTAACCCTGCCCTGTCTGGGTGGGGAACAGGCACCCTCAGGTGACCTACACACAGAGATGGGGTCAAATCCAAAGCTGAACAGCAGAAGATGTGCAAGCAAAGAAGAGAAAGAGAAATCTCTCCATGAACCCTCAGGAGTAGCAGATTAAATCTCCACAATCAAACTGATGCACGCTGCATCTGTGGAATACCTGAATAGACAGCAAATCATCCAAAAATTGATGCAGTGGACTTTGGGATCAAATGTAGACTTCGGGTTTTCTTCACCTAATTTGTTTCTGGCTTTATGTTTATCTTAGTTAAGTATTTAGAGCTTATTATCATTGGTAGATTTGTTTATTGATTTGGTTGCTCTCTTCCTTTATATATATATATATATATATATATATATATTTCTCTCCTTTTGTGAGTGGGTATGTGTATGCTTTTTTGTGTGATTTTGTCTGTATAGCTTTGCTTTCATCATTTGTCCTAGGGTTCTGTCTGTCCAGTTTTTTCTTTTCTTTTTTTAGAATAGTTTTTAGCACTTGTTATCACTGGGGGATTTGTTTTCTGGTTTGGTTTCTCTCTCTTTCTATTTTTTTACTACTTTTTAATATTTTTTTATTAATAACTTTTTTATTTTATTTTATTTTTCTCTCTTTCTTTTATTTTTTCTCACTTTTCTTCCAAGTCGTGGCTGACAGAGTCTTGGTGCTCCAGCTGGGTGTCAGACCTGAGCCTTGGAGGTGGGAGAGCCGAGTTCAGAACATTATTCCACCAGAGACCTCCCGGCAGCATGTAATATCAAACAAAAAATGCTCTCTCAGAAATCTCCATTGCAAGGCTGAAAGACCCAGCTCCACTCAAAAATAAGCAAGCTACAGTGCTAGACACCCTATGGCAAACAACTAGCAAAACAGGAACACAAACCTGCCCATTAGAAGAGAGGTTGCCTAAAATCATAATAAGTTCACAGACATCCCCAAAGACACAACCGGACATGGTCCGGCCAACTAGAAAGACAAGATCCACCATCATCCATCAGAACACAGGCACCAGTGTCCTCCACCAGTGAGCTATGCAGCCCACTGAACAAACCTTACCCACAGGGGGGAGACACCAAAAGCAATGGGAAATATGAACCTGCAGCCTGCAAAAAGGACACCCCAAACACAGTAAGTTAAGCAAAATGAGAAGACAGAAAAACACACAGCAGATGAAGGAGCAAGGTAAAAACCCACCAGACCAAACAAATGAAGAGGAAATAGGCAGTCTACCTGAAAAGGAATTCAAAGTAATGACAGTAAAGATGATCCAAAATCTTGGAAATAGAATGGAGAAAATACTAGAAACTTTTTACAAAGACGTAGAAGAACTAAAGAGCAAGCAATGATGAACAGCACAATAAATGAAATTTAAAATTTCCTAGAAGTAATCAAAAGCAGAATAACTGAGGCATAAGAATGGATAAGTGACCTGGAAGAAAAAATAGTGGAAATAACTACTGCAGAGCAGAATAATAATAAAAAAAAAGATTGCAAAGAATTGAGGACAGTCTCAGAGACCTCTGGAAAAAATTAAATGCACCAACATTCGAATTATAGGGGTCCCAGAAGAAGAAGAGAAAAAGAAAGGGACTGAGAAAATATTTGAAGAGATTATAGTTGAAAACTTCCCTAATAGGAGAAAGGAAATATTTAATCAAGTCCAGGAAGCACAGAGAGTCCCGTACAGGATAAATCCAAGGAGAAACATGCCAAGACATATATTAATCAAACTATCAAAAATTAAATACAGAGGAAAAAATATTAAAAGCTGCCAGGGAAATTCCACAAATAACATACAAGAGAACCCCCATAAGGTTAACAGCTGATCTTTCAGCAGAAACTCTGCAAGCCAGAAGGGAGTGGCAAGACATATTTAAAGTGATTAAAGAGAACAACCTACAACCAAGATTACTCTACCCAGCAAGGATCTCATTAACATTCAATGGAGAAATTAAAAACGTTACAGACAAGCAAAAGATAAGAGAATTCAGCACCACCAAACCAGCTTTACAACAAGTCCTTAAGGAGCCTCTCTAGTCAGGAAACACAAGAGAAGGAAAAGACCTACAATAACAAACCCAAAACAATTAAAAAAATGGTAATAGGAACACACATTTCAAAAACTACCTTAAATGTAAATGGATTAAATGTTCCAACCAAAAGACATAGACTTGCTAAATGGATAAAAAACAAAATCATATATATGCTGTCTACAAGAGACCCGTTTCAGACCTAGGGACACATATAGACTGAATGAGAGGGAATGCAAAAATATATTCCATGCAAATGGAAATCAAAATAAAGCTGGAGTAGCAATTCTCATATCAGACAAAACAGACTTTAAAATAAAGACTATTAGAAGAGACAAAGAAGGACACTACATACTGATCAAGGGCTCAATCCAAGAAGATATAGCACTTGTAAATATTTATGCACTCAACATAGGAGCACCTCAGTACTTAAGGCAAATGCTAACAGCCATAAAAGGTAAAATTGACAGTAACACAATCATAGTAGGGGATGATAACACCCCACTTTCACTATAGGACAAATCATCCAAAATGAAAATAAATAAGTAAACATAAGCTTTAGATGACATTAGACAAGGTGGATTTAATTGATATTTATAGGACATTCCATCTAAAAACAACAGAATACATTTTTTTTTTCTCAAGTGCTATCCTGGAACATTCTACAGGATAGATCATATCTTGGGTAGCAAATCAAGCCTTGGTAAGTTTAAGAAAATTGAAATTGTACCAAATAACTTTTCCGACCACAATGCTATGAGACTATATATCAACTACAGGTAAACTCTGTAAAAAGTATAAACACATGAAGCCTAAATGATATACTACTAAATAACCAAGAGATCACTGAAGAAATCAAAGAGGAAACACCTAGAAACAAATGACAATGAAAACATGACGACCCAAAAGCTATGGGAGGCAGCAAAAGCAGTTCTAAGAGGGAAGTTTATAGCAATACAACCCTACCTCAAGAAACAAGAAACAACTCAAATAAACAATCTAACATTATACCTAAAGCAATTAGAGAAAGGAGAACAAATAATACCCACAGTTACCAGAAGGAAAGAAATCATAAAGATCATATAAGAAATAAATGAAAAAGAAACGAAGGAAACAAAAGCAAAGATCAATAAAACCAAAAGCTGGTTCGTTGAGGAGATAAACAAAATTGATAAACCACTTGCCAGAGTCATCAAGAAAAAAAGGGAGGAGACTTAAAACAATAGAATTAGAAATAAAAAAGAAGTAACAAACTGACAATGTAGACATACAAACGATCATGAGAGATAACTGCAAGCAACTATATGCCAATAAAATGGACAACCTGGAAGAAATGGACAAATTCTTAGAAAACACAACCTTCCAAGACTGAACCAGGAAGAAATAGAAAATATGAACAGGCTGATCACAAGCACTGAAATTGAGACTGTGATTAAAAACCTTCCAACAAACAAACGCCCAGGACCAGATGGCTTCACAGGCAAATTCTATCAAATATTTAGAGAAGAGTGAACACCTATCCTTCTCAAACTCTTCCAAAATATAGCAGGAAGGAAGAATCCTCCTAAACTCATTCTATGAGGCCACCATCACCCTGATACCAAAACCAGACAAAGATGTCACAAAGAAAGAAAACTACAGGCCAATATCACTGATGAACATAGATGCAAAAATCCTCAACAAAATACTAGCAAACAGAATCCAACAGCACATTAAAAGGATCACACAGCATGATCAATTGGGGTTTATCGCAGGAATGCCAGGATTCTACAATATACACAAATAAATCAATGTGATAAACTATATTAACAAATTGAAGGAGAAAATCCTTTGATCATCTCAATAGATGCAGAAAAAGCTTTCAACAAAATTCAACACCCATTTATGATGAAACCCTCCAGAAAATAGGCATAGAGGAAACTACCTCAACATAATAAAGGCAATATATGACAAAACCAGAGCCCACGTCATTCTTGATGGTGAAAAACTGAAACCATTTCCTCTAAGATCCGGAACAACACAAAGCTGTCCACTCTCACCACTATTATTAAACATAGATTTGGAAGTTTTAGTCACAGCAATCAGAGAAAAAAAGAAATAAAAGGAATCCAAATCAGAAAAGAGGAAGTAAAACTGTCACTGTTTGCAGATGACATGATACTATTCCTAGAGCATCCCAAATATGCTACCAAAAAACTTAGAGCTAATGAATGAATCTGTTAAATTAGCAGGGTATAAAATTAATGCACAGAAATCTCTTGCATTCCTATACACTAATGATGAGAAATCTGAAACAGAAATTAAGGAAACACTCCCATTTACCATAGCAACAAAAAGAGTAAAATATCCAGAAATAAATGTACGTGAGGAGACAAAAGACCTGTATGCAGAAAACTATAAGACCCTGATAAAAGAAATTAAAGATGATACAAACAGATGGAAAGATATACATTGTTCTTGGATTGGAAGAATCAACATTGTGAAAACGACTATACTACCCAAAGTAATTTACAGATTCAGTGCAATCCCTATCAAACTACCAATGACATTTTTCACAGAACTAGAATAAAAAATTCCACAAGTTGTATGGAAACACAGAAGACCTCAAATAGCTAAAGCAGTCTTGAGAAAGAAAAATGGAGCTGGAGGAATCAGGCTCCCTCATTCAGTCTATACTACAAAACTACAGTAATCAAGACAGTATGGTACTGGCACAAAAACAGAAAAATAGATCAATGCAACAGGGTAGAAAACCCAGAGATAAACCCACGCACATATGTTCTCCTTATCTTTGATAAAGGATGAAAGAATGTATTTGAGAAAAGACAGCCTCTTCAATAAGTTTTGCTGGGAAAACTGGACAGCTACATGTGAAAGAATGAAATTAGAACATTCCCTAATACTATACACAAAAATAAACTCAAAATGGATTAAAGACCTAAATGGAAGTCCAGACACTATAAAACTCTTAGAGGAAAACATAGGCAGAACACTCTATCACATACATCACAGCAAGATACTCTTTGACCCACCTCCTACATAAATGGAAAGAAAAAGAAAAATAAACAAATGGGACCTAATGAAACTTAAAAGCTTTTTCACAGCAAAGGAAATCATAAACAAGACCAAAAGACAACTCTCAGAATGGGAGAAAATATTTGCAAATGAAGCAACTGACAAAGGATTAATCTCCAAAATATACAGGTAGCTCATGCAGCTCAATATCAAAAAAACAAACAACCCAATCCAAAAATGGGCAGAAGATCTAAATAGACATTTCTCTAAAGAAGATATACAGATTTCCAGCAAACACATGTATAAAGCAATCGTACTCCAATAAAGATGTTTAAAAATTGGAAATACTGTAGAAGACTATATCTGGATTTTAGCAGTCTTTGACAGGGTATTTCATGATATGCATATGGGCAGGATGGAGAAATACATGCTGAATGACACTGCAATCAGGTAGATTTACTCTTATCAAGCAGGTAGTTTGATATAAGTAAATAATGCAATTGGTTTCCCAATGCCAGTAAACTCTTAGACTCTTAATAAAAATGTAATACCCCGAACAAGGGAGGTACCTAAATTCTTGATGAATGATATAATGAATGAATGACAAAATAAAATTTAGTCATTCATTCGCTCTTAGTGAGATTTATTGAATGCCTAATATGTACCAAGCTCAGTGTGAAAGAATCCTTCTTTGAGTCCCAGCTTCACCACTAACTTGCTGAATCAATTTGAACTGGTTACTTATTATGACTCTGTGAAAATTCCTGTACAAAATACAGAGGCTCATATCTTAGTATTAGAAGCAAGTTCATATACCTGTACCAGAGACAATGATAATACAAAAGTGAGATCTGGAACAGAAACATAAACTGGATATAATTCTAAACACCAGATTTTAAGAGAAGCCTTCCAAGACTGGAGAATGAAAAAGGAGTTAAACTTTTTTGAGCACTTACTCTACACCAGGCACTATTCCAAGCGCAATGTGTGTATTACCTTATTTAATCCCTCATTACAACACTCCAAGTTAGGTAATGACATTGTCCTGTGTATAACATGAGGAAACAGGTTCATAGATTAAGAATTGAGTAGTAGTTCTTATTATTAGTAGAAAAAACATTGAGTTTAAAAAATCAGGATATCTATATTTAAACCTCGAAGGGGTCAATAACTTGAAGAGTTCAGCTGGTACTCTAGCTTTTAGCATTGTGTTGATCAAAAATGGGAAAGTATCACTCTAAAAATAGCTGAGGACAATATGTTGTTCCCTACTCTTTAGCTCTGGTTTCAAATTCACTTGACTAAGACTAACCTGACTCAGGTTCATGTTCCTAGCTGCAGGAGGGAGCTTTAAACTCCTTTAGAAAAAAAAATATTTTGTGTACTTTGTACACTGATTATTATTGGCTTGTTTCCAAGGCAACTACCAGCCAGAATAATAGGTTTTATTCATTCCCCATTCTGATGCTCAGTTTGTCCTTTCCTTCCCCATATCCCAGTCTAACGCCAGCCCCTTCCTGGAACACAACTAGAGGCCACTTAATGGATGAGCTCACTAGAGACCAATTTTGATGTTCTTGGTGAAGTTACCACTGCTGGCTTGTTGTTCTCAGGACTGAAGCTATAAATAGTAGCTATGGATTTCATGGCTACTTACAACATTCCCAATAAGGATTATGGATGAACACATTAGTTAATGAAGTTCACAACCACAGCATTCATCTATACTTCTTTTTTATTTCACAAAGATATCCTTCTAAAGATTCAGCAATAATTCAGAAAAGTTACCTTGGATTTTTCTAAGGTGGAAGTGGGTATTATGGCAAATAGAAAAAACTTTGACTAGCAATAATTATAACTAACATCTATTGATTGCTTATTATGTATCAGGAATTATTTTAATCACCTGTTTGCTAGACTTGAGGTGCCACCATTATCCCAATTGTGTAAAAAGGTCAACAAAGGCACAGCGAGGTTTATAACTTGGGTAAAGACACACAACTAAGAAAGGGTAGAGCCAGGATTACAGATTCAGGTATTCTGATTTCAAGCCCATAGTATTAATCAATATTTAGAACTGTTTCTCAATCTTAGTAGTTTCAAGTTTTAAGGAAAGCTAAGTTCTAATCATGGGTTTTCTACTCCCTAGCTTTGTGTCTTTAGTAAAGTCATTACAACACTTTGTGCTTCAATTTCTTTATCTGTAAAATGGTGAGGTTGGATTAAATGTTCTCAAATGTTCTTTTTGGATTTAACATTTCATGATTATGTACACACATGTATACACACAAAGATTTTCCTGTAGAATAGTCCTTCATTTACATAGTAATTATCACAAGTCCAATGATAAGTGCTAGCATTGCTTTTTAAAAATTAAATCCTATATGAATACCTAAATATAATTCTACCCCTTTTCATGTGCATAACTCATTTAAAAGGGACAAGTAAACAAGAGGGTATTGTAGCCCATTGTGTCCTATTTCTATTTGTATTATATTAAGAACCTTCTGATAGAAATTATCATAGTTCAATCATTCCTCCTACTGTGGGCCATTCACAGTACTACCTCATTCCTACCTTATTATTTTCAAATACACAAATGTTTGTTCTACCTTGAATTGGGTAGAAAATAATTGCATGACCTCCTTTGATAGGTATCCCCCTTACTTTTGGTTTAATGCTTAGTCCCAACTGTTTCTAATCCATCTGCCCTTCTTTCTTACAAGCAAGTAGGTAAGACTAACAGAACAGGAAAACCACTGTAGGCTCCTCATGGCCTATTTCCAAATAGGGGAATTTTAGTGACCAACTGAGGCTTTGTCTAGATCTAATCAAGTCAGCAAGTGTTCCCTAATTTCAACTTAGGAAAGGAATAGTTGAGATTTATGCTTGATAAATGGACTGAACTAACAACTGTGACACCTTGAGAATAATGTGTGTGTGTGTGTGTGTGTGTGTGTTATTCAGGTGATTTTAAGGCAAGAAGTCCCTTGGCTAAATCTCAGTTTTGCAGACACCCAGTTCAGTAGCATATTTACAACATGAACAACCCATTTACTTGCAATGAGGAGTGGACTGACAGAATTTTCAAGAACAGCGCTTAAAGTGAAAGCAGCGACTCTTTTTAAATAAAACGTACTCATTAGAGTGAATTTTCAGTTCGCCACAGGCATTTTATTTTATTTATTTTTTGATGTTTACAAGTTTTTTTTAACATCTTTATTGGAGTATAATTGCTTTACAATGGTGTGTTAGTTTCTGCTTTATAACAAAGTGAATCATTTATATATATACATATGTTCTCAATATCTCTTCCCTCTTGTGTCCCCTTCCTTCCCACCCTCCCTTTCTTACCCCTCTAGGTGGTCACAAAACACCAAGCTGATCTCCCTGTGCTATGCAGCTGCTTCCCACTAGCTATCTATTTTATGTTTGGTAGTGTATATATGTCTATGCCACTCTCTCACTTTGTCACATCTTACCCTTCGCCCTCCCCATATCCTCAAGTCCATGCTCTAGTAGGTCTGTGTCTTTATTTCCGTCTTGCCCCTAGGTTCTTCATGACTTTTTTATTTTTTTCTTAGATTCCATATATATGTGTTAGCATACGGTATTTGTTTTTCTCTTTCTGACTTACTTCGCTCTGTATGACAGACTCTAGGTCCATCCACCTCACTACAAATAACTCAATTTTGTTTCTTTTTATGGCTGAGTAATAGTCCATTGTATATATGTGCCACATCTTCTTTATCCATTCATCATCAAAAAATCTACAAACAATAGGGCTTCCCTGGTTGTGCAGTGGTTGAGAGTCTGCCTGCCGATGCAGGGGACACTGGTTCGTGCCCCAGTCCAGGAAGATCCCACATGCCGTGGAGCAGCTGGGCCTGTGAGCCATGGCTGCTGAGCCTGCGCATCCAGAGCCCATGCTCTGCAATGGGAGAGGCCACAATAGTGAGAGGCCTGCGTACCACACACACACACACACACACACAAATCTACAAACAATAAATGCTGGAGACGGTGTGGAGAAAAGGGAACCTTCTTACACTGTCGGTGGGAATGTAAATTGATACAGCCACTATGGAGAACAGTATGGAAGTTCCTTAAAAAACTAAAAACAGAGCTACCATATGACCCAGCAATCCCACTACTGGGCATATACCCTGAGAAAATCATAATTTACAAAGAGTCATGTACCAAAATGTTCATTGCAGCTCTATTTACAATAGCCAGGACATGGAAGCAACCAAAGTGACCACAAACATTTTAAAAGCCAAAGGTGATGTTTTCATGTTTCCTCCTCCCTTTCCTAGCCTATGTATGGAGAAGAAAACCAAGGTAACTTAAAGATTTAATATAGCAGCTTGATGGAATAGAAAAAAACTATACGATATAAATAATATGTCTATATACATAATACTCATAGCTCTGCCATTTATTACCTGCATGAACTTAGGAAAGTTCCTTTACATTTCTTAGCATCAATTCCCATATACAAAATGATAGAAGTTGTTTTTTTATGGGACTAGAAAACCAATGCAAGAAGAATACCACAAAAAATCAGACTAATGTTTAATCCAACAATTTAAATGTGAAGACATTTTTGTGAGACAGAATATGAGTAAAGATGATTTAACCATGTATTAATCATACGTTTTATATATTTTTGGATGGCCAGGCAATTCTATAGGAATTTCAGTGATGATGGATGGACGATAGATAGATAGGTAGATAGATAGATAGATAGATAGATAGATAAATGATAGATAGATAGATGATAGGTAGATACTATGTGCTAGACCCTATTTTACCCATACAACAATCCTACTAGATAAATATTAGCATTCCCATTTTACTAGACTAGTGGACTAGACCAAGGTTTAAAGAGATTAAGCAATTTGCTAGAACACATAATTTATCAGTGTGAAGCCCAGATTGGGATCTATGTCTAGATAATACCAAAGCCCATGCTTTCTCAACCATGCCACAAGGATTTTAAATTTTGAACTTTTATATATATACATATATATGTACATATGTATGTATATAACCATCCATTTGTTTAATAGTTTAATGAAAAATTTCATATATATATACAAAACTAGAATAGTATAGTTAACTCCAATGTATCCATTACCCAGTTACAACAGTTTTTGACATTTTGCTAATCTTATTTCTTATATTCCCCCCTCCCACACCTGCCCACATTTAACTTTTTTCCCCCAGAGCATTCTAAAGCAATTCTAAGACATCATGTCATTTATCTCATAGCACTTCAGTATGCAGCTTTTACTGATAAAGGCTTTGTGTTTTTTTTTAAATATATAGTTACTATGCTTTTATTACATTTAACAAAAAGAACTTAATATCTTCTAATATCCAGTTGAGGGAGTCTTACACAAATGGAAGGACTCATCAATGGTGGGCTGGCAAACTGGTTTTCTTCTGAAATATCTTAGAGTACATGCCTAGACACTGTCTTACTTATAAAATACCCATCCTTGAAATATTTTTGAAAATTTATGCAGTTAGATCATTTGACATGAAGACAGTCCAAACCTCAAGAAGAGGCAAACCTGAAGAGGTCTTAGCAATTAGTGATTATTTTAAAAGGAGACAGTATATGCAAATAAATTGGTATCACTTGGGGTCAGTAGAGAGTATCTGACTACAGGATATCAGGCCAGAACTTGACTCAAGGGGATAACAAGGCAAAAATCTTAGTCCAAAAATTCAGAGAGGATACCAAGAGAAGCTCTTAGTTGATGGAAAACAGAGTGTAGGGCAAGAGCCATGACATTTTCTACCGAGATAGACAATCAGCATAGAAAGACAGACTTGATGCTAACTAATGTTACTTACAGATTTAGAGCTCCACAAATTCTCCCCCACTAGGAAGAGGATTGATGCCAGAAATTTGGTTAGGCCTGAGTCTGTAGTTAGGGATAATTTTCTCTATCTCTGGGATTAGTGAGCTGGTAGGAGTGGTGGTAGAATTTGGAGGTGGACTGGAAGAGTGGAGATCATGTAGGGAAGGGAGAGGTATTGTATCTAAGGACAGGAATATTGGCACATGTGCCTCTGCTTTCTCTTTTTTGAAGATATAGTAAGAGAGAGAGAACAAGCACATAAAATTAGAGAGATCAAAGTATGGTTTTTAAGGAAGTAGAAAGCTCTTTAAAAGTCTACATTTCTTTAATCGCTATATGGTAAAGTGATACAATAGCAATAATTTGTAGCTCCCTTTTTAAAATGGACATTTGAGGGAAAATGAGATAAATAAGAGGTCAAGGAAAAGACACCCACCCTCTTTTTTTATATTTCTGCTCCTTCCAATTCAATTTGTAAGTGATTGTCATCTTCTAGAGCACTTCGCTAATTGCTGAGACCTCTCCAGATTTGCTTCTTCTTCATATCTACACTGAAGATATTGGACTGGTGTCATATTATCTGATACAGCAAATGATTTTGTAGATACCTTCTCAGAAGCCACTAAGGACATCATTCCAAAAGAGGATTATTGCAAAGTAGGAGTTAGTAGCTTCAATGAGGTTGGTGGTTTATCTGAGAAAAGTAAAAGTGAGTAAAAAACTGAACTGTGAATTTAGCATCCCAGGAAAGGTAAACCTGCGGAAATAACTCTCAGTATGTCTTGAGTCCTGTCCTTCAGTAGAGTTACCATCTTGGCCAGACCTATGGCCACTTGAAAACTGTACTCTAAGGTGCAATAACAAGTTTATTATCTCTAACAAAGTGAAATATCCTTTAACACCACTTTATGACCTCTTTTACCCTCAGTAACTCTATATCAATAAGCAACTTTCTGATTCTGATTTGGTTTCCTTCACTACTGGGGGAAAAAACTGTGCCCTGAGTAGAGGACACAAGAAGCTGTAAAGTGATCAATAAATTCTATATTGGTATCAGATCTGATACAGATACATAAAATATTTGGGATCAAATCAATAACTTCTGCATTTGGATAAAATAAGCTGTTTTCCCAGGGCCAGATCTCAGACTTGCCAACTACTCAATTTGTTAGTAACCTCCAAGAGACTCTTGATCTTTAGGCTAAAAAATGAAGTAATCATCAATGTTTGCCTCTGCTTCCTCCACTCTATCCTCTCTATTGCCTTATACCTCACCATGGTACAAGAGGTCTTTCTCCATTCAGAAACCCACTGACCTTCCTAACAAATATTGCTTTCCATAGCATATGTGAGTTACCATGCCTTTCTTACAGGAGCATCAGCATTCAAAGTTAAGTTGCTCAACAGTGAATGGAAGGTTCTGAACCCAAAATAAATGTTTAAGCAACAGGAGCAGGTGAAGGAGAGAAAGGCTTTGCTGGAATATCTCAAAATACTCCCTTTAGGCACTCATAAAATTAGTTATGACTTTGAGGACCCATATTTTTCTTTGGGTCCCCTGCTTCCACAATCTTCACTCCTTAATGTTTAATTTAGTCTTACTTCACCCCCTTGGAATAGAACCTTTCTCATTTTCCCAAAAGCAAATAGATCCATTTCAATTTGTCTTCTTGCTGCTTATCATCGCAATTTCCAAGTCTAAATGGGAATAAATACATGGGATAAATAAATGGGAATAGTAGATCTATAATTACTACTGTTTTCCCTCAGAATATATTACCATCAAAGTTCCATACACACACACTGTATTTATATTTATATCCCCAGCACACATTAGAGTGTATAATATATGTTTTATGAATGAATGCATACATGCTTACATGCCTGCAGAATGTAGAATATAGATCTCATTGCATGAAAAGCAACACTGAAGCCAAAGATTTTCACTGCCCAACATTATCCCAATCAAATCTAGCAACAAGATGGAAACCCTAACTTTTGAAAACATCTATATTTATTTTTTCTATGAAAACTGTGATAGTTATACCCAGGAGTATGGAGCTGGCTAATTTTCCATATGCATCACTAATATAAGCATAAAAATACAATTGGTTGAGTAAACAACCAGCACCCACTGAAGTGTAGAATGGGGAGGGGTAAAAAATTTTTCAAGATCAAAACAACTATATGGAGTAGGCTTGTGTTTTGAGAGTCCCAAAGATCAAACATATCCCCATTACTGGTTTCCAACAGTGTGTAAAATTGTATATCATCTTTTAAGTTCCTTTCAGATTAAGATATGAGATTACATTCAACAGGTGACACATGAGTTTGTTACTTTTTCTGATTAAGGTACTCTGATTTCCATCTGCTCCTTAGACATTTCTACCTTAATATGTTACTGGTGCTTATAACTCAAAATGTTCGAAAACACTATCCTTATCTTCTTTCCCTCATCTCAGACCTGTTACCTTCACATGTTCCCTATTGCTATTACTGGTTTCACACATTCTTTTCACCTACACTCTTGAAGATACGCTATTTCACCTCCCTTTCTTCTTTCCCTCCTTCACTGTAAAGTCAGTCACCAAAACATATGGATTATATTTCTGCAATGCATTCCCTACCCCTAAAATTTTTCTCACCATCTTTGTATTTTGATTCTTAATAATTAAGATCATGAGCAAATGCCACTTTAACATGATGCCTACTATGATCTCTCTGAAGCCAAGCTCATGAAACTAGATAGAGGTAGAAGTAAGATTATAATTACATTTTATGTCATTCCAAACCTCACCACGCATACTGCCTCCTATTGAAAACTGATTCTACTAGAAAGGCAGAGTGGGAGATGCAGGGTGGAGAGAGGTAAAAGAAGAGACTGCCAGGGTAGTGGGTTATCAAATGAAGGTTAAAAAAAAAAAAACAGACATCTAAAAGTCATGGCTAATGATTTATGTTGGGCATGGGATCTTGCAGTCTGTTGTGAAGCCCAGCTCTGAACCTTACTAGCCAGGTGGCATAGAGCAACTTAACCTCTTTCAACCACAGTTTCCTCAACAGTAAAGTGGATATAATAATAGCTATGTCATAGAATTGTAATATGAGAATCCAGTAAAAAGTGTCTGGAAAAACTGGCTGCTACATAGAAGGTGATCAACAAATGGTGATTCTCTCCCCATCAACCAAACCCTTTCATCTACACCTCAATTTCTATCTTGTGGTAGAATCTTTGGGTACATGTCTTATCTCTCCTATCAGACGATAGGGTAGAGAATCTATTTTATACAAATTTTTAGTCCCACTCAAGCACTTAGCATACTGCACTTCAAAGAGTAAGCACATAATTCATATTAAGTATACATCATATGTGGAGTATGTTTGGAGTAAATTTCTATAGATCTTACAGAAAAAAGAAATATTGATCACATGCTAAGAGGAGCTTCAAGATGGTGGAAGAGTAAGACGTGGAGACCACCTTCCTCCCCACAAATACATCAGAAGTACATCTACATGTGGAACAACTCTTACAGAGCACCTACTGAATGCTGGCAGAATGCCTCAGACCTCCCAAAAGGCAAGAAACTCCTCACGTACCAGGGTAGGGCAAAAGAAAAAAAAAACAGAGACAAAAGAAAAAGGACGGGTCCTGCACCAGTGGGAGAGAGCTGTGAAGGAGGAAAGGTTTCCAGACACTAGGAAACCCCTTCAAGGGCAGAGACTGCAGGTGGCAGAGGGGGGAAGCTTCGGAGCCATGGAGGAGAGTGCAGCAACAAGAGTTCAGAGGGCAAAGCGGAGAGATTCCCACACAGAGGATCAGTGCCGACCAGCACTTACCAACCCGAGAGGCTTGTCTGCTCACCCATAGGGACGGGTATGGGCTGGGAGCTGAGGCTCCAGTTTCGGAGGTCAGGACCCAGGGAGAGGACTGGGGTTGGCTGCGTGAACACAGACTGAAGGGGGCTAGTGCACCACGGCTAGCTGGGAGGGAGTCCAGGAAAAGGTCTGGAACTGCTGACGAGGCAAGAGATATTTTCTTGCCCCTTTGTTTTCTGGTGCGTGAGGAAAAGGGATTAACAGCGCTGCGTAAAGGAGCTCCAGAGACGGGCGTGAGCCGCGGCTATCAGCGTGGACCCAAGAGACAGGCGTGAGACGCTAACTGCTGCTGCAGCCACGAAGAAGCCTGTGCGGAAGAATAGATCACTATCCACACTTCCCCTTTGGGGGGTCTCTGCAGCCTACCACTGCCAGGGTCCTGTGATCCAGGCACAAGCTCCCCAGGAGAAGACACCGTGCGCTTCAGGCTGTTGCACCACCACTTTGGCCTCTGTCGCCGCAGGTTTGCCCTGAACTCCATACCCCTCCCTCCTCCTCGGCCTGAGTGAGCCACAGCCCCCAAATCAGCTGCTTCCTTAACGCCGTCCTGTCTGAGCAAAGACCTGACGCCCTCAGGCGACCTACATGCAGAGGCAGGGCCAAATCCAAAGCAGAATCCCAGGAGCTGTGAGAACAAAGAGAAAGGGAAATCACCTACAGCAGCCTCAGGAGCAGTGGATTAAAACTCCACAGTCAACTGATGTACCCTTCATCTGCGGAATACCTGAATAGACAATGAATCATCTCAAATTGAGGAAGTGAAGTTTGCGAGAAAATATATATATATATAATTATTTTCCCTGTTTCTCTTTTTGTGAGTGTGCATGCATACGTTTCTGTGTGTGATTTTGTCTTTATAGTTTTGTTATTACCATTTGTCCTAGGGTTCTGTCTGTCCGTTTTTTGTTTGTTTCTTTGTTTGTTTTAACTATAGTTTTCAGCACAGGTTATCATTGGTGGATTTGTTTTTTGGTTTGGTTGTTCTCTTCTTTCTTTCCTTTTTTTTCAGTTAACTTAAAAATGTTTTAAGAATTATTGTTTTTTTTTCATTTTAATAACATTATTATTTTATTTCATTTTATTTTATCTTTTTCTTTATTTCTATATTTTCTTCTCACTTTTACTCTGAGCCGTGTGGATGACAGGCTCTTGGTGCTCCAACCAGGCATCAGGGCTCTGCCTCTGAGGTGGGAGAGCCAAGTTCAGGACATTGGTCCACAAGAGACTTCCCAGTTCCATGTAATATCAAACAGTGAAAACCTCCCAGACATCTCCGTCTCAATGCAAAGACCCAGCTCCACTCAACGACCATCAAGCCACAGTACTGGAAACCCTTTTGCAAACAACTAGCAAGACAGGAACAAAACCTCACGCAATAGCAGAGGGGCTGCCTAAAATCATACTAAGGTCACAGAAACCCCAAAACACACCACCAGATGGGAATTGCCCAACAGAAAGACAAGATCCAGCCTCCTCCACCAGAAAACAGGCACTAGTCCCCTCCACCAGGAAGCCTACACAACCCACTGAACCAACCATAGCCACTGCGGGCAGACACCAAAAACAATGGGAACTACGAACCTGCAACCTGCGAAAAGGAGAACCCAAACACAGTAAGTTAAGCAAAATGAGAAGATAGAAAAACACACAGCAGATGAAGGAGCAAGGTAAAGGCACACCAGACCTAACAAATGAAGAGGAAATAGGAAGTCTACCTGAAAAAGAATTCAGAATAATGATAGTAAAGATGATCAAAAACCTTGGCAATAAAATGGAGAAAATACAAGAAATGTTTAACAAGGATCTAGAAGAACTAAAAAGCAAACAAAAAAATCAAGAACAACACAATAAATGAAACTGAAAATTCGCTAGAATGGATCAATAGCAAAATAACTGAGGCAGAAGAACGGATAAGTGACCTGGAAGAAAAAAAATAAAAAGGTGGATATAACTACTGCGGAGCAGAAAAAAGAAAGAAGAATGAAAAGAATTGAGGACAGTCTCAGAGACATCTGGGACAATATTAAATGCACCAACATTCGAATTATAGGGGTCTCAGAAGAAGAAGAGAAAAAGACTGAGAAAATATTTGAAGAGATTATAGTTGAAAACATCCATAATCTGGGAAAGGAAAGAGTTAATGAAGCCAAGGAAGAACAGAGAGTCCCATCCAGGATAAAACCAAGGAGAAACATACCAACGCACGTATTAATCAAACTATCAAAAATTAAAGAAAAAATATTAAAAGCAGCAAGGAAAAAACAACAAATAACATACAAGGGAATCCCCATAAGGTTAACAGCTTATATTTCAGCAGTAACTCTGCAATCCAGAAGGGAGTAGCTGGACATATTTAAAGTGATGAAGGGAAAAACCTGCAAACAAGATTATTATACACAGCAAGGATCTCATTCAGATTTGATGGAGAAATTGAAAAAAGTACAGACAAGCAAAAGCTAAGAGAATTCAGCACAACCAAACCAGTTTTACAACAAATGTTAAAGGAATTTCTCTTGGAAGGAAACACAAGAGAAGGAGAAGACCCCACTTTCACACCCCACTTTCACCATAGGACAGATCATCCAAAATGAAGGTAAATAAGGAAACACAAGCTTTAAATGAAATATTAAACAATGGATTTAATTGATATTTATAGGACATTCCATCCAAAAACAGCAGAATACACTTTCTTCTCAAGTGCCATCCTGGAACATTCTCCAGGATAGATCATATCTTCAGTCACAAATCAACACTTGGTAAATTTAAGAAAATTGAAATCATATCAAGTAACTTTCCTGACCACAACGTTCTGAGACTAGATAACAATCAAATGAAAAAATCTGTAAAAAATACAAACACATGGAGTCTAAACAATACACTACTTAATAAACAAGAGATCACTGAAGAAATCAAAGAGGAAATCAAAAAAATACTAGAATCAAAGGGCAATGAAAACACAACGACCCAAAACCTATGGGATACAGCAAAAGAAGTTTTAAGAGGGAAGTTTATAGCAATACAATCCTACCTTAAGAAACAAGAATCATCTCAAATAAACAACCTAAACTTACATGTAAAGCACTTAGAGAAAAAGAACAACAAAATAAAAAAAAAAGTTATCAGAAGGAAAGAAATCATAAAGATCAGATCAGAAATAAATGAAAAATAAATGAAGGAAATGATAGCAAAGATCAATAAAACTAAAAGCTGTTTCTTTGAGAAGACAAACAAAATTGATAAACCATTAGCCAAACTTCTCAAGGAAGAAAGGGAGAAGACTCAAATCAATAGAGTTAGAAATGAAAAAGGAGAAGTAACAACTGACACTGCAGAAATACAAATGATCATGAGAGATTACTACAAGAAACTCTATGTCAAATAAAATTGACAATCTGGAAGAAATGGACAAATTCTTAGAAATGCACAAACTTCTAAGATGGAAGCAGGAAGAAAGAGAAAATATGAACAGACCAGTCACAAGCACTGAAATTGAAACTGTGTTTATAAATCTTCCAACAAACAAAAGCCCATGACCAGATGGCTTCACAGGCGAATTCTATCAAACATTTAGAGAAGAGCTAACACCTATCCTTCTCAAACTCTTCCAAAATATAGGAGAGATAGGAACACACCCAAACTCATTCTACGAGGCCGCCATCACTCTGATACCAAAACCAGACAAAGATGTCACAAAGAAAGAAAACTTCAGGCCAATAACACTGATGAACATAGATGCAAAAATCCTCAACAACATAATAGCAAACAGAATCCAACAGCACTTTAAAAGGATCATACACTATGATCAAGTGTGGTTTATCCCAGGAATGCAAGGATTCTTCAATATACACAAATCAATCAACATGACACACCCTATTAACAAACTGAAGGGGAAATACCTTATGATCATCTCAATAGATGCAGAGAAAGCTTTCGACAAAATTCAACACCTATTTATGATGAAAACCCTACAGAAAGTAGGAATAGAGGGAACTTTCCTCAACATAATTTAGGCCATATATGACAAACCCACAGCCAACATCATCCTCAATGTTGAAAAACTGAAATCATTTCCACTAAGATCAGGAGCAAGATAAGGTTGCCCACTCTCACCATTGTTATTCAACATAATTGTGGAAGTTTTAGCCACACCAATCAGAGAAGAAAAAGAAATAAAAGGAATCCAAATGAGAAAAGAAGTAAAGCTGTCACTGTTTGCAGATGACATGATACTATACATAGAGAATCCTAAAGATGCTACCAGAAAACTACTCGAGCTAATCAATGAATTTCGTAAAGTAGCAGGATACAAAATCAAGGCTCAGAAATCTCTTGCATTCACATAGAGTACTGATGAGAAATCTGAAATTAAGAAAACACTCCTATTTACCATTGCAAAAAAAAAGAATAAAATACCTAGTAATAAACCTACCTAAGGAGACAATCACCCTGTAGGTTGAAAATTATAAGACACTGATGAAAGAAATTAAAGATGATACAAATAAATGGAGACGTATACCATGTTCTTGGATTGTAAGAATCAACATTGTGAAAATGACTATACTACCCAAAGCAATCTACAATTTAATTGAAATCCCTATCAAACTACCAGTGGCATTTTTCAGAGAACTAGAACAAAAAATTTCACAATTTGTATGGAAACATAAAAGACCCCGAATAGCCAAAGCAATCTTGAGAACGAAAAATGGAGCTGGAGGAATCAGGCTCCCTGACTTCAAACTATACTATAAAGCTACAGTAATCAAGAGAGTATGGTACTGGTACAAAAACAGAAATATAGATCAATGGAAGAGGATAGAAAGCAAGGAGGTAAACCCATGCACATATGGTCCCCTTATCTTTGATAAAGGAGGCAAGAATATACAATGGAAAAAAGACAACCTCTTCAATAATGGTGCTGGTAAAACTGGACAGCTACATGTAAAAGAATGAAATTAGAACACTCCCTAACACCATATGCAATAATAAACTCAAAATGGATTATACCTAAATGTAAGGCCAGCCACTATCAAACTCTTAGAGGAAAACATAGGCAGAGCACTCTATGAGATAAATTACAGCAAGATCCTTTTTGAAACTGCTCCTAGAGAAATGGCAATAAAAACAAACAAACAAAAAAACAAATGGGACCTAATGAAACTTAAAAGCTTTTGCACAGCAAGGAAACCATAAACAAGGCGAGAAGACAACCCTGAGAATGGGAGAGAATATTTGCAATTGAAGCAACTGACAAAGGATTAATCTCCGAAATTTACAAGCAGCTCATGCAGCTCAATAGCAAAAAAAAACAAAAACACAATTCAAAAATGAGCAGAAGACCAAAATAGACATTTCTCCAAAGAAGATATACAGATTACCAACAAACATATGAAAGAATGCTCAACATCATTAATCATTAGAGGAATGCAAGTCAAAACTATGATGCAATATCATCTCACACGGTCAGAATGGCCATCATCAAAAAATCTATGAACAGTAAATGCTGGAGAGGGTGTGGAGAAAAGGGAACCCTCTTGCACTGTTGGTGGGAATGTAAATTGATACAGCCACTATGGAGAACAACATGGAGATTCCTTAAAAAACTAAAGATAGATCTAGCATACGACCCAGGAATCCCACTACTGCGCATATACCCTGAGAAAACCATAATTCAAAGAGTCATGAAGCACAATGTTCACTGAGTGCTTATATATGGACATATATACACTACCAAATGTGAAATAGATAGCTAGTGGATAACAATCCCATAGCACAGGTAGATCAGCTCAGTGTTTTGTGACCATTACAATGGTGGGATAGGGAGGGTGGGAGGGCGGGGACCCAAGAAGGAAGAGATATAGGGATATATGTGTGTGTGTGTATATATATATATATATATATATATATATATATATATATAACTGATACACATTGTTATAAAGCAGAAACTAACACACAATTGTAAAGAAATTATACTCCAATAAAAATGTTAAAAAAAAAGAAATACTGATCATAACCACAGTTCTTTGATTACATTGAGAGTACAAACAGCCCAACTCTTAAGTAACATAAGTCAAATGTTTGTGTAGTAAAAATGTAAAACTTTTAGTTAAAGATGTCAATGACATCACAAAGATGAAGCTTTATCTAAACTTAGTTGCTGATTGACAAGAACTCCAGTGAACATAAAAATAGATAGAGATCTCTGGATCTCAAGAAGTTCGAGAACATTTTGTCCACTATTTGAGGGACAGTACAAACTGTACAGTGTGTGCTTTGGCATTGTACTGAGGCATTTCCTCCTCTTCATTTAGGAATACCGCCAATTGTTTCTTCAGCTCATTCTCCTTTTGTATACTTCGTTTTCCTTACAAATAATTGAAAATCTCCTAAAGTTTGACTCTTCACAACTCATTGGAGTTAGTAATGATCATGGTGTGAGAGACACAGAGTTCTTACAGACAACCTATCAATGTACTGAATTTCCTTTGGGATATACTGTTTGAGAAAATATTTCTTGGGATTTTTTTTTCAATATTTAAATATAATTTATTGTCATTTTACCATATATCTTTTTTTAACATCTCTATTGGAGTATAATTGCTTTACAATGGTGTGTTAATTTCTGCTTTATAACAAAGTGAATCAGTTATACATGTACGTATATCACCATATCTCTTCCCTCTTGCATCTCCCTCGCTCCCACCATCCCTATCCCACCCCTCTAGGTGGTCACAAAGCATCGAGCTCATCTCCCTGTGTTATGTGGCTGCTTCCCACTAGCTATCTATTTTACATTTGGTAGTGTATGTATGTCCATGCCACTCTCTCACTTTGTCCCAGCTTATCCTTCCCCTTCCTTGTGTTCTCAAGTCCATTGTCTAGTAGCTCTGCGTCTATCTTCCCATCTTGCCCCTAGGTCCTTCATGATCATTTTTCTTGTTTCATTATTTAGATTCCATATATATGTGTTAGCATACGGTATTTGTTTTTCTATTTCTGACTTACTTCACTCTGTATGACAGACTCTAAGTCCATCCATCTCACTACAAATAACTCAATTTCGTTTCTTTTTATGGCTGAGTAATATTCCACTGTATATATGTGCCACATCTTCTTTATCCATTCATCTCTTGATGGACACTTAGGTTGCTTCCATGTCCTGGCTATTGTAAATAGAGCTGCAATGAACATTGTGGTACATGACTCTTTTTGAATTATGGTTTTCTCAGAGTATAAGGGATTAGTGGGATTGCTGGGTCAAATGATAGTGGGATTGCTGGGTTGTATGTTTGTGGGACTCCTGGGTCGCATGGTAGTTCTATTTTTAGTTTTTTAAGGAAGCCCATAATTCTCTCCATAGGGGCTGTATCAATTTACATTCCCACCAACAGTGCAAGAGGGTTCCCTTTCCTCCACACCCTCTCCAGCATTTATTGTTTGTAGATTTTTTGATGATGGCAAATCTGACCAGAGTGACATGGTATCTCATTGTACTTTTGATTTGCATTTCTCTAATGATTAATGTTATTGAGCATTCTTTCATGTCTTTGTTGGAAATTTATATATCTTCTTTGGAGAAGTATCTATTTAAGTCTTCTGCCCATTTCAGGATTGGGTTGTTTGCTTTTGATATTGAGTTGCAAGTGCTGCTTATAAATTTTGGAGATTAATCCTTTGTCAGTTGCTTCTTTTGCAAATATTTTCTCCCATTCTGAAGGTTGTCTTTTCGTCTTGTTTATGGTTTCCTTTGTTGTGCAAAAGTTTTGAAGTTTCATTAGGTGCCATTTGGTTTTTTTTGTTTCTATTTACAATTCTCTAGAAGGTGGGTTAAAAAGGATCTTGCTGTGATTTATGTCATACAGTGTTCTGCCTATGTTTCCCTCTAAGAGTTTTATAGTGTCTGGTCTTACATTTAGGTCTTTAGTCCATTTTCAGTTTATTCTTGTGTACGATGTCAGGGAGTGTTGTAATTTTATTCTTTTACATGTAGCTGTCCAGTATTCCCAGCACTACTTACTGAAGGAGCTGTATTTTCTCCACTCTATATTATTGCCTCCATTATCAAAGATAAGTTGACCATATTTGTGTGGATTTATCTCTGGGCTCTCTATTCTGTTCCATTGATATATATATATATATATATATATATATATATATATATATATATATATATATATATATTTGTGCCAGTACCATACTGTCTTGATGACTGTAGCTTTGAAGTTTAGTCTGAACTCAGGGAGAATGATTCTTCCAGCTCCATTTTTCTTTCTGAAGATTGATTTGGCTATTGAGAGTCCTTTGTGTTTCTGTACAAATTGTGAAATGTTTTCTTCTAGTTCTGTGAAAAAAGGCTAGTAGTAGTTTGATGGGGATTGCATTGAATCTGATGATTGCTTTGGGTAGTATAGTCGGTTTCACAGTGATGATTCTTCCAATCCAAGAACATGGTATATCTCTCCATCTATTTGTATCATCTTTAATTTCTTTCATCAGTGTCTTATAATTTTCTGCATACAGGTCTTTTGTCTCCTTAGGTAGGTTTATTCCTAGATATTTTATTCTTTTTGTTGCAATGGTAAACGGGAGTGTTTTCTTAATTTCAGTTTCAGATTTTTCATTATTAGTGCATAGGAATGCCAGAGATTTCTGTGCATTAATTTTGTATCCTCCTACTTTACCAAATTCATTGATTAGCTCTAGTAGTTTTCATGTATCATGTTTAGGATTCTCTATGTATAGTATCATGTCATCTGCAAACAATGACAACTTCACTTCTTCTTTTCTGATTTGGATTGTTTTTATTTCTTTTTCTTCTCTGATTGTTGTGGCTAAGACTTCCAAAACTATGTGGAATAATAGTGGTGAGAGTGGGCAACCATGTCTTGTTCCTGGTCTTAGAGTAAATGGTTTCTCCTTTTCACCATTGAGGATGATGTTGGCTGTGGGGTTGTCATAATTACATTGAGGTAAATTCCCTCTGCCTACTTTCTGGAGGGCTTTTATCATAAATGGGTGTTGAATTTCATTGAAAGTTTTCTCTGCATGTATTAAGCTGATCATATGTTTTTTTCCCTTTGAATTTTTAATATGGTGTATTATGTTGATTGATTTGCATATTTTGAGGAATCCTTGCATTCCTGGGATAAACCCCACTTGATCATGGTGTACGATCCTTTTAATGTGCTGTTGAATTCTGTTTGCTAGTATTTTGTTGAGGAGTTTTGCATCTATGTTCATCAGTGATATTGGCCTGTAATTTTCTTTCTTTGTGACCTCCTTGTCTGGTTTTGGTAGCAAGATGATGGTGGCCTTGTAGAATGCGTTTGGGAGTGTTCCTCCCTTTGTTATAATTTGGAAGAATTTGAGAAGGGTAGGTGTTAGCTCTTCTCTGAATGTTTGATAGAATTCGCCTGTGAAGCCATCTGGTCCAGGGCTTTTGTTTGTTGGAAGATTTATAAACAGTTTTAATTTCAGTGCTTGTGATTGGTCTGATCATATTTTCTATTTCTTCCTGGTTCAGTTTGGCAGGTTGTGCATTTCTCAGAATTTGTCCATTTCTTCCAAGTTGTCCATTTTATTGGCATAGAGTTCCTTGTAGTAATCTCTCATGATCTTTTGTATTTCTGCAGTGTCAGTTGTTACTTCTCCTTTTTCATTTCTAATTCTATTGATTTGAGTCTTCTCGCTTTTTTTTCTTGATGAGTCTGACTAATGGTTTATCAATTTTGTTTATCTTCTCAAAGAACCATCTTTTAATTTTATTGATCTTTGCTATCGTTTCCTTCATTTCTTTTTCATTTATTTCTGATATGATCTTTATGATTTCTTTTCTTCTGCTAACTTTGGGGTTTTTTTGTTCTCCTTTCTCTAATTGCTTTAGGTGCAAGGTTAGGTTGTTTATTCGAGATGTTTCCTGTTTCTTAAGATAGGATTGTATTGCTATGTACTTCCCTCTTAGAACTGCTTTTGCTGCATCCCATAGGTTTTTAGTCATCGTGTCTCTATTGTCATTTCTTTCTATGTATGTTTTGACTTTCTCTTTGATTTCTTCAGTGATCACTTCGTTATTAAGTAGTGTATTGTTTAGCCTCCATGTGTTTGTATTTTTTACAGATTTTATCCTGTAATTTATTTCTAGTCTCAGAGCATTGTGGTCAGAAAAGATACTTGATATGATTTCAATTTTTTAAAATTTACCAAGTCTTGATTTGTGACCCAAGTTATGATCTATCCTGGAGAATGTTCCATGAGCACTTGAGAGAAAGTGTATTCTGTTTTTATTGGATGAAATCTCCTATAAATATCAATTAAGTCCATCTTGTTAATGTATCATTTAAAGCTTGTGTTTCCTTATTTATTTTCATTTTGGATGATCTGTCCATTGGTGAAAGTGGAGTGTTAAAATCCCCTACTATTTTTGTGTTACTACCAATTTCTCCTTTTATGGCTGTTAATATTTGCCTTAGGTTTTGAGGTGCTCCTATATTGGCCGCATAAATATTTACAATTGTTTTATAATTTTCTTGGATTGATTCCATGATCGCTATGTAGTGTCCTTCTTTGTCTCTTCTAATAGCCTTTGTTTTAACATCTATTTTGTCTGATATTAGAATTGCTACTCCAGCTTTCTTTTGAATTCCATTTGCATGGAATATCTTTTTCATCCCCTCACTTTCAGTCTGTATATGTCCCTAGGTCTGAAGTGGGTCTCTTCTAGAAAGCATATATATGGGTCTTGTTTTTGTATCCATTCAGGCAGTCTATGTCTTTTGCTTGGAGCATTTAATCAATTTATATTTAAGGCAATTATCGAGATGTATGGTCCTATTACCATTTTCTTAATTGTTTTGGGTTTGTTTTTGTAGGTCTTTTCCTTCTCTTGTGTTTCCTGCATAGAGCAGTTCCTTTAGCATTTGTTGTAAAGCTGGTTTGGCAGTGCTGAATTCTCTTAGCATTTGCTTGTCTGTGAATGTTTTAATTTCTCCATCAAATCTGACTGAGATTCTTGCTGGGTAGAGTAATATTGGTTTTAGGTTTTTCCCCTTCATCACTTTAAATATGTCCTGCCACTCCCTTCTGGCTTGGAGAGTTTCTACTGAAAGATCAGCTTTTAATCTTATGGAGATTCCCTTATATGTTATTCATTGCTTTTCTCTTGCTGCGTTTAATATTTTTTCTTTGTATATTTTTTTGTTTTTGTTTTTGTTTTTCTTTTGTGGTTTGCGGGCCTCTCACTGTTGTGGCATCTCCTGTTGTGGAGCACAGTCTCTGGATGCACAGGCTCAGTGGCCATGGCTCATGGGCCTATCATCTCCGTGGCATGTGGGATCTTCCTCGACTGGGGCACGAACCCGTGTCCCCTGCATCGGCAGGCAGATGCTCAACCACTGCGCCACCAGGGAAGCCCTGTATTTATTTTTTGATAGTTTTATTAATATTTGTCTTGGCGTGTTTCTCCTTGGGTGTATCCTGTACGGCCCTCTCTGTGTTTCCTGGTTTTAATTATTTCCTTTCCCATATTATGGAAGTTTTCAACTATAATCTCTTCAAATATTTTCTCAGTCCCTTTCTTTTTCTCTTTTTCTTCTGGGACCCCTATAAGTCAAATATTCATGCATTTAATATTGTCTCAGAGACCTCTGAGATTGTCCTCAATTCTTTTCATTTGCTTTTTCTTTATTCTGCTCTGCAGTAGTTATTTCCACTATTTTAACTTCCAGGTCACTTATCCGTTTTTCTTCCTCAGTTATTCTGCTATTGATCTCTTCTACAGAATTTTAAGTTTCATTTATTGTGTTGTTCATCACTGTTTGTTTCCTCTTTAGTTATTCTAGGTCTTTTTTTTTTTTTTTTTTTTTTTTTTTTTTTTTTTTTTTTTTTGCGGTACAGGGGCCTCTCACTGTTGTGGCCTCTCCCATTGTGGAGCACAGGCTCCGGATGTGCAGGCTCAGCAGCCATGGCTCACGGGCCCAGCTGCTCCACAGCATGTGGAATCTTCCCGGACCGGGTCATGATCCCACGTCCCCTGCATTGGCAGGCAGACTCTCAACCACTGCACCACCAGGGAAGCCCTTTGGGTCCTTTATAAACGTTTCTTGTATTTTCTCCATTCTATTTCCAAGATTTTATATCATCTTTATTATCATTATCCTGAATTGTTTTCCAGGTAGACTGCCTATTTCCCCTTCATTTGTTAGATCTGCTGGTTTTTTTTACCTTGCTACTTCATCTGATGTGTGTTTCTCTGTCTCCTTATTGTGTTATTACTTACTGGGTTTGGGGTCTCCTTTTCATAGGCTGCAAGTTCATTGTTCCCGTTGTTTTTGGTGTCTGCCCACAGTGGCTATGGTTACTTCATTGGGTTGTGTAGGCTTCCTGATGGAGTGGACTAGTGCCTGTTTTTTGGTGGAGGAGGCTGGATCTTGTCTTTCTGGTGGGCAATTCCCATCTGGTGGTGTGTTTTGGTGTGTCTGTTGCCTTATTATTATTTTAGGCAGCCTCTCTGCTGATGGGTGGAATTGTGTTCCTGTCTTGCTAGTTGTTTGGCATAGGATGTCCATCACTGGAGCTTGCTTGTCATTGAGTGGAACTGGATCTTGGTATTGAGATGGAGATCTCTGGGAAATTTTCATCGTTTGATATTATGTGGGGCTGGGAGGTCTCTTGTGGACCAATATCCTGAACTTGGCTCTCCCACCTCAGAGGCACAGCCCTGACGCCTGGCTGGAGCACCAATTGCCTGTCATCCACACAGCTCAGAATAAAAGGTAGAAAAAGAAAGAAAGAAAAAGAAAGAAAGAAAGAAAGAAAGAAAGAAAGAAAGAAAGAAAGAAAGAGATAAAATAAAATAATTAAAATAAAAAAATATTAAATAAAATCTTTTTAAAAGCAATAAAAAATAAAATGAAAGAAAGAAAGAAGATAGCAACCAAACAAAATATAAATCCACCAATGATAGGAAATGCTAAAAACTATACTAAAGAAAAAAAAAAAGAGAGACAGACAGGCAGAGCCCTAGGACAAATGGTAAAAACAAAGCAATACAGACAAAATCACACTTAGAAGCATATACATACACACTCACAAAAAAAGAAAAAGGGAAAAAATATATATATTGTTGCTCCCAAATCCACCTCCTCAATTTGGTATTATTCATTGTCTACTCAGGTATTCCACAGATGCAGGGTACATCAAGTTGATTGTGGAGATTTAATCCGCTGCTCCTTAGGCTGCTGGGAGAGATTTCCCTTTCTCTTTCTCTTCGTTTGCACAGCTCCTGTGTTTCAGCTTTGGATTTGCCCCTGCCTCTGTGTGTAGGTCGCCTGAGGATGTCTGTTCTTTGCTGAGACAGGACGGGGTTAAAGGAGCAGCTGATTAGGGAGCTCTGGCTCACTCAGCCCAGGGCGAGGGAGGGGTATGGAGTTCGGGGCGAGCCTGCAACAGCCTGAGGCATGCCATGTGTTCTCTCGGGGAAATTGTCCCTGGATCACAGGACCCTGACAATAGTGGGCTGCACAGTCTCCCAGGAGGGAATGTGTGGATAGTGATCTGTGCTTGCACACAGGCTTCTTGGTGGCTGCTGCAGCAGCCTTATCATCTCATGCCCGTCTCTGTGGTCCCCGCTAATTGCCACGGCTTTCTCCCATATCTGGAGCTCCTTTAAGCAGCACTGTTAATCCCCTTTCCTCGCGCACCAGGAAACAAAGAGGCAAAAGAATGTCTCTTGCCTCTTCGGCAGCTCCAGACTTTTTTCCAGACTCCCTCCTGGCTAGCTGTGATGCACTAGCCCCCTTCAGGCTCTGTTCACGCAGCCAACCCTGGTACTCTCCCTGGGATCTGACCTCCGAAGCCCGAGCCTCAGTTCCCAGCCCATACCTGTCCCGGCGGTGAGCAGACAAACCTCTCAGGTTGGTGAATGCTGGTTGTCACCGATCCACTGTGCAGGAATCTCTCCACTTTGTCCTCCCCACCCCTGTAGCTGTGCTCTCCTCCATGGCTCCGAAGTTTCTGCCCTCCGCCACCTGCAGTCTCTTCCCGCGAAGGGGCTTCCTAGTGTGTGGAAACCTTTCCTCCTTCACAGCTCCCTCCCATTTGTTCAGGTCCCATCCCTATTCTTTTGTCTCTGTTTTTTCTATTTTCTTTTGCCCTACCCTGGTACTTGGGGAGTTTCTTGCATTTTGGGAGATCTAAGGTCTTCTGTCAGCGTTCAGTAGGTGTTCTGTATGAGTTGTTCCACATATAGATGTATTTCTGAGGTATTTGTGGGGAGGAAGGTGATCTCCATGTCTTACTCTTCTGCCATATTGAAGCTTCTCCTCTTGAGATTTTTAAATTGACATTTTCTTTTATCCTCTGAGAGTTCAAGTTTTACAAGTTTGGTTATTAGGCTTCTTAATTGAGCAATTCAACCAGGCTAAAGTCAAACTTGGAGAAGTTCCTACTTCATCTGAACTGCAAACTTGGTTGAATACTACTCTCATCTTGGGTCAAAAACTGTCTTCTGGGCCATGTTAGAGCCTTGCCAGGAATACACAGTATGTTCAAAATAGTATATTTTGTATTCCATTCGGTTCATATGGTGCAGTAGTTGGATATTTGATGAGCACTGGATTCTATTATTCTTAGCTTTATTCAAGGACCCATTCAACTGATAAAACAAGGATGCTTACTCTTTTTATTTTCTGAGGACTAACTTCCAGAAACCATCCACCCAGAGGCTCTTGGCAAATCTGCTTGATGATAGTGAAACAATGAAATCAATTCTACCAATCAGAGTGATGTCTCCCTAACAGTTTCTAACAGCAGGACTCTCTAGGGTGTCAGCCACTGATATTTCTATTTGGTAATGATTCTTTATATCTCTGACTCAAGTCAACTAATTGTGTTTCAATGCCAGCTCTGAAGTTCCCAACAGGGTTCTTCTACCTAAACCTTCTAGGACTATATAGGTATTTCAAAGTGTTTACTGAAAGATCATGGAAGTCTCACTCAAGAAAGAAATATGTACGATATTGCCCATTCTTATAATCTTAGCTCTCCCTATAACTCTCTAGATTATGCTCAGAAACATAGATCTCTACATATGCCCAGAAACCTTGATCTAATATGGCTCAGAAATAACTCTAATTCATTTTATTGATATTTTCCTCTAAAAATTTCAGTGAATTCCAGTTTCTCCTCATACCTCCCTTTGAAGAACAGGAGTAAGTGTGTTCTCTAACTCCATACAAATTATGTATGAAAACAAGATTCAAGCAGTGGCCTTAGTCTGGGATTGTATCTGCATCTGAACTGTGAATGCCCGAGTTCTAGGGTAAGTTGAGGTCTTTTAGACCCAGCTTTAGTCTTCCCAATACATTTTTTGTTTTACTTAAAAAAGCATCACTTACAGTTATCAATCATGATAGTAAAAGACCCATCTTTTAAGTTCTCAGAATGTATAATTGAAGTTTGACTATATTTTGTAGGATTTCCCTGCTACTCTACCTCATTAATTGGCCCTAAATCTCTCACAATAATAAATTGGCTTGTTTTGAATGCCAGATTTTTTGTTGGTGATAACAATAATAGTTGTTCTTTTTATCATATTTTAGTCATGTACAGATGCCAATACCTCAGCTGTTTCTTGATTTTGACCCAAGTTTTCCTCAGAATGTTGTATAGTACATGACTTTCTAATTAAAAATGTCATAGCATTCTTTTTTTTTTTGATGGAAAGGAAAGTTTAATTTATTTTGGATGCCGGCAACCGGGTAGAGAGGGGGAGGGCGGGCGCCTGTCTAAAAGCTGACTCCCCCACTGACAATCAGTGGGCAAGAGCTTTTATAGACAGAGGGAGGGGGCTAAATGCAGAAACAGTACAGTCAGCTCTGGCAGTCATCAAGAAGTGAGACGCCATTGCATCCTAATAAAGTATCACAATTTTAATGATTCGTGTAACCAAGTGACTTGAGCAAGCCACTATCTTCTGTGGGCCCCAGTTGCCTCATCTGTAAAAGGAAAGATAGTATCTTATCTGTTTAAAGGACCAGATGATTAAAAAACTCATTTCCTACCTTACCTATTTATATGACAGCAGAATAAAATCAATTTTGCTCTACCCATTCCTTTAAAACCCACCAATATCAACCATAAGAATGAAAAATGAGGAAAATAACCTCTAGCTTCAATAAAATAAGTAAATGCCTGCAGTCACAAATCACAAACCAAGAAGCACAACTGTTAGGTACCATGTAATTGAGATTAGACTGAGGGAGGTATCTGGGAGTCTCAACCTGCTTCCTCAGTCCTTTCGTAGATTTTCACAATAAATTGTCAAGTGTTTCTGAGCTCTGCCGACTTCCATTTTAACTCCGTTTTTTTAACTTTACTTTCTCTTTCTAGAATATTTCATTAATCTTCCTTAAAAGGAATTAACGTTGGGGCTTCCCTGGTGGCGCAGTGGTTGGGGGTCCGCCTGCCGATGCACGGGACGCGGGTTTGTGCCCCGGTCTGGGAAAATCCCACATGCCACGGAGCGCCTGGGCCCATGAGCCATGGCTGCTGAGCCTGTGCGTCGGGGGCCTCTGCTCCGCAACAGGAGGGGCCGCAGCAGTGAGAGGCCAGCGTACCGCAAAAAAAAAAAAAAAAAAAAAAAAAAAAAAATGGAATTAACGTTGTCTATGGTTTGTTTGAGGAACTAGAGAACTATTTCTCTGAATTCTTCAACTGTGTTTTCCTGTTGGTGTTTGCCTATGTTCTTTTACTCCTTTTTATTTTGCAGTATCTATGTGAATGTCCAATGCAAGCACTTTTCCAATGATTCCTCATGTTTAAATGGGGATGATCTTTTTGCTGAATAATAAAATGTAAAAACAGGGAGAGACACAGGAATGTCTAAAACTTATTTTGGGTGTTGTTATTTACGAGCCCCTCTCACCAGGTCTATTATTTTACTTTTCCTTGAAAAAGTTAATTTTCTATGTTTTAAAGATAGGTGGGGCTCACTGCAAGTCCACTTAAGTCACAGGCTTTCCGTAGCCTTTCAGTGCTGTGATATGACAATTGCTCTTTTCCTCTCCCTTCTTCGTCCCAGTCTTTCTAAGGAAGCCTCCTTAGGCTAAGAGGTTAGTGGTGAACAGTAAAATGAAAAATCATCATGATGGTTTTGACTTCAGCTCCATTTTCCTTGCAGTCTCTAAAAAGATGTTCTTATTATGGAAATGTTCAAGCATACAAAAATATATAGATGAAAAAAATATATAGATGATAGTATATCCATAATACCATTATCATATCCAACAAAATTAAAGCCTTAATGTCTTCTAACACTTGGTCTGTATTCCATTGTCGCAGATTGTCTTAAGAATGTTTTCTTTCTAAAATCATTTTGTTTGAATAAGGATCTAAACCAAATCCACACATTGCTTTTGGCTGATACGTCTCTTAAATATCTTTAAATCTATGACAGATCACCTTTTCCTTTTCCCATACCATTTGCTGTTTGAAGAAATTGAGTCCTTTGTCCTGTAGAATTTCCCACACTCTGGATTCAGCTGATTGTTCCTCATGTGTCTTTAGTGTCTGTCTTTACTTCTCTTATTTCTTCTATAGTGGTAGTTAGATAAATAGACTTGATTAGGTTTGGTGTTCAATTATTTTCTCTGCAGTTCTGAGGTATCCCACCCGGTCTTTCCAAGGTAATTCCACATTATTCCTGTGTCTTATCCATACTCCACATTTCATAACTGTAATCAAACAATTTATTATAAAGTAAAGCCTGAAAAGATAAAGTTTCTGAGAAAGTAGAAAAGAAGATGAAGAATAGAAAATAAAGGAGAAAAGATAATAACATTTGACAATTAGTCCAAGGTGTCTTACATCTAACCAACAGGAGCTCCAGAAAGAGAACAGATAGAAAAATGGAAAGGAAATTATCAAGGAATTCATTCAGCACATTGAATGAAAAACATCCCACACAATGGCTTATCACAGTGAAATTATAGACACAAAGGGCTGCCAATGCCCTTCAACTAAAGACTACCAGGAACTGTCCTGTAGTTGAACAGTTGGGTTTATTATTCATTGCAGGAAGGGAGAACAGACACCATAGGGAACTCTGCAAATATTATCTTTATACAGAGCAGCCTAATTTTTCCCCTTTCTTTTTTTGCCTAATTGGGATTATCTCTGACAGCTAATGATAGTCTTTGAATTTCTCCAAGGTTTATTCTATGGCACATTATTCATATAAAAATTTGTAGTAAATTATTTATCATGTACATTTATGTATACATTATATGCAATTAGGCATAAACAAAAGTAAAAGTGTACAAAAAGTAATAATTGAAGATGTTCAATTACAGCTTGAAAATACAATTAACTTGTTAGGATATTAAATAAAACAATATGTCATGGTAAATTTACCAGTCTTTTTATCTGATCTAGATATTCCTAGAGTGTGCACATAACAACCGAATGATTTTTTGATCAGTTAATCTTTGAAGTTTCTCAAAAGAAGGAAAAATAGAGGAAGTGAAACAAAAAATGAGAGGGAGCCAACTTCAGGCAAATAGCTAGTTATTTCCTCTCTGTAAATAGAAAGAACAAACCTTAAATATAGGATAAGAGATTTTAATATATGCACACACAAAGGAGAATGTCATACGCTAATTTGACATAACATGGGCCTTTGACAATTTTCTCAAGCTGAACAAGTAAAAAGCGAGCACTTATTAATTCCTGAAATGTAGAAACAAAGGAGGTGATGTTTCCTACATTAAATAAAGTTATCTCTTTTAGACAAATTTCTCATGAGGTATTTCCTCATTTTTGGTATCAAAAAACTCTTCAAAATGTTCACTTAAATATTGCAGTTCATGATTTGCCAAACATTTTGTTATTGTTGTTGTTGTTTACATGTCACAACTGTGACTTTAGGCTTTAAATAATCAACAGTAAAGTGGAAAGGACATTGGAAATATCAACATCAGTGTGTAATTCTGAATGCTGTCTAAAGGTGTGGATTAGGGAGAGAGTTTTTTAAGTTGCTCCCACTTTCCACTATCTTTAGCTAAATAATCTTTTTAGAAAGGCCATTTTTGAGTCAAGATTGCATTTACCAATTAGAGAAAGCAGATCATTGGTAAGTTGCAACTGGCAGAGGGGGGCTGGTGGTAAGGTACTTGCCAAATTAACGATTTTGCCTTTATTAAAATTTCCTCAAAGTTGCCACTGTAATTCCAAATTGTCCATGGTGAAATTGTGCTGGTTAGAAAGATAGGCACAAGAGTAAGCATTCTAATGAGAAAACACAAAGCAAGCAGGTGCTTGGCTCGGAAGAGCCACAGTTTGAGATTGAAAAGACCTCATAAGGAGTGCAACATATCTGCAGGGACAGTGCTTGTGTGATTTTTGTGTCTCTGGAGCTTGGCCAAAGACCAGCTGTCAGCAACAAGGGGTCGCACAGAAACGTCTGATTCTGGGCAGAGAAAAACTAAAGTAAAAACTCTTCAGTGATACAAAAATGAGACTGAGGAAGGTTTTGAAATGGTGACCCAGGGAAAAGTTTGTTCAAAGGGCAAACAAAACTAAACCTAAACTGAAACTAAACCTAAACTTCTCAGTCCCCAGGCTGGCTTGAGGATAGTAAATAACTGAATAGGCTGCCAAACGTAAAATAGATTGCTAGTGGGAAGCAGCCACATAGCACAGGGAGATCAGCTCGGTGCTTTGTGACCACCTAGAGGGGTGGGATATGGAGGGTGGAAGGGAGGGAGAGACACAAGAGGGAAGAGATATGGGAGCATATGTATATGTATAACTGATTCACTTTGTTATAAAGCAGAAACTAACACACCATTGTAAAGCAATTAGACTCCAATAAAGATGTAAAAAAAAAGAAGATTTTTGAGAGTGAATGCCTTTGTGGAACAAGACTTGGTGACGTGAAGGGGAGGCAGGGGACTGCTATTTTAATTATAAACCTTGCAGTGTTTTTGTTTTTTTCTTTTCACTTTTGGAACTGACTTTGATACAAATTTTAAAATAAAATTTTAAAAAATGAGAAAACTTTCTTGAAGTTAAGAGAGTCTTGAATTTGCAGAACAAAAAGGCACAAAATAGTCCTAGAAAAATTGATTGACCAATCAACACCAAGACATATCCTGATGAAGTTACCAATATTCAAGAGGGAAAGTAATACTGCACTGGTCTCAAGTTTATCTGAAGCAATGCCTGATGTCAGAGGTCACTGGAGCAAAATCTACAAACTCTAAGGGAAAGAAAATATGACCCCAAAACTTAACACAAGCTAAATTATCTTTCAGGTTGGAAAACGAGAATGAGTCATTTGCAAACATGCAGCAACTCAGAGAACACAACAACCATAAACCCTTTCTAAAAACATAACTACCTGATAATCACATCCAGAAAAGAAATTTAAGATAAAATATTAAAAAAGAGAATGGAGAAGCTGTTGTGAAAAGAATAGTAGCAAGTATCAACTCATTTTACATGTAGAACTAATATTAAATAATTATGGGAATTATGGTTACAGAAGATAATATAAATGTCGTATACCACTGATATGGTAAAATCAATAACGCAAAATCAGGAGGTGAAAGGACAGAAGGAAGCCAGTGTAAGAGTGAAGATTTCCTCATCTTTTATAGCAAGGAGTCAATACAGAGTGTCAAAAATTGAATGTAACTTACAAAAAACATGACTCCAACTTCAGTGTTTTTGTAATCATTTTTATTAAAAATTTAAAGAGCTTTTTTTTTTAAAAAAAAAAAAGCAAATATATGCTGTGGTAGAAAAACATTTACTTGACATTAACCAATTCCTTTAGTTCAGTTTATTTTCTGTCAAATTCAAGTAACATTTAATTTTATGCTTTCAATTAAAAAATAGAATTGTATAGTTAGATTATAGTTTTGTATAGTTTTACCAGATGATCAGACTGTCTCCATCTTCCATTCATCCATATGTGATAGATTGAATTATTGGTCCCAATTATTCACTTTCCTAAAAATGGAGTTATACAGCCACACCTTTGCCTTGGCCTCAGGATAAGTAAAGTGTACTTCTCTGATCCTTGACTTTGGATTTAGCCGTAAGACTTGTTTTGCCCAACAGGAGGTTAGTAAACAAGATATAAGCAAAGGCTTGAAATGTGTCTGCACAGTTTGGCTTGGCTCTTTTGTACTTCTGCCATTACCATGAGAGAAACACACTTGTAGCCACTGCCCCTCCAGTCTTGGCACCAAAATAGAACATAAGAAGCAAAATCAACAGACATACCTGCAGGCTGTAGAAGAACTTCCTCAGACAACCCACGGAAATGTGAGTGAGAAATAAAAGCTTATTTTTGAATACTACTGATATTTTGTGGTTATTTGTTATATGGCAATAGATGTCTGATACAGTGTCCATATATCCATCCCTTCATCCATTCTTTTATCAATATATGCACACAGTAAGATATCTGGAGTGATGTCTATCAAATGTTAACAAGGGTTGCTTCTGAGTGGTGTAATTCAATTTTAAAAAATTATTTTTTTCCTTTTTGCATTATTTGACTGTTTATAAAGGGAAAGTCTCATTGCTACAAAAATTTAGTCATTATTCCTTTGAAAAATAAGAACAATGTTAGGAAAAATAAATAAGGATATAGGAAATACTCTATTTCTGAGCAAAATTAAGTTATTATCTTTGATTTATTGGTATGTGTATAAGAGCTTTGTGCACATACATAAACTTTCATTAGGTTAAATTATGTGGAGCAACTTTCACGTCACTATCAAATTCTATATATGTAAGTACAATGCACATCAAGAGCCAGCACACTAGTATTAGCTGCTGAAATGGGTAATATGCTAAAATGTAAATTATTAAATATTTTATTTGATGCACCTTTTCAGTATGCTGTACTTGTTATTACAACTGCCCTAAAAAGGTGACACATTCCATTTCACATATATAATACAATAACTATTCAATGAAAGGAAAAAGTGAGGTGAATTTTAAACAATGAGGCAAATTTAATTTTCCCCCACTAACTTCCCATCTGGATAGCCTTTGTGAATTAAATAAAAGATTCACGAGTGGGAAGCATTGACCTGATTTTTATTCCATTGAAATATAAGTTGCTTACCTCTTCACAATCACACCCTTAACAGTAACTATCAAAAAGTTTATCCTATACTAACAACTACCTTTAAGTTGGAAAAAAGAAAACTAAGGAGAAGAATGAGATCTGCCTTGAAGTATCTGAAGGGCTGTCATGTGGAAAATAAAGAATTGTTTTGTGTTTATCTTAAAGAGAGAACCAAAGCAACAGATGGAAATCATCAATTGATAGATTTTAGCTCAATATCAGAAAGAACTTTATAACTAAAACTGTCAAAAGTGATACATTCAACGTCATGAGGTAAAGAACTCTCATAATTGGAAATATTCAAGCAAAGCATAGATGATTATGTCTCAAGAAATTTATAGAAGGAAATTCTGGTTTTATGCCTGGGTTTGGTAAACAGATGAATGCGTGGCTGGGCTATGAGAATTGAAGTGCATTCCAACTCTAAGATTTGAAGATTTTTTTGCTTTGGAGGAAATTATATTAGAAAGAACTACTACTAAGATACCTCTAAAAATTATCTGGCCTCAAATAAAGCTAAAAGGCAAAAGGTAAGCTTGGGGGGAAATGTCTGCAACCTTTAAAGATGTGTAAAGAAAGCACACAGGTCAATCAGAAGAAAATGCTGCTCAGGAAGAAAAATGAGCAATTCACAAAAGAGGAAATATAGATGTCCAATAAACATAATTAAAAATGGTTTTTTTCACATTAATAAATATAAATCGTAGTGACAAGGTGTCATTTTTTTCACCTATAAAGTTGCAAAAAGATTGATAATCCCAGCGTTGGAAAGGGAGTGGGAAATAAGCACTCTAATTAATTGTTGTAAAAGCAGTTAACAACTGAACTACATTTTTTTTATAATAATAGCATTTATTTAGCACTTGCCTTGTGCCAAGTAGTTTTTAACAGTTTTTGATGAATTGTCTCATTCAGTTCATCTTATTTGAAAGGAAGTTACTATACTTAGTTTACAGATGAAAAACCTGATATTTAGAAAGTTTGGCTCTCTGTGAAAAGTCACATATTTGCTGATTCGTAAAGTCAGCAATCAAACCAAAGTTAGCCTGACTCAAAGGATGAAGCTTCTAACCATTTTCTCTCTATTTCTCACTCCCAACACATTCCATCCCTCAGCCACTTCAAATGTCTTGCCATTTTCTGAACATACTTTGCATTTTTTAAAATGTTCTAACATTATTTTTTAAATATTCCACATTTTTTCAGATTTAGTGAAATGACACATTAAGCTCATAGTATGTTCCCATGAGTATAATTCCTGGACTTTATTCTCTGTCTTTGATCTATTTGTGTCTCCCTGACCTAGCACTAAAGTTTTAATCACTAAACTATAATTACTAGTAGAAATCTTCCACTGTAGCCTAGCTTCTTTTTAAAAAGTAATTAAGGACTTCCCTGGTGGCAAAGCAGTTAAGAATCTGCCTGCCAATGCAGGGGACACGAGTTCGAGCCCTGGTCTGGGAAGATCCCACATGCAGCAGAGCAACTAAGCCCGTGCACCACAACTACTGAGTCTGCACTCTAGAGCCCACTAGCCACAGCTAGTGAAGCCTGTGCACCTAGAGCCTGTGCTCCACAATGAGAAGCCCGCACACTGCAAGGAAGACTAGCCCCCGCTCGCCACAACTAGAGAAAGCCCGCACACAGAAATGAAGACCCAATGCAGCCAAAAAGAAAAAATAAAATAAAAACAAGTAATTAATACTTTAAAAAATATTTTAGAATAGTTTTAGATTTAAAGAAAAGCTGAAAGTATATTACAGTTGCATAAACCCCACTTTCAGTTTTCCTTATTGTTAACATTATTATAGTATATTCTTCTCAACTAATGAACCAATATTGATACATCCTTATTATATAAAGACCATGCTTTATTCTTATTTGATTATCTGTACCTAATATTCTTTTTCTGATCCAGGATCCCATTTAGTATACCATGTTACATTTAGCTGTCACTGTTTCATGAGGATCCTTTGGGTTGTGATGGCTTCTTATGCTCATCTTGTTTTAATGACTTTGAGAATTTTGAGGCATACTGGTTGGGTATTTTGTAGAACGTCCTTCAATCTGAGTTTTCTTAAGGCTTTCTTATGTTTAGACTGGGATTTTGGCTTTTGGAGATGTAAAGTTCTATTCTCATCACATCATACCGAGTGTATATACTATCAACATGAGTTATCACTGAAGCAGTGTTTGTCGGGATTCTCCACTGTAAAGTTACTGTTTTTCCTCTTTTTCACACTGCACTTTATTGAAGAAAGTAGCTATATGTAGCCCTCACATATAGTAGAGAGCTATACTCTACTTCCTTGAAGGTGGAATATCCACATAAATTATTTGGAATTCTTCTGAATGGAGCTTTTGTCTATTGTTCCATTTACTTATTTAATCATTTATTTAAAAATAATATGAACTCATGGGTATTCATTTTATACTTTGGGTTATAATCCAATACCACTTTATTTATTTTGTTGCTCAAATTTTAAGCTTTGTCCATTGGGAGCTCTTTCATGTGGCTCTTATGATCCTTTGACCTGTCTTCATCTTTCTCTCTCTCTCTCTCTCTCTCTCTCTCTCTGTGTGTGTGTGTGTGTGTGTGTGTGTGTGTGTGTGTGTTAATTTATTTTCAGGCACTAAAAGATGTTCCACATTCATGTGTTATACTTGTATATTCCTTGGTCCAGCTCTCTAATCTGTCATATCTCCAAGGAGACCAGGTCCCTTTTATTGGATAATAGCATCAAAAGTCAAATGGGGGTCTTGGGTGTGCTACTTGCTACTGCTGCTATTGTTTCTAGGCCCTCTCATCTGACAGAAAGAGGAAATATATGTGTGTATACTAACACATGTATACACACATATCTATAATATTTCTATATGTATCCATCTATATGTATATTAAGCTAAACATGAATTCATATTGATATCTCCAATACTAACCTATTAATGATCCACATGGATCATTCTAGCCTTCTCCCTTGCTTGACTTTAACTTCCCACTCCAACTTCCCACTAGGCTCCCACCATCTGCCATCATATATTTAATCATTCAATTTAAGTATACATTTATAGTGATTTCAGAATTGTTAAACCATACCCTGTGGGAAACAACTAAAAACAAAGGTACAGTATTTATGTACAGTCTCTACTGTCTTTATTCTCTCAGACTTTACTCACTTCCAAAGTTAATTATGTCAGTATCTTAACCCTCATCCCCTGCAGGGAGGTTCTTTCATATATTTGTATACAGTTAGAATATTTTGTCACAATCTGCATTCTATCCTGAGATTGCCTTACCTACTAACTAATTGAGTATGCTCTTTGTGCTATAAACTTTTATGGGTTTTGACAAATGCATAGTATAATGTCCACCATTACAATATTATATAAAATAGTTTCATAACTCTAAAAAATCCTTGTGTGTCAACCCTCCCCAAACTCTTGGAAACTATTTACCTGTTTACTATTTACTGTTTCTATAGTTTTCCTTTTCCAGGATGTTTTATAAATGGGAATTATACAGAATATAACCTTTTCAGAATGACTTCTTTCACTTAGATGTATACATTTAAGATTCATCCATGTTGTGGATTGATAATTCATTCGTTTTTATTAGTGAACAATACTCCAATGTGTGGCTGTACCAGTTTGTTTATACATTCACTGATTGAAGGACATCTTGGTTTGTTCCAGGTTTTGACAATTATGAATAAAGTTGTTATAAACATTAGTGTGCAGGTTTTTGTGTGATCATAAGGTTTCAAATCAGTTGGAAAAACACCTAGGAGTGTTATTGCTGGATTGTATGATTAAAACTATGTTTAACATTATAAGAAACTGTTGAACTTGCTTCCAATGTAACTGGGCCATTTTATAGTCTCATCAGTAATGAATGATTGTTCCCATTGCTCCAGACATTCTCTCGAGTAATTGTTATTGCTTGTTATTTGCCAGGTTTGTTTGGATATTGGCATTACAAGTAAGACTACAGTAGTATCTCATTGTTTAAATTTGCATTTTTCTAATGGCAACTGATGTTGAACATCTTTTAAATGCTTGACAACTGTTTATCTTCTTTGGTAAGGTGTCTGTTCAGCACTTTTCCCCATTTTTAATTGGGTTGTTTTATTGTTGAGTTTTAAGGATTCTTTGTATGTTTTGAATTTGAAAATATTCTCTCCTGTCTCTGGCTTATTTCCTTCTATTAGCAGTGTTTTTCACAAAGTAAAAATTTATAATTTTAATGAAGTCTAATTTATCATCATTTTCTTTTTTTAATAAATTCATTTATCTTTTTATTTTTGGCTGTGTTGGGTCTTCGTTGCTGTGCTCAGGCTTTCTCTAGCTGCGGCGAGTGGGGGTTACTCTTTGTTGCGGTGCATGACCATCTCATTGTGGTGGCTTCTCTTGTTGTGGAGCACAGGCTCTAAGCATGTGGGCTTCAGTAGTTGTGGCACACGGGCTCAGTAGCTGTGGCTCACGGGCTGTAGAGTGCAGGCTCAGTAGTTGTGGTGCACAGGCTTAGTTGCTCTGCGGCATGTGGGATCTTCCCAGACCAGGGCTCGAACCCGTGTCCCCCGCATTGGCAGGAGGATTCTTAACCACTGCGTCACCAGGGAAGTCCTTATCATCATTTTTTTTTTCATGGATTGCACTTTTGATACTCTATCTAAAACTCATTATCAAACCAATAGGATTTTCTCCTATGTTTTCTTCTACAAGTCTTATTATAGTTTTGCATTATATACTTAGGGCTATGATCCATTTTAAGTTAAAATTTTTGTAAAGTGTAAGATCTGTGACTATTTTTTTGCATATATATGTCCAAGTTTTCAAACACCATTTGTTGAAAAGATTATCATTTCTTTGTTGAATACTATTGTGTTTCTGTTAAAAATCAATTGATCATATTGGTGTGAATCTATTTCTAGGTTCTTTACTCTGTTCCACTCATCAATATGTCTATTATTTCACCAATATAACACTGTTTTGATTATGGCAAATTTGAGTATGGTAAGTCTTGAAATCAGGTAATAGAATCTTCCAAATTTTAGTTCTTGTTTTTCACAGTTGTGTTGGCTATTATAGGCTCTATGCCTTTCCATATAAACTTTAGAGTGCATTTCTCTATATTTACAAAAAGCTTGCTTGGATTTTGATTGGAATTATGTTGAATCTGGAAATCAAGTTGGGGAAAATTGACATCTTAACAATATTAAGTCTTCCAATCCATCAAAACAGAATATTTATCCATTTGTATCTTCTTTCATTTCATTCATCAGTGTTTTACAGAATTTTATGCAAGCATGATGATCCTATGCAGATTTTGTTAGATTTATATTTAATTATTTCATTTTTTATGCTACTGTAATATTTTAAAATTCCAAACTCCAGTTAGTCATTGCTGGTATATAGGGAAGCAACTGATTATTGTATATTGATCTTGTATCCTATAAACTTGTTGATCTCAACTAGTAGTTTTTTTGTTTTTCTTTGGTTTGTTTTAATTTTTATTTTATATTGTACTATATTTGGTGTACAATGTTGTGTTAATTTCAGGGGGAACAGCAAAGTGATTCAGTTATACATATACATAAATCTATTCTTTTTCAAATTCTTCTCCCATTTAGGTTATTACAGATTATTTAGCAGAGTTCCCTGTGCTATATAGTAGGTCCCTGTTGGTTATCTATTTTATATTTAGCAGTGTGTATATGTTAATCCCAAACTCCCAGTTTATCCTCTCCCCAACCTTTCCCCTTTGGTAACCATAAGTTTGTTTTCTGCATCTGTGAGTCTGTTTCTATTTTGTAGATAAGTTCATTTGTATTATCTTTTTTAGATTACACATATAAGCAATATCATATGATATTTGTCTTTCTCTGTCTGACTTATTTCGCCTAGTATTATAATCTCCAGGTCCATCCATGTTGCTGCAAATGACGTTATTTCATTCTTTTTTATGGCTGAGTAATTTCCCATTGTATCTATGTACCACATCATCTTTATCCATTCCCCTGTTGATGGACATATAGGTTGCTTCCATGTCTTGGTGGTTGTAAACTTTGCTGCAATGAACATTTGGGTGCATGTATCCTTTTGAAGTATGGTTTTCTCCAGATACATGCCTAGGAGTGTGATTGATGGATCATATGGTAGCTCTATTTTTAGTTTTACTTTTAAGGAACATACATACTGTTCTCCATAGTGGCTGTACCAACTTACATTCCCACCAACAGTGTAGGAGGGTTCCAATTTCTCCACAGCCTCTTCAGCATTTATAGTTTGTAGAATTTATGAAGATGGCCTTTCTGACTGCTTTGAGGTGATATCTCATTGTAGTTTTGATTTGCATTTCCCTAAATAATTAGCGATATTGAGCATCTTTTCACATGCCTCTTGGCCATCTGTATGTTTCCTTTGGAGAAATAGATAGTTAGGTCTTCTGCCCATTTTTTGATTGCGTTGTTTGGTTTTTGATATTGACCTGTATGAGTTGTTTGTAAATTTTGGAGATTAATCCCTTGTCAGTTGCATCATTTGCAAATATTTTCTTCCGTTCTGTGGGTTGCCTTTTCATTTGTTTATGGTTTCTTTTGCTGTGCAAAAGTTTTTAATTAGGTCCCATTTGTTTATGTTTGCTTTTATTTTCTTTACTGCAGTGGATTGAAAAATATCTTGCTCCGATTTATGTCAAAGAGTGTTCTGCCTATGTTTCCCTCTAAGAATTTTTTATAGTATCCGGTCTTACATGTAGATCTGTAATCCATTTTGAATTTATATTTGTGTATGGTGTTAGAGAATGTTCTAATTTTATTCTTTCACATGTAGCTGTCCAGTTTTCCAGGCACTATTATTTGAAGAGACTGTCTTCTCTCCATTGTATAGTCTTGCCTCCTTTGTCATAGATTAATTGACCATAGTTGCATGGGTTTATCTCTGGACTTTCTAGTCTGTTCCATTGATCTATATTCCTATTTTTGTGCCACTGCTGTACTGTTTAATTATGGTAGCTTTGTAGTATAATCTGAAGTGAGGGAGCCTGATTCCTCAGCTCCATTTTTCTTTCTCAAGATTTCTTTGGCTATTCGTGGTCTTTCATGTTTCCATACAAATTGTAAACTTTTTTGTTCTAATTCTGTGAAAAATGCCATTGCTAATTTGATAGGGATTGCACTGAATCTGTACATTGCCCTGGGAGGTATATTCATTTTAACAATATTGAGTCTTCCAATACAAAAACATGGTCTATCTTTCCATTTGTTTGTGTCATCTTTGTTTTCTTTCATCAGTATCTTATAGTTTTCTGAGTACAGGTCTTCTGTCTCCTTAGATAGGTTTATTCCTAGGTATTTTATTCTTTTTGATGTGATTGTAGATGGGATTGTTTCTTTAATTTCTCTTTCTGATCTTTCGTTGTTAGTGTATGGAAATGAAACAGATTTCTGTGTATTAATTTTGTATCCTGCAACTTTACCAAATTGATTGATGAGCTCTAGTAGTTTTCTGGTAGCATATTTAGGATTTTCTATGTATACTGTCATGTCATATGCAAACAGTCACAGTTTTACCTTTTCTTTTTGAATTTGGATTCCTTTTATTTCTTTTTCTCCTAAGATTTCCATGTCTAGGACTTCCAAAACTATGTTGAATAAAAGTGGCAAGAATGGACATCCTTTTCTTGTTCCTGATCTTAGAGAAAATGTTTTCAGCTTTTCACCATTGAGTATGCTGTTGCCTGTAGGTTTATCATATATGGCCTTCATTATGTTGAGGTTTGTTCCCTCTATGCCCACTTTCTGGAGAGTTTTCATCATAAATTGGTGTTGAATTTTGTCAAAAGACTTGTCTACATCTATTGAGATGTTCATATGGTTTTTATTCTTCAGTTTGTTAATGTGGTATATCACACTGATAGATTTCTGGATGTTGAACAATCCTGCATCCTTGGAACAAATCTCACTTGATAGTGGTGTATGATCCTTTTAACGTACTGTTGGATTTTGTTTGCTAGTATTTTGTTGAGGATCTTTGTGTCTATGTTCATCAGTGACATTGGCCTGTAATCTTCTTTCTTTGTGGTATCTTCATCTGGTTTTGGTATCTGGGTGATGATGACCTCATAAAATGAGTTTGGGAGTGTTCCTTCCTCTGCAATTTTTTGAAACAGTTTCAGAAGTATAGGTATTAACTCTTCTCTAAATGTTTGATAGAATTCGTTTGTGAAGCCACCTGGTCTTAGACTTTCGTTTTTTGGGAGTTCTTTTTAACCATGATTTCTTCTTCTGTTTCTTTTTTTTTCTTTCTTTTTTGAATTTTTAAATTTTATTTCAGTTATTTTTTATATGGCAAGTTCTTATTAGTTATCTATTTTAAACATATAAGTGTATATATGTCAATCCCAATCTCCCAATTCATCCCACCACAATCACACCCTCTGGCACTTTCCAACCCCGGTGTCCATATGTTTGTTCTCTACATCTGTGTCTCTATTTCTGACCTGCAAACCAGTCCATCTCTTTCTAGGTTCCACATATATGCACTAATATACGATATTTGTTTTTCTTTTTCTTACTTACTTCACTCTGTATGACAGTCTCTAGATCCAACCACGTCCCTACAAATGACCCAATTTCGTTCTGTTTTAGGGCTGAGTAATATTCCATTGTATATATGGACCACATCATCTTTATCTCTTCATCTGTGGATGGGAGTTTAGATTGCTTCCATAACCTGGCTATTGCAAATTGTGCTGCAATGAACATTGGAGTGCATGTGTCTTTTTGAATTATGGTTTTCTCTGGGTATATGCTCAGTAGAGGGATTGCTATGTCATAGGGTATTTCTATTTTTTCTGTTGTTTTTTAAGGAAACTCCAAACTGTTCTCCATAGTGGCTGTATCAATTTACATTCCCACCAACATTGCAAGAGGATTCCCTTTTCTCCACACCCTCTCCAGCATTTGTTGTTTATAGATTTTCTGATGATGCCCCTTCTAACTGGTGTGAGGTGATACCTCATTGTAGTTTTGGTTTGCATTTCTCTAATAACTAGTGATGTTGAGCATTTTTTCATGCGATTATTGGCCATCAGTATGTTTTCTATGGAGAAATGTATATTTAGGTCTTCTGCTCATTTTTTGATTGGGATGTTTGTTTTTTTTAATATTGAGCTGCATGAGCTGTTTATATATTTTGGAGATTAATGTTTTTTCATTGATTCATTTACAAATATTTTCTCCCATTCTGAGGGTTGTCCTTTTGTCTTGTTTGTAATTTGCTTTGCTGTGAAAAAAGCTTTTAAGTTTCATTAGTTCCAATTTGTTTATTTTTGTTTTAATTTCCATTATTTTAAGAGGTGGATCAAAAAAATCTTCAGGTGAGTTATGTTAAAGAGTGTTCTACCTATGTTTTCCTCTTAGAATCTTATAGTGTCCGGTGTTACATTTAGGTCTCTAATCCATTTTGAGTTTATTTTTGTGTATGGTGTTAGAGAGTGTTCTAATTTCATTCTTCTGCATGTAGCTGTCCAGTTTCCCAGCACCACTTATTGAAGACTGTCTTTACTCCATTGTATATCCTTGCCTCTTTTGTTATAGATTCATTGACCATAGGTGTGTGGGTTTATCTCTGGGCTTTCTCTCCTGTTCCAATGATCTGTATATCTGTTATTGTGCCAGTACCATATTGTCTTGATTACTGTAGCTTTGTAGTATAGTCTTAAGTCAGAGAGTATGATTCCTCCAGCTCCGTTTTTTTGCCCTCAATACTGCTTTGGCTATTTGGAGTCTTTTGTACCTCCATACATATTTTAAGATTTTTTGTTCTGGTTCTGTACAATATGCCACTGGTAATTTGATAGGGATTGCATTGAATCTATAGATTGCTTTGGGTAGTATAGTCATTTTCACAATATTGGTTCTTCCAATTCAAGTACATGGTATATCTCCCCATCTATTTGTGTCATCTTTGATTACTTTCATCAATGTCTTATAGTTCTCTGAGTACACGCCTTTTACCTCCTTAGGTAGATTTATTCCTAGGTATTTTATTCTTTTTGTTTCAGTGGTGAAAGGGATTGTTTCCTTAATTTATCTTCCTGAACTTTCGTTGTTAGTGTATAAGAATGCAAGAGATTTCTGTGCATTAATTTTGTATCCTGCAACATTACCAAATTCATTGATTAGCTCTAGTAGTTTTCTGGTGGCATCTTTAGGATTCTCTATGTATAGTATCATGTCATCTGCAAACAGTGACAGTGTACTTCTTCTTTACCAATTTGTATTCCTTTTATTTCTTTCTTCTCTGATTGCCATTGCTAGGACTTTCAACACTATGTTAATTGATAATGATGAGAGTGTACATCCTTGTCTTGTTCCTGATATTAGAGGAAATGCTTTCAGTCTTTCAACATTTAGAATGATGTTTGCTGTGGGTTTGTCATATATGGCCTTCATTATGTTGAAGTTGGTTCCCTCTATGCCCACTTTCTGGAGATTTTTTATCATAAACAGATGTTGAATTTTGTCAAAAGTTTTTCTGTGTCTACTGAGATGATCATATGTTTTTTATTTTTCAGTTTGTTAATATGGTGTATCCAATTGTGTGATTTACATATACTGAAGAATCCTTGCATCCCTAGGATAAATCTCACTTGATCACAGTGTATGATCCTTTTAATGTGTGGTTGGATTCTGTTTGCTAGTATTTTGTTGAGGATATTTGCATCTATATTCATCAGTGATATTGGTCTGTAATTTTCTTTTTTCATAGTATCTTTGTCTGGTTTTGGTGTCAGGGTGATGGTGACCTCATAGAATTAGTTTGGGAGTGTTCCTGCCTCTGCAAATTTTGGAAGAGTTTGAGAAGGACAATTGTTAGCTGTTTGATAGAATTCACCTGTGAAGCCATCTGGTCCTGAGCATTTATTTGTTGGAAGGTCTTAAATCACAGTTTCAATTTTATTACCTGTGATTTATCTGTTGATATTTTCTATTTTTTCCTGTTTCAGTCTTGGAAGGTTATACCTTTCTAAGAATTTGTCCATTTCTTCCAGGTTGTCCATTTCATTGGCATAAAGTTGCTTGTAGTAGTTTCTTAAGATGCTTTGTATTTCTGTGCTATCCGTTGTAACTTCTCCTTTTTCATTTCTAATTTTATTGATTTGAGTCCTCTCCCTCTTCTTTTTTTTGATGAGTCTGGCTAAAGTTTTATCAATTTTTGTTTGTCTTCTCAAAGAACAAGCTGTTAGTTTTATTGGTTTTTGTTATTGTTTTATTTTTTCTAATTCATTTATTTCTCCTCTGATCTTTATTATTTCTTTCCGTCTATTAACTCTGGGTTTTGTTTGTTCTTGCTTCTCTAGTCCCTTTAGCTGTAAGGTTAGATTTTTTATTTGATATTTTTCTTGTTTCTTGAGGTAGGCTTTATTGCTATAAACTTCCCTCTTAGAACTGTTTTTGCTGCATCCCATAGGTTTTGGATCATTGTGTTTTTGTTGTCATTTGTCTCTAGGTATGTATTGATTTCCTCTTTGATTTCTTCAGTGATCTGTTTGTTTTATAGTAACGTATTTTTTAGCCTCCATGTGTTTGTTTTTTTTACGTTTTTGTCCCTGTAATTATTTCTAATCTCATAGCATTGTGGTCGGAAAAGATGCTTGATATTATTTCAATTTTCTTAAATTTACCAAGGCTTGATTTGTGACCCAAGATGTGATCTATCCTGGAGAATGTTCCATGTGCACTTGAGAAGAAAGTGTAATCTGCAGTTTTTGGATGGAATGTCTCATAAATATCAATTAAATCTATCTGGTCTATCATGCCATTTAAATCTTCTGTTTCATGGAGGAAGATGGCAGAAGAGTAAGATGCAGAGATCACCTTCCTCCACACAGATACATCAGAAATACATCTACACGTGGAACTGCTCCTATAGAACACCCACTGAACACTGACAGCAGACCTCAGACCTCCCAAAAGGCAAGAAACTGCTCACGTACCTGGGTAGGGCAAAAGAAAAAAGAAAAAAAAAGAGACAAAATAATAGGGTTGGGATATGCACCACTGGGAGGGAGCTGAGAAGGAGGAAAGGATTCCACACACTAGGAAGCCCCTTTGCAGGTGGAGACTGAGGGTGGCGGAGGGGGAAAACTTTGGAGCTGCGGAGGAGAGTGCAGCAACAGGGATGCCAAGGGCAAAGCGGAGAGATTCTCGCCCAGAGGATTGGTGTGGAACAGCACTCACCGGTCGACACGCTTGTCTGCTCACCTGCTGGGGTGGGCGGGGGCTGGCAGTTGAGTCTCAGGCTTTGGAGCTTAGATCCCAGGGAGAGGACTGGGGTTGGTGGCGTGAACACAGCCTGAAGGGCTTAGTGCACCATGGCCAGCTGGGAGGGAGTCCAGGAGAAGTCTGGAGTTGCTGAAGAGGCAAGAGACATTTTCATCCCTCTTTGTTTCCTGGTGCACGAGGAGAGGGGATTAAAAACGCTGCTAAAAGGAGCTCCAGAGATGGGTGCGAGCCGCGGCTAACTGTGCAGACACCAGAGATGGGCCTGGGACCATAAGGCTGCTGCTGCCGCCACCAAGAAGTCTGTGAGTGAGCACAGGTCAATATCCTCACCTCCGAACCCTGGAACCTGTGCAGCCCACCACTGCCAGGGTCCCGTGATCCAGGGACAAATTCTCCGGGAGAATGCATGGCGTGCCTCAGGCGGGTGCAATGTCATGCTGACCTCTGGTGCCACAGGCTCGTGCCGCACTCCGTACCCCTCCCTAACCCCGGCGTGAGTGAGCCAGAGCCACCGAACCAGCAGCTCCTTTAACCCCGTCCTTTCTGAGTGAAGAACAGACGCCCGCAAGTGACCTACATGAAGAGGTGGGGCCAATTCCAAAGTTGGACACCAGGAGCTGTGTGAACAAAGAAGAGAAAGGGAAATCTCTCCCAGCAGCCTCAGGAGCAGCAAATTAAACCTCCACAATCAACTTGATGTACACTGCAACTGTGGAATAACTGAATAGACGCCAAATCACCCAAATTGAGGAGGAGCACTTTGAGAGCAAGATATATTATTTTTTCCCTTTTCCTCTTTTTGTGAGTGTGTATGTGTATGCTTCTGTGTGAGATCTTGTCTGTATAGCTTTGCTTTCACCATTTGTCCTAGGTTCTGTCCGTACGATTTTTATTTTACTTTAAAGTTTTTTTTTCTTAATAATTATTTTTTATTTTAATAATGTTCTTTTATTTTATCTTACTTTATTTTATTTTAAACTCTTTCTTTCTATTTTTTCTCACTTTTATTCTGAGCCATGTGTTCCAGCCAGGAGTCAGTGCTGTACTTCTGAGGTGGGAGACACAACTTAAGCACACTGGTCCACAAGAGACTTCCCAGCTCCACATAATATCAAATGGCAAAAATCTCGCAAAGATCTCAAGCTCAACACCAACACCTAGCTTCATTCAACGACCAGCAAGCTACAGTGCTGGAAACCCTATACCAAACAACTAGCAAGACAGGAACACAACCCCACCCATTAGCAGAGAGGCTGCCTATAATCATAATAAGGGCACAGACACCCCAAAACACACCACAAGACGTGGACATGTCCACCAGAAAGACAAGATCCAACCTAATCCACCAGAACACAGGCACTAGTCCCATCAACGAGGAAGACTACACAACCCACTGAAACAATGTTAGACACCGGGAACAGACACCAAAACAATGGGAACTATGAACCTGCAGCCTGCAAAAAGGAGACCCCAAACACAGTAAGAAAAGCAAAATTAGAAGACAGAAAAACACAAAGCAGATGAAGGAGCAAGGTAAAAAACACACCAGACCTAACAAATGAAGAGGAAATAGGCAGTCTACCTGAAAAAGGATTCAGACTAATGATAGTAAATATGATCCAAAGTCTTGGAAATAGAACAGAGAAAATGCAAGAAACATTTAACAAGGACCTAGAAGATCTAAAGAGAAAACAGGCAATGATGAACAACACAATAAATGAAATTGAAAATACTCAAGAATGGATCAATAGCAGAATAACTGAGGCAGAAGAACGGATATGTGACCTGGAAGATAAAAGAGTGGAAATAACTACTGCAGAGCAGAATAAATAAAAAAGAAGGAAAAGCAGTGAGGACAGTCTCAGAGACATCTGGGACAACACTAAATGCAGCAATATTCGAATTATAGGGATCCCAGGAGAAGAAGAGAAAAAGAAAGGGACTTAGAAAATATTTGAAGAGATTATAGTTGAAAACTTCCCTAATATGGGAAAGGAAATAGACAATCAAGTACAGGAAGAGAAGAGAGTCCCATACAGAATAAATCCAAGTAGAAACACGCCAAGACACATTTTAATCAAACAATCAAAAAATAAATATAAAGAAAAATATTAAAAGCAGCAACGGAAAAGCAACAAATAATGTACAAGGGAATCCCCATAAGTTTAACAGCTGATCTTTCAGCAGAAACTCTGCAAGCCGGAAGGGACTGACAGGACATATTTAAAGTGATGAATTAGAAAACCTACAACCAAACTTACTCTACCCAGCAAGGATATCATTAAGATCTGATGGAGAAATTATAAACATTACAGACAAGAAAAAGCTGAGAGGGTTCAACATCACCAAACCAGCTTTACAACAAATGCTAAAGGAACTTCTCTAGGCAAGAAACACAAGAGAGGGAAAGACCTGCAATAACAAACCAAAAACAATTTTAAAAATGGGAAGAGTAACATACAAATTGATAATTACGTTAAATGTAAATGCATTAAATGCTCCCTCCAAAAGACACAGACTGGATGAATGGATCCAAAAACAAGACCCATATATATGCTGTCTACAAGAGAACCACTTCAGACCTAGGGACACATAGAGACTGAAAGTGAGGGGATGGAAAAAGATATTCCATGCAAATGGAAGTCAAAAGAAAGCTGGAGTAGCAATTCTCACATCAGACAAAATAGGCCTAAAATAAAGACTATTAGAAGAGACAAAGAAGGACACTAAATAATGATCAAGGGATCAATCCAAGAAGAAGATATAACAATTGTAAGTATTTATGCACCCAAAATAGGAGCACCTCAATACATAAGGAAAATACAAAAAGCCATAAAAGAGGAAATCGACAGTAACACATTCATAGTAGGGGACTTTAACACCCCACTTTCACAAATGGACAGATCATCCAAAATGAAAATAAATAAGGAAACACAACTTTTCAATGATACAGTAAAAAAGATGGACTTAACTGATACTTATAGGACATTCCATCCAAAAACAAACAGAATACACATTCTTCTTAAGTGCTCATTGAACATCCTCAAGGATAGATCATATCTTGGGTCACAAATCAAGACTGGCAAATTTAATACCATTGAAATTGTATCAAGTATCTTTTCCGACCATAACTCTATGAGACTAGATATCAATTACACGAAAACATCTGTATAAAATATAAACACATAGAGGCTAAACAATACACTACTTAATAACGAAGTGATGACTGAAGAAATCAATAGGATATTAAAAAATACCTACAAACAAATGATAATGGATACACAACGACCCAAAACCTATGAGATGTAGCAAAAGAAGTTCTAAGAGGGAATTATATAGCAATACAATCCTACCTTAAGAAAAAGGAAACATCTCAAATAACCAACATAACCTTGCACCTAAAGCAATTAGAGAAAGAAGAACAAAAAACCCCAAATTTAGCAGAAGGAAAGAAATCATAAAAATCAGATCAGAAATAAATGAAAAAGGAATTAAGGAAATGATAGCAAAGATCAATAAAACTAAAAGCTGGTTCTTTGAGAAGATAAACAAAATTGATAAACCATTAGCCAGACTCATCAAGAAAAAAAGGGAGAATACTCAAATCATTAGAATTAGAAATGAAAAAGGAGAAGTAACAACTGACACTGCAGAAATACAAAAGATCGTGAGAGATTACTACAAGCAACTATATTCCTATAAAATGGACAAAATGGAAGAAATGGACAAATTCTTAGAAATGCACAACCTGCCAAACTGAACCAGGAAGAAATAGAAAATATGAATACATCAATCACAAGCAGTGAAATTGAATCTGTGATTTAAATTCTTCCTACAAACAAAAGCCCATGACCAGATGGCTTCACAGTCAAATTCTATCAAACATTTAGAGAAGAGCTAACACCTATCCTTCTCAAACTCTACCAAAATATAGCTGAGGGAGGAACACTCCCAAACTCATTATACGAGGCGACCAACACCCTGAAATCAAAACTAGACAAAGATGTTATAAAGAAAGAAAACTACAGGCCAATAACACAGATGAACATAGATGCAAAAATCCTCAACGAAATACTAGCAAACAGAATCCAACAGCACATTAAAAGGATCATATACCATGATCAAGTGGGGTTTATTCCAGGAATGCAAGGATTCTTCAATATATGGAAATCCATCAATGTAATACACCATATTAACAAATTGAAGGAGAAAAACCATATGATCATCTCAATAGATACAGAGAAAGCTTTCAAAAAAATTCAACACCCATTTATGGTAAAAACCCTGCAGAAAGTAGGTATAGCGGGAAACTTCCTCAACATAATAAAGACTATATATGACAAACCCACAGCCAACTTCATCCTCAATGGTGAAAAACTGAAAGCATTTCCACTAAGATCAGGAATAAGTCGAGGTTGCCCACTCTCACCACTCTTTTTCAACATAGTATTGGAAGTTTTAGCCACAGCAATCAGAGAAGAAAAAGAAATAAAAAGAATTCAAATTGGAAAAGAAGAATTAAAGCTGTCACTGTTTGCAGATGACATGATCCTATACATAGAGAATCCTAAAGATGCTACCAGAAAACTACTAGAGCTAATCAATGAATTTGGTAAAGTAGCAGGATACAAAATTAATGCACAGAAATCTCTGGCATTCCTATACACTAATGATGAAAAATCTGAAAGTGAAATTAAGAAAACACTCCCCTTTACCATTGCAACAAAAATAATAAAATATTGAGGAATAAACCTACCTAAGTAGACAAAAGACCTGTATGCAGGAAATTATGACACTGGTGAAATAAATTAATGATGATACAAATAGATGGAGAGATATACCATGTTCTTGATTTGGAAGAATCAACATTGTGAAAATGACTCTGCTACCCAAAGCAATCTACAGATTCAATGCAATCCCTAGCAATCTACCACTGGCATTTTTCCAAGAAGTAGAACAAAAATTTTCACAATTTGTTTGGAAGCACAAAAGATCCCGAATAGCCAAAGCAATCTTGAGAATGAAAAATGGAGCTGGATGAATCAGTTTCCCTGACTTCAGATTATACTACAAAGTTACAGTAATCAAGACAGTATGGTACTAGCACAAAAACAGAAATATAGATCAATGGAACAGGATAGGAAGCACAGAGATAAACCCAAGCACATATGGTCACCTTATCTTTGATAAAGGAGGCAAGAATATACAGTGGAGGAAAGACAGACTCTTCAATAAGTGGTGCTGGGAAAACTGGACAGGTACATGTAAAAGTATGAGATTAGAACACTCCCTAACACCATACACAAAAATAAACTCAAAATGAATTAAAGACCTAAATGTAAGGCCAGACACTATCAAACCTTTAGAGGAAAACATAGGCAGAACACTCTATGACATAAATCACAGCAAGATCCTTTTTGACCCACCTCCTAGAGAAATGGAAATGAAAACAAAAATAAACAAATGAGATCTAATGAAACTTCAAAGCTTTTGCACAGCAAAGGAAACCATAAACAAGACTAAAAGAAAACCCTCAGAATGGGAGAAAATATTTGCAAATGAAGCAACTGACAAAGGATTAATCTCCAAAATTTACAAGCAGCTCATTCAGCTCAAAAACAAAAAAACAAATAACCCAATCCAAAAATGGGCTGAAGAACTAGATAGCCATTTCTCCAAAGAAGATAAACAGATTGCCAACAAACACATGAAAGGATGCTCAATATCATTAATCATTAGAGAAATGCAAATCAAATCTACAATGAGATATCATCTCACACCAGTCCGAGTGGCCATCATCAAAAAATCTAGAAACAATAAATGCTGGAGAGGGTGTGGAAAAAAACGGAACACTCTTGCACTGCTGGTGAGAATGTAAATTGATATAGCCACTATGGAGAACAGTATGGAGGTTCTTTTAAAACCTGCAAATAAGACTGCCATATAACCCAGGAATCCCACTACTGGGCATATACCCTGAGAAAACCATAATTCAAAAAGAGTCATGTACCAAAATGTTCATTGCAGCTCTATTTACAATAGCCAGGAGATGGAAGCAACCTAAGTGTCCATCATTGGATGAATGGATAAAGAAGGCGTGGCACATATATAGAATGGAATATTACTCAGCCATAAAATGAAATGAAGTTGAGTTATTTGCAGTGAGGTGGAAGGACCTAGACTCTGTCATACAGAGTGAAGTAAGTCAGAAAGAGAAATACAAATACCGTATGCTAACACATATATATGGAATTTTAGAAAAAACAATGTTAATGAAGAACTTAGGGATAAGAGGGGAATAAAGACACAGACCTACTAAAGAATGGACTTGAGGATATGGGGAGGGGGAAGGGTAAGCTGTGACAAAGTGAGAGAGTAGCATGGACATATATACACTACCAAACCTAAAATAGATAGCTAGTGGGAAACAGCCGCAAAGCTCAGGGAGATCAGCTTGGTGCTTTGTGACCACCTAGAGGGGTGGGATAGGGAGGGTGGGAGGGAGGGAGGGAGACACAAGAGGGAAGAGATATGGGAACATATGTATATTTATAACTGATTCACTTTGTTTTAAACAGAAACTAACACACCATTGTAAAGCAATTATACCCCAATAAAGAAGTTATTAAAATAAGTAAATCTTCTGTTTCCTTATTAACTTTCTTTCTGGATCATCTGTCCCTTGGTGTAAGTGAGGTGTTAAAGTCCCACACTATTATGGTGTTACTGTCCATTTCCTCTATTATAGCTGTTAGCAGTTGCCTTATGTATTGAAATGCTCCTATGTTGTGTGCATGTATATTTATAATTGTTATATCTTCTTCTTGGATTGATCCCTTGATCATTATGTAGTGTCCTTCCTTGTCTCTTCTAACATTCTTCATTTTAAAGTCTATTTTATCTGATATGAGTATTGCCACTCCAGCTTTCTTTTAATTTCAATTTGCATGGAATATCTTTTTCCATCCCCTCACTTTCAGTCTGTGTGTTTCCCCAGGCCTGAAGTGGGTCTCTTGTAGACAGCATATATATGGATCTTTTTTTTTTGTATCAGTTCAGTGAGCCTGTGTCTTTTGGTTGGTGCATTTAATCCATTGAGATTTATGGCAATTATCTATTTGTATGTTCCTATTACCATTTTCTTAATTGTTATGTGTTTGTTTCTGTACGTCCTTTTCTTCTCTTGTGTTTCCCACTTAGAGAATTTCCTTTTGCATTTGTTGTAGAGCTGGTCTGGTGGTGCTGAATTATCTTAGCTTTTGCTTGTCTGTGAAATTTTTTATTTCTCCATCAAATCTGAATGAGATCCTTGCTGGATAGAGTTATCTTGGTTGTAGTTTCTTCCCTTTCATCACTTTAAATATATTGTGCCACTCCCTTCTGGTTTGTAGAGTTTCTGCTCAGAAGTCACCTGTTATCCTTATGGGAGTTCCCCTTTATGATGTCATTTTTCTCTTGTTGCTTTCAAAAATTTTTCTTTGTTGTTAATGTTTGTCAATTTGATTGCTATGTGTCTCAGCATGTTTCTCCTTGTGTTTATCCTGCCTTGGACTCTCTATGCGTCCTGGACTTGGGTGGCTCTTTCCTTTCTCATGTTAGGTAAGTTTTCAACTATAATCTCTTCAAATATTTCTTGGGTCCTTTCTCTCTCTCTTCTCCTTCTGAGACCCCTATAATGCAAATGTTGTTGTAGTTGATGTTTACCCAGAGGTCTCTTAGGCTGTCTTCCTTTCTTTTCATTCTTTTTTCTTTATTCCGTTTCACAGCAGAGAATTCCACCATTCTGTCTTCCAGGTCACTTATCTGTTCTTCTGCCTCAGTTATTCTGCTATTGTTTCCTTCTACTGTATTTTTCATTTCAGTTATTGTATTGTGTCTTTTTGTTTGTTTTTTAATTCTTCTAGGTGTTTGCTCTTTAATTCTTCTAGGTCTTCGTTAAATGTTTTGTGCATCTTCGCGATCTTTACTTCCATTGTTTTTCCGAGGTCCTGGATCATCTTCACTATCATTATTTTGAATTTCTGGAAGGTTGTCTATCTCCACTTCATTTAGTTGTTTGTCTGCAGTCTTATCTTTTTCCTTCATCTGGTACATAGTCCTTTGCCTTTTCACTTTGTCTATCTTTATGTGAATGTGGTTTTCCTTCCACAGGCTGCAGAATTGTAGTTCTTCTTACTTCTGCTGTCTTCCCTCTGGTGGATGAGGCTATCTCCACAGTTTTCTTTTTAGTATCTGTGATTGGTGTGCTCATATTTTCTATTTCTTCCTTGTCCAGTCTTGGGAGATTGTATCTTTATTAGAATTTGTCCATTTCGTCTATGTTGTCCATTTTTTGGGCATATAGTTGCTTAAGGTAATCTCTTATCATCCTTTGCATTTCTGTGGTATCAGTTGTAACTTCTGCTTTTTCATATCTAATTTTATTGATTTGAGCTCTCTCCTTTTTTTCTTGATGAGTCTGGATAAAATTTATCAATTTTGTTTATCTGTTCAAAGAACCAGCTTTGATTTCATTGTTTTAAGTTTTCCTTTTTGTACATTCTTTGGCATTTTCTGCATTGACAATCATGTCATCTACAAATAGGGTTAGATTAATTTCTTTCTTTCAAATCTGTATGCATTTCATTTGCTTTTCATGCCTAACTGAATAGTTTAAGACTTCCTGTTATGTTAAATAAGAATAATGAGAGAGGATATTCTTTCCTTGTTCCTGATCTTAAAAAGATAGCCTTTAATTTCTTATTATTCTGTATGATGTTAGCTGTAGGTTTACTGTTTATAAGGTTTATTAGGTTAAAGAAGTTCCTGGGGCTTCCCTGGTGGCACAGCGGTTGAGAGTCTGCCTGCTGATGCGGAGGACATGGGTTCGTGCTCCGGTCCGGGAAGATCCCACATGCCGCGGAGCGCCTGGGCCCGTGAGCCATGGCTGCTGAGCCTGTGCGTCCGGAGCCTGTGCTCCACAACGGGAGAGGCCACAACAGTGAGAGGCCCGCGTACCGCAAAAAAAAAAAGAAGAAGAAGAAGTTCCTGCCTGCTACTAGATTGTTGAGAGTTTTTCTCATGAATAAGCATAATATTTTGTTGAATGCTTTTTCTGCATATATTTATATGATAATATGTTTTTTCTTATTTGGCTGTTTTCATTATGAATTACATCAGTTGATTTATGAGTATTGAACCAGCCTTGAATCCCTGGAATGAATCCTGCTTTACTCTGATGTATTATTATTTTTTATATATTGCTCAGCATCCAGGAATTTGTCAAAATTATCATTTGCATTCCTGTAAATTTTGTCTCCAGCACCTTCTGTTTCAGATAAGATTATTTCATCTCTTTTTGTTCTTTTTTTTTACACACTGTATTTTATTTTCACAAGAGATAAATAAACTGACACCAAGCATTGTAAATGGATGACCACAACAAAAGCAACCATGATTGAAATTACCAAACACAAAACACACTCATACTATGTCATAATATTGATAATCAGTGCAGTAATCCTCCACTGTAACAGCTCCTTTACTTTGCAGTGAAAATTGATTTGTATATTTTTTTGCCTCTGAGTCCCTGTGGGATTTTTTTTTATTCAAACAGAAAGTCACAAAAATTATAATCATCCTCATCAGTTCACTCAGTCCCATGTAATTAATTTTTTTCATCTTGATCTTTTGTTATCACTTTTATGAATTCATCAGTTTTCCATTAGAGTTCTGAAAATGCTTATTCATTCAGTTCAGCAGTATAGTCAGTTACCAGAAACCTGTACTTGCCAGAGTCTTTTCCATGAATTCCTTGAAGCTGAAACCCTTTCATAGAAACATTTTTGTGAAAGCATCAGAGTACACCCAGAACTGTCTGTAAATGACAAAAGACTTAAAAATGACCATGGTTAAAGATTTGATGAAAGTTCATAACAATGCAATTGACAAGGAAATTTAGTTATTTCTGAGATATACATTTTAAAGTAATAACTAGAATTATGACTTATAACATTATACCAGAACATATAAGATTTTTAGAAATCTCATGTAATGTCTGAAACATATATATTAACATGTTTCCATACAAATAACCCAAAGAAAGTTTAGTATTAGTTGTTTTTTTATTTGTTTGTTTGTTTATACTGCAGGTACTTATTAGTCATCAATTTTATACACATCAGTGTATACATGTCAATCCCAATCGCCCAATTCAGCACACCACCATCCCTACCCCACCGCAGTTTTCCCCCCTTGGTGTCCATACGTTTGTTCTCTACATCTGTGTCTCAACTTCTGCCCTGCAAACCGGTTCAACTGTACCATTTTTCTAGGATCCACATACATGCGTTAATATACGATATTTGTTTTCCTCTTTCTGAATTACTTCACTCTGTATGACAGTCTCCAGATCCATCCATGTCTCAACAAATGACTCAGTTTCATTCCTTTTTAAGGCTCAGTAATATTCCATTGCATATATGTACCACAACTTTTTGTCCATTCATCTGTAGATGGGTATTTAAGTTGCTTCCACGACTGGCTATTGTAATTAGTGCTGCAATGAACATTGGGGTTCATGTGTCTTTTTTTTTTTTTTTTTTTTTTTTTTTTTTGCTGTACACAGGCCTCTCACTGCTGTGGCCTCTCCCACTGTGGAGCACAGGCTCCGGACGTGTAGGCTCAGCAGCCTTGGCTCACAGGCCTAGCCACTCCATGGCATGTGGGATCTTCCCGGACCGGGGCATGAAGCCATATTCCCTGCATCGGCAGGTGGACTCTCAACCACTGCACCACCAGGGAAGCCCACATGTGCCTTTTTGAATTATGGTTTTCTCTGGGTATATGCCCAGTAGTGGGATTGCTGGGTTATATGGTAGTTCTATTTTTAGTTTTTTAAGAAACACCCATACTGTTATTCATAGTGGCTGTATGAACTTACATTCCCACCAACATTGCAAGAGGGTTCTATTTTCTCCACACCCTATCCAGCATTTATTGTTTGTAGATATTTTGATGATGGCCATTCTGACCAGTGTGAGATGATATCTCACTGTAGTTTTGATTTGCATTTCTCTAATGATTAACGATGCTGAACATTCTTTAATGTATCTGTTGGAAATCTGTATATCTTCTTTGGAGAACTGTCTGTTTAGGTCTTCTGCCCATTTTTCGATTGGGTTGTTTGTTTTTTAATATTGAGCTGCTTGTAAATTTCAGAGATTAATCCTTTGTCAGTTGCTTCATTTTCAAATATTTTCTCCCATTCTGAGGGTTGTCTTTTCGTCTTATTTATGCTTTCCTTTGCTGTGCAAAAGATTTTAAGTTTCATTAGATCCCATTTGTTTATTTTTGTGTTTATTTCCAATTCTCTAGGAGGTGAGTAAAAAAGGATCCTGTTGTGATTTATATCATAGAGTGTTCTGCCTATGTTTTCCTCTAAGAGTTTCTTGTTGTCTGGCCATATATTTAGGTCTTTAATCCATTTTGAATTTATTTTTGTATATGGTGTTAGGAAGTGTTCTAATTTCATTCGTTTACATGTACCTGTCCAGTTTTCCCAGCACCACTTATTGAAGAGACTGTCTTTTCTCCACTGCATATTTTTGCTTCCTTTGTCCTAGATTAGTTGACCATAAGTTCGTGGGTTTATCTTTGGTCTTTCTCTCTTGTTCCATTGATCTATGTTTCTGTTTTTGTGCCAGTTCTATATTGTCTTGTTTACTGTAGCTTTGTAGTATAGTCTGAAGTCAGGGAGTCTGATTCCTCTCGCTACGTTTTTTGCCCTCAAGACTGCTCTGACTATTCGGGGTCTTTTGTGTTCCCATACAAATTTTAAGATGATTTGCTCTAGTTCTGTAAAAGTTGCCATTGGTAATTAGATAGAGATTGCATTGAATCTGTAGACTGCTTTGTGTAGTATAGTCATTTTCACAATATTGATTCTTCCAATCCAATAACTTAGTATATCTCTCCATATGCTGGTATCATCTTTAATTTCTTTCATCAGTGTCTTATAGTTTTCTGCATACAGTTCTTCTGTTTCCCTAGGTCAGTTTATTCCTAGGTATTTTATTCTTTTTGTTGCAATGGTAAATGGGAGTGTTTCCTTAATTTCTCTTTCAGATTTTTCATCATTAGTGTATAGAAATGCAAGAGATTTCTCTGCATTAATTTTGTATCCTGCAACTTTGCCAAATTCATTGATTAGATCTAGTAGTTCTCTGGTGGCATTTTTAGGATTTTCTATATATAGTATCGTGTCATCTGCAAACAGTGACAGCTTTACTTCTTCTTTTCCAATTTGTCTTCCTTTTTATTTCTTTTCCTTCTCTTATTGCCGTGGCTTGGACTTCTAAAACTATGTTGAATAATAGTGGTCAGAGTGGACATCCTTGTCTTGTTCCTGATATTAGAGGAAATGCTTTCAGTTTTTCACTATTGAGAATGATGTTTGTTGTGGGTTTGTCATATATGGGCTTTTTTATATTGAGGTAGGTTCCCTCTATGACCACTTTCTGGAGAGTTTTTATCATAAATGGGTGTTGAACTTTGTCAAAAGCTTTTTCTGCATCTATTGAGATAATCATATGAATTTTATTCTTCAATTAGTTAATTTGGTGTATCACATTGATTGATTTGCATATATTGAAGAATCCTTGCATCCTTGGGATAAATCCGGCTTGGTCATGGTGTATGATCCTTTTAATATGTTGTTGGATTCTGTTTGCTAGTATTTTGTTTAGGATTTTTGCATCTATATTCATCAGTGATATTGGTCTGTAATATTCTTTTTTTGCAGTATCGTTGTCTGGTTTTGGTATCAGGGTGATGGTAGCCTCATAGAATGAGTTGGGGTGTGTTCCTTTTTCTGCAGTTTTTTGGAAGAGTTTGAGAAGGATGGATGTTAGCTCTTCTCTAACTGTTTGATAGAATTCACCTGTGAAGCCATCTGGTCCTCAGCTTTCGTTTGTTGGAAGATTTTAATCACAGTTTCAATTTCATTAATTTTGATTGGTCTGTTCATATTTTCTGTTTCTTCCTGATTCAGTCTTGGAAGGTTATAACTTTCTAAGAATTTGTGCATTTCTTCCAGGTTGTCCATTTTATTGGCATAGAGTTGCTTGTAGTAGTCTCTTACGATGCTTTGTATTTCTGCGGTGTCTGTTGAATCTTCTCCTTTTTCATTTCTAATTTTATTGATTTGAGTCCTCTTCCTCTTTTCTTGATTAGTCTGGCTAATGGTTTATCAATTTTGTTTATCTTCTCAAAGAACCAGCTTTTAGTTTTATTGATCTTTGCTATTGTTTCCTTCATTTCTTTTTCATTTATTTCTGATCTGATCTTTATGATTTCTTTCCTTCTACTAATGTGGGTTTTGTTTGTTCTTCTTTCTCTAGTTCCTTTAGGTGTATTGTTAGATTGTTTACTTGAGATTTTTTCTGTTTCTTGAGGTAGGTTTGTATAGCTATAAACTTCCCTCTTAGAACTGCTTTTGCTGCATCCCATAGGTTTTGGATCATCGTGTTTTCATTGTCATTTGTCTCTAGGTTTTTATTTTTTAATTTTTGTTATACATGGGCCTCTCACTGTTGTGGCCTCTCCCGTTGCAGAACACAGGCTCCAGAAGTGCATGCTCAGCGACCATGGCTCATGGACCCAGCCACTCCGTGGCATGTGGGATCTTCCTCGACCGGGGCATGAACCCATGTCCCCTGCATCGGCTGGCAGATTCTCAACAACTGCACCACTAGTGAAGCCCTCCAGGTATTTTTTGGTGTCCTCTTTGATTTCTTCAGTGATCTCTTGGTTATTTAGTAATGTATTGTTTAGCCTCCATGTGTTTGTGGTTTTTATGTTGTTTTCCCTTTAATTGATTTCTAACGTCATAGCCTTGTGGTCAGAAAAGATGCTTGAAATGATTTCAATTTTCTTAAATTTACTGAGGCTTGATTTGTGACCCAAGATGTGATCTATCCTGGAGAATGTTCTGTGTGCACTTGAGAAGAAAGTGTAATCTTCTGTTTTTGGATGAAATGCCCTTTAAATATCAATTCAATCTATGTGGTCCCTTGTGTCATTTAAAGTTACTGTTTCCTTATTTATTTTCATTTTGGATGATCTGTCCATTGGTGTAAGTGATGTGTTAAAGTCCCTCACTATTATTGTGTTACTGTTGATATCCTCTTTTATAGCTGTTAGCAGTTGCCTCATGTATTTATGTGCTCCTATTTTGGGTGCATAAATATTTACAACTGTTATATCTTCTTCTTGGATTGATCCCTTGATCATTATGTAGTGTCCTTCCTTGTCTCTTCTAACATTCTTCATTTTAAAGTCTATTTTATCTTATATGAGTATAGCTACTCCAGCTTTCTTATGATTTCCATTTGCATGGAATATCTTTTTCCATCCCCTCACTTTCAGTCTATATGTATCCCTAGGTCTGAAGTGGGTCTCTTGTAGACAGCATCTATATGGGTCTTGTTTTTGTATCCATTCAGCAAGCCTGTGTCTTTTAGTTGGAACATTTACTCCATTCATGTTTAAGGTAATTATCAATATGTATGTTCCTATGACCATTTCTTAATTGTTTTGTGTTTGTTTTAGTAGGTGCTTTTCTTCTCTTGTGTTTCCCACTTAGAGAAGTTCCTTTAGCATTTGTTGTAGAACTGGTTTGGTGGTGCTGAATTCTCTTAGTTTTTACTTGTCTGTAAAGCTTTTGATTTGTCCATCGAATTTGAATGAGATCCTTGTTGTGTAAAGTAATCTTGGTTGTAGGTTCTTCCCTTTCATCACTTTAAGTACATCATGCCACTGCCTTCTGGCTTGTAGAGTTTCTGTTGAGAAATCAGCTGTTAACCTTATGACAGTTCCCTTGTATGTTATTTTTTTTTCCCTTGCTGCTTTCAATAATTTTTCTTTGCCTTTAATTTTTGCCAATTTGATTACTATATGTCTCAGCATGTTTCTCCTTGGGTTTATCCTGTATTGGACTTGCTGTGCTTCCTGGACTTGGGCAGCTATTTGCTTTCCCATGTTAGGGAAGTTTTCGACTATAATCTCTTCAAATATTTTCTCTGGTCCTTTCTTTCTCTCTTCCCCTTCTCAGACCCCTACAACGTGAATGTTGTTGCATTTAACGTTGTCCCAGAGGTCTTTTAGTCTGTCTTCATTTCTTTTCATTCTTTTTTCTTTATTCTGTTCTGCAGCAGTGAATTCCACCATTCTGTCTTCCAGGTCACTTATCTGTTCTTCTGTTTCAGTTATTCTGCTATTGATTCCGTCTAGTGTAGTTTTCATTTCAGTTATTGTATTGTTCATCTCTGTTTGTTTGTTCTTTAATTCTTCTAGGTCTTTGTTAAACATTTCTTGCATCTTCTAGATCTTTGACTCCATTGTTATTCCAAGGTCCTGGATCATCTTCACTATCATTATTCTGAATTCATTTTCTGGAAGGCTGCCTATCTCCACTTCATTTAGTTGTTTTTCTGGAGTTTTATCTTGTTCCTTCATCTGGTACATAGCCCTCTGCCTTTTCATCTTGTCTATCTTTCTGTGAATGTGGTTTTCTTTCCACAGGTTGCAGGGTTGTAGTTCTTCTTGCTTCTGCTCTCTCCCCTCTGCTGGATGAGGCTATCTAAGAGGCTTGATGGGAGTGACTGCCATTTCAGCTCTTAACCTCTGGATTTGCCTGTCTCTACAGATTTCCTGGTGGAAGTTTGCCCTGTGACCTCTGTTCTCTCATGGGGACAAGAAAAATGCTTGGTTTTCAGTGTGTTCAGATTTCATTGTCAAAAAGACAGGAGTGACAATTCCCAAGTTTTTACATGTCTGAGAACTGGAAGTCAACATTTAAACACAAAACACAAAAAACAGAAATTTATTAACATGTATACTTCATGTATATGTGGAAGATACCCAGGGGAAATGAGTAACTCTCTAGATAGCCCAAGCCACTACCTTAAATACCATCGTCTGCTAAAGACAGCGAGAGACCTGTTACAGGAACTTACCAGGAAAAGCATGGTAAACAAGGGTGAAATTTGTTATGCAGATTGAAGTCTGTGCATTCTCTATTAGTAACATTCTTTTGTTATTTAGTCAACCTGAGATTCTTGGTACTGAGAGGCACAGAGATTTCCTTTGTAAATGTATATGTCCCTTACAAAATGTTAACTTCTCTGTTTTAGAGCTTTTGCTGTGTCTGCAGGCTCTGAAAATAATCAGTTTAAACATAATAATCCTTATGACAAAGAGGCATATTTTGTGGTGGCATATATTGCTACCCTTCACAAGGGTGGAAGTCAACATTTTAAGAACTCACACTCTTTGACTAAGACAGTTCTCTTAGGAATTTACTTCAAGGAAAAATGGAGCAAGTGTACAAAGATGTTCATTGAAGTTTAGTTTAAATTACTGAAAAATTGGAAACAACTTGTGCCCATCAATGGAAGATAGGTTAAATAAATAGTGGAGCATCCATAAAATGGACTATTCTGCAGCCATTAAAATGAGTGTATAGATCTATTTTTCAGTATAGGAAGATATTCATTATTATAGTACTATGTGAACAAAGCAGGTTAAAAACAGTATACTAGACTATAACATTTAAATCAAACAGATGTGTCCTCTTTCTTCATGGAGAAATGGGGAAAATAGATATAAAGTAACACATAAAACAGTGGTGTCATTTATGGCAAAGAAGGGCAGGCTGCTTCCAGATCATATTACACGGAAGCAAATGTTGAAGAAAATGATGCAGCTAGAAGGAATAACATGCGTGAAGACCTTGAAATAGAAAAAAAAAAAAAGCATGGTGCATTCCAGGAACAGATAATTTCAATACAACCAAAGCACACAGAATAATGGATAGAATGATGTAAGAGGAGGCTGACTAAATAGGCATGTACTAGATCATGAAGGGTCTTTTAGACTTTGTGAAGTATCTACTAAGTGCCAAGTATGGGTGATATTAAACCCCATTCACTAAGAATTTACAATCAAGTGGAGAAACATGAAAATCATATCATTATCTATAATACAAAGAAAATACATAGTGATATATATCTCATATGTAGATTCAGGAGAAAAAGATATCATTCCTCCTGGCTGGGGGATGAAGGTGATGGAATATATCCTAGAAGAGTTGGCATTTGAGACAAATCTCAAGAATTGAGAAGAATTTCTCAGAGCTAAAAATTGAAGAAAGGAGTTATCAGAGAAAGGGAGATTTATGAGTATAAACATAATTATAAAGAAGGAAAAAGGGGGTGCTTTTTTCAGGAAATGATGAGATATATAGTTAGACTAGTATAGTGTATTTTTAATAACTTCCATTTATTGGGTTTCAGGCATTGTTCTAAGTATCCTATATGTATTAATTAAATTAATCCTAACAAAGACCTTAAAAGGTAGGTATTATTATGCTCATTTTAGAAATGAGGAAACTGAGGACACTTCTACAATTCTCCACTCTTTTAAGTGGTGAAGATAGGATTCAAATCCAAGCCTATATAATTCCAGAGCTCTTATCTTTAACCTATTATGTAACCTACCGTCTTAGAGGATAAGGTAGAAGATAAGGCAGGAAAAAGAGGTGGAGCTAGAAGACAGAGGAAAGATTTAATGTCAGATTTATTTGTTAGGGAATGGAGAGCCACTGAAATTTTATAAACAAAGAAGGGACATAATCGAGCTCTGCTTTAAGAAGGTGGACTTGACAACAATGAATAGGAAAAAGGATGGATTAGAGTGGGACTTATCAAAGTCTGATCCCAGAACTGGCAGCATTAACGTTATTGATTTGCTAATTACAAATAAATTCTTGTCCCCCTCCAGACCTACTTAATCAGAACCTCTGGACAGAAGACCAAAATCCGTGTTTTAAAAAGTTTTCATGTCATTCTGATCCACACAAAAGTTTGTGAACCACTAGTTAAGAGAGAGGAAAGGCCAGCCTTGAGAAAACAATTTTGAGACAACTGTAATGAAGTGAAGGGTATTGAAGGTTTGGGTTAAGATAATTGCAAGGAAAGGATAGAATTGAGACTCCCCATGGCTCTAGAATTTACAGAACTCAGTCACTTCTTGGATGTGTAAAGTAGGGAGATGGAGAAATAATATAGAAATAGAAAAGTCAGGATTTGCAAGTTTGAGAGAAAGGATAATTTGGGTTTTGAATAGGTTTCCTGGTTAATGTCACCAAAAGAAATTTTGCAAGGCTGATAGCTTACTTCCCAAGCCTAATTTAAACAAACAAACGGATAAAACATATTTCTGCTTGTGGCATGTGACAATTTGTTTGAAGGAAGTTTCTTTTAGCTATATTTTGATTTTGTGCATTTCAAAGATGTACAGAATTCATGTTAAATCTCCAATAATGATAGCTGTAATCACTCACATAAAACCACCAAGGAGCACAGAAACAGCTCATCAACTTTCACTGTACAACTATTAATAAAAATGGACCCTATCCAACATTTAACTACTCTCACCCTATGTTCTCAGAAATGCCATTATTTATATATCAGAAAGACACATTTATAGCCTTTACCTTAACCACCAGTGGCCTTATTCTACAAATAATTAAATTCTTCCTCTTCCGTTTCTGGGTCTCCTTGCTACTGATTTTCAAACTATTTCAAAAATTCCAGGGAGAAACACCTTACACAGTGCCTTCCACATACTAGGCAAGGGCTATAAATGTTGATTTGATTTAAAAGTGTTTTCTAGCTACATTATTTCAAGAGCACTCTCTCCAAGGAGAGACCTCTGTGCAATTAAGATCCCCATAGAATTATCTGTTAACAAATGACAATATACAACTAACAAATAACAGTGGAGTCCTTACCATAGGATTGAACCTTACTAAACAGAGGCTATTCTATTACAACAAACAGACATTTAGAATAGGAATAAAATGCTGCAAAGTGTTGTTAGCAGCAGAATATGAAGCCTGCTCATCTTTCCTCATCTCAACTTTTTACATCAGTTTCTGATTTAGATGCATTTATGACAGCTGTGATGATATTGCCAGACACTCTCTTACTGATTGATTATGATAAACCAGGTTTCTATTCCTCTTCCTTCAGTCAATTCACAACTGAAGTAGGAAAAACCTCTATATAGACCCTGAATTAACCATCCCCTCTTACATTCCGTTGTTGGTCTACCCAAATAGGTTTACCCTTCTCCCACTCTCTCTCCTTACTCCATAGCCTCCTTATAAACAAGTAACAATACCCTTGTGAATTTAGGAAGGATGACATATTCATGAGTCTGGATAAGATATGGTCTAGAATGAGTTTCTGAGGTAATACTAGCATCTCAATATGCAGAAAACTTTTGCAGGTTTCAATGTATGACCAAATATTGCTTAGGGCCTGCATGTGAGTCCTAGCTCAACCACTAAATAACAATGACTTTACATATAACTCTTTCCCTCTTTTGGCCTCAATCTCCTAATGTGAAAAAGCAGATGACTGGACTAAACAATCTCTAAAGTCCCTTAGAGCTCTAAAGATCTATTATACAAAACTCACTTTTAGTAGTCTGTACATTCATTTAAATCAACTGGTAATTATGCATTATTTATATTGTGTTAGAAATCAAAGTATGTGGAAGCTGTGTAATAGAGTAGTTAAAAAAAAATGAGGCTTGAAATCATGCTGCTACTTCCAGACTTGATCCATTACTTACTAGCTGTGTAAACTTGAGCAAATTATTGAATCTCTCAGAGCCTCGGTTTCCTCATCTGTTGAACTGAGATAATAACTGAACCTGTCTGAAAGTGTTGTTGTGAAAATTAAAATGATGCTTAGTGGGCTTCCCTGATGGCGCAGTGGTTGAGAGCCCGCCTGCCAATGCAGGAGACACGGGTTCGTGCCCCGGTCCAGGAAGATCCCACATGCCGCGGAGCGGCTAGGCCCATGAGCCATGGCCGCTGAGCCTATGCGTCCGGAGCCTGTGCTCCGCAACAGGAGAGGCCACAACAGTGAGAGGCCTGCATACCGCAAAAAAATAAAAAATGATGCTTAGTGATTCTCAATGCATGTTAGATATCATTGCTACTATAAAAGTTAATGTAATCTTAGAAAATATTCAATTTCCAGTTCTGTCTTTTACTACTACCTTACTTAAACTCTGTGTTTAAATTTTCTCAAAATTGAAGGTGCTAATAAAAATAGTGCCTACTATAGTAGACATTACTAATATTCCCCCTAAATTTAGCTCTCTTTCTACTTATGGATATGTGGAGAATTAAGCTTTCCCACCCTCTTTAACATAGACATGATCACAGGAGTAGTTCTGGCCAATGAAATCGGAGCAGAATTGTTTCACTTCCAAATTGAAACATTTAATCACCATGATTTAACTCTTGCTCTCTCTCCCTCTGAAATAGTAAACTCTAAAATCTCACACTGAGATCATGGCATAAGAAGATGCTAAAACCTTTGTCAGTCTGGGTCCCTGGGTGAATACAGTGAGAGCAAAAGCATCTCCCTACCCTGCTGGCCCTCAATGAACATGTTGCATGAGCGAGATATAAACCTTTGTTGTTATAAGCCATTGAGATCTGGCAGTTTTTTTTCCAATGTAACCTAACCTAATCTGACTGATGTCATCCACCTGTAACAGTGGTTCCCTGCAGATTAAGAAAGGTTATGTTAATCACTCAGTACAGTATCCAACCATTATGGATATTTGTAATTACTTGTATCTGCTAAGCATCTTGAACATCTGCTTATGTTTTTGGCAATCCTTCACTTTATGAGGCATATATCACCTTCTACCACAGAAGCTGAAAATACCAGATTCTCCCTTTTCCAATTTGCCTGGCAAGTAAGGTTCTAGAGAATATTAAACCTCTGAAAATTAGAATCACCCGCCTCAGACTTTGAATGGAAGCTAGAAATTAAAGTACATTGGGGTCATCCAGAAATAATTCTGGTGGTGGGCAATAGCAGTAGCATCAACTATGTCCAATTACTGAAGTGGTAGTAAAAGTTCTGGTGGTAGTTTCCAGCGCAACCCATGAAAACTTCAAGTTTGGTTCTCTGGTCCCATTCAACTGAGAGTATATAAACTGCCCTTTTATGCTTAATTTAGCCAGAGTCAATTTTTGTTTCTTGCAACCAAGAACCCTAATATATATATATATATATATATACACATATATATATATATTAACCTTCAAGAGACATTATCCATTATTTATATTTACTGCTGTTATTCTCCATTCGATAACATCAGACAACTTGGATTATTTTTCTTCTTCTCCACAGAGCTTAGCACAGTGCCAATAATAGAGTAGGTGGCCAAAGTATCAATGTAAAGTTTAATAAATCATAGCCAAATGCTTTCCAGGAATTCAATAGACCTCTCCTTACCCTCAACTCAATTATAAAGTTGTCTGCCTTTTATGATCTTCTATACCTCATCTATACAAAATTTTTCGGTGGAGAATTGCTATCAGGACTGATTTGAAAATATGTTACTTGTCTACATTATGCGTTTTAATATTTCCTTTTGCATTAAAGTATAATTTGGGGGATAACTTTTCATTTTAATAAAATAGTAGTGAGATTAAAATATAGTTATAGCTATAGAGCAAACTTTGATGTTAATCACTACAAACAAATTTTTATAGTTTTAATCTACTCACCTAGATTCATTTTTATTTGGAGACATGGCTTTGCTACATGATCCAAATAGTATTTTATTGAATATCCCAGTCTCCAGCAATTAATTATCTGGCAGTGCTTGAAAATAGGACCTCTGTTTTTTTTTTTTTTTTTGGTTTTTGGTTTTTTTTTCTTACATCTTTATTGGAGTATGATTGCTTTACAATGGTGTGTTAGTTTCTGATTTATAACACAGTGAATCAGTGATACATATACATATGTTCTCATATATCTTCCCTCTTGTCTCTCCTTCCCTCCCAACCTCCCTATCCCACCTCTTTAGGTGGTCACAAAGCACAGAGCTGATCTCCCTGTGCTATGAGGCTCCTTCCCACTAGCTATCTATTTTACGTTTGGTAGTGTATATATGTCCTTGACATTCTCTCACTTTGTCACAGCTTACCCTTGCCCCTCCCAATATCCTCAAGTCCATTCTCTAGTCGGTCTGAGTCTTTATTCCTGTCTTACACCTAGGTTCTTCATGACATTTTTTATTTTCTTAAATTCCTTGTATATGTGTTAACATATGGTATTCGTCTTTCTCTTTCTGACTTACTTCACTCTGTATGACAGACTTTAGGTCCATCCACCACATTACAAATAGCTCAATTTCGTTTATTTTTATGGCTGAGTAATATTCCATTGAATATATGTGCCCCATCTTTCTTATCCATTCATCCGATGATGGACACTTACGTTGTTTCCATCTCCTGGCTATTGTAAATAGAGCTGCAATGAACATTTTGGTACATGACTGTTTTTGAATTATGGATTTCTCAGGGTATATGCCCAGTAGTCAGATTACTGGGTCATATGGTAGGTCTATGTGTAGATTTTTAAGGAAACTCCATACTGTTCTCCATAATGGCTGAACCAATTCACATTCCCACCAGCAGTGCAAGAGTGTTCCCTTTTCTCCACACCCTCTCCAGCATTTATCATTTCTAGATTTTTTGATGATGGCCATTCTGACTGGTGTGAAATGATATCTCATTGTAGTGTTGATTTGCATTTCTCTAATGATTAATAATGTTGAGCATTCTTTCATGTGTTTGATGGCACTCTGTATATCTTCTTGGGAGAAATGTCTTTTTAGGTCTTCTGCTCATTGTTGGATTGGGTTGTTTGTTTTTTTGTTATTGAGCTGCATGAGCTGCTTGTAAATTTTGGAGATTAATCCTTTGTCAGTTGCTTCATTTGCAAATATTTTCTCCCATTCTGAGGGTTGTCTTTTGGTCTTGTTTATGGTTTCCTTTGCAGTGCAAAAGCTTTGAAGTTTCATTAGATCCCATTTGTTTATTTTTGTTTTTATTTCCATTTCTCTAGGAGGTGGGTCAAAAAGGATCTTGCTGTAATTTATGTCATAGAGGGTACTGCCTAAGTTTTCCCCCAAGAGTTTGATAGTTTCTGGCCTTACATTTAGATCTTTTATCCATTTTGAGGTTATATTTGTATATGGTGTTAGGGAGTGATCTAATCTCATATTTTACTTGTACTTGTCCAGTTTTCCCAGCACCACTTATTGAAGAGGCTGTCCATTCTCCACTGGACATTCTTGCCTCCTTTATCAAAGATAAGGTGACCATATGTGCGTGGGTTTATCACTGGGCTTTCTATCCTGTTCCATTGATCTATCTTTCTGTTTTTCTGCCAGTACCATACTGTCTTGATTACTGTAGCTTTGTAGTATAGTCTGAAGTCAGGGAGCCTGATTTCTCCAGCTCCTTTTTACATTCTCAAGATTGCATTAGCTATTCAGGGTCTTTTGTGTTTCCATACAAATTGTGAATTTTATTTTCTAGTTCTGTGAAAAATACCAGTGGTAGTTTGATAGCGATTGCATTGAATCTGTAGAATGCCTTGGGTAGTAGAGTCATTTTCACAATGTTGATTCTTCCAATCCAAGAACATGGTATATCTCTCCATCTAATTGTATCATATTTATTTCATCAGTGTCTTAAAATTTACTGCATATAGGTCTTTTGTCTTCTTAGGTAGGTTTATTGCTAGATATGTTATTATTTTATTGCAATGGTCAATGGGAGTGTTTTCTTGATTTCAATTTCAGATTTTTCATCAGTAGTGTATAGGAATGTCAAGATTTCTGTGCATTAATTTTGTATCCTGTTACTTTACCAAATTCATTGATTAGCTCCAGTAGTTTCCTGGTAGCATCTTTAGGATTCTCTATGAATAGTATCATGTCATCTGCAATCAGTGACAGCTTTACTTCTTTTCCGGTTTGGATTCATTTTATTTTCTTTTCTTCTCTGATTGCTGTGGCTACAATTTACAAAACTATGTTAAATAAGAATGGAGAGAGTGGACGACCTTGTCTTGTTCCTGATCTTAGTGGAAATGCTTTCGGATTTTAACCATTGAGGATGATATTGGCAGTGGGTTGTCATATATGACCTTTACTATGTTGAAGAAATTTCCCTCTATGCCTACTTTCTGCAGGGTTTTTTTATCATAAATTAGTGTTGAATTTTGTTGAAAGCTTTCTCTGCATCTATTGAGATGACCATATGTTTTTCTCCTTCAATTTGTTAATATATTGTATCACATTAAATGATTTGCATATATTGAAGAATCCTTGCATTCCTAGAATAAACCCCACTTGATCATGCTGTATGATCCTTTTCATGTGCTGTTGGATTCTGTTTTCTAGTATCTTTTTGAGGATTTTTACATCTATGTTCATCAGTGATATTGACTTGTAGTTTTCTTTCTTCGTGACATCCTTGTCTGGTTTTGGTATCAGGGTGATGGTGGCCTCATAGAATGAGTTTGGGAGTGTTCCTCCCTCTGTATATTTTGGAAGAGTTTCAGAAAGATAGTTATTAACTCTTCTCTAAATATTTGATCGAATTCGCCTGTGAAGCCATTTGATCTTGGGCTTTTGGTTTTTGGAAGATTTTTAATCACAATTTCAATTTCAGTGCTTGTGATTGGTCTGATCATATTTTCTATTTCTTCCTGATTCAGTCTTCACAGATTGTGCCTTTTTAAGGATTTGTCCATTTCTTCCAGGTTGTCCATTATATTGGCATAGAGTTGCTTGTAGTAATCTCTCATGATCTTTTTTTATTTCTGCAGTGTCAGTTGTTACTTCTCCTTTTTCATTTCTAATTCTATTGATTTGAGTCTTCTCCCTTTTTTTCTTGATGAGTCTGCCTAATGGTTTATCAATTTTGTTTATCTTCTCAAAGAACCAACTTTTCGTTTTATTGATATTTGCTATTGTTTCCTTCATTTCATTTTCATTTATTTCTGATCTGATCTTTATGAGTTCTGTCTTTCTGATAACTTTGGGGATGTTTTGTTCTTCTTTCTCTAATTGCTTTATGTGCAAGGTTAGGTTGTTTATTCGAGAAGTTTCCTGTTTCTTAAGGTAGGATTGTATTGCTATAAACTTCTCTCTTAGAACTGCTTTTGCTGCATCCTGTAGGTTTTGGGTTGTCATGTCTCCATTGTCATTTGTTTCTAGGTAGTTCATGATTTCCTCTTTGATTTCTTCAGTGATCACTCCGTTATTCAAAAGTATATAGTTTAGCCTCCATATGTTTTTATTTTTTACAGATATTTCCTGTAATTGATATCTAGTCTCATATCGTTGTGGTCAGTTAAGATACTTGATATGATTTCAATTTTCTTAAATTTACCAAGGCTTGATTTGTGACCCATAATATGATCTGCCCTGGAGAATGTTCCATGAGCATTTGAGAAAAATGTGTATGCTGTTGTTTTTCAATGGAATGTCCTATAAATATTAATTAAGCTCATCTTGTTTAATGTATCATTTAAAGCTTGTGTTTTCTTATTTATTTTCATTTTGGGTGATCTGTCCATTGGTGAAAGTGGGGTGTTAAAGTTCCCTACGATGAATGTGTTACTGCTGATTTTCCCTTTTATGGCTGTTAGTATTTGCCTTATGTATTGTGGTGCTCCTATATTGGGTGCATAAATATTTACAATTTTTATATCTTCTTCTTGGATTAATCCCTTGATCATTATGTAGTGTCCTTCTTTGTCTCTTCTAATGTCTTTATTTTAAAGTCTATATTGACTGATATGAGAATTGCTACTCCAGCTTTCTTTTGGTTTCCTTTTGCATGGAATATATTTTTCCATCCTCTCACTTTCAGTCTGTATGTTTCTCTAGGTTTGAAGTGGATCGTTTGTAGACAACATATATATGGATCTTGTTTTTATATCCATTCAGCCAGTCTGTGTCTTTTGGTGGGAGCATTTAGTCCATTTACATTGAAGGTATTTATTGACATGTATGTTCCTATTCTCAGTTTCTTAATTGTTTTGAGTTTGTTATTGTAGGTCTTTTCCTTCTCTTGTGTTTCTTGCCTAGAGAAGATCCTTTAGCATTTGTTGTAAAGCTGGTTTGGTGGTGCTGAACTCTCTCAGCTTTTGCTTGTCTGTAAAGATTTTAATTTTTCCATCAAATCTGAATGAGATCCTTGCTGGGTAGAGTAATCTTGTTTGCACATTTTTCTCCTTTATCAATTGAAATATGTCCTGCCAGTTCCCTGTGGCTTGCAGTGTTTCTTCTGAAAGATCAGCTGTTAACCTTATGGGGATTCCCTTGTGTGTAATTTGTTGTTTTTCCCTTGCTGCTTTTAATATATTTTCTCTGTATTTAATTTTTGACAGTTTGATTACTATGTGTCTTGGCATGTGTCACCTTGGATTTATCCTGTATGGGACTCTCTGTGCTTCCTGGACTTGATTAACTATTTCCTTTCTCATATTAGGGAAGTTTTCCACTATAATCTCTTCAAATATTTTCTCAGTCCCTTTCTTTTCCTCTTCTTCTTCTGGAACCCCTATAATTCAAATGTTGGTGTGTTTAATGTGGTCCCAGAGGTCTTTGAGACTGTCCTCAGTTCTTTTCATTCTTTTTTCTTTATTCTGCTCTGCAGTATTTATTTCCACTATTTTACCTTCCACGTCACTTATCCGTTCTTCTGCCTCAGGTATTCTGTTCTCGATTCCTTCTAGAGTATTTTTAATTTCATTTATTGTGTTGTTCACCATTGCTTGTTTCATCTTTAGTTCTTCTAAGTACTTGTTAAATGTTTCTTGCATTTTATCTCTTCTATTTCCAAGATTTTGTATCATCTTTACTATCGTTATTCTGAATTATTTTTCAGGTAGACTGCCTATTTCCTCTTCATTTGTTAGGTCTGGTGGGTTTTCATCTTGCTCCTTCACCTGCTGTGTGTTTTTTCTGTCTTCTCATTTTGCTTACCTTACTGTGTTTTGGGTCTACTTTTTGCAGGCTGCAGGTTCGTAGTTCCCGTTGTTTTGGGTGTCTCTCCCCAGTGGCTAAAGTTCGTTCAGTAAGTTGTGTCGGCTTCCTGGTGTAAGGGACTAGTGCCTGTGTTCTTGTGGATGAGGCTGGTCTTGTCTTTCTGTTGGGCAGGTCCTCATCTGGTGGTGTGTTTTGGGGGTGTCTGTGGTCTTATTATGATTATAGGCAGCCTCTCTGCTAATGGGTGGGGTTGCTTTCCCGTCTTGCTAGTTGTTTGGCATAGGGTGTCCAGCACTGTAGCCTACTGGTCGTTGAATGAAGCTGGGTGTTGGTGTTGAAATGGAGATCTCTGGGAGATTTTTGCCTTTTGATATTACATAGAGCTGGGAGGTCGTTTTTGGACCAGTGTCCTGAAGTTTGTTGTCCCACCTCATAGGCACAGCATTGACTCCTGTCTGCAGCACCAAAAGCCTTTCATCCACATGGCTCAGAAAAAACTGGAGAAAATGTAGAAAGAAAGAAAGAGGATAAAATAAAATAAAATAAAGTAAGGTAAAATAAAATAAAGTTATTAAAGTAAAAAAAAATTATGAAGAAAACAATTTTTAAAAAAATTAAAAAAGAAGAAAAGGACGGATGGAACCCGAGGACAAGCGGTGAAAGCAAAGCTATACAAACAAAATCTCACAGAGAACCATACACATACACACTCACAAAGAGAGGAAAAGGGAAAAACTAATAAATCTTGCTCTCAAAGTCCACCCTCTCAATTTGGGATGATTCGTTGTCTATTCAGGTGTTCCACAGATGCAGGATACATCAAGTTTATTGTGGAGATTTAATCTGCTGCTCCTGAGGCTGCTGGGAGTGATTTCCCTTTCTCTTCTTTTTTTGCACAGCTCCCGTGTTTCAGCTTTGGATTTGCCCCCCCCCCCCCCGGTGTGTAGGTCACTGGAGGGTGTCTGTTCTTTGCTCAGACAGGATGGGGTTAAAGGATCCGCTAATTCGGGAGCTCTGGCTCACTCAGACTGGGGGGAGAGAGGGGTACGGATTGTGGGGTGAGCCTGCAGTGGCAGAGGCCAGCATGACGTTGCACCTGCCTGAGGCATGCTCTGTGTTCTCCCGGGGAAGTTGTCCCTGGATCCCGTGACCCTGGCAGTGTTGGCCTGCACAGGCTCCCCGCAAGGGAGGTGTGGAGAGTGACCTGTGCTCACACACAGGCTTCTTGTTGGTGGCAGCAGCAGCCTTAGTGTCTCATGCCCGTCTCTGTGGTCCGCTCTGTTAGCCGCGTCTCATGCCCTTCTCTGGAGCTCCTTTAAGCAGAGCTTTTAATCCTCCTCCTCGTGCATCAGGAAACAAAGAGGGAAGAAAAAGTCTCTTGCCTCTTCGGCAGGTCCAGACTTTTTCCCAGACTCCCTCCCTGCTAGCCGTGGTGCAGTAACCCTTTCAGGCTGTGTTCACGCCGCCAGTCCTCTCCCTGCGATCCCAGTGAACCCCGAGCCTCAGCTCCCAGTCCTGCCCACCCCTGCCCAGTCCTGAGCAGACAAGCCTCTCAGGCTGGTGAGTACTGTTCGGCCCCGATACTCTGTGCGAAAATCTCTGTGCTTTGCCCTCTGCACCCCTGTCGCTTTGCTCTCCTCTGCGGCTCTGAAGTTTCCCCCCTTTGCCACCTGCAATCACCACCCCCGAAGGGGCTTTTAGTGTGTGGAAACCTTCCCTCCTTCACAGCTACCTCCCACTGGTGCTGGTCCCCTCCCTATTCTTTTGTCTCTGTTTATTCTTTTTTCTTTTGCCCTACCCAGGTACTTTGGGACTTTCTTGCCTTTTGTGAGGTCTGAGGTCTTCTGCCAGTGTTCACTAGGTGTTCTGTAGGAGTTGTTCCACGTGTAGATGTACTTATCATTTATCTGTGGGCAGGAAGGTGATCTCCACATCTTACTCTTACGTCATCTTCCCCTAGATCTCTCAGGGCCTCTGTTTTTCTCTTTATGACTTTGCGCCAATCTCCCCCACCCATTCATATGCAAATGAAGAATATTTATCACAATACCTGTACAAATTAGACACTTGTTATCGGCCTTTTGAAAGACCCTTGGCATTTTGACCCCACTATGTTTTCACTTATGTTGTATGTCCAGGGTACACACACTCTGAAAATGCTCAGTTTTACTGATGGAAAATCAATTGGTGCTTTTTCCATTCTCGTTTGGGGATATCTGTGTTCAGATGGAAGTTATTAGGTACTCTTCTGAATTTAATGAAAAAAAAGTGTGTGCAACATTGATTTGACACACAAATAATTGCCAGATAGATATAAATGTATACTTAAGTGCAGATGGTTCATTATGTGAAAAAGAAATAGCTAGTATAAATATTTGAATATATGTGTAGCTGTTTCTTCATGTAAGAAAAAAACTGAAAGGTTCTCTTTCTACAACAACATAAAATAAACATATAATGTAAACATGATAAGGTCAGCTATAGTTTGGCAACAAACTAAAAGTCTTAAAATATGCATGACCATTCATCTAGCAATTCCTCTCCTAGGTATTTATTCTAAGGAGATTATCAAAGATACATGCAAAAATTAATACATAAAGATTTTCATCAAGGTATTATTTATAATAGTGGAAATTAGAAACAATCAAAATGTCCAGCAATGGAAAATTAAGTTAATTATAGAAAGTTAATATGGAGGTAAGGTGTACTGCCATTAAAAATCATGTTTTTGGGCTTCCCTAGTGGCACAGTGGTTGAGAGTCTGCCTGCCGATGCAGGCGACACTGGTTCATGCCCCGGTCCAGGAAGATCCCACATGCCGTGGAGTGGCTGGGCCTGTGAGCCATGGCCGCTGGGCCTGTGCGCCTGGAGCCTGTGCTCTGCAACGGGAGAGGCCACAACAGTGAGAGGCCTGTGTACCAAAAAAAAAAAAATCATGTTGTTGAAGAATATTTATTAATATGGGAAAATACAATCCAATGCTAAGGTAAAATATAAGTTTCAAAAAAGTATTACAATGTAATACCACTTTGAAATATACAAAGAAATGTAGTAATAAATGTAACTAGAGATATATATTTATATGCAGAAACATTAACAATGATTATCTCTGGATGGTGGTATTACAAATGATATTTTGGTCATTGTACTGTTTTTTGTCTTAATTTTCTGCATTTGGCATATACTTACTTTTGTAAATAGAAAAAAGTTGTACTAAAAAGATCAGTTATGATAAGGTTGCAAAGGAGTTTACTGTTATAGCAATTCATCTGCTCATATATTGTCTATTGAAAAATATGGTAGCCCTTTTGAAAGTGGTTGGTGAAATATAACTTCCATTTGTTTGGATATATGGAGTCAGCCTGTAATATATTTGAGAATGAAGGGAGCGATATTGTGTTGTTTAAACTGTGATTGAAACTAATTCCTGGAGGTGGAATAAATAATTTAGAAGCAACATTGTTGATACTCAATCCTGATTAATTCTACTCTGTCTGAGTCTTTGAATTTATAGATTGTGAGCTGCTGTGAACCTACAGAGAGTTTCTGTGATGAATAGAGATTATGTGCTTCCTTGGAAATTCTCTGAAAATCAGATAAGACTCAATAGTCAGCTGCATGCCTTACTTTTGTATCTCTCAGAGACTACTTAATAGGTGCCAAGGTCAGTGACTAGGTGTAGCCCTGGCTGCAGGAAGAATCAGCTCAGGAGCTGATTAGAATTAGAGTCAGAAGCAGGATCCAGGACAGATTTATGAAAAAGCCTGTTTTCCTCAGTGCAATCAGACCAAACACACATGTTGCCTAGACACCTGAGAGGCTTAGGCTAATGGTGTCACATTATATGTAGATTAGAATATACAGATGATGAAGTTCATGTTCTCAGGAACTTATAGTCTTAATTAAATCTGAAGAAAATGATGGCTCTCAAAAATTCCCTCAACTATGCATACCAGATTGGTCCAGAAAACAAGTGAAGCAGATATGTGTTTATCTACTATAAAGATATATATATATATATATATATATATATCTTTTTTTTTTTTGACCCAAATGCATTCAGAAAATTTCCATCATTGAAAAGTCAAAAGAACTTGTTGAGAAGACACTAGTAACAATGTACAAGCCATATGCAGAGAAAAAAGAGGACATATTTAAAAAAATAATGGAGAATCAAAAGACTACCTGGAATAAAGACACAGATGTAGAGGGTGGACTTGAGGACACGAGGAGGGGAAAGAGTAAGCTGGGATGAAGTGAGAAAATAGCATTGACATATATACACTACCAAATATAAAATAGATAGTTAGTGGGCAGCAGCTGCATTGCACAGGGAGATCAGCTCGGTGTTTTGTGACCATCTAAAGGGGTGGAATACGGAGGGTGGGAGGGAGACGCAAGAGGGAGGAGATATGGGATTCATTTTGTTATACAGCAGAAACTGACACACCACTGTAAAACAATTATACTCCAATAAAGATGTTAATTAAAAAAGAAGACTACCTGGAGCTTTGTACAGGCTTAGAATTTTCTACCCAGTGTTTCCTAAAACACCTCATTCTTATTCTCATTATTTTTCTGTTTGATGGTAAACTAAATTTACCACTTTCACTCTCCAGATGCCTTTAGTTTTTATTCCTCCTCCCCTCTTTCCCTAAGTTGCAACACAACTCCTATTCACTTGGAAAAGATAAAAAAAATCTTAAGAATGAGAAACTAAGTACACCTCACCTCTACTTGAGAGAAGATGCACAAACATGTGTAACTTGTCAAATAATTGATTCAGATATCTCAAAAACACTCATTGTATTTTAAAGTAACATTGGCAGCTATGGTAACTTCCACTGTTGAGACAACCTCTTGTTACTTAAATTAAAAATTAATTTTTTAAAAAGCCAAATAAAACAAAAATAGACTGAAAAACAGATGTTTAAGTGTATGGTATAGAGAGAAAAGCACAGTTGTAATGGCTATATGAGTATGAATTACCGCAACGCTGGATGTTCTGTCTACAATGCCAGTCTTCTATATCTTTTTCAGTATGTAAAGTGGGTAGTTTGCATTTTATCAGCTGTTGGTTCGGTATTAATGAAAGGCTGATTTTTAAAAAAAATAAAGACCAATCAACCAACACTTAATAAGTATATCTGAGAAACCTCTTTTTTTTAAAGGCCATATTTAGAGAATATACATATATTCAATTCATTTCTTTGCATTTTTAACGATGGCAGTTCTCGTGTGTAGCACTGAACACCTGGTGCTCTTTAAAAAGCAAACAGATTTTCAAATGCATTACAGAACTTTTCAATATGTTACAAGTTGTTCAGAAAGGTACACAAAACATCCTCTTGCAGTTTTGCAAAAAACTCTTTTCTTGTGAGAGAGAAACAACGGCAGTTGTTGCAATTCAGATAAAGTGATGACCACTTTATCTGAATTGGGTAAAGTACAAACAAACAACAGATGAGTAAACAAAAATATATAGTAAAATAAATAAATTATTTAAAATTTTGAGGAAGAAATTTCATTCTTGTGGGATTGTCATTGAGAGGTGTCCTAGAATAAGCAATTCTGCCAGGACAAATTATCTGTTAGCGTACTTTCAAGACACTGCTGGAGAAATGGGGCCAAATTTGCCTGCACTGGGTAGACATGACCTAAACTTTCAAAAGCAACAATAGCATACAGGTCTAGTATAAATTCAAGCCTACTTTTCTTTTTTTTTAACTTAATTTTATTATTTTTTTTATTTTTAACATCTTTATTGGAGTATAATTTTTTTACAATGGTGTGTTAGTTTCTACTTTATAACAAAGTGAATCAGTTATACATATACATATGTTCCCATAGCAAAGATCGATAAAACTAAAAGCTGGTTCTTTGAGAAGATAAACAAAATTGGTAAACCATTAGCCAGACTTATCCATAAAAAAAGGAAAAGACTCAAGTCAATACAATTAGAAATGAAAAAGGAGAAGTAACAACTGACACTGCAGAAATACAAAGGATCATGAGAGATTACTACAAGCAACTATATGCCAATAAAATGGACAAACTGGAAGAAATGGACAAATTCTTAGAAATGCACAACCTGCCGAGGTTGAACCAGGAAGAAATAGAAAATATGAACAAACCAATCACAAGCACTGAAATTGGAACTGTGATTAAAAATCTTCCAACAAACAAAAGCCCAGGACCAGATGGCTTCACAGGCGAATTCTATCAAACATTTAGAGAAGAGCTAACACCTATCCTTCTCAAACTCTTCCAAAATATAGCAGAGGGAGGAACACTTCCAAACTCATTCTACGAGGTCACCATCACTCTGATACCAAAACCAGACAAGGATGTCACAAAGAAAGAAAACTACAGGCCAATATCACTGATGAACATAGATGCAAAAATCCTCAACAAAATACTAGCAAGCAGAATCCAACAGCACATTAAAAGAATCATACACTATGATCAAGTGAGGTTTATCCCAGGAATGCAAGGATTCTTCAGTATACACAAATCAATCAACATGATACACCATATTAACAAATTGAAGGAGGAAAAACATGATCATCTCAATAGATGCAGAGAAAGCTTTCAACAAAATTCAACACCCATTTATGATAAAAATCCTGCAGAAAGTAGGCATAGAGGGAACTTTCCTCAACATAATAAAGCCTACTTTTCTTATTTGAATACAGTAAAAACCTAGATTTGTCACCTGCTCTTTCTACCATACCGTATTCTCTATATACTACCAATAAAAGAATCTTGAAAACAGATTTATACAATCTCAACTTGTACAAGGCTCATATCTGAATTATGTTCATTGTTTCTCTGTGTTCCCATGACACATATATCTTATTATTAGCACTTCTTATATGGTTTCATTATCAGATTATGCGTTCCTATCTCATAAGGTTGCTGTGAAAATTAGATGAAATAATATGCATACCGTGCATGGCATAAAGTAGGCATTCAGTAACTGGTATCTCCTATTATATTGATGAAGGAGGTTTCTGTCTGTATGAATAATTTGAGTGATCTCAGAAAAGTCCCCCTATTCTCCAGAATATCTCCCCCATGACCTTTTCACTGATTAATGCCACCATTAGATTTTAAAATATTTCCTTTGTCTTTCCTTTCTCTCTTTCCTCCCTTACTCCCTCCCTCCCTCCCTCCCACCTTCCTTCCTTCCTTCCTTTCTTTTTCTTTCTTCCTTTCTTCCTTCTTTCTCATATACTGTTAAAATACCCATTGTGGTAGATATTGCTTGTTGCTTACTTATTGCATGCCCATTACATGTCTTTCTTTTTCCTTACTAACAAAAAGCTTACTTTGTTCATGGTAGTAGTGCCAGCTAAAAACAACTCTATTTCCCAATTTCCCAGTAGCTGTGTTAAATAATTAGGAGTAGCCATGAGACATAACTCTGATCAATGAGATGTATGAGGAAGTCTCTGCAAAGGGCATCTCTTTCTGATTTTAAAGGTGAAACCTTTCTAAAAGAAAGTCTTTCACCATTTTTGCCCCTTTTTGCACTCCTCTCTTTATCCTGCCAGCATCTCAGTTGTTAGGCTCAGAGATACAATAGTTATTTCACAATCATGAGGCAACAAGCATGAGAGCAAAAGATTATACTGCTAAATATGGCAAAGGATGATATTAGAAAGAATATAGGTTTTTGATAGTATCATTAAGCTACACTACCAGCCCTAGTTTGCTTACCCCCAAATTTATCTTTAAGCACTTATAGTAAGATTTTTTTGTTATTTACAGCAGAATGCATTCTTAACTGCTACATCAATCTTTTTAGATGGAGTAACAAATTATTAGTCATCTACTGTGTTCAATCAATTTCAATATGAAATATCCACAGAGAATTTTATAATGCAGTGAAGGGAAAAGCTCAGAACATTGTTTAGGTAGAACAGCTCTATAAGAATGCTAAGAGATGGTATGAGAGTCCTTTCTGAAGGAAGGAGATATTTCATTTCAGATAGAAGGTATAGAAGACAGGCATAGGCCACCTAGCAATTTGTTCAGGGGCCACAAGGTTAAGAGTTTCAGAACTATTCAAAATTTTTGTTAGCACATTTTGCTATGACTCCAGGTCTGATTTTATAATAGCTTTCATAGCATATCCAACGGAATAAAACCAGCAAGAGTTACAGTTTTATACAGTAGCCAAAGGGTTAGTTGACACAAATATCTTCCTGGGATTATTATCAGTTCTGATTTTTTTTTCTTTCACTGTGGACCAATATCTGTTTCTTTATTTATTCTAATAAATACTAAAAGTAAGGTGGCCCCAATTTCACCTCCAAATATTTCTGAGTTTTATAACGCACTTGTCACTTAACCTTGCACCAAGTAGACAACACATTTAGAAATGGGATAACCTACTAGAAGTAAGAGACATAAGTCATCCTTAAAATAAAAAGAGTTTTTTGTTTAATCAGGGATGACTACATTAGAAAGAGCTATTTTGGACTGATCTCCTATTATCAACAAATTGTTTTACTTGGCTGAGTGAATTAATCCACTTTCTATTATTTTTATTATTATCATTATTTCAAAATTTTAGTGAACTTACAGCTTATGGTCAAATTAATTTAGAAAGTTTATGTTGAAATGCTTTGAAAAACTGAGAAGTCCTCTATAAATGTAAAAGTGTCACTTTAATTACGTACTGTAGTATAGCATATTTTCTATCAATGATGCACCAATGGAGTAAAAACGTGTATACACAGGCTAAGTAAAGTTAGATTTTTATACATTTGTTCATAGGTAGGGAAAGACAAAAAATTAAAAATTTCATCAAGTCCTTAGATTTCTGAGAGATAGCATGCTGTAGTGGAATCAAACACACTCAGATACACTACTTATTAGCTAAATTACCTTGAACAAATGAGTCAACCTTACTGATCTTCCAATCTCTCTTCTGTAAAATGGGAAACATACTTCGTGTTAGGATTGAATGATTGACATAATGAGTACAAAACAGCAAACACCGGCCTGGTGATTAATAGCACTAATTAAATATTTGAGGCATGTGGGTGTTTTGTGTTGAATTGTGTTCCTTCTCTCCCCTCAGAAAAAGAGATATGTTGAAGTCCTAACCTCTAGTGTCTTAGAATTTATTAGTATCTTATTTGGAAATAAGGTCACTGCAGGTGTTATTAGTTAAGATGTTGTCATACTGGGGTAGAGTGATCTCTTAGTCCAATATGTCAGCTATACTCATAAGAAGACAACCATGTAGAGACACATAAGGAGAATGCCATGTGATAGCAAAGGCAGAGAGTAGAGTTATGCAGCTGCAAGCCAAAAATACCAAAGATTGCCAGCAAACCACCAGAAGCTAAGAAGAGACTAGGAAGTATTCCCTTACAGATTTAAGAGGGAGCATGGCCCTACAATACCCTTGTTTCAGAATTCTAGCTTCCAGAACTGTGAGACAAAAAATTTTGGTTGATACAAGCTACCCAGGTTGTGGTACTTCATTACAGCAGCCATAGAAAACTAATACAATGTGTGTCTTTTTCAAATAGTAGACCATTTATCAATGCAATTTTGGATAAATTATGCACTTATAAAATAAACATAGTGCTTACTATGTACCAGGGACTGTACTAGGTGTTGGGAATACACTGGTGAACAAAAATAAGGGCAGTCTCTATTCCCATGAAGTTATTAATCTTGTGGAGTAAATACCAAATAATCACACACAAAATAATGGATAATGTGTATTCAATGTGTACAGAGTACAGATTTCAATCCCAAAACACAAGAAATAAAACTTCTTTTATTTTTTAATAACTGAACTTAGTTTCTACTCTGAACCCTCTTTCTACCAAGTATTTCCTCATCTTCCCCTAGGACTGAGTCTGAGTTTGTGTTGGGGGCTATGTGGTATGTAGGCATCAATGATAGAGGAGGACATCTGGGTGGGTCCTCATTTATCCATGCTGGAATCTTCTAAGACATAGTTCATTTCTAAGTCAATTTTTTTCATAACCACAAATATCCATCAGATCCAGTTTTATCTCATCTATCCATGACCCTCTGAGGTACACAGACCCCCAACAGGGCCCTCAAGTCTAAATCTTTGCCTAAACTATTAATCAGCTTTTGCTACATTAGAATTTTGCTGTCTTCCTGGAATCTACCAGGGAAGGGGGACATCAGTTTCCTTTTCAATGAGACACCCCCAACCAATATTCCAGGCAAAAGAAACAATGTATGCAAAGGTACCATGAAGGAAGTAACAGCAAATAGGGAATTAAAAGAAAGCCAACTTGTCTAAAGCACCCTGGAGAGTGAGGAGAAGATTTGATTAAAATGAAGTTCTAGAGGTAGACTCTAATAGACAATGCAATGATTTGGAGGTTATAATAAGGATTAAGTTTTAATCGTAAATGCAGTAGAAAGATATGAAATGATTTTAAGAAGGACAACTGATTAGCAATTTAAAACTATGACTTCAGCTGCTGAATGGAGAGAAAATGGTCTAGGGAAGAGCGGAGAGAAGAAACAAGGAGATACATCAGGAGGCTATCTTGCCTATTCCAGGTAAGATATAGTGGTAGCTTTGGATAGTGTGTTAGGAATAGAACTGGTTACACATGAATATATTCCAATAAATTTAGGAGGTAAACCTAAGGATTTGGTGATGGATAGGATAAGAGAAATAGGGGTGGGAAAGGTGTCAAGGATGACACTTAGGTGGCTTGCTTGCAGAACTGGATAGAAAACATTAAATCATGGAATGCTTCCCTACAGGTGTGTTTGTTTGTTTGGTGGTAAAGGTAATAGAGATATGATCATTATTTCAGCCTTAGATGTATTGAGTTTCAGGTACAATTGAGATCTGAAGTAAGTACATGGAATATGAGTCTGACACTCAGATGTGTGGTCTCTGTTTTTCTAAATATTATGTAGATGAAAGTAAATCTCATTTTACAAGGAAAAAACTGAAAAATTCACAAATATGGGGAGAATAAACAACGTGCTACTGAGCAACCAATGGGTCAATTAAAAAAATTAAAAGAGAAATTAAAAATACCTTGGGACAAATGAAAATGAAAATGGAAATACAACATACCAAAATTTATGGGATGCAGCAAAAACAGTTCTTAGAGGGAAGTTCATAGTGATAAATGCTTTCTCAAGAAATAAGACAAATTTCAAATTAAAAAAAAACCTAACTTTAAACCTTAAGGAACAAGAAAAATAAGAACAAACAAAGCCCAAAATGAGTACAAGGGAGGAAATAAAGATCAGAGAAGAAATAAATGAAATAGAGCCTAAAATCAAAATATAAAAATCAATAAAACTAAGAGCAGTTTTTTAACAGAGAAATAAATTAGACAAACTTTTATCTAGATTCACCAAGAAAAAAAGAGGGCTCAAATAAAAAAAATCAGAAATGAAACAAGAGATATCACTACTGATACCATAGAAATATGAAGGATCATAAAAGACTACTATGAACAATTATATGCCAACAAATTGAACAACCTAGTAGAAACTGGTCAATTCTTAGAAACATACAATCTTCCAAGGCTGAATCATGAAGAAATAAAATCTGAATAGGCTAATTACTAGTAATGAGATTGAATCAGTAATCAAAAAAGTACCAACAAACATAAGTCCAGGACCAGATAAATTCTAATAAACATTAGAATTCTAATAATTCTAATGTTTATTAGAATTCTAATGTTATTAATAATTGTAATATTTATTAGAATTCTGGTGAATTTTAATAAACATTCAAAGAAAAATTAATACCTACCCTTCTCAAACCCTTCCAAAAAATAGAAGAGAGAACACTTCCAAACTCATTTTATGAGACCATCATTACTCTGATACTGAAACTAGGCAAGAACACCACAAGAAAAGAAAATTACAGGCCTATGTCACTGATGAAGATAGATACAAAAATCTTCAACAAATTATTAGCAAACTGAATTCAACAATACATTAAAATGACTATGCACCATGATCGAGTGAGATTTATTTCAGGGAAACACAGATGGTTCAACATCCACAAATCAATCAACATGTACATTAAACTAGCAAAATAAAGGATAAAAATCTTATGATCATTCCCATAGATGCAGAAGAAAAACATGTGACAAAAATTCAACATCCATTTATGATAAAAACTCTATACAAAATGGGTATAGAGGGAAACAACCTCAACATAATGAAGGCCATATATGACAAACCCACAGCTAACATCATACTCAGTGATGAAAGGCTAAGAGCTTTTCTTCTAAGATCAGGAACAAGACAAGGATGCCCACTCTTGCTGTTTTTATTCAACATATTATTGGAATTAGGCAACAGGTAATTGCAGTTTGTCAACTAGGCAAGAAAGGAAATAAAAGGTATTTAAATTGGAGAAGAAGAAGTAAAATCATCCCTATTTGGAAATGACATAATATTATATATAGAAAACCCTAAAGACTCTACTAAAATGTTAGAACTAATCAACCAATTCAATAAAGTTGCAGGAAAAAAATCAATATACAAATCTCTGTTACATTTCTATATAATAATAACAAGCTATCAGAAAGACAAATTAAGAAAGAGATTGCTTTACAATTACATCAAAATAATAAGATACCTAGGAATAAATTTAATCAAGAAGGTGAATGATCTGTACACTGAAAACTATAAGACACTGATGAAAGAAATTGAAGACACAAATAAATGGAAAGATATTCCATGCTCTTGGATTGCAATAATTAAAATTGTTAAACTGTCCATACTACCCAAAGTAATGTACAGATTCCATGAAATCCTTATCAAAATTACAATGGCATTTTTCACAGAACTAGAACAAATGAACCACAAAGAACCCCAAAGAGCCAAAACAATCTTGAGAAAGAAGAACAATGCTGGAGTCACCATGCTCCTTGATTTCAAACTATTTTGCAAAGAAATAGTGATCAAAACAGTATGGTATTGGCATAAAAAACAGGTGTATAGATCAATGGAACAGAATCAAGAGCCCACAAATAAACCCACACATATATAAACTCTTAATTTATGACAAAGAAGCCAAGAATATATATTGGAGAAGGACAATCTCTTCAGTAAATGGTGTTGGGAAAAATGGACATCCACATGCAGAAGAATTAAACTGTACTACTATCTTACAACATACATAAAAATTAACTTGAAATGGATTAAAGACTTGAGTGTAAGACCTGAAACCATAAAACTTATAGAACCATAATATATATATATATATATATATATATATATATAAGATTTAAAAATAGGCAGAAGATCTGACCAGACATTTTTCCAAAGAAGATATACAGATGGCCAACAGGTATCTGAAATGTGCTCAACATCACTAATTATTAGAGAAATGTAAGTCAAGTCCACAATGAAACATCACTTCACACCTGTTACAATGGCTATTATCAAAAGAAAGAGAAATAACAGGTGTTGGGGAGGATGTGGAGAAAGGGAACCCCTGTTCACTGTTGGTGGGAATGTACATTGGTGCATTCACTATGGAAAACAGTAAGGAGTTTCCTCAAAAAATTAAGAATAGAACTACCATATGATCCAGGAATTCTACTTCTGGGTGTTTATCTGAATAAAATGAAAACACTAAATCAAGAAGATATATGCACCCCTATGGTCATTGCAGCATTATTTACTATAACCAAGATATGGAAACAGCCTGAATGTCCATTGATGGATGAATGAATAATAAATATATGATATATATATAAATATGCAGTAGAATACTATTCAGCCATAAAAAAGAATGAGATCTTGCCATTTGAGACAACATGAATGAAGGCATTATGCTAAGTGAAATAAGTCAGAGAGAGAAAAAGTCAAGCACTTTATAACCTCACTTATATGTGGAATCTGAAAAGAATAAATAAAAACAAAGAAAGCTCATAGATACAGAGAACAGTTTTGTGGTTGCCAGAGGCCAGAGTGGGGGATGAGTGAAATGGAAATGGATGAAAGGGGTCAAAAGATACAAACTTACAGTTACAAAATTAATGTCATAAGGATATAATGTTCAGCCTGATAACTATACTTAATTTAAAAATAAGGTAAATCTGATTTCTTTGCCTCTTGGAAGAATTACTTAACCTATGAGTAAGCAACTATTGGATGGTGGCTTGGGAAGTATCAAGGCCCAACAGATTTGGCTTTGAATCACTTCCACTTACTGAGTGAGTGGTCTTGGTTTAAGTCCTTGAATATTCTGAGGTTAAATTTTTTCATATTTAAAGTGGGGTTGATAAACTCTGCCTAACTCTGGGTTTTTATGAGCATCAAATAAGATAAAGTTTAAGAATGCATGAGACATTACACTGAGATTTAGTAACAGGAAAGTTCTGGTGTCTGTTGACTTTTAAATTAAAACTATAGATTGTGAGAATTTTAAGGGATGAAAGAAATTATATAGTTCAATATCCATATTTAACTTATAAATGACTGAGACACAGAGAAATTATATGATTTGTCTGAGGTCACAAAACTGGTTTGTGGCAAAGTTGGGATTTTAATGTTTCCAACTCGCCATCATGGCCCTATTCAGTTTGTTGCATGGACTTGTGTACCACTTTGTGCAGCTGAATCCTAGTGCACAAAGAGTATCTGGAAATTATATGGCTATTAATGACATTTCATGGAGGAATATTTCATGTCAGAGAGAGAGAGAGAGAGAGAATAATAGAAGAAATGGGGTGATTAAGCATTTTAAGAAGTCAAGGAGAATAGTAAAACTTTCAATCTTGCCAAGCACATGTTCCCTCATAAATATTTGCCTTATGTAAATAACACATTTATAACCCAAATTTCTAGACTAAAATTTGATTTACTCCCAAGTGAGTTAATGGGAATTGAATACAGAGATGAGGTTTTTCTCTTTCCTGCACCTAACATATCCTTTGAAAACATTTTTTTTAGATTAAGGTTTTTTGTCTCCTTTGTGGACGCTTATGAAAAATGCCAAGAAGCTTTAGAATAAGTGTCTTTAAATCACTGCCATATGGATTTTTCCTTACTTTACATTTATCTGATATATTGAAATATTGAGATGAGCCTTTAGTATCAGAAAAGAGGGGTCAGAATTTGCAGAGAATATTTGAAGACATTGCTCAAAGTTCACAGAAAATTATTATGCTGTGGGTCTTTTACCTGAAATAAAGTAGCTAAGTAATTGTAATTGATATTATCATCTACTGGGTCTAAAGTATAAATAAGGGTGACATTTTCCTACTATTTGATTTTCCGTTCTTTATAAAAGTTGTTTTAAATTCTAAAGGGATCTTTAATGTGTTTTCATCTCAACATATTGAAAGTATTTTGAGGTTGGAAAAAACTTGTTTATTTTGTCCTTGAACAACCTCCCCACCCCCATGTTCCTTCCTTCTACACATACAAGCACACAATGTCAGTACATTGCTTAGTGCATTCAAAATATTTGATACAAAATAGTTTAGTTTATTTCCACAAGATATCTAATACAGAATTCTCTGTTCTGAGAATAACAATTGCTCTAAGGGTGGGTCAACAAAGCAGAATTCATTTCCAAAATAATTTAATGGGTTGGGCTAAAGCTGCTATTTAAGCAATCATCTGTACAGCTTAGAAGAGCTGCTGTCAACTAGAAGAGACTGGGACAGCTGGGACTTCATGATTTCAGGTCAGTATAGGAAGGAAAATTATTACAAAGTGAAAGCGGAAAAGAGGGATGGCAAATGTGGAATTAAGAAGGAGCTATGTTTTGGGGATTATACATTTACAAACTGGTTTCATATGTATGATTTCAGGTGGAGTTTTCTAGGACCCAAGATACTTTATTTTCCTATTCTAGGTTTATCCCTATCTCTAAAACAATTTCTGACACTAGTAAAGAAAATTGCATCAGGTCAAGGCAAAGTAAAAGGTATGTATAATTATTTCAATTTGTCAAACTCAGGATATGGGTCTTGTTTGGAGGTTTTACCGTGTGTGTGTTTGTGTGTGTGTGTGTGTGTGTGTGTGTGTGTGTGTGAGAGAGAGAGAGAGAGACAGAGACAGAGACAGAGACAGAGACAGAGACAGAGGTGGAACTACTTTTTCCCCTAAACAACTCCAGCCTCTGCATATGCAGACAGACCCATCCTGACTTGGACATGCGTTGATCAGTCATTGTGAAGGTGTATATAGGAAAAGGAACTTGGCCGCTGGCCTGGGTCTTGGAGTAAGATGCCTAGTGCTAAAAGGTGAACACTCTAGTTAATAACTTGGACTTATATTTGGCACGGGATAAATCCATAAAGTGCCTTTGACTATTTTTCTTAAGCCTCGCTGGAGAAATCCTACCTCTGCCAGAGATTATAATTTGATACATATGCCCCATGGGAGGAAGTGAGTATATCCCTCCACCCACTCCCTCTGCATTGCTCCTTCTTTGGCACAGGAAAGGCACTGTTTCTGGCAACACATGAGGTGCATTTCAACAACTGCTACCATTTTTGTTCTCTGGGTAAACTTAGTTAGGTTCACAACATTTCAAATTTTGCCTATGGTCTTTGCCCTCAAGCGTTTATCCCTGCCCATCTAAATATAGGGAAATTTTTACAACCATGTGGTTCTAGTATGATGTTACATGTAAAAAAAATGGGAAAAATATCTTTTCCCATTTCTTTTAAAGCTAAGGTCCTGAAGTTCAAATGTGACTTTGGGAGTGCTATTTAATTGCAGGGGGGAGTGTATTAGGTTAAAACTGGGGCTACGGAACCAGAGGACTTTAAATTTTATGTCTAAGTTTATCACAGGAATGCTAGTACATTTTGATTAACTTTAGCAAATATGTCAGTACTTGACTATGCTTATGAGAAGGGACATGCCAGGTTAACAGATGAGGGGTTTTTTCTTTTGCTTTTTTTTTTTTTAATCTTTATTGGAGTATAATTGCTTTACAATGTTGTGTTAGTTTCTGCTGTACAACAAAGTGAATCAGCTATATGTACACATATATGCCCATATCCCCTCCCTCTTGAGCCTCCCTATCCCACCCCTCTAGGTCGTCACAAAGCATTGAGCTGATTTCCCTGTGTTATGCAGCAGCTTCCCACTAGCCATCCATTTCACATTTGGTAGTGTATATATGTCAATGCTCCTCTCTCGCATTGTCCTAGCTTCCCCTTCACACTGTGACCTCAAGTCCATTCTCTACATCTGCGTGTTTATTCCTGTCCTGCCACTAGGTTCATCAGTACCGTTTTTTTAGATTCCACATATATGAGTTAACATACGGTATTTCTTTTTCTCTTTCTGACTTACTTCACTCTGTATGACAGACTCTATGTTCATCCATCAGATGAGGTTTTTTTTCAAGGGTAGAGACAGTGGTAATAATAATGGTTGGCAAAGACAAAATTGTGCAATTATGTCAGGAGTCTACATAGTGTAGCAGAAAAGTGTTGTGGAATTCCAGTTCATGTGTCCAACACACAGTGAGGCCAAAGAAACCTGAATGTTGGGGTTTAGAGCAGAGAAAAATTTATTGCAGAACCAAGCAAGGAGAATGGGTGGCTCATGCTCAAGTGACCTGAACTCCCTGATGATTTTTGGAGAAGAGTTTTTATAGGCAAAATGTGGGAGGAGATCTGCAGGGTGTGTGACCCTCCTCTGATTGGTTGGTAGTGAGGTAACAGGATGATGTTCCAGGAATCTCAATCATCAGCCTTCTGGTTCCAACCAGTCTGGGGTTCATGTGCTTGTGCTCCTCCTGAAGTTACCATCCTCCACCTCGATGGAGGCCTTAGTTCCTGTAGAACTCAGAGATATGTATCAAATTATTATGCACATCCTCGGAGGAAGAACCAGGACAAAACCCCATGCTTCACTATTGTTTCTTTCTGCATTCCTTCACTCCCCTAATTAGTAACTGTTTGAATCTGCCCTTCAGAACTCAGGGAAGATTTAGGACACAAATCTTTTTCCAAGAAACAAGAAAAGGGGACACGGAAAGGTTTTTGTACTTTGGAGAGCCACATAGGTTCCTGCTGCGTTTCAAAAGGACTAAGACTGGGAGTCAGAGCTCTTATTCGACTTCAGACTCTGACCCTGGCTTATTGGCTAATGCAGATCTAGTTGCTTAACTTCTGTGGACTTCAAATTCCTTATTGATAAAGTAAGATAATGGGACTAGGTAATCACCATGGTCCCCTTCAGCTCTAACATTAAACAATTATCTAAATACAGTGAAGATTTTCTCTCATCAGATTACTGCACACTGAACCTATTGGATAATGCTCCCTCAGAGCTCTGTTCTCAGGGTCTCATAACTCAAAAACAGGTCAAGTGAATAAAGGTTCTTTTTTTCTTTGTTTGGTATTTAAAGAGAACAAATTTTACTTGTTTTTAAACAATTTACAATATACAAGCCAAATGTTCAAAAAGAACCAATCCTTAAATATGGCAAATCATGTCATCATATGTCTGAAAGAGCTAAATGCCCTAATACAGAAAGCCTGTCCTCTAATCAAAGAACAAACACCTCATCTATTAAGAGAGAATAAGGAGAATAGTTTTTTTTTTTACAGATTCAATTTTTTAAAAAAATTCATTCACTATTCCTAACCCTCGTTCAATACAAGTTTCACAGCCATCACTGTAGTTCAGAACCTCATCAAATTATATCTGTATTACTCCACCAGCCTTCTAGCTATTCTCTCTCTTTTTTTTTTTTAACATCTCTTTATTGGAGTATAATTGCTTTACAATGGTGTGTTAGTTTCTGCTTTATAACAAAGTGAATCAGTTATACATATACATATATCCCCATATTTCCTCCCTCTTGCATCTCCCTCCCTCCCACCCTCCCTATCCCACCCCTCTAGGTGGTCACAAAGCACCGAGCTGATCTCCCTGTGCTATGCGGCTGCTAACCACTAGCTAAATATTTTACATTTGGTATTGTATATATATCCATGCCACTCTCTCACTTTGTCCCAGCTTACCCTCCCCACTCTCCATGTCCTCAAGTCCATTCTCTATGTCTGAGTCTTTATTCCTGTCCTGCCCCTAGGTTCTTCAGAACCCCCTTTTTTTTTTTAGATACCATACATATGTGTTTAGCTATTCTCTTTTATTCCAGTCTTTTTCTTTTCTCCCCATCCTGCATAACATGCTTCATTTAGCTTGATTTGCATAATTCCTTCCACCCCTGGTCAAGGAAATCCACTGATTGACTAGAATCAAATCAAAACACTTCAGCTTGATAAACAAGACCTTTCATTGATATGTTACCCTGTTTCCATTAACCTCATCACATTCCTCCCTAACATAACTCTGTGCTCTGGCTAGATTTGCTTCATTAATCCCCTGATCATATTTTGTTTAATCCTGTCTCCATGTTTCCTTAACAGAGTTTATACTCCATGTTTGGAATATTTTCTTGGTTAGTCCTCTGGCATCACAAGTTTCAAAACTCATGGATTAGGTTGAATTTTCTTAAATAGCTTTAATAGGTATTTTCCTTTCGTATTGCATATGCACTGAAGACACTGTAGAAAATGCAAATACACAAAGAGAGCCAAATGTAAAACTAGCCCACACCCTAGAACAGAAATTCTCAAAAAAGTGCATAGAAGAATCACCTGCTGTGCTTGTTAAAACTTGAGAATCCCAGGCCCCACGCCCACATATTTTTGCTCAATAAGTTTATGATGGAGCCTGAGAATCTGAATTTTTCAAGTGCCTATGTGGTTCTGATACAAGCAATCTCCATACCACACTTTAAGAAATACTTCTTGAATAGTTTAGATGTTCTTATTACACTTCTTCAAGGAAACTATCAGTATGTTAAGGTCCTTGAGAGCAAGAGTCATATCTGTCTTGTTCACCACTGTATCCTACAGGGATTTGCATGTACTAAGCACTTGATAAATAGTTCTTGAATGAATGGACACATTTTTAATTTAGTTTATTTTTTTTCAAATTACAACAGCAACTCATGCTTGTGGTTATGAATGAAAAAAATAGAGTACAAAGATATATAAAAGCAAAGTCTACCCTCTGCTTCACACCTCTCAACTTCCCTCCCATGCTTCTGAACTAATTTGTGAGAGGCTTGTTTGTATCGTAGCCCACATTATCCTTACTATATGAATTTGTTGAATTGTGGAATAATGGAAATATGTTATTATACCACCATAAATAGGAAGTATTAACATTTCCATGTATTTCTTTGAATCCTTGAATGTGCAAGCTAGTAGAGAATTCAAAAAAGCTAAGTTTGACCCCCTCTCTCATTTCATAAATGAAAAACTTTAATTCCATGAGGGCAAATGGTGACTTTGATATATATGTGGAAAAAGACTCATCAGATTAGATATGGCAGACAGGAGCAGTGAAATACAGGAATAAAAAAATAATTTTAAGGCTTTCATTCTAGACGAATAGGTGAATGATGGTGTCAATGGTGGTAAAAGCCAAAGTGGTGTCTGGGGGATGAACTGAATTTCTTTTTGACAGATTAAATCTCAAGTGTCAGAAATTCATAAAAAGGGATTTATTAAGAATTTAACTGAAGTTAGTATTGTAAAGTGGAGAACAGGGACTGGTCTGGGATTATAAATCAAACATTTTAGTTCCGGCTCTGTCAGTAACTATCTGTGTGATCTCGGAAGGTCATAATTTCTGTGAGCCTCAAGTTTCGCCATTTGCAAAATCTGAATAAGTCAATTCTGATAATTTATAAAATGTTGTAAGGAACACAAAATGTACATAAAGCACCTATGATGTAATAGGTGCTCTTAATTGAATTATGGGCTCAGCTGAATCTGAACATATGTGAAAGTGCTTTGTAAATTATAAAGAACTCTGTAAATATAAATGATGATTATGGTGATGGTTACCATCATTACTGAATGTTCATACTGTGCTATGCTAATAGCCATATGAAATGACCCAAAGAGACATAATCAGAGCCTGTCAAGATATTCAGAAGTAATCATCCTCCAAGCCTAAGTACATAGGCAATTGCCAAGAAATGTCTACAATTAACACCTAGGAATACTTTGACAATTCCTGTTAATATATGTGTATGTGTGTCTGAGACTGAAATTTCCATTAATGCTTAAAGAATTTCAACCTAGTCTTTCTCACTTAGTTTTACTTGATATAACCTCTTTCTCTTGGCCCTCGCCCTTTGCCCATTTAAGAGATATTATATGCTACTTCATGGACTGCTGTTATAAACAAATTTTATGTGTCTGACAGGGTTGAACAGGTATTCTTGTGTCATGTTTTAATAACGAATACTCAATGTTTTTTTAATACCTGAACAAATGGAAATTCAACTTAATTAATCCTCATTGCTGTACATGACAACCTCCCTCTTCCTGTTTCCTTACTCCTCTCCCAACACCACCTTGCACTGTAATATTTCAGAAAAATATCCTCAGTTCCTTCTTTCTTCTTTGCCCTCCTCCCTTCTATCAAACATGTTCACAAATACACCCATCTACCACCACCAACACTACAACTAACAATATTAAGGAAATATTTTTTGTGTGGTTTTGTGTTTAGTCCACTCAGAACTTTCTGAGTACCTAATATGTGCAAGGCCCTATGCTAGACTCTATAAGCAACACACAAAAAATTGGACTAGCATTTGTGAGCATCTATTATGTGCTAGACACTCTGCTATGAATTTTCCTAACAACAACTCTTGTGATTTAAGTAAAATTAACTTCATTTTATTGATGAGTAAACTGAGACTCATAGAAGACAAGAAACCTGTCCAAGGTTCCTGTCCTCAAGACAGCAGTTGTGGTTGGCAGACAAAGCTTATAACCACAAAACAGTTTACATACATGACATGTTGATAGGAGCCCCTTATGAACTTCGGTAATTGGGAAAGGCTCCAAGGAGGATTAAGACCTGAGCTGAGTGTTGAAGAAGTTGTGGAACTTGGATAGACATAATTGCAAGTGAAGATACTACAAAAGAGGAGAAAAGAACTGTGGGAGTTGATGTGTGTTTAATGAGAAAACCAACATAACTATAACAGAAATAGTCTTTTGGGGGAGAAATAGAAAGTGGTCACACTTCAGAGTTCTTTAAAATTATACTGGCAATTGGGAGGGCAAAAAATGTAGGTTTTTAATCAGGTATAATAAGTACTTATTATTCAATAATAAGACACCGTGACATAATGAAAGCAGGGAGATAAATCTGATAGAAGTTTGTTGTATAAAGAGGTAATAAAGAGACCAGTTAGAAAACCATTGCCATAATCCAGTCATTAATTGATTTAAAATAGGACTTGGTCATTTTATATGCTGCAGGAAGGATTGTGGCAGGAAAGGAATAAGGTTGTGTCAAAAGCATCTCCCAGTTTTCACATTTGAGTGACTAGAAAATGTCATTGATAAAAATAGATAACTTTAGAATAGGTACTACTTTAAAGGTAAGGTACAAGGGGGTAAAAAATTGAATTCCAGATATATTGTTTGAGTTGACAGTGGATCCTCTCAGTGGTGATGTCTGGTATGTAGATTATGCAGAATGCTAGAATAGATTGGGGCATTATGCCTAGCTCAGGTCATGGACTCCTAAAGAACAAAGTCACTAATCATCTAAAAAATTGTGTTTACCACATAACCCTACAATGCTTCCAGGTGAGACTGTCTCCAGTGACTTTTAAATATAGATTTCTTGCCTTAACTTTTTAATCAGGATTCTTTTGCAACTACAGCATCATTCTGCAGTTCATACTCATTTGTCCCTGATTCTTACCTCCCTTCTTTCTACTTTGTGCACTACTAGTTCAAGAGCACACAAAGCATTACACTCATATTCATGCATCATGTTTCCTTTTTAATGGCACCTACATCATGTCTCAATGCATAACTGACAACTTAGATTACAACCCACTATACCTTTTGCATGTATTTTGATAAGTAGAGTGCATTATACACTCTATGAGGCAAAATGTCATCTGTTGAACAATCATTGTTAATAAGAATTGAGCATTTGTTGTCTATAACTAAGAAATTAAATTTTCTAGTGTTTGCAAGAATAAAGTCCTGCAAGCTCATCATGAAGAGTAATTTTCTTAGTTTGTTTCTTAGAGGAGAGGCAGCATTGTGTAGTAGAAAGAGCACAGTACAGAGTCCAGAGATCTGAAATATATACCTGATCTGCTATTAAAAAGGTATATGACCTTGGAGGAGACTTTCTTACCCAGGGGACTAGTTCCGTGATCCCTTCCAGCTCTAACACTAAACTTTAATAAAAGTTACTTCTGAAGAGTACTGTCAGTTCACTGTGGTATACTTGTCTACTTGAGAAGAAAAGACCTTTCTGTGGGACACCCATTAGTGTAGATTTCAATAATTTTGACTATGGTTGCTTCAAAATTTTTATTCATACATGCACATATAATGCTCATAGCTTAATTTTACTAAATGGATCAACTACTCTGATGATTTACTATTTTATTTAATAAGACAGAATTAGGGTTCGAATAGGACCCAGTAGTTCTTAAATACCTATCTTCTACTCAAACATGAGAGTACAATGTTACGTATCAGCCTGACAACCTTTATCAATGAAACTTTTTTTGCACTTGGGATTCTTTTTTTCCTTAATATTATGTAGCTCATCTAATGGGCTTGAAATGACCACCTGTAAGTTGCCTGATAAGATGTGTCATTGGGAAGGAAAAGAGAAAAAGCATTGTTATATGGCAATTTTGTACTTTTGTGGATATGGTATAACCTCAGTAATATGGAAAATTGATGGATGGTAATATGGGTGGCAGCCTACATTCACAGTGCACGTTGGAAGTTTATTGTCCATCTGAATATTTAATTCATATTATATGAACCAAATCAGAAGGTATTTATAAAAGATGAAGCTTTGAGATGATTTTTTCAAAGTTCCCAATAATTATCACGTATAATTAAAATAATGCTATTGCTCTGAGGCAAGTCCAGCAATCAAGAGACTTGGTGGAAAATGTGACCACCTGTTGCTGTAGCCGTGTGTTTCATTTATTCATGTTTTCATTCAGTAAGTATTTCTTGAAAGCCTATTGGGGATATGGCAGTGGAGTAAAAAAAAATGTGTACCCCCATGGTGTGTACATGTTTCACAGGGTGAGACAGACAATAATAAACAACATAAACAAAATAAACAAGTAGGTCATATAATATATTCATGCTTTGGATAAAAATCACACAGGAAAGGAGGACAGGACAAAGAATGCTGGAGCTAGAAGTTTGTAGTTTTGAATAAGGTATTCAGGAAATGCCTCACCAAAAATGTGAGTTTGAGCAAATACTTGTAAAAATCTGAGGAAAGAAACTTCTTGGTGGAACAAATAGTAAGTTTAAAACCTCCGAGGCAGTATTATTCTGGCTGTTATGACCTCTTTGTTCTTCCTCAGCATACTAGGCATTCTCCTGTCCTAAGGGCTTTTGAATTTACTTTTCCACAGGAGTAGTAGATGAGGTCAGAGAAGCAACAAGAAGCCAGACCCTACACAACAGAGCAGTGGAAGTGATGAGAAGGCTCTAAATTCTGGAAAAATTTTAAGGAAAGCCAATAGTATTTGCCGACTGACTGGACGTAGGGTGTGAGAGAAAGAGTGGAGTGAAGGATGCCTCTAAGTTTTCTGGCCTAACAACTGGAAGGTTGGAGTTGCCTTTAACTGAAATAAGGAAGCCTATGGGTGAAGGAAGTTAAGAAGTAATTGGGTAATCTGCATTTCAGTTTGGGACACATATGTTTCATTTAATCTATTAGACATCATCTTTTACATTTAGATATCTATAAAAGAGGCAGCTTACAATCATAAATGCCATTTCTCTACCCTCCCTGAAGCCAACCCAACTCATTACAGAAAATAAAACAGGGTTAATACCAGTAATTGTGTTCTTTAATTGCACTTTCAAACTTTTAGTTCTGTAGCTCAATGTTATAAGTAGAGTGAGTCTCTATGCATGTTGATGTTGGAAGTACATATCATTCTAGGAACTCTTCTGATTTCCTTAGCCCTTCATTGTTTATATTATTTTTTTTTCTATCATAAGTTTGTCTAAGTCTAAGCAAGCGAATTATCCAGCAATTCAATTATCAACACTGGTACTTTTAAAGAGAGAAAGCATGAGTGGAAAAAGTGAGCATGATGTAGAGGAAAGTGTGTTGGACTTGGAGCCAGATAACATGGAAATTAGCAAAGTAATTTGCCCATGTAAACAGAGCTAATCTCAATTTCTTTATCTATAAAATGTACCTTCATTCTGTCAATCATATTAAAGATGAAATATTGGAAAGCATTTTATCTGGAAATTATATATATATATATATATATATATATATACAGTATAATATGTAAGATGACATTATTTATGTTATTTTTGGAAAATGAGGAGATACTATCAAGCAAAGTGATAAATCATTAGTATTGCTATCTTTCTTTTCCTTACAGAGAATTTTAAGTCCTGGCACTTTTAAATCTTTCCTGTTTGGCCATGCATTTCTGAGCACTTCTTAATCCTAGTAAGTTATTCTTATAAACAAGCTCAAAGCATAGTCTAACCTAGTAATAATTATTGTATACTGCCAAACTCATCACTTCCAGTGGAAAGGTAGATTAAATTTTAAATTTCTGTTTTGTTTTGTTATGTTTACTATGACCTTTCACCACAATAATTACGATAAAAATTGATGTTAATGTAGCAATAAGGAAAGCACAACAATGAATGACATTAGGCAAATCAGTTTGATACCAGACCACTGGGCAGATTTGTCAGGAGGCCAGGCCCCTAGAGTATAAGAAAAGCTGCATTTCAAATAAGGTTGACATAAAGACTATCATTTCCCTAATGGCTAAGAGAGTAAAGTCGAGGACTCTCTATAACATTACCTGAAGAGATGGAAGAGGTGACCTTCAATTTCTTGAAACACCCTGGAGTCAGCACATGCTTTTTAACTTCATATTACCTTTTTTGCTATGTGAATTGGAAATCCTATTGTAGAGCTTATGTAGCTCATTCTAAATTCGAAAGAGGTGGTTGGGAGCAAGGAAACCATTTGTAGAAAGCATCTGAGTTAGCCCACAACTTAGTGCTTCACTAAGTAGTTCTGTCTGAGTCAGGATTCACGGTAGTAGTCCAAACTCAGTGGGGAAATTTGGGAAAGGTTACTTTGGTGTCAGAGTGTCAGGCAGTGGAATTCTGACATGGGTGAGCCAGAAACAGGAGGTTGGAAATCTTGTGAAAAGTAGGGCAGTAACAACTAAAGTGTTAGAATAAAATTAGACCTTTCTAGGTGATCACATACAGTCCCATGGCTTTAAATATCATTTGTACCCTGATGATTACCAAGTTAATATATCCAATCTCTATCTCTCCTCTGGTCTTCAAACTAATATATTCAACTGTCTGATTTATATTTCCAAACTTAACATGGGCAAAATGGAACTCTTTTTTTTTTTTTTTTTTTTGCGGTACGCGGGCCTCTCACCGCTGCGGCCTCTCCCGCTGCGGAGCACAGGCCCCGGACGCGCAGGCCCAGTGGTCATGGCCCACGGACCCAGCCGCTCCGCAGCATGCGGGATCCTCCCGCATCGGCAGGCGGACCCCCAACCACCGCGCCACCACGGAAGCCCGCAAATGGAACTCTTGATTTCCACCCCTCTATTCTGTCCCTTCCTCAGTCTTCTCCATCTCAATAAATGGTACCACCACTCACCCAGTTCTTCAAACAAAAATCTAGAAAGAGTCCTGATTCCTCTTTTTCTTCATCACCAGTATCTATCCTCTCCCCATACTGAGTCCATTAGCAAGTCCTATGAGTTATATTTTCAAAATATATCCTAACTGTGTCCTTCTCTCTGTATCTCCACTACCAGCAGCTAGTCAAATCCAGTATCAACTCTCATCAGCAGTACAGGAATTATCTCCTATCTGACTTCCCTGATTCTATTTTTCCCTTCCCTTTCTCCAGTTCTCTACACAGCAGCCATAGTGATCTTAAAGTGTAAATTAGATCAAGTCATTGCCCAACTTAAAACCCTCCAATGACTTTCCATTACACTTAGAATAAAATCCATATCAATGCAAATAAAACCCACCATGAGATACCACTTCATACACACTAGGATGGCTGTAATAAAAAAGAGAGTTAATAAAAAATATCGACAAAGAGTAGAGGAATTGGAGCCCTCATTGTGGAGTGGTGCAGCTACTTTGTTGGATGGTCTGGTAGTTTCTCAGACAGTTATACGTGGAGTTGCCATATTATCTAAGAGAAGTAAAACATGTCTTCACAAAGACCTGTATATGAATATTCATGGTAACATTATTCAGAATATCCCAGAAGTGAAAATAACCCAAATGCCCATAAACCGATGAGTGGATAAATAAAATATCATATATTCATATAAGGGAATATTATTCTCCAATAAAAAAGAAATAAAATACTGATACCAGCTGCAATGTGGATGATTCTCAAAAACATATGTTAAGTGAAATAATCCAGCTACAAAATACCACAGATTATATGATTCCATTTATATAAAATGTCCAGAATAGGCAAATCTATAGAGACATAAAGTAGATTGGTGGTTGCCTAGAACTTGAGGAAATGGGAAGATTATGAGATGATGGCTAAGGGGTGGGAGGTTTCTTTTTGAGATAATGAATGTGTTCTAAAATTGATTATGGTCATTGATGCATGACTCTGAATATTCTAAAAGCCATTGAAGTTTACACTTTAAATGGGTGAGTTGTACGGTATGTGAATTATGTCTCAAGTAAACTGTTTTAAAAATAAAATAAAACAAAATCCATATCCCTTACCATAGCCTAAAAATAATCTGATCCCTACCTACCTCTGTGAACATATTTACTTATCACTCTTCCTTTTGCTCATTATACTCTACTCAAACTGGCTTTTTTTCTATCCTTTTAACCTATCAACCTTGCTATTTCTACTCCATGAAATTATCTGCCCCCAGATTCTCATATGACTGTCATCTTCTGGTCATTCTTTTCTTAGCTGAAATGAAACCTCAGAGAGGTCTTCCCTGACCACACTTTCTAAAGTAGTCCCCTCCAATCCCCCATTCAGTATCTATCATTTTTTCCTCTATTTTACAATTCCTATTATAGTACTTAATCATATATCAAAATTATTTTATTCATGTGTTCTCTTGCTCACTTTTTTCCTGCCTCTACTTGAATGTAATCTCCATAAGAGCAGGAATGTTGTCTGTCATGTATATCACTATATCTTTAGCACCCAGAACAATGCCTTTCACATAATAGAAGCTCAATACAATAATTATTGACTGATCAATGAAAGAATAAATTTATGAACCAGGGAAATTTTCTATCTCAGCTCTAGCTGCCCCTATTTCTTCCTGTTCCAATGAGAAAAAATATTCTGCAGGTACCAGATTAGAGGGCTGAGATACTATCATTTTTCTAATAAGGTAATAACGATGATACTACAGTTATTATTATCTATTCAGAAGCTTAGTTAGAGGGATTTTCAGGACCACTGTGTTAAATGTAAAAAATCTTTAAAATCCAACAAGCAGCTATGCTAGGTTTCTGTCCAGACATCAATCCCAGAATATGAGTAGTTGTGTGATATTTGTAATCACATGAGGAATGCCATTCTAAAATAATTAGGCTAAAAGTTGGTACCTTTCTCTGCTGAAGTTAGGGTAGTGGAATGCCTAGAAATCAGTGAGCATTGTTCCAGAAATCTAGATTTTTTTCCCAGGTTTCTATATGCAGGTATGTCTTAGCTGGCTAACCTCAGTTGGAATAGATGTAGAAATGGCAGTTTACTAATTGGCTTTCCTAAGGCTCTAGGGATGAATTAGAGGAGGAAACTGCTGTCCTAAAAGCTATGATGAGGAACTTCACTCAGATCACAGAAAATCACCATTCTTGTTAAACTCCCATGAGATTCAAACATCTTTGAAAATGTACAAGAAAATGGATCATGATACTGTGATATTAAGGCAGGAATTTATGTTAAGGGATTTTAAGTAATTTTGAGGTTATCATGCTTTTTTTGTAAAACAAAAAATGGGGACATCAATTCTGTGCCTAACTATTTAAATATGTGCTAAAACAGCTCCTATATCTCTATGGCTTTCAAGTATAGCCACACTTCTTTTTCTAATTTCTTATTCTTCACACAAATATTTTAATGTCTATTTTATTCTTTCTAATTATGGTTAGTTCCACCACTACATATATGGCATTACAAAATAAAAATTAAATGGACAAGTTTGGGGCATTTTAAGATGTTGAAAAACCTTTTGACTTCTGTGAGATTGCTATAAAACTCAAATAATTCAAATTTTGACAGGTTTAGACTCACGAATTATTTTCTTGCTTGGCTTCAATTACTTTACTCTAATTTCCAAGTGATTTTATAATTGACACCTCAGTCTTTAACCTCTTCCAAAGCACTAATATAATTTATGACTTCTTGCTTTCTCTTATATTGGTAAAAGAGCAGTGGGCAATCAAAAGTTATGATCATTTGGAAATTCTTGAGATTCAGAGAAACTAGTTAATATGAAAGTTCTGGCCAAAGACTAAAGATAATTTTATTTATTATGCTGAAATATCCTTTCACAGTGGCCAATTTTTTCTTAGTAATTGATAAGCATTTTAACTCTGGGTACAGGATGACAGCAATATTACCTCTGATTTATTTTATTACCACAGGATTGTTTCAAAAATTATTCTTTTTCATGGTGTCTAGAGAGAACCATTTCTTGTGGTATGGAGGGAAATGAGAAATGTGTTTTTCTCTTTAAAAATGGCTATAATGTTTACCTCACTTATTAACTAAGTCCATCATGATACAATCCATCAGTGGCCTAATCCTGTGGAGAAGAGTTAAAACTTTGAAAAGGAAAATAATGTCTCAGATAAACCATTTTAATGACTCTACCTTTGGGAACTTCTGAATCTACACTTTACACAACCTATTTACTTAAAAATAGCTAAATTTGAACTGGACATAACTGTAGTGTGGCAGTTAGAAGTGTATATGTTGTAGACCTTTTTCCATCCACTTAAGTACGCAAAATACCAAAACTGCAGTCCCCTAGAAACAAATTGTTGTATGAACCTTATTAACACCAAATGAAAAAATAGATACTACTAAATTTCAAGACAGTGTACCCCACAAATTTATTTTCAACATCCATGCAACCTGCTTTATAAGAATGATATACCTAATTTCATACTCATTAGTAATGGAAACTACAAACACATCTATCACACTATGCTCTCCTGGTAATTCATATGTTCACTAACTAAGCCAAAGTTTAGGGATAATTTTGCCAAACCCCTCTAGTGTCATCAATATTTCAAAGGCATATTTTAAAGTTTTCCCTCCGACTTCGCTTGTGTTCCTTGAATTTCAATACTAAGGTTATTTTGGCATCATTGAAAGTCCCCACGAGTTTGCAGAGATGTTATTTGCATTGATTTTTATACTTAGGGAGCCTAAACTAGCCACTTCACATTTTTCCATAGTCAAAGGATCTATGTAGACCAATGGCTATTACAGTTCTCCTGAACATTACTGACACATTAATTTGCTGTTGGTATGGGTCCTTATTAAAATATTTAGAAAAGCATCAGTCCTGGAATAAATATTTACTGTGCATTTATTCAAAAGATCACTAACACTGCACTGGGAGCTATACTTTCAAAGAAATACATATATTCTTACCTTCAAGGATATTATAGTCTATTTATGTAGAGACAGACACTAGTGAAAAGTTAAAATACAAAATAACCATATAAAAATATCATTAAGCAATAAATGAACAGTATACATAATGAGGGCTGCAGCAGCTCATTGGAGGAAGTGATCACCATTGCTTGAAGTCAGAGAAGGCTTTTGGAGGAGGTAGAACGTGCACTGGGTAGGGGACCAATAGGACATATTTTTCCATCACCATTAAACAATTGTGAATATGAATTCAGAATTACTATGCTATTTTTCTCAGCTGCCTTAAAAATAAATCTTACAATATTTTCAAACTATGTGTAAACCTATGAATCTTCTAGAATTATGCATTCAATATTACATTGTTTTCTACTTCTTGATATATCACTTCACAGTTGTTTTTAAGTTTCATTATATGTGGTTTGTTACCCAGGCTCACCATCACCCTGAGCCAAGACTGTGAAGGTTTCAGTAGCAAACACTGGCAATAGTATACTCTATTCTTTCTTCTCCTTACCCTCAACAGCCAGGTAAGATTTATAAAATAATTAATAATATCATAAAAAATCACATTTTAATTGTAGCAGGTAAATTACACAAAATATGACTTAGAGCTCAATTTTCTTATCCATATGTGAATCTAAGTTAATAATACTCATGTCATGCCTCAGTATAATGTAATCTCCTTGAGAACTGGGACCACATTTAATTCATGTTTGCATAATCCCTTTTCCACTCTATACATTTTGCATGATGGCCACTCAATAAATGTTTATTGAACTGAATCACTTTGCTGTACACTTAAAAATTTAAAAAAAAAACCTGACTCCAATGTTGAAGTTGTGCATGTGGGAAAGAGTAATGGAAAAATTCAAGAAAAATTAACAAGTAAGAAATTTAAATTCAATATCCTATTTGGAAATAATTTTATCTGCTGAAAGTATTTGGACAATACCTATTCAATTTACTTATCACACTTTCTATTACATCCCATTTGTCTTCTTCTTTTCCAGCCAGAAGGTGTGGTATTTTAAATAGTTTATTAAAAATACATGTCTACATTTGAGTTTTGATTTGCATTTCTCTAATAATTAGTGATGTTGAGCATCTTTTCATGTGTTTCTTGGCCATCTTTATGTCTTCTTTGGAAAAATGTTTATTTAGATCTTCTGCCCATTTTCTGAACGCGTTGTTTGCTCTTCTGATATTCAGCTGCATGAGCTGTTTGTATATTTTGTAGATTAATTCCTGGTCCATTGTTTCATTTGCAAATATTTTATCCCATTCTGAGGGTTGTTTTCTCATTTTGTTTATGGTTTCCTCTGCTGTGCAAAAACTTTTAAGTTTAATTAGGTCCCATTTGTTTATTTTGGTTTTATGTACATTACTCTAAGAGATGGATCAAAAAAGATATTGCTGTAATTTAGGTCAAAGAGTGTCCTGCCTATGTATTCCTCTAAGAGTTTTATAGTATCCAGCCTTACATTTAGGTCTTTAATGCATTTTGAGTTTATTTTTCTATATGGTATTAAGGAGTGTTCTAAGTTCATTCTTTTACAGGTAGCTGTCCAGTTTTCCCAACACCACTTACTGAAGAGACTGTCTTTTCTCCATTGTATATTCTTGCATCCTTTGCCATAGATTAGGTGACCATAGGTGCATGGGATTATATGTGGACTTTCTATCTTGTTCCATTGATTTATATTTCTGTTTTTGTGTCAGGACCATACTGGTTTGATTACTGTAGTTTTGTAGTATAGTCTGAAGTCAGGAATTCTGATTCCTCCAGCTCCATTTTCCTTTCTCAACATTGCTTTGGCTATTCAGGGTCTTTTGTGTTTCCACACAAATTGTAAATTTTTCTGTTCTAATTCTGTGAAAAATGCCATCGGTAATTTGATAGGGATTGCATTAATCTGTATATTGCTTTGGGTACTATAGTCATTTTCACAATGTTGATGCTTCCAATTCAAGAACATGGAATATCTCTCCATCTGTTTGTGTCTTCTTGGATTTCTTTCATCAGTGTCACAGTTTTCAGAGTACAGGTCTTTTGCCTCCTTAGGTAGGTTTATTCCTAGGTATTTACTCTTTTTGATGTGATGACAAATGGGGTTGTTTCCTTAATCTCTCTGATATTTTGTTGTATAGGAATGCAAGAGATTTTTGTGTATTAATTTTGTATCCTACAACTTTATCAAATTCATTGATGAACTCTAGTGGTTTCTGATAATGTCTTTAGGATTGATGAGGTATCACTTCACACTGGTCAGAATGGCCGTCATCAAACAATCTACATACAATGAGTGCTGGAGAGGGTGTGGAGAAAAGGGAGCTCTCCTACACTGTTGATGGGAATGTAAATTGGTACAGCCATTATGGAAAACAGTATGGAGGTTGCTTAAGAAACTAAAAATAGCTTCAAGATGGTGGAGGAGTGAGACGTGGAGATCACCTTCCTCCCCCCAAATACATCAAAAACGCATCTACATGTGAAACAACTCCTACAGAACATCTACTGAACACTGACAGAAGACCACAGACTTCCCATAAGGCAAGAAACTCCCCACTTACCTGGGTAGGGAAAAAGAAAAAAAAAAAGAAAAACAGAGACCAAAGAATACTGATGGGACCTGCACCTCTGTGAGAGAGCTGTGAAGGAGGCAAAGTTTCCACACACTAAGAAGCCCCTTCCCTGGTGGAGATTGGGTGTGGGTGGAGTGGGGGAAGCTTCAGAGCGATGAAGTAGAGTGCAGGAACAGGAGTGAAGAGGGCAAAGCAGAGAGATTCCCACACAGAGGATCGGTGCCAACCAGCACTCACCAGTCTGAGAGGCTTGTCTGCTCACCCACTGGGGCAGGTAGGGGCTGGGAGCTGAGGCTCGAACTTCAGAGATTCAGATCCCAGGGAGAGGACTGGGGTTGGCTGCGTGAACATAGCCGGAAAGGGGCTAGTGCAACACAGCTAACCAGGAGGGAGTCCGGGGAAAAGTCTGGAACTGCCTAAGAGTCAAGAGACAATTATTTCGGTGTTCTCTAAGAGAGGAGATTCAGAGCACTGCCTAAAGGAGCTTCAGTGATGGGCACAAGCCAAGGCTATCAGTGCAGAGAGCAGAGACGAGCACGAAACGCTAAAGCTCCAGAAGCAGCCACCAAGAATCCTCTGTGCAACCACAGGTCACTATCCATACCTCCCCTCCCAGGAGCCTGAGCAGCCTGCCACTGCCAGGGTCTCGCGATCCAGGGACAACTTCTCCAGGAGAACATATGGCAGGCCTCAGGCTGTTGCAACGTCATGCTGGCCTCTGCCACCACAGGCTCACCCTGCATTCCATACCCCTCCCTCCCCCCGGCCTGAATGAGCCAGAGCCTCCGAATCAGCCTCTCCTTTAACCCCTCCTATTTCAGTGAAGAACAGACAACAGAGGGCAACCTACATGCAGAGGCGAGCAAAATACAAAGCTGAACATCAGGAGCTGTGTGAACAAAGAAGAGAAAGCGAAATTTATCTGTTCAGCCTCAGGAGCAGCAAATTAAATTCCCACAAGCAACTTGATGTACCCTGCATCTGTGGAATAACTGAATAGACACTGAATCATCCCAAAATTGAGGCAGTGGACTTTGGGAACAACTGTAGACTTGGGGTTTTCTGTATGTGACGGACTAGTTTCTGACTTTTATGTTTATCTTAGGTTAGTTTTTAGTGCTTGTTATCACTAGTGGATTTGGTTATTGGTTTGGTTGCACTCTTCTTTTGTTTTTTCTTTTTTTACTACTTTAAAAAAATAAATATTTTTTAAATTTTATTTTATTTATTTCTTTATACTTTTCCTTTTTCTTCTGAGCTGTGTGGCTGACAGGATCTTGGTGCTCTGGCTGGGTATCAGGCCTAAACCTCTGAGGTGGAAAAGCCAAGTACATTGGACCTGGTGGACGTTGGACCACCAGAGACTTCTGGCCCCATGTAATATCAGCAAGAGCTCTCCCAGAGATTTCTATCTCAATGCTAAGACCCAGCTCCACTCAACAAACAGCAAGCTCCAATGATGGACACTGCATGCCAAACAACTAGCAAGACTGTAACACAACTGCATCTATTAGCAGAGAGGCTGCTTAAAATCATAATAAGTTCACAGAGAACCCAAAATACACCACCAGATGTGGTCCTGCACAAAAGAAAGACAAGATCCAGACTCATGCACAAGAACACAGGCACCAGTCTCCTCCACCAGGGAGCCTACACAACACACTGAATAAACCTTACCCACCAGGGACAGACACCAAAAACAATGGGAACTACAAACCTGCAGCATGCGAAAAGGAGACCCCAAACACAGTAAGTTAAGGAAAATGAGAAGATAGAGAACTAAGAGGCAGATGATGGAGCAAGCTAAAAACCCATCAGACCAAAAAAATGAAGATGAAATAAGCAGTCTACCTGAAAAAGAATTCAGAGAAATGATAGGCAAGATTATCCAAAATCATGGAAATAGAATGGAGAAAATAAAAGAAGTGTTTAACACGGACCTAGAAGAACTAAAGAGCAAATAAATAATGATGAACAGCACATTACATGAAATTAAAAATTTTCTAGAAGAAATCAATAGCAGAATAACTGAGGCAGAAGAACGGATAAGTGACCTGGAAGATAAAAGAGTGGAAGTAACTACCTCAGAGCAGAATAAAGAAAAAAGAATAAAAGGAATTGAGGACAGTTTCAGAGAACTCTTGGACAACATTAAATGCACAATATTCAAATTATAAGGGTCACAGAAGAAGAAGCGGAAAAGAAAGAGACTGAGAAAATATTTGAAGAGATTATAGTTGAAAACTTCCCTAATATGGGAAAGGAAATAGTCAGTCAAGTCCAGGAAGTGCAGAGAGTCCCATACAGATATATCCAAGGAGAAACATGCCAAGACACATGTAAATCAAAGTATCAAAAATTCAATTCAAAGAAAAAATATTAAAAGCAGCAAGGGAAAAGCAACAAATAACATGCAAGGGAATCCCCATAAGGTTAACAGCTGATCTTTCAGCAGAAACTCTGCAAGCCAGAAGGGAGTCACAGGACATATAGAAAGTGATGAAAGGGAAAAACCTGCAACCAAGATTATTCTAACAACCAAGGATCTCATTCAGATTCGATGGAAGAATTAAAACCTTTACAGACAAGCAAAAGCTAAGAGAATTCAGCACTACCAAACCAGCTTGATGACAAATCCTTAAGGAATTTCCCTAGACAGGAAACACAACAGAAGGAAAAGACTTACAATAACAAACCCCCCAAAATTAAGAAAATGGGAATAGGAACATACATATCGATCATTACCTTAAATGTAAATGTATTAAATGCTCCCACCAAAAGACACAGACTGGCTGAATGGATAAAAAAAGAAGACCCATATAGATGCTGTCTAGAAGAGACCCACTTCAGACCTAGGGACACATACAGACTGAAAGTGAGGGGATGGAAAAAGATATTCCATGCAAATGGAAATCAAAAGAAAGCTGGAGTAGCAATTCTCAAATCAGACAAAATAGACTTTAAAATAAAGAATGTTACAAGAGACAAAGAGGGACACTACATAATGATCAAGGGATCAATCCAAGAAGAAGACATAACAATTATAAATACTTATGCACCCAACATAGGAGCATCACAGTACATAAGGCAAATGCTAACAGCCATAAAAGGAGAAATCGACAGTAACACGATCAGAGTAGGGGACTTTAAAACCCCACTTTCACCAATGGACACATCATCCAAAATGAAAATAAATAAGGAAACACAAACTTTACAAGACACATTGGGCCACATAGACTTAACGGATATTTATAGGGCATTCCATCCAAGAACAAAAGAATACAGTGTGTTCTCAAGTACTCCTGGAACATTCTCCAAGATAGATCATATCTTGGGTCACAAATCAAGCCTTGGTAAATTTAAGAAAATTGAAATTGTATCAGGTATGTTTTCTAACCAAAACACTATGAGACTAGCTATCAATTACAGGAAAAAATAACTATGAAAAATACAAACACATGGAGGCTAAATCATATGCTACTAAATAAACAAGAGATCACTGAAGAAATCAGAGGAAGTCAAAAAATACCTAAAAAAAATGACATTGAAAACAAGATGGACCAAAACCTATGGGGTACAGAAAAAGAAGTTCTAGGAAAGAAGTTTATAGCAATACAATCCTACCTCAAGGAACAAGGAAAATCTCAAATAAACAACCTAACCTTAAACCTAAAGCAATTAGAGAAAGAAGAACAAAAAAAGACCACAAAGTTAGCAGAAGGAAATAAATCAGAAAGATCAGAAGTAAATGAAAAATAAATGAAGGAAACAATAGCAAAGATCAATAAAATTAAAAGCTGGTTCTTTGAGAAGATAAACAAAATTGATAAACCATTGGCAAGACTTATCAAGAAAAAAAGGGAGAAGTCTCAAATCAACAGAATTAAAAATGAAAAAGGAGAAGTAACAACTGACGAACTACAAAGGATCATGATAGATTACTACAAGGGAGTATATGTCAATAAAATGGACAACCTGGAAGAAATGGACAAATTCTTAGAAAAGCACAACCTTCTGAGACTTAACCAGGAAGAAATAGAAAATATAACAGACCAATCACAAGCACTGAAATTGAAACTGTGATTAAAAATCTTCCAACAAACAAAAGCCCAGGACTAGATGGCTTCACAGGCGAATTCTAAAAATTATTTAGAGAAGAGCTAACACTTATCCTTCTCAAACTCTTCCAAAATATAGCAGAGGGAGGAACATTCCCAAACTCATTCTACAAGGCCACCATAACCCTGATACCAAAACCAGACAAGGATGTCACAAAGAAAGAAAACTACAGGCAAATATCACTGACGAACATTGATGCAAAAATCCTCAACAAAATACTAGCAAACAGAATCCAACAGCACATTAAAAGGATCATATACCATGATCAAGTGGGGTTTATCCCAGGAATGCAAGGATTCTTCAATATACGCAAATCAATGTGATACACCGTATTAACAAATTGAAGGAGAAAAACCATAAGATCATATCAATAGATGCAGAAAAAGCTTTCGGTAAAATTAAACACCCATTTATGATAAAAACTCTCCAGAAAGTAGGCATAGAGGGAACTTTCCGCAACATAATAAAGGCCACATATGACAAATCCACAGCCAACATCATTCTCAATGGTGAAAAAGTGAAACCATTTCCACTAAGATCAGGAACAAGACGAGGTTGCCCACTCTCTTCAGTATCATTCAACATAGTTTTGGAAGTTGTATCCATAGCAATCAGAGTAGAAAAAAAAAAGGAATGCAAAATGTGAAAGCAGAAGTAAAATTGTCACTCTTTGCTGATGACATGATACTATACGTAAAGAATCCTGAAGATGCTACCAGAGAACTACTAGAGCTGATCAAAGAATTTGGTTAAGTATCAGGATACTAAATTAATGTGCAGAAGTCTCTTGCATTCCTATACACTAATGATGAAAAATATGAAAGAGAAATTAAGGAAACACTCCCATTTACCATTGCAACAAATAGAACAAAATACCTAGGAATAAACCTACCTAAGGAGACAAAAGACCTGTATGCAGAAAACTATAAGACACTGATGAAAGAAATTAAATATGATACAATATATGGAAAGATATACCATGATCTTGGATTGGAAGAATCACTATTGTGAAAATGACTCTACTACCCTAAGCAATCTATAGATTCAATGCAATCCCTATCAAACTACTACTGGCATTTTTCACAGAACTAGAAACAAAAATTTCACAATTTGTATGGAAACACAAAAGACCCCGAATAACAAAAGCAATCTTGAGAAAGGAAGACCGAGCTGGTGGAATCAGGCTCTATGTCTTCAGACTATATTACAAACATACAGTAATCCAGAGAGTATGGTACTGGCAGGAAAACAGAAACACATATCAGTGGAACAGGATAGAAAGCCTAGAGATAAACCCACACACATATGGTCACCTTATCATCTTTGTTAAATGAGACAAGAATATACAGTGGAGAAAAGACAGCCTCTTCAATAAGAGATGCTGCAAAAACTGGACAGCTCCATGTAAAAGCATGTAATTAGAGCCCTCCCTAACACCATACACAAAAATAAACTCAAAATGGATTAAAGACCTAAATGTAAGGGAAGACACTATAAAACACTTAGAGGAAATCATAGGCAGAACACACTATGACATAAATCACAGCAAGATCCTTTTTGACCCACCTCCTAGAGAAATGGAAACAAAAACAAAAATAAACAAATGGGACCTAATGAAACTTAAAAGCTTTTGAACAGCAAAGGAAACCATAAACAAGACCAAAAGACAACCCTCAGAATGGGAGAAAATATTTGCAATTGAAGCAACTGACAAAGGATTAATCCCCAAAGCATGTAAGCAGCTCATGCAGCTCAGTATCAAAAAAAAAGTCCAATCTAGAAATGGGCTGAAGACCTAAATACACATTTCTCCAAAGAAGATATAGAGATTGCCAACAAACACATGAGGTGATGCTCAACATCATTAATCATTAGAGAAATACAAATCAAAACTACAATGAGACATCACCTCACACTGGTCAGAATGGGCATCATAAAAATCTATAAACTGTAGGTGCTGGAGAGGGTGTGGACAGTGGGGCAGCCCTCTTGCACTGTTGGTGGAAATGTAGATTGATATAGCCACTATTGAAAGTAATATGTAGGTTCCTTAAGAAACTAAATGTAGAACTACCATATGACCCAGCAATCCCACTACTTGGCATATACCCTGAGAAAACCATAATTCAAGAAGAGTCATGTACCACGGTGTTCATTGCAGCACTATTTACAATAGCCAGGACATGGAAGCAACCTAAGTGTCCATCGACAGATGAATGGATAAAGAAGATGTGACACATATATACAATGGAATATTAGTCAGCCATAAAAAGAAACGAAATTGAGTTATTTGTAATCAGGTGGATGGACCTAGCATCTGTCATACAGATTGAAGTAAGTCAGAAAAAGAAAAACAAATACCATATGTTAACACATATATAAGGAATCTTAATAAAAATTATTTTTGATGAAACTACTGGCAAGACAGGAATAAAGGCACAGGAGTAGAAAATGGACTTGAGGACATGGGGAGAGGGAAAGTTAAGGTAGGACGAAGTGAGAGAGTGGCATTGTCATATATACACTACCAAACGTAAAATAGATAGCTAGTGGGAAACAGCCACATAGCATAGGGAGATCAGCTCGGTACTTTGTGACCACCTAGAGGGGTGGGACAGGGAGGGTGGGATGGGGACGCAGGAGGGATGGGATATGGGGATATCTGTATACGTATAGCTGATTCACTTTGTTACACAGGAGAAACTAACACAACATTGCACAGCAATTATACTCCAATAAAGATGTTAAAAATAAAAGAAACTAAAAATAGAGGTACGATATGATCCAGCAATCGCACCCCTGGGCATATATCCAGAGAAAGTCATAAGTTGAAAGGATGCATGCACCCCAATGTTCACTGCAGCACTATTTACAATAGCCAGGACATGGAAGTAACCAAAATGTCCATCGACAGTGGAATGGATAAAGACGATGTGGTACATATATACAACGGAATAATACTCAGCCATAAAAAGAATGAAATATTGCCATTTGCTGTGCAATGGATGGACCTAGATATTGTCATGCAGAGTGAAGTAAGTCAGACAGAGAAAGCCAAATATCGTATAATATTGCTTATATGTGGAATCTAGAAAAATGATACAGATGAACTTATTTGCAAAGCAGAAATAGAGCTATAGATATAGAAAACAAACTTATGGTTACCAAGTTGGGTAGGAGGGGATGGGATGAATTGGGAGGTTGTGATTGACATATATACCCTACTATGTATAGAATAGATAACTAATGAGAACCTACTGTATAGCACAGGGAACTCTACTCAGCCCTATATGGTGACCTAGATGGGAAGGGAATCTATGCTGTACAGGAGAAACTAACACAACATTGTAAAGCAGCTATAATCCAGTAAAAATTAATAAAAATATATGTCTATACACGTACATACAATAACGGGACTTTCTTCAGAGAAGAGACTTGGTCTTCTAATGTTTGCTTATTAGTAATTAAAAGGCTAATTTAAATCAGTTCTAGTTCTCACCATCTTTACTACATCACTTTAGTAAGATGATGCACAAGGAAACTTTTAGATACTTTTAGAACTTATCAATACCTATTTGCACGAAGTTTTCTAATACTTTAAATTTCATTTATTCATTTTATGTGTCAATATTATCAGAGTAAATAATACCTTTGTTTTTTGTAGATAATTGCATGAAAATTTTCTTTTACCAAGTCTGTTCAGTCTGGGAATAACAAACTTTTGAAAGAACAAAAGTGAGGGCAGACCTAAAAATTAATTTTGCGGGCACTCTAATTACCTTTACCTTACAACATAAAGCTTTAAAAGTGATATTATTGGGCTTCCCTGGTGGCGCAGTGGTTGAGAGTCTGCCTGCCAATGCAGGGGACACGGGTTCATGCCCTGGTCCCGGAAGATCCCACATGCCGCGGAGCGGCTGGGCCCGTGAGCCATGGCCGCTGAGCCTGCGCATCCGGAGCTTGTGCTCCACAATGGGAGAGGCCACAACAGTGAGAGGCCCGCGTACCGCAAAAAAAAAAAAAAAAAAAAAGTGATATTATGATTTTGTAAAATCCTCAAGTTAATAAGGAAGCAATTTGGACCCTTAAAATATATTTCAGGATATAATTAGAGCCACATCTCCTATGCAACCTAGCTGGGTCACATAAATGTTAAATTTTTACAAATAGGTTTCATGTTTCACAACTCTAATGATGCAGATCTGCTCTAATTCATTTTGGAAACTAGCTTATCAATTTTAATATTGATATTATAAATCTGTACTTATTTCATTACCTTATCCTCAATTCTATGTATAACTAATGAGCCAGAATTATGTAGAAGGGAGAATGTTCCTTCAAGTTGACTTGGGACAAGCCCACTAATTACAATACATGTTTTTCCAAGTAATGAAAACGAAATTTGCTCATCTCTGTATTTAAAGTGTTTACAGTTTATAAAAGAGAAAACACATGTATTGGTTTTGTTTTGTTTTTTTTTAACTTTTTATTTTATATTGGAGTATAGTTGATTAACAATGTTGTGATAGTTTCGGATGTATTGCAAAGTGATTCATTTATATATATACATGTATCTATTCTTTTTCAAACTTTTTCCCATTTAGATTTTTACATAATGTTGAGCAGAGTTCCCTGTGCTATACAGTAGGTCCTTGTTGGTTATCTATTTTAAATACAGCTGTGTGTACATGTCAATTCCAAACTCCCTAACTATCCCTTCCCCCCCACCATTCCCCTCCCCACCCCTGTAACCATAAGTTTGTTCTCTAAGTCTGTGAGTCTATTTCTGTTTTGTAAATAAGTTCATTTGTATCATTTCTTTTTAGATTCTGCATATAAGTGATAACATACTATATTTCTCTTTCTCTGTCTGACTTATTTCACTCTGCATGACAATCTCTAGGTCCATCCATATTGCTGCAACTGGCATTATTTCATTCTTTTTAATAGGAGAGTAATATTCCATTGTATATAAGTACTTCATCTTCTTTATCCATTCCTCTGTTGATGGACATTTAAGTAGCTTCCATGTCTTGGCTATTGTAAACAGTGCTGCAATGAACATTGGGGTTCATGTATCCTTTTGGACAATGTTTTTCTCTGGATATATGCCTAGGAGTGAGATTGCAGGGTCATATGGTAGCTCCATTCTCAGCTTTTTAAGGAACCTCTGTACTGTTCTCCACAGTGGATGTACCAATTTACATTTCCACCAACAGAGTAGGAGGGTTCCCTTCTCTCCATACCCTCTCCAGCATATATTTTTTGTGGATTTTTTGATGATAGCCGCTTTGTCAGGTGTGAGGTGATATCTCATTGTAGTTTTGATTTGCATTTATCTAATAATTAGCAATGTTGAATATCTTTTCATGTGCCTCCTGGCCATCTTATGTCTTCTTTGGAGAAATATCTATTTAGGTCTTCTGCCCATTTTTTGATTGGGTTGTTTGTTTTGATGACATTAAGCTGCATGAGCAGTTTGTAAATTTTGGAGATCAATTCCACATCGTTTGCAAATATTTTCTCCCAATCTGTGGGTTGTCTTTTCATTTTGTTTATGGTTTCCTTTGCTGTGCAAAGGCTTTTGAGTTTAATGAAAATACATGTATTTGGAATGTGATTCTTGACCAATAGCATTCTTCCAAAAATTTGATTGTTTAAAAGTATATAAGATTGTAAAGATTTTATAAGTATCTTTATTGTCATTTAATTATTTCAATACTTTGAAGCTTTAGATTTATTTTTGGAGCCAACTAATGTCAAATGGATCTGATGTTAAATTTTAAAGTATTATTTAATGTCATATGATGGTTTCCAGTAACTCTATTATGTCAGATTTAAATACAGTACTCTGGTCTGGAAATGTATATTTGAACCATTCTTCCAAATTACTGGAAACTCTACCAATTGTCCCATCTTTGCTCTAGAGTCCTATTCAGGGCAAGGTAAAACATTGAGTATAATCTGCACATTCTATCACATCTGGAGTAACTTTTTTTGATGATAGAGAACAGTCCTTAGTTTCTTGGGATACAGACCTAGAAAACAGTAAAATAATGATTTAAGCTTATTCAATCAATCAAGAACTTTATTACCCAGTCTATATCTTCTTGAAAGGCCATTTCACCTCTTCTCTACCTTATACTTTTCTACTCACCATTCAGGACTCAATTCAAATCTCACAACATTCATTCATCCAGTCATTCAATAAATATTTCTTAGGTTTCTACTATGTGTCAGGTATTGTGTTATGTGCATATTGTGCAAAATTAGGAATAGTTTCTGTAGTCATAGAGTTTAAAGTTTATCAGAGGGACCTGAAGAGACAATCACATAACTACCCATAAAATACAAAATAACTGTGACTAGTGCTATTTAAGAAAGTAACATGGTACTCTGAGAGCTTAGAAATGAGTTATTTGACTTGAGAATTATGCCTCATTTCTTTTTAAGCAGTGTGAGTCACTACCTTCTCTGTGCTCTACTCATTTTCCTGTGCTCCCACAGTATTTGGTATATGTATTTCTATTATAGCACTTAATCACATTACACTGCAAGCATTTATTCATATTGCTATATCTCTTATAAGACTGTAAGCTCAGGATTTGAAGATAGACATGGGTTAAAATTCTGTTTCTGCCATTTGGAAGCTATGACCTTGGGAAAATTACTTAACTTCTCTGAACTGCAGTTTACACAACTGTAAAATGAGGATGATGATACATTCTTTGAAGTGTAAGAATAAGTCATATTATGCAAACCAGCTAGCACAGAACTGGGAATAAATTATCTTCCTTAATGGTCAGAGTCCTTTCACATTTATTTTTATTCCTTAAACAATATCTAATCCATCATAGCTGTCCAATACATGATGCTGAATGAATTTTCAATACAGAACAGAACATCTCCACTTCTAGATAGAAAGTATTTCCGGAGACCATACACTAAAGTACATTGTAAAATTGAGAATGCACATGAAATGCATCTTGATGTTTCAGAGCTGTTAACTCTATTTTAACACTAGAGGATATTGTTGAATACATTGGTAAACATTTTTATAAGAGGCTGACCTTTCTTGAGCAGCCCCAAATTAGAGGAGTGGAAAGGTTCAAAAGGGAGAAAATTGTTGGCTACTTTTATTAACAAACAATTTTCCAATTTTGTTCCAGGCAAGAGAAATGTAAGACATGATTTCTTCAGTTAAGAAGCTTACAATCTAGTTGAGAAGACTGACTCATGAAACTATAATAACAATTAAGAGCAAAATTGTGTGGTGCTGGTTCTAAGTTCAGTAGGAGTCTGGGAAAGAGAGAAATCACTGTAAGCTGCAGAATGTCAGGAAAAGCTACTAAGTTAAAGCTTCAAATGAAAAGGTGATATTTTCAGACCTAAGAATACAAGTGAAGAAAAAAAGAGATTATTTTTAACATCTTGATTGTACCATTGTTCTTTTCTTTAGAATTCCATACTTGAAAAAAGAAATAGACTTAATACCTCAGACATTTAAAACAAAATATTCCCTCTCATAGTTGACACAATATGTTTCTTCACATGAAACCTGTTATAAAACATTTCTAATCCATAATGTGAAAAGAGAAAATAATATTATGTGTAGCATATAATAATAATAATAATCCCCATGTAAATACTTCACTATTACATTATATTCTTAAACATGATATTAGTTAAAATTTTAAAACCTTACTTGCAGCTACATACCTCTTTGATTATGAGAAAAACCTAATTTCAATAACAGAACTATTTGTGTTAAAATGGATGCACATTAAAAATATTAACTTGTACTACCAAATTTCAGGTTTTATTTTAAAGACAAATGTTGACCTTTATTGTAAATCAAACTTTTATTTATTTTAAATTTCTAACATCTTTTCACTTTTTTTTGTTTCTTACAAATTTTCTACTTTTCACCAGTGTATTTTGAGGGAAGCAATGAGCACAGCACGGTATAAGGAAAAATAAGTTTCAGAAAATTGACACTCCCTTTGTATGGCTGAGTATGCATTTGTGCAGACAAGATTGAGGTAAACTTAGAGTATGATAGTTTCAATCTTTGACAGAAACTACTATAATATTACCTATAAACATATCCTGCAAGACTATGAATATGCATCATCTTTCCCATGTTATGTATCATCAGTCTTGTTATGAGGCGCTCCATAATATAAAAAGAACAAACCAAACCCCCCAAAACATACATTATTCTAGAACAGATAAGCAAAATGTTGACACATTTTAGAAAACAGCCATGGAATAAAGAAATAAGTGATTCAATTAAGAAAATATTTAATTATTCTTGAGGAATAGAGTATGAATTCTTCCTGAATTTAAATTGTGGATGGATAGAGTTACTTTATAGGACAATAACAGAATGCAACTATATATAAGAGCTCCAAATCCTTTGTTTTATATTAACGTTTAATGGAAGGGAATGGATGACTGGGCAATCCAAAGCACGAAGTAATTTAACCATCATTCAAATATTTTTTTATTATGTTAGGGTTTTTTAATTACTGAAGTATAGTAAATTTATAATATTATATTAGTTTCAGGTACACAGTGTAATGAGTCAGTATTATTACAGATTTTACTCTATTAAAAGTTATTACACGATAATGGCTATAATTCCTTGTGCTATATAATACATCCTTGTTGCTTATCTATTTTATACATAATAGTTTGTATCTCTTAATCCTATATCCCTAACTTCCCCCTACCCCTTTCCTCTCCCCTCTGGTAACCACTAGTTTGTTTTCCATATCTATGAGTCTGTTTCTGTTTTGCATATACATTCATTTGTATTATATTTAGACTCTGCATATGTCATATCATATAGTATTTATCTTTCTCTACCTGACTTATTTTTCTACATAATATTCTCTAGTTACATCCATATTGCTGTAAAATACATAAACAGCTCAAACAACTCAATATCAAAATAAAATTGAACAATCAAAAAATGGCCAGAACACCTGAATAGACATTTTTCCAAAGAAGACATACAAATGGCTAACAGGCACAGAAAAGATGTTCAACATCGTTAATTATTAGGGAAATGCAAATCAAAACCAAAATGAGATATCACCTCACACCTGTCAGAATGGCTATCATCAAAAAGTCTACAAGTTACAAATGTTGGAGAGGATGTGGAGAAAAGGGAACCTGTACACTGCTGGTAGAAATGTAAAATGGTGTAGCCACTATGGAAAGCAGTATGGAATTTCCTCAAAAAACTAAAAAAAAATTACCATATGATACAGCAATTCCACTCCTGGGTATGTATCTGGAAAAAACAAAAACACTAATTCAAAAAGATAAATACACCCCAATGTTCATAGCAACATTATTTACATTAGCCAACATATGGAAGCAACCTAAGTGTCCATCAACAGATGAGTGGATAAAGATGTGATATATATATATATATATATATATATATAGTGGATATATAATATTCCATTATATATATATAGTGGAATATTACTCAGCCTTAAAAAATAATGAAATTCTGTCTTCATTCCAATTTGCATTAACACTATTTCATATGCACATTTCTTTTCTGAGTAGATGGGTTCCTTCAGCATTGGAAGTGAATATGTGCTTTTGTGAGAAATCATATTTGATACGCTTTAAGGTTAATCATTAATAAATAATTTATTTTATAAACTAAAAATTATTTTCTTTTAAAATTCAAGGAGACACAGTTATATAAAACCTTTCTATATGAAGAGCAATGTTGTATGTGAGGAGATGAAGACGATATAGTCCCTGCTCACCAGTTAACAAGATAGTGAAAAAGAAATGCATACAAACTATCATAATACCAAGTAGATGGTGACAAGTGCTATAGTTACGAATGCAAAAACACTTTTCATAATACTTTCTTATATAGGATCCACAATAAACTATTCAAATGTAGTTCTATAAAGATGTTTATGAAGAATTTAACTATGTTGGTCTGGATAAGTAGATTTCTGGGCCTCTAACTTAGTATAAGGATATAGCTTATAAATCTTAAATGACAATCTTTAATATATCCCTTACACTATCTCAAATATCAAAAGCCTCAAGTAGGATTTGGAAGAAACTAGACTGTTATTAATTTCACTATGTTAATGACTGAAAGGAACTTCTTAAACTACCAATCACATTATCAGAGGTACATAGTGTTGTGAGAGCATAAATAGGAAAGAAACAAAATATAAGACAGAGCTTCTCTGGTGAAAGGTTTGGGAACACTTCACAGTGGATGTGCTGTTATTTAAATTTGCTGCATAGTGTGATAAAACTTGAGTGTAAGATATGTGGGAGTTCAGAGAAAAGATTATAGAGAGGGGAAGCTAGAAGGTAGGTTAAGAACAGATTATGGAGGACTTTTAATACTGCTCTTCTATAAGAAGTTTGGGGGTTATGCTGTAGGTAATAAAGAAAGTTAAGTATCAGCACAGTAAAAATGGAGCCAGATTTTTTAGATTTTAGCCTTTTTCCTGAAGGCAATGTGAACACTATACTGAAGTGGAAATATATTAATGGTGTGGAAAACATTTGTGACCATTGTAACAGTTCAGGTGAGAAATTATGAGGTCTGAGACTATAATAATGTTAGCACACATTTAAGGAAAGAGACAGATATGAAAAAGATTGCAAAGGCAAATCAAAAATACTTAACTATTTAGATGTGAGGAGGTGAACACAGAGTATATGGTGACCCTATGGAAGACCTAAATAGACATTTTTCCAAAGAAGACATACAGATGGCCAAAAAGCACATGAAAATATGCTCAACATCACTAATTATTAGAGAAATGCAAATCAAAACTACAATGAGGCATCACCTCACACCAGTCAGAATGGCCATCATCAAAAAATCTACAAACAACGAATACTGGAGAAGGAGTGGAGTAAAGGGAACCCTCCTACACTCTTGGTGGGAATGTAACTTGATACAGTCACTATGGAGAACAGTATGGAGGTTCCTTAACTAAAAATAGAACTACCATTGACCCATCAATCTCACTCCTGGGCATATACCCTGAGAAAACCATAATTCCAAAAGATACATGAACCCCATTGTTCATTACAGCACTATTCACAGTAGCCAGGACATGGAAGCAACCTAAATGTCTATCAACAGAGGAGTGGATAAAAAAGATGTGGTACATATATACAATGGAATATTACTCAGCTATATAAAGGAATGAAATTGTGTCATTTACAGCAACATGGATGGACCTAGAGATTGTCATACTGAGTGAAGTAAGTCAGACAAAGAAAGACAAATATCATATGATATCACTTATATGTGGAATCTAATGAAAGGGTACAAATGAACTTTTCTACAAAACAGAAATAGAGTTACAGATGTAGAAAATAAACTTATGGTTACCAGGGTGTAAGGTGGGGAGGGACAAATTGGGAGATTGGGATTGACATAATCACACTACTATATGTAAAATAGATAACTAATAAGGACCTGCTGTATAGCACAGGGGACTGTACTCAATACTCTGTAATGGTGTATATGGGAGAAGAATCTAAAAAAGAGTGGATATATGTATACATATAACTGATTCACTTTGCTGTACACCTGAAACTAACACAACATTGTAAATCAACTATACTCCAATAAAGATGTTTAAAAATATGTAAATGAATAAATATAATGTGACAGAAAAAAACAAAAAAGAATAAAGTGTATATGGTAACTCTAGATTCTTGTGAAGATGGCAATGCTATTAATAGAGTTGGGGATACAAAAAGATAAATAAATATAAATTCTATTTAAAAAAATATTGAAGCACAGTTGATTTACATTGTTGTGTTAATTACTACCATAAAGCAAATTGATTCAGTAATACACATATATACATTCTTTTTTTAAGTATTATTTTCCATTATGGTTTATCATAGGATGTTGAATATGGTTCTCTGAACTATACAGTAGGACCTTGTTGTTTATCCATTCTATATATGAAAGCTTACATCTACTAACCCCAATTCCGTTTTGGTTTTTATGTTTGTTTGTTTTTTGTTTTATTTGCGGTACGCAGGCCTCTCACTGTTGTGGCCTCTCCCATTGCGAGGCACAGGCTCCGGACGCGCAGGCTCAGTGGCCATGGCTCACGGGCCCAGCTGCTCCACGGCATGTGGGATCTTCCCAGACCGGGGCACGAACCTGTGTCCCCTGCATTGGCAGGCAGACTCTCAACCACTGTGCCACCAGGGAAGCCCCTAATTCCATTTTTTGATGGGTTAATTTTAACATAGCAATAGATAATCAGAAGGCATTTGGAAATATGAATCTGTAGATCAAAATAAGAAGTTACAGGGTAAGAGAAGGAACACATGATTATTACCAACAATAATGGTAGTAAGTGTTCTTTTGGAAAAATGTCATACTACTCTCAGTGGACATTTTCTTTAGGATATTTTTAGTAGACTGGAGGAGGGTAGAGATAACTTTTTTAGTAACATGATTGCTTCTATGATGCCAAAGTAGAGTATGCTATTTCTAAGACGTATGCAGGGCTTCATACTTTTCATCCAAATATCAATCATTTACAAATAATAATATTTGTAATGCTATAGAAAATCTAGTTCTAGTCTTAATTTGTGGTGTTTGCTCTTTGAGGAAGAAGAAAGAGTAAGAATATATATTTGTAAAATAATTTAATATCCTTTTGGCACACGGATCACAAGAAACAATAGTCACCATCTCTAACAGGTATCCATCAGTAATATTTAGAGCAGGGGGTGACTTAAATTTTCTTACCTGAGAAAAATAAATCTGAAGCCTTTACAGTAAGTCAATGTTTCTTAATACTGAATTAGATACTAGATTAACAGGGTAAAAGCATATCCTGTGTAATAAAAAGTGGATATGTAACTCTTTCATGGAAGATATTTTTAGGACAGTTCATTGAACTGCATTTTTTATTATATAAGTTTCAGGTGTACACATTATAATTTATCTGTACACACTACAAAGTGATCAGCACTGCAAGTCTAGTTGCCATCTGTCACCATACTCTTGACCCCCTTCACCCGTTTGGCCACCCACCAACTCCCTTCCCCTCTGGTAACCACTAATCTGTTCACTGTATCTATGCATTTGTTTTATTTTGTTTGTTCCTTTCTTTCTTCCTTTTTTAGATTTCACATATAAGTGAAATCATACAGTAATTTGTCTTTATCCATGTGACTTATTTCACTTAGCATAATATCTTCAATGTCCATCCATGTTGTTGCAAATGGCTGGAGTTCATTATTTTTTATGGATGAGTAATATTTCATTTTATATATACATGCCACATTTTCTTTATGTATTCATCCATCGATGGATACTTATGTTGTTTCCATATCTTGGCTATAAATTAATGCTGTAATGAGCATAGGGGTGCATATATCTTTTGAAATTATTGCTTCTATGTTTTTCAAATAAATACCCAGAAGTGGAAAACCTGGGTCATATGCAAGAGTTCCCTTTTCTTCATATCCTCTCCAACATTTTTTATTTCGTGTCTTTTTGATAATAGTCATTCTAACAGGTGTGAGGTGATATCTCGTTTTGGTTTTGATTTGCATTTCCCTAATAATTAGTGATGTTAAACATCTTTTCATGTACCTGTTGGCCATCTGTATGTCTCTTTGGAAAAGTGTCTATTCAGATCTTCTGCCCATTTTTTAATTAGGTTGTTTGGTTTTCTTTTTTGTTGAGTGTTTTGAGTTTTTTATGTATTTTGAATATTAACTCTTTATCAGATATATGATTTGCAAATATCTACTGTCACTCAGGAGGTTACCTTTTCATTTTGATGATGGTTTCCTTTGCTGTGAAGAAGCTATTTAATTTGATGTAGTTCCATTTGTTTATTTTTGCTTATGCTTCCCTTGTCTTTGGAGTCAGATCCATAAAAGCATTGCTAAGACTAATGCCAATTAACTTACTGCCTTTGTTTTCTTCTAGGAATTTTATGGTTTCATGTCTTACATTCAAGTCTTTGATCCATTTTGAGTTAATTTTTGTATATGGCATAAGATAGTGGTCTGGGTTCATTCCTTTGCATGTGGCTATCCAGTTTTCCCAGCACAATTTATTGAAGAAACTGTCCTTTCTCCATTGTATGTTCTTCACTCCTTTGTGATAAATTGATTGTCCATATATGTGTGGGCTTATTTCTGGACTCTTACTTCTCTTCCATTGATCTCCATGTCTATTTTTGTGCCAGTACCATACTGTTTTGATTGCTATGGCTTCATAGTATAGGTTGAAGTCAGGGAGTGTGATACCTCCAGCTTTGTTCTTCTTTCTCAAAGTTGTTTTGACTATTTGGCTGAAATGCCTTTTAATTGATCTCACCTGAATCACATAATTGAATGCTTAACTCCAAATTGTTTTTACATGTAAATTTCTCTTTTACTTAAAAGTAGATTTTCCTCTTACTTCTGAGTCTATCCTCTGAACTGAATTTTCAGAAGTGTCCAGGGATTAAATGTAAAGCTCTAGAGTGTTTAAGTTAAATAAAATTGCCTGCAGGATTTTGCTGGTTGTTGTAGGTGTAATGAAACACTTCTTTGGCTTTTTAAGGGTCAGGGAGAAAATTAGTAAAGAAAGGTGTTAGTAACTTAGAAAAGCCTCACTGTCTTTTATATAGGAAGTTAAGTCTGGGTCTGTTGCCTCCATGTGCAAGTGAGAACATAAGAAAAAGTGTCATGCTGCTCTGAAGACAGGGGAGTATTGGAAACTGAATTTTCTTCTGCAGTCCTTTGCTCTGCAATACCACTGCAATAAGTTCTGTGATGATAGCAACCTTATTGTGAGCCAGCCCAGAAAAATCATCATAGTGAAGTTGGGGCTATATGATTCTCTGACCCTAGCTCTAGGCATCTTAGACAAAAAAGCATCATTACCCAGAATGAAAATTTCTTATTTGAAGACCCAATTTCTTATGAACTCTGTGATTACATCAAACTACAAAACGGCCAAGAGAAATTTCACGTGTCATTGGGCTACATAACGTATGAATTAATACATTTTTCTAACATTATCTCCTCAAAAACAGAGGCTTTTTAAATGTGTACATATAAGATATTGGAAAGCTTGCTAGTAGATGGCATATCATTTCATTACATATACAGTAAAATATCACTTCTCTACAAAGGTGAAATCAGCAAAAAAATCTGAAGTCAAAAATATACCTTTAAAATTGAGAGCTCTATGTTAAGATTGATTGTGTGAGGTATGTTTTGAGGATGTGTTTACTGAATCCACTAAAAATTTAAAAATGCAATTTTGGTAATTTATCAAATTAAAGTATGGAAACTATACCTACAACTATAAACCTATAAATGGCCTGAAACTTGGTCTCCTACAAATACTTATTTGAACTGTCTTCCCTTTCTGGTACTGATGAGGCAAAAATAAATGAATCTGAGTCAAACCACTTGGTTTCCAGCCTGGACTATGTCACTTATTAGCTATCTGACCTTAAGCAAGTCAGTTAACATCTCTGAAAATCACTTTTACCCTATGTATAATAGGAATGTAATACTCACTTCACAGAGCTATTGGAAGACAAAAAGAAAACTATAAAACCAAAAGAAAATTCTAAATCTAAACAGTAGATTTTAAAGAGTGTTTTCTTAACAATGTATGGAGAAAAGATGGCAAATTATTCAAGAAATGGTGTTGACAATTATTTGAAAAAATGGTTTTAATTCTTATATCATACACCAAAAATAAACTTTAAATAAATTTAAGAGCTAAATATAAACTTTGAAACTATAAAATATCAAAAATAAATGAATAGCACATTATCTGAGCTATAACAATAAAGATATTTCTGTGTCTTTAGGCAAAAAAATGGGACATGATTAATGGCTTTGGTAACACCATGAACAAAAACAAATAATAGACTGGAAAAAAGTATTTGCAACATGTATTATAGGCAAAGAGTTAATGTCCATAAGGCAGAGTTCTTATAAGCCAATTAAGTAGAGATTAACATTTGATTTTGTTTCCATTTCCTTAGCTTTATTTTTTCTATTAATATATATATATATATTTGTTTTTCTTCCAGTTTTATTGAGATATAGTTGACATACAGCACTGTGTAAGCTTAAGGTGTACGACATAATGATTTGACTTACATCATGAAATGACTACCACAATAAGTTTACTGAACACCCACCATTTCATATAGATACAAAATTAAAGAAATAGAAAAAAAATATTTTTCCTTGTGATGAGAACTCTTAGAATTTACTATCTTAAAATCGTTCATGTATAACATACAGCAATGTTAATTATATTTATTATGTTTTATATTACATCACTAGTACTTATTTATCTTATAACTGGAAGTTTTTAATTTTTGACTATCTTCACCCAATTTTCCCTCCCCACCCCCCAACTCTGATAACCACAAATATGATCTCTTTTTCTATGAGTTTATTTGTTTGCTTGTTTCCTTTTGAAATATAATTGACCTACAACACTGTGTTAGTTCCTGGTACACGACATAGTGATTCAATACTTCTATACATTTCAAAATGAGCACCATAATAAGTCTAGTTACAATCTGTCACTATATAAGATATTATATAATTATTGACTATCTTCCTCACACTGTACATTTCATACCCGTGACTCATTTGTTTTACAACTGAAAGTTTATACCTCTTAATCTCCCTCAACTATTTCTCTCCTACTCCCACTCAACTAACACTTGATTTTGAAAAATGAGCTAAGATCATAAATAAGCAATTCACAGATTAATTTTTTAAAAATTACAGTAATCTAAGAAATGAAAGATAAAATGAAATTTCATTTTTTCCTTATAGGTTTGGCAATTTATAATAATAATATTCAGAGTCAGAAAAGGTAAAATGAAAGGTCTGCTGCTGGTGGTATTGTAAACTGGTAAAATTTTTTGAAGCAAAATTTGGCAGTATGTATGCAGAGTTTTTAAAATGTGCATAATCCTTGACCCAGCACTTGAAATAATTTATGCATAAAGGTATTCATTTCAGAATTATAATATCACTAAACTGAAGATAACCAACATGTCCAGAAATGGGGATTGATTAAATCATGGTAGGCTATATAATTTAATGATATGCTGTTATTAAAATTCATGTTAATGAAAATTTCACTTCATGTTGAGCAATAAATTATAAAATAGGATTTCAATATTATTTGAATTTGGTTTATAAAAATATGAATTCACATACACACACACATACTTGAAAGATATACACCAAAACTTTACTATTTTTTTGCTTTGTGTTATTTTTTATTTTGTAAGTTTTCTAAAATGAAGATGTGTTAACCCAAAAAAGTATATATTTTTAAAGCCCTGTAATTTTGAATCAAAATATACATAATTAAATGAAAATATTATATAAGAATCCCTAGAATAATCCATATGAAACATTTAGCACATAGTAAGTACTGTGTAAATATTCTTTATTACTGTTGTTGCTATTATTATCATTGATACTCAGCAGAAATATTTAAAGTTCCTTTTCTGTACTTGCAACATGTCAGTTCAATGATTTAAACAGTTTGTGCTGAAAGGATAGTTAAAGATATTCTAGCTCAACTCCCTTATTTTATCAGTGAGATGTGAAACATTGATATGACTTGTTTAAAGGAGTATGGTTTATGGAAACCTGGGATCCAAATCCAACATTCTTCATATGATCCACATACGTGTTGCTATATTGGGATGGCATTGGTTTTAGGTCTCACTGAGGGAACTGTTAAAACAGGACATGGCCCTAATTACTTAGCAAGTTCTGGGATCCTGAAAACCCTCCATGCTCCAAGGGCATACAAGTTGTCAATTTTTTAAATGTCCAGAAACTTAGCCTCAAATCACATGATGAAACACTGTGGTCTGAGCTTCATTGGAACATCAATATGAAGCTGAAGGTTTTGAACCTTTGAGCACCAGGGCTTTTTCATAATAACTCTAAACAATGAAAAATGAATTAATTAAGTAGTTAGCATCAGAGAAATATTGATTTATTTATTCAACAAATTTTTATTAAGTGGCTACTGTACGCTAAGCAATGTATGAAGCACTGGGGAAATGAATGGTGAACACAATTCTTCTGGTGTCTGTGCTCATGTAGATTTCAGTCCAGGATACAAAAACAGCCTTCAGTTTAATCTAGAACACAATTTAGGAAACAACAAAACTTCTGTTTCTGCTAAACCTTTCAAACAATGTACTTAGTTGTGATGTCACCACCCAACTCTACTGAGTTTGATATCTCTATAAATTTGATTTTGGCTGGAGTTTTTTCTATTCCTGCTTACTTGACATGGTGGTAGGGGATGTAGCCCCTACCTCCTAGTGGTAGGGCATTTAACCCTAGACATTACTTTCTGTCCCATAACAGAGCTTTATAATAGTGATCTGTATTTGTAAATTTGGCACTCCTGACTCTTTCTTAGGTATTCAAGCTATTGAGCTTGAATGAACAAACTTTGAAAAAGTTTTCAAATTCATTCTCTGCCTACAAATCAGTATATTGAAGGTAAATAACTAGGTATCTTTTACTGTATCATATAATAATTCTATTTTTAATTTTTTGAGGAACCTCCATACTGTTTTCCACAGTAGCTGCACACCAACTTACATCCACACCAACAGTGTATAAGGTTCCAATTTCTCCTAATCTTGCCATCACTGGTTATCTTTAGGCTTTTTTTTTTTTATAATAGCCATTCTAACAGATGTGAGGTGATAGCTCATTGTGGTTTCGACTTGCATTTCCCTGATGATTAATTATATTGAACATATTTTTATTTATCTGTTGGCCATTTGCATGTCTTCTTTAGAGAAATGTCTATTCAAATCTTTACTCATTTTTTAATTGGGTAATTTGAAGTTTTCTCCTTTCTTTTTTTTTTTCTCTTTTGCTGTTGAGTTGTAGGGGCTCCTTATATATTTTAGATGTTAACCCCTTATCAGATATATGCTACACATGTTTTCTCCAATTCCAGAGGTTGCCTTTTCATTCTGCTGATTACTTCCTTGACCATGCAGAAGTTTTTAAGTTTGGTTTAGTCCCACTTGTCTACTTTTGCTGTTGTTGCTTGTACTTTTAGTGTTGTATCCAAGAAATCATTGCCTAGAACCATATCATGAAGCTTTTCCCTTATGTTTTTTTTTCCTAGGAGTTTCACAATTTCATGTTTTAGTTTAACTCTTTAATCCATTTTTAGATAATTTTTGTTTGGTTTTCCCAAAATATGATACAGCAGTCCCACTTCTGGACATACATCCAAAAGTATTGAAATCAGGATCTCAAGATATATTTGCATTCTCATATTCATTGAAGCATTATTCACAATAACCAAGCTATGGATGCAACCTAAATGTCCATAGAAGGATGAATTGATAAAGAAAATGTAGTATATACATACAATGTAATATTATTAAAAGGAGGTAAATCCTGCCATATGTGACCTGGATGAACATGGAGCACATTATACTAAATAAAATAAGCCAGTCCACAGGACAAATACTGCATGAATCCATTATATGAGAATGATTATAAAATAGTTCAAATCAGAAACAGACAGTAGAATGGTAGTTGCCAGGGACTGAGGGGAGAGAAAAATGGGAGTTCCAGTTCTATGGGTATAAGATTCAGTTATATAAGGTGAACAAATTCTAGATATCCATTGTACAACATTGTGCCTATAGTTAGTGTTACTGTATTGTGTACTTCCAAATATAGATATGTTAAGTGCTCTTATCAGAATAAAATTTTAATTAGTAGCCTAGAATGTTTTTTATTTGGCAAGTTGTTAATTATAAACAAAGGATAGAACGTGCCCTGAGGCCTCATCTCTTATTGTTAAGGTTGGCATCCGAGTGGTTTACAGATGAGTTTGAAATGTCAAAGGCCAGGAGAACTTAGCCAGAAATTATGGTTCAAGACCCTGAAGAGTTTAAATTAAGTAACTGCTGTGCTAGCAGATTCAAAAATAGTTTTTTGGACTAAAATATTTGAATTTGGATATAGCAAGTGATTAAACCTTTAGGATCTGCAGAATCTGTGAACAGTAACTGCCTATACACCCCAAGGATTTAGAGCTCTAAAGGGAGTGGCGTATTTCTTGATTTCTTTAAATGGGGTTCATGACAGATACCTCCCATTAGGTTTAACATATTGTTAATGGTCCAGGTGCTGGTATGAAACTGTCAAGGAAGTAGAAAATCAATTATCATGAAAACTTATTAGAGACATTTACAAGATCCAGAAACTGGTTCAGCTTTACTTGTAATGACTGAATTTGCTATGAGAGCTGTGAGAGTTGGAAGGATTTTGATACATATAGATATAGAGATATAGATATAGATTATTTTTCCTGTCAGATAATTATATTTGAGTATCTGAAGACTAGTCATATTAGAGAAGGTATTTCCAGAACCCAAATCTTCATATACCACTTTTTCAACAATTCATTTTTTATTTCTTTAAATAGTAAAATACTTCAGACTCATAAAATGTATAGATAATAATAACAACCTTGTTCAGACTCTTAAATCTATCATTTATACAATTGAAATTTCTTACCCCTATGTCATTATCCTCGTCCCCTCATTGTCACATATTGCCAAATATTAAACATTTCTATTATTTTGCACTCCTACAGTTGTATGAGTTCTTGTTGCCTCACATTCTTCCCATCATTTGTTATTATCAGACTTCTAATTTTTGCCAATATTATTGGTGTGACCTTGTGTTTCATTGTCAGTTTAGCGTGCATTTCCTTAATCTTTAGAGAGATTGCAATATGTTTATTGGACATTCATGTTTACCCTTCTATGAAAAGTCTATTAATGTCTTCTGATTGTTTGTATTGGGTTTTATTCCACATTGAGTTGTAGGACTTTTATGTATAACAAGTATCTGTAAGTAATAGATAATTACATATATGTTCTCTCAGCCTACATTTTTTCCAGTCACTTATGATATCTTTCTATGCAGTTAAGATTTTTTGAGGAAAAAATGGAGGAAATATATTAAAGTTCTTAGTATAGTACATGACAGAGCATATGCTCAGTGATTACTAATTACAATTATCATGATTTATTTTTCATGGCAGCAAATATACAGAACATAAAATTAATCATTTTAGTCATTTTTAGATTTTACATGTACACGTCAGTGGCATTAAGTACATTCACAAAGTTGTGCAACCATCACAACTATCCAGGACTTTTTCCTCATCCCCAAAATAAACTCTGTACTCATTAAACAATAACTCCTTATTCTTGCTCACCCCTAAGTCCCTGGTAACTTTTATTATAATTTCTATCTCTATGAATTTGCCTACTCTAGGAACCACATATAAAAACATCATATAATATTTGTCATAGCATAATATCCTCAAGGTTCATCCATGTTTTAGCATGTGTCAGAATTTCCTTCCTTTTTAAGGCTGAGTAATATTCCCTGGTGTATGTGTATACACACAAATATATGTATATACATGTATATGAATATACATAGTATATATATTACAGTTTTTATTCATTTATCCTTCGATAGACATTGGGTTGGCTTTTGGCTGGACTTTTGGCTATCATGAATAATGCTGCTGTGAACATTGGTGTGCAATGATCTGTCTGAGTCCTGCTTTCAATATTTTTTTGGTATATATCTTGAAGTGAAATTACTGGAACATATGTTAATTCTATTTTTAACTTTTTGAGAAACCACCATACTGATTTCCACAGCTGGTACAACATTTTACATTCCCTCCAGCAATGCACAAAATTTCCAATTTCTTCATATCCTCACAAACACTTATTTCTCTAATGGGTTTGAAGTGGTATCTCATCGTGATTTTTCAATTGTATTTCCTTAATGACTAATGATGCTTAGCATCTTTTCATTTGCTTATTGGCTATTTGTGTATCTTCTCTGGAGAAATGTTTATTCAAGTCCAATGTTTTCTTTAGCTCTTATGTTTAGATCTTTGATCCACTTTGAGTTAATTTTTGTACATGTTGTAAGAGTCAAAATTCATTCTTTGGCATGTGGATATCCAGTTTTCCCAGAATCATTTGTTGAAAAGACTGTCCTTTCCCCATTGAATGGTCTTGGCACACTTGTCAAAAATTATATAACCATATATGTAAGGGATTCTATCTGGGGTCTCTATTCTATTCCATTGGTTTACATGTCTGTTTTTATATAAGTACCACACTGTTCTGACTACTGTAGCTTTGCAGTTATTTTTGAAATCAGGAAATGTGAGGCCACCAACTTCGTTATTCTGTTTCAAGATTGTTTGGTTATTCTGGGTCTATTGAGATTCCATCAACCTGTTAGGATAGGTTTTTCTATTTCTGCAAAAAAATGTCATTAGTGTTTTGATAGGGATTGCATTGAACCTGTAGATCACTTTGGGTAGTATAGTCTTCTTAACTAAGTCTTCCAGTCCATGAAAATGGGATTTTGTCCATTTATTTATATCTTCTTTATTTCAGTAATATCTTAAAATCTTTAGTATTCAAGTCTTTTGCCTTCTTGGTTAAATTTTTTGCTAAGTATTTATTCTTTTTGAATCTATTGTAAATTGAATTATTTTCTTATTTTCCTTTATGAACTGTTCATTGTTAGTGTATAGAAATACAATAGATTTTTGTGTTGATTTTGTATCTTGCAACTGTACTGAATTCACTTATCAGCTCTAAAAATTCTTTGTGAAATCTTTAGGGTTTTCTACATTGTCTATAAACAAAAATAATTTTACTTCTTTCAAATGTGGATGACTTTTATGCATTTTCTTGCCTTAATTCTCTAGATAAAATTTCTAATACTGTATTGAAGAGAAGTGGCATAAGCAGGCAGCTTTGTCTTGTTCCTGATCTTGTGGGAAAGCTTTCAGTCTTTTACCACTGCCTATGATATTAGCTGTGGATTTTTCATATATGGTCTGTATTTTCTTGAAGAATTTTATTACTATTCCTAGTCTATTATTTTTATCAATCAATGGTGCTCCATTTAGTCAAATAATTTTTCTGCATCAATTAAGATGACCACTTGTTTTTCATTCCTTCATTTTATTAATGTGGTATATTCCATTGATTGATTGTTATATGTTTAACCATCCTTGCATTCCAAGAATAAATCTCACCTGGTCATGGTGTATAATCATTTTAATATGCTGCCAAATTTGGTTTGCCAGTATTTTGTTGATACATTTTGCATCAGTATTCATAAGGGATATTGGTCTGTAGTTTTCTTTTCTTGTAGTGTCTTTGTCTGGCTTAGCTAGCAGACTTTACAGAATGATTTAGGAAGTGTTCCCTTCTCTCCAATATTTTGGAAGAATTTGAGAAGGACTGGTGGTAATTCTTAAATATTTGGCAGATTTCACCAAATATGCCATCTGGTCCTGAGCTTTCCTTTATTGGGAAGTGTTTGATTACTGATTCAACCTCCTTAGTAGTTATAAGTTTATTCGGATTTTTTTTCTTCATGAATCATTTTTGGTAGATTGTTTGTTTCTAGGAATTTGTCCATGTCATCTAAATTATCCAATTTGTTGGTGTAGAAATGTTCATAATAATCTCTTATAAAAAATAATAATAATCTCTTATAATCCTTTTTTACTTCTGTAAACTCAGCAGTAATGTCCTCACTTTCATTTTTGATTTCATAATTTGAGTCATCTCTCCCTCTCTCTCTTACCCTCTCTCTCTGTCTCTCCCCCTTTCTCTTTTGGCTAGCCAATGTAGCTAAATATTTGTCAGTTTTGTTGATCTTCTCAAAGTTCATCTTTTCTAGTTCCTGACGGTGTAGAGTTAGGTTATTCATTGGCGATCTTTCTTCTCTTTCACTATATGCATTTAGACGTATAAGTTTTCCTTTAAGCCTTGTTTTCACTGCATCCTATAAATTTTGTTTTTTATTTAAGAAGTTCCTCCCTACCTTGACATCATGAAGAGCTTGTACTGTCTTTGAAAAGCTTTATGATTTTGCAATTCATAGTTGGATTTATTGGTTTGATATGAGGCAGAGTTTGACTTACTTTTTTCAACATGGATACCTTGTACCTCAGACCATTTATTGAAAAGTTATTAATTCCCCACTAATCTTTAATGCCAGCTCTGTCATATATGCAATGTCTTTATATTCATGAAACTTTTTCTGGTCTGTTTTCTGTTCCACTGGTTTATGTGTCCTTTCCAGAATCAGGACCATACTATCTTAATTACTGTAAAATTTAACATAATTCTTGATAACTGGTAGAACAATTTCTCCCACATTCTTCTTCAAGAGTGTATTGGCTGTTCTTGGCCATTTCTACATACATGTACATATCAGAATCAGCTTTTCAAGTTCTTTTTAAAAATTGCATTTTTTTTACACTGTAATTACATTGCATCTGTAGATCAGTTTGGGGAGAACTGACATCTTTACAATACTGAGTCTTCCAATCTTTAAATGTGCTATATCTCTTAAGGTGTTAGGTATTCTTTAATGTCTCTAAATAAAGTATAAAAAGTTTCTATGTGGAAGGATCTTGCATATATTAACTTATATTTATTCCTAGATATGTAAATACAGAAATAGATATTTTAATCTTATTTTAACTGCTTGGTGTTGGTACATTAAAGAACTACTGATTTTTATATGCAGGAACATGTTGAGGTCATTTGTTATTAAAAGAATAGACAGGGCTTCCCTGGTGGTGCAGTGGTTGAGAGTCCGCCCGCCAATGCAGGGGACATGGGTGCATGTCCCAGTTCGGGAAGATCCCACATGCCACGGAGTGGCTGGGCCCGTGAGCCATGGCTGCTGAGCCTGCGCGTCCGGAGCCTGTGCTCCGCAATGGGAGAGGCCACAACAGTGAGAGGCCCACGTACGGCAAAAAAAAAAGAATTGACAAATTCTTTTGACTTTCTGCATAGACAATTACATTATTTGTGAAAAATGGCACTTTATTTTCTTCCTTCCCACTCCTTATACCTTTATTTCACAGTCTTGCTTTACTGTGCTGACTAGGACTTCTAGCAAACTGTTGAGTAGAAATGGTGATAGCAATTGTCCTTATTTTTTTTTTTTTTGCAATTATCCTTATTTTGTGTCCTGATATCAAAAGGCAAGTTCTTAATGTTTCATCATGAAATATGAAATCTTATATAGCTTTTGCTTTTTGATTTGGGGGCTACTTACCTAGAATGAGATTAAATTTGTTTCTATTTTTCCTCTACTACAAGTTTTGTTTGTATTTTAGTCATAAAAAGTTGTTGAATTTTATCAAACATTTTTAATCTACAGAGAAATTTTCATAAGTTTTCTCTTTCAATCTATTAAAGTGATGAATTATATTATTTGATTTCCTAATGTTAAATATACGTTACTTTTCAAGAAAAAGTTCAATGGTCATAGCATATTATCCTTTTTACACATTGTTGTACTCTATTAATATTTTGTATAGAATCTTTATATCTGTGTTCATTAGTAATGTTACGTTTAATTATTATTATTATTTTGCGGTATGCGGGCCTCTCACTCTTGTGGCCTCTCCCAGTGCAGAGCACAGGCTCTGGACGCACAGGCTCAGTGGCCATGGCTCATGGGCCCAGCCGCTCCACGGCATGTGGGATTTTCCCAGACGGGGGCACGAACCCGTGTCCCCTGCATCGACAGGTGGACTCTCAACCACTGTGCCACCAGGGAAGCCCTGTCTTTAATTATTTTTACTTGTACATTCCTTGATGGATTTTGGTGTCATGGATATTCTGTTTTCATAAAATGAGTTGGGGAGATTTCATTCTTTTACATGTTCTCTTGAAGAGTTTGCATACCAAAAATTGTTTTTTAAGAATATTTTTTTATTGGAGTAGGTTGCTTTACAATGTTGTGTTAGTGTCTACTGTACAGCAAAATGAATCAGCAATACATATACATATAGCTCTTCCCTTTTGGACTTCCTTCCCATTCAGGTCATTACAGTGCATTAAATAGAGTTCCCTGTGCTATACTATGTTCTCATTAGTTACCTATTTTATACATAGTATCAAGAGTGTATATGTGTCAATTCCCATCTCCCAATTCCTCCCAATCCCCTTTCCCCCTTGGTATCTATATATTTGTTCTCTATGTCTGTTTCTCTATTTCTGCTTTGCAAATAGAATCATCTATACCATTTTTCTAGATTTCACATATGTGTTAATATATGATGTTTTTGTCTTTCTGACTTACTTCACTCTTTATGACAGTCTCTAGGTCCATCCACGTCTCTACAAATGACAAATTTTGTTCTTTTTTATGGCTGAGTAATATTCCATTGTATATATATGTAACACATCTTCTTTATCCGTTCATCCGTTGATGGACATTTAGGTTGCTTCCATATCCTGGCTATTGTAAATAGTGCTGCTATGAACATTGGGGTGCATGTGTCTTTTTGAATTATGTTTTTCTCTGGGTATATGCCTAGTAATGGGATTGCTGGGTCATATGGTAGTTCTATTTTTAGTTTTTCAAGTAACCTCCATACTGTTTTCCATAGTGGCTGTATCAATTTACACTCCCACCAACAGTTCATGAGGGTTCCTTTTCTCCACACCCTCTCCAGTTTATTGTTTGTAGATTTTTTGATTATGGTCATAGTGACCAGTGTGAGGTGCTACCTCATTCTAGTTTTGATTTTCATTTCTCTAATGATTAGTGGTGTTGAGCATCCTTTCATATGTTTGTTGGCCATCTGTATGTCTTCTTTGGAGAAGTGTCTATAAAGGTCTTCTGCCAATTTTTTGATTGTGTTTTTTTTTTTTATATTGAACTGCATGAGCTGCTTGTATATTTTGGACATTAATCCTTTATCAGTTGCTTCATTTGCGAATATCTTCTCCCATTGTGAGAGTTGTCTTTTCGTCTCTTTTATGTTTTCCTTTGCCCTGCAAAAGCTTTTAAGTTTAATTAGGTCTCATTTGTTTATTTTTCGTTTTATTTTTATTACTCTAGGATGTGGGTCCAAAAAGATCTTCCTGTGATTTATATCAAAAACTGTTCTACCTATGTTTTCCTCTGTCTGATAGTGTCTGGCCTAACATTCAGGTCTTTAAGCCATTTTGAGTTTATTTTTGTGTATGGTGTTAGGGAGTGTTCTAATTTCATTCTTTTACATGTAGCTGTTCAGTTTTCCCAGCACCATTTATTGAGGAGACTGTCTTTTCTCCATTGTATATCCTTGCCTCCTTTGTCATAAATTAGTTGACCATAGGTGCATAGGTTTATCTCTGGGCTTTCTATCCGCTCCATTGATCTATATTTCTATTTGTGTGGTGTAAATCACTATCTAAGCTTAAATCTGGAATTTTCTTTGTAGAAAAAAAGTTTGACAACTTATTTAGTTTTATTAAAGGTTATAGCATTATTCAGGGTTTTTATTTCTGAGTCAGTTTTGAAAAAATTGTATTTTTAGGAGAATTTGTCCATTTTTTCTACATTTTCAAATTTATTGGCATAAAATTATTCACTATAGTCTCTTTGAAATATCTACAACATAATTGTAACTCCTTTTTTATTCCTAATCTTGGGTATATGTTCCCCTCCACATTTTCTTTCTCCCTTCTCCTTCCCCACCCCCCCGCCACAACTCTCTGTCTGTCTTAATAAGTATTGCCAGGGAACTGTCCCTATAAATTTTTAAGTGTTTGAAATTTGTGGCTATAACATGATTTGTTTCCGCAATTATTGCAGGAAACCATTGTATCAAAGTATTTGTCACTTAGTGGCATAAATCATTGTTTTCCCAAGCTCCAGTATCAGTTTTCTTACCATCCAGTACCCAGCCCCTTAGCTGAAGCCACATATTTTATTATTATATAGATTTCTGCATTTGCCAGAATTAGCTTCAAGGCCCAGTTCTGTAATTTTTTTAAAAAAATAATATGTTGTGTGTGTAAGAGTGTATATTCTGCGGTTGTTGGAAACATTTTGCCAAGTTTATTAATCATCTTATTCAAATCTTCTATGTTTACTGGTTTCTTCCTACTTCTTTTATAATGAGACGTCATTGTTTCCTTTTGTGTTTCTCTCAAGTTTTACTTTAAACATTTTACGGCTATGCTATTATATGCATATGTTTGCTTTCTCACATTATCATGGTGAATTGAAACTATCACCATGAAGTAATCTGCTTCTTCTTTTGTGATTTTATTTTATTTATTTTTTATTTTTTTGCAGTACACGGGCCTCTCACTGTTGCGGCCTCTCCCATTGCGGAGCACAGGCTCTGGACGTGCAGGCTTAGCGGTCATGGCTCACAGGCCTAGCTGCTCCGTGGCATGTGGGATCTTCCTGGACCGGGGCACGAACCCGTGTCCCCTGCATTGGCAGGAAGACTCTCAACCACTGTGCCACCAGGGAAGCCCTCTTTCATGATTTTTTAAAGCCTATTTTGACTGCCATAGATATATGCATTTTTTAACAAATAGATAAAACACAATAATTAAAAATAAATAGCTACATCACTTTTTAAAAATTAAAATTTTATGGTATATTTTTTCTATTTTTTTACTTCCAAACTTTTCTTAGCATTATGGATAACTCATAACCAATATCCCTTTAAATATTGCTTCTACCCCATCATTTCTCTTTCCTCCTTCTGGGACTCTAACTAACCACATGTTAGACGTTCTCATTCTATTTCTCATATCTCTTACTTCTTTTCCATATTTTCAATCATTTTATCTCTCTATGCTTCCATCATGGCTCATTTCTCTTGATTTATATCCCAGTTCATAAATTATCTCTTCAGTTATGTCCAATTTCCTATTAAAAGCCATGCATTTTACTTATTTAAAAATTTTTGCTATTGTATTTTTTACTTTTATAAGTTCCATCAAATCTGCTTTATCAAGTCTGCTGAGCCACGTTTTATAATTTCTTATTCCTTCCCAAATTGTTAATATATTCTCTTTTTAATTATTTAATACTAGTAACCATAGTTGTTTTAAAGGTATTTCTGATAATTTTATTATTTGAAGTCTTTTTGAATCTGCTATTTTTTCCACTAGTTTTCCTTTTGATATGTAGGTTCTTTATATATTTGAGTATCATTGCATGTTGCTTATTGTACCTTGAACAATTAACTGTGGAAATAACTTGAGACCTAGAATAAAAGTGACATTTTTCAGGGACAATTTGCATCTGCTTCTGGATGCCTAGGGACACTACAAGTCTGTTACCTTGTTAAACTAAATTCACAGCTTGAGGTTTTCTGGATGATACAAGTGATGGGTATTTGTGTCACAAAAATAGTATACTTATGTTTTACTTTTACCCTGAGTACCCTGAGGGTCTATATTTTGAGGACCCAGCTTCCAAAGTTCAAATTTATCTGGTTGGCCAAATGCTCTCAGGGGCAAAATAGCTTCTGTGCTCTTACCTCTCTGCATTTTTACTTTTCCTTCAAATTTTGCCTGGAAGTTCCAAACTATCTTATCATTTCTTTGTTGTTTCTAAAGATATTTTTTGAACAAATATTTTATCCAGTATCTTAATTTGTTTTCTCAGGAGGGTTTGGTGAGAATAACCTCACCTTTCATTACTGAAATGTAAGTCCTTCCCTTACTTTTTTGCAAGCTTGCCTATGCATTTAAAAGGATGTTGCTGTTTTTCCAACATTTCTAAGTGTACTATAGTAAGAGATTTTTCATGTTTCTGACCATAATGCTGGAAATAGTAGTCTCCCAGGTTTATATTAAGGAATATACACAGTAAAGTTACAATAAACTGAGCCAAACTATGTTTGAACCTCGAGGCCACTCTTGCTCCTTCAGCCCAATGCTCAGATTAAAGAGAAGTCTGAGTACCCACTCTGTGACTCCCTTTACCTAAGTCCTCTTCTGGAAGCAGAATTTTCTAAGCTGCTCACATCAGCTTTTCCCTTGGATTTACCCTGGTCCAGTGTTTTTCAGTCCTATCTAATCACATTAACCTTTCCACATTAATTTGGAAAGGAAAAGAGATATTGTACTAGTCTAGTATTATTTATATTCTCTTTATTTGATTTAATAAAAGCTCCTCCTCATGACACTGCATGTCTAATTTTATGTCTGTGAGAACTCCATTTTTTCTCAATCATTATCATTATTTCTCTTACTGGGAAGTATAATACAGAGGGTGAGTGGGTGATAGTAATGGTGGTAGTGGAGAGATTTAGGCTTTTAATTACTCTAAGGATAGTGTGTAACCAACATTAGTCTTGCCCTGTAGCTTGGAAATTTTACATCAACAGGCTTAACTACAGTTCAGATGGTATCCAAATTCGTGGTCCTTGGGGTATTTGTAGTATTTCAGCAATGGCATGTCTGACAGGAGCTTGTAGTCCCCCAACCCACCCAAGCTGTTCTTCTCTATGTAGCACTTCCCTGGACTAGGGATTTACCCTTTTTTTGTTTTTGATAGGGAGATAGGGTAGGCAAGGCATAATGAGCATATTATTACTTCAGATAAATTGTTCTTATTTCTATAAATTCCTTGACCACATGTTTGAAGTGCCTATAATATTCTTTTTCTGTTGTCAAGGTATGGTATTGCTTTTTATAAAGTTGTGGTTTGTAAGGTAGTGTTACTATCTAACATATGAAGTAATTTAGATTTAAAAAGTCTTCATTTATAGAACATGGGCTTTAAAACTGAATAATTTCCACTTTAACACTTCAGCCACTCACTAAATTTGTATATTAGTTCCTTAAAAAGATGTACATGTAGTCCTATTTGTACACGATCTAATAGTTTCTTCACATTTATAAGGAATTTCACAAGTGTTGTGCTAGTGTGTTCACTCCATTCTTATAAAACATGTAACATACTCTATTCCCATTCTAGCTATTCCAATGTCAGGTAGCCTTTCTTAAGGTATTTATATATTATTTATTAAAATTTTGATTCTTTCTTAAAATTTGATATTTGTCACAGAGATTGAAAGTGTATCATTTTAGAGAGACAATTAAGAGTGCAGTCACATAAGAACTCAAATACTCATGCTGCAAACTGATAAGTAGGCAAAATCTGTCTTTGCTTCCACTTTTTCTCTGTAGCATCTACCCCTCTTCATCTCCTATCCCTTTCATGGTCTTACTGTCTATGTGTTCTCTCCCTCTACACCTAGTCCAATAAAGGGACTCACCTGCTATCGTTAAAGTTCACTTTAGCATTAAAGTTTTCCAGAGCATAGGGTAGAAATGTAAGAAATTGTTTCTTTTTTTTTCTCCTTACTCTAGGGCAAGATGAACAAAGCTGAAGCAGGGTATCAGTCCCGGCCCCAGACCCAGGTAACAAATATACATCAGTGAACACTGAGTAAGGATCTCCATCTCTCTGAGGAGCAAGATACCTGGGGCCCTCTTTCCAACATTGTCAGTGACCTCAAGTAATTCTGGAGACTTCAGACACTGAGATTCTAAATCCTTTAATGGTCTGATTCAATGTCCTTAGCCTTGGTCCATGTAGACCTCTATCCAAGATTGAAGATGGTTAGAGATCCTCACTGTCCTAACCCTTCTTCAGAATGGGAATTGGTACTGTATTATTCAAGCCATCTACAACACCTGACACCTGAACACATTTGTACCACCATCATCAGCCATCACAGGAAAGCTACCTCTTCCTGAGCTCCCAACTTACTTATTTATACTTGAGCATGTAGTAATGAATCTTATGTATTAATGTTTTCCTTGCTTAGTGACAGAAATTCACAAATGATTGCAGCTAGCCCTTTATTCATTTGTTCATTCATTCAAAAAATATTTATTGAGTGCCTACTATTTGTCAGGCACTGTTCCAGCTTTTTGGAATGTAGGTGTAAACAAGTCAGACAAGATCCTTTCCCTCATGCAACTTATAGTATAGTGGGGGAAAAAAGACAATTAACATGTAAATATATAATATAATATCATATAGTGATAAGTTGTATGAGGTAAATTAAGTCTGTGTAAGGTGTTAAGAGAATGCCTAGGGAGTGTGACTTTTTTTTTTTTTTGATGAACCGACAGGGTATAATGAACATATTATAACTTTCTGTAGTTATAAATTTCTATTACCTTCAATACCTTTTGGCACCCAAGACCTAAAGTAGCTCATTCTTGTCAGGAAATAAGGAGTATGCACCTGTTTGTTCTGCTGTGTATGACCCCTTAGATAGAAGGCATGAGGCAGATAAGAATATGAGAACCTCTTCTCTTGGCCATTGAGGTGGAACTGAGGAACAATAGGGCCATAGAGGGCTGGATTATATTAGGTTCATGACTTCTTTAAAAATAATAATTATATAAATGTTAAATATACACAAATGTAAAGAGAGAAGAATGGTGAAGCCCCCATACATCCATAACTCAGATTCAACAGTTGTCATTACTTTGCCAAATTTGCTTTATCTAAACCATTCTTTTGCTGAAATAGTACAAAGCAAAACCCAGACATCACATCTTTTCACCTCTACATATTTCTGTATGTATCTCTTTAAGAATGGACATTTTCTTACATAATCACTGTTAACCTCATCCCTAATAAAATGGAAATGATTTCTTGGTATCATCTATTAGCCAGTACATAGTCAGATTTCCCCAAAAGTATCTCTTTTTAAAGAATGTGAATATCACATGAGCACAGAAGGCAATATAAAAAAGTGCTTATATAAATGATGGACTTTGAAGTTAGGTGCTGCTAAGTTTGTATCCTGATTTCCTTATTTACAAATGTCGTGAGGTTAACCTCTCTGAGACTTGGTTCCTCCTCTGAAAACAGGGATAATAATATCTCAACATTGTTGTGGAGCTTAAATGAGAGAATATATATAAAGAATTTATTTAATATCTGGTATGAGGTCATCATTCAATGAAAGGGCAAGTATTACCATCACTAGGTATGGTGTGAGAAAAGGGAAACAGAAATACAACCTAAGACAGGAAAAAGTGGGCTTTGCTTTTCTGTAAGTGCTGGTTATTAAAAAAAAATCTAAAACCTCTGTTTGACTATACAAAACTCATGATAATTAAGATCATTTAAATGAAATGTTTGCAAATTTTGCTTTAGTGCATTCAGTAACATAGTGATTACTCATATTTAATATTCTTAACTGTAAAACAGAGTTAACTCCCTCCTCTCCTGAAGATTAAATGTGATGACATATGGGAATATATCCAGGATGGTGTTCAATATTGTGGGAGCTTAATAAATGTAGATTAGATTTGAGTTAAAAAGGCCTGACTTTGTAAGTTTTATTTGATTACCACATCAAATTATTCATGTATGCTGAGTTTTTGTAGTTTATTGCTCATGACATACACAGATTAAAAATATTACTAGAATGTTGCTTAGGAACAGGTTTCTTTAGAAACAGGAGAATTGCCTAGATGAATGCTTGTGGTCCTTGGAAGCTCTATAATTCTAAGTTATATTAAACAATTTTTTCCATTAGTATTAGAATACTAATGAGGATTTTGTCCAGGTAAAGATTATCTTTAAGATTTGAGAGTTATTGACCATTATCTGCAGGGGAGCTTGTTCAGAATATCCAGGGTAGCCTCACTAATGAAGGCACTGAGTTACACATAGGTCTAAGCCACAGGTCTCTAAAAGAGAGTTCCCCTGGCCTGATGCTATCTTAACACCCACTTCAGATAAGCGTTACTTTTAGTTTCATAATATTTTACACATTATGTCAACATCCAACTCTGTTTCTGCAGCTCCTTCCTCCATTTCTGATCACTTAGTTCCAGGTCTTGCTTTAAAATTTCAGTCACAACCCTCACCCATTTGATGTAGACCTTGCCAGGACCAGCTTAAATTTAAAACTCTCTTGACCAACATCCTTGTCAATTTACCTCTCTCAAATCAACATCCTTAGAATAATGTGAAACCTGCTCTCCCAGGTTTCACATTATTTAAGAATATTTATGATATTTTTTTATCAAGTTAGAGGTAAAAGTTAAGATGAGGTGAATTATTCTCATTATCAAATAACTTAGTTACTCGATTACATTATTCCAAAAGAGTTAATTAGATTCAATTCACTTAGTAACTAAGTTACTTTATTTTAAATTAGAAAAGTGAATTTGTAAGCACAAATACAATGAAATGTTTTCACCCCTTCCAAATATGGACTCATTTTTTGGCTGTACCTCATATTTTAATTGTAACAAAAATAAGTTAACTAATCCCTTCCAGTTAGCTTCAAACTACTTCTCCATATTCTGTCCTCATATTTTCCTTTTCCTATACACTCGGTGTGCTTGTAAATACTTAAACTGGCTCTCTGGTGAAGATGAAGCCCTGATTTGTACTGTTTGCTGATTTGCATTATGTTACTATCCCCACCATAGCTGACTTGAAGCTATCAAAGTGACAGAATTGAAAAGAGATGCACACAATCAGTTCTCCTGAGGAAGTGCTAGTATGCTCCAGCATACCACTGTCATTATTCACCTATTCTTCTTCCTACCCACTTAGAAGAATATTTAATGTGTCTAGTTTTTAAATTTTCAAATTTCTTTGGATACAATGCTTTTGAGGACAAGAAGAGGGATACAGGTGGGTAGGGATATAAAAGACTCTACATTAATACTTAAAAATTAAAGATATTAAAATGGCAGATCCATTGAAGCTACCATTTATTAAATGTAGCAGATTCTCCAGGTTTTAAAGACACAAATAACTGCTTTTGAAATTGCTACACAAGATCTTAACACTAAAGGTTTGGCTGTGAAGAACAAAATAGAGGCAGACTACCATAAGCACCAACTATGCATAACCTAAGGCTAGATTGCCAATTGAATATGGTAAATGTTAAGAAAATGGCTGTTGCCATACTAAATTGCTGAATCCTAACTAGAAATCTTACTGCTCACACTGTCAATTTAGATTTTTAGAACCTATAGAAGGCTCTCATGTATCATATCAGCTGCGAAAAAAATGGGTTTTATTACAGCATAACTCAAACAAGCTAATTACATTTCCTGTCCTATACATTGTGTCGCCAAATAAATTTGTGGTGATGAAAAATTAAACTCGAGACTTCTCTGATGGTGCAGTGGTTAAGAATTCACCTGCCAATGCAGGGGACATGGGTTCGAGCCCTGGTCCAGGAAGATCCCACATGCCGCAGAGCAACTAAGCCCATGTGCCACAAATACTGAGCCTGAGCTCTAGAGCCCACAAGCCACAACTGCTGAAACCCACGCACCTAGAGCCCATGCTCTGCAACGAGAGAAGCCACTGCAATGAGAAGCCCGTGCACCGCAACGAAGTGTAGCCCCCACTTGTCGCAACTGGAGAAAAGCCCACGCGCGGCATCGAAGACCTGGCACAGCCAAAAATAATAATAATAATAATCTCAATTACAGTACTCAGCAAAGAGATGTGAATCTAAACAAAACAACACAGATGGGAAGCAGACTGGGGATTTCTATTGAAGGAAAAATATTAATAATAAAATTCCTCAGGACTTCCCTGGTGGTCCAGTGGTTAAGACTCCACACTTCCAATGCAGGTGGGGGGGGGGTAAACCCACACACTTAAGGTCAATTAATCTACCAGAAAGGAGACAGGGATATACAATAGAGAAAAGACAGTGTCTTCAATAAGTGGTGCTGGGAAAACTGGACAGCTACATGTAAAAGAATGATACTAGGACACTTCCTCACACCATGTACAAAAATAAACTCAGAGTGGATTAAAGATCTAAATATAAAACTGGAAACCATAAAAATCTTAGAAGAGAACATAGGCAGAACACCCTTTGACATAAATTGTAGTAATATTTTTTTGGATCTGTCTCCCAAGGCAAAATAAATAAAAGCAAAAATAAACAAATGGGACCTTAATGATAAATTGGTGCAGCTACTATGGAAAACTGTATGGAGTTTCCCGAAAAACTAAAAATAGAAATACCATATGATTCAGCAATTTCACTCCTTGGTATGTATTCAAAGAGAAGGAAAACACTAATTTGAAGATACATGCACCCCATTGTTCATAGCAGTGTTATTTGCAATTGCCAAAATATGGAAACAAGCTAAGTGTCCATCAACAGATGAATGGTAGAAGATATGACATATATATACAGTGAAATACTACTCAGCCATAACAAAGAATGAAATTCTGCCATTTGCAACAGCGTGGATGGACCTAGAGAGTATTATGCTTAGTGAAATAAGTCAGAGAAAGACAAATACTCTATGCTATCAGTTATATGTAGAATCTAAGAAATAAAACAAACAAATGTATATAACAAAACAGAAACAGACACACAGATATAGAGAACAAACTAGTGGTTACCAGTGGGGAGAAGGAATGGGGAAAGGCAAGATAGGGATATGGGATTAAGAGACACAAACTATTATGTATACAACAGGTAAGCAACAAAGATATATTGTATGACACAGGGAAATATAGCTTTATTTCATAAAAACTTTAAACGGAGTATAAGCTATAAAAATATTAAATCACTATGCTGTAAACTTGCAAATAATATAATATTGTAAATCGACCTTACTTCAATAAAAACAAAAGAAAAAAAAACTTCTTAAGGCAAGCTTATAAAATGATGATATATCACTTTCATACAGTCTATATAATGGAAGCCAGCTGTATAGAATAGTGTAAATTTTTCAAAAGGAATCATGAAAAATTTCTTTAGCAAATAAATTTTCTGTGTCATTTAGAAAATTAACTCTAATGGAAACAAAGATACTCATTTAAGTTTGAAAGAAAGATGTTATAAATTCTTATATGACATCCCAAACACTTCATATTTTCCTTTGGGTTTTTTTTTTTTACATCTATATTGGAGTTTAATTGCTTTACAGTGGTGTGTTAGTTTCTACTTTATAACAAAGTGAATCAGTTATACATATACATATGTTCCCATATCTCTTCCCTCTTGCGTCTCCCTCCCTCCAACCCTCCTTATCTCACCCCTCTAGGTGGTCACAAAGCACAGAGTTGATCTCCCTGTGCTATGTGGCTGCTTCCCACTAGCTATATATTTTACGTTTGGTAGTGTATATATATCCCTGCCACTCTCTCACTTTGTCACAGCTTACTCTGCCCCCTCCCCATATCCTCAAGTCTATTCTCTAGTGAGTCTGTGTCTTTATTCCCATCTTCCCTCTAGGTTTTTCATGACATTTTTTTTTCTTACATTCCATATATATGTGTTAGCATACGGTATTTGTCTTTCTCTTTCAGACTTACTTCACTCTGTATGAGAGACGCTAGGTCCATCCACTTCACTAAAAATAACTCAATTTCATTTCTTTTTATGGCTGAGTAATATTCCACTGTATATATGTGCCACATCTTCTTTATCCATTCATCTGATGATGGACACTTAAGTTGCTTCCATGTCGTGGCTATTGTAAATAGAGCTGCAATGAAAATTTTGGTACATGACTCTTTTTGAATTATGGTTCTCTCAGGGTATATGCACAGTTGTGGGGTTGCTGGGTCATATGGTAGTTCTATTTGTAGTTTTTTAAGGAACCTCCATACTGTTCTGCATAGTGGCTATACCAATTCACATTCCCACCAGCAGTGCAAGAGTGTTCCCTTTTCTTCACACCCTCTCCAGCATTTATTGTTTCTAGATTTTTTGATGATGACCATTCTGACCGGTGTGAGATGATATCTCATTGTAGTTTTGATTTGAAACTCTCTAATGATTAATGATGTTGACCATTCTTTCATGTGTTTGTTGGCAATCTATATATCTTCTTTGGAGAAATGTCTGTTTAGGTCTTCTGCCCATTTTGGGATTGCATTTTTTGTTTTTTTGTTATTGAGCTGCATGAGCTGCTTGCAAATTTTGGAGATTAATCCTTTGTCAGTCGCTTCATTTGCAAATATTTTCTTCCATTCTGAGGGTTGTCTTTTGGTCGTGTTTATGGTTTCCTTGGCTGTGCAAAACCTTTTAAGTTTCATTAGGTCCCATTTGTTTATTTTTATTTCCTGTTCTCTAGGAGGTGGGTCAAAAAGGGTCTTGCTGTGATTTATATCATAGAGTGTACTACCTATGTTTTCCTCTAAGAGTTTGATAGTTTCTGACCTTACATTTAGGTCTTTAATCTATTTTAAGGTTATTATTGTGTACGGAGTTAGGGAGTGTTCTAATCTCATACTTTTACATGTACCTGTCCAGTTTTCCCAGCACCATTTATTGGAGAGGCTGTCCTTTCTCCAGTGGACATTCCTGCCTCCTTCATCAAAGAAAAGGTGACCATATGTGCGTGGGTTTATCTCTGGGCTTTCTACCCCATTCCATTGATCTATAATTCTGTTTTTGTGTCAGTACCATACTGTCTTGATTACTGTAGCTTTGTAGTATAGTCTGAAGTCAGAGAGCCTGATTCCTCCAGCTGCATTTTTTGTTCTCAAGATTGCTTTGGCTATTTGGGGTCTTTTGTGTTTCCATACAAATTGTGAAATTTTTTGTTCTAGTTCTGTGAAAAATGTCAGTGATAATTTGATAGGGATTGCACTGAATCTGTAGATTGCTTTGGGTAGCAGAGTCATTTTCACAATGTTGATTCTTCCAATCCAAGAACATGGTATATCGCTCCATCTATTTGTCTCATTTTTAATTTCTTTCATCACTGTATTATACTTTTCTGCCTACAGGTCTTTTGTCTCCTTAGGTAGGTTTATTCCTAGATATTTTTTTCTTTTTGTTGCTATGGTAAATGGGAGTGTTTTCTTGATTTCACTTTCAGAATTTTCATCATTAGTGTATAGGAATGCCAGAGATTTTTGTGCATAAATTTTGTATCCTGCTACTTTACAAAATTCATTGATTAGGTCTAGTCACTTTATAGTAGCATCTTTAGGATTCTCTATGGATAATATCATATCATCTGCAAACAGTGACAGCTTTATTTCTTCTTTTCTGATTTGGATTCCTTTTATTTCCTTTGCTTCTCTGATTGCTGTGGCTAAAACTTCCAAAAGTATGTTGAATAAGTGTGGTGAGAGAGGGCAACCTTGTCTTGATCCTGATCTTAGCGGAAATGGTTTCAGTTTTTCACCATTGAGGACAATGTTGGCTGTGGGTTTGTCATATATGACCTTTATTATGTTGAGGAAATTTCCCTCTGTGCCTACTTTCTGTAGGGTTTTTATCATAAATCGGTGTTAGATTTTGTCAAAAACTTTCTCTGCATCTATTGAGATGATCATATGCTTTTTCTCCTTCAGTTTGTTAATTTGGTATATCAAGTTGATTGATTTGCATATATTGAAGAATCCTTGCATTCCTGGAATAAACCCCACTTTATCATGGTGTATGATGTGCTGTTGGATTCTGTTTGCTAGTATCTTTTGGAGGATTTTTACATCTATGTTGATCAGTGATATTGGCCTGTAGTTTTCTTTCTTTGTGACATCTTCTATTTTTGGTACCCGGGTGTTGTTGGCCTCATAGAATGTGTTTGGGAGTTTTCCTCCCTCTGCTATATTTTGGAAGAGTTTGAGAAGTATAGGTGTTTAGATCTTATCTAAATGTATGATAGAATTCTCCTGTGAAGCCATCTGGTGCTGGGCTTTTGTTTGTTGGAAGATTTTTAATCACAATTTCAATTTCAGTGCTTGTGATTTGTCTTTTCATATTTTCTATTTCTTCCTGATTCAGTCTTGGTAGTTTGTGCATTTCTAAGAATTTGTCCATTTCTTCCAGGTTGTCCATTTTATTGACATACAGTTGCTTGTAGTAATCTCTCATGATCTTTTGTATTTCTGCAGTGTCAGTTGTTACTTCTCCTTTTTCATTTCTAATTCTATTGATTTGAGTCTTCTCCCTTTTTTTCTTGATGAGTCTGCCTAATGGTTTATCAATTTTGTTTATCTTCTCAAAGAACCAGCTATTACTTTTATTGAACTTTGCTATCATTTCCTTCATTTCTTTTTCTTTTATTTCTGATCTGATCCTTATGATTTCTTTCCTTCTGCTAACTTTGGGTATTTTTTGTTCTTCTTTCTCTAATTTTTTAGGTACGAGTTAGCTTGTTTATTCGAGATGTTTCCTGTTTCTTAAGGTAGGATTGTATTGCTATATACTTCCCACTTGTAACTGCTTTTACTGCATCCCATAGGCTTTGGGTTGTCGTGTCTCCATCGACATTTGTTTCTAGGTATTTTTTTATTTCCTCTTTGTTTTCTTCAGTGATCACTTCATTATTAAGTGATGTATTGTCTAGCCTCCATGTGTTTGTAGTTTTTACAGGTCTTTTCCTGTAATTGATATCTAGTCTCATAGTGTTGTGGTTGGAAAAGATATTTGATACAATTTCAATTTTTTTTAAATTTACCAAGGCTTTATTTGTGACCAGGATATGAGCTATCCTGGAGAATGTTCCATGAGCACTTGAGAAAAATGTGTATTTTTTTGTTTTGTTTTTGGATGGAATGTCCTATAAAAATCGATTAAGTCCATGTTGTTTAATGTATAATTTAATGCTTGTGTTTCCTTGTATATTTTCATTTTGGATGATCTGTCCATTTGTGAAAGTGGGGTGTTAAAGTCCCCTACTATGAATGTGTTACTGTCGATTTCCCCTTTTATGGCTGTTAGTATTTGCCTTACGTATTGAGGTCCTCCTATGTTGGGTGCATAAATATTTACAGTTGTTTTATCTTCTTCTTTTATTGATCCCTTGATCATTATGTAGTGTCCTTCTTTGTCTCTTCTTATATTCTCTATTTTAAAATCTATTTTGCCTGATGTGAGAATTGCTACTCCAGCTTTCTTTTTGTTTCCATTTCCATGGAATATCTTTTTCCATCCCCTCACTTTCAGTCTGTATGTGTCCCTAGGTCTGAAGAGGGTCTCTTGTAGACAGCATATATATGAGTCTTGTTTTTGTATCCATTCAGCCAGTCTGTGTCTTTTGGTGGGAGCATTTAATACATTTACATTTAAGGTAATGATCGATATGTATGTTCCTATTCCCATTTTCTTAATTGTTTGGGGTTTGTTATTACAGGTCTTTTCCTTCTCTTGTGTTTCTTGCCTAGAGAATTTCCTTTAGCATGTGTTGTAAAGCTGGTTTGGTGGTGCTGAACTCTCTCAGCTTTTGCTTGTCTGTAAAGGTTTTACTTTCTCCATCAAATCCAAATGAGGTCCTTGTTGAGTAGAGTAATCTTGGTTGTAGGTTTTTCTCTTTCATCACTTTAAATATGTCCTGCCAGTCCCTTGTGGCTTGCAGAGTTTCTGCTGAAAGATCTGCTGTTAACCTTATGGAGATTCCCTTGTGTGTTATTTGTTGTTTTTCCCTTGCTGCTTTTTATATGTTTTCTTTGTGTTTAATTTTTGACAGTTTGATTAATATGTTTCTTGGTGTGTTTCTCCTTGGATTTATCTTGTATGGGACTCTCTGTTCTTCCTGGACTTGATTAACTATTTCACTTCCCATATTAAGGAAGTTTTCAACTTTAATCTCTTCAAATATTTTCTCAGTCCCTTTCTTTTTCTCTTCTTCTTCTGGGACCCCTATAATTTGAATGTTGCTGCGTTCAATGTTGTCCCACAGATCTCTGAGACTGTCCTCAGTTGTTTTTTCTTTATTCTTCTCTGCAGTAGTTATTTCCACTATTTTATCTTCCAGGTCTCATATCCATTCTTCTGCCTCAGTTATTCTGCTACTGATCTCTTCTAGAGTATTTATTTCATTTATTGTGTTGTTCATCATTGCTTGTTTCCTTTTTATTTGTTCTAGGCCTTTGTTAAATGTTTCTTGCATTTTCTCTATTCTATTTCCAAGATTTTGGGTCATCTTTACTATGAGTATTCTGTAATCTTTTCTGGTAGGCTGCCTATTTCCTCTTCATTTGTTAGGTCCGGTGGGTTTTTATCTTGCTCCTTCAACTGCTGTGTGTTTGTCTGTCTTCTCATTTTGCTTATCTTACAGTTTTGGGGGTCTCCTTTTTGCAGGCTGCAGATTTGTGCTTCCCGTTGTTTTTGGTGTCTATCCCCAGTGGGTAAAGTTGGTTCAGTTGGTGGTGTAGGCTTCCTGGTGGATGGGGCTAGTGCCTGTGTTCTTGTGGATGAGGCTCAATCTTGATTTTCTGGTGGGTAGGTCCACGTCTGGTGGTGTGTTTTGATGTGTCTGAGGTCTTATTATGATTTTTGGCAGCCTCTCTGCTAATGGGTGGGGTTGCTTTCCCGTCTTGCTAGTTGTTTAGCATTGGTTGTCCAGCACTATAGCTTGCTGGTCGTTGAGTGAAGCTGGGTGTTGTTATTGAGATGGAGATCTCTAGGAGATTTTCGCTGTTTGATATTACATGGAGCTGGGTGGTCTCTTGTGGACCAGTGTCCTGAAGTTGGCTCTCCCACCTCAGAGGCACAGCACTGACTCTTGGCTGCAGCACCAAGAGCCTTTCATTCACACGGCTCAGAATAAAAGGGAGAAAAAGTATAGAGAAATAAAGAAAGAGGATAAAATAAAATAAAGTTATTAAAATAAAAATTAAGAAGAAAATTTTTTAAAAAAGAAAACAAACAGACAAACAAACAAAAAAACGGACGGACAGAACCCTAGGACAAATGGTGAAAGCAAAGCTATACAGATAAAATCTTACAGAGAAGCATACACATACACACTCACAAAGGAGTAAGAGTTGAAAAAATAATAAATCTTGCTCTCAAAGTCCACCTCCTCAATTTGGGATTATTCATTGTCTATTCAGGTATTCCATAGATGCTGGGTACATCAAGTTGATTGTGGAGATTTAATCCATTTCTCCTTAGGGTGCTGGGAGAAATTTCCCTTTCTCTTCTTTGTTCGCACAGCTCCTGGGGCCCAGGTTTGGATTTCACCCCGCCTCTGTGTGCAGGACACCAGAGAGCATCTGTTCTTCGCTCAAACAGGGTGGGATTAAAGAGCAGCTGATTCAGGGGCTCTGGCTCACTCAGGCCTGGGGGAGAGAGGGGCACAGAGTGTAGGGCGAGCATGTGCTGGCAGAGGCCGGCAGGATGTTGCACCAACCTGAGGTGTGCTGTGCGTTCTCCCGGGGAAGTTGTCCCTGGATCCCGTGACTCTGGCAGTGGTGGGGTGCAGTTTCCCCGGAACAGAGGTGTGGATAGTGACCTTTGCTCGCACACAGGCTTCTTGGTGGTGGCAGCAGCAGCCTTCGCGTCTGGTGTCTGGTGCCCGTCTCTGTGGTCCACGCTGTTAGCCGCATCTCACGCCCATCTCTGGAGCTCCTTTAAGCAGCACTCTTAATCCCCTCTCTACACGCACCAGGAAACAAAGTCTATTCCCTCTTTGGCCGGTCCAGACTTTTCCCTGGCCTCTCTCTTGGCTACCCGTGGTGCGCTAGCTCGCTTCAGGCTGTGTTCACGCCAACAGTCCTCTCCCGGCATCCTAGCGAATTCCGAACCTCAGCTCCCACACCCCCTTCCCGGCCCCAGCGGGTGAGCGGACAAGCCTCTCGGGCTGGTGAGTGCAGTTGGCACCGATCCTCTGTGTGGGAATCTTTCCACTTTGCTCTCTGCACCTCTGTTGCTATGCTCTCCTCCGCCGCTCTGAATGTTCCCCCCTTCACCACCCACAGTCTCCGCCTGTGAAGGGCCTTCCTACTGTGTGGAAACATTTCCTCCTTCACAGCTCCCTCCCACTGGTGCAGGTCCCTTCCCTATTCTTTTGTCTCAGTTTATTCATTTTTATTTTGTCCTACATAGGTACGTGGGGAGTTTCTTGCTTTTGGGGAAGTCAGAGGTCTTCTGCCACCGTTGAGTGGGTGTTCTGTAGGAGTTCTTCCAAGTGTCGATGTATTTCTGATGTATCATTGGGGAGGAAGGTGCTCTCCGGGTCTTACTCTTCCGCCATCTTCCCCTTCTCTCCTTTCCTTTGGGGTTTATTGTCAGAATCCGACTTTCAGAAGCTACAACTTTTAGGCTTCTATAGCTGCCATTTCTTGTTTTTTTTTTTTTTTATCTTTAACTGGTTTCTACAAGTTTTTTTTTACATCTTTCTTGTAGTATAATTGCTTTACAATGGTGTGTTAGTTTCTGCTTTATAACAAAGTGAATCAGTTATACATATACATATGTTCCCATATCTCTTCCCTCTTGCATCTTCCTCCCTCCCACACTCCCTATCCCAACCCTCTAGGTGGTAAAAAAAGCACCAAACAGATCTCCCTGTGCTATGCGGCTGCTTCCCACTAGCTATCTGTTTTATGTTTGATAGTGTGTGTATGTGTGTATATATATATATATATATATATATATATATATATATATATATATATATATATCCATGTCACTCTCTCACTTTGTCACAGCTTAACCTTCCCCCTCCCCATATCCTCCAGTCCATTCTCTAGTAGGTCTGTGTCTTTTTTCCTGTCTTACCCCTAGGTTCTTCATGACATTTTTTCTTAAATTCCATATATATGTGTTAGCATATGGTAGTTTTCTTTGTCTTTCTGACTTACTTCACTCTGTATGACAGACTCTAGGTCCATCCACCTCATTAGAAATAACTCAATTTCGTTTCTTTTTATGGCTGAGTAATATTCCATTGTATATATGAGCCACATCTTTTTTATCCATTCATCTGATGATAGACAATAGGCTGTTTCCATCTCCTGACTATTTTAAATAGAGCTGCAATAAACATTTTAGTACATGACTCATTTTGAATTATGGTTTTCTCAAGATATATGCCCAATAGAGGGATTGCTGGGTCATATGGTAGTTCTATCTGTAGTTTTTTAAGGAACCTCCATACTGTTCTCCATAGTGGCTCTACCAATACACATTCCCAACAGCAGTGCAAGAGTGTCCCATTTTCTCCACAGCCTCTCCAGCATTTATTGTTTATAGATTTTTTATGATGGCCATTCTGACTGGTGTGAGATGATATTGCATTGTAGTTTTGATTTGCATTTCTCTAATTATTAATTATGTTGAGCATTCTTTCATGTGTTTGTTGGCAGTCTGTATATCTTCTTTGGAGAAATGTCTATTTAGCGCTTTGGTCCATTTTTGGATTGGGTTGTTTGTTTTTTTGTTATTGAGCTGCATGTGTTGCTTGTGAATTTTGGAGATTAATCCTTTGTCAGTTGCTTCATTTACAAATATTTTCTCCCATTCTGAGAGTTGTCTTTTGGTCTTGTTTATGGTTTTCTTTGCTGTGTAAAAGCTTTTAAGTTTCATTAGGTCCCATTGTTTATTTTTGTTTTTATTTACGTGTCTCTAGGAGGTGGGCCAAAAAGGATTTTGCTGTGATTTATGTCATAGAGTGTACTGCCTATGTTTTCCTCTAAGAGATTGATAGTTCCTGGCCTTACATATAGATCTTTAATCCATTTTGAGCTTATTTTTGTGTATGGTGTTAGGGAGTGATCTAATCTCATACTTTTACATGTACCTGTCCAGTTTTCCCAGCACCATTTATTGAAGAGTGTGTCCTTTCTCGACTGTACATTCCTGCCTCCTTTATCAAAGATAAGGTGACCATATGTGCATGGGTTTATCTCTGGGCTTTCTATCCTCTTCCACTGACCTAAATTTCTGTTTTTGTGCCAGTACCATACTGTCTTGATTACTGTAGCTTTGTAGTATAGTCTGAAGTCAGGGAGCCTGATTCCTCCAGCTCCATTTTTCGTTCTCAAGATTGCTTTGGCTACTTGGGGTCTTTAGTGTTACCATACAAATTGTGAAATATTTTGTTATTGCTCTGTGAAAAATGCCAGTGGTAGTTTGATAGGGATTGCAATGAATCTGTAGAGTGCTTTGGGTAATAGAGTCATTTTCACAATGTTGATTCTTCCAATCCAAGTACATGGTTTATCTCTCCATCTATTTGTATCATCTTTAATTTCTTTCATCAGTGTCTTATAATTTTCTGCAAACAGGTCTTTTGCCTCCATATGGAGCTTTATTCCTAGGTATTTTTTTCTTTTTGTTGCTATGGCAAATGAGAGTGTTTTCTTGATTTCACTTTCAGATTTTTCATCATTAGTGTATAGGAATGCCAGAGATTTCTGTGCATTACTTTTGTATACTGCTACTTTACCAAATTCATTGATTAGCCCTAGTAGTTTTCTGATAGCATCTTTAGGATTCTCTATGTATAGTATCATGTCATCTGCAAACAGTGACAGCTTTACTTCTTCTTTTCCAATTTGGATTCTTTTTTTTTCCTTTTCTTCTCTGATTGCTGTGGCTAAAACTTCCAAAACTATGTCGAAAGAGAGTGGTGAGAGTGGAAAACCTTGTCTTCATCCTGATCTTAGTGGAAATGGTTTCAATTTTTCACCATTGAGGACGATGTTGGCTGTGGGTTTGTCATATATGGCCTTCATTATGTTGAGGAAAATTCCCTCTATTTCTACTTTCTACAGGGTTTTTAATCTTAAATGTGTGTTGAACTTTGTCAAAAGCTTTCTCTGCATCTATTGAGATGACCATATATTTTTTCTCCTTCAATTTTTTTAATATGGTGTATCACATTAATTGATTTGCGTATATTGAAGAATCCTTGCATTCCTGGAATAAACACCACTTTATCATGGTTTATGATCCTTTTAATGTGCTGTTGGATTCTGTTTGCTAGTATTTTGTTGAGGATTTTTGCATCTATGTTCATCAGTGATATTGGCCTGTAGTTTTCTTTCTTTCTGACATCCTTGTCTTGTTTTGGTATCAGGGTGATGTTGGCCTCATAGAATGAGTTTGAGAGTGTTCCTCCTTCTGCTATATTTTGGAAGAGTTTGGGAAGGATAGGTGTTAGCTCTTCACTTAATGTTTGATAGAATTCGCCTGTGAAGCCATCTGGTCCTGGGCTTTTGTTTGTTGGAAGATTTTTTTTTTTAAGATGTTGGGGGTAGGAGTTTATAAATTAATTAATTTTTTTTTGCTGTGTTGGGCCTTCGTTTCTGTGCGAGGGCTTTCTCTAGTTGTGGCAAGTGGGGCCAATCTTCATCACGGTGCACGGGTCTCTAACAATCGCGGCCTCTCTTGTTACGGAGCATGGGATCCAGACGCTCAGGCTCAGTAATTGTGGCTCATGGGCCTATTTGTTCGGCCGCATGTGGGTTCCTCCCAGACCAGGGCTCGAACCTGTGTCCCCTACATTAGCAGGCATATTGTTGAAATATTTTTAATCACAGTTTCAATTTCAGTAATTGTGATTGGTCTGTTCATATTTTCGATTTCTTCCTGATTCAGTCCTGGCCGGTTGTGCATTTCTAAGAATATGTCCATTTCTTCCAGGTTGTCCATTTTATTGGCATAGAGTTGCTTGTAGTAATCTCTCATGATCTTTTGTATTTCTGCAGTGTCAATTGTTACTTGTCCTTTTTCATTTCTAATTCTACTGATTTGAGTCTTCTCCCATTTTTTCTTGATGAGTCTGTCTAATGGTTTATCATTTTTTTTTACCTTCACAAAGAACCAGCTTTTAGTTTTATTGATCTTTGTTACAGTTTCCTTCATTTCTTTTTCATTTATTTCTGATCTGATGTTTATGATTTATTTTCTCCTGCTAACTTTGGGGGATTTTTATTCTTCTTTCTCTAATTGATTTAGGTGCAAGGTTAGGTTGTTTATTCAAGATGTTTCCTGTTTCTTAAGGTAGGATTGTATTGCTATATACTTCCCTCTTAAAATTGCTTTTGGTGCATCCCATAGGATTTGGGTTGTCGTGTCTCCATTGTCATTTGTTTCTAGGTATTTTTTGTTTTCCTCTTTGAATTCTTCAGTGATCACTTCGTTATTAAGTAGTGTATTGTTTAGCTCCAATTGTTTGTATATTTTACAGATCTTTTCCTGCCATTAATATCTAGTATCACAGCGTTGTGGTCAGAAAGGAAACTTGATACAATTTCAATTTTCCTAAATTTACCAAGACTTGATTTGTGACTGAAGATATGATCTATCCTGGAGAATGTTCCATGAGCACTTGAGAAAAAAATGTATTCTGTTGTTTTTGGATGGAATATCCTATAAGTATCAGTTAAGTCCATCGTGTTTAATGTATCATTTAAAGCTTGTGTTTCTTTCTTTATTTTCATTTTGGATGATCTGTCCACTGGTGAAAGTGGGATGTTAAAGTCCCCTACTATTAATGTGTTACTGTCAATTTCACATTTTATGGCTGTTAATATTTGCCTTATGCATTGTGGTGATCCTGTGTTGGGTGCAGAAATATTTACAATTGTTATATCTTCTTCTTGGTTCAATCACTTGATCATTATGTAGTGTCCTTCTTTGTCTCTTCTAATACTCTTTATTTTGAATTCTATTTTGTCTGATATGAGAATTGCTACTCCAGCTTTATTTTGGTTTCCTTTTGCATGGAATACCTTTTTCCATCCTCTCACTTTCAGTTTGCATGGGTCTCCAGGTGTGAAATGGGTTTCTTGTAGACAGCATATATATGGGTTTTGTTTTTGTATCCATTCAGCCAGTTTGTGTCTTTTGGTGGGAGCATTTTATGCATTTACATTTAAAGTAATTATTGATATGTATGTTCCTATTCCCATTTCTTAATTGTTTTTGGTTTGTTATTGTAGGTCTTTTCCTTCTATTGTGTTTCTTGTCTAGAGAAGATCCTTTAGCATTTTTTTTAAAGCTGGTTTAGTGGTGCTGAATTCTCTCAGCTTTGGCTTGTTTGTAAAATTTTTAATTTCTCCATCAAATCCGAAAGAGATCCTTGCTGTGTAGAGTAATCTTGTTTGTAGGTTTTTCTCCTTTATCACTTTAAATATGTCCTGCCAGTCCCTTGTGGCTTGCAGAGTTTCTGCTGAAAGATCAGCTGTTAACCTCATGGGGATTCTCTTGTGTGTTATTTTTTGTTTTTCCCTTGCTGCTTTTAATATTTTTTCTTTGTATTTCATTTTTGACAGTTTGATTAATATGTGTCTTGGCATGTTTCTCCTTGGATTTGTCCTGTATGGGGCTCTCTGTGCTTCATGGACTTGATTAACTATTTCGTTTCCCATATTAGGGAAAATTTCAACTATAATCTCTTCAAATATTTTCTCAGTCCCTTTCTTTTTCTCTTCTTCTGGAACCCCTATAATTCTAATGTTGGTGTGTTTAATGTTGCCCCAGAGGTCTCTGAGACTGTCCTCAGTTATTTTTTCTTTATTCTGCTCTGCAAAAGTTATTTCCACTATTTTATCTTCCAGGTCTATTATCCAATCTGCTGCCTCAGTCATTCAGCTATTGATCCATTCTAGCATTTTTTTTTTTTTTTTTTTTTTTTTTGCAGTACGCGGGCCTCTCACTGTTGTGGCCTCTCCTGTTGCGGGGCACAGGCTCCGGACGCGCAGGCTCAGTGGCCATGGCTCACGGGCCCAGCCGCTCCGCGGCATGTGGGATCTTCCCGGACCGGGGCACGAACCCGTGTCCCCTGCATCGGCAGGCAGACTCTCAACCACTGCGCCACCAGGGAAGCCCCATTCTAGCATATTTTTAATTTCATTTATTGTGTTGTTCATCATTGCTTTTTTCATCTTTAGTTCTTCTAGGTCCTTGTTAAATGTTTCTTGCATTTTCTCTATTCTATTTCCAAGATTTTGGGTCATGTTTACTATTATTATCCTGAATTCCTTTTCAGGTAGACTGCCTATTTCCTCTTCATTTGTTAGGTGTGGTGGGTTTTTATCTTGCTCCTTCATCTGCTGTGTGTTTTTGTCTCTTCTCATTTTGCTTATCTTACTGTGTTTGGGGTCTCCTTTTTGCAGGCTGCTGGTTCGTAGTTCCAGTTGTTTTTTGTGTCTGTCCCCAGTGGCTAAAGTAGGTTCAGTGAGATGTGTAGGCATCCTGGTGGAGGGGACTAGTTCCTGTGTTCTGGTGGATGAGCCTGGATCTTGTGTTTCTGGTGGGCAGGTCCACGTCTGGTGGTGTGTTTTGGGGTGTCTGTGGCCTTATTATGATTTTAAGCAGCCTCTCTGCTAATGGGTGAGGTTTTGTTCCTGTCTTGTTAGTTGTTTGGCATAGGGTGTCCAGCACTGTAGCTTGCTGGTCATTGAGTGAAGCTGGGTGTTGGTGTTGAGATGGAGATCTCTGGGAGATTTTCGGCATTTGATATTATGTGGAGCTGGGAGGTCTCTTGTGGACCAGTGCCCTGAAGTTGGCTCTCCCACCTCAGAGGCACAGCACTGACTCTTGGCTGCAGCATTAAGAGCCTTTCATCCACACGGCTCAGAATAAAAGGGAGAAAAACTAGAAAGAAAAGAAAGAAAGAGGATAAATAAAATAAAATAAAGTAAGGTAAAATAAAATAATGTTAGAAAAATAAAAATAATTATTGAGAAAAACATTTTTTTGAAAAGTTAAAAAGAAAAAAAGGACGGGTAGAACACTAGGACAAATGGTGAAAGCAAAGCTATACAGACAAAAGCTCACAGAGAAGCATACACATACACACTCACAAAAAGAGGAAAAGGGGAAAAAATAAAAAATCTTGCTCTCAAGGTCCACCTCCTCAATTTGGGATGATTCGTTGTCTCTTCAGGTATTCCACAGATGCAGGGTACATCTAGTTGATTGTGAAGATTTAATTGGCTGCTCCTGAGGCTGCTGGTAGAGATTTCCCTTTCTCTTCTTTGTTTGCACAACTCCCCAGGCTCAGCTTTGGATTTGGCCCTGCGTCTGCATATAGGTCGCCTGAGGGTGTCTGTTCTTTGCTCAGAGAGGACCGGGTTAAAGGAGCTGCTGATTCCGGGGCTCTGGTTCACTCAGGCCGGGGGAAGGAATGGGTACGGATTGTGGGGCGAGCCTGCGGTGGCAGAGGCCCACACGACTTTGCACCACTGTGAGGCACGTTGTACGTTCTCTCGGGGAGTTTGTCCCTGGATCCCAGGACCCTGGCAGTGGCGGGCTGCACAGGCTCCTCGCAAGGGAGGTGTGGAGAGTGACCTGTGCTCACACACAGGCTTCTTGGTGGCGGCAGCCGCAGCCTTAGCATCTCATGCCCGTCTCTGTGGTCCGCGCTGTTAGCCGTGGCTCGCCCGGGTCTCTGGCGCTCCTATAAGCAGCTCTCTTAATCCCCTCTCCTTGCGCACCAGGAAACAAAGAGGAAAGAAAAAGTCTCTTGCCTCTTCGGCAGGTCCAGACTTTTTCCCGGACTCCCTTCCCAGTAGTCATGGTGCACTAACCTCTTCAGGCTGTGTTCATGCCGCCAACCCCTGTCCTCTCCCTTGGTTCTGACCTACGAAACTGGAGGCTCAGCTCCCAGCCCATACCCGTCACTGTGGGTGAGCAGACAAGCCTCTCGGGTTGGTGAGTGCTGGTCGTCCCTGATCCTCTGTGCGGGAATCTCTTGGCTTTGTGCTCTGCACTCCAGTTGCTTTGCTGTCCTCTGCGGCTCCTAGGCTTCCCCACTCTGCCACCCGCAGTCTCCGCCTGCGAAGGGGCTTCTAGTGTGTGGGAACCTTTCCTCCTTCACAGCTCCCTCCCACTGGTGCAGGTCCCATCCCTATTCTTTTGTCTCTGTTTATTCTTTTTCTCTTTTGCCCTACCCAGGTACATGGGGACTTTTTTGCCTTTTGGGAGGTCTTCTGCCAGTGTTCAGTAGGTGTTCTGTAGGAGTTGTTCCACGTGTAAATGTATTTCTGATGTATCTGTGGGGAAGAAGGTGATCTCTGCATCATACTCTTCCACCATCTTCCCTTAGGTCCGGCTGCCATTTCTTGACTTACTTAGGCTCCTGACCACTCACTTTCTTTTTTTTTTTACATCTTTATTGGAGTATAATTTCTTTACAATGGTGTGTTAGTTTCTGCTTTATAACAAAGTGAATCAGTTATACATATACATGTGTTCCCATATCTCTTCCCTCTTGCATCTCCCTCCCTCCCACCCTCCTTATCCCACCCCTCTATTTGGTTACAAAGCACCGAGCTGATCTCCCGGTGCTATGCGGCTTCTTCCCACTAGCTATTTATTTTACGTTTGGTAGCGTATATATGTCCATGACACTTTCTCACTTTGTCATAGCTTACCCTTCCCCCTCCCCATATCTTCAAGTCCATTCTATAGTAGGTCTGTGTCTTTATTCCTGTCTTACCCCTAGGTTCTTCATGACATTTTTTTTCTTAAATTCCATATATATGTGTTATCATACGGTATTTGTATTTCTCTTTCTGACTTACTTCACTCTGCATGATAGACTCTAGGTCCATCCACCTCATTACAAATAGCTCAATTTAGTTTCTTTTTATGGCTGAGTAGTATTCCATTGTATATATGTGCCACATCTTTATCCATTCACCTGTTGATGGACACTTAGGTTGCTTCCATTTCCTGGCTATTGTAAATAGATCTGCAATGAACATTTTGGTACATGACTCTTTTTTTTTTTTTTTTTTTTTTTTTTTTTTTTTTTTTTTTTCAGCACAGATTTAACACATTTAATATTTTGACATAAATAAATATTTACATTCTCAACTGATAGATCATTAAGAATCATCTTTAAGAAAGGATCATTTTGTAATTTTTAGCAAATAACTTAGAAGAGTTAAAAAATTGACATTGTGATAACAAAACTTTTGTATTCAATCCTGCTTGTTTATATAAAGAGGTTTTCTCCACACTTCTTTTTTTTTTTTTTTTTTTTTTAACATCTTTATTGGGGTATAATTGCTTTACAATGGTGTGTTAGTTTCTGCTTTATAACAAAGTGAATCAGTCATACATAAACATATGTTCCCATATGTCTTCCCTGTTGCGTCTCCCTCCCTCCCACCCTCCCCATCCCACCCCTCCAGGCTGTCACAAAGCACCGAGCCAATATCCCTGTGCCATGCGGCTGCTTCCCACTAGCTATCTACCTTACTGCGTTTGTTAGTGTGTATATGCCCATGACTCTCTCTCGCCCTGTCACAGCTCACCCTTCCCCCTCCCCATATCCTCAAGTCCGTTCTCTAAGAGGTCTGCGTCTTTATTCCTGCTTTACCCCTAGGTTCTTCATGACATTTTTTTCTTAAATTCCATATATATGTGTTAGCATACTGTATTTGTATTTTTCTTTCTGACTTACTTCACTCTGTATGACAGACTCTAGGTCTATCCACCTCATTACAAATAGCTCAATTTCGTTTCTTTTTATGGCTGAGTAATATTCCATTGTATATATGTGCCACATCTTCTTTATCCATTCATCTGGTGATGGGCACTTAGGTTGTTTCCATCTCCGGGCTATTGTAAATAGAGCTGCAATGAACATTTTGGTACATGACTCTTTTTGAATTTTGGTTTTCTCAGGGTATATGCCCAGTAGTGGGATTGCTGGGTCATATGGTAGTTCTATTTGTAGTTTTTTAAGGAACCTCCATACTGTTCTCCATAGTGGCTATACCAATTCACATTCCCAACAGCAGTGCAAGAGTGTTCCCTTTTCTCCACACCCTCTCCAGCATTTATTGTTTCTAGATTTTTTGATGATGGCCATTCTGACTGGTGTGAGATGATATCTCATTGTAGTTTTGATTTGCATTTCTCTAATGATTATTGATGTTGAGCATTCTTTCATGTGTTTGTTGACAGTCTGTATATGTTCTTTGGAGAAATATCTATTTAGGTCTTCTGCCCATTTTTGAATTGGGTTGTTTGTTTTCTTTGTTATTGAGCTTTCTTTATTGTTTATTAAAGCAAACTGACCTGGCCTGAATTTATCTTTTTTGGTCTCTGGGTTTTTTGTTTGTTTGTTTGTTTTTTAACTTGACCTTTGTATTTGAATCTTCCCAACTTTTTGCCTGCCAACTTAGATCCTAACGCTGTTTTCCCAATATTTTTCGTGCTTTCTGATGCTTATTTTCTTTAACTGAATTCTTGATTTCTGTAATCCAGTCTGGCACCTCTGGATCCAGAATTTTGCCTGCTGTCTTTTGCTACATGTCTGATACGTTTTCTCTAACTGCCTATAATTTTGGCCTCACTGTCTTGTTCTCACTATTGGACATTTTATGTGCACTTACTTTGTTTTATTCAAATGGTTTCAGACCATTGGTTCCACCTTGGCTTTGACACAGCACTTAGATCCTTTAATTCATCTTACCAGTCCTTAGCTCTTCAACTTTCATCCACTACCTAGTCCTGGAAATGACATGGTTGTTAATAGTCACTTTCAACAGATCGGGCTTCCCTGGTGGCGCAGTGGTTGAGAGTCTGCCTGCCAATGAAAGGGTCGCAGGTTTGTGCCCCGGTCGGGGAATATCCCACATGCTGTGGAGCGGCTGAGCCTGTGAGCCATGGCCGCTGAGCCTGCACGTCCGGAGCCTGTGTTCCACAACGGGAGAGGCCACAACAGTGAGAGGCCTGTGTACCGCAAAAACAAACAAAAAAACCCCAAAAGATCATCAACTGTATTTGATCAAAAGTATATCATTTAGTAAATTACTGATCCATTGACCTTAGGTAATTCATTTTTTCTTCCTTATCCAGAAAAAGTGATGGTAAGATGATGTGAAAAATGAGATAGGTGTTTCCTTGTTCAATCTACTTGAAAAGTAGCCACCTCAATCCTTTATATTTTTAGTGCAGAGTGGTTTTTCAAAAGCTTGTCAAATGATTTGAGGCATTCTGGGATGGCCCACACTTCATAGTGCTAATTAAATAACTAGTCCCTTTCCTGGCAATTTATCTAGTCTACTACTAGCACTCATTACCAAATAAATCATTTTGTGTATCATCTCAAAGCACATAACAGGAAAGTTATTTCCTAGAATATACCCAGGTCAGCAAGTTCACAGATAATCTATATGAAATCCATGGTCTCCTCCCACAATAAATGTCATGCAAATTTTTATGTGAGTATATTTCTGGGGAAAGTATCCATGGCTATGTCATATTAACAAAAGTATCCCTAATCCCCTAGATGGTTGAGAACCATTTTAGAATTTAAAGAAAGGCAGTTTAACCTTGATAAAGCAGTATATTTCTTTCCCCATATAAAGAAGTTTCAAGCTGCTTGTTGAAGTCAGTCAATGTAATTATGTAGGTGCCTTAGATATCTGTCAATATGCTACAAGTAAATTTCAATATGGAAATAGAGAAAAAAAGGAATCCATTTCATTGTGCCATCTAAAGAGAGATGTTTATAAGTGGACATTTTATGGATGCATGGAAAATGTTGAATTTTTTTTTTTGGTTTTGTTTTATTGTTTTTTGGTTTGGGCTTTTTTTTTTTTTTCCCTAGCGGTTTGCTTTGCAGAACTGCTAAAGTAGAATAACTAAGGCTCTGGCCCCTCACTTTATTCTGGCATCAGTAACATGACTAAAAGGAAAAACATTCAGAGAAATATCAGGAATATAGCTGTTGACACCTCAGAAGCAGAACTCCATGCTGCAAATGCTGATCACTCATATTTGTAGTTGTAGTTTTCCTAGATCCACTCTCAACCCCCGCTTCCATCCCATCTCTATCTCACTATTTTGCGTTTTCTCTTTAAGTCTGTGACTGCTGTACTAGAATATGAATATTTTGAGAAAAGAAATCATGTTTTAGTAAATTCTCTGTGGCTGACACATAACAGGAGCTAAATAAGTGTTTGTGGAATAAAATTGCCTCCATCATTCCCCCTCATACTTAGATCTTAATATACTGGATCCCAAACTTTTTCATACATAAGAGTTTCCTGTATGGCTTGCTAAACACTGGTTGCTGGGCCCCACTTTCAGAGTTTCTGAATCTGTATTTGGGGCCCCAAAAAGTGTATTCCTAAAAGTTCCCAGGTGATGATCCAGGGAAAATATGCTCAATTTAAGTAGAAACAAACAGGAATATTAATAATATATCATATCTCAAAAACCACAGTGGAGCTCAGAAATCAGTTTCATTTTGGAAATTTGCTAGGTGAACAAATTTCATTAATACTTTTTCTATATGAGCTACCTTAATAAGTAAAGTACAAAGTAGAAATTTAGTATTCTGCAGAAGTCATTTACAGAATTATTATAGCAGAAGAGGACAGACTAATGTTTCTCAGGGGTTTTCCCCTAAACATTGTATGAGAGAATACTTTCCTCTTAATTGTACTTTGACCTGCCCCCACAGTAAGGTGTAGGAAGTTCCTTCAAGCAACATCTCTTTAACTAACCAAAATACTAAGAACAAGACTGTCATGGATAATTGAAATCCATTGAGAACCTATAAATTTATTTATTTATTTTTCTCATTCTTTTTCTATTACTCTATTGAGATATAATTCACATGCCATACAATTCACACCTTTAAGGTGTACACTCCAATGTTTTTTAGTATATCCAGAGTTGTGCACGTGTCACCACAACCAATTTTAGAACATTTTCATCACTCCAAAAGGAACCCACACCCACCCTGCATCCACTAGCAATCACTCCAATTCCCTATAACCACTCTCACCACCACGCCCTAGCCAACCACCAACAATTTATTTTCTGTCTCCTTGGATTTGCCTATTTTGTACATTTCATGTAAATGGAATGGTGTAACACGTGGTCCTTCGTGACTGACTTCTTTCACTTAGCATGATGCTCTCAAGGTTCATCCATGTTGCAGTAATTTCATTCGTGGGAATCCATTCCATGGCAATAAAAGCATTTGTGCTTCAGGACAGATGCTTATTGTAGAAATTTTCATAGCCATTAAAAAAAGAAAAAAGAAGAGAAAGAAAAAAGAAAAACTGGAAATGGTGAGGACGCTCATGAACAGGAATGGAATACACACACCATGGAATATTATGCAATAGCAGAAGGATGCATGGGTGCCATGCCAGTTGCATCGGAGACAATTGCTTAAGCTAGAAAAGGGAAGATACAGAAGAATGCATATTATATTCTAACCCAATTTTCGATATATAAACTAATTTAAAAATTACTCTTGATTTAGGCCTTATGCCTGAAACTGAGAAGACCTAAACTGGGTTCAAAGATGGCAGAATGAAACTCTTGAATGCTGTTAGTCCTACTCACAAGCTCCATTGAACCTAAAAAGTATATGAGAACAGCCCAGACAAAGGGAACATCTGAAAGAGGGTGGTTTTTTGTGGTCACCTACTTTTCTTCCTGCAGAGGGCTCCAGCCAGGTGAGGAGGTTGCATTCCTGGGCTTTTGTTTTCTACCCCCATAAAGGCCTGCCAGCATCTGCTTATACCACACACACATCAGTCAGCAATCTTGCTCCTCCACAAGCCCTGTCTGCCAGGGTCACTGCTCAGGGCCTGGGAGCTGAAACTTGCTGGTCCACACTGAGGGAGCTCCCTTTTTGGTGCCTGAATCTCAGGTTGTGTGACTTCCTGCATTTGCAGGATCCAGGCCTTTACCATTTATATCCACTTAGGAGCTTTCTGTGGGCAGGCCTGGCTATGGCTTCACCCAGTATGTGTGTAGATGGAGAAAGATATGGACACACACCAGGTTGTAACCATGGGCTCTGGGAGCAAGTAGGTCGGGGGTAGAAACCTGGTGGTAAAGGAAAGACAAGAAAGGGAAGGGGGTGTTAATAATAAAAGAAAAAGAAAAAACAAAGAGGAACCACATACAATTGCATTTATGCATCTGGATAAAATTCTACATATTTTAAGACATATATAAAGAAATTAAAAGGACAAAGAAAATATATATGCTACTTGGCTAATTTTAAAAGGATTAACACAGAAAATGCCAGCTACCTGACTGCAAGAAGAACTCTACTCTTCCTTCCTGTTTTCCATATCTCACCCCCGGGAAGGGTTTTGTGTGGAGGACTGTGAGCACACAGGCTGCCATTTGGCTCCCTCCGTGTTCCCTTAATGCAGCTTCCTAGAGCGTATTAGCCACCTTCCTATAAAATTCTACCATGAATAATTGAAATTAAGCATTTCCAGTCAAAATAAGGCAACACAATGATACAGTGCCCTCATTTTTTCCTGTTTCTTATATCTTCTCTAGTCAACAAAAAATCATCATCTACAGTAAATTGAATTTCCCAGTTTTATTGCTGAATTTGCCAGGTTCCAGTAAATTGATTGTTAAGTAAAAGCAACAATGAACTGCAGGGAAATCTTGAGCATATGTGTCTGAAGAAGAATTGTTAGCTCTTATTCCAAAACTTCTTGATTAATTGAGGTGAGAAATTCCAGGCTTGTATGAGTGGCTCAAAAACCATCAGAGTGTATGATAACATCACAAACCCCAATCTTTCTAGCATTCTTCTCTGGCATTCTCAAATGTTGAGCTTCTATCCTAGATGTCTTACCTCATTGTGGTAGGTGAAACGGTGCTCTCCCAAAAGGTATGTCCACTCAGAAACTATGAAGGTGACTTTATTTGGATAAAGATTCTTTGCAGATACAATTAAGTTAAGGATCTCTAGATAAGGTCATCCTGGATTAGGATAGGCCCTAAATCCAATGACAAGTGTCCCTAGAAGAGAAGGGAAGGAGAAACACAGATAAAGGTGCTGTGAAGATAGAAGCAGATATTAGAGTGAAGTGTCTACAAGCCAAAGAACTCCAAGCATTGCCAACAACTAGCAGAAGCTAAGAGAGAGGCATGGATTCTACCTTAGAGCCTCTAGAGGGAACCAACCCTGTGGACTTGATTTAAGATTTCTGGCCTCCAAACGGTGAGGAAATTAATTTCTGTTGTTTTAAGTCACTGTGTTTGTAGTAAGTTGTTACAGCAGCCCTAGAAAACGAATACACTCAGGGTCTAAATATGGCTGTTGCACCGCAAACATGACATCCGACACCATTATATTCAATGCAGAAAGAGAAGAGGACAAGGCAGAATTTTATTTTTTATTAGTGGAACTTTACTCCCCTTTCTTCTTATTAGCCAGGTCATGTGGTCATCACTGGCTGCAAGAGAATTTAGGAAAGTGAATATTTGGCAAAAAGGAGTAACAGGAGTTTGAAAATGTAGGGGAGTGTGGGGGAGAGGGGAGGGAATTTTTAGTTATCAACAATGGCTATTGTCATTTAATGAGTGGGGACCAGAGATCCTAAAAGCCTTTTAATAAGCATCTGTTGAGACACACTGGAGATCAATTATGAGTTATTCCTGCAGGCTCAAACCTGCCTGTCCTGTTAACAAGAAACGGGAGGGAGGCGGGCAGGAGGGGAGGTGGATGGGTGGGCAACTGACAGCGACTGCTACAATGTGAGAACGGTGCACTGGGAGAACCTATACATTTAACATTGTGTTTTGATTTTTAAACTATTTCCTTCACGCTTTGAATCAAAAGAGTTTAAAAGGAGGACACTTTATTTTAATTTTCTCATCCATTTTTGGTGCACAACTTCTATTGGAGATGTCCGTAAACTCCAAAATGCCTAAAAGTTGTGCAGCAAAAAGTGAAAGAGACATAAAGAACATGAGCAATCTAGAAAAAAAAGCATTGAGCTTCTGGTTAATGACATCAGCTTGATCAGAGAAATTAACCTAATTTGAAATAGCTTAGAAATTAGTTTTTTTTAACCTACCAAGCTATATTGTTTAGAGCTGTGTTCTGGACTTATACAGGAAGGTTTCACCTGTATCAATAAATAGTTGCTTTGGTTAAAATGAATAGGTAAATGAATTGCTTACTAGTGGGAAAAGTTTAAACAGGGAAAATGAAAGTTGAAAGCACTTCCTTTGGTGTATGCAGCCCTATACTGACCCAAAATACACTGTGAAATGTTTTATTTAGATTCTACCTACTGAAGAATAGTAAATTTTTTGCCTTTTATTAGTGGAATTCCAACCTGGAAATTTCCTCCCATTCAACTCCACTAAACCAAATCCTAAGAAACCAAATCCACTTCTACCTTTAAGGCATTTTCTTAATTCCTATATGACATGATGCAGAAGTCAGTAAAGTCTATGTTGGAATGAACTTTAGTAGTCACTCAATATAATTAAGGCTTCATTAATTGATTGATATTCATTATTTGTGTACATTCCCAATGATTGAGGCCTTTTGACTTTACAAAGCAGTCCCTATCATTTTTGAATGCTTGAATGTAAGCTGAAACTTGTCTCCCTGTTAGTTGTCTGTTTTGGCCTTGGTTTTGCCTTCTGGAGAACCACACGATAAATCACATGTGTTTTTCCCCAGTAGTCTTTCAAATATTTGAAGATAGTTATATTCTCTCCAGATCTTCCCCTTTTTAAATTAAGCAACCTCAGTTCCTGGAGCCTTGCCTCATATCATATATTTTTTAGGTGCCCCATCATTCCTAATTGCTCTTCTCTATATGGAGCTGTTTGTGAATGTTTCTTTTAAAATGAGGGGCAATCAACTGAAAAGAGCAAATGTGTCTGATCAAGGTAGAGGATAGTAGAACTTCCTTGTTTTAGATGCTTTTTCTTAATGCAGTTTGTCTCAATTATCTTGCTTAACATCTATGGTATACTAGCTCATATTGAATTTATAACATTTTGAAATAAATTATTTCCCACCTTAGGTATTTATTGCCCATCCTGTACTTCTGCAACTGATTTTTGTAAACATAAATGTAAGACCTACTGTTGGGCCCTGCCAAACTTATTCTTGTTCCATTTGTATGTTGAGTCTTTTGAGATCTTTGAAATCTTGGTTAATATATATGCTTTAATTATTCCTCCCAGATTGTTTTCATCTAAAAATTCAATAAACATGGATTTAATTAATATATTGTGAACAGGGTAGGTACATATTCCTAAGCCATGATACTAGAAACATCTCTGACTTCTGAATATTTGTTACTCTAGCATAGATTATACCATACAATCTATGCTTTCTTATATCCATTCACTGAATAAAAAAGGCTCATTGAGTGCCTACTACATGCCAGGTATGGTTCTGGATACTGGAGCTATAACAGTAAATAAAAAAGATAAAATCACTACCCCTTTGGGGAAAAGCAAAATGAGCAAGTAAGCAAATTATATGATTTCCTACAGTGGTATAAGAAAAATAAAGCACAGCAGGAGGATAGAGGAGATAGAGAGTGATTTGAGGATGCTATTTTATTTATTTATCTATTTTTAACATCTTTATTGGAGTATAATTGCTTTACAATGGTGTGCTAGTTTCTGCTTTATAACAAAGTAAATCAGCTATACATATACATATATCCCCATATCCCCTCCCTCTTGTGTCTCCCTCCAACCCCTCTAGGTAGACACAAAACACCAAGCTGATCTCCCTGTGCTATGTGGCTGCTTCCCACTAGCTATCTATTTTACTTTTGGTAGTGTATACATGTCCATGCCACTCTCTCACTTCATCCCAGCTTACACTTCACTCTCCCCATGTCCTCAAGTCCATTCTCTACATCTGCGTCTTTATTCCTGTCCTGCCCCTAGGTTCTTCAGAACCTTTTTTTTGTTTTTAGATTGCATATATATGTGTTAGCATACAGTATTTGTTTTTCTCTTTCTGACTTACTTCACTCCGTATGACAGACTCTAGGTCCATCCACCTCACTACAAGTAACTCAATTTCATTTCTTTTTATGGCTGAGTGATATTCCATTGTATATATGTACCACTTCGTCTTTATCCATTCATCGGTTGATGGCACTTAGGTTGCTTCCATGTCCTGGCTATTGTAAACAGAGCTGCAATGGACATTGTGGTACATGACTCTTTTTGAATTATGGTTTTCTCAGGTTATATGCCCAGTAGTGGGATTGCTGGGTTGTATGGTAGTTCTATTTGTAGTTTTTTAAGGAACCTCCATACTGTTCTCCATAGTGGCTGTATCAATTTACATTCCCACCAACAGTGCAAGAGGGTTCCCTTTTCTCCACACCCTCTCCAGAATTTATTGTTTATAGAGTTTTTGATGATGGCTATTCTGACTGGTGTGAGATGATACCTCATTGTAGTTTTGATTTGCATTTCTCTAATGATTAGTGATGTTGTGTATCCTTTCATGTGTTTGTTGGCAATCTGTATATCTTCTTTGGAGAAACGTCTATTTAGGGCTTCTGCCCATTTTTGGATTGGGTTGTTTGTTTTTTTGGTGTTGAGCTGCATGAGCTGCTTGAAATTTGGAGATTAATCATTTGTCAGTTGCTTCATTTGAAAATATTTTCTCCCATTCTGAGGGCTGTCTTTTCATCTCATTTATGGTTTCCTTTGCTGTGTAAAAGCTTTTAAGTTTCATTAGGTCCCATTTGTTGATTTTTGTTTTTATTTCCATTTCTCTAGGAAGTGGGTCAAAAAGGATCTTTCTGTGAGTTATGTCATAGAGGGGATGCCATTTTAAATAGATTGGTCCCTGACGACACATCTGAGGAGGTAAATTTTAGAAGACAATCTGAGTGGAGAAGTGTGCTATGTGGAGATCTGAGAAAAGAGTTTTCAAAGAAGGCACAAGTGTAACATCTATAAAGAGGGAACAGGCTTTCCAGAAAGAGGGGAGTGGAGTAAAGGCAAAGGCCAGTGTAACATAGTGAACTAGGGCAGAAAAAAATGGTGGAAAATAACCATAACAAGGATTTAGAACTTTATTGTTAATCTAATGGGAAGCATTTGGAGAGCTTTAATCTGGGGAATGATATGATCTGATTCAACTTTGTGAAGACTATTTTAACTGATGATAAAAATAAGTATCAATATTAAAGAAGGACAATATAAGATGATAGGAAATCATGTACGATGCTTTTGTGTTGGTTCGATCTAGAAGTGACTGGTGTAGTAGTAATGGTGGAAGTGAGGAGTGCTCATCTTTGGAGCGTATTTTTGAAGATACAGCATACTGGTGGCTTGAATATGGAGTGTGAAGGGAAAAGAAGAATGATCAATAGATGAATTTAATTACCTCTTTTTGTACTCTGGTTTCATATATGTCTTCTCGTCATTTGGGCTATAAATTTTTCAAGGGTAGGGAAGCTGCCCTTCTTTTTCTCTCAGATCACCTCAGTTCAAGGTATGCAGTAGGTACTTAATGAATATGTTAATCCATCATAGGTTGGTCATCTCTGAATTCTCCACTTTCACCCTTATCATTCCTTCTTTGAAATGTCTCAACTTCAATTATTTCTCTTTATTTATGCTCTTAACATCCTGATCTCACCCCAAGTCATCTAGAACCTGGATTACTACTACAGTTATCTAACAGACCTCTCTCACTACAGCCTATCCCCAATCTGATTCAAACTGCAAATTGATGACTGACCGACCACTTGAAAAATTTTCTTTCAGTCATTCGTTCAAAAAGTGCTTACTGATTTCTCTACTTTGTGTCCAGGACTCTTCTAGATGCCAGGTATATAATAATAAAACAGACAGAAAAGCCCACTTTCATGGACCTTACATTTTCAATAACTAAAAATATAGAGTATATTAGTAATAAGTGTTATAAGGAAATATTAAAAGTGAAGGGGTATAGGTATGTATAGGGAGTGTTGAGAGGATCACAATTTGAAATATGGTTACTGTGCAACCTCCTTAAATTTTAAAGAAGTTACTTTTTAATCTGCAAACCATAAATGCTGGAGAGGGTGTGGAGAAAAGGGAACCCTCTTTCACTGTTGGTGGGAATGTAAGTTGATACAGCCACTATGGAGAACAGTATAGAGTTTCCTTAAAAAACTAAAAATAGAACTACCATGCGACCCAGCAATCCCACTACTGGTCATACAGCCTGAGAACACCATAATTCAAAAAGAGACATGTACCACAATGTTCATTGCAGCTCTATTTACGATTGCCAGGACATGGAAGCAATCTACGTGTCCATCGACAGGTGAATGGGTGAAGAAGATGTGGCACATATATACAATGGAATATTACTCAGCTATAAAAGGAAATGAAATTGAGTTATTTGTAGTGAGGTGGATGGACCTAGAGTCTGTCATACAGAGTGAAGTAAGTCAGAAAGAGGAAAACAAATACCATATGCTAACACACACATATATATAGAATCTAAAAAAAAAAAGAAAGTGGTTCTGAAGAACCTAGGGACAGGACAGGAATAAAGACGCAGATGTAGAGAATGGACTTGAGGACATGGGGAGGGTGAAGTCTAAGCTGGGACCAAGTGAGAGAGTGGCATGGACTTATATATACTACCAAATGTAAAATAGACAGCTAGTGGGAAGCAGCCACATAGCACAGGGAGAGCAGCTCGGTGCTTTGTGACCACCTGGAGGGGTGGGATAGGGAGGGAGGGTGGGAGACGCAAGAGGGAAGAGATGGGGGTATATGTATATGTATAGCTAATTCACTTTGTTATGAAGCAGAAACTAACACACCATTGTAAAGCAATTATTCTCTGATAAAGGTGTTTTAAAAAATTTTTTTAAAGATATAAATGGTCTGCAAAAAGATCAGCTGTGCTATTCTTTGGAATGGCATTCTTTCCTTCAGAAGAATTCAGGAAAAGAATAAAAATTAGCTGGTCAGTGAATTAAATCCATAGGATTGATTTCATAAGCATGGGGTTTGTATGAAAATATATCCAAGAGGTTTTCTCTTGTAACAATTTGACACTATAAACAGTTAGTTAAGACAAAAAGAATCAGCTAGAATATTATTTTCTCATGTGGGAAAAACATCTCTGTTACTTGTTATTTAAGATATTTCCAATGAGTTGTATTTTCCTATTTGTCCTCTGGGGCATCAACAAGCTTATTTCCTCAGTATGTTAAGACTGTCAAAAAAAGGAGCCATTCTGGGAACATTAAAAAAAAAATTAAAGAAGTTACTTTTTAAAGAAGTTACGTAAAATTAATATACTTTAAAGAGGTTACATTTGAGGAGAGATGTGAATCAAATGAAGAACTGCGTCCTACAAAGTTCAGAGGGAGCAATAGTGCAAGGGCCCTGATGTGGTCATGAATTTAACTTGTTTGAGAAATGGAGAAAAGGCTGGTGTGATTGGAAAGTTAGTTAGTGGCAGAGTGGCAGGAAGTGAGGTGAGAGAGATGGGAAGGGGCTAATTTGTATTTTGTAGTATATGTGAGTGGAAGCCATTGAATAATCTGGAGCTAGGCATGATCTGACTTTTGTTTAAAAAAAACACTCAAGCTGCTCTATAAATAATCGACTAGAGAGTTCTGATGTACCCTGCCCTAAGGCCTTTGGTGGCTTTTCAAAAAATCAAAGTTCTCTGCCTACTTTCAAAGGCTTTTAGTATCAGTCTGTCCTATCTCCCACTAGTCCTCAACATACACCCTCTATTCGTTCGGCTGATTTCATCATGGACCTCCTCACAGTTTATATATATATATATATATATATATATATATATATATATATATATATATATATATATATATATATATATACTTTTGCCTATTTCTTCCCCTTTAAGACAGTGTTTTCCATCCTCTCTTATCCACCATTCAAGAAATAGCTCAAATTTCAATTACAACATACAATGTTTCCCAACTCTCCTCACCTCACTGATGTTTTCAGTCATTAACGATGTAACTCTTGTCTGTAGTTCATGACTACATGACTGAGCACATGATCATGTACTTTATTATATTGTTGTGAAAGTTTAATGTGTGCTAGTCACATCTTCCGAATGATATTATAAGTTATATAATAGCAGAGGACCAATGAATTCTACATCTCTCATGGCATCCAGCATATTTTGGGAGTGTATCAAGTGTGTTAACTGATGTAACATATGGCTTGAGGGGTTTTTTCCTGTAATGGTGATTACTCAAGTAACTTCCAGCAGAACAGATATTAAGGTTAGGTGAACAGAAGCAATAATTTAAATTTCTTCAGTCGCCAGAGTCAACTGGAGACAAAAAACAGTACACTCACTCTTATCGACAAATTCTAAAGGCTCAGTGGACACCTTCTTGATTTCAGTAACACTGAATATACATTTGTCAATTGAACACTGACAACAAAAAAACTATATTTCTGTATGTTATCATCTGATTTTGGCAGCGTGCAACAATTCTGCTGCAAGCGAATCTCAAGTCGGAAGACCAGGCAGCACCTGCTGAAATGGCTGGCATATAACTACTATAGTCACAGGGATGCTGGGCGTTCACTTCTACTCAGGAAGGGAGAGGTACAGAGAGGCCTGGCTTTGGATGCAGCTGATATGTGCTGGGAAGAGGCAGCCCCACTGCAGGCAGCTATTTCTCCTCCCCCCTCCCCACTCTTGGGTTCTGGGCTGAGGCCAGGGACTGTCCGGAGCTGATCTCGGCTCCCATTGGCCGCTGTCTTTTGTGACGTCACGATCATGATGAGAATTGATGATCGGACACGCTGATTTCATTGTCTGAGGAGGCAGTGGAGACCCAGGAAAAATCTCGCTGAATACGCCTGCCCCAGCCCTGGCTTGATCTGGGATCCTCTGATCCCTCCCGTCACTGCACCACGCCCGAGGTAAGCACCCAGCATGGGTAGGTGTGAAGGGCGAAGGAGGGCGAGCAAGGCACCGATCTAATGCTCTGCCCAGTGGGGGGCACGGAGGTTCAGAGGCCTAAAGAGGCTGCCAACAAACTGGTGCGGTTTTGGGGGAGCCAACTGCCTCTATCCTCCGAGTGAAGCCTGGCGGCAGCGTGAGATTAAAAACGAGATGAGGATAGGGATACAGTAGACACTGGCAGAGAACGAAGGACCTTGCTCCGAGAGAGTGCGACGTTTGGGACGCGCTTCTGGCCCCTGAGTAGGAGAAAGTGGCGCCTCTGCCTCCGAAGAAAGGAGGGGGAGTGAATTCTAACACTTCTAGATTTCACTGGACTGCAGATTTCTCACAGCCCTGCTCGAACGCGCTGGAGGTGCTGCGCCTGCGCAATAACAACCTCTGCGGGGAGGTGGGGGTGGTAGGGCGGAGTTCGTGGCAAGGAGTACAGGCGTGGAGTTTGCGTTTGCGCATGCGCCTTTTCCGTTTCGCTAGAGGGGGTTGGGCTGAGGTCTGTCTGGGCAGAATATGCGAAGGGTTGGTAAGTTGGCCTTGTGATGTTTCAAGCGCTAGTTGATGGAAAGAATCTGCCAGTTACTTTGAATCTGGCCTAATGAGCATATGCAGCCCCAGAGTGGGCCTGAAAAATGTAAGAAGGCAAATTCTTAATCTACAGTTATCAGGTTTAGAATAATGGAAAGAAGTCAGGAGTTTGGAATAGAAATTACTGAGATGAAAAACCATTTGGAGAATAGAAACATTAATTATTCAAGTGAATCCAACTTTTAGTCTTCAAGGAACTCTGATTTGGCGTGCCGCTCAGTGATTTTTGAAACAAATTCTTTGGAGAGACTCAGAGTAAGAAATTTTCCTTTCTTGTCTTTTTTTTTTTTTTTCCTTCTTGGAAAGGTTTCTTTTAAAGCTTTGGTCTCGGTTTCAGGTTTGGCGCTAAGTCCTTCCTTCTTCCTCTGTGTCTCTGTTAGAACCACCAAGGTCAAATCCTATTTTGAGAGATCCTGTATGACTCCCCTTCATTGGGAGGGGCTATATCACTCGGCAACCATGAGGAACATCCTGCCTGTCTGTCCTTGGTGGAGAAATTGTATAGTAGTGTTAATACTTCTGCTCCACTGTCTGATCATGAACTCCTATTTTACAGAGGAATCTGGATTTTTCTCCATTTCTCATAGTTAAGGGATTATCAAGTTCTGGTGAGTTTTCCTTTGAAAGCCTCTCCTACCATTTTTCCCTTATTTTACAGTCTAGACTCTCATTACCACCCATCCAGTCATTCCAGGAGCCTCCTAGCCAGCCTTCTAATTCATCCTGTCAGACTAACGGCTTGATCACTTCCTTCATCAAGTCATTTTTCTCCACCAAAATACTATTGGCTTCTTATTTTCTATTGTTCCAAGCCCAGTTACACTTGGATTGCAAAGAGCTTTGTAATCTGACTTTATTATACCACAGGAACCTTATCTTAGTTTATTTCTCAGTGCACAACTCTCCCTAATGTCGCCAGAACAATCTACCTCCAGAGCTTTGCTCCTTGTATCACTACCATTCCCTTCACCTAAGATGCACTCTCTTTGCCTATTCACGTCTTACCCACTTTGGAAGCTCAACTTAAGTTGCACCTCTCTGTAAGTACCTTCCAAGTCTAATCCAACCATTATTAAGCTCACCTTTTCTAGAACTCCTATATCAGTTCTTATATTTGTCACTTTCTTATAGCCTGCCTTATACTGTCTTCTTATTTTTAAATTTTATTGTGTGTGTGTATGTATGTGTGTGTTAGACTAGACTCCTCAACTGGATTTTAAACCTGTTCTTAAGAGTTGGGACCATACCATCTACTATATACTTCTTTATCCAAAGCATCTGGATGACTATTTGAAATATCTACAGCTATATATGGTCTTTGTTTTCCAATTTCTTGGGAAACAAAGTAATACAGTTATCGAAAGAACTGTATATATGTGAAAAATTATTCATCATTAGTCAAGCAAGGGACCCTTCAGTGACTGAATAAACCTCAATATGATTCAAAGAAAATGCAATACAGAAAAACAGACATCTCTATATATTGGGTAGCCTGCAAATATGTTCTGTCCTGATAAATAAGACCAAGAGAACATTATCCCAGAAGTGGTTCTGTGTGTAATTTTCTCAGTTTGAAAAATACTAAGACATTTTCCATTGTCTATATTTCTCTTTGATAACATTTCATTATGCATCTTCTCTTAAATCCACTAATTATTCACTCTTTTTATTACAGGATGTCTTGTGTTTGCTGCTTTACATTGACTGTCACTGATAGTTTTCATCTTGAATCAGAGCTAATCATTGTGATGGCTGCCATAATTGCTATTTTATAATATATCAGTTGTCACTTCCCTACCCCTTGGGCTTCAAACTGCATTGTTCCATGGAGCTCAGTTTTATTTGAAAGAAAGTGAATGTGGTTTAATACAGAGGCTTTCTACAGATTTCACTTGGACTGCTGCTTCACTTTGAGCCACCATCCCAATATCCCATCAATGTTTGAGGTTTAGGAACATGGATGAAAAGCAGTCCAAAAGGGTATTATATTCTGTAAATTTGAAAGCTATTGTCATAGCCTATTGTAAGTAAACTATGAATATTTTAAATATATATATTTAATTAATTCTGCTTTTAAAATTGTATTCCCAGAGGGAATTATATTTTTATGTAGTGTAATCCCCAACAAGGTAAAAATATTTGAATTGTTGATTTTGATTTTACAGTGGAGTCAGTTAGCTAAACATGAAATTGGTGGTGTCTTATACTTGCACTGAGTACACTCTATCTAGGCATAGTGATATGGAAGTAAACAGTGAAAATTCTAGAGACATATATTCTGCATACAAAGGGGACTGGAGAGGCTAGTGTATTCAGATACTGTCACTGACTGAGACCTTTCTAGACTGCATAAAATTTCAAGACAATAAACTGAAACTTGTCTGTGCAAATGGAATCATCCTTGTGCCAACTAGTAGCAAAATTGCCTGGATTAACCAGAGATCTAAGTACATGGCAACTGAACAATTGGCATTATATTGTCAATCAAATACTATACATCTGACATCTGTAAAGAAATCTACAACAGCAGAGCTGTCTTACCTTCTTGATCTCCTGTTGTTTTACATGAGACTTATGTCCAATTGGGTTGATCCTTAGAATCTTTAAATGTGTTATTTGTTAGAGTGGCAAAAATTGAGGAAAACATTTTCTTAGCCTCTCTTCCCTTGGGATTGGGGGAAATTTATTTTATGGTTCTTAAAACAGCCATGGAAACATGTGACTTACATGCCCTGGGTAGGCACTTTTCTCAGGTAGACAAGCATGGTGCTTGTCCAGGGTCATACAAGTAGTAAGTGGCAGAGCCAGTACTTCAAAGCAAGTGTCATTCTAGAGGCTTCATTCTTAACTACTAGGTTATAGGCTGGAGAGCTAGAATGAGGCCCTTCTTCATTTGTTTTCAAAAATTGTGTTTGTCTGTGTGTAAAATTTCTCCCTGACTTACTCTCTTTATGAGTCTGTAATGCCTATGACATTTTCCTTTCTCTCTCAGTGGAAATGAAAATTTTGAACAGATAGAATGACTTTTAAGAGAAAGGGATCCTTGTTTTGACTCCAGTGCCTTCGGTGGCAGAAGGCTTGTAGACCCATACACTACTTTTTCTATTGTCAAGTACCAAGCAATGGTGAAAGTGTTTCTTCATTGGGTTTTGTGAAAGGATAGATCATAACTTTTCTCCAACACTAATATATTGCTTTAATATATTTCTTTATATATTATACTTTCTTACTTGGTTAGCTTGGTCTACCTACAGTGTGCTTCATGGATGAAATAGCTATGCCATTTAGGAAAGTAATTATCCCAGACCCATTCTCCAAATAGCTTTGCCCTTTCATAGACCAATCATTTATTGTGTTGAAATCTCCTCAACAGAGAAACAATTGGAAGAGATCTGAGGAATTGTAAAATGTGGAAGAAGAAATATATTCTACATTAATGGGAAGTATTACATTAGGTATAGAATGCTCAGACTTTACTCATCCCCACTATTCTAAGACAACATGAAGTTATTTTTGAATATGTATGTAAGTTATTAAAATAATCAGTCAAGCATTTTAATTAGAACCTAGAGGCTCACTTTTATCACCAATGAATGCTTAAGAGATGCTAAAGGTCATTTTTGTTTTTGTTTCTCCCTTTTTGCAATTAGTAGTACTTAATGTAGAGAAAGACTACTTTTGAACTCAGTATTGGTTGTGATTTGGAGCCAGTTTACTTATCTGGTAGGGTTTGGTGCATCTGTGTCTATTAAATCCTTGCAATTCAAAGTGTGTTCCATGGAGTAGCAGTATGGGCATCACCTGGGGACTTCTTAGAAACTGCAGAATCTCTGGCTCCACCCAAGACCTACTGAATCAGAATCTGCATTTTAATAAGATCCCTGGGTGATTCATATGCACATAAGAGTCTGAGAAACACTGATACAAAGTGAAATATGAATTCTTGTACAACTTAAAATTTTTAAGAGCTGGTAGTTATAGAAATCTCTGAATTTCCTTTTGTCCATTTTCACATGTGTAAAGTAATATGTAATCAAAGTATTATCTGGCTAATATACATCAGTTTTGCTCCATTCTGGAGTCAACATTGTCTCTTTGAGAAGATAGCTACACCTATGTGATGGGTAAAATTGTTAAGAGTGACTGAACCCACTTATTTTGTTGATAGTAATGACCTTACCATTAAAATGATATTTATCCTAATTACTTGACATGTCAACAGTGTTACAGAAGAGTATAGATTTATTGGGGTCACTGTTGCTAATACCTTCAAGAGGAACTGTATTAGTTTTCTATTTGCTCCTGTAATAAATTACCACAAACACATGGCTTTAAACAACACGTGTATTATGTTACAGTTCTGGTGGTTAGAGATCTGAAAGAGGTCTCACAGGGTGAAAATCAAAGTGTCTTCAGGGCTTTCCTTTCTGGAAGCTCTAGGGAAGAATCTGTTTCCTTTTCTAGCTTCTAGAGGCTATCCACATTCCTTGGCATGTGGCCCTCTTTCATCTTCAAAGTCAGCAATGTCTGATCACATCTTTCACATTGCATCACTGTGACACTTACTCTTCTGCCTCCATCTTCCACATTTAAAGATAATTGTGATTACACTGGGCCCACTAAAATAATCTAGGATAATCTCTTTATTTTAAGGTCAACTGATTAGCAGCCTTAATTCCTCCTTCAACCTTCATTCACTTTTCCCGTGGACTCTAACATATTCACAGGTTCCAGGAATGAGGATATAGATACCTCGGGGTGCAGCGGGGTAAGGGTCAGCACAGGAATTGATGGCCTTTTTGGCTGATAAAGGAAGCCAGCCTCTAATCTTGTTATTGGGATAAGTAATTGGTTAGTGTTCAGGGAGAATGCCATCTAAACATGAAGATGGCCACTTACAAGAGAGGCCTACAACCCATCCTTCCCTCATTGTCCTCAGAAGGAACCAACCCTACCAACACCTTGATCTCAGACTTCTAGTCTTTAGAACTGCAAGACAATAAATTTCTGTTTAAGCCACCATGTTTTTGGTACTTTGTTATAGCAGCTGTAGCAAACTAATATAGTCAGGGTAGTCCTTTAGTTGATATTTAAGTTGATATCATCCTCAAAAGCACTTATTTATTAAGTTTGTGTTCTTTAATAGTCTAGGTGTTGGATAAAGTGAATTAGGCATCAAAGAGTTTATAATACACATTAGACATTTTTCATAAAACAAGTTCTGAAATACATCACATCTCTGGCCCTCAGTTTATTCAACCGTGAAATGAAGGCATGATCTTCATAATACCTAAGGATATCCCTAGCTTTAAAATTCTATGATTTTATTTATTAATTAAATTTTAAGAAGTTATTAAATCCATATATTAATAAAAAGTATTAAGTACAGGCAAAATTGTGTTAATGTTCTCTTCAGGAAACAGTATTTTAATAACTACCATCCCTGCCATTCATCACCCACTTCCTAACCTTCAACTTTAAAAAGAAGTAATAAAGATATTATTGAGAAACACCTTTGTTCTTTTGACTCTCTTGACTCCTTTGAAATTGGTTTAAGACTTAGGTTCAGAACACAGTAAATTAATAGCTCTCTATATGCAAATATATGCTTAATAAATAAAATTTTAAGTGACTAAATTAAAATATCTTTGGTAATTCACTTATATATTGGCTGCTTTTGAGAGCAGTGACTTGGAGAAGAAAGGGTTATTTTGCAAAAAGTGTTTCTCCGACTTCTCACTACTGCAAAGTATATTGAAGCAATATGTGTTCTGACAATTCACAAGTGAAGCTATTGTTTCCAAATAGCCTTGAGAATATTTTTGCAAATGGTTATCTGGTTACCTGAATTAAATATTAGTGGTAAAATAACAATTGCTGAATATGGTCATGATTAAACCTTGGATAGTATAGTCCATGTGTTCAGATCTGGTCTGATTAACACCAGTGAATAGCATTGTGACGAAATACACAGAAGCACATTTGTTATGTAACAATATCTCATTTTGTGCTCATATCCAAGTGAAACACATGACTAGGCAGGAGAAATGCAGTGCTGGCAAAAACATTAGAGGTCACTGTTTATCCCATTCTTCAAACATATATACATCTATGATTTGGTAATAACGTATGTTTTCTATCTTAATGTCATAGGCTTAACATAGGGTGGAGTCTCTAAAAATTGAGGTCTGCAGACCCCTAGGGGTCCAAGGACGTGTTCTCAGAGGTCTGCAAGTTTTATGAAAATTTTTAAATTTGAGGGTTTTATTTCACTGATAACCTTGAAAAGAAAACCTCACAATCTGCATGTGTTCACTTACACACAGAGCCTTTCCTCCAGGTATAATGATAAAACTTCTCTTTTATAGTCATAAATCACAATTAAAATACATTTGATGGAATGAGTTGAGTACCTTAAGGCAGAGTTCCTCAGACAGAGACCCAAAGGTGGATTTGGACAATATAGGAAAGATTTTGTTTTTGATTTTGTTTTCTTCTTTTAAAGGAAGAAGAAAGATAAGACTTTACCTATGACTATCAGATTTTAGTTGCAATCCATGAGGCTTTTAAACCATTAAGCAGTACTTAGTCTATTAAAATTATTTGTAGGGATAAATTTATGCTTCCACTATTTGATGAATTAGATATGTGTGTGTGTTGGTTCAACACTATACATGTGTGTAATTATATACTGTTACCTACTTACCACCAGATGGGGTGCTTTGAGAAATCTTTGTCCAACCCCCAAAGAACAGGATGTATACTTTTTCCCCAAAAATTTTTGCAATAAAATCAGGAATGGAAAGTATGAGAGTCAAACAGTCCATCTCTTTGCTTCTAGGTAAAACTACCCTTAAATCTTAACATATACTATGTAAATCTAACTCATAAAACACCAAAAGAATATCTAGTTTAAGTGAATAAATATGGCTTTAACATTTTAAAAACAAATTTTAGTTACCAATGGAAATTCTTGCTGGGAGTGAGAGAAGAGGTAGGATAGAGTAGGAGAGAGTTGTGTGGATGATAGAAAAAATTAAGAGAGAACAAATAAGGATAAATTCACAGTATGGTGAAATTAAAGAGACATATTATTTTGATATAATGAGTAATTTATTAACAATCACTTTTGCAATATACAGCTATGAGAAATTTTATAAAGCTACCCTCAATAGTAAATTAAAATGCAACCTATATTTAAAGGTATTAGAATGTTAATTGCAGGATGTTAGGGGTCAGTGCTTATGGCAGTGGAATCACTATCATGAACTAGTGAAAGATAGAAATGATTTGCTTGCATGATTTGCTTGGGGCTAGAAATGTAAAACAGAAATAGAATTCAGTCACAAATATATATGGATCAAGGTAGTATTTAACTCATCAGGAGATGCTATATATCACTGGTCATTAATTGTCATTTATTCTGTTTGAGTGTATGCATGTGGGATTGTATGAAAGCAGAGCTAAAGACAACAGGAAATCAATTATCCGATTGAGGCCCTGTTTATGCTTCTGTTGTCCAACTGATTATCTGTTTGAAGTTGATCTTTCTTATTTTGTTATGAGTTTTGACATCTGAGTGTTTGATAAGGTATTTGTAGTTTAAAGGTATTTTATTATTTTAACATTACCACTTTGTGATAAAAGCAAGTGTCATTAAAAGCTAACAAATTATTATAATTGATGAAAAAATCTGAGATTAGTATATCTACTTGCCAGTGATTGTTTTTGAACAAACATTCATCATCTTTGAATTTAGACATTAGACATGTGGCTATAGAGATATATGTCACTGTAGATATATCTTTTCATCTATTTATATGAAAACTTTATACATAATATTATCTTGGAATTTGTGCCCCTGTCATTATGAATATATATTTAGCTTTCATGTAGCTGGAAAATATGAACGTTAATTATATAGAATTCTTAAGTGTTTTTTAAAGTGAGGTCAGTGTACAATTTCTTTGTGCCCTGAGAAAGTTTTCTGGGTTGTAGTTAAAATTTCCTGTTTCATGTTTCCACCTAAGTGATAGAGGCCAATTATACCTCTAAAATGGAAGATAAGAGATGTGTGCAATGCATTTCAGTAGTTATAGCCCAATGAACAAATAATGAATATCCTTTTATAGTATTTGAATAGATGCAATGCCTGTTACTTGACTTTATGCTTAGAAGATGTTGAAATTTATTTTTTGCAATATCTGCAAATTCTGTCAAGTTCATTATAAAATAACTAAATAGAGCTGCTGTTTGTAAAGATGAGGATCATTAAATGTAAATGATACATTAAAGTGACAGCTTCTGAAAACAGATTTACCATAAATTCTTTTTTTTTAATAAAGTTATTTATTTATTGGCTGTGTTGGGTCTTTGTTGCTGTGTGCAAGCTTTCTCTAGTTGCAGCAGTCAGGGGCTACTCTTTGTTGCACTGCGCAGGCTTCTCATTGCGGTGGCTTCTCTTGTTGTGGAGCACAGGTTTTAGGTGCACGGGCTTCAGTATTTGTGGCACGTGGGCTCAGTAGTTGTGGTTAGAAGGCTCTAGAGCACAGGCTCAGTATTTGTGGCACACAGGGTTACTTGCTCCGCGGCATGTAGGGTCTTCCCAGACCAGGGCTCGAGCCCGTGTCCCCTGCATTGGCAGGCAGATTCTTAACCACTGAGCCACCAGGGAAGTCCACCATAGCAATTATTTTACATGTATTCAAATTTCATTAAATTCAAAGTGTCAGTTCATTATTGTATATTTAATCAAGCGTTTGCTAAATATTACATTAAAAAATTATGCAGAGGCACCTACATACATGGACACCATGCCCATTGGTGGTGTGCTTAAGTTTTTCATTCTCCAAAACTTTAAAAGATCAAACTCTCATTACATAGAAGAGGGTCAGGATCTGTCTTCCTTTTGCCATGAGAATATATTAATGTATGTTTCCTTTATTTGAGGTTTATATACACATGATGTGGGAGTGGTTTGGTATATGTTAAATTAATTATTACTATTAGGAATGACAAGTTGGTTACATAAATGTTTACAATTAACAAAAATAACTTTTGCATAGCACATTATAGTTTACCAAGTATTTTAATTAAGATAATTCATCATGTGAAGAAGAGTAGGACAGATTTTATAACTTTATTTTCCAGATGAAACTAAGGCCCAAAAGGTCAATTATCTTTGCTAAGGTCACAAAACTAGCAAGTAGTGAAGCTTAATAGGAACAGAGATGTCCTCACTCCTAACATAGTGTTCCCACTCCACCACTCCAAAAGGCCACCTGAACTTCTGCTTACGGCTATGATGAAGTAAAAAGAACAGGGTTTACCCTCTCATCTTAAATATCTAAAAACAAACAAAAAAAACAGCAAAAATATGTATGAAACAGTGGATTTTGGACATTTGACAAAAAGTAGCACAGGACCACGATGTTTTGAGAGAAGGGAAACAAATAAGATAAGCCCTGTGAATGTCCCAACTCACTGCCTGGAGAAAGTATCCAGACCACAACCAAGGGAAAGGGAACCAAACAGCCTGGAAGTCTCTCTGAGTTGAGGAGACAGAATTCAGAGTTCACAGAGGACAGGGTGACTAGAATTTGAGGTATAGAGTACTGGAGGGGAGAACGCTCACAGGAGAAAACTGCACATAGATAGAGCTCTGGAGACTTGTAGAGGGGCCCCTTGAATCTTTGGCTGAATACTGATCAACGCCAGTGTGTTGCAGATGGGGAAAGAACCACCAGAAATGATCAGGCAAGCAATCCTCAGAGCTCACATAAGACGAGGAATAGTTTAGGTTTTCAACCACCAGGCTGGAAAACTATATTTCATGGAATATCTAGGAAGGTCCTCAGAAAGGTATTACTTTAGTAATGAGACAAATTAGCCCTAGACTAAAGGAAATTTTGGATTTGCCTAACAAAGCAAACCTCAGATGAATCAATTTCCAAGTAATTTAAATATATCCCAGAACAAAGTTCCAAAATATTTAAAGAATATAAAAACATCCAGTATCCAAGAGCATCATTAGCAATATCTGCCATTAAATGAAAAACTACAGAAAGTATGCAAAGAAACAAGAAAATACAGCTCATAATTTGGTGAAGAAATAATTTAAAAAAACAGAATGAACAATAATAGAGTTTAGAATTAGTAGAGAATGTAAAAGCAGCTATTAAAACTGTATTCTCTATGTTCAGGAAGGTAGAGGAAAGCACAAGCCTGATGAGGAAAGAAATGGAAGATTTATTAAAAGATCCAAATTGAAATTCTAGAGACAAAAGTAAAACTATGGGAAAAAAAAGTGAATGGACCAACAATGAGCTGTGGGACAATATCACTCAATGTAATATACATGTTTTTTGAGTCCCAGAAGGTGAAGAAAATTATTTTTAATTAACAGTTGAAATTTTTCCAAATTTGATGAAAACTATGAACCCACATAGTCAAGAAGCTTAACAACTTCTGAGAAGAAGGAAGCTAAAGGAAATGGCTCCAAGGCATCTCCTAATCTAACTGCTCAAATCCAGAGAAAAAAAGCTTAAAAGTATCCAGGGCAAAAAATATCACCTTTATGTACAATCACTTTTGGGGAACAAACATTAGAATGACAGGAGGCCTCTTGTTGAAAACAATGCAAGTCAGAAGACCATGGAATGACATGTTTAAAGCACTGAAAGATTAAAAAAAAATCTGTTAACCTAGAATTCTATATCAAAATATCAAAGCAAAACAAAGGTTTTCTTACTCATTCCAAAGAAAAACAAAATGCACTGACAGCAGAAACACACTACCAAAAATGTTCAAGGAAATCTTTCAGGCAGAAGGAAAATGATACCAAATTGAAATTAATTTTTCTTCATTATTATGTTTTTGTTTTGAATGTAACCTGTAGAGAATTAAAGAAAATGAAGGGCATTACTACAGTAAAGCTCCTTGCATTTGCACCTAAAAAAAGAACTTTGGACCTACACAATGGAAGTAAAAAATATGTAGGTAAATATGTATGATTTTTAATTTTTGAAAATCACTTTCAATGATAACTGTTTAATTTTTTTAAATAACCATTTATTGGAGGTTTTATAACATATGTAAAAGCAAAATGTATGACAACAATAGCACAAAAGACAGTAGAACAGAACTACAGGTATACTATTGTAAGATTCTTCTATTATATGTGAAGTAGTATATATAATATTATGATAAATTAACTTGATAATAAATTAAAGGTGTATACCATGGTCACTAAAACAACCATTAAAATAACATGACAAAGAGGGATGAGCTAACCAAGAAGATAAAATAGAATTATAAATAATGTTTAATTAAAATCAAAATAGAAAAAAGGAAAAAAAAGGAACAAAAAACATATGAGGCAAATAGAAAACAAATAGATTGTATCTAAGCCCAACCATATCAATAATTATATTAATTTCAAAATGGTCTAAACATACCAGTTAAAAGGCAGGTACTGTCACATTAGACTTTAACTCATCTATAAATGTCTACAACTAACCCACCTAAGTATAAAGAAATAGATAGGTTAAACATAAGTAAATGAAAAAATATATACAATGAATCTAAATAAAGTTGACTATATTCATATCAGATAAAGAAGATTTCAGAGAAAAAAATATCAGCAGTAAAGAACATCATTCATATTGATAAGGGGATCAATTAATTAAGAGAACATAAAAATCCTAAATATTTATGTACCTAATATCAGAGCTCCAAAATATATGAATCAAAAACTGTTAAAAGAGACATGAGAAACAGACTAGTATACAATTAGAAATGTTAACAGCTTCTCTCAGTAATTGCTAAAATAAGTAGAGAGAAAATTAATAACTGTTTAAGACTTGAACAACACTTTCAACCAACTCAACCTAATTGAATCCACCCAAAGAGAGCAGAGTACACATTATTCCCAGAAGCACATAGAAAATTGATCAACATGGACCATATTTTGGGCCATAAAACAAACCATCAAAAGTTAAAAAGTTGAAGTCATATGAGGGATGTTCTCTGATCATAAAGGAATTAAACTAAAAATCAATAAATCAAAGATATCTGGGAAATCCCCAAATAGTTGGAAAGTAAACAACACAGTTGTAGGTAACCAATGGGTCAAAGGAGAGCCCACAAGAGAAATTAGAAAGCACTGTATGATCAGTGAAAATGAAATTGCAATATATCAATATATGTGGAATACAGTTAAATCAGCACTTAAAGTTCATTTAGAGCATTAAAAACTTGTAGTAGAAAAGTAGAAAGCTTGAAAATCTGTTACTTGAGCTTCACTTTAACAAACGATAACTAGAAGAGCAAATTAAGCCCAAAGCAAGCAGAAAAAAGTAAATAATGAGAGCAGAAATAAATGAAACAGAAAACAGTAACAGATACAAACTACTATATATAAAACAGACAAGCAACAAGGATATACTGTATAGCACAGGGAATTAGACCCAGTATCTTGTAATAACTTATAATGGAATATAAGCTGCAAAAAATCCTGAATCACTATGCTGTACACCTGAAACTAACACAATATAGTAAATCAACTATACTTCAATTTAAAAAAATAGAGAAATGCAATGAAACCAAAACATGGATATTTGAGAAAAGGCTGTACACAGAAAAGAGAGAAGACACAAATTACCAATATTAGGAATGAGAGAAAGGATATCACTACAGACTGTACAGACATTTAAAAATATACTACTGGACTATTAACTTTACACCTATAAATAAACAACTTAAAGTAAATGTATATATTCTTTGAAAGACAGAAATCATCAAAGCTTGTTTGAGAAGAAATACAATAACTGAGCACTTTATTAAAGAACTTGAATTTGTGATTAAAAATCTTTCTTTTAAGAAATCTCCAAGCCCAAATTACTACACTAGTGAATTCTACAAAACACTTAAGAAAGATAAAAATTTACAGGTTCGAGATCCCTTGAAACAAGTTAAACTCAAAGGAAATCATGCCCAGACACATTATAATCAAATTGCTAAAAATCAAAGATATAGTGTTGAAAAAAGCTGGAGAAAAACAAAATACATAGGGAAACAAAGATTTGGAAATGACCATGGATTTCTCATGACAAAACATGGAAAACAAAGTCAGTGGAAAAACCACTTCAAAAATATGGAAAGAAATGTAGACCAAAAGCCAATGAATTAAAACATTACAAAGACATATTAAAATAATAAAAAAGAAGTTGGAGAAAGGGGAACAGCAAAACAAAAAATCAGAAGGACAAACAGAAAACAACTAATAAAATGGTGCACCCAAATCCATCCATATTAGTAATTACGTTAAATGTAAGTGATCTAAACACACTAACTGTCATACTGTCATACACATACTGTCATATTGGGTTTTTAAAGCCCAACTGTATTCTACTTATAGGAAATCTACTTTATATGTAAAGACATAAATTAAGATAAAATGAAAGAAAATTATATACTATGACAGGTTATTCAAAACAAAGCTGAAGTATATTCATTAGTGTCAGACAAATTAAAATACAGAAAAAGGAATCATATGAGGAATAAAGAAGGGGTATTACATAATGAATAAAGGATCAATTCACCAAAAATATGTAACAATATTAGTTGAATATGTGTCTAACAACAGATCTTCAAAATACATAAAGCAAAACTGATACAATTAAAAGTAGAAATAGACAAGTGCACAATTATACTTGGGGACTTCACCTTTCCTCTTTCAGTAATTGATAGAATAAGTCAGGAAATCAGTAAAGATACAGAAGATCTGAACAACACTATTAAGCAACGTGACCTAATTGACATTATTAGAACTATCTGCCTAACAATAGCCAAAGATACATTCCTTTCAAATGTTCATGGAACATTCTTTAAAAGAAACCATATTCTGCCTGTGCCATAAACTTTAAAAAATTTAAAACAGTTGAAATAATATAAAGTATATTCTCTATTCATAACCACACTAAACTAGAAATCGATAACAAAGATATCTGGAAAATACTTAAATATTTTAAACAATAAAGAGGAAAATTAATATTTTGAACTGAATGACAATTAAAACACACCCTGTGTCATGATAGTTTTTATTTGCATTTCCCTGATAATTAATGATGTTAAGCATCTTTCAAATACCTGTTGACCATTTGTTTGTCTTTTCAGAGAAATGTCTGTTCAAGCCCTTTGCCCATTTTTAATTGGATAATTAGTTATTTTGCTATTGAGTTTTAGGTGTTTCTTATATATTTTGGAAAGTAACCCTAATCAGATATATGGTTTCAAATATTTTCTTTCATTCTGTAGGTTGCCTTTTTTTTTTTTTTTTACTCTAGTTGGTGTTGACTGTCCTTTGCTTTGCAGAATATTTTTAATATGATGTAGTCCCACTTGTCCATTTTTGCTTTTGTTGCCTGTGCTTTTGGTGACGTATCCAAGAAATTGTTGCCAAGACCAAAGTCCAGAAGCTTTTTTTGTATGATTTCTTCTAGGAGTTTTACAGTTTTGGGTCTTATGTTTAAGTCTTCATTTTGAGTTGACTTTTTGGTGTATGGTGTTCACACCTGTTGGGAGGCCTATTATTAAAAAAACAAAAGATAAAAAGTGTTGGCAAAGCTGTGGAGAAATTGGAACCCTTGTACATTGTTGGTGGGAATGTAAATTAATGTTCAGCAGCTATTGTAAACAACATGGAGATTCCTCAAAATGGTTAAAAATAGAACTACCATATGATCTGGCAATCCCACATCTGGGTATATAGTCATCCCTTTGTTTCCATGGATGTGGAACCCATGGATAGGTGGATACAGAAGGCCAACAGTAATGGACTTGAGCATCCTTGGATTTTGGTATCTGTGGGGGTTCCTGGAGCCAATCCCCCAAAGATAGCAAGGGACAACTATCCAAAAGTATTGGAATCAAAATCTTGAAGAAATATCTGCATGCCCATGTTTATTGCTGCACTATTCACAATAGCCACGACATGGAAATAGCCAAGTGTCCATCGACAGATAAAGAAAATGTAATATATACATACAATGGGATGTTATTCAGTCTTTAAAGAGAAGGAAATTCTGCCATTTACAACAACATGGATGAAACTGGAGGACACTATTCTAAGTGAAATAAGCTAGTCATGGGACAAATACCACATGATTCCACTTATGTGTGCTATCTAAAATAGTCAGAAGCAGAGAATGCAACGGTGGTTGCCAGGATGGAGGGTGAGGGAAATGGGAAGTTGTTATTCAGTGGATACATAGTTTCAGTTATGCCAAATGAAAAAATTCTAGAGACCTGTTGTAGAACATAATACCTATAGTTAACAATACAGTATTGTGCAGTTCAAAATTTGTTAACAGGGTTAATCTCATGTTGTGTTCTTATTACAGAACAAATAAACAATGGGACATAAGGAAACTCTGGGAGGTGTTGGATATGCTGATTACTTTGATTATGGTGATGGTTTCACTAGTTTTTGTATAAGGCCAAACTCATCAAATTGTAGACATTAAATATTGTACAGCTGTATGTACATCAGATATACCTCAATAAGGCTGTTAAAAAATCCAACCTATCAAAATTTATAGAATTCAGCCAAAGCAGTACTTAGAAGTAAATTTATAGCATTAATTGCTTATATTTAGAAAAGAAGAAAGCTCAAAGATCAATAATCTAAGTTCCCACCTTAAGAAACTAGAAAAAAGAAGAGCAAATTAAGTCCAAATAAGCAGAATGAAGGGAATAGTAATGATAAGAGCAGGAGTAAATGTAAATGAAGACAGAAAAACAATAGACAAAAGTCAATGAAACCAAAAGCTAATTATTTCAGAAGATCAATAAAAGTGATAAGCCTCTTGTTAACTGACCAAGACAAAAGAAACAGATTGCCAATATCAAGAAGGAAAAATACAACACAATAGAACCTATAAATATTCAATGGATGATAAAGGAATAGTATATAAGAAACTTTACACCTTTAAATTCAGCAACATAGATAAAATGGGCCAATACTTTGAAAGACACAAACTGCCCAAACTCACTCAAGAAGAAACAGATTGTCTGAATAATATAGAAATGTAATGCATAGCTTAAAACTTTCCAACAAAGAAAATTCCATTCTCAGAGGGCTTCATTGGTGATTTCTAACAAAGATTTAATGAAAAAATAATAATTCTATGTAAACTCTTCCAGAGCATATAAGTAGAAGGAACACTTCCTAACTCATTGCCTGTACCAAACCAAATGCAATACAAGAAAAGAAAATCACAAACATCCCTCATGAATGCAGACTCAAAAATTTTCAACAATATATTTCCAAATGAAATAAATATATAAAATGAATAATACATCACCACCAACTGGGGTTTATTCAGGAACAAAATACTCATCCAACACTTGAAAATCAACCAGCATAATTTACCATATCAAAAGATTAAAGAACAAAATATGTGCAATTATCTCAATACAAACAGGAAAAAGCATTTGACAAAATTCAATATCCATTCATTATAATGATGATAGTAACAGTAATAATAATAAAAACTCTCAGTTTAATAGAAATAAAAGGAAATTTCCTTAAACTTGTAAAGCATGTGAAAAACCTACAGTTGATGTAACACTCAATGGTGAAAGACTGAACACTTTTCTTCTAAAATTGAGAAAAAGGAACAAATGTCCAATCTCACAGCTCTGATTAAAACATTATACTATAGGTCTTAGCCAGTGCAATAAAGAAATAAAAGACCAGTACCTACAGAAATGTAGATCAATGGAACCTGATAGAAAGCCCAGAGATAAATCCATGCAAATACGGTCACCTTATTATTAATTTTTTTTGTGTGGTATGAAGGCCTCTCACTGTTGTGGCCTCTCCCATTGTGGAGCACAGGCTCCAGACGTGCAGGCTCAGTGGCCATGGCTCACGGGCCCAGCCACTCCGCAGCATGTGGGATCCTCCCGGACCAGGGCATGAACCCATGTCCCCTGCATCGACAGACGGACTCTCAACCACTGCACCACCAGGGAAGCCCTGGTCACCTTATTTTTGATAAAGGATGCAAGAATATACAACGGAGAAAAGACAGCCTCTTCAATAAGTGGTGCTGGGAAAACTGGACAGCTACATGTCAAAGAATGAAAGTAGAACACTCCCTAACACCATACACAGAAATAAACTCAAAATGGATTAAAGATGTAAATGTAAGGCCAGACACAGATCCTTTTTGACCCGCCTCCTAGAGAAATGGAAATAAAAACAAAAACAAACAAATGGGACCTAATGAAACTTAAAACCTTTTGCACAGCAAAGGAAAACATAAACAAGACAAAAAGATAACCCTCAGAATGGGAGAACATATTTGCAAATGAAGCAGCTGACAGAGGATTAATCTCCAAAATTTACAAGCAGCTCATTCAGCTCAATATCAAAAAGCAAACAACCCAATCCAAAAGTGGGCAGAAGACCTAAATAGACATTTCTCCAAAGAAGATGTACAGATTGCCAACAAGCACAGGAAAGGAGGCTCAACATCACCAATCATTAGAGAAATGTAACTCAAAACTACAATGAGGTATCACCTCACACCAGTCAGAATGGCCATCATCAAAAAATCTACAAACAATAAATTCTGGAGAGGGTGTGGAGAAAAGGGAACCCTCTTGCACTGTTGGTGTGAATGTAAATTGATACAGCCACTATGGAGAACAGTATGGAGGTTCCTTAAAAAACCAAAAATAGAACTACCATACAACCCAGCAATCCCATTACCGGGCATATACCCTGAGAAAACCATAATTCAAAAAGAGTCATGTACCACAATGTTCACTGCAGTTCTGTTTACAATAGCCAGCACATGGATGCAACCTAAGTGTCCATCAACCGATGAATGGATAAAGAAGATGTGGCACATATATACAATGGAATGTTACTCAGCCATAAAAAGAAACAAAATTGAGTTATTTATAGTGAGGTGGACGGACCTAGAGTCTGTCATACAGAGTGAAGTAAGTCAGAAAGAGAAATACAAATACCGTATGCTAACCCATATATATGGAATCTAAAAAAAAAAGAAAGTGGTTCTGAAGAACCTAGGGGCAGGGCAGGAATAAAGACGCAGACGTAGAGAATGGACTTGAGGACATGCGGATGGGGAAGGGTAAGCCGGGACGAAGTGAGAGAGTGGCATGGACATATATACACTGTCAAATGTAAAATAGATTGCTAGTGGGAAGGAGCCATATAGCAGAGGGAGATCAGCTCGGTGGTTTGTCACCACCTAGAGGGGTGGTATAGGGAGGGTGGGAGGGAGATGCAAGAGGGAGGAGATATGGGGATATATGTATATATATAGCTGATTCACTCTGTTATACAGCAGAAACTAACACATCATTGTAAAGCAATTACACTCCAATAAAGATGTTAAAAAAAAGAAGAATGAAAAGGGAAATGTATTGGAAAAGAAGAAACAAGCCTTTCTCTGTGGATGACATATTTGTTTAGAAAATACCAGACAATCAACAAAAAAGCTGCTTGAATCAGTAAATTAATTTAGCAAGGTGAATATACCAAATTAAATTGTATGTTGATATCCTAGCAGCGAACGATTGGAAATTTTTTAAATTTCCAGCTCTATTGAGGTATAATTCACAAATGAAAATTGTATATATTTAAGGTATGCAATATGATGGTTTGATTTTATATATATATATATATATATATAATGAAATGATTAGTACAATCAAGGTAATGCATATATGATATCCATCACCTCACATAGTTCTATTTCTTTTTGGTGTAGTGAGGACACTTAAGATCTACTCTCTTAGCAAATTTCAAATATACACTACATTATTTTAAACTATAGTAACCATGATTTTAAAAATACCATTTACAATATCCCCCTTCCCCTTCAAACAAACAACACACACATAAGAAATACACAGGTATAAGTTTAACAGACTATGTACTGAATCTGTATACTGAAAACTATGAAACTCTGAGGAGAGAAATCAAACAAGATCTAAATAATTAGAGAGAAGTATATCATATTCATGATTTGGAAGACAGAGCAATTGTCCCTAAACTGATCTATAGATTCAATCCAATCCCAGCAGAATTTTTTGTTAGTACCAACAATCTGATTCTAAAATTCATATGAGAATGTAAAGGATGTAGAATAGCTAAATTGATTTTTTTTAATTACAGTATTAGAAGGCTCACACTTCCTGATTCAACAGTTATGATAAAACTACAGTAGTTAAGACAGTGTGGTTTTAATGAAAGAATTGACACATAGATCAATGGAACAGAAAAGAGTGTTCAGAAAAAGAGCCACACATATATAGTCAAGTGATTCTTAACAAAGATGAAAGAGCAATTCAATAAAAAGTTTTTTTCAATTAATGGTACTGGAACAATTGGATATCCATATGCAAAAAACCCCACAAAACTTCGACCTGTACTTCACACCTTACACAAAAATCAACTCCAAATGGATCCTAAACTTAAATGTGAAATGCAAAAATATGAAGCTACTAAAAGAAAACATAGGAAAAAGTTTCTGTGACCTTGTGCTAGACAAAGATTTCTAAGGTATGGCACTAAAAGCACAATCCATAAAACTAAACAGCAGTGATAAATAGGGTTTCATCAAAATTAAAAACTGCTCTGTGAAATACACTGTTAATAAAATAAAAACAAGGCACAAGCGAGGATAAAATATTTGAAAATCATATTTCTCATAAAGGACTTGTGTCCAGAATATGTAATGAACCTTAAAAGTTAAATAATAAGAAACAAACAATCCAATTTAAAAATTTGCAAAATATTTGGACACTTCTACAGAGAAGATGTATGAATGACAAATAAGAATAGCAAAAGATGCTCAATATTATTATCACTAGGGAAATACAAATTAAAACCACAATAATAATACACAATTACAGAACTATTAAAATGACTAATTTTTTAGAAATATGTGATTATAATTCTGGTAAGAAAGTGAAAGAACTGAAACTTTCATAGAATGTTGGTGCAAAAGCAAATTTGTACTTTTGGAAAGCGTTTATATTTGAATTATAAAGTTAAGTATACATTTACCATATGACCCAGCAGTCCAACTCCTAGGTATTTATTCAAGAGAAATGGAAACATATTTTCAGACAGAAACCTGCACACAAATGTTTTTAACAGTTTTATTCATAATAGCTAAGAACTTAAAACAGCCCACATGTCCTTCAATGGATGAATGGATAAACTGTGGTATATTCTTACAATGGAATGCTACTCTGCAAGAAAAGGGAGCAAATTACTGGTACAGACAACACAGATGAATCTCAAATACATTATGCTAAATGAAAGAAGCTAGTCTCAGAAAAAATACAAACTGTATTATTCTGTTTATATGGCATTCTATAAAAACAAAATAATAGGAACAGAATAGGGATTGTCAGGGGCTGGGTGGCTAAAGAGATTGATTATAAATAAGCAGCATTAAGGTTTTTTTCAGAATGATAGAACTGTTCTGTACCTTAATTGTGATGGTGGTTTCATGACTATATATGTTTGTTTTAACTCATAAAACCATGCATGAAAAATAGTGACTTTTACTGTATGTAAATTTAAAAGCGAATAATAATAATGGATTAAAAGGACAATGTTAATAGAGACATGTTGGCCAAGATAAAGTTATTCAAGGTATTATATTAACCTAAGCTCAACTCTTTGTAAACATACAAACAAAAAAGTTGATGGCTTACCCAAAATTCAAATATTTAGTGTTGGCAAGAATGTATTCTATTTGAATTGGTGATGATTTTATGGACTCATTCCATTTTTAAAACCAGGTTTTCCAAGAACGAGTCCTTAATGAGTAAAATTTTTTTGTACTTTTCAAATGATTTAGCCACTTTAAACATTATTAGGGCATTATTAGAGCTGGTTTTAAGTATGATATCAGATATATAAGGACAGTGTTACATAGGAATTTATCTGAAATATTCCAATGTAAAAATAGAGCCTTAGCTATATTTTAGCTATTTCATTCCTCAAAGCTGTATTTTTCAAGTATTTCCAAAGCAATACATCTAAAATATTTCACTCATTGCTCTGCTTGTTTGAATAGAACATACTGAGCATAGTTTAATCTTTTGCCAATGGCTCAGGGTCTTCATTAAAACACCAAATCCTAAAGCTGAGAGCAACCTAAGAAATTCCATATCTGAATATGATAGATAAACTGAAGGGCCTAGTTATCCTTTAAAATATAAATATGTTACAACTATAACATGCTTTAAAACTTAAGAAAAATGAGAATTCCCTGGCAGTCCAGTGGTTAGGACCCCATGCTTCCACTGCAGGGGGCACAGGTTCCATCCCTGGTTGGGGAACTAAGATCCCACAAGCCGTGGGGTGTGGCTGAAAAAAAATGCAAGAAAAATGAGTTCACATATCTTAAATTACTTTTAACAATCCATACTGGTAAGTAAAACAAGTCATATAATCCAGAATTTTACAAACTAGGAAATGGATGCTCATAGAAATTAAGTGATTTACCAAATAGTCTCCAGTGGAGTTGAGAGTAGGACACAAGTTGTCTTATTCCTTGTGGGCTGGCATATGCTCAGTGGGTAGTACAATGCAAAGAGGATTAGACTAGGAAATCATGAGGTAAAGCTAAATGACTTGTTATTTCAATATTTAATCCCCTAGTTCAGTTAATTACCTTCCCTACCCCAATACAGTAGACCTCACTTTCTATGAATCCAATGGATTTTCATTTTATCTTCCACATAAATAACAACCCAACTTTTAAAATGAAAGGTTTTACATTTTTTTCCTGATTTTTGTGCAAGCGATTAAGAACTTTGGCTGTGCAGTCATTCAATAACTTGCCACTCCATAGACCAAGATAACTAATCTGCCATGCTTTTTAAGATTCATATCATACTGGAGCAACAGTTGTAGCCAGCCAATAGGAAACCATTCCTACATAAGGCAGCTATAGTGATACACTTGGGGATCAGCCATATCTTGTACTCTAGGCTTTTTTATGGTAGTTACAGCCCTACAGAGAAGAATCAGAGCCATTACCCGTATTATGCATTAGTGAATTGAAATTTACCACACTCCTCAGATCTCATTCCAAAGTACTGGAATACCAATACCTTGCTTCTTAATCCACAACAGATGAGGTATTTCAGGTATTTGACCGTCATCTTCTGGCTCCTCTCCTGACTGTAGCTGAATCACTTAGGAAAAGGAACCCCAAATTGCTCTGAAAACTGGCAAACATGATAGTAATATTGCTTTGATGAATATCGTCCTCTGGCCCAAACATCCTTGAAAATTTGGTCTGGTTGCAGATAAGAGGTTTACATTTCCACATTGTTGTACTTGAATGAGATCCCCTTCATAAAGTGGAGTTATTTGTTTCTGAATGTTCCTGCCCTCTCTCACAGGCAATTTTCTCTCATCTGATCTCTTAACATTATATAGGAAAACGTTTGCATGGTCAAGAAAACAAGTCGTGTACAGATTTCACTGGATGGCTATGTGACTCTCTTTAATTTCTTTATGAAACTGCTTTATTGTTCAAAATATTCAAAAAATGGAAATTATTTTTTATTTCCATGTCAATGTACTTAGTTTTTTCCATACCCAGTATACTAGAATGATTTCTGTTTGGTTTGGCTTATATTGTTTTAGTTGCCACTGTTTTCCTAATTTTGAAGAGATTCATTCCTTGCAAAGGGTTTTCTTTCTGTCAGCTTTTAGGAATAACAATTTTAGTGTGACAGCTTTTAAGAGGAACCTGAAATTGCCTTTATCTAATTAGTGTTCTTCTTTATAAAATGCACTACTAGAATTCATCTCCTTTATGAAGAGTTTGACCTGCTTCTATTTGTGAGATTCACAGAGTTGTTCTCCCTTAATATTAAACATCTTGCCTATTGGCAAGAAGAGCAATGTGTTTTTAAAATTTCTCTTGTCTAATTATGATGTTGTCGATTAAAAGTACTTGGTATATTTTTAGTAAACTATACATGATTTTTAATTTTGGTTTATATACTACAGCTATTAAAAATAATTATTTTGGTTAGTATTGCCTAAAGCAAATACATTTTCAGTCACTAAAACTTCCTGTTTATTTTTAAGCTTTAAAGAGAGATTTTGACTTAATATATTAAATGAACCCCTTTAGCCCAGAAAAATAAAAGAATAAACGCACCCTTTTGTTTCGGAGCACAGCTTTTGGCTGTAAGACATATGCCAGATGCCTTGCTTGACAAAGAACAGTGAGTGTCCCTGTTGATAATTGACCACCTATGGCTACTACCATGCCACAATCTCTGGCTTTACTAGCCATAAATATTTATTTTGGTGAAAGAAGCTTTTTCTCTCCATGCACTGACACTAACCAGATAAGGGCTTTCTGCTTTTTTTTTTTTTTTTTTTTGTCTTTAAAGTTGATACTTTTTCTGAACAAATTCAATAAGGGTTCACATTATGCATAATATTCATTATTATGAGAACCTCTCTCCCTTTAGCACACAAATTATTGCCCATTACTGGGATTATTTCACTTAAAGAAATCTTGCAGCTTGAAAGCATTGAAATTGTATCAAAAAACAAAAACGTGCAAATTCTACACAAACCCAATTTTTATTCAAATTTTCAGAATATCTTCTTTTCTTTTTAGATGAATCTACGTTCTGTATTTACTGTAGAACAACAAAGGATTTTACAGCGTTATTATGAAAATGGAATGACAAATCAAAGTAAAAATTGCTTTCAGCTCATATTACAGTGTGCACAGGAGACTAAGCTGGACTTCAGTGTAGTCAGGGTAAGTATTGAGGTCTTAAACTCTTGAATTTATAGCTTTGTACTACAAGTCATAATTGCTTAATATGAAAAAAACTATCAGGGTGTGAAGTCACTAACTATAAACAGCTTCATTTTCCTGGTATAAAATTACTATTTTTTAATAAATACCTAATCATTTAGTATGTTTTTGTTTTCTATAAATACCTTGAAAGCACTAAAACTTTTGCATTTTAAATATATCTTTTAAAAATCCCAGTCCTTTGAACTAATAGGTACCTTTAGGATTAGTTGCTGATCTCATGCTTGGTTTACACCTAGAATTTATCTAGATATAATCCTCCAAACTGATATTAGTAAAACAAGCATTTACCAAGGGAGTTAGCATATTTTCTTGTTATGTTTAAATTTTTCCAGCAGGTATTTATGAATTTAGTATTTTTGTCTTTTTAGGAAAACCTATCCTTTTTATGAATATCTCTTCCTCCTTTTAAGTAAAATGTATGCATTTTAATGGGTTAGCAAGTAAGGGACAAGAAATCCCTAGGGAGGAAAATTTCCTTTATCACAACCATTGTTATTCAGCTGTAAAAATCAGAGCTGCTACACATTTGGGAAAGGCAGTGAGAAGGTGATAGAGAGGAGGCAAGAGATAAACCTAACAGAGCTAGTCACAGATTTCATAGTGAGTGCATAGGTCCTTTCATGATTGTCTGAACGGGCTACAAATCTCCCTGGAGCGAAAGCTTAGGGATTCAAAGATTAGCAGTTTTCCCATCCTTGTCATTCATTAGGCTAATTTGGTAAGAGAAGGACTTCTATTTAAGTTTATTTTTCTGTTGGAGGAACTTTTAAAGACCCCAAAGATAAAAATCTCTTGATAAGAAGAATTCTTTGGAAAATCTATTATTTAAAGACTGAAGGATATATTCACCTTCAAATAGGGAATTATGCCACCAGTTCTAGGAGGGAAATATCCAGGATATCTGTTTCTTGTTTGCTGAGATCAACCATCATACTCAGATTTTTGTAAGAACTAGAAATATCTCCTGTTGATAGCTCTAAATTCCCTATTTGCAATACCTTTAGTAAAACCTCGAGAAAAAATGTAATTGACTTAGAAAAATTATTTTAAAATGTGTAATATTTCAAGTTGATGAGTTTTCCATTTTATAAGTACAAACTCATTTTTTTCTGCAATAACTTCTTTCTTTTCTTCTGTCTTATTTTACCATTACTTTAAGATGAAAAGTCTTCTTAGGCAGCTGCTTTGTGGACTGTGACCTTTCATATTTACAATTTGCTATTGCAATCTTCCCCCTAATAATTTACTTGATTGTACTTGAATATTGAGAGTGTTGAAATACAAAGGTTTATATCTTGCTCCAAATGGTGTGAAATCTGTAACAAGTAATGGAAATGAAAGAAATAAACTTTCTAGAACGTAAGCTTACAAGTAAAATGTTATGTAAGTTATAAGGAATGGTGTGAAACAGATTCATTTTCTCTGTTCTAGGAGAGTGTTTATTCTGCAGAAATTCAGTCTTTCTAATCTAAATTTTAACACAATTTTGGCAGCTTTTCCAGCCAGAGGTGAAGGGAGTTGTTTATAGACCCATTATTCCACAACCTCCCCTGCCCCTGATATTCTGCTAGGTCTATATGTTCTACTTGAAAGGGACCTTCCTTTATTATTTTTAATATAGTATTTGAGCCTAGTATTTTGCTAGGTCTACATGTTCTACTTCAAAGAGATCTTCCTTTATTATTTTAATACAGTATTTATTGTGTTTTTTCCTCAAAAGAACTAAAATCTCACTGTACTAAGAACTTGATCCCAATGTAAAAAGAACTTAAAAGGTTAAAACATCCATGATATATATATATATATATATATATATATATATATACATATATATATATATATATAGTGGGGTAAAGGAACAGGAAAACAAAGAAGGAGGTATAGGAAAAGGAAAAGTTTGGAGACATTGACTTTCTAAAAAAGGACTGAAAAAGAATTTAATGGACACCAAGGATTGGTGACCCAAATTTATTGCCTTTCTTTTTTTCTATGTAGTATCACTTTATTAGTTCCAAACCCCAAATGCTCATCATATCAATTTGATTGACCCATTTTTTCTCTCTAACCAATGAAACATTTGGAATGAGAAATTTACATCCTATAGGCAATGGTAAATTTTGGATCCTGTAACTGAATGACTTTTAGTAAAATTTAATTCAGTTACTGATAACCCTTAGGTAATGCATTTTCTTTATTTTCAACATTTTACTAAAATATATTTCTTAACTATATACTTTCCTACTTTACTTCAATAGAGACTATTGAAAATAACTGAACCTTTACTTTTTGACTCAGGGTTTTACTATGGAAATCAATTATTGTACTGTGCTATAAAATAATAATGCTTACAACATGGTAAGTTATATGGAGTGACTTTCTCCTTTACTAAAGAACCCCAGACCATTTAATGATTTCTCACAACAATTCTCTTTTATTTTTCCTTTCTTCTCCTTTTTAGTGAGTAATATTTAATGAATATTCTTAGTTTTGGTGCTATCAAGGTGTTTTCAACAGCAATCACTATTACCAAAGCCCCATCCTGTTTTGTTAAAAAAAAAAAAAAGATACCAGGTTTGGTAAAATTATGTGTAAAATAAGATAAGGTATGTTTTAAGATCAAGTGTTGTCTTTTCAGTAAAGTACATGGGTCTTGTGACATCTATATTGGCTGCATTCTGCACAAGTGAAGTTGTTAGATAGCTGAGTTTCATATTCATGTGATATTCATTTTACTATTGCATTTTACTTTTTTATGGGTACACGATATAGATATCTAGTAAACTATATAAGTAACTATATATATGAACTATAAAAGTAAGCCATAAATTTGCAGTGCACTAAGATCACTTAAAATTCCTATGTTAAGGTAGGTATTGTGATGAGAACATGGTAGGTTGTTTGCTTTCTTAGAAATCTTGTCCAAAGTTGCCCTCCAGATGTAGTAGATCTTGAGTTTAAATCTTACCAATTCACTATGCTTTCCCATTGAAAGTTTTAAAATATTGAAATTACAAACAAATACATCATGCTTCCTATGCATATTTTTATTTGAAAAGCCATAACACAGTGACTTATTTTGAATATCTGTAATATTCACTTTTTTGAACCATAAATTGAAATTATATATATCCCCAAACATTTCCCTTTTTTTTAAACATCTTTATTGGAGTATAATTGCTTTACATTGTTGTGTTAGTTTCTGCTGTATAATGAAGTGAATCAGCTACACATATACATATATCCAGCTAGTGGGAAGCAGCCACATATTTCTTTTAAAATATTTCGAGTGTATACTTTAGAACCTTTTAGTTTTTCTCCCCTGCCTCCTTCTCTTGTGACATTTATATTCATTTGTCCCTCTGCTTATAATTCTCACTTCTGCTGTTTAGTAAAGCTAAATAAGAATGAGTTTTAAATTCCCATAGCCTCATGTGAAGCAAAATGGAGCATCTCAGTTTCTGGGACATTTTATTAGATAAGTACTAATTATAAAAGTAAAATGTCCAACAGAAGTGGCCAACTCCATTTCAGGGGTTTCTCACCATAGTGGAAGGAGAATGTTCTTTGAGGTCAAGTTAAATTAATTTTGATTCCTTGCTCTGCCAGTAGCTGACAGGATATCTTTCCACAAGCTAGTTAATATTTCTGAATCTCAGTTTCTTCATTTATACAATTAGAAAATAATACCTAGCAAAGGAGCTAATATATATGAAAACACATAATGGGGATTCAATACATGTTAGCTTTTATTTATAGTATTACAACATTTAATGTTGTATATAATATAAATATACATTGAAAATTGGATAATTTATGTGGTTTTCAAAAGCACATCACACAAAATTAACCAAATACACTCTGCACCGTGTTTGTGCAAGGCTAGTTCATTTAATGTTTTCACTTATTTATTTTTTGAAATTCTTAATAGATTAATGTGTTTTGGTAGTTTATAATATGGTATGCATTTTGAAATAATTATAAAGTTTACTAATAATTTTATGGAACATAATATTTCTTATTGCATATTTTAAGAAGAATCATGATTCAGTGTAATAATACTAAGATTATTATAATAAATTACTTATATAAAAGTACAGTTTGTAATCAAATTCTAAATGCCAACCACTGGTATTTTTATTAATTTTTGGTTTATAAAAGTAATACATATTCACTGTATAAGATTTGGTAAATCGAGAAAAACATAAAGAAGAAAATAACTACCACAAATTAATGACAAACTGGGAAAAATATTTGCAACTTGTGACAAAGTGCTGCTACCTCCAGTAGGAAATTGCTCTTATAAATCAATTAAAAATGACAAATACCCTAATATAAAAATTAGTAGAGGTAATCAGTAAGCAACTCTATCAAAGTGATATAGTAACCAGAGAACCTCAAATCAAAACAGCAATTATATACCTTTTCTTAACTCCTGGGCTAGTAGAGACTACAAAAAGATAATGCAAAGTGTTGTTGAGGGTGTGGGGAAACCAGAACTCTTATACATTGGAGGGTAGTTTGAAAATATCAAAAAGCCTAGCAATTTTCCTTCTAAAGATGGCATTCTAATGGACCAATAGTACAAAGATGCATGCACAGTGAAGTGTATTGCTATATGGTTTAAAATAGTGAATATTTCTAAAAGTAATCTAAATATCTAGCAATGTTAAATTAACCAAGTTATGATATATTCATAGAAGTTGTTAAATCTGAAGATGCCTAGTGTATATTTCTTTAACAATACTATGAGCATTTTCCAATGTCATTAAACATCCTACCTCTAGTATGTTTCCAATTTTTCACTATTATACATAAATATGATGAACATCTTTGCATATAAACTTTGTATACATCTAGGATTACTTTTAGGATAAATTCCCAGAAATGAATTTACTAGGTCAAGGGATATAAACATTTTAGGGTTCTTGCTACACATTAATTGGAAGGGTTTTGAGGAAAAGAAGAATAATACAATTCTCCTATCAAAGTTCCTAGATATTTATTACGTGCTGGTCCCTGATTATCTCTGACCTTATACTTTAGTTACTTTTTCTTTTATTTTTTTCTTTTAAATTTGTATAGGCCTTGATTTTATGACAAATGAGAATATAATTTATCACATAGGAATTGTTTTTTCTTGTTTTTTGGTTAAGAACTTTTCCATAATATCATTTTTTTTATCCTTCCAGACGTGGGTTGGCAATAAGAGAAGAAAAATGAGTAGTAAGAATTCTGAATCAGGAGCAGCAACAACAGGAACTGTTTCTGGTACTCCTTTGGCAGCTCCAGACGTTACAGTCAGAAATGTGGTTAATATTGCTCCAACCTCAAGACAACAGTCTTCTTGGATATCACCCAATAATGATGTCATTGTAACTGGTATATACAGTCCAGCCAGTTCATCAAGTAGGCAAGGGACAACCAAACATACAAATACACAAATTACAGAAGCACATAAAATCCCTAGTCAGAAAACAGCCAGTAAAAATGATACTGAGTTTCAGTTGCACATTCCTGTTCAAAGACAAGTAGCACACTGTAAAAATGCCTCTCTGCTCTTAGGTGAAAAAACAATTATTTTGTCCAGACAGACAAGTGTGCTAAATGCTGGAAACTCTGTATACAATCACACAAAGAAACACTATGGAAGCTCTTCAATGCAAGCCTCTGAGTTGACGGTACCACAAAAGCCATCTGTGTGCCACCAACCTTGCAAAATTGAACCAGTCGGAATTCAAAGATCATATAAGCCTGAACACACGGGTCTAGCATCACATAACTTATGCGGGCAAAAGCCACCTATTAGAGACCCTTACTGCAGAACACAAAACTTGGAAATCCGTGAAGTATTTTCATTGGCAGTTAGTGATTACCCCCAGAGAATTCTGGGAGGAAATGCCCCACAGAAGCCTCCTAGTTCAACAGAAGGAACTTGTTTGTCCATTGCAATGGAGACTGGAGATGCTGATGATGAGTATGCCAGAGAGGAAGAGTTGGCATTGATGGGAGCACAGATACCAAGCTACTCAAGATTTTATGAAAGTGGCAGTTCCCTTCGAGCTGAGAACCAAAGTACAGTTTTGCCCAGACCAGGAAGAAATATGCCAAATTCACCAATGGTGAATATTAGAGACTTGTCAGACAATGTACTGTATCAAAACAGAGAATACCATTTGACACCACGGACCTCATTACATACAGCATCTACTACAATGTACAGTAATACAAATCCATCACGGAGTAATTTTTCTTCACATTTTGCATCATCAAACCAATTGAGGTTATCACAAAACCAAAACAATTACCAGGTAATGTGTATGTTTATTTTATAAAGGTTTTATAAAAGTTTGTTTGGTCTAAAAAATTGTGTTGGTAATCAATTAGACTTGAGATCTGGGTCACAACTTATATTTTGAAGTACTTTGATTTGTTTGCTTCTAAATAGTGGTTTGGGGTCAACTCTTTAAAGAATCTTGTGCTTTCTTTGTCACGTTTAAAAATGGTGCATCCTTTTTTTTTCATGGAATATAATAATTTTTATAACATGGTAACTATCTCCTGACATTTCAAATAGTTTTGTTCAGGAAATAATAGCCTTATGGGAAGCATGGCATTTCCTATCACTAAAATAGGACTGAATTGGCTAGACTCATCCTCTTGAACATAGATTATTCCTGTTATGACTTTTACTTGCAGTTTAGGAAGATGTCACTAGATGAGTGGTGCTTTCCCTGAGTACATAGTCAGGCAAGTCAATCATTTCTCTAGGCGACAATGGTTGAGAAATCAGAGCCTGCAGTAACTCAGCCAGCTGTTTTTTTTCTAGAAGTAAATGCTTTATTAAAACATTAAGTGCAACGTTAATCAAATTGTCTTTTTTAAAATGTTTAGAGGGAAGAGACACATTCAAAGTACGAATTAAAGCAATTTTCGACCTGTGCAAAAAATAAGCATTATTTTTTTACTGTTTCACATATTTAGTTGTTTAGATATGCTTCAGATAATCTCAACAGTGAGGTATAAACCTACCTCAGAATATCTCTTAAGGCCATAGATCTTCTTTCTGAAAAAATCTGCTTTAGAGAATTTGAATAGCAAAGCAGGAATGTTTGCCATTTTTTCTTGCTGCTAGCTAGACCCTTTAATTTGTTCAACCACAGTATTTTTTATCTGTATTTAAAATGCTTCCAGGCTATTATCAACCAGTATAAGGAACCAACTTCTCTTGACTCCTTTTATCTTATAGCTCCCTGCTACAAAATGAAAAGCAATAATAGAGTATAGGAAGTATCCCTCTGGCACCTATCTCTAACAGAATAGTACTCCATCGTCATCATTAGTAGACATTTCTTATTAAGGATCTTTTCATTTTTCTGTGTTTGCTCTTTCCTAAAGCATGCTTAAAGTAACATTGAACTATACCTTTAAGATCCTTCCCAATGCCCCTTTTCATTCACCTCTTTTGTACTTTTTACCCCTTCAGCAGTGTTGTTCCTAATAATTGTAATAATAATAACATTTATGATTTGTTGAGGGCCTTGCATGTACTAGGCACCATCAGTAAATTTATATACCTGATCTAATTTAATCTTCATGGCAATCTGGTCATATAAGCATGTTATCCATGTTTTAATATCTTGTCTAGAATCATACAACCAATACAAGACAGAACCAGGATTCCAACTCAGAAATATATCATGTGGGTTTTTTTTTCTGCTTTACCATGCAGCCTAACAATTTCAACTTTATTAGAATATTTGGAGGCTTGAGAGTGCAAAGTTTAAGTTTTAATTTTTCATAAATCGATTGCTCCGTAAAGGATAATTTAGCCTAAAAAAAAGACCTTTTTACAATCTTTATCTTTTTTCCTGGCAGAACTTTTAAAGAAATAAAATTTATTTTATATAAAAGATCATTTTAAATGGAATAAAACTTAACAATATTTTTGGAAAAGTAATCTCTTTAAAGAAAGACAATCTGACATAATTTAGAGCATGGGCTTAAAGCCAGACAGACCTGGATTCAAATCTAGGCTCTGCTACTTTCTACTCATGTGACCTCAGGCAAGTGTCATAACATCTCTGGGTAACAGTTTCCTAATTTGAATAATGCACTTAATAATATATACTTCACAAGAATGCTATAAATAAAATAATACAATCTGTGCAAGCTTCCGTATACATTCCCTGGCACATAAATTTTCTTGTACTTATGACATCATAGTTGGAAAGTTAATGAAACTCTGCTAGTCCAGGTCTTCTTTATATTCCATTTCAAGTAAAATATTGCACAGCCCACAGTTATCACAGTGTGATTGAGGAAGAAATAGCTGTAGTGCTGGCTGAAAGAAGATTGGTGATCAGCTTTCAACCTCACCATAATCTATGTATTAAAAGCCCATATATTTCTATTTATATTATAACAGAACTCCTCCAACTTGATCTGAGACAGTATGGTAGAGAGTCTTTGCATAGAACTCTTGGGGCATCACTTTGCCCCACCTTTCTTTTTTGTTTGTTTTTATTTATATATTTTTACATTGAAGTATAGTAGACACAATATGATATTAGTTTCATGCCCCACCTTTATTTTAATTAGTAGAGATTTTAGGGAACCAAGGTAGCCTGGGGAAGTGTAGTCCATGAAGACTAATGTTTTAGTCCATTTGGGTTTCTATTACAAAAATATCCTAGACTGGGTGACTTGAAACCCAACAAACATTTATTTCTCACAGTTCTAGAGTCTGGGAAGCCCAAGATCAAGGTGCTGGCCGATTTAGTACCTGGTGAGTGCCTGCTTCCTAATTCATAGATCGCTATCTTCTCACTGAGTCTTTACGTGTCAGAAGTAGTAAGGGAGCCCTCTGGGGTCTCTTTTGTAAGGACACTAATCCCATTCATGAGGGCTCCATTCTCACAACCTAATCACCTCCCAAAACCTCTACCTCCAATTGCCATTACTTTGGGGATTAGGTTTCAACATATGAATTCAGCTGCGACCCAAACTTTCAGTCCATGGTAGTTATCCTCCAAGATTCTGATGACACTCTATTACCAAGCTATATTATTAGTAGATCTGGACTTAGAAAAATAAAACCTATGACCATCTTGTCAACTTTCTAGCTATGAAACTATAAGCAAGCAAGCAATTCTCTTTAGTTTCTGACCCTGGGACTATAATATAACAGAGATATCTGCCTCTTCTCTCTGTTGTACCAGGTATCTTCAAGCCGAGGTCCTATTCCTAGAGTATAGCCTAGTTGCAAGCTATATAGGTGACTGAGTACAAACTGAGGAAATCCATGAGAATGCTAAAGAGTTGAAATCAGCACTGTTTTGGAGTCACTTTGGAATACCATATTAAGAGTTGAAGTGATGGTAAGGAAACTGTCAGGAGGTAACTATACCAGGATACTATAGCCCAGTTCTATTTCAAAATCTCTATGGGTTGACCTCACTCCTTTGGAGCTAGATTGCAACTGTATTGGTCTCCAAAGTGCCTTTCACTTTTCATATTATGTCTATGTCAGCCCATCTTGAGTGCTGTGTTGATTACAGATTAATAATTGATGATAATCTATGTGAAGATATTGGGGTATTTTGGAAAACAAGTGCTATACATTCAGGATTTTGTTGTAATTATTATTGTTACTTAAAAATTAACTATATTCCCAACTCTTGTGAACTTCTTAAGAACTTAGAAGTTAATAGACATAGAGCACTTTGAGCTTTCTTTAAAAGCTACTAAAAAAGTACAATGTATCCCCCACCAGTGGGAGTAATTTGGTATTACCCTCCAAATTTATTCAGTATTTGTGTGCTTAAGTCCACTTTTTAAATAAACATGGAAATTTAATAGTTGTAAAAACTTTAAACATCATGACATTCTAAACCAATAAAAATGGTATTTTGACCTGAGGAAAGTGAGGGCCAGTAAGATTGACTTTGCTAAAATAACTCTCAGGCAAATAGTGAACTTTAAAAAAGCAATAGTAATCTGTGTTGAATAGGTGTAGTTATCATGGATCATTTTTAAATGACTTTATTAAGGTATAATTCACATAGTACAGCAGTCACACATCAGAAGTGTACAATTAAATAGTTTTTAATATATTCACAGCTCTGTTCAAGCAGTACCACAATCGAATTTTAGAACATTTTGTTACTTCAAAAATAAACTACATACTGATTAGCACAACAAATCCCCCATCCCAGTACTAGACAACCGTTAATCTTTCTCTATGGATTTACCTATTCTGAATATTATTATAAGTGGCATAATACAATATAATGTTTTTTATGACTGGCTTCTTTCAGTTAGCATAATGTTTTCAAGGTCCATGCTATAGTATGTATCAGCACTTCATTCTTTTACATTGCTCTATGATATTCCATTGTGTCTATATAGCATAAATTGTTTATCCATCCATTAGTTGATGGACATTTGAGTTGTTTACATATTGTCTATTATGAATAGTGCTGCTATGGACATTCATATACAAATTTCTGTGTGGAAATATGTTTTCATATCTCTTGGGTATATATCTATGAGTGCATTTCTAGTTCATATTGTGATTCTATGCTTAAAGTTTTGAGGAAATGCCAAAAGTTTTTCCAAAGTGGTTGTATCACTTTACAATCCAACCATCAATGTAAAAGAATTCTAATTTCTCCACATGCTGACCAACACTTGTCATGTCAGTCATTTGATTATAGCCAGTATCATGGGTGTGAAATATTTCAGGGAGATCTTGATTTGCATTTCCCTAACAGCTAACAATGTTAACTCCCTTTTCATGTGCTTATTGGCCATTCAAATATCTTATTTGGAGAAATGTCTATTCAGAGAATTTGGCCATTTTGTAAATTGTTCTTTGAGTTGTGTTTAGATCTTCATATTCTCTATACTGGTCCTTATCAGATATATGACTTGCAAATATTTCCTCTCACTCCATATGCTTCCTTTTCACTTTCTTGAGGGTATTGTTTAAACACAAATTTTAATTTTGATGAAGTCCAATTTATCTATTTTTTTCTGTCATTACTTGTGCTTTTGGTGTTGTATCTAAGAGCCTATTATCTAAGCCAAAATAACAAAGACTGACTTATATGTTTTCTTCTAAGAATTTTATACTTGTATCTCTTATATGTAGGCGTTTCAGCTGTTTTGATCTTGTTTTTGTGTATGATATGAGGTAGGAGTTCACCTTGATTATTTTGCATATAAATATCCAGCTGTCCCATCATCATTTGTTTAAAAGATTATACTTACCCCATTGAATGGTCTTGTCGTCCTTCTCTAAATCAATTAATCATATGGAAGAGTTTATTTCTGGACTCTCAGTTCTATTGAATTGATATATATGTTTCTTCTTATGCTGAAACAACACTGTTTGTTTGTATTACTGTACCTTTGTAGTAAGTTTTGAAATTGTGAAGTGTGAGTCCTCCAAATGTCTACTATTTTATCTAAATTATTTTAACTATTCTAGGTCCCTTAAATTTGCATATGAATTTTAAGATCAGCTTATCAACTTCTGCAAAAACGACAGATGGAATTTTGATACAGATCATATTCAATCTGTAGATCAATTTGGGGAGTATTGCCATATTAATAATACTGTGTCTTCTGATCCATGAACATGGTATGCCTTTCCACTTATTAGGTCTTCTTTAATTTCTTTTAACAATGTGTTAAAAAGAAATGTGTCTTGCACTTATTTTGCTAAATTTATATATAAGTATATAACTTTTAACATTATTTTAAATGGAATTTCTTTCTTAATTTAATTGTTGGATTGTTCATTGATTTTTGTACATTCATCTTGTATCCTGAAAAAGTACTGAACTAATCTATTAGTTATATTAGACACTAGTGGATTGCTTAGGGTTGTATTTATGTAAAATCATGCCATCTATAAGCACAAATAGTTTTACTTGTGTAAAAACTTACTACATTTTCTTTTTCTTGACTAATTGCTAGAACCTCCAATCCAATGCTAAGTAGAAGTGGTAAGACATCTTTCTCTTCTTCTTAATCTTAAATGGAAAAAAATTCAGCATCTCGCAATTAAATATGGTGTTACCTGTGGTGTTTTTGTAGATGGTCTTTATCAGGATGATAAAGAATAAAAGACCCCTTTTATTCCTGGTTTAGAGTGCTTTCATCATGAAAATGTGCTGGATTTTTGTCAAATGCTATTTCTGTATCTAAAGAGGTATATTCATGTGCATTTTTCCATTTATTTTTATATTAATATGGAGCATTACATTTTTTCTTTTCATTTTCTTTTTTTGATATTTATTTTGCATATATTTTTCAGTTTTACTAAGTACAGTACTGTATAAATTTAAAGTGTTCAGCATAATGATTTCATTTACATATATTGTGAAATTATTACTAAGTAATAAGTCTAGTTAACATCCATTATCTAATGCATAGATTTTAAAAAGAAAAAGAAAAAAAAATTTCTTTCCTTGTGATGAGAACTCTTGGGAACTACTTTCTCAACAACTTTCAAATACACCATACAGCAGCAGTGTTAACTATAGTCATGACACTGTACATTATATCCCTAGTACTTATTTATCTTGTAAGTGGAACTTTGTACCTTTTGATCATCTTCGTCCAATTCCCACTCCCCCACTTCCTGCCTCTGGGAACTGCAAATCAGATCTCCTTTTCTATGAGGCTGATTTTTTTGTCTGTTCATTTGTTTTAGATCTCACATATGAGATCATACAACTAATTGTCTTTCTTTGTCTGACTTATTTCATGTAGCATAACGCCCTTGAGGTCCATTCATGTTACTGCCAATGGCAGGATTTCATTCTTTTTTATGGCTGAATAATATTCAATTCTATATATATTTCACAACTTCTTTATCCATTAATCTGTTGATGGGCACTTAGGTTGTTTCCATGTCTTGGCTATTGTAAATAATGCTGCTATGAATATGAGCGTGCAAATATCTTTTCAAGTTAGAGTTTTCATTTCCATTAGATATATTCCCAGAAGTGAAGTTGCTTGATTATATGGTAGTTTTATTTTTAAATTATTGAGGATCCTTAATACTGTTTTGTGTAGTGCCAATACCAATTTACAATCCCACCAACAGTGTGCACATCTTTGACAGCATTTTTAATCTCTTGTCTTTTTGATGATAGGCATTATAACAAGCATGAGGTGATACCTCATTGTGAGATTAATTTCCATTTACCTTATGATTAGTGATGCTGAGCACATTCCATATACCTGCTGGCTATTCATTTATCTTATTTGGAAAATATCTATTGATATTTTAATTGGATTATTAAATTGGATTATTTGTTTTTTGCTATTGAGTTGTATGAATTTTTTAATATATTTTGGATATTAACCTCTAACCAGATACATGGCTTGCAAATATTTTTTCTAATTCCATAGATTGTCCTTACATTTTATCAATCATTTCTTTTGCTGTGCAGAAGCTTTTTAGTTTGATGTAGCTCCACTTGTCTATTTTTGATTTTGTTGCTTGTGCTTTAGGTGTCATATACAAAAAAATCATTGTGAAGATTCATGTCAAGGAGATTGTTTTTCTGTTTTCTTCTAGGGGTCTTATGGTTTCTAGTCTTATATTTAAGTCCTTAATCCATTCTCACTTAATTTTGGGGAGTAATGTAAGATAGTGGTCTAGTTTCATTCTTTTGCATGTGAATATCCAGTTTTCCCAGCACCATTTATTGAAGAGATTGTCTTTTCTCCACTGAGTGATCTTGTCTTCATAGTTAAATATTAGTTGAACATATATGGATTGGTTCATTTCTGAGCTTTTGATTCTGCTCCATTGGTCTATGCATCTGTTTTTATGCCAGTACCATGCTGTTTTGATTACTATCGCTTTTTTCCTTCCAGTTTTATTGAGATACAATTGACATACAGCACCATATAAGTTTTAATGTGTACAGCTTAATTTTTTTTTTTTTTTTTTTTTTTTTTTTTTAGCGGTACACGGGCCTCTCACCACTGTGGCCTCTCCTGTTGCGGAGCACAGGCTCCGGACGCGCAGGCTCAGAGGCCATGGCTCACGGGCTCAGCTGCTCCACGGCACGTGGGCTCCTCCCAGACTGGGGCACGAACCCGTGTCCCCTGCATCGGCAGGTGGACTCTCAACCACTGCGCCACCAGGGAAGCCCCCAGCTTAATGTTTTGACTTACACACATCATGAAATGATTACCATCATATCATATAGCCACAGATTTAAAAAAAGAACAAAGTGTTTTTCCTTGTGATGAGAACTCAGGATTTATTCTCTTAACAACTTTCATATATAGCATACAGCAGTATTAATTATATTAATCATGTTGTACATCATATCCCTAGTTCTTATTTATCTTATAACTGGAAGTTGGCACCTTTTGGACCACCTTCATCCAATTCTCCTTCTCCCCTTCCCTGACTCTGGTAACCACAAATCTGATCTCTTTCTATGAGCTTGTTTATTTGTTGGTTGAAGCATAATTGACCTACAACACTATGTGAGTTCCAGGTATAAAACATAGTGAGTTGATATTTCCATACATTACAAAATGATCACCATGATAAGTCTAGTTACCACGTCACCATACAAAGATATTACATGATTATTGACTATATTCCCTAAGCTGAACATTTCTTCCCCCTGACTCATTTATTTTGCAACTGGAAGTTTGTACCTCTTAACTCTCACCTATTTCACTCATTCCCCACCCCCCCAGCAACCACCTATTTGGTCTCTATCTCTATGGCTCTGTTTCTGTTTTGTTATGTTTGTTCATTTGTTTTGTTTTTTAGATTCCACATATAAGTGAAATCATGTGATATTTGTCTTTCTCTGTCTGACTTATTTCACTTAGCATAATGTCCTCTAGGTCCATCCATGTCACAGATGGCAAGATTTCATTCTTTATTATGGCTGAGTAATATTACAGTGTGTGTGTGTGTGTGTGTGTATCAGATTTCTCTTTATTCAATCATCTATTGATGGGCACTTAGGTAGCTTCCATATCTTGGCTATTGCGGATAATGCTGCAATGAACATAGGGGTGCATATATATTTTTGAAACAATGTTTTTGTTTTACTCAGCAAAATACCCAGAAGTGGAATTGCTAGATCATATGGTAGTTCTATTTTTAATTTTTTGAGGATCCTCCATCTTGTTTTCCATAGTGATTACTGTAGCTTTTTAATATAGATTGAAATCAGGGACTGTGATACCTCCTGCCTTGCTCTTTCTCTGAATTGTTTTGGCTATTTGGAGTCTTTTGTGGTTCCACATGAATTTTGGGATTATTTTCTACTTCTATAAAAAATGCTATTGGAATCTTGATAGGGATTGCATTGAATCTATAGATGGCTTTGAGTAGTACTGACATTTTAACAATATTAATTTTTCCAATCCATGAACACAGGATACTGTTTTGCTTATCTGTGTCTTCTATTTCTTTCATTAATGTCCTGTAGTTTTCAGAGTAGACATCTTTCACCTCCTTGGTTTAATACATTCCTAAGTATTTTATTATTTTTTTAAATTAATTAATTAATTAATTAATTTATGGCTTTGTTGGTTCTTCATTTCTGTGCAAGGGCTTTCTCTAGTTGTGGCAAGCAGGGGCCACTCTTCATTGCAGTGTGTGGGCCTCTCACTATCGCAGCCTCTCTTGTTGTGGAGCACAGGCTCCATATGCACAGGCTCAGTAATTGTGGCTCAAGGGCCCAGTTGCTCCATGGCATGTGGAATCTTCCCAGACCAGGGCTCAAACCTGTGCCCCCTGCATTGGCAGGCAGATTTTCAACTGCTGCACCACCAAGGAAGCCCTATTTTATTGTTTCAATGCTATTGTAAATGGGATTATTTTCTTTTTCAGATAATTCAATTGTTAGTGTATAGAAATGTTACTGATTTTTATATGTTAATGTTGTCTCAGTCTACTTTACTGAATTCATGAATTAACTCCAACAGTTTTTTGGTGGGCTCTAGGGTTTTCTATACATAAAATTTTGTCATGTGAAAATAGAGCCAATTTTATTTCTTCCTTTCCTCTTCCTTTCCACTTGTGATGTCTTTTATCTTTTTTTTTCTTGCTCTATTACTCTGGCTAGGACTTCCAGTGCTAGCTTGAATAAGAGTGATGAGAGTCAACATCATTGTCTTATTCCTGATCTGAAAAGTAAGGCTTTCAACCTTTCACCACTGAGTATAATGTTAGCTGTGGGCTTTTCATATATGGTCTCTTTATGTTTAAGTGTGTTCGTTCTATATCTAATTTGCTAAAAGTTTTTACCATGAGGATTCTGATGTCACCCATATGGCAAAATAGTTTGTTCCTGACTTCACTTCCCCTCACAACAAAAACAACTAACAAGAAATGAAAACTAACAACACCTAGCAACTCAAGAATAAGACACTACTGAGAGAATCCTTGAACATGGAGATAAGGATGAATCATCCTGCTGCACCACAGAGACCAAGACAGACTGCATTAGAAGGGTAAGAGAAGGAGCTACATATAGACTGCATTGTCTCTCACCCAGGCCAGCAAAGCACCATGTGGACAGGTCTCAGCTGAGCCTTTGGTTCCTCTAGTGGGAAGAGAGAAAATAGGGGGACAACCAGCCCACCCCCAGCATTCTTCAGCACTTTGAAGGAGCAACTACTCTGCAACATGGACGTTCTCAGGGGAATCTGTGTGGCTTGACCACTGGGAATCTGAATGTGATGGGGGGAGAAGCTTGCAAAAACCAACATACAGATCTTGGAAGACTGCATTCATACTTGCAAATATGATAGTATATTTGCTATATAGTAATCCCACCCAGCAGCTCTGCTCATCTGTGGAACCAAGTTGGGGCTACATTCTGACCATGGAACATGGCGGGGTAAAGATCTGCCTGATTTGGATTCTCAAAGAGGAGTTTTGCTGACACACCTGCTGTGGAGAGTGCCTTCTGGCCCTGTCTGCCCAGAAGGGCTGGTGACAACTCTTGGAAGCTGTGAGGCTCAGTAACACTTGAGGTAAGAGGTGGGCAGATAGAGCCAATAGTTGGCAGAACAACATCAGTGGTCCTGTTCAGTAAGGGAACTTGGGATATGGGTTGGCTTTGGTTAAGACAACAAACAAAGAGGCTTTCTGACCTTGGAGATGATTCTTTTGCTTAGCCTAGGCAGGGAAAATAATTCACAGCCCCATCCATTTCTGAATATAACCTTCAGTCCAACTGAAGAGGGAACCTAACCCAGTGCACATGAGAAGGTATATAGCCCATCCAACAGCCTGCTTACAGTAGAACTTAAATAGAGAGCACAGCCATGGCTTTCTCTAGCTGCAGAAGAAAATCTGTAGCCCTGTATGGCCACAGAAATCAGAACATAGTCTTGCCTGATTTTGGTCCTCAAACAAGGTGATATGCAAATTGTGGGGCCTTTTCTTCTGCCTTGACAAGGCAGGGAATCAAATTCGTAGCCATGCTTACACTGGAATATAAATCCCAGACCTAAACACTTAGTTAACCTGAACAAAGAGTCCAAGCAACTGCAGAGCACTTTCTATAGCCTCACATAGGTAGGAAACCAAGCCAGTGGTTCTATCCAACTATTCTAAACCAGTGGCACACACCTGTATCTCTGTCCTCAGAGCTCTCGGACAGTGACCTTGCCCAAAAAATAGACCCTGATAAAAGTCCCACTTGCTCAAGGACATTACCAGCAGACATGCCCAGAAATCCAACCTGAGTTAATGGGTGAAGAACTATCTCTGCCAAAGAGAAACTTTAAAGTCTGAGAGAGGAAACCACTTACTCAAATGCACAGATACCATCTTAAGGAATCAAGGATCACTAAAAAATTAGGTAAATGTGACATCACCAAAGGAAAATAATATAGCTCCATAACTGACCCTAAAGAAATAAAGACCTATGAACTGTCAGAAATAATTCAGTGATATCTTAAGGAAGTTTAATGTACTGTGCAAAACCACAGAGAAACAACTTAATGAAATAAGGGAAATAATGTATAAACAAAACAAGTTCAATGAGGAAATAACAGCATCAAAAAAAAAAAAAACCAACCAAACAAACAGAAATCCTAGAGTTGAAAAATAAAATAACTGAAGTGAAAAATTCAGTAGAGGTTAAAAAAATAGATTTGAAGATAAAGAAGAAACATTCAGTGACCTGGAGGACAGGACAATGGAAATTACCCAGAGGAGCAAAAAGAAAAAAGAATGAAAAAGAGTGAAAAAAGCTGATGGGAATTATGGGATATGATGAAAAGAAAAATATTCATATCATGAGAATTCCAGAAGGATAAGGGAAAGATACAGGGACAGAAAATATATTCATAACAATAATGGTTCAAAATTTCCCAACCCTGAGGAGAGGAAAGGACAGCCAGAGGCATGAGGCCCAAAGAATCTCAAACAGGTTGAACCTGAATAGGACCACAGTAAGAAACATTATGATTCAATTCATGGAAGTCAAAGGCAAAGATAGAATTTTAGAGCACAAGAAAAAAGAGAGTAGTTACATAAAAAAGAATACTCATACAACTATTGGTAGATTTTTCAACAAAAATTGTTCAGGCCTGGAGAGACTGGGATGACATATTCAAAATATTGAAAAAAAATAAGTCAACCAAGAATCCTATACCAGCAAAGATGTCCATCTGAAACAAAGGAGGGATAAAGACTTTCCAGAACAAATGAAAGCCAGTGGAGTTCATTACCACCACACCTGCCTTACAAGAAATGCTAGCGTTCTTTGAGTGGAAGTAAACAGACACTAATTAAGAACATACATAAAAAGGTAGCATAAATCTCACTGGCAATATTAAATAAATAGTCATAGTTATAGCCTGCAATATGGTAATAGCAGTGCATAATTTACTTACAACTAGTTTAAAAGTTAAAAACATAGCCAAAGTAAACATAACTGCAATACTATGTTATTAGTTACACAATAGTAAAAAAACTTGTAAATTGTAACAACAACTATATGAAATGTAAAGGGAAAGAGAATTAAAAGTGTAAAATTAAGAAATTCTATTAAAGTTAAGTTTATCAGTTTAAAATAAGGCATTATATATTTAAGATATTTTAAGTAAGCCTCATGTTCAGCACGAGGGTAAATCCTGTAGTAATTACACAAAAGAACATGATAAAGAATTCAAAGCATGCTGATATCAAATGAGACAAAAACACAAAAAAGACAGCAGCATAAAATACAAGGTACAATGGATCTACAAAATATTCAGAAAACAATTTTGAAAATGGCAATAGTAAGTGCTTACCTATTAATAATTATTTTTAATATAAACAGAATAAATTCTTCAATTAAAAGACATGGAAAGTCTGAATGAATGAAAGAACAAGATCCAATAATATGCTGCCTACAAGAGGCTCACTTTAGACTTAAAGACACACATAGATTAACAGAGAACGGATGGAGAAAAGACATTTTAAGCAAATAGTAACCAAAAGCAAGCACAGGTAGCAATACTTATATCAAACAAAATAGACTTTAAAGTGAAAATGGTAAAAGGAGACAAAGAGTGTCATATAATGATAAAAGGGTCAATCCATCAAGAAGATAGAACAGTTGTAAATATGTATGAACCCAACATTAGAGCATCTAAATATATAAAGGAAAAACTAACAGAGCTGAAGAAGAAATAAACAGTAATAAAATAATAGTTAGGGATTTTATACCTCACTCTCAGCAATGGATATAGCATCCAGAGAGAGAAACAATAAGAAAACAGTGCACATGAACAATACTATACCAAATAAACCTAACAGATATACACAGAACATTCTAACAACAGCAGAGTACACATTCTTCTCAAGCACACATAGAACATTTTCTAGGATAGACCACATGTTAGGCCACAAAACAAGTCTTAGCACATTCAAGAAGATTTACATCATACCAAGTATTCTCTGACCACAATGGCATGAAACTAGAAATCAATAACAAGAGGAAAACTGGAAAATTTAAGAACAAAATGAAATTAAACAACTCTTCTGAATAACCAAAGAATCAGAGAAGTAATTAAAAGGGAAATAAGTTTCTCAAGACAAACTAAAATGGAAACACAACATACTAGCACTTGTGGGATTCAGCAAAAGCAGTTCTAAGAGGGAAATTCATAGCAATAAATGTCTACATATTAAGAAGCAATTAAGATTGCAAGTAAACAATCTAATTCTATGCCTCAAGGAACTAGAAAATGAAAAACAAACTGAGCCAAAAGGTAGTAGATGGAAAGAAATAATCAATATAAGATCAGAAATAAATGAAATAGAGAGCAGGAAAAAATAAGAAATATTAAAAAAATCAAGAGAGAGTTCTTTGAAAAGTCAAACAAATTTGAGAAACCTTTAGCTATACTACACAAGGATAAAAGAGAGAGAAACCAAATCAACAAAATTATAACTGAAAAAGGAAACATTACTATTGATACCACAGAAATACAAAGGATCATGAGGCTACTATGAACAAGTATACACAAAAAATTGCATAACGTAGAAATGGAAAAATTCTTACAAACATACAACTTGCCAAGACTGAATCAGGAAGAGAAAGATATCTGAAAAGATCAATTGCTAATAAAATGATTGAATCAGTAATCAAAAATCTCTCAATGAATAAAGGCCCAGGACCATTTGGCTTCTCCAGTGAATTTTACCTAACATTAAAAAAAGCATTAACTCCTATCTGTCTCAAACTCTTCCAAAAATATCATAGAGTAGAGAACACCCACAAACTCATTTTAAGAAAGCAGTATTGTCCTGATACTAAAACCAGAAAAAAGGATACTGCTGGAAAAGAAAACTGCAGGCCAATATCCCAGATGAATATAAATGCAAAAATTATCAATAAAATAATAGAAAACTGAATTCAGCAATATATTGAAATTATGATTCACCATGATCAAGTGGGAATTATCCCTGGGATGCAAGGATATTTCAACATATCCTTGTTCAACATATTCAACAATTATATTCAACATATCCTATGTTCAACATATTCAACGTATTTAACATCAATATATTGGTGTTAATCAACATATTGTTACCATACATTAATAAAATGAAAAAAAAGAATCATGTGAACATCTCAATAGACACAGAAAAAAACATTTAACAAAACTGAACACCCATTCATGATAAAAACATTTGTTAATTTAAAATGAAGCAAGTTAAATTATTTAATTTTTTAAGGGACACACATCACTGTATAAGTTTAAGGCTTAGAACATGATGGTTTGATTTACATATATTGTGAAATAATTATCATAATAGGTTCAGCTAACATCCATATTCTCATATAAATAGAATAAAAATATTTCTTATGGTGACAACTCTTATGACTATTTAACAACTTACATCTTTATAATACATCAATGTTAACTATCATCATGATGTTGTAATTACATCCCTAGTATTTATTTATCTTATAACTGGAAGTTTGTAACTTTTGACCACCTTCCTCCATTTCTCCCTCCTCCCACATTCCAACTTTGGTAAACACAAGTCTAATCTCTTTTTCTATGAATTTGGTGATTTTTTTTATTTTGTAGTTTCCACATATAAGTGAGATTATACAGCATTTCATTCTCTGACTTATTTCACTTAGCATAATGCCTTCAGGTACCTACATGATGTTACAAATTATATGGTTTCCTTGTTTTTTTTTTATGTCTGAATAATATTCTATGGTATATATATACCACACCTGCTTTACCCATTCATGCATCAACTGACAGTTAGGTTATTTCCATTTTTTAAAAAACAAATCTGTAATTTATTTATTTTTTAACATCTTTTTGGAGTATAATTGCTTTACAATGTTGTGTTAGTTTCTGCTAACAAATTAACAAAGTGATTCATCTATGTATACACATATATCCCCATATCCCCTCCCTCTTGTGTCTCCCTCCAACCCTCCCTATTCCAACCCTCTAGGTGGTCACAAAGCACTGAGCTGATCTCACTGTGCTATGCAGCTGCTTCCCACTAGCTATCTATTTTATATTTGGTAGTGTATATCTGTCCATGCTACTTTCTTACTTCATCCCGACTTACCCTTCCCCTGCCCCATGCCATATCTTCAGGTCCATTTTCTAAGTCTGTGTCTTTATTCTTCTCCTGCCCCTAGCTTCATCAGAATCACTTTTTATTTACATTTCATACATATGTATTACCATACAGTATTTGTTGTTTCTTTCTGACACACTTCACTCTGTATGACAGACTCCAGGTGCATCTACCTCACTGCAAATAACTCAATTTCATTTCATTTTATGGCTGAGTAATATTCCATTGTATTTATGTACCAAAACTTCTTTATCCATTCATTTGTCAATGTACATTTATGTTGATTCCATGTCCTGGCTAATGTAAATAGTGCTGCAATGAACATTGTGGTACATGTCTGTTTTTGAATTATGGTTTTCTCAGGGTGTATGCCCAGTAGTAGGATTGCTGGGTCATATGGTAGTTCTATTTTTAGTTTTCTAAGGAACCTCCATACTGTTCTCCATAGTGAACATATCAATTTGCATTCCCACAAACAGTGCAAGAGGGTTCCCTTTCCTCTACACCCTCTTCAGCATTTATTGTTTGTAGATTTTTTGATGATGGCCATTCTGACTGGTGTGAGGTATTACCTCATTGTAGTTTTGATTTGCATTTCTCTAATGATTAGTGATGTTGAGCATTCTTTCATGTGCTTGCTGGTAATCTGTATATCTTCTTTGGAGAAATGTCTATTTAGGTCTTCTGCTCATTTTTGGATTGGGTCGTTTGTTTTTTGGATATTGAGCTGCATGTGTTGCTTGTATATTTTGGAGATTAATCCTTTGTCACTTGCTTCATTTGCAAATATTTTCTCTCATTCTGAATATTCTCTTTTTGTCTTGTTTATGGTTTCCTTTGCTGTGCAAAAGCCTTTAAATTTCATGAGGTTCCATTTGTTAATTTTTGGTTTTATTTCCATTTCGCTAGGAGGTGAGTCAAAAAGGATATTGCTGTGATTTATCTCATAGAGTGTTTTGCCTACGCTTTCCTCTAAGAGATTAATAGGGTTTGGCCTTACATTTAGGTCTTTAATCCATTTAGAGTTTATTTTTGTGGGTGGTGTTAGGAAGTGTTCTAATTTCATTCTTTTACATAAAGTTGTCCAGTTTTCCCAGCACCACTTATTGAAGAGGCTGTCCTTTCTCCATTGTATATTCTTGCCTCCTTTATCAAAAATAAGATGACCATATGTGCCTGGATTTACTTCTGGGCTTTCTATCCTGTTCCACTGACCTATATTTCTGTTTTTGTGCCAGTGCCATACTGTCTTGAATACATAGCTTTGCAGTATAGTAAGAAGTCATGGAGACTGATTCCTCCACCTCCAGTTTTTTTCTCTCAAGATTGCTTTGGATATTCAGGATCTTTTGAGTTTTCATACAAATTGTGAAATTTTTTGTTCTAGTTCTGTGAAAAATGCCATTGGTAGTTTGATAAAGATTGCACTGAATCTGTAGATTGCTTTGGGTAGCATAATCATTTTCACAATGTTGATTCTTCCAGTCCAAGAACATGATATATCTCTTCATCTGTTTGTATTGTATTTAATTTCTTTCATCAGTGTCTTATAGTGTTCTGCATACAGGTCTTTTGTCTCCTTAGGTAGATTTATTCCTAGGTATTTTATTCTTTTAATTGCAATGGTAAATGGGAGTGATTCCTTAATTTCTCTTTCAGATTTTTCATCATTAGTGTATAGGAATGCAAGAGATTTCGGTACATTAATTGTGTATCCAGCTACTTTACCAAATTCATTGATCAGCTCTAGTAGTTTTCTGGTAGAATCTTTAGGATTCTCTAGGTATAGTGTCATGTCATCTGCAAAGAGTGACAGCTTTACTTTTTTTTTTTTCCAATTTGGATGCATTTTATTTCTTTTTCTTCTCTGGTTGCTTTGGCTATAACTTCCAAAACTATGTTGAATAATAGTGGTGACAGTGGGAAACCTTGTCTTGTTCCAGACCTTAAAGGAAATGGTTTCAGTTTTTCACCATTGAGAATGATGCTGGCTGAAGGATTGTCATATATAGCATTTATTATGTTGAGGTAGGTTCCCTCTATGACTACTTTCTAAAGAGTTTTTAACATAAATGGGTGTTGAATTTTGTCAAAACCTTTTGCTCCATCTACTGAGATTATCAAAAGATTTTATCCTTCCGTTTTTTTTTTTTTTTTTTTTTTCGGTATGCGGGCCTCTCACTATTGTGGTGTCTCCCGTTGTGGAACACAGGCTCCGGACGCAGAGGCTCAGCAGCCATGGTTTACGGGCCCAGCCACTCCGTGGAATGTGGGATCCTCCCAGACTGGGGCACGAACCCATGTCCCCTGCATCGGCAGGTGGACTCTCAAACACTACCCTACCAGGGAAGCTCTATCCTTCTGTTTTTTTATATGGTTTATCACACTGATTGATTTGCTTATATTGATGAATCCTTGCATTCCTGGGATAAACCCCACTTGATCATGCTGTATGATCCTTTTAATGTGCTACTGGATTTTGTTTGCTAGTATTTTGTTGAGGAGGATTGCATCTATATTCCTCAGTGATATTACCCTGTAGTTTTCATTTTTTGTGACATCTTTGATTGGCTTTGGTATCAGGGTGATGGTGGCCCCATAGAATGAGTTTGGGAGTGTTCGTCCTGCTGTATTTTGGAAGACTTTGAAAAGGATAGGTGTTAATTCTTCTCTAAATGTTTCATAGAAGTTCACTGTGAAGCCATCTGGTCCTGGACTTTTGTTTGTTGGAAGATTTTTTTTTTTTACATCTTTATTGGAGTATAATTGCTTTACAATGGTGTGTTAGTTTCTGCTTTATAACAAAGTGAATCAGTTATACATATACATACGTTCCCATATCTCCTGCCTCTTGCGACTTCCTCCCTCCCACCCTCCCTATCCCACCCCTCCAGGTAGTCACAAAGCACTGAGCTGATCTCCCTGTGCTATGCAGCTGCTTCCCACTAGCTATCTACCTTACGTTTGGTAGTATGTATAACTCAATGCCATTCTCTCACTTTGTCACAGCTTACCCTTCCCCCTCCCCATATCCTCAAGTCCATTCTCTAGTAGGTCTGTGTTTTATTCCCATCTTACACCTAGGTTCTTCATGACATTTTTTTTTTAGATTCCATATATATGTGTTGGCATATGGTATTTGTCTTTCTCTTTCTGACTTACTTCACTTTGTATGACAGAATCTAGGTCCTTCATGACATTTTTTTTTTAGATTCCATATATATGTGTTGGCATATGGTATTTGTCTTTCTCTTTCTGACTTACTTCACTTTGTATGACAGACTCTAGGTCCATCCACCTCACTACAAAAAACTCAACTTCATTTCTTTTTATGGCTGAGTAATATTCCATTGTATATATGTGCCACATTTTCTTTTTTTTTTTTTTTCTAACATCTTTATTGGGGTATACTTGCTTTACAATGGTGTGTTAGTTTCTGCTTTATAACAAAGTGAATCAGTCATACATAAACATATGTTCCCATATGTCTTCCCTCTTGCGTCTCCCTCCCTCCCACCCTCCCTATCCCACCCCTCAAGGCTGTCACAAAGCACTGAGCCAATATCCCTGTGCCATGCGGCTGCTTCCCACTAGCTATCTACCTTACTGCGTTTGTTAGTGTGTATATGCCCATGCCTCTCTCTCGCACTGTCACAGCTCACCCTTCCCCCTCCCCATAACCTCAAGTCCGTTCTCTAGGAGGTCTGCATCTTTATTCCTGCTTTACCCCTAGGTTCTTCATGATATTTTTTTTCTTAAATTCCATATATATGTGTTAGCATACGGTATTTGTCTTTTTCTTTCTGACTTACTTCACTCTGTATGACAGACTCTAGGTCTATCCACCTCATTACAAATAGCTCAATTTCGTTTCTTTTTATGGCTGAGTAATATTCCGTTGTATATATGTGCCACAACTTCTTTATCCATTCATCCGATGATGGGCACTTAGGTTGTTTCCATCTACTGGCTATTGTAAAGAGAGGTGCAATGAAAATTTTGGTACATGACTCTTTTTGAATTATGGTTTTTCAGGGTATATGCCCACTCGTGAGATAGCTGGGTCATATGGTATTTCTATTTGTAGTTTGTTAAGGAACATCAATACTGTTCTTCATAGTGGCTGTACCAATACATATTCCCACGAGCAGTGCAAGAGTGTTCCCTTTTCTCCACACCCTCTTCAGCATTTATTGTTTATAGATATTTTGTTGATGGCCATTATGACTGGTGTGAGATGATGTCTCATTGTAGTTTTGATTTGCATTTCTCTAATAATTAATGATGTTGAGCATTCTTTCATGTGTTTGTTGGCAGTCTGTATATCTTCTTTGGAGAAATGTCTATTTAGGTCTTCTGCCCATTTTTGGATTGGATTGTTTGTTTTTTGGTTATTGAGCTGAATGAGCTGCTTGTAAATTTTGGAGATTAATCCTTTGTCAGTTGCTTCATTTGCAAATATTTTCTCCCATTCTGAGGGTTGTTTTTTTGGTTTTGTTTATGGTTTCCTTTGCTGTGCAAAAGCGTTGAAGTTTCATTAGGTCCCATTTATTTATTTTTGTTTTTATTTCCATTTCTCTAGGAGGTGGGTCAAAAAGGAACTTGCTGTGATTTATGTCATAGAGTGTACTGCCTATGTTTTCCTCTAAGAGTTTGATAGTTTCTGGCCTTACATTTAGGTCTTTAACCCATTTAAAGCGTATTTTTGTGTATGGTGTTAGGGAGTGATCTAATCTCATACTTTTACATGTACCTGTCCAGTTTTCCCAGCACCACTTATTGAAGAGGCTGTTCTTTCTCCACTGGACATTCCTGCCTCCTTTATCAAAGATAAGATGACCATATGTGCATGCGTTTATCTCTGGGCTTTCTCTCCTGTTCCATTGATGTATATTTCTGTTTTTGTGCCAGTACCATACTGTCTTGATTACTGTAGCTGTGCAATGTAGCCTGAAGTTAGGAAGTCTGATTTTTCCAGCTCCGTTTTACATTCTCAAGATTGCTTTGGCTATTCGGGGTCTTTTGTGTTTCCATACAAATTGTGAAATTTTTTGTTCTAGTTCTGTGAAAAATGCCAGTGTTATGATATGTTTGATAGGGATTGCATTGAATCTGTTGATTTCTTTTGGTAGTAGAGTCATTTTCACAATGTTGATTCTTCCAATCCAAGCACATGGTATTTCTCTCCATCTATTTGTATCATCTTTAGTTTCTTTCATCAGTGTCTTATAATTTTCTGCATACAGGTCTTTTGTCTCCTTAGGTAGATTTATTCCTAGATATTTTATTCTCTTTATTTCAGTGGTAAATGGGAGTGTTTTCTTGATTTCACTTTCAGATTTTTCATCATTAGTGTATAGGAATGCCAGAGATTTCTGTGCATTAATTTTTATCCTGCTACTCTACCAAATTCATTGATTAGCTCTACTATTTATCTGGTAGCATCTTTAGCATTGTCTATGAATAGTATAATGTCATCTGAAAACAGTTACATCTTTACTTCTTTTCCGATTTGGATTCCTTTTATTTCCTTTTCTTCTCTGATTGCTGTGGCTGAAACTACCAAAACTATGTTGAATAAGTGTGGTGAGAGTAGGCAACCTTGTCTTGTTCCTGATATTAGTGGAAATGCTTTCAGTTTTTCACCATTGAGGATGATGTTGGCTGTGGGTTTGTCATATATCGCCTTTATTATGTTGAGGAAAGTTCCCTCTATGTCTACTTTCTGGAGGGTTTTATCATAAATGGGTGTTGAATTTTGTTGAAAGCTTTCTCTGCATCTATTGAGATGATCACATGGTTTTGTTCCTTCAATTTTTTAATAAGGTGTATCACATTGATTGATTTGCATATACTGAAGAATCCTTGCATTCCTGGAATAAACCCCACGTGATCATGGTGTATGATCCTTTTCATGTGCTTTTGGATTCTGTTTGCTAGTATTTTGTTGAGGATTTTTGCATCTATGTTCATCAGTGATATTGGCCTGTAGTTTTTTTTCTCTGTGACATCCTTGTGTGGTTTTGGTATAAGGGTGATGGTGGCCTTGTAGAATGAGTTTGGGCATGTTCCTCCCCCTGCTATACTTTGGAAGAGTTTGAGAAAGGTAGGTTTGCTCTTCACTAAATGTTTGATAAAATTCGCCTGTGAAGCCATCTGGTCCTGGGCTTTTGTTTTTTGGAAGATTTTTAATCACAGTTTCAATTTCAGTACTTGAGATTGGTCTGTTCATATTTTCTATTTCTTCCTGATTCAGTCTTGGCAGGTTGTGCATTTCTAAGAATTTGTCCATTTCTTCCAGGTTGTCCATTCTATTGGCATAGAGTTGTTTGTAGTATTCTCTCATGATCTTTGTTATTTCTGCAGTGTCATTTGTTACTTCTCCTTTTTCATTTCTGATTCTATTGGTTTGAGTCTTCACCCTTATTTTGTTGATGAGTCTGGCTAATGGTTAATCAATTTTGTTTATCTTCTCAAAGAACCAAGTTTTAGTTTTATTGATCTTTGCTATAATTTCCTTCATTTCTTTTTCATTTATTACTGATCTGATCTTTATGATTTCTGTCTTTCTGCTAATTTTGGGGGTTTTTTTTTGTTCTTCTTTCTCTAATTGCTTTATGTGCAAGGTTAGGTTGTTTATTCGATATGTTTCATGTTTATTAAGGTAGGATTGTATTGCAATAACCTTCCCTCTTAGAACTGCTTTTGCTGCATCCCATAGATTTTGGGTCCTGTCTCTAGTGTCATTTGTTTCTAGGCATTTTTTGATTTTCTCGTTGATTTCTTCAGTGATCACTTCGTTATTATGTAGTGTATTGTTTAGTCTCCATGTGTTTGTATTTCCTTACAGATCTTTTCCTGTCATTGATATGTAGTCTCATAGCATTGTGGTCAGAAAAGATACTTGATACAATTTAAATTTTCTTAAATTTACCAAGGCTTGATTTGTGACCCAGGATATGAGCAATCCTGGAGAATGTTCCATCAGCACTTGAGAAAAATGTGTATTGTGTTGTTTTTGGATGGAATGTCCTATAAATATCAATTAAGTCCATCTTGTTTAATGTATTATTTAAAGCTTATGTTTCCTTATTTATTTTCATTTTGGATGGTCTCTCCATTGGTGAAAGTGGGGTGTTAAAGTCCCCTACTATGAATGTGTTACTGTCAATTTCCCCTTTTATGGCTGTTAGTATTTGCCTTATGTATTGAGGTGCTCCTATGTTGGGTGCATAAATATTTACAATTGTTATATCTTCTTCTTGGATTGATCCCTTGATCATTATGTAGTGTCCTTCTTTGTCTCTTCTTATATTCTCTATTTTAAAATCTATTTTGCCTGATGTGAGAATTGCTACTCCAGCTTTCTTTTTGTTTCCATTTCCATGGAATATCTTTTTCCATCCCCTCACTGTCAGTCTGTATGTGTATCCAGGTCTGCAGTGGGTCTCTTGTTGACAGCGTATATATAGGTCTTGTTTTTGTATCCATTCAGCCAATCTGTGTCTTTTGGTGGGAGGATTTAATCCATTTACATTTAAGGTAATTATTGATATGTATGTTCCTATTACCATTTTCTTAAATGTTTTGGGTTCGTTGTTGTAGGTCTTTTCCTTCTATTGTGTTTCTTGCCTAGAGAAGATCCTTTAGCATTTGTTGTAAAGCTGGTTTTGTTGTGCTGAACTCTCTCAGCTTTTGCTTGTATGTAAAGGTTTTAATTTCTCCATCAAATCTGAATGAGATCCTTGCTGGGTAGAGTAATCTTGGTAGTAGGTTTTTCTCCTTCATCACTTTAAATATGTCCTGCCACTCCCTTCTCACTTGCAGAGTTTCTGCTGAAAGATCAGCTGTTAACCTTATGGGGATTCACTTGTGTGTTATTTGTTGTTTTTCCCTTGCTGCTTTTAATATGGTTTCTTTGTATTTAATTTTTGACAGTTTGATTAATATGTGTTTTGGCATGTTTCTTCTTGGATTTATCCTGTATGGGACTCTCTGTGCTTCCTGGACTTGATTAACTATTTCCTTTCCCATAATTGGGAATTTTTCAACTATAATCTCTTCAAATATTTTTTCAGTCCCTTTTTTTTCTCTTCTTCTACTGGATCTCCTATAATTCGAATGTTGGTGCATTTAATATTGTCCCAGAAGTCTCTGAGACTGTCCTCAGTTCTTTTCATTGTTTTATCTTTATTCTGCTCTGCAATAGTTATTTCCACTATTTTATCTTCCATGTCACTTATCTGTTCTTCTGCCTCAGTTATTCTGCTATTGATCCCTTCCAGAGCAGTTTTTTTTTTAACATCTTTATTGGGGTATAATTGCTTTACAATGGTGTGTTAGTTTCTGCTTTATAAAAAAGTGAATCAGTTATACATATACATATGCTCCCATATCTCTTCCCTTTTGTGTCTCCCTCCCTCCCACCCTCCCTATCCCACCCCTCCAGGCAGTCACAAAGCACTGAGCCCATATCCCTGTGCCATGCGGCTGCTTCCCACTAACTATCTACCTTACGTTTGTTAGTGTATGTATGTCCATGCCTCTCTCTTGCCCTGTCACAGCTCACCCTTCCCCCTCCCCATATCCTCAAGTCCATTCTCCAGTAGGTCTGTGTCTTTATTCCTGTCTTACCTCTAGGTTCTTCATGACATTTTTTTTTCTTAAATTCCATATATATGTGTTAGCATATGGTATTTGTCTTTCTCTTTCTGACTTACTTCACTCTGTATGACAGACTCTAGGTCTATCCACCTCATTACAAATAGCTCAATTTCGTTTCTTTTTATGGCTGAGTAATATTCTATTGTATATATGTGCCACATCTTCTTTATCCATTCATCCAATGATGGGCACTTAGGTTGTTTCCATCTCCGTACTATTGTAAATAGAGCTGCAATGAACATTTTGGTACATGACTCTTTATGAATTTTGGTTTTCTCAGTGTATATGTCCAGTAGTGGGATTGCTGGGTCATTCCAGAGCAGTTTTAATTTCATTTATTGTGTTTTTCATCATTGCTTGTTTCATCTTTAGTTTTTCTAGGTCCTTGTTAAATGTTTCTTGCGCTTTCTCCATTCTGTTTCTACGATTTTGGATCATCTTTACTATCATTATTCTGAATTCTTTTTCCGGTAGACTGTCTTCTTCCTCTTCATTTGTTAGGTATGGTGGGTTTTTATCTTGCTCCTTCATCTGCTGTGTGTTTTTCTGTCTTTTCATTTTGCTTATATTACTCTGTTTGGGGTCTCCTTTTTTCAGGCTACATGTTCGTATTTACTGTTGTTTTTGGTGTCTGCCCCCAGTGGGTGATGTTGGTTCAGTGGGTTGTGTAGGCTTCCTGGTGGAGGGGACTGGTGCCTGTGTTCTGGTGCATGGGACTGAATCTTGTCTTTCTGTTGGCAGGACCAGGTCTGGTGGTGTGTTTGGTATGTCTATGAGCTTAGTATGATTTTAGGCAACATCTCGGCTAATGGGTGGGTTTGTGTTCCTGTCTTGCTAGTTGTTTGGCATGGTGTGTTCAGCACTGGAGATTGCTGGCTGTTGTGTGGAGCTGGGTCTTAGCTTTGAGACAGAGATCTCTGGGAGAGTTCTTGCTCTATGATATTATGTGGGGCTGGGAGGTCTCTCATTGTTCAGTGTACTGAACTCAGCTCTCCCACCTCAGAGGCTCCAGCCTGACACCAGGATGGAGCACCAAGACCCTGTCAGACACACGGAATTATCAAGATTGTGGTCACTGGCAAGTGAAATTACAAGAGAAGAGGCCCTTGCTATGCCTGGTCTTGCTGAGCAATTTTCAGTCTTCACCTCATTCTGTCAACTAGGCGACTGGGTCAGCGGCACAAGGCAGGATGGGGTCCAGGAGGCACATGACTCTCAGCTGGTACATGGCATAAGTGGTACAGTCGAAGGCCTTGGGTAAGGCCTGCAGCAGCCAGGACTCAGCCTCCTGTGGCTGCGGCCCCTTTGGGGTCTCCCTCCTGGCATCAAGTCACTCTCACTCCACCTTTGGTGGCCATGCAGTGTGCGAGGTGGCTCTGGCTGAGGTGGTGGAGAAGGGGACTGGTGGTGGGGGTGCTGCGGCTGAGGCTGGGGCTCCAGCCAGCAGCTCCAGGGCATAGTGACCTTAAGGAGGCTGCCGCGGTCTCTGCCTTCAATGCACAGAGATTGTGGCATATGGTGAAGTGGGGGCTTCAGCTGTACTCTTTAAAGTTTTTAGAAATCACAACACAGATATCAGTAAGTTCTTGGGCATTCCTTAGTAGAGTCATTCTCTGGCAACATTTCCACATCTGGTATGCCTGCAGCCATTACACCCTATGCAAGCGCCGCCATCTTAGGTCTTAGATGAGCCAGTAATTTTCATATCTTCACTACTGTAAATACTACTGCTATGAACATGGGGTAAATGTGTCTTTTCATTTTAGTGTTTTCATTTCCTTTGGACATTTTCCCATAAGTGGAATTGCTGGATCATATGGTAGTTCTATTATTAATTTTTTGAGGAAACTCCATACTGTTTTCTATAGAGGTTGTATCCATTTACAATCTCTCCAGCACTGCACAAATGTTCCTTTTTTTCCACATCCATGCCAGCATTTGGTTAGCTCTTGCTTTTTGATGATGGCCATTCTTATAGACTTGAGGTGATACCTTGTTTTGGTTTTAATTTGCATTTCCCTAATGACTAGTGAAGTTGAGCATTTTTTTTATGTACCTGGTGGGCTTTTATATATCTTCTTTGGAGAAATGTCTACTCGGGTCCTTTGCCCACGCCTTAATTGGGTTACTTGGGTTTTAGCTATTAAGTTGTATGTGTTCTTTATACACTAGGGATATTAACCTCTTCTCAGCTATATGGTTTACAAACATTTTTTTCCCACTCCATAGTTTGCCTTTTCACTTTGTGGATGATTCTTTTGCTGTGCAGCAGCTTTTTAGTTTGATGTAGTCCCACTTGTTTATTTTTTATTTTGTTGCTTGTGCTTTAGGTGTCATATATAAAAAAATTGTTGCCAAGATCCACGTCAGGAGAATTTTTCCTATTTTCTTGTAGGGGTCTTATGGCTTCTGGTTTTACATTTAAGACCATTTTCAGTTAATTCTTGTCAGTGTGTTAGATAGGGGTCTAGTTTCATTCTTTTGCATGTGAAATCCAATTTTCCAAGCACCGTTTATTGGACTGTCTTTTCTCCATTGCATACTCTTGGCCCCCTTGCCAAATATTAGTTGACCATAAATGCTTTGGCTTATTTCTGTTATCAAATGAAATATTCTGTATATATCTGTTAAAACCATTTTGTCTACAGTATTGGTTAAATCCTCTGCTTCTATATTGATATTCTTCCTGAATGACCTATTCCTTTTGGAAAGTAGGGTATTAAAGTCCCCAACTATTCTTGCATTGCTGTTTATCTCTTCTTTTACTTCTGTTAGTGTTTGCTTTATATATTTAGGTGCTCCAAAGTTGGGTGCATACATATTTATAATCATTATAGTTTCTTGATAGGTTGAACCTTTTATCATTATATAATGACTTTCATTTTCCCTTTTACCAATTTCATTTTAAAGTCTACTTTTCCTATTATAAGTATAGCTACCCCTGCTTTCTTTTGTTTACCATTTGCTTGAAATGTCTTTTCCCATCCCTTCACTGTAAGTCTATGTGTGTGTCTAAGGCTAAACTGAGGGTCTTGTAAGTTATCAGTGGATCTTGTTCTTTCATCCTTTCAGCCATTCTGTTTCTTTTGATTGGAAATTTAATCCATTTACATTTAAATTCATTATTGATAATCAAGGACTTAGTATTGCCAGTTGCTAATTATTTTCTGGCTGTTTTGTAGATCCATTGTTCCTTGTTTCTTATCCTGATGTTTTTTTTAATGTCCTTTAGTATCAGTATGCCTTGATTTATTATGTTCTTTTTTTGTAATTACTACATGATCTTTCCATTCTGGTTACTATAAGACTTACATAAAACATCTTAAAATTGTAACACCCTATTTTTAATTGATAACAACTTAACTTCAATAGCATTCCTAAACTTTATACTTTTTATTGAAGTATAGATCATTTACAGTATTGTATTAGTTTCAGGTGTACAACCTCATGATTCAATATTTCTATAGATTGTACTCCATTTAAAGTTATTACAAAATAATGGCTATATTTCTCTGTGCTGTACAATATATCCTTGTTCCTTATCTGTTTTATACATAGTAGTTTGTATCTCTTAATCTAATACCCTTATTTTTCCTGTACCTCCTTTCCTCTCCCCATTGGTAACCACTAGTTTGCTTTTTTATCTATGAATCTGTTTCTGTTTTGTTATATATATTTGTTTTATTTTTTATATTCCACATATAAGTGATGACATAGATTATTTGTATTTCTCTTTCTGACATTTCATTAAACATAATACTCTCTAGGTCCATCAATGCTGTTACAAATGGCAGAATTTTATTCTTCTTTATGGCTGAGTAATATTACATTTTAATATTCCATTCCATCCACATTTTTTTCCATTCATCTGTTCATGGACACTTAGGTTGTTTCCATAACTTGGCTAATGTAAATAATGCCGCTATGAACATTGGAGTGCATGTATCTTTTCAAATTAGTGTTTTCATATTCTTTGGATATATACACAGGAGTGTTAGTTCTATTTTTAGTTTTTTAGGAACCTCCATACTGTTTTCCATAATGGCTGCACTTTACACTTTTAATTCTCCTCCAACTGACATTTTAGGCTATAGACATTATACTTTACATAGTTTTATATTACACAACCAGTAACAAATTATTATAGTTATGGTTAATTTTTACTGTCTCTATTTTTTAACTTTTAAACTACAGTTGTATGTGAATTATGCACTACCATTACCATATTACAGAATCTAACTTTGACTATATCTTTACCACTTGCAGTGAGTTTTATGCTACCTTTGTACATTTTTATGATGTTAATTAGTGTCTTTTAACTTCCACTCAAAGAACTCCCCCTAGCATTTTGTTCTAAGGCAAGTCTAGTGAAATCCCTCAGCTTTCGTTTATTCAAGAAAATATTTTTTCTTCATTTCTGAAGGATAGCATTGTCAGATATAGAATTTTTGGCTGACAGGTTATTTCTCTCAATATTTTGAATATATCATCCCATTCTTTTCTAGGCTGAAGTTTCTGTTGAGAAATCTGCCTTTAGTCTTATGGGGGTTTCCTTGTATATAACTTCTCTCTTCTCTTTTGCTACTTTCAAAATATTCTCCTTCTGGAATTCCCATAATATATTCTTTTTCATTGTGTCATATAAATTATTTGGGCTTTCTTCATTCTTTTAAATTCTTTTTTTGTTTTTGCTTCTCTGACTGGGTAATTTAAAATGTCTTCCCGGTCTTCTAGGTCACTGAATCTTTCTTTTGTGTGATCAAGTCTTCCTTTGAAGCTCTCTATTGAATTCTTCAGTCACTGTAATTTGCGTCTCTAAGGTTAATTGTTGTTGTTGTTTTCTTATTGTTTCTGTTTCTTTGTAATTCATTTTGTTTATGTTCTGTTTTTCTAATTTCATTTGTACATATGTTTCTGTAGTTCACTAAACTTCTCTAAGAACATTATTCTGAATTCTTTGTATGAAAAGTCAAAGATTTCCATTTCTTTAGCACAGTTATTGGAGTTTTATTAGTTCCTTTTGAAGGTATTGTGTTTACCTGGTATTTTATGACTGTTGATTCTTTGGTATCTGCACATTTGAGTAAGTTGTGTCTTTCAGACTTTACAGGTTCTCTCTGGCAGAGACAGTTCTTCACCAGTCATCTCAGGTTGGGTTTCTGGATGTGTCTACTGGTTATGTCCTCAGACAGGTGGTAGAGCTTGCTATCAGGGTCTATTTTTAGGTGAGGCCACTGACCAAGCTTTTTGTTTGGGTGGGTTGCAGCTGGCCGAGAATGGTTGTATAGTACTGCTGGCTTGGTTTCCTACCCAAGTGAGGCTGTAGGATATAACAGCTCTGCAGTTGTCTGTATTCTCTGGACAGGCTTACTAGATAGTCAGATCTAGGTACTATACTCAGTAGTTGGTGAGGCTATGAATTTGATTCTCTGCCCTGGCAGGGCAGCAGGATAGCACCAAGGGCCTATACAGCTCATTCTTTGGGGAACAGAATCATGCCAGAGTGTGCACTGAATTCCCTGGTCAGATGAGTCCTGTGGTTTTGCTTTGCAGATGGGGAAGCCATGGGTTGTGCTCTCTTTGAGTGCCACTGTGCACGGGGCTGTTGAATTAGCTGTGTAGCTTTCTGTGTACTCTCATTAAGTTCCTTGATTGGGCAGACTGAGAGCTGTGAACAGGACTATGAGTTCATTCCCCTACCTGTGGGTAGCTGGAGAAACAGCTCCAAAGCTGGTAAAGCTCTTTGTTTTTGGTCTTGACTCAAGGTAATCCACTCTGTCAAGTTCCCTGGCTGAATGGGACCATTGGCTTTGCTCTGTCGATGATCAATTCTGCCTGCTGGACTCTCCACCCATTGTTGGGCTCTCCAGGTGTCTTGGCCAGGCTTTCTTATTGGGCAGGACAGAGAGGTACACTCAGCAGTGAGCAGGCTTGTTAACTAGCTCCCCTGCCTGGGAAGAACAGGAGGGCCAGCCCCAAGAAGGCTCTCAGGTATTCTGGGTCAGGGTCTCTTGTCTTGAGGGGCCTGGAGCTATACTTAGCAAAGGGTGGAGCTAGAATTAACTCCCCTGCCTGGGCAGAACAGGTAAACTGACTCCAAGCTAGGCAAGGCTCTTTATTTGTCATCTTGAATCAGCTGACCCCCTCGTCAAGTCTTCTGGCTGAACGGTGCCCCTAGGTTTTCTCTGTGGGTGATCAGTTCTGCCTGCCATACTCTGCTTGAGTGTTGTTGGACTATGTAGTTTTCAGGTCTTCTGACCAGCCTTTCTGATCAGGTGGGGCTGGGAGCTATGCTCAACAGTAGATTGGGCTATGACTCAGCTACCCTGCCTGAGTCGGGGAAGACCAGGCTCCAGGATGGGAATGCTCTTCCTTTTAGGACCAAAATCAGGCAGACCTGCACCCTGTCAAGTTCCCTGGTCAGACTATGCCATTGACTTGGCTTTGCAGATGAGCAAAGCCACTGTTTGGAGCCACTACTTGGGTGTTCCAGGTAGGAACTTGGTCTACAAAGATTCAAGTTCTGGTTGTTGCTAGCCTCTCCCCTTTCCTCCATCACAATCAGATTCATAGTGGTCAAGCCCCACAAATTACCCCATAATCCCTGTAGGATAGACCAGAGTGGGGAATACCAAGAAGTGACCCACAATGCAGGGGATGCTGGATGTCTACCCTGAGTGCTGTCTTTCCACTGGAAGAACTGTAGACTCAGAGGAAACCTCTTGGTGTGGTGCTGTGTCAGCTTGGGGGAGGGGCAATGTGGTCAGCATGTAGCCGTTACTCTTACCATTCTAATGTGGTCTGTCTTGTTCTCTGTGGTGCAAGGGGCTGCTCCATCCTCACTGCACTGTTCTAAGATTTTCTCTATGATGTCTTGTCCAGTAATAGTTGTTATTTGTTCTTGTGAGAGGGAGCAAAGTCAGGAAAGACTTATGTCCCATCTTAGTGGCTTCACTCCTGATTAGTTTTTATATGTTGAACCAACCATAAACTCTTGGGATAAGCCCCAGTGGGTCATTGTGAATAATCTTTTTAAAATGTTTTTTTCTATGCCCATTGAGGTTATCATGTGATTTTTGTCCATTATTCTAGGAATATGATATATTATGTTAATTGATTTTTAGATGTTCAGTCAACTTTGCATTCCTGGGATAAATTTCACTTAAACATGGTGTAAATCCTTTTTACATGTTGCTGGATTTTGTTTGCTTCTATTTTGTTGAAGATTTCTGGGGGTATATTCATAAGAGATATTGGCTTATAGCTTTCTTTATTATAATACTTTGGTTTGATATCAGGGCAATACTGGCCTCATAGAATGAGTTGTGAAGTGTTCTCTCCTGATTTTTGGATTAGTTTGTAAAGAATTGTTATTAATTCTTTAAATGCTTGGTAGAATTCACCAATGAAGCCATCTTAGCTGGGACTTTTTTTTTTTTTTTCGCGGTACGCGGGCCTCTCACTGCTGCGGCCTCTCCCGTTGTGGAGCACAGGCTCCGGATGCTCAGGCTCAGCGGCCATGGCTCACAGGCCCAGTCGCTCCGTAGCATGTGGGATCCTCCCGGACCAGGGCACAAACCCGTGTCCCCTGCATAGGCAGGCAGACCCTCAACCACTGCGCCACCAGGGAAGCCCGCTGAGACTTTTTTGTTGGAGATTTTGGTATTACAATTTTTTTATTTGTTTAAGCCCATTCAGATTTTCTATTTGTTCTTGGATCACTTTGGGGATTTTAGGTCTTTCTAGATATCTATTTTGGATAAGTTATCTAGTTTGTTGGCATAAGGGTTTTCATAGTTTCCCTTTTCATGTTTTAAATGTTTCTAAGTTTGGTAGAGAGTGCCTTCTTTCATTCCTAATTTTAGTAATTTGTGTTCCTCATTTCTCTTTCCTTTTCCTTTGGTTAGTGTATTAATTTCCTAGAGTTTCTATAGCAAATAACCACAAATTGAGTGGCTTACATCAGTAGAAACTTATTCTCTCACCGTTCTGGAGTCAAGAAATCTGCAATCAAGGGGTCATTAGGGTCATACTCCCTCTGATGGCTCAAGGGGGGAATACTTCCTTGCCTCTTTCAATTTCTTGTGGCTCCAGGTATTCTTTTACTTGTAACTGCATAATTCCAATCTATGCCTCCATCTTCACATGACCTTTTCTCATCTCTTCTCTTCTTTCTCTTGTAAGGATACTAGTCCTTGGATTTAGAGTCCACCTGAATAACCTGGGATGATCACACCTCAAGATCCTTAACTTAATTACATCTTCAAAGGCCCTCATTCCAAATAAAGTCACATTCATAGATTCCAGTGGTTAAGACATGGACATATCTTTTTGAGAGTCACCAGTCAACATACTACAGTCAATCTGCCTGAACTTTTTAAATGTATTGCTCTTTTAAAAAAATTTGTTTTCATTGATTTTTCTATTGTTTTTCTTCCAGTCTCTTTTGTATTTTTTTCTCTTCTTATACTTTCATTTCCTCCCTACTCCATTCTTTCCTTTAATTTGATCCTCCTTTGCCTTTTTAAAATCAGATTGCTTCTGTATTGTTGTAGATTGTAAGGGTTCTTTATATATTCTATATATTAACTCCTTATTGGATATATGATTTACAAATATTTTCTGCCATTTCATTGGTTACCTTTTCGTTCTACTGATAGTATCCTTTTGATTCACAAAAGTGTTTAATTTTGATCTAGTTCAATTTATCTAGTTTTTATTTTGTTCTTATGTTTTTGGTGTCATATCTAAGAAATCATTTGCCAAATCCAATATCAGGAAGCTGTTCTATTTTCTTCTAAAAAGTTTATAGTTTTAGCTTTTATGTTTAAGCCTTTGTCCCATTTGAGCTAATTCTGTATATGGTGTAAGGTAAGGTTCCTTAGATCTATAGTGAGTCTGTTGTAGACAGACTATGGTTGGATACTGTTTTTTTAATCCATTCTTCTAATCTGTCTTTTAATTGGGAAAGTCAATCCAATTACATTTAAAGTAATTACTGATAGTGAAGGACTTACTATTGCCATTATGTTACTTATTTTCTGAATGCCTTAAATATTCTTGTCCCTCATTTCCTCCATTACTACTTTCCTTCCTGTTTAACTGTCTTTTTTATAGTAACTCTTTTTGGTTCCTTTCTCATTTCCTTTTGTATATATTCTATACATATTTTCTTTGTGTTTACCATGGGGGTTACATATAATGTCTTAAAGTTATAACAATCTATTTTAAATTGATAGTAACAACTTCAATTGCATACAAAAACTTTAATCCTTTACAGTTCTGTCCTACCATTTTACTGATATCACAACTTACATTTTTATATATTGTGTACCCATTAACAGATTTATAATTATTTCATACCTTCATCTTTAAATTCCTGTAGAAAAATGAAAAGTGGAATTACAAACCAAACGTTACATTAATACTTGTTTTTATATTTGTCCATGTATTTACCTTTACTGGAGAAATTTATAATTTCATATGGCTTCAATTTAATGTCTAGTGTCCTTTCATTTCAACTTGAAGGACTCCCTTTAGCATTTCTTGCAGAGCATATTTAGTGGTAATAAACTCACTCAACTTATATTTATCTAGAAATGTCTTAATTTCTCCTTCATTTTTATTTTTCTTTTTGCGGTACGCGGGCCTCTTACTGCTGTGGCTTCTCCCGCTGCGAAGCACAGGCTCAGCGGCCATGGCTCACGGGCCCAGTGGCTCCACAACATGTGGGGTCTTCCCAGACAGGGGCACGAACCTGTATCCCCTGCATCGGCAGGTGAACTCTCAACCATTGTGCCACCAGGGAAGCCCTCTCCTTCATTTCTGAAGGACAGTTTCCTAGATATATAATTCTCAGCTGATAATTTTTTCTTTTACCACTTTAAATATATTATCCAACTTCCTTCTTGCCTGCAAGCTTTCTGCTATGAAATCCCCGTATAATCTTATTGAGAATCCCCTGTATGTGATGAGTCACTTTTGCTGCTTCCAGTACTCTTTCACTGTCCTTGTCTTTTGACAGTTTGATTATAATGTGTCTCTGTGTGGAATTCTTTGTGTTTATCCTACTTGGAGTTTTTTAAACTGCTTGGATTTGTATATCAATTACTTTTCTCAAATTTAGGAAGTTTTCAGGTATTTATTCAAATCATGTTTCTGTCTCTTTGCCTTTCTCTCTTCCTTCTGGGACTTCTATAATGCATATATTGGTCTGCTTTTGATGTCCCATTAGTCTCTTAGGCCCTGTTTACATTTTTATTGATAAGAATTATTTTTCCTTTTTGCTCCTCAAACTTCATGATATGAAATGACATCTTTTCAAGTTCATTGATCCTTTCTTCCACCTCTTTTGTCTTCTGCTGAACTCCTTCAGTTAATTTTTCCATTCAGTTACAGTATTTTCAGCTCTAAAATTTCTGTTTGGTTCCTTTATAATCTCTATTTCTGCTGATATTCTCATTTTATACATATATTGTCACCCTTATTTCTTTGTTTTTCTTTATTTCTTTGAGCAGATTTAATATAATTGTTTTAAAGTATTTGTGTAGTAAATCCAATGTTCATGTTTCTTCAGGGACATTTTCTGGACATTTATTTTGTTCTTTTGAATGGCTGATGTTTTCCTATTTCTCTGTATATTTTGTGATCTTTTTTTAAATTGGGCATTTGAATAAACCACCACTTCCCCCAGTCTTTGTAGTCTGGGTCTGCACAGTTGAAGACTTTCACTAATTAGACTGGTGTAAAGGCTTAAGGTCTTTGTAGGCCTTTCCTGGACATGTGTCTCCCCTGGTCCTGTGTGCATGCTTTGTACTGACTCCCCTCTGTACACAGCTACTTTTAAATATCTTTATTTCCTGAAGATTCTCATTCTTGCTTATCCTAGACCCTTAGATGATCTAGTATATTCATCAATCAGTAATCTCTTTCTCCAGGTGTATGTGGGTCTATAGTCTTCTTGCCATTTTCTTGAGTCTTGCCTGATGCTTCCTGCTACTTCTCCTAGCCCGAGATCTGAGTCGTCCCACTTTTGGCTATGTGAGCTCCAAGTTAGGAGCTAAAGAGATGAATCTCTCAAGGAGCCCAAAGCCAGGTTAGAATGTTGTAAATTCTGTCTACTCTGTTCTCTTTGGTTCACATAAGGGGACTGGTGACAAGGCCAATACTTTTCCTGATCCATGTCATGCTACACAAGGAAGAGAGTGTGACACTTTTTAAAATGCTGTGAAATTTCCTACATTTTTAGTATGGCTTTTTCTTGTTTATTTGCTTGGTTGCTGTAAGATATTTGACTAATTTCTACCATGATGTTATCCTTGTCAATCTGTAGTTTTTAATTTGATGTTTCCAGGGAAGAGGGATGAGACTCTAGGTCTGCTTAAACTTTCATCTTGCTGCTGTCTCTGCTGTTTGTTTTTTAAATTACAGAGTAAGTGTATCAGTACATATAGTGTTAGTGCAACAAACAACCAGGATGTTTGATTTCTTTTAAATGCCTATGTTTTGGTTCAACATGGATCCATGTGCAAAAGCAAAGACATGAAACCATGATTCATGTTAAGAATGCTAGTCTAGCCCAGCAAGGATTGTAGCTTGGTAAGAGCTATAAATCTTTTGCTGTATTTTAAGGAACTGATCTCTGAGTATACATGTAATAAAACATTTAATTTCAGTTGTAAAAATATATGTAGAACTTAAAGCTAACATTTGACACTTTATTTTCTAAAGTTAGTAAAGAATTTTTATATTTTCTCAATTTTTTTTTACATGAGTAGCATTGAGATAATATTTTAAAATATTTCAGGGGATCCAGATTTATAATTGTAAACTCCCCAGGTCCTTGGCATCAGAACTTAATCATTCCACATAATAATTTATATTATTTTACTTATATCCTTCCATTATTTTTAACAGCCAGTATCTCTAGAATCAGTGTGGTGAAATCAGGCTTGTTATGCCATGTATGTGTACTTTTTATAATTCCATTGAAATGTCTCAGAATTCCAGTTTCTCTGATCTTAATCTCTTATGGTTTGTGAATTTTTAACTAGTAAAATTATATAGAAAAAAACAAATGCATCTTGGTTGTCAATTACAAGAATTTGTCAGGCTAGTAAACTTTTCTAAACACTAATTTCATATGACTTAATATAAGAACAATCCATATGCTTAAAAAAGGGTGTTAGTTCCTTAGCCAAAAGTAGTAATATTAAAATTTCAATTGTAAGCTTATTTAGTTTCTGAAAGCTTTTCTAGACTTGGTAGAGAGACGAGGGGGAAATATTTTTAAATAAGCCAGTACTTCTTTTCTTCTTTGCTCCAGAACACATTGTTCTCAACCAGAAACAACGAACCCCCTTCCTCCCAACTGCCTACCCTATATAATGGTCTCTTGTATATTTCCACTCTTGGCCTTTTTTGAATTATGGCAAGTGAAGCTAGTTAATAATAAAGGCACAAGTTAATTCAATCAACATATATTTATTGATTGCCTACCACACGCCCAGCAGTGTCCTCTATGCTCTATAATTCATAATTGAAAGACGTCTATGAAGCCCTGCTGATTAAAGCAGAATGCTTGATAGGTTTGATAGGTTTTAATGCTCAAGTGATACCAAAACAACTGATGGAAAGCTAAAACATTAATTTATGAATCACTTACTGATGAACTTTGCTGAGAGACATGGTTATTGTCTGAGGGTTTCAGATAATCAATTTCTCTTTAAGCATATGCTTATTAATAATATACTTAATTTTCCTGGCTTATATAAAATATAGTATATTTCAGATAAGAGCTTTGTTAGACCCATGAACTGCCCTGAAGTTTTAAAAATATAATACCTATGATATGTGTAGAATTGTCTTTCTAACAAAGATTTTTGAAATCAAACAAATGCTTTTTTGTGTATATTCTCTGTGTTACTATATAAAAATAATTAGACTAAATTGTTTTAAACATGATACTTTGTCCTTAAGAATCTCATAGTCTAGAAGAAATATTACAACAGAGTCATATGTAGGGTCTAAATCGTATAAAATGAAATATAGTAAAAATGCTTTTAAAAATTCCTTAAATCATCCACAAAAGTAACTATATGCATGCTTTCCTGTGAATGTATAACCATGTATAATAATGTGTGTATAAAAAGTATAATTAATATTCTGATATATGGTATCTATTTTAAGTATAATTTTCCATGAGAAAGGTAAGTGTTATAGTTGGATTCACAAATCTTAACTATCCATATGATGTGACTCCAGTTTACATTAAAATTAGTGTGTTACATACGTTAGTGTATCCACTTTTAGCCAAGAGAAGCAGATTTCCAACATTAGGCACTTCCTTGCATTCACATTCAAAGTTGTGACTCTGCAACTCTCCATTAGTTTGAGCAGGACAGCCATTTGTGGAGGCAGTTTTATGATGGCCATAAAAAGACTATTCCAGTAATCTCCAGACTGTCTAGTTATCTTCTATCTCATGCACAAGACCTTTCTTTAGAAATATGTTTTATATTTCTCTTCTCAATTCCTACCTCCTTTAACCTAGTTCCAAGCCTAGATTACCTCTTGCCTAAATTATTGTGAAAGTTTCCATACTTATTCAATTCATTATACACATTTAGTCACATTAATCATCCTAATGTATAAAAGTACAATTCTGACCATATAACTCATCTGCTTAAAAACTTTCAATGACTCCCCATTTTCTATAGAATTAGATATAAATGTACCTTGGCATTCATGGCCTCCACAAAGACTCTAACTCCCTTTCTAGTTCTAGCTGAATTCACCATTCCCAAACACACCCTATCCTTTTATTCCACAGTATTCATGCCATTCTTTACTCCTGGAATGCTCTTTTATTTCTATCAAGATTCTACTCATGTTTTAAGGTTCAGCTGAGATATAAATTCTCAAGTTGATGTAATTTTGCCGTGTCTTTAACTCCTATTGCACTTCATTTATTGTACCTCCCTTGTGGCACTTATCATATTTATCTTTGTATTACAATCATTCATATACCAGTCTTATCTTTCCCTCTAGATCATAGTTCTTGCCCTCCAGGAAATTATGTTTTACCCATCTTTTTGTTTCCTGTAGCACCTAAAACAGCACCTAGTACAGAGATGCCTGATAAATATTTGAAGAGAATTCAAATTGGTTACCTTGGAAAGTTATCTATACTTATTTCAATAATGTTCAATTTGTCAAAAAGTTTTTGAAGTTCTTTTACAATTGCTTTAAGGACCTGTGGGATTCTTATAAGTGCTTTCAGTGGTGACAAACATTTCAGGGAAAATTTGATTTTGGAAAATAGAATTCATTCTGAGACAAGTTTAGTGAATAATATGGATGTTCAATCTGAGCTGTTATATTTTCAGTTAAAACAAAGAGAATATGAATGAGACAGAATATCTAGGTGAGTCATGAACTAACAACTCCAAAAGAAAAGTTCCCAAAGTGCTTTCAACAATAGCAACATCACTGTAATGACTTCATAACTTCCAAAGATTTTTATTTTGAAACACAAAGTACTCATTTGGATATGTAAATTCTAATATATTTGTTAAATTAGTCTTGTCTTGTAGATTCATTTTGCAGTTTTCCAAACCAGGGTGTTGAAAAGTGTGTTTGGAACTTAAATATCACTTAAATGATAAGTATATTTTCCGACTCATTTTAAATACTGTATTTTATAGCTTCTGGTGAGGGAGAAACCTTCTCATCATTCTCGCACCAAAGAAAACATTCCAAATTTGAGGGAAACATTTATACAGTACTATGATTCAAAAAAGCCTACAAATTTAGCTACTATGCTTGGCCATTCTTAAGTTTTAGCAGAAACATAAGGAACTGAAGAATAGATTTAAAGTAAATAATAGAGGGTAGTTGAATATAGCATTTGAGTATCATGTAACTGGTGTCACAGAATTATAAAACAAAAAAATGAAACTTCATCTCTTCCCAAATCACATGGAATTTATAATATTTGTATGTTAAGGTGTTTATAGGAGTCTTCCATTTTCTTGGTTACATACAACTGATTTAATCAAGAAACCACATTTTATATTCTTAAAATATATAAGGTCCATGTTTAAAGAAATTCAATTACCATGTTTATTATGTGTATCATTGTTATGGTTTCATGTTAACTTTTTATTAGTTACTAGTTTATGGGGTGGTTGCAATGCATTTGGTTTAACATGTTTTCTCTAGCAACTTTACATAATCAGTTTTAAAATATCCTCACTAATAGATGGAAGTATGTGCACAAATATTCCAAAATAGTTGGATATCTCTATTCTTTCAAGAGTATATTATGTGATTATTTTAGCAGATTTACCTCCTTCATTGAGACTAGCAGTCAATTTACTTTGCAAACATTGTATCATATACCAAGTATTAGTGGGAGGACAAGAAGTATACTTTTTAAAGAATTTTTCTGTAGAAATTTTCTCTTCACTCTTGTTCACCATTTAAAAAAATCAATTATTCAAACCTTCTCATGACCCTCAAGGATTCTAGTTAATTGTCATTTTACCATAATGGGATTTTAACTTTAGTAAAAATTTTCCTTACAACTATTATTTGGAGTTTATATCATTTTTAGCCTGTCCCTACCATACTGATGCATTTTGAACTCAAAGTAAAATGGAAGGTCTGGTGGCCAGGGGCAGTATTCTTTTACCTGAAATTTGAATAATTGAGGATATTACTCTACTATTTACTTTGACTGTTTGATCATCACTTCTTATCAGTAAGCATAATACAAATTAATTGGCCATCACTGAATATAATTTATCAAAACCAATAAACGTTTGATTGAATACCACATTCCCACCACCACTACCACTTAGCAAGGCTGATTTGACTTGTCGGTCTCTCAGGAAGCACATGTTTGGAAGGGGAGGAGAGGGCAAAGTGAGAGTATGGAGTACTCCCCAATTCTTGTGTGTCCCAGGAAAAGGTATGGTTAAGTCCAGACTAACCTGAGCCATAGCTCACAGAAGCACCTTGATCTCTTTAAACACTCCCCAGAATCCTGTGAGAGTAGCATCTATCTCCTTGAGCAGCAATGCTGATGTAATAAGGTGTTACTAGTTATTCACCTTAGTAGTTTCTATGTAAAAAGGGACTTGCAGTTATGTAAGATGAATAAACCTAGAGAGCTAATATACAGTATGATGACTATAGTTAATTATTTAATTATTGTAACATTTATTCCACAGAACACTGCATTTTTATTATAATAATTTTATTGTCCATAGATTTCCAAACCTTCCAAACCGGGTACTTCCAGGCCCGAAAAATGTCTTCAAAATTTTCTTGAATTTTCAGAGCAACTGCACTACTTCTTGAATTTTCCCACAAAGGAAAGCCTTTTAAATCTCTTGCTTTCAATAAGGTAACAGCATTGTCCACATGGGAGATATGCTCTGAATGCAGACCTATCTTGACATCTTGTATGAATTCTTTGGTGTTGATCAGCATTCCAATAGTGTCAATGCATACCTTACTGAGATTCCATTTGTTGTTTCCACAGATTTCAGGAAACCTTACTGTGCCTTGGATTACAGGGTGTTCTAGAAAAAGAGCAGTAAGTAATCTTTCATTTAAAGCAGCAAATGGGTTTCCCCCATCTCGTTAGTAAGAATGCCATTGAGAAAGTTGTTATGATATTTGTAAAGTTGACAAAACTGCACTTCAATAAGTTAATTAACCTCGAAGGACATATTTTGAGATTATAATATTTATATACACTAAAAAGATAACCTTAAATAAAATGCAGTAACCAGCACATTGTATAATCTTTGAGCAGATTTTTGTAGTTTAAAAAAATTTTTAAAGGTATTTCATAAAATACCATAATTTTTCTACATGTAATAAGCCCAGTTAATTTGATCATAGAATTGAATCATGATTGATATAAACATCTCAAAGTTAAATAATTTACATTACTATTTATTATTTGTGTGTATTTCAGTGTTTAGAAGTGATGAGTAACTAATATTTTAACAATACTATTTTCTGGCTTTCTGCTACAACTCTTATGATTCTTAAAATATTAATATAACAGAATTTCATTAAAATGTTTTTTGAAAACTTTTTTTTGAGTTTGCTCAAAGAAGCTCATTCAGTTGGTCTGTATAGGACCCATTAATCTGCATTTTAACATGCAGGAGATTTTGATGTAACTTTTCCTTAGAAGGGAAACTATTAAAGGATTTCAAAAGTAAAAAAATAAAAAGACATGAGCAGACTTTTAGAAAGATAGCTCAAGTTATTGTATGGTAGATAGCTTTGGAACAATGGAACTGAATTGAGAGTGCAGAAATAAGTTGTTATATTTATAGTCAATTGATTTTATACAAAGATGTTATGACAATTCATTGCGGAGGAGAAAGATAGTCTGTTCAACAAAGTATAGTGCATAGAATTTAAAAATGGATAAATTGGATCTCAACAAAATTCAAAACTTTAGCACTTCAAAAGACACCATGAAGAAAATGAAAAGACAAGCAACAGCCTAGAAGGAAATACTTACAAATCACTTATCCATTAAAAGACTTGTATCCAGAATATACAAAAAACTCTTACAGAGACAAACAATCTGATCATAAAATGGACAAAAGATATGAACATATATTTCAACAAAGCAGATACATAAAATTTTAATAAATACATGAGCAGATGCTCAAAATCATACGTCATTCAGGAAATGCCTATTAAAACCAAAATAAGGTATTTCACACTCTCTACAATAACAAATATTGGCAAAGATATGAAGATAAAGGGACAATCATACATTGATGGTGGGAATGTAAAATGATACAGCCACTTTGGAAAACAGTTTTGTAGTTTCTGAAAATGTCAAGCATAAACTACCATACAACCCAGCAATTCCACACATCAGTATCTGCCAAAGAGAAACAAAAACACTTCTACATGTGGGATTGAATGCATGTGTTCAGCAGTTGATGTAACAGCCTTAATAATAGTCCAAAATTGGAAACAACATAAAAGTCCATCAACTTGTAAATGGATAGACAAAGTACAGTATATCCATACAATGTAATAAAATTCAGTAATAAAAAGGAATTAACTAGTGACACATGATGCATCATAGATGAACCTCAAAAAGATTATGCACTGTGACAGAAGCTAGACACAAGAGACCACATATTATATGATTCTATTTATATGAAATGTCCAAAGACAAATACAAATTCATAGAGACAGGAAATAGATCAGTAGTTGCCTGAGGTTGGGGATTAGGAATATGGAATATCTGGAAATAGACATGAGAGATATATTACAGAGATTACAATGTTCTAAAACTGATAAATGATGATGTTTTCACCACTAAGTGAAGTTACTAAAAATCATTGAACTCTATACTTTAACTCAACATATTCAAAATTTTATTTAAGCATGTAATTAGTATAAAATTTGAGATTTTTACATATTTTTACTGCACAAAATCTTTGAAATCATGTGTATTTTTCCATTTATCGTCCATGTCAGTTTGATGTTAACTTTTCATCATACAAACTTGATCTCTATGTAAATTTCATGATTTACAGTTGAAAAACTGTTTATATTATGTAAACATAATACTGTAGTAAAGTTGTTTTTATAAACAGATAGCATTAAGAGAATGAAAGACAAACCACAGATAGGGAGAAAATAATTACAAATGGTACAGCTGATAAAGAACCTGTGTCCAGGATACAGAAAGAATTCTCAAAATTCAATAATAAGGGAACATGACATTTTTTTTCTTAGATTACATATATGTGTTAGCATACGGTAATTGTCTTTCTCTTTCTGACTTACTTCACTCTGTATGACAGACTCTAGGTCCATCCACCTCACTACAAATAACTCAATTTCGTTTCTTTTTATGGCTGAGTAATACTTCATTGTATATATGGGCCACATCTTCTTTATCCATTCATCCAATGATGGACACTTAGGTTGCTTCCATCTCCAGGCTATTGTAAATAGAGCTGCAATAAACATTTTGGTACATGACTCTTTTTGACTTATGGTTTTCTCAAGGTATATGCACAGTTGTGGGATTGCTGGGTCATATGGTAGTTCCATTTGTAGTTTTTTAGGAACCTCCATACTGATCTCCATAGTGGCTGTACCAATTCACATTCCCACCAGCAGTGCAAGAGTAATCCCTTTTCTCCACATCCTCTCCAGCATTTATAGTTTCTAGATTTTTTGAAGATGGCCATTCTGACTGGTGTGAGATGATATCTCATCGAAGTTTTGATTTGCATTTCTCTAATGATTAATGATGTTGAGCATTCTTTCATGTGTTTCTTGGCAATCTGTATATCTATCTTCTTTGGAGAAATGTCTATTTAGGTCTTCTGCCTATTTTTGGATTGGGTTGTTTGTTTTTTTTGTTATTGAGCTGCATGAGCTGCTTGTAAATCTTGGAGATTAATCTTTTGTCAGTTGCTTCATTTTCAAATATTTTCTCCCACTCTGAGGGTTGTCTTTTGGCCTTGTTTATGGTCTCCTTTGCTGTGCCAAAGCTTTGAAGTTTCATGAGGTCCCATTTGTTTATTTTTGTTTTTATTTCCATTTCTCTAGGAGGTGGGTCAAAAAGGATCTTGCTGTTATTTATGTCATAGAGTGTTCTGCCTACGTTTTCCTCTAAGGGTTTTATAGTTTCTGGCCTTACATTTAGGTCTTTAATCCATTTTGAGCTTCTTTTTGTGTATTGTGTTAGGGAGTGTTCTAATCTCATACTTTTACATGTACCTGTCCAGTTTTCTCAGCATCACTTACTGAAGAGGCTGTCCTTTCTCCACTGTACATTCCTGCTTCCTTTATCAAAGATAAGGTGACCATATGTTGGTGGGTTTAGCTCTGGGCTTTCTATCGTGTTCCATTGATCTATCTTTCTGTTCTTGTGCCAGTACCATACTGTCTTGATTACTGTATCTTTGTAGTATAGTCTGAAGTCAGGGGGCCTGATTCCTTCAGCTCCATTTTTTGTTCTCAAGATTGTTTTGACTATTTGGGGTCTTTTGTGTTTCCATACAAATTGTGAAAATTTTTGTTCTACTTTTGTGAAAAATGCCAGTGAACCTAGCGGTAAGATGGGAATAAAGACACAGACTTACTAGAGAATGGACTTGAGGATATGGAGAGGGGGAAAGTTAAGCTGTGACACAGTGAGAGAGTGGCATGGACATATATACACTACCAAACATAAAATAGATAGCTAGTTGGAAGCAGCTGCATAGCACAGGGAGAGTAGCTCGGTGCTTTTCAACCACCTGGAGGGGTGAGATAGGGAGGGTGGGAGGGAGGGAGATGCAAGAGGGAAGAGATATGTGAACATATGTATATGTATAACTGATTCACTTTGTTATAAAGCAGAAACTAACACACCATTGTAAAGCAATTATACTCCAATAAAGATGTTAAATAATAATAATAATAGTAATAAGGGAACACAACCCAATAAAAAAGTGGGCAAAATATTTGACAGACACTACACCAAAGCAGATATGGAGATAGCCAATAAGAGCATGTAAAGCTGCTCAACAACATTAGTCACAAGATAAATGTAAATTTAAACCACAATATGACCACTCATTATAATAGCTAAAATTTTTTAATCATACCAAGTTTTGGTAAGGATATGAAGGAATCGAAAATATAATACTATAAAGCTGACAATAACAAATATTGGCAAAGATATGGCGATAAAGGAACAATCAAACGTTGATGGTGGGAATGTGAAATGGTACAATCACTCTGGAAAACAGTTTGGCAGTTTCTTAAAAAGCTAAACATACACCTACCCTATGATCCAGCTATTCTGATAAGTATTTACCCAAGAGGAGTGATAGCACATATCCATACAAAGATTTGTACATGAATGTTTATAGCAGCTTTATTTATAATAGCCTAAAATTAGAAACAAACAATGTTCATTAATAGGTGAATGGATAAACAAATTGTTTTTGTTCATATAGGGAAATAGTACTCAACAATTAAAAACATGAACTATTGAGGCACACATCAACATGAACGAATCTCAAAATAATCAGCCTGAATGAAAGAAACCAGATGTAAAAAGGGTACATACTGTATGCTTCCATCTATATAAAATTATTGAAAATGCAAACAGGAAGCAGATCAGTGGTTGCATGGTAAGGTAAGAGGGCAAACGGTATGGCAAATTGATTGAAAGGGGGCATTAGGAAACTTTTAAGGATGATGGGTATGTTCGTCCAAGATTGTTTCTTGAGCATATACACATATCAAAACATCAAATTGTACAATTTAAATATGTGTAATTTAGTTTTCGTTAATTATACCTCAATAAAGCTTAAAAAAAACCAATTCAGTTATTAGAAAACGTAGGTATTTGAATCTTCTTTTTCAACTGTAAATCTTATGAAATTTACATATAGATCAAGTTTGTATGATGAAAATTTAACATTCAAACTGACATGTACTATAAATGTAAAATACACATGATTTCAAAGATTTTGTACAGTAGAAATAATATGTAAAATTCTCAATTTTTATACTAATTACATGTTTAAATAAAATTTTGAATACATTGAGTTAAAGTATATTATTAAAATTAATTTTACCATCAGTTTTTCATTTTTTTAATGTTGCTACTGGAAAATATAAGCCTACATATGTGTCTAATATTATATTTCTATTGTACTACACAGGTTCACAGTGTGCCAGACATTGTGCTTGATCTTAGGGATACAATGGTGAGAAAAAACAGATGTTTTCCCTGCTCTCATGGAGCTAATGACCTAGATTTAATAAGAAGAGAGGTATTCATGAAATAATTACATAATCAGATATAAAATGCCATTGTGAGAAACGCCCATGTTGGTCACTTTCTAGCCTCTTCTGGAAGCACACTTTATATACACAATGGAATATAACTATTGCCTCTGAAAATTCTCTCACCCACTTCCAAGGAAAATTTTACCAGTGTCAGTGTCCCTCAGTCAAACCCACTAAGAATAAACCAGTAGTTAAATAAATTGTGTTTATTACTTGTTGCAGCAAAGGAAAACACATACCATGGAGAACCATGACACATCAAAGTAAGAAGATGTTAGAAATAACTTACTGGAGGATTTGGGCTTTGGTTGGGTGATTTAAGGGAGGGTATAAGGAAGTGAGGATTTGCTCTAGATTGGATGCTGTGAGAAAGTGGGAGCAATTCTGTGATAGGGTATTTTGCGTGTGGCATTGCAAACTTGGTTTTGTCTGTTGAGGCAAAATTATGAAGAAGCCTTGTTTTGTTTCATCTTATCATAGTCTCTGAATAATCTTGTTTTAGATTGTAGTCTGTGAAATTAAACAATGTGTTCAACAAGAGAACAAAATAGCCTGACTGTGAGTGCCAGGCCAGCATGTAATAATATTGTGGTCTAGCTTTGAACATCCGTTTAATTTTGGATGACGGTGGCTGCTTTTTTTTTTTTTTTCTATCTCACTAGTATATATCTTGACATCATTATACACACTGTGTTTAACATTCTATTCATATTACAGTTACTGTCCATGCACACCATCCTGAAAAGTCATCTTTGTGAAACTGATTGTTAAATTGATGGTTAGTATCAGTAAGGGTCCAAGCAGGAAAAGAGAAAACTCGCCAGAAAAATTTAATATGATAAATTATTTAGACAGGTTTTAGAGGATTTTAAAAAGCATAAAGGAAACTGTGAAGCTTCAAGAGTGTTAAATTCAGGAAAGTAACTATCACCCCTTGGGCTAGGAAAACAAAGATAAGTTTGTATTTTCAGAAACTACAAAATTAGAGGAGAGGTTTGCTGAGATGGGACTCATTTCTGAGTTTTGTACACTGCCAGCTAATGCTGGTACCTCTGGGGGCACAATGAGGTTGATTCTGGTAGTGTAGAAAAGCAGGAACCAGCTGCGGCTATTACCAACAACCAATGTCAGGACGAAGGGTTGTCCCTTGGGTGATACTGATAGGAATAGGAAGCAAAACAGGAAGGACCATCTTCTCTTCCTCAGCCTTCCAGTCTCCTTCTACTGCTCTCTATTGTCAGAATCTCATTCAAAGACATTTGGTAAGCAGAAATATACTTTGCAGAGTCCCATGAAAAACATTGTATAGAAGAGCGCATTTGGAACTGAGAAAATGTAGTGTAATTACCAATACAGAAGAAATTAGGAATTTTCATTTGCTTGTTTTCTGTATAATCAGACTGTATGAGTGTATGCTGCCACTTGTGGAATCAAAGTAAGTCTATATAAATTAGGGAATTACTATAGAATTTTAAAAATCTGGTTAGTGTCTTTTTGACTTTTGAAAACTACAAATGGTTCTGGTTGTTCTTATTATAACAAACTATTTATGTATGTTAATACTACTCATATTAGGTTGTGGCTCTTCAATAGTAAAAATCATATTAGCATATGTATAGTATTTTATACTTCAAAGGCATTTTACTTAGATTATCTCATTCTAATCCTTGCAAAAATGTAGAGAGGTAGATAGGGTAGGCGTTTCTATTGAAACTTTATAGATGAAAAAGCTAAATTCAAGATGGTTAAGTTACTTGAAAAGATTGTATATCTAGTAAATGATTGAATTTGGATTAGAACTCAAGTCTTTTATGGCTTGTAGTTCCACTACCTTTAGTATTTTGCCTCATAGTAGCATCAGGAAAGGGGAAAAGATACTGTTTGTTTTCAGCAGAAGTCCTCAGCTTTTTGTTTTTCATTTTGTTTTGTTTTTGAGTAAGAACGCCTTTTTCTTTTTAGATTTAGTTGGAGTCTCAACCTTCCTGCAACAGGGTCTGACTAAAAGGAAAGTGAAAGGATGAATGTAGTTAATTATCTGTTTCAGTCAGTTTTGGAAGGATATGGAAGTATAACCTTTTAAGTAAGTCATTGCAAGTGGATTCTAATGGCAACTCTATTCTCTTCAGCCCCTGGAATGAAGGGCAAGCCTGGAGAAAAGTCAGTAACGTGAAGATCCGTCCAGTCAGTATGTGTTTCCCAACCTTGCCTGATCATAAGAATCATTGGAGTTTGTACATTGGGGGTAACGGTGACCTGTTAAAAATAAATGTCTGGATACTACCCAAGATATACTGAATCAGAAGCTCTAGAGGAAAACCTGGAAATAGTATTCTTAATAAATGGCCCAGTGGGTCTTATGATGAGCCAAGGTTGGGAAACACTGTCCTGGTTCTAGTGGTTGGTGGTACACTGATCAGACTCCATTGTCTAGCAATAACTGAGCCATATTGTGAAAATTAATTCCACCAAACTTTTTTGTTTGTTTGTTTTTGGTTTGTGGTTTTTGGCTTTTTTTGCGGTACGTGGGCCTCTCCCTGCCGTGGTCTCTCCCACTGTGGAGCACAGGCTCCAGACGCGCAGGCTCAGCGGCCATGGTTCATGGGCCCAGCCGCTCTGCGGCATGTGGGATCCTCCCGGACTGGGGCACGAACCCGCGTCCCCCGTATCGGCAGGCGGACTCCCAACCACTGCGCCACCAGGGAAGCCCTCCACCAAACTTTTTAAATGACTTTTTTCCCAAAAGGCTACAGGTCGATGAAGCTACATGATTTATTTACAATTTCAATTAAATCCTCGCTAATTTTCTGTCACTTCTATCTACATACTGAGATTTTCTTAAAATATATTCTCATATTGTAACTTTCAGCAGAAAGGATAACTTAAAAATACAGATTGGTACTTAGTGATCTACTCACTTAGGTTAATTGCAATATATTTTCAATTCTGCTAATAACGTAATTTCAGGATTTCTAAGAAATCCAGTGAAAGCATGAGAACACCATGTTTTAAACATGTAATACAATTTAAAACCACCAAAAATACAATGTGTTCCTCTCAGAAAAAAAGAGCAATACGAGTCACATAAAATAATATTAAACTAAACCTTTGAAACTCTAGTTTTACTCTCTTTAAAAAAATAATGGGAGCTTCCCTGGTGGCGCAGTGGTTGAGAGTCCACCTGCTGATGCAGGGGACATGGGTTCGAGCCCTGGTCTGGGAAGATCCCACATGCCACGGAGCGGCTGGGCCCGTGAGCCATGGCCGCTGAGTCTGCGCGTCCGGAGCCTGTGCTCCGCAACGGGACAGGCCACAACAGTGAGAGGCCCGCATACCGCAAAAAAAAGTAAATAAATAAAAAGTAATAATGGGAATGGTGTCAGCAAGATTCTCCTTCCCCACGTGACATCCCAATTCAACAGCAATACACAGTTCAGTTCCTTTTGTGAGAAATCAAGACAAAAGTTAGAGGCTCCTGCACTCAGGGCAAGTATGAAACTAGCCAAGTTAAACTGGTAAGAAAATTGGAGATACCTTCTCATCATAATCCCCACCCCTGGCACAGAACCATATGATTGGGAGGAAACCCTCAGCTCACGGCTTCTTCCTGAGTAGGGAAAGACATGCACCAACCATCCAATATCCTAATTTTTACAGGTGCTATCTGAAGAACTGGTTTCTATCTCACTTGTCTCAGAGTCCTGATGAGACACAGCATATACTAAACCTCTGGGAGCTACAGAAACAAAGGAGATAACACACCCAAACTCATTTATAGGGGCTAGCATTACCATGATACCAAAGCCAGAAACACTATAAGAGGGACTTCCCTGGTGGCACAGTGGTTAGGAATCCACCTGCCAATGCAGGGGACACAGGTTCAAGCCCTGGTCTGGGAAGATCACACATGTTGTGGAGCAACTAAACCCATGCACCACAACTACTGAGCCTGCACTCTAGAGCCTGCAAGCCACAACTAGTGAGGCTGCATGCCACAACTAGTGAGACCGCATGCCACAACTACTGAAGCCCACATGCCACAACTACTGAAGCCTTTGTGCCTAGAGTCCGTGCTGTGGAACAAGAGAAAGCATCACAATGAGAAGCCCGTGCACCACAACGAAGAGTAGCCCCCACTCGCTGCAACTAGAGAAAGCCCACATGCAGCAAGGAAGACCCAATGTGGCCAAAAATAAATAAATTAATTTATTAATTAAATTTTAAAAACTTAAAAAAACACTATAAGAAAACTACAAACCAATATTCCTGATGAATGTAGATGCAAAAATCCTTGAACATATACTAGAAAACTGAATTCAACAGCATGTTAAAAAGATCATACATCATGACCAAGTTGGATGTATCCCAGGGATGCAAGGATGTTTCAACATGTGAAAATCAATTACTGTAATGCAATATATTAAAATAACATAAGATACTCACATGATCATCTCAATAGATGCAGAAAAAACATTTGATAAAATTCAACACCATTTCATGATAAAAACCCTCAGAAAACTAGGAATAAAAGGATAAGACCTCAATGATATAGCTCATATATGAAGCTCATATATGAAGAGCCAAAAACTAACACCACACTCAATGGGGAAAAATGGAAAGCTTTCCTCTAAGATCAAGAACAAGTCAAGGATGCTCACTCTCACCACTTCTATTCAACATAGTACTGGAAGTCCTAGCCAGAGCAATTAGGCAAGATGAAATAAAAGGCATCCAAATTGGAAAGGAAAAAGTAAAATGATCTCCCTTTGCAGATGACATGATCTTATACACAGAAAGCCATAAATAACTCTACAAAAGACCCCGTTAAGACTAATGACTGAATTAAGTAAGGTTGCAGGATACAAAAATCTGCTGTGTTTCTATACACTAACAATGAACTATCTGAAAAAGAAATTGGGGAAATAATCCCATTTGCAATAGCATCAAAAATAATAAAATACTTAGGAGTAAACTTAACTAAGGAGGTAAAAGATGTACAGGCATGCCTCAGAAATATTTTGGGTTCAGTTCCAGATTACCACAATAAAGCAAATATTGCAATAAAGTGAGTCACACAATTTTTTTGGTTTCCCAGTGCATATAAAAGTTATGTCTATGCTATGCTGTAGTCTATTAAGTGTGCACTAGCATTATGTCTAAAAAAAATGGACATACCTTAATTAAAAGCACTTTATTGCTAAAAATAGCTAACCATCAGCTGAGCCTTCAGTGAGTTGTAATCTTTTCGCAATAGTAACAATAAGGATTACTGATCACACTATAAGAAATATAATAATAATGAAGGAGTTTAAAATATTGCGAGAATTACCGAAATGTGACACAGACTTGAAATGGGCAAATGCTGTTGGTAAAATGGCACCAATAGATTTGCTCGAAGCAGGGTTTCTACAAACCGTCTATTTGTAAAAAAAAAAACAAAAACACAGTATCCACAAAGTGCAATAAAGTGAAGTGCAGTGGAATCACAAAGGACTCAACCAAATCAGTGTTAAAGAAGACAGAGTTGAAAGCCTTACACTTCCACTTTTCAAAATATATTACAAAGCTACATTTAGATCTCATCTTAAGTGTCCTTACAACAATAAAATAAAAATAATTGTAAAAAATAATGATAGAAACACTGTTGAGAAATGACCCTTTACATGCCTCTAAATTTTTTTAATTTGAGTGTTTTTTTCTTACTTAGTTTCAAATGAAATAAATTTGTAAATCAATAGTTTAATTTGATAAATAGGAAGGAAACCTTCTGAGTTAAAACCATAAATCTAAACACTAAACTAAACTTGTAAAATGCCTCATGAATGCATGATAGTAGCAAGAGAGTATTATTTAGTGGCCATTTGTTTAGCCTACTTTGTTATTAATTTTGGTGTAATTGTCTCATATCTTGAACATGTAAAAGTGAAGTTCTGTGAACTTTTTAAAAACACCTATGTCTAGAGATATAACTGTATATAGATATTTTATATAGATATGTATTTATGTATGTAGTATATGTGTCTCACTATTCAAGGCACAGCTCAAATGTCACCTCTTTTGGGAGAGGTTTTCCTTTATCACTCTATCTAAAAACTCCTCTCTAGCCCAAGTTGCTCTTTATCCTACTACTCTATTTAATTTTCTTCTCGCACAAAACATTAACCCAAAGTAGCACATTTATTTGTTTGCTTGTGGTTTTTTTTCCACCACCAGATTTTAAACTCCATGAGAATATGAACCTTGTTTATCTTGGCCACAGTCTGTAGCTTAATAATTATTTTTGTATGAGTTATATTTGTTGCAATAAGCCATATGTCATATGCTGGACCTACACTGCTGACCAGATAGAATCTGAAATTTTTTAAAAGTTAGTCACCTAGGCAGGGGTCATTTAAATATTAAATTTACAAAGGTCACTTGAACATGGGATTCATGGATTCATGTATGCATGTGGTCTGTGGTTAATACTGTAGGCTTTTTAGATTTAAAACCATGTCCCACAACTTACTACTTGTGTAACCTTAAGCAAATTATTTAACCGCTCTAGACATCAATTCCCAAATCTGCAAAAATCTAGATAATAATATGTACCACTGATGGTTATTTTGGGGTTTAAATGAAATAAATTTGAAAGTGCTCAATAATGGTGTATGTTGTAGTTGAATGTATTTTTTAGGTTTACTAACTATGGTTCTGGGATTAGAGTCCAGCTTATTAAAAAGGATTATAGTTTATGCTTCAAACTAAGTTGGCACCAAGAGAAGAAAAAATATATTTTCCAAATAGATTAATAGCATTCTCTAATACTTTTGTAAAAATATAAAGCCTGTCAGACCCTCAATCCATAGCTCCAAAATAAGAAAGCAATAGGACAATATCACAAATCAATCTGCCACTGCAGTCATCAGACTGAGTCTCTGAAGAAGTCATAGTACATGTGCAACAACTAACCATGGAATACAAATAAAAATATAGTGGAAAGACATTTTTAATTCAGATAATGTTACTCTTAAGAAGCATTTCTTCTTTTTTCCATATCTGTTTAGGTGGACCTTTTTAAAGTTACTAACTTGTACGTAGACACATATTTAAAATGTGAAAACTATGTCAAAAAAGAAGATACTTGTCTGGTCTATCAGAGATTGAAATTTTTCTCATGTAAAATATTTAGAACTTTAAGGAAAATAAATTGGACTCATGAATATTTATATTTTTAAAAGGTGAATGACCTTGGTCATCTAAATTTTGGATGGGAATTAAGTTTTTCTAAAAAGAATAGATCATTGATAGATGGAGTTTGATATAAAATCTTATAATTCTTGTTTTGTAGCTCTTTTTCTTTTTAGAATATTGCCTATAAACAAAATTTTTTAACTAAATTTTTCCCTTCATATTTATGTAAAATCAATACAAGTAAAATCTCAATTCAATGATTATTATTCCATTAAAATTTTCATATAATATGTATGCAAAGATGGATTTTTTTTTACAACACAAAACCCAGTGGAACAAGTGTACGCTTCATTCTCTGCCTATTTAATTACCCTTCTATATTGTGAAAATAAGTGATATGCCCTTTCAATGAAGGAAAAGATCTCCTGTCAAGTTATAGTTAATTCTCCTTATTCTTTCTACTTCACACACCTCATCTTTCAACTTCTCACTCAAATCAAAGTAATTATTCAAGAAAATTGGAAGATAAAGGTAGTTAAACATATAAATATTTACATGGTACCTCCTGCTTTCTCCTTTTCACCTATTTTTAAACAACTCTTTATATCTTGCTTCTTTAAACTAAGAATACAATAGATTATAATTAATTTTAATAAAATTCCCATATTCATCCATTCATTCAATTATTCATTTAACAGATATTTTTATTTGAAGTTCCTACTCTGTTCCAAATTGATGTAAGCATTTGACATATATTAGGAACCATACAGGCAAAGATCCTTGCCTTTGTGGAGCTCACTTTGTAGTCAGGGGACATACACGGTAAACAAATAAAATAAGCAAATAAATTGTATTTCAGAAGGTTTTAAGTACTATGTAGAAAAAAGGAAGCAGAGTAGGGATAATTGCAAGGGTTTAGGGGTGGGAAGGACAGACCGCAGTAGTAAATAGTCCTCATTACAGTGAAAGAATATTTGCTGCAGTGTGTGTGCATGTTTATACTTAACTGTTCCATTACTCAAAAGGTATTTTGCTTTTGCAGTCTCAGCAACACTATTGTGGAATTTCTTTAGAGTTAACTATTATGAAATGTAACGGTTTAAAAAATATAGTGTATTACTTATATATGAATTATTTGTCCATTATTTAATAATTATATACCAGTCTTTGCTTTGATTTGGAATTCATAGTTATATTCCTTTCCCTTGTGATATTTGAAATATGTTACCCCAGTTTGGTTTCTATAACCCTGTTTAGCATTTATATAATTTCTTTCATGTCCTTCTTCTGTTGATGCAGCTACTGTGTCTCCTCATTGCCTCTGGAATCTAATAAAACTTATTCTAGCATTAGAGCTCGCTATTTTCTTGTTCCACCTTGCCTGTTTAAATACATTTTTCAGTGGAGGTTGTTGTCTCCTTTTGTCACTTGAGAAAATCTTTTGTATTCTCTGGTATCCTCACCTACACTTTCACTTTCTCACTTCCTCTATTATCTCTCTCTAGTCAACTGTTACTCATGCCTCAAGCCTCAACTCACAATCCTCCCCAGTGACCACCTACTAGCTCTCTTTCGTCTGAAATTCCATAGCACTTATTGTTTGTACCACACATTTCAGTCTTCAATTCCACTTAGCCTTCAATTTCTGTTTATCCAGTCTTCCAGCAAGCCTCTCTTCTATCACCTATAATACTTAGCAAAGTTCTGAGCCTTTACCTGTAAGCATGTTGAAATGAATGGGTAATGTATTACATTACAGTATTCTCTATCTGAGGACCTTAGATCTGCTATTTTGACTTAAGATTGATCAGTCAGTTACTGGACAATAATCAATTTGATGATTTTTCAAAAACTGTGCTGATTGTTTCTAAATTTGTTGACTCATACCATTGCTTAAATATACTATAGTTGTGACACAGCTATGGTATTGGGAAAATAGTATGAATTGTATGTAATAGGAATCACAGGAGCTATGTATATTTTTAACAACACAAAGTGTGTATTTTAAAAAGTATCTTTATAATTCAGATATTTTTTATGGTCTAAGAAACAACTAGATTAATCCTTTTTTTTTGTTCAGGAATTAGATGGTCAGAACAGTTACTTGCCAGTTAATTAAGATAGGCTCTCTTTATAAAGGGTTAGCCAAAAAATAAGAATTATGAATTTTTAAAAATAAGATTATCAGTCTGATTTATTCAGAGATACTTTAAGTTTTTTATAAAACTCTTTTTACTTATGTATTTATTTATGGCTGTGTGAGTCTTCGCTGCTGCCCACGAGAGTTCAGTAGTTGTGGCTCACGGGATCTAGAGCACAGGCTCAGTAGTTGTGGCACATGGGCTTAGTTGCTCCATAGCACGTGGGATCTTCCAGGACCAGGGCTCGAACCCGAGCCCCCAGCATTGGCAGGCGGATTCTTAACCACTGCACCACCAGGGAAGTCCCCAGAGATACTTTAAAGTATCACAGCGTCTTTTCCTTTCTGTCTTTTCCCTATTCTAAATTAATGTGTACTCTTTTTTTTTCTGACAGTATTGTGTGAAACTGGTAAAACACATCCATCTTCTGTCGAGTGGGTGTCATGTAAAACTTCTTTGAGACTTTAATATATCATGTTTACATGATAAACATTTTAAACTACTTACCTACATATATATTGGTTTGTTATTTAATTGTAATGGAGTTTAAATTTAAAGAGCTTAATTTACAGACATTGTGTATGTCTGTTGAAAGACATACATTATCTGGCTGTATATACCCAAAAATTGTTACTTAAGAAGTTGGTTACTAAGCCTATACTTTGTGGTTTACTGTTGAGCTATTAGATAACTCAAATTTCTGTACTTGGTGTCAAGTCTGTTGCAATATATCCAAATTAGTAAAAACTAAGGTCCGTACTAAATCTGATTTTGGTCTTACTCAGAACTTGAAATCTCTTTCGGGCACTGATTCCTCTTTGTTGTTTGTTAATATGGAGTAGGGACCTGGATTTTCTTCTGGTGGTGCTATAGCTCCCAAATGATAATTCTGCAATATATTCTTCTGGATTATTTAGTTTTATTTTTGTTTATTTTTCAGTTTTGTTTTTGAATTGGATGTCTCAATGTCAGCAAAATAAGTTTCAGCTTTTTAGTTTTATTGAGATATAATTGTCATACAGCACTGTTATAAGTTTGAAGTGTGCAGCATGATTTGACATATATATTGTGAAATGATTACCACAGTAAGTTTAGTCAATATCCATCATCTTATATAGATACAAAAAAAAATTTTTTTTTCTTGTGATGAAAACTCTTAGGATCTACTCTCTTAACAACTTTCAAATATACTATATAGCAGTGTTAACTATAGTCATCAGGTTGTACATTACTTTCCAATACTTATTTATCTTATATCTGGAAGTTTGTACCTTTTGACAACCTTCGTCCATGTCCTCCACCCTTTTTTTAGTGTTACATAAAGTACAAAGGACATTCTATTTAACCCTTATTTTATCTATCAGTGTTTCTTAATTTGCTTATTTAGATTACAATCACTTGATGTTTCAGAGTCAAATTTACTAGAAAACTTGACCAGAGTCTAACATTTTCTGTATGCAAGTAGCAAATAGTTCATTCTAAGGTGATTGATAAAATTAGTTACTTTGATTTCTCCCAAAGTCATATTGGAGCAAATAGTTCCAGACTTTTTAGAATATTTTCTAAGAAAGCATAAATTTTATCATAAACACACGTTTAAGCTCAAATATAAAATTATAATTTTAAAGGTTATTTGGGGGAAAATTCACACAAATATGACTTTGCAAAGTACCAGTGTCTTTTGTGTGAAAATTCCATGTGATTTTCGATTGTATGTTTTAGGTTAAAGATTATACATCCATTAGAATGGCTAAATTCAAAATGCTAAGATAGCAATTTCTGATGAGGAGCAACAGGAACTCTCATTTATTGATGGTGGGAATGTAAAATAGTACAACCACTTTGGAAGACAGTCTGGCAGTTTCTTTCAAAGCTAAACATAGTCTTACCATATGATCCATTAGTCACGCTCCTAGGTATTTACTCAACTGATTTGAAATTTTATTTCTACCCAAATCCTTAATGCAAACGCTTATAGCAGCTTTATTCATACTCACAAAAAACTGGAAGCAACAAAGATGTCCTTCAATAAGCAAAGGGATAAACAAACTGGTACGCTGAATAGAATTGGAATACTATTCAGTGATAATAAGGAATGATCAATGAAGTCATGCAAAGACATTGATGAATATTAAACATATATTGCTAAGAGAAGCAGCCAATTTGAAAAGGCTTTACACTGTATGATTCCATTTCCCATTCTTCAGAAGGCTGTAGAGATATGCATAATGCCTGCATTATATTGCACAATATTTCAGCCTTTCAAGTTAAATTCATTGAAGAGTATTTCTCAAGTTCTACATTTATCTGCTTTAATCAGTAACACTTATCCACATTATAGATTTAAGTCTTGTTATGAGACAAGTCTCCATTTGAATACTTTATTGTTAAGCATGATAAAGTTATGAATTTCTTCTGACTACCTCTCTAAACTATTTTCCTATTCAAGAAGATGTTTGTATGAAAAGTAATTAAGCCAATCTTTTTATTCTTTTACTTACAATTTAATTACAATAGATTGCAAAAGTTGCCACAAATTAAAATCTCCTGGTTACTTGCATAGATCCTCGTTTTGTACACTGGGTAACACTAGATGAATACTGATACTTATTTATTCTGGGTAATTTTGAAATTGTCCAGCCTTGACTGGGGAATTGCTAGAGATCTCTTTCTCTGCAGTTCTATGAGCCACATGCCCCTGAATTATGCTCTTAAATCTATGCTAAGCATTATACAAAGAAAAGCTAAGTCTTTCAATCTGTGCCCTCTAGTAGCTTACAGTTAAAAGCTAAGCAAATTTTTGGAATATGTTAAAAAACTTATACCATTACAAGTACAACACAACAGAGGCTACTAAGCTACAATATTGGAAACAGGAATTAACATTTTAAAATTTTTTTCTCTAAAAGTTTATTTAACATAGGACAGAGTAAAACTGGATATGAATTATTGCATTAATGACATTTATTTTTTATTTTATTTTTCCCAGTTTTATTGAGACATAATTGGCATATAACATTGCATACATCCAAGCATAATACGTACATGTTGAAGCATATGTACAGCATAATGATTTGATATGTATATAGCATGAAATTTTAACCACAATAAGTTTAGTTAACATCAATCACAGGTTAATAATTTACTGGAAAAAATAGAATTTTTTATTACACTTATCAACAGCAGCTTATTTTAAGATTCCATAGGACGATATGCTTTAGAACTAGATGTGTGTGTGAATAGAGATTGGGATGGTTGATGCTTCTAGGTATACAATGTAATATTAACAAAATAATAACAACAGTAGCAGGTAAATGTAGCCAAACATATGGCCTTGATGACTTTTAACATTTTTAGTACTTATTACTGAAGTTAACAGTGAAAACTGCATATAATGCATATTAATATAAAATTACAGTAGACTTGAAATAACTTTTTTTTCAATTTTACCACAAAAAGCAATAAACTAATGTACATTCTTTTGGAAGTTGTTTTTAGATCTTGATTGGGTGCAGATTTCTCTATTTATGGTTTATGTTATCATGTATGAAATCAGGTTTCAAAATTCATGTGTGATATTATAAAATCACCTAAGAAAAGTCTCTTCTCCCTTTGGGTGACTTAATTTCAGTCATCTGTAAACATTCATGTTAATTCTAAACATTTGCTAGTGTAAGTCTGCATTCCCAAAAGCTTTTCTTCCCGTATTGGTGATGGCATCATTCTACAGATAGATTAGGAAAGGCCAGAATTGAGAAGAAAGCTATCTTTTTATCTTATATATACCACTTTTGAAATTTATATAATTGTTCATATTTTCAAAATGGTCACAACCTAATTTGGTTATCAAAACTATTTTAAGAATTATTTTTCTTTTTTTAAGGTAAAGTTTCTAAGTGATTAAAATGCACTTTGTAATTTGGATTTTTAATATACATGCTATTTAGCTATCATGTTCAAAGTGTCAAGATTCAGAAACTAAATCTTTTTGCTTAGCCACATTACCTACTAGATTCTGGTGTTTCTAAACATGGATCGAAGCCCATTTAAAAGCAAGGTTTTCCAAACATATGGTTATTAAAGGGAATCACAGGGGGAAGTGGGAGGGCACGGGGAGAGAAATAAATTAGGAGTTTTGAATTAATATATACATACTACCATATATAAAATAGAAAATCAACAATGACCTACTGTAACTCTACTCAACATTATGTAATAACCTAAATGGGAAAAGAATTTGAAAAAGAATAGATATATGTATATGTATAACTGAATCACTTTACTGTACACCTGAAGCTAACAAAATATTGTAAATGAAATATACTCCAATATAAAATAAAAATTTAAAAATAATAAAGATAATACAAATTAAAAATAGATAAAAACAATGACCTACTGTATAGCACAAGGAACTATATTTAATACCTTGTAATAACCTATAATGGAAAAGAGTCTGAAAAATAATATATATATATGTATAACTGAATCACTTTGCTGTACACCTGAAACTAACACATTTTCAAGTAACTATACTTCAATTTCAAAAAATGTTTAAAAATATATATCATCTTTCACTTGCTATCAATTGATTTCAACTCCATGTAAAAAATAGATAAATTAAAAAAACAATAAATGTTTTCAATAAAAAATGCACCAGTCAAATGAATTTGGATTTTTAATCTATTGTGCAAGTCTTCAGAATAGCTCTGTTCTTCATTCTTTCACACTTGAGTAGGTTAGGGACATCCTGGCTGGTAAGACATAGTTTTCCCCTAAATTAGGCCTTATTCTTTAGAAAATGCTTATGGACTTGTTTTTGTTTTGTTTTAATCTGTTTTCAAAACATCAGCCTTTATGAATATGTTATTTTTAAATAGCATACTTTAAGGCAAGAAAAGTAGGTCTAAGTTTGGGCAATTTAATGACATTATATTAATGCTGTCATTTAAAGGTATAAATATTTTAAATACAGTTGTAAAAGTTATTATGGACTTTTTTCTTTCACCTGAGTGTTTTAGGATAGTAGTGTGGGTGGCAGGATAATTTCCTGCTGTATAGATATTTTATTAAATTAAACTGTCTTGTCTCTCACATGCTGAAAATGAAACATCTTAATTGTTATGATTATATTTGTTTTATACTCATTGCAAAAGCTTTCCCATTCTCAGGTAAGAACCCTGACTGAAAAGTCATACCTTCTGATAAACCTTTTGGAGTTTAATTACATTTTACAAGAATAATTCTCATTTTTAGGTCTGTGTTATACCTTAGTTCAGTAAGATAAAAATATTTTTTAAAAGAGAATGTAAGAACAAAAAAGAACCTGTACAATGCAGTGAAATTAAAGAAAAGAAGAATTTAAGTGGCAAAAGTCTGCTGGGGTTCAAACTTATATTACAGAATCCTCAGCCACACATGAGTTTTAGTGACAGCAAATGTAAACTTATAAACAGTAAACCTGTATGCTTATGTATCACGCAGTAGACACCCAGTAATGTTAATTGACTGTCTGACAAAATTTCGCATCTAGTGGAAGGTTTACCACTGATTTTTCTTCTCACTTAAGGTTATGCAAAAAGTTACTGTCATTTGATGTCTTAAAATTGCTTATTAAATATGGATGTACATAACTTAATATCCATATATGATGCCAAAAATGTACTTAACACTGAAAAATTTAACAGCACTTTCTGCTACTGGATTAAGATTGTGAGACATATGTAAGGAAAAATTATGTAAGTTTTCCTCAGTGCTGAACTACCTGATTTGCTACTATGCTTACCCGCTTTGTGTCTAATTCTATGATCCTGTATTCTCCTTTCTGTCCTAGTGTCTGCTGTTTTATTAGATCTGAACATTCCAAGATGTCTACAGGTTTATTCTATTGTATCAATAACAGACTCCTCTCAAATTACATTTTTAAAATTTTTATTGGTGTATAGTTGACTTACAATGTTGTGTTTGTTTCAGGTGTACAGCAAAGTGAATCAGTTATACATATATCCACTCTTTTTTAGATTCTTTTCCCATATAGGCCATTACAGAGTATTGAGTAAAGTTCCCTGTGCTATACAGTAGGTCCCTATTAGTTATCTATTTTATATATAGTAATATGCATATGTCAATCCCAATCTTCCAATTTATCCTCCCCACGCCCACGCTTACACCCTGGTAACCATGTTTGTTTTCTACATCTGTAACTCTATTTTTTTTTGTACATAAGTTCATTTGTATCCTTCGATGTGGGCATCCTATTTTGATTTATTTTTTAACTTTTTCCTAATTTTATTAATTACTAAATTAATAATGGAGAAATATAACCAATGTATAAGAACTATAGGAAGTAAGCAGCAGAAGTTGTGGCAAAGAGCAGATGACCAAGTGCCATATTGCAGAAGGATCCTGCAGCAGTTTGCCTTTTAGGTCCAGAACTTTGCTTCAGGACTCCCAAATATTGGACTCCCAATATTTAATTTAGTCAACAAAGAAAGTTCCTCAGACAGCACATAATAGCTGGCAGTACCAAATGTGAACCTGAGCAGCCATCACAGGGGGATCTCTAGAAGACGTTCTGAATGGTGATGTGATACTGGCAAGACAGGAAATCAGACTTTCTTCACATGCTAGCTATCATCCAAGTGACATCTATGTTCCCTGGGAACTGTGACTAAAATATAAATAGTAAAAAAAAAAAAGTTACATCCTCTGTCTTGAATATATGCAAAGGTATAATTTCTAAAATAAGAAAAAAATAGGCAGGATGAGATGTCCTTCACAAAGAAGCTGGGGCAAATTCCAAGCATGCCCAGCTACAGCTGTTTTTTGTTTTGTTTTCTAAAATAGCAAGTTATTCCCTCAGGTATATGTGATTCTTCTTTTAAATTAGTCTCCCCCTAATAGCACCTTGTACTTTCTTCCTGTTTAGGATAGAGGTAGGTGTGTCGGGGGTGGAGTAGGTGCCAGGGGGATACTAACGTTTATTTGGTCCCTCTATGAGCATGTTTTGTTTTATATGGGTTTTCTCTTTTAATCTTTTTAGCAATCTTATGAGGTAGGTAGTATTATTCCCATTTCCAGATAAGGAAACTAAGCCTCAGAGATTAAGTCACTTGCCCACAACTAAGAAGAGACAAAGTTAAGATTAAAATCTAGGACTTTATGATTCCCACTATTTTGCACTAAGGAGTAACATTACAGCTCACTACTTGTTACCAGATCTAAGCCCCTACTATATGCACGTCAAAATCAGAATCTCTGCTGCCTCTGGCTTTTAATTTTTGTTGCTAGAGAAGTTTTGTATACATGTTGAAGTGATGTGAGATTTTGTTGTCTTGTGTTTTGTTTTCAGCAAATTTGCTCTTGTATGTAGAGAGTTACCAACAATTCCTTTATTTTGTATTGAGACTACTGCCTGCTAAGTTTAGAGAAAAAAAAACCCTTATTTGATTCTTTCCAAAGAGGATGAGTCAGTTTCTCCAGGGAATTCTTTAAAAGTCTAGTTATCTGCATTCAATGTTTTTAAACTTACCTATGATAATAAGGGTTTTTGTTTTACATCTGCTCATCAGTATAAAGAAGTTTTCTGTTTCTGCCTGATACATTTTGTATGGTGTTCCTGTAGCAGAAGATTGTGATTGAAACTGTATGTGAGACAAGAAAAATGTCAGCTAGACACTGTCAGTTTAAATTCTAGAGTTCGCTGTTGATCTTTTTAAAAGAGTGAAACCAAAAATGACAGTAAGGTCTTATAAGTGGTGGCTTTTGAAGGACATTGAGTCAAGGATTTGGATGACAGTATTCCTAGGACTAAAGGTTCAAGATACCCTATGCCCAGACACCTATAGTGTAAAGTTGAAGGATGTTCTTCTCAAGATTAAAGTACAAGTGTCCTTAGGTTTATAAAGAGATTAGTCAGAGTTCTCCAGAGAAACAGAACCAATAAGATGTATGTATGTACATATGTGTATGTATATTTATATAAGGGGAGAGAGAAAGTATATATATGTGTGTGTGTATATATATATAGATAGAGAGAGAGAGAGAGAGAGAGAGAGAGAGAGATTATAAGGGATTGGCTCACACAATTATGGAGGCTTAAGATGTCCCAAGATCTGCAGTCAGCAAGCTAGGGACCTAGGAAAGCCAGAGTGTATTTCCAGCTGAAGTCCAAAGACTTGAGAATCAGGACAGCTGATAGTGCAAGGCTCAGTCTGTAAGCCAGCAGGCTCCAGTCCCAAGAAGTGCTAATGTTTCAGTATGAATCCAAAAGCTAGAAAAGACCAGTGTTCTAGCTCAAGCAATCAGGCAGAAGGAGTACCCTCTTACTCAGTGTTTCTATTCTATTCATGTCTTCATTTGATTGGATGAGGCCCACCCAAAGTAGGGAGGGTCATCTGCTTAATTCAATCTACTGATTGAAATGTTAATCTTATCTTGAAACACCATCAAAATACACTCATAATAATGTTTAACCAAATGTCCGGGCACCCTATGGCCCAGTCAAGTTGACACATAAAATTAATCATCATAGGAATATATCTCAGAACTTCAAGGAACAAAAATTATGAGAACTTAAAAGATAAATCTCTTATCTGATAAGGTGTTAATATTAGGAATATATAAAGAACTCCTACAACTCAACAACAGAAAAACAAATAACATGATTAAAAAATGGGCAAGGGGAGGAGCTTCAAGATGGTGGAAGACTAAGACACAGAGATCACTTTCCTCCCCACAAATATATCAGAAATATATCTCCATGTGGAAAAACTCCTACAGAACACTTACTGAACGCTGGCAGAAGACCTCAGACCTCCCAAAAGGCAAGAAACTCCCCACGTACCTGGGTAGGACAAAAGAAAAAAGAGTAAACAGAGACAAAAGAATAGGGACTGGACCTGCACCAATAGGAGGGAGCTCTGAAGGAGGAAAGGTTTCCACACACTAGGAAGCCCGTTCACTGGCGGAGACTGCGAGTGGCAGAGGGGGGAAGCTTGGGAACCACAGAGGAGACCGCAGCAACAGGGGTGCGGAGGGCAAAGCGGAGAGATTCCCGCACAGAGGATCGGTGCTGACCGGCACTCACCAGCCCAAGAGGCTTGTCTGCTCACCTGCCAGGGTGGGCCGGGCTGGGAGCTGAGGCTTGGGCTTTGGAGGTCAGATTCCAGGGAGAGGGCTGGGGTTGGCTGTGTGAACAAAGCCTGAAGGGGGCTAGTGCGCCACAGCTAACCAGGAGGGAGTCCAGGAAAATGTCTGGAGCTGCCAAAGAGGCAAGAGACTTTTTCTTGCTTCTTTCTTTCCTGGTGTGGTAGGAGAGGGGATTAAGAGCACCGCTTAAAGGAACTCCAGAGATGGGCGTGAGCCGCGCCTATCAGCACGGACCTCAGAGATGGGCCTGAGACTCTATGGTTGCTACTGCAGCCACCCAAAAGCCTGTGTGCAAGGAAAGGTCACTATCCACACAGCCTCTCCCGGGACACTGAGTAGCCTGCCACTGCCAGGGTCCTGTGATCCAGGGACAATTTCCCCAGGAGAACACATGGCACGTCTCACGCTGGTGCAAAGTCACGCTGGCCTCTGCCGCCACAGACTCACCCTGCATTCCATACCCCTCCCTCCCCATGGCCTAAGTGAGCAAGAGCACACAAAGCAGCTGCTTCCTTAACCCCATCTTCTCTGAGACGCCCTCAGGTGACCTGCAAGCAGAGGTGGGTCCAAATCAAAGCGGAACCCCAGGAGCTATGTGAACAAAGAAGAGAAAGGGAAATTTCTCCCAGCAGCATCATGAGCAGTGGATTAAATATCCACAATGAGCTTGATGTACCCTGCATCTGTGGAATACCTGAATAGACAACGAATCATCCCAAATTGAGGAGGTGGACTTTGGGAGCAATGATATATTTTTTTTTTCACTTTTTCTTTTTGTGAAGGTGTATGTGTATGCTACTGTGTGTGATTTTGTCTGTATAGCTTTGCTTTTACCATTTGTCCTAAGGTTCTGTCTGTCCGTGTTTTTTTTGTTTGTTTTTTGTTTTTAGTATAGTTTTTAGCACTTGTTATCATTGGTGGATTTGTTTTTAGGTTTGGTTGCTCTCTTCTTTCTCTCTTTTTTTATTACTTAAAAACAATTTTTAATAATTATTTTTATTTTTTATTTTAATAACATTATTTTATTTAACTTTATTTTATTTTATCTTCTTTCTTTCTTTTCCTTTCTTTTTCTTTCTTTCTTTCTTTCTTTCTTTCTTTCTTTCTTTCTTTCTTTCTTTCTTTTTCTTTCTTTCTTTCTTGTTTTTCTCCCTTTTATTCTGAGCCGTGTGAATGATATGCTCTTGGTGCTCCAGCCAGGCATCAGGGCTATGCCTCTGAATTGGGAGAGCCAAGTCAGGGACACTGGGCCACAAGAGACCTCCCAGATTCATGTAATATCAAATGGCAAAACTCTCCCAAGATCTCCATCTCAATGATAAGAGACTTGAGATTCAAGTCCCACTCAACAACCAGCAAGCTACAGTGCAGGAAACCCTATGCCAAAAAACAAGCAAGACAGGAACACAACCATACCCATTAGCAGACAGGCTGCCTAAAATCATAATAAGGCCGCAGACTCCCCAAAACACACCACCAGATGTGGACCTTCCCACCAGAAAGACAAGATCCACCCTCATCCACCAGAACACAGAAACCACTTCCCTCCAATAGGAGGCCTACACAGCCCACTGAACCAACCTTAGCCACTGGGAACAGGCACCAAAAACAACAGGTACTACGAAACTGCACCCCATGAAAAGGAGACCCCAAACACAGTAAGTTAAGCAAAATGAAAAGATAGAGAAACACAGAGCAGATGAAGGAGCAAGGCAAAAACCCACCAGACCTAACAAATGAAGAAGAAATAGGCAGTCTACCTGAAAAAGATTTCAGAATAATGATAGTAAAGATTATCTAAAATCTTGGAAGTAGAATGGATAAAATGCAAGAAACATTTAACAAGGACCTAGAAGAGCTAAATAGCAAACAAACAATGATGAACAGCACAATAAATTAAATTAAAAATTCTCTAGAACAGATGAATGGCAGAATAACTGAGGCAGAAGAATGGGTAAGTGACCTGGAAGATAAAAGAGTGGAAATAACTACTGCAAAACAGAATAAAGAAAAAAGAGTGAAAAGATTGAGTACAGTCTCAGAGACCTCTGGGACACCATTAAATGCAACAACATTCAAATTATAGGGGTCCCAGAAGAAGAAGAGAAAAAGAAAGGGACTGACAAACTATTCAAAGAGATTATAGTTGAAAACTTCCCTAATATGGGAAAGGAAATAGTTAATCAAGTCCTGGAAGCACAGAGAGTCCCACACAATATAAATCCAAGGAGAAACATGCCAAGACACATGTTAATCAAACTATCAAAAATTAAATACAAATAAAACATATTAAAAGCAGCAAGGGAAAAACAACAAATAACATACAAGGGAATCCCCATAAGTTTAACAGCTGATCTTTCAGCAGAAACTCTGCAAGACAGAAGGGAGTGGCAGGACGTATTTAAAGTGATGAAGGGGAAAAACCTACAATCAAGATTACTCTACCCAGCAAGGATCTCACTCAGATTTCATGGAGAATTTAAAACCTTTATAGACAAGCAAAAGCTAAGAGAATTCAGCACCATCAAACCAGCTTTACAAAAAATGCCAAAGGCACTTCTCTAGGCAGGAAACACAAGAGAAGGAAAGACCTGCAAACACAAACACAAAAGTTAAGAAAATGGTAATAGGAACATACATATTGATAATTATCTTTAATGCAAATGTATTAAATGCTCCAACAAAACACATAGACTGGCTGAATGGATACAAAAACAAGACCCATATATATGCTGTCTACAAGAAACCCACTTCAGACCTAGGGACACATACAGATTGAAAGTGGGTAGATGGAAAAATATATTCCATTCAAATGGAAATCAAAAGAAAGCTGGAGTAGCAATTCTCATACCAGGTACAAAATAGACTTTAAAACAAAGACTATTACAAGAGACAAAGAAGGGCACTACATAATGATAAAGGAATCAATCCAAGAAGAAGACATAACAATTGTAAACATTTATGCACCCAACATAGGAACACCTCAATACATAAGGCAAATGCTAACAGCCATAAAAGAGGAAATCGACAGTAACACAATCAGAGTAGGGGACTTTAACACCCCACTTTCACCAACGGACAGACCATCCAAAATGAAAATAAATAAAAAACCAAAAGCTTTAAATGATACATTAAAAAAGATGGACTTAATTGACATTTATAGGACATTCCATCCAAAAACAACAGAATACATATTCTTCTCAAGTGATCATGGAACATTCTCCAGGATAGATCATATCTTGTGTCACAAATCAAGCCTTGGTGAATTTAAGAAAATTGAAATCATATCAGGTATATTATCCAACCACAGTGCTATGAGACAAGATATCAATTACAGAAAAAAATCTGTACAAAATACAAACACATTGAGGCTAAACAATACACTACTAAACAACCAAGAGATCACTGAAGAAATCTAAGAGGAAATCAAAACATACCTAGAAACAATTGACAGTGAAAACACAATGACACCAACCTATAGGATGCAGCAAAAGCAGTTCTAAGAGGGAAGTTTATAGCAATACAATACTACCTCAAGAAACAAAAAACATCGCAAATAAACAACCTAACCTTACACCTAAAGCAATTAGAGAAAGAAGAACAAAAAAGCCCCAATGTTAGCAGAAGGAAAGAAATCATAAGAATCAGATCAGAAATAAATTAAAAAGAAATGAAGGAAATGATACTAAAGATCAATAAAACTAAAATCTGGCCCTTTGAGAAGATAAACAAAGTTGATAAACCATTAGCCAGACTCATCAAGAAAAAAAGGGAGAAGACTCAAATTAGTAGAATTAGAAATGAAAATGGAGAAGTTACAGCTGACACTGCAGAAATACAAAGGACCATGAGAGATTTCTAAAAGCAACTCTATGCCAATAAAACAGAAAACCTGGAAGAAATGGACAAATTCTTAGAAATACACAACCTTCCAAGACTGAACCAGGAAGAAATAGAAAATATGAACAGACCAATCACAAGCACTGAAATTGAACCTGTGATTAAAAATCTTCCAACAAACAAAAGCACAGGACCAGATGGCTTCACAGGCTAATTCTATCAAACATTTAGAGAGACCTAAAACCTATCCTTCTCAAACTCTTCCAAAACTGTTCCTTCCCCTTCCAGATGGAGGAACACTCCCAAACTCATTCTACAAGGCCACCATCACCGTGATACCAAAACCTGAGAAAGTTGTCACAAAAAAGGAAACTACAGACCAATATCACTGATGAACATAGATGCAAAAATTCTCAACAAAATACTAGCAAACAGAATCCAACAGCACATTAAAATGATCATGCACCATAATCAAGTGGGATGTTTCCCAGGAATGCAAGGATTCTTCAATATATGCAAATCAATCAATGTGATACACCATATTAACAAATTAAAGAAAAAACATATGATCATCTCAATAGATGCATATAAAGCTTTTGAAAAATTCAACACCCATTTAAGATAAAAAACCTCTTGAAAGTAGGCAGAGAGCAAAGTTAATAACATTGCTCAACATAATAAAGGCCATATATGACAAACCCACAACCACCATTGTCCTCAATGTTGAAAACTGGAACCATTTCCACTAAGATCAGGAACAAGATAAGGTTGCCCATTCTCACCACTATTATTCAACATACTTTTGGAAGTTTTAGCCACAGCAATCAGAGAAGAAAAAGAAATAAAAGGAATCCAAATCAGAAAAGAAGAAGTAAAGCTGTCACTCTTTGCAGGTGATATGATACTATAACTAGAGAATCCTAAAGATGCTATCAGAAAATTACTAGAGCTAATCAGTGAATTTGGTAAAGTAGCAGGATACAAAATTAATGCATAGAAATCTCTTGCATTCCTATGCACTAATGATGAAAAATCTGAAAGTGAAATTAAGAAAACACTCCCATTTACCAATACAACAAGAAGAATAAAATATCTAGGATTAAACCTACCTAAGGAGACAAAAGACCTTCATGCAGAAAATTGTAAGACACTGATGAAAGAAATTGAAGATGATACAAATAGATGGAGAGATATACCATGTTCTTGGATGGGAAGAATCAACATTGTGAAAATGACTCTACTACACAAAGCAATCTACAGTTTCAATTCAAACGTTATCAAACTACCACTGGCATTTTTCACAGAACTAGCACAACATAATTTCACAATTTGTTTGGAAACACAAAAGACCCCGAAGAGCCAAAGAAATCTTGATAATTAAAAACGAAGCTGGAAGAATCAGGCTCCCTGACTTCAGACTATACTACAAAGCTACAGTAATCAAGACAGTATGGTACTGGCACAAAAACAGAAATATAGATCATTGGAACAGGATAGAAAACCCAGAGATAAACCCACACACATATGGTCACCTTATCTTTGATAAAGGAGGCAAGAATATACAGTGGAGAAAAGAAAGCCTCTTCAATAAGTGGTGCTGGGAAAACTGGACAGGAACATGTAAAAGAATGAAATTAGAATACTCCCTAACACCATACACAAAAAGAAACTCAAAATGGATTAAAGACCTAATTGTAAGGCCAGACACTATCAAACTCTTAGAGGAAAAGATAGGCAGAACACTCTATAACATAAATCACAGCAAGATTCTTTTTGACCCATCTCCTAGCGAAATGGAAATAAAAATAAACAAATGGGACCTAATGAAACTTAAAAGCTTTTGCACAGCAAAGGAAACCATAAACAAGACCAAAAGACAACCCGCAGAATGGGAAAAAAATATTTGCAAATGAGGCAACTGACAGAGGATTAATCTCCAAATTTTACAAGCAGCTCATGCAGCTCAATATCAAAAAAACTAACAACCCAATCCAAAAATGGGCAGAAGACCTAAATACACATTTCTCCAAAGAAGATATACAGATTGCCAACAAACACATGAAACAATGCTCAACATCATGAATCATTAGAGCAATGCAAATCAAAACTGCAATGAGATATCTTCTCACACCAGTCAGAGTGCTCATCATCAAAATATCTCCAAACAATAAATGCTGGAGAGGGTGTGGAGAAAAGGGAACCCTCTTGCAGTCTTGGTGGGAATGTAAATTGATACAGCCACTATGGAGAACAGTATGGAGGTTCCTTAAAAACTAAAAATAGAACTGCTATACGACCCAGCAATCCCACTACTAGGGATTTACCCTGAGAAAACCATAATTCAAAAAGAGTCATGTACCACAATATTCATTGCAGCTCTATTTACAATAGCCAGGACATGAAAGCGACCTAAGTGTCCATTGATACATTAATGGATAAAGAAGATGTGGCACATATATAGAATGGAATATTACTCAGCCAGAAAAAGAAATGAAATTGAGATACTTGTAGTGAAGTGATGGACATAGAATCTGTCATACAGAGTGAAGTAAGTCATAAAGAGGAAAACAAATACTGTATGCTAACACCTATATATGGAATCTAAAAAAAAAAAGGAATGGTCATGAAGAACCTAGGGGAAATATGGGAATAAAGACACAGACCTACTAGAGAATGCACTTGAGGATACGGGGAGTGGGTAGTGTAAGCTGGGACAAAGTGAGAGAGTGACATGGACATATATACACTACCAAATGTAAAACAGATAGCTAGTGGGAACCACCCGCATAGTGCAGGGAGATCAGCAAGGTGCTTTTTGACTTAGCTGGAGTGAGATATTGAGGATGGGAGGGAGGGCGACGCAAGAGAGAAGAAATATTGGGATATATGTATATGTATAACTGATTCACTTTGTTATAAAACAGAAACTAACACACCATTATAAAGTAATTATACTCCAATAAAGATGTTTAAATTAAAAAATGGGCAAAAGACTTCAATAGACATTTGCCAAATAAAATATACAAATGGGTAACAGGTGTATAAAAAATGTCCAACATCACAGGAAAATGCAAATAAAAACCACAATGAAATATCACCTCATACCCATTAGCATGGTAACTATTAAAAAATTAAGCTAACAAGTGTTCGTGAGCCTATGGAGAAAGTAGAACACTTGTACATTGTTGATGGGAATGTAAAGTGGTGCAGTCACTATGGAAAGTGCTATGATGGTTCCTCCAAAAATTAAAAATACGACTAACATATGATCCAGACATTCAATTTCTGGGTGTGTACCCCAAGGAGTTAAAAGAAGGGACTCAAACAGATACCTGAACATGGACATTTTTAGTAGCTTTCTTCACAATAGCCAAAATGTGGAAGCAACCCAAATGTCCATCAGCAGAAACATTGATAAACAAATGTGGTATATACATGAAAGGGAATATTATTCATTCTTAAAAAGAGAGGAAATTCTGACACATGCTATAACATGAGTGAACCTTGAGGAAATTATGCTAAGTGAAATAAAGCAGCTACAAAAAGACCAATACTGTATTGTTCCACTTTGATAAGCTATCTGGAGTATTCAAACTCATTTAAACAGAAAGTAGAATGCTGGTTGCCAGGTGGCTGGAGAGATGAGGAAATGGGAGTTGTTGTTTAATGGCGATGAAAAACTTTGGAGATTGGTTGCACAACAATGTGAATGTATTTACCACTACTGAATTGTACACTTAAAAATAAAGTGGTACATCTTATATTAGTGTGTTTGATCACAATTTGGAAAAAAATAGTTAAATTAAATTTCCACCCAGAAGTCACAAAATAGTATTCTTTATGAGGACCCCATATTCAATCTCTTATAGATAAGAAGACATTTTCACTGGAGGTGGGTACTGTATCAATAAGTAAATTGAATGGAATAATATATCTGTAAAGCATACATTTTTTAAATCATACAGTTTAAAAGGGTAATGCATTGATAATCATAGAAAATGTATTTCATATGATTTAAAATATCATTGTTTACAAAAAAGATATCTAACATATGTTTAGCACATTCCTGGTCACTAAGGATATACAAATTTTTAAAAAATAATAAATAAAAAAGAAAAGCATTTCTCAGAAAAATAAGGCCAATAAGCATATAAAAACGCTTGGTCTTTCTTAAAGAAATATAAATCAAAAGAGCACGATACCATGTTTCACTAAACTAGCAAAAATTATAAAGTTGTATAATACCTAGCATTGATAAAGATGTAGGAAAATAAGGACTATCATACATTTCAGCCTTTGTTCAGGCAATTTCTCTATGTTTACAAAAAAAAGAAAATTAAATGCACATACTCTTTGGCCAACCAATTCCATTTTGTGGTATAAGACCTAAAATTAAATCCCCATATTATATGTGTCTTGATATCTAGGGAAAGCCGAGTGGGTCTTGAATGATGGCCCAATCACAAGTTCCCCTTATCATCGTGTTCCTGAAGATAAAGTACCATATTCAAACAACTCTCCTTAGCATGGGGACCAGGCACAGTGGCTGCTTATCCCTGAATAGCAAGCTACAGTTCCCTGCTAGCCCACAGAATGATTCAAACAAGTCAATCACATTCTCCTGTGGGAAACAGAGATTTCACCATGCCTAGGGGTTACACCACAGCCTCTGCTTGTTCATTCTGTTTCCAAGTAGAATTATCCTATGGCCCTGCATGGCATACAGTGTTCTCCTCTTATAGGCTGTGAGTATGTGTGACTAATACACTACTGTTGATTTCATCTGTCTAGTGTTGAGAATCAGTTGTTTATCAATCCCTATAACTTTAAGCAGGAATCCCTTCCTTGTCAACTGGAAGAAGTGGAGGTGATAAAAACATATGGCTTGGAATTTCCTATTATATATAATTGCAAATATAAAGCAAGATATAGGTACCAGAATGTCCATTTCAGCATTGATTTTAATAGCAATAACCTGAAAACCACCTAAATGTTCGCCATTAGATAACTAAATTAGATAATATAATTAGAAAATATTAGATAACAATTACATAAATTGTATAGTGTCCATATGATGGAGCACAATGTAGAAGTTAAAAAGACTGAAGTATATCTGTATGTGATGATATAGAAACATCTTCAAGATATACGAAGTGAAAAAAATTAAGTTATAGTATCATTAATTTTTTTCTAAGTGTATATGCATTTTTACCCTGGAAATTTACCCAGGAAACTACTGACAGTGGTTGCCTTTGGTGTCAGGATTGGAAGTTTGTAACTAAGGAAGGAGAGAGACTGTAGCTCATTTTATACCTTTCTAATTGTTTGGCTTTTTTTTAATCAAGTGCATATTTATTTTTACAATGAAAATAAAAGTAAAAAGGCATGATACCTGCTATTAAGCAGCACATTGTCTAGTGGAAAAATGAACAAGCTTTCACAAAACAAGTTTGAAATCTCAATACCATGGGTTAATATCTGGACTGATTATTGGGATAAGGCAGAGTAGTGCACAGCATATGGAAAGCTGAGGGAGTAAGGTGAAGGAAGTGCTAATTGAGCTAGAATTTTTTTAATAGTTCTCACTTCGAAAGGGTTACTCCTATGTACAAATATATAATTCAGTTCCACATTTAACTAAGATACATACTTAAAACAGGAAACTCTGCTCCCCAATATCAGAGTTTTGTCACTTAGTTTTATTTTTAAGAGAAAAATAAAAGAACTAAATTCCTGGAAGTGTCCTAGAGGCTGGTGAAGAGGCCAGAAGATTTTTTTCTATTGTGTTACAATATAATCCAGGTGAAATCAAAACAATTGTCTTGTCACATGGGCCAAACCTCAGCTTTCACCTGGATTTCCAGGGTTACTGGAATGTTACTCTGAACAAAATCAGCAAGATAATTGACTAACATGTCTCCCTCACTTAAGTCAGCAGTTAAGGCTGAGGGTTGTCTTGTAAAGTGAAAGTGGCTTTATATATATATATATATATATATATATATATTTTTTTTTTTTTTTTTATCCCGGTACGCGGGCCTCTCACTGTTGTGGCCTCTCCCGTTGCGGAGCACAGGCTCCGGACGCACAGGCTCAGCAGCCATGGCTCACGGGCCCAACCGCTCCGCGGCATGTGGGATCCTCCCGGACCGGGGCACAAACCCTTGTCCCCCGCATCGGCAGGCGGACTCCCAACCACTGCGCCGCCAGGGAAGCCCTATATATATATTTTTAAACATCTTTATTGGGGTATAATTGCTTTACAAGGGTATGTTAGTTTCTACTTTATAACAAAGTGAATCAGTTATACATATACATATGTTCCCATATCTCTTCCCTCTTGCATCTCCCTCCCTCCCAACCCTCCCTATCCCACCCCTCCATGCGGTCACAAAGCACCGAGCTGATCTCCCTGTGCTATGCAGCTGCTTCCCACTAGCTATCTACCTTACGTTTGGTAGTGTATATATGTCCATGCCTCTCTCTTGCTTTGTCACAGCTCACCCTTCCCCCTCCCCATATCCTCAAGTCCGTTCTCTAGTAGGTCTGTGTCTTTATTCTTGTCTTACCCCTAGGTTCTAGATTTCAGTAGAGAGACAAAACTGATTTCAACTTCAGGCTCCTCGGGGAAGAATTCGCCTTCTCCTTTAAGTGCCCACATTTTATTTCTTCAGTAAATGAGTATTCAGTTTTAATGTTAATTGATTTTTATTACCTTATTTATTTTCTTAGTTAAAATATGCTCTTAGGAGCTTTAAAAATAACTGCCCTTTCCCCCATAAGCTTCTACTTATCAGGCGTTGTCATAAGTTGCCTTCAGCATTGCTAATGCAGGACATTTCCAACAAATCAAATCAGCTTTTATTTAGTTCAATTTAAGGGATGAATCAGCTTTGGATGTCCTCTAAATGAATTACAAATTAATTGGCTCAGTGTGTTCAGTGTTCTGTTCATTATTCCTTCCAATTGACAATAATGTAGGCTAAATTATATTGGAGAATCTGGTTCAATGGAAAAATATGGGAATATTTATGCTGCCTGTTATGAATTGTTTGAATCTACCTAGAACCTTACTACCATTTATTTTGCTCTTTGTTTTGCTTTGAGAATTTTAGCTCCACAAATATTGTACAATCAATATAGGAGGGACATGTAATGAGATTTTTATGTTATAAATATTATAACTTGAGGGTTATTTCACTTGATTAAAAAAGAAACTTGGATGACATGTTTTGATTCTTTTATTGGAAACATGTAATTTAGTACCAATACTTGTAATAACTGTTACTCATCAGGTTTTTTTTTTTAACTTGGGGAAGAACAGATCTAGCTGGAAAGGAAATTGATTGACACACACTCAAAGAAAAACTGTACTATATGTCTTATGAAAAGACACATGCTAATTGTACAATCTAATTTCACTTTCTTGGTGGTAAACTGAGAATTCATATATTGTTTTTCCTCCTGATAGCTAACATTTCTTTTCAAAAGATTGTAGCTTTAAGACAAATTTGCACCTGTTGTTTAGTATTGTATCAGTTTTAGTTATGATAACTCTTTTATTTGAGTCATGGTTTATATGTTGTGTACATTATTTTCTGTTGTTACCTATATCTAATTTAGGAGAGGGTTCCATTTTAAATTTCAGTTAGGAAGGAAACATTGAAAGCAGTTTATGTCTAGGAAGTCTTTGAAGTCTAACCTCTCTGTGGGGCCAGATCATTTATTCTTAGGTAGAAGGCAGCAACAGAACCTCACATCTCATGACATAATGATTTGCCACTTTTGTCCTCAATTCATTCAGTCTCACAGGCTTTTTCTGTCTCTCACTCTCGCTCTCACCACATTCTTTCATCACAAACACACACATACAGGATTTTGCAGCATATAGTTAGATAGATAGATAGATAGATATAGATATAGATATTCAGTTTTCAAATTTTATTTTTATTTAAAATTTTGGTCATAAAGGTTCCTATTAAATTGTTTAAACAATATTTAACTTAGGAAGTGAAAATCTTCTGTTTTCCCTATATACAGTTGGTTATTATATATTCTTGCAGAATTTCTTCCACGTGTCAGCATTTTTCTTTTGTTTTCCTTTTTATTTTTTTAACATCTAATTGCTTTACAATAGTGTGTTAGTTTCTGCTGTAAAACAAAGTGAATCAGCTATATGTATACATATATCCCCTCAACAGCATACATATATATATATATTTTTTTAAATAAATTTATTTATTTATTGACTGCATTGGGTCTTCATTGCTGTGCACGGGCTTTCTCTAGTTGCCATGAGCAGGGGCTACTCTTTGTTGCAGTTGAGGTGTGCGGGCTTCTTATTATGGTGGCTTCTTTTGTTGCGGAGCACAGGCTCTAGGTACGGGGGCTGCAGTAGTTGTGTCATGCAGGCTCAATAGTTGTGGCTCAGGCTTAGTTGCTCCATGAGAGCATGTGAGATCCTCCTGGACCAGGGCTCGAACCCATGTCCCCTGCATTGGCAGGCAGATTCTTAACCACTGCACCAGGAGGGAAGTCCCTATATTTTTAACTAAAGTTAATTTTCAGATTTTTTTACCACCCCTTGAGTTAATTGGAGACACCATAGGGATAAAGCTACTAGAAAATAATCAGATATATTTCTACTTCTAGCTCTGCTATGGTCTCTCTGTGCCCTGTTGAATAAGTCCTTTGACCTTTCTTTTCATGACTCCTTATTCACAAATAGAGGTCATTATTCTATCATGCTTCTAATTTATTTCCTAGGGATGCCTCCAGGATTCGTTGAATTCAAACAATATATAAAGTCCATAGTTTATTGGTTCAAAAAAACCCTAAGAGTAAAAAGGATGGGCTTATTCTGAAACTTTCTGAAGCCATAAATATGATTGTTCTTTGAAAACAACATTATCTTATTACATTTATCTTATTTAGTCTTTTAATTTATTATAACATTAGTAGGAGCCAATCTGTGGTAAATCTAGATTAATTTATCAAAAGACAACACTGTGACATGATCCTGACTGGTATGTTTTTAAATATATGTAGTGTGAATGTGAATATACGTGTTATAGAAAAAAGTTTGAAAGAACATATATTAGAATTAACAAGTGTAATTTCCAGGATTGTTAGTGATTTAAATTCTCTTCTTTTTAAATATATCTGTATTTTCTACAATTAATATGTATTATTTATGTGACTACAACCATTTTTATCAACATTGCTTAATTGTTATCAGGTAAATTTTTTACTCATTTTATTCTAGCACACTTTCATGTCATAGTAATAAATACCATGATAATGCCCATTTCAGGAAGGGGGAACACAGAGTAAGAATTGTGAAATAATTTATTTGTTGAAAGTAACCTAGCACATATCACTCTGATGATTTAATATTTTTCCTTTGAGTATTCTAATTTTTTAAAATGTTTTTTACAGCTACAAGACCGCACTCAGTTCAGTGACCAAGACTTAGCCACCCTTAAGAAGTACTGGGACAATGGCATGACCAGCCTTGGCTCTGTTTGTAGAGAGAAAATTGAAGCAGTGGCAACTGAATTGAGTGTTGACTGTGAAATAGTTCGGGTAAGGTATTTTCAATAATTTTCATGTTGTGGTTGAAGAGTGTCATAAATGAAAGCCTTAAAAAGTTGTATGGTTGGCATTTCTCTAATTAGTGATGTTGAGCATCTTTTCATGTGCTTTTTGGCCATCTGTATGTCTTCTTTGGAGAAATGTTTATTTAGAGATTCTGCCCATTTTTTGGTTGGGTTGTTTGTTTTTTTCATATTGAGCTACATGAGCTGTTCATATATTTTTGAGATTAATCCCTTGTCAGTCGCTTCATTTGCAAATATTTTCTCCCATTCTGAGGGTTGTGTTTTCATTTTGTTTATGGTTTCCTTTGCTGTGAAAAACATTTAAAGTTTTGTTAGGTCCCATTTGTTTATTTTTGTTTTTATTTCCATTTCTCTAGGAGATAGGTCAAAAAAGATATTGCTGTGATTTATGTCAAAAAATGTTCTGCCTATGTCTTCCTCTAAGAGTTTTATAGTGTCTGGCCTTATAGTTAGGTCTTTAATCCATTTAGAGTTTATTTTTGTGTATGGTGTTAGGGAGGGTTCTATTTTCATTCTTTTACATGTAGCTGTCCAGTTGTCCCAGCACTACTTATTGAAGAGATTGTCTTTTCTCCATTGTATATTCTTGCCTCCTTAGTCATAGATTAGTTGACCATAGGTGAATGGATTTATCTCTGGACTTTCTGTCCTGTTTCATTGATTTATGTATCTGTTTTTGTGTCAGTACCATACTGTTTTGATTACTGTTTTGATTATGGTAGCTTTGTAGTATAGTCTGGAGTCAGCCTGATTCCTTCAGCTCCATTCTTCTTTCTCAAGATCGTTTTGGCTATCTGGGGTCTTCTGTTTTTCCATACAAATTCTAAATTTTTTTGCTCTAGTTCTCTGAAAAATGCCTCACACTGGTCAGAATGGCCACCATCAAAAAATCTACAAACAATAAATACTGGAGAGAGTGTAGAGAAAATAGGACCCTCCTACACTGTTAGTGGGAATGTAAATTGGTACAACCATTATGGAGAACAGTATGGAGGTTTCTTAAAAAACTATATATAGAGCTACCATATGATCCAGCAATCCCACTCCTGGGCATATATCCAGAGAAAACCAAAATTCAAAAAGATACATACACCCCAATGTTCACTGAAGCACTGTTTACAGTAGTCAAGGCATGGAAGCAACCTAAAAGTCCATCAACAGAGGAATGGATAAAGAAGTTGTGGTACATATATACAATGGAATATTACTCAGCCATAAAAAGAGAATGAAATAATGCCATTTGCAGCAACATGAATGGACCTAGAGATTATCACACTAAATGAAGTAAGTCAGACAGAGAAAGACAAATAGCATATGATATCACTTATATGTGGGATGTAATTTTAAAAATGATACAAATGGACTTATATGCAAAAGAGAAACAGACTCACAGATCTTGAAATCAAACTTATGGTTACCAAAGGGAAAATGTGGCAGGAAATGATAAATTAGGAGATTGAGATTAACATATACACACTACTATATATAAAATTGGTAACAAAAAGGACCTACTCTGTAACACAGGGAACTTTACTCAATACTCTGTAATAATCTCTATGGGAAAAGAATCTGAAAAAGAATGGATATATGTATAACTGATTCATTTTGCTGTATACCTGAAACTAACACAACATTGTTAATCAACTATACTTCAATAAAAATTAATTTAAAAAATTGTATGAGGTGCTTTAAACAATGCCATCAATAAAGTGAAAAAGATAACCCACAGAATGGGAGGAAATATGTTCAAATCAAATATCTGATAAGGATCTTATCCAGAATATGTAAAGAACTCTTACATATCAATAATAAAAAGGCAAATAGTGCAATTTAAAAATGGGCAATAGATTAGAATAGTCATTTTTCCAAAGAAGATGTACAAGTGGCCAATAAATACACTAAAATATGTTCGACATCATTTGTCATTATGGAAATCAAAACCACAATGAGATACCTCTTAACACCCACTATGATGGCTATAATAAGAAAGACAGGTAATAAGTGTTGGCCAGGATGTGGAGCAATTGGAACCATTATACACTTCTGGTGAAAATATAAAATGTTTTAACCACTTTGGAAAACAGTCCTCAAAATTTTTAACATAGAGTTACCATATGACAGCAATTCCATTCTTAGGTATACACTCAAAAGAAATGAAAAGTATGTCCACTCAAAAACTTATACATGGAGATGCAAAATCTCTCGTATGGAGGGCCAACTATGGGACTTGAGTATCTGTGGATTTTGGTATCCCCAATGGGTCTTGGAACCCCCCCAAGGCTACTTCCCAACTGTAGAGTCACATAACTAAGTTGTTGCAAACATACTTAAAATGTTTCCAATAATTGCATCAAGCAAAAAAAAAAAAAAAAAAGGTATTTCCTTTAGTGTTTACATCTACATTGATAACATCAATTCATCATTTTTTTTTGTTATTCAGACCAGAGCAGCTTGTTTCTTTATTGCAGATAATACAGTTTGTTCAGAGCTTTGTGACCTCCTAGAGGTGTGGGATAGGGAGGATGGGAGGGAGGGAGATGCAAGGGGGAAGAGATATGGGAACATATGTATAACTGATTCACTTTGTTATAAAGCAGAAACTAACACACCATTGTAAAGCAATTATACTCCAATAAAGATGTAAAAAAAAATGTGCTTGAAGAGAGAGGTGTAGAATTATGCAACATCATTTCAACATATATGACTACAGAACACTTTTTTCAAAAGACTGACATTGCACAGGGACATCAGTTAAGGAGTCATTGCTTTAAGTGTCTTCACATTTGTGACATTTTATTTTTCCTTTGCAATAGTCCTATGAGGTATAGAAGAACAAGGTCACACCTTTCAGATAAAAATGTTGCTAATAAATAATTAAAACTAACTGATATATCAAGTATTAATCGAATATATAGGATGTCATTTACTATTCTAGTCACCATAGGGCTAGAATGAAAATGTAAATCTTAGTTCTTGCTCTACTTGAAGAGATAAGTCATACAAGAGGAAAACAACCATGAAATGGTACTTTCTTTTTATCCAACAATATTTTTATACAAGTTTTAGTGCATAATGGCATCTGATGTTGCCTGATTACTGAAAATAACACTCATGGATGGTAAATTATTCACTGAAGTTATAAGCAGGTCAGTTCTGGACCTTACATTACCACTTGAACTTTGTGAATTCCAAAAGAAAATCACTAACTGGTATAATGTCTATCATATAAAGAAAAGAAAGGATAACTATATCCCCCAATAATTAGTCAGCAATATCAATGCACCAGCACTGGAGTATTGTTGAATCCAACCTCGTGATCTTCTAAAAATGACCATTCAAAAGTCCCTGGGAAATCACCAAACTCCTTTAGAAGGATTTAGCTAGAACTCTCTGTGTTTCTATAATAATATTTTATTGATCAAGATTGACAAAGTAGAACATTACCCTTTGTTTCCAAAGTGAGACACAAGGCCCTTGGTTTTGTTATTTAAGAAGTGTGTCCTCACCAAATGAACCTACCTACGAAACAGAAATAGACTCACAGACATAGAGAACAGACCTGTGGTTGCCAATGGCAGAGGATGGGGGAGGGATGGAGTGGGAGTTTGGGGTTAGCAGATGCAAGCTATTATATACAGAAGAGATAAACAACAAGGTCTTACTGTATTGCACAGGGAACTGTATTCAATATCCTGTGATAAACCATAGTGGAAAAGAATATAAAAAAGAATATGTATATATATATATATATATATATCTGAATCACTTTACTGTACAGCAGAAATTAACACAACATTGTAAATCAACTATACTTCAATTTAAAAAAAAAGAAGTGTGTCCTGTAAAATTAACATTATCTTTAGTCTTAATGAAAGATTATTACAAGGGCTTCTAACAATGGGGAACTTACACTACAAAATTTGGCCAGCATGTAATAACGAGAGATATTCTTCTGTCATAAAATTTTTAAAAGACAGTATATTTGCTTTGTTTGGAGGTTTTTGGCATTCTCCACTAATGGCCTCTCTACTACATGTTACATTATTAACATTAACTTGTTTGGAAAGTTGGCAAAAAGTTGCTATATCGTATTACTTCAAGTGGTTCTATGGTACTACAAACATAAACTAGGGACCAAAGAAACAATAAAAATATTCATCTATGTTAAGAGACTGATTATTCATAATGGTCAGAAATTCTGAATTCTACATATAATACAAGGTGGAATTTCAATTAACACTTTAGTATTACGGTGACAGCGTTCACAGCTCAACCAGTAACTAATGGGATAACTTTGGGTGTCACTCTCTAAAATTCAGTGTTCACAGCTGTTTAAAAAGAGAGAGAGAGAGAGAGAGAGAGAACAAATTACCTGCTTCACTGGGATGAAAGAAATGAGAACTGAATATATTCTAAGGATCACTGGTCCCTTCAGGGAGCCAGTTCCAAATTACTTAGGAAAACACTTAATACTATACTTTCCCATGTCCCAAGGAGATTAGTATAAGTATCAACATACTCCAAGGCTCTGTGAAGTTCTGCTGTAATGAAATTTATTAACTTTCCATAACCAAGTGTTTCTCCAGTCTACTTGTTCCCAAAACAATTCTGCTTTTTCCTGTTGGTACCCCCAAGAATCAGTGCTACCCAGAACGAACTTGAGGGTGATGCCTCATGAAAACAAAAAGATGAATTTTAATGACCTCCAGGAATAAAAGTTTTGAACTTGATGATGTATTATTTCTGATTATAAGTAACACACACAATAAGACACCCTTGCCACCCTTGCTGGAGATAGCTGCAGAGTTCAAGTACTGATAATGTAACAGTAATGAGTTTGTACGGAGAGCAAATTGGATGCATCTTGTGACGCTACCTATACAGAATGAGGTAAAGCTATCTTGAGTGTGAACATTGATTCATCTTTTTTAGGAAAAATTGATTTGACTTTGAAGAAAAGTTTATCAATTTCAAGATTATATCTATTCAAATTAAATAAAACTGCCAATTCTTGTGTCAGCTTACCATCATTAACATGAAAATCAAAAAGGCATACTATAAATTGAAAAGAAACTCTAAGCTTATGAATATCAACAAAGTATCCTTCAAATTTTTCTTGTAATTTTTGAAATCCTTGTATATAGAACTGGTGACTACGCCTACAATCTGCACATTGATTCATGTTAGAAAAGTGTATAAAATAATCATTTTTATTGATATGAAAAGTTTTAATCTTAGCAAAAATTATCACACTTGTCTGGGTAGTTCACAAATAAGCTCTTCCTTTCATTGAATCTTCAAGTATAACTTGATCTTATGCAGTGTGATCTCAGTGAAAAAAGTAGAAATCACATTGCCAGTTTTGTCTTTTATTAGTGAATATTCGGTAAACATTACTACTGTGGACTTATTGTTTGTGTCACTTCCAAATTCAGATGTTGAAACTCTAATCCACAATATGATGATATTTGGAGGTGGGGCCTTTGTAAGGTAATTAGGTTATGTTAGTTCCTGAGAGTGAGGACCTCAAGATGAGATTAATGCCATAATGAAAAGAGCCACATCTCTCTTTCTCTCTCTTGGCCCTGTGAGGACACACGGAGAAGTTGGCTGTCTACAAGCCAGGAAGTGGACTCTCACCAGACACCAGGTCTACTGGTGCCTTGATCTAGACAAATATTTGTTGTTTAAAGAAAACTTATACATGGATGTACACAACAGCATTATTCATAATAGCAAAAAAGTAGGAAAAAATGTTCATCAAGTGAATGAATAGACAAAATGTGATATATGCATATAATGGAATATTATAGAGCCATATAAAGGAATGAAATACTGAAACATGCTATAAAATAGATGAATCTTGAAAACATTATGCCAAATGAAAGAAGCCAGTCACAAAAGACTGCATATTTTATAGTTCTATTTATATGAAATGTCCAGAATAGGCACATCTATAGAGACAGAGGGTGGATTTGTGGCTGCTAGGGGCTGGTGGGAGGGAGGAATGAGGAGTGACTGCTAATGGGTATAGGGTTTGTTTTTGGCATGATGAAAATGTTCTGGAATTAGCTAGTGGTAATTGTTGCACAACTCTGTGAATATGTTAAAAATATTTTCACTGTACACATTAAATGAGTGAGTTGTATGGCATGTTAAATATATCTCGATAACACTGTTTTTAAAATTGCATGAGATATCTGCCCTCTTAGCACAGCTGGCAGCACATAAGTCTCATAAAATTGCATGAGGTGATCTGAAATACAGTACTCCCCCCTTATCTGTGGTTTTGCTTTCTGCAATTTCAGTTACCTGTGCTCAACTGCAGTCTGAAAATATTAAATGGAAAATTCCAGAAATAAACAATTCATAAGTTTTCATTTGTGCTCTGTTTGGAATAGCATGATAGATCTTGTGTCCTCCTGCTCCATCCTAGGATGTGAATCATCCCTTTCTCCAGTGTATTTATGCTGTATATGCTACCCACCCATTAGTCACTTAGTAGCCATCTAAATTATCAGATTGACTGTCATGGTATCTCAGTGCTTGTGTTCAAGTAACCCTTATTTTACTTAATAATTGCCCCAAATCTCAAGAGTAGTGATGCTGGCAACTTGGATATTCTCTTACTGTGCCTAGTTTATAAATTAAACTTTATTGTAGGTGTGTGTATAGAAAAAAAAAACATAGTATATATAGCGTTCGATACTATCCCTGGTTTCAGGCATTCATTCAGATAATAGGGGAGTACTGTACATCTCACATATTATATAATGAATGATAGATTGAAAAATTATATTGATCAGTCGTGGGAACTGTAGTTTACATTCCATTTAAAAGATACTTGTATAAGATTTAGATAGTGGCAGACGTATGGTGGTATTTAACAACCAGCTATTTAAGGAAAAAAAAGCCCTGATTTATAACATTTGTTGATTTCTATGATATAAAGATTCCTGCCATGGCTGATTCCATGGCTTCTTCAATGCAGAGTTCAAAAGAGATGCTAACAATTGACTCTTGTGAGCAAGTATAAGTAGGATTCAGCTCACACTGGAGGATCATTACAGAAAATCAAGAATGAAGTACTATTAAAGAAAAAGGACAAAATGCAGAACTCTTCCAGAGGAAGAAATAAAGTATTTTCTCATACATATATGAAGAAAGAGGGAGAAATATAGGGAGAAATCATAGAGCACATTTCTCAAAATAAATAGTGTTCTCAAAATAAATACTGCTCTGTCCAGAGCCATGCTTTTTATTTTTTTTTAGGATTCAGATGAGAAATCAAATAAAATCCTGTATTTACTGAGCATGCTATGTGTTATATATATGAACAGGGAACTAGAAATGCGTTAGACACTTGTCCTATTTCTAAGGAGCTTAAAGTCTAGCAAAAGGGGTGACAAAAGAATATAAATGACTGAAGAGGAATTGGAGTGGTATCATGGTATGAGGAGCCTAATCAAAAGCCACAATTAGGGAAATACAGAGCATGTGTTTTTGTTGTCACTGTTTTTAATGTTTCTTTAAATCAAAGTTATACATGCACATAGCTTAAGGAGCTAAGTTCTGTAGAACTTGCTACAAAACCAACATTCTTTACTCCTCTCCTCCTACCATTTCCCGATAGCCAGAGTACTTTCTACTCTTTAAGATGATTCCTTTGGTATTTACCACCATCTGAATAATGTGGTATATTAATTAGAATTAGGTTTTGCTGTGAATAACAAAAAGACTCAAAATAACAACGGCTTAAACAAGATATTTCAATTCCATGTACAAGTCCAGAGCTGGCATGGCCCTTCTGCCTTGTGAAGTCCTCAAGAGACTCTAATGCCTTCCATCTTCCATTCTGCCATCCCTATGATGTAGCCCTGGTCCTCAAGGTCCAAAATTATGGCATTTATAGTCCAGGCAGCATGACAGAGATGGGGAGAAAGAAGGGACAAAAAGTGTGTACTAGCTATCTTTTAAAAGGGATTCCCAGAAACTGCCACAAGACATATTCACTTAAATCCCATTGGCTAAATATTAGTCACATGGTCATACCTAACTACAAGGGAAGCTGCAAATGTAGTTATATTGTAGAGAGTCATGTGCCCAGCTAAACTTTCAGTTATTATTGGAAGAGGGAGAAAGATATTGGGGAACACCTAGCTGTCTCATCTATCTGTTTATATCACTACTTCTTGATTTTTCAGTGTTAGGCATTGTTGATTGATTTTTGACTATGAAATGCAAGGCATTTTGTCTAACTCTTTCAAGATCTCTTTATTGATCCTTTCACCTACATGCATACTTCTTCTCTTCTTATCCTCACAGTATAATTATTCCATAATTTTGGTTAGTTTGATATTTTGTGTTAACATTATTATGACTATGTAAATGCTTTACACATTTGACTTGCGTGGTATAATATTATTTTTGTCCTTTTCTGCATACTATTATTCTGTTTCCTTGGAGTTCTTTATTTACTTTGGTTTTGGTTTTTGTATGTTTGCTTGCTTAATTTTCTAGGTACTACTACTAATTTATCCTCAAAACCTTCCCCAGTTGTACATACTTCCTTTCAATACATTCATACACATTTGGTAGTACAACAATTTTATCATCTTAAAGAAATTTTCCTGGAACTTCTGATCTGCTCCAAACTGTTACTCTGCACCTGGAGCACAACTGTTACCCTGAGATTTCCATATTCAATCTGTCTGTTCTTTTGCTATACTTTCAGTAAGATATTCTCAAATTTATCTTCCAACTTTTCTTTTTTGAGGTTTTTTCATTTTTGTTTTTATTCAATCTGCCACTGATACTAATAAACTCCACGTGCCATGACAGCAGCTTTCAGGATCCATGGACTGTCATAAGGGTTCCTTGAGACCCCATACTGCAGGAGAGAGGACACAGAGACAGAATATTACTAAAAACATACTCTTCCAAAATGAAAGATAAGATAACCATAGGGTTCCTCACTAAGATTCTATTTGATATAAAGGAGTTTTAGGCATAACTGAGGTTAAAAAATTTCAAAGCCATGGATACTGTGCAGAAATTTTTATCCCTATAAAAATACTAACATACAGAAAAAGAAAGAAGTATTACCATTTTCTTCTTGCTTATGGCTTATTAAAACTTCTACTAGAGGAAAGAATAGTGAACAGCTTACTATCTTTTTATTTTTAATGGTTTTCCAAAATGCAGCATGCCCACAGCAGAAAGAAACTTTGAAAAGGTTATGTGCTGTAATAGGACTTCTTTTGTAATATTAGATAAACTGCAAATAAAAATATGTTTCCCACATAAATATATTCCTGAGATTGTGGTAGAAACTATGTAGATGTTTAAAAGTCTAATAGACCTTCTAGTTATTGATCACCAAAATGAACTTTGCCTCAGGATGTATAGTTAGCCATTACTTGTGGAATAATGTGGAAATTTTAGATTCATGTTTCCTTGTTATATCTTACATTTCTAAAAAAGTCTAAGAAGCAAATTTGGTATATTTCCCCTTTAATTTCATTGAATATTATGTACATACATTTCTTTAATGTGGAATGTTTTCCCAGGTTCCTGCCTAATATTACTGACATTCATTCATGAAAGGTAAACCGAACACCTATTATGTGCCAGAACTCTTCTAGATGCCATGAGAAAAACGCAGTTCTCCTTCAGAATTTGCAATATAGCATGGTCAAATTTTTTAGTCTCTGTGCTTCAGTTAACAGTAAATGGACATAATATAACAGAGGGTGGTTTTGAGATAACATATGTGGATAATAAGTGTAAAGCACCATAAGTCACCCGTAAAAGTTTGTTCCCTCCCCTATCTCTCTGCAATTCAGTTTAATGCCTGCCTTTTCCATCTGTGTTTTCATTGTAGTGGACATACATAAAAACAAACTCTTGTATGGTCAAATATTTATATAAACAACACATGTTTGAATGTTAAAAACACATTTTGAAAGACAAGTAAATTTCATGGTAAACAGATGTATGTTTTTACATTTTAGATTATGTTTATTTTCCTAGGATCATGGCTAAATTTGAAATGAATTTAAATAGAAGAATTCTTTGCACTTATACTGTTTTTAGCTTGTTTTTTCATTAAATATAACCCTCCACCACCAATGTGTATGAAAAACAAATTGTAAACTCTCTATTATATAACATGGATATTGACTTAAAGCTGGTGGGCATCTTGAGATTGAATACCATACTCTTATTTTATATAAGAAAAGTGTAGATAGGTGGGAGTATGGCTCACCTAAGGTCACACAGCTGATCAGTGATTAGAGGCCAGATCTCTTTATTACCAGTCTACCATTATTGTCATTTCCATTTCACAAGTCTATGCCTTGCCATAAGAATTACTTTGCATATTTCTTAAAAATACAAAATCTTGTTAAAGCTAAAGCCTCTGGCAAGTATTGAAATTGGAATTGATCATTTCCTAAGGTGCAGCATTTATCTCTCTTACTTAATTTATCACCCTGTACATATTTTTCTACATGAGCTTCTCTGAGGACAGCAGTTATAAATGCTTGATGGGGCATATGTCAGAGTGTAAAAAAGAAAAATATACTGATTAACAAGACTCAAAAACAAAGGTGGGGGGGACCTTCAAGAAAGCGGAGGAATAAGACGTGGAGATCAACTTCCTCCCCACAAATACATCAAAAATACATCTACATGTGGAACAACTCCTACATAACACCTACTGAAGGCTGGAAGAAGACCTCAGACTTCCCAAAAGGCAAGAAATTCCCCACGTACCTAGGTAGGGCAAAAGAAAAAAGGAAAAACAGAGACAAAAGAATAGGAATGAGACCTGCACATCTGAGAGGGAGCTGTGAAGGAGGAAAACTTTCCATACACTAGGAAGCCCCTTCAGTGGTGGAGACAGGCAGTGGGCAGGGGGGAAGCTTTGGAGCCATGGAGGAGAGTACAGCAACAGGGGTGCAGAGGGCAAAACAGAGATTCCTTCACAGAGGATCAGCGCCGACCAGCACTCACCAGCCTGAGAGGCTTGTCTGCTCACCCGCCAGGGCAGGTGGGGGCTGGGAGCTGAGGCTCTCGTTTTGGAGGTCAGATCCCAGGCAGAGGATTGGGGTTGACTGTGTGAACACAGCCTGATGGGGGCTAGTGTGCCACAGCTAGCTGGGAGGGAGTCTGGGAAAAATCTGGACCTGCCTAAGAGGCAAGAGACCATTGTTTCAGGGTGCTCGAGGAGAGGAGATTCAGAGCACTGCCTAAACGAGCTCCAGAGATGGGCACTAGCAGGCTAAAAACACAGACACCAAAGATGGCCATGAAATGCTAAAGCTGCTGCTGCAGCCACCAAGAACCCTGTGTGCAAGCACAGGTCACTATCCACACCTCCTCTCCCAGGAGCATGTTAAGCCTACCACTACCAGGGTCCCATGATCCAGGGACAACTTCCCCAGGAGAACACACGGTGCACCTCAAGTTCTTGCCACATCATGCCTGCCTCTGCCACCACAGGCTCAACCTGCATTCCATACCGCTGACTCCCCTCGGGCTGAGTGAGCCAGAGACCCCTGAATAACTGCTACTTTAACCCCATCCTGTCTGGGCAAAGAACAGATACCCTCAGGCGACCTACATGCAGAGGCATGGCAAAACCCAAAGCCAAACCCCAGGAGCTGTGCAAACAAAGAAGAAAAAGGGGAATTTCTCCCAGCAGCCTCAGGAACAGTGGATTAAATGTCCACAATCAATTTGATGTAGCCTGCATCTGTGGAATACCTGACTAGATAACAAATGATCCCAAAATTGAGGTGGTGAATTTTGGGAGCAACTGTAGGCTTGGGGTCAGCCTTCTGCATCTAATTTGTTTCTGATTTTAGGTTTATTTTAGTTTAGTATTTAGAGTTTATTATCATTGGTAGATTTGCTTATTGATTTGGTTGCCCTCTTCCTCCTTAGTTTTCTCTCATATACAGATTTATTTTTCCTTATTCTCTTTTTCTGATGGTGTATGTGTATGATTCTTTGTGTGATTTGTCTGCATAGCTTTACTTTTACCATTTATCCTAGGATTCTCTCTGTCCATTTTTTGTTTGTTTGTTTGATTTTTAGTATAGTTTTTAGCACTTGTTACCATTGGTGGTTTGTTTTTTGGATTGGTTGCTCTCTTCTTTCTATCTTTCTTTGCTTTTCCTTTTTTATTACCTTATATTATTTTAATTTTAATAATTATTTTTTATTTTAATAACATTTTTATTTTATTTTATTTTATTCTTCCTTTCTTTTTTTCTCCTTTTTTTTTCTGAGCTGTGTGGCTGACATGGTCTTGGTCCTCCATCCAGGTGTAAGGCCTGTGCCACTGAGGTTGGAGAGCCGAGTTCAGGACATTGGTCCAAAAGAGACCTCCCAGATACATGTACTATGAACCAATGAAAGCTCTCCCAGAAATCACCATCTCAATGCTAAGACCCAGCTCCACTCAATGACGAGCAAGGTACAGTGTTGGACACCCTATGTAAAACAACTAGCAAAACAGGAATACAACCCCACTCATTAACAGAGAGGCTGTAAAATCATAAAAAAGGTCACAGACACCCCCAAAACAAACTACCAGATGTGGCCCTTCCACAAGAAAAAAAGATCCAGCATCATCCACAAGAACACAGGCACCAATCCCTTCCACAGGAAGCCTACATAAACCACTGAACAAACCTCAGCCACTGGGGGAAGACACCAAAAACAACTGGAACTATGAAGCTGCAGCCTGCAAAAAGGAGACCCCAACACAGTAAGTTAAGCAAAAGGAGAATACAGAGAAACACACAGCAGATGAAGGAGCAAGGTAAAAAATCACCAGATCAAACAAATGGAGAGGAAATAGGCAGTCTACCCGAAATAGAATTCACAGTAATGATAGTAAAGATGATACAAAATCTTGGAAATGGAAAGGAGAAAATACAAGAAACGTTTAACAAGGACATAGAAGAACTAAAGAGCAAACAAACAATGATGAAGAACACAATAAATGGAATTAAAAATTCTTGAGAAGGAATCAGTAGCAGAATAACTGAGGCAGAAGACCGAATAAATGACCTGGAAGATGAAATAGTGGAAATACCTATTGCAGAGCAGAATAAAGAAAGAAAGAATCAAAGGAATTGAGGACAGTATTAGAGACCTCTGGGACAACATTAAATGCACCAACATTCGAATTATAGGGGTCCCAGAAGAAAAAGAGAAAAAAGAAAGGGATGGAGAAAATATTTGAAGAAATTATAGTTGAAAACTCCCCTAATATGGCAAAGGAAATAGTCAGTCAAGTCCAGGAAGCAAAGAGAGTCCCATATAGGATAAATCCAAGAAGAAACACACCAAGACACATATTAATCAAACTATCAAAAGTTAAATACAAAGAAAAATTATTAAAAGCAGCAAGGGAAAAGCAACAAATAATATACAAGGGAATCCCCATAAGGTTAACAGCTGATCTTTCAGCAGAATCTCTGCAAGCCAAAAGGGAGTGGCAGGACATATTTAAAGTGAAGAAAGAGAAAAACCTACAGCCAAGATTACTCTACTCATCAAGGATCTCATTCAGATTCAACGACAAAATTAAAATCTTGACAAAAAAGCAAAAGTTAAGAGAATTCAGCAGCACCGAACCAGCTTTACAACAAATGCTAAAGGAACTTATTTAGGCAGGAAACACAAAAGAAGGAAAATACCTACAATAACAACCCAAAACAATTAAGAAAATGATAATAGGAACATGCATATCGACAACTACCTTAAATGTAAATGGATTAAATGCTCCAACCAAAAGGCATAGACTGGCTGAATGGATACAAAAGCAAGACCCATATATATGCTGTCTACAAGAGACCCACTTCAGACCCAGGGACACATACAGTCTGAAAGTGAGGGGATGGAAAAAGATATTCCATGCAAATGGAAATCAAAAGAAAGCTGGAATAGCAATTCTCATATCAGACAAAGTAGACTTTAAAATAAAGACTATTACAAGAGACAAAGAAGGACACTACATAATGATGAAGGGATCAATCCAAAAAGAAGATATAACAATTGTAAATATTTATGCACCCAAAGTAGGAGCACCTCAATACCTAGGGCAAATACTAGCAACCATAAAACGGGAAATCGACAGTAACACAATCATAGTACAGGACTTTAACACCCCATTTTAACCTATGGACAGATCATCCAAAATGGAAATATATAAGGAAACACAAGCTTTAAATGATACATTAAACAAGATGGACTTAACTGATATTTATAGGACATCCCATGCAAAAACAACAGAATGTACTTTCTTCTCAAGTGCTCATGGAACATTTTCCAGGTAGATCTTATCTTGGGTCACAAATCAATCCTTGGTAAATTTAAGAAAATTGAAATCATACAAAGTATGTTTTCTGAACACAACACATTGAGACTAGATATCAATTACATGGAAAAATCTGTAAAATACACAAACACATAGAGGCTAAACAATACACTACTAAACAACCAAAAGATCACTGAATAAATCAAAGAGGAAATAAAAAAATCCCTAGAAACAAATCACAATGAAAACACAACAACCCAAAACCTATGGGATGCAGCAAAAGTAGTACTAAGAAGGAAGTTTATACCAATACATTTTACCTCCAGAAACAAGAAACATTCCAAATAAACAACCTAAACTTATACCTAAAGCAATTAGAAAAAGAAGAACAAAAAAATCCGAAAGTTAGGAGAAGGAAAGAAATCATAAAGACCAGGTCAGAAAAAAAATGATAAAGAAATGAAGGAAACGAGAGCAAAGATCAGTAAAACTAAAAGCTGGTTCCTTGAGAAGATAAACAAGATTGATAAACCATTAGCCAGATTCATCAAGAAAAAAAGGGAGAAGACTCAAATCAGTAGAATTAGAAATGAAAAAGAAGAAACAACTGACTCTCTAGAAATACAAAGAATCGAGATTTGGAAGCAAGATGGCAGATTAGAAGGACATGCTCTCACTCCCTCTTGAGAGAAGACCAGAATCACAACTAACTGCTGAACAATCATCAACAGGAACACAATGGAATACACCAAAAAATATATCCCACATCTAAAGACAAAGTAGAAGCTACAATGAGATGGTAAGAGGGGCACTATCACAATAAAATCAAATCCCATAACTGCTGGGTGGGTGACTCACAAACTGGAGAACACTTATACCACAGAAGTCCACCCACTGGAGTGAAGGTCTTGAGCCCCACGTCAGACTTCCCAACCTGGGGTTCCAACAACAGGAGGAGAAATTCCTAGAAAATCAGACTTTGAAGGCTAGTGAGATTTGATTGCAGGACTCTGACAGGATTGGGGGAAACAGACACTCCACTCTTGGAGGGCACACATGAAGTAGTGTGCACATTGGGACCCAGGGGAAGGAGCAGTGACCCCAGGGGACACTGAACCAGACATACCTGCTAGCGTTGGAGGGTCTCCTGCAGAGGCAGTGGGTGGCTGTGGCTCACCATGAGGGCAAGGACACTGGCAGCAGAGGTTCTGGAAAGTATTCCTTGGTGTGAGCCCTCCCAAAGTCCACCATTGACCCCACCAAAGAGCCCGGGTAGGCTCTGGTGTTGGGTTGCCTCAGGCCAAACAACCAAAAGGGAGGGAAACCAGCCCCACCCATCAGCAGTCAAGCAGATTAAAGTTTTACTGAGCTCTGCCCACCAGAGCAACAGCCAGCTCTACCCACCACCAGTCCCTCCCATCAGGAAAGTTGCACAATCCTCTTAGATAGCCTCATCCATCAGAGGGCAGATAGCAGAAACAAGAAGAACTACAATCCTGCAGCCTGTGGAATAAAAATCACATTCACTGAAAGATAGACAAGATGAAAAGGCAGAGGGCTATGTACCAAATGAAGGAACAAGATAAATGCCCAGAGAAAGAACAAAATGAAGTGGAGGTAGGCAACCATCCAGAAAATGATTTCAGATTAATGATAGTGAAGATGATCCAGGACCTCGGAAAATGAATGGAGGCGAAGATCAAGAAGATGAAAGAAATGTTTACTAAAGACCTAGGAGAATTAAAGAACAAACAAACAAAGATGAACAATACAATAACTGAAATGAAAACTACACTAGAAGGAATCAATAGAAGAATAACAGAGGCAGAAGAAGGGATAAGTGACCTGGAAGACAGAATGGTGGAATTCACTGCTGCGGAACAGAAAAAGAACAAAGAATGAAAAGAAATGAAGACAGCCAAAGAGACCTCTGGGACAACATTAAATGCAACAACTTTCACATTATAGGGGTCCCAGAAGGAGAAGAGAGAGAGAAAAGACTCAAAAAAAATATTTGAAGAGATTACAGTCAGAACCTTCCCTAACATGGGAAAGAAAATAGCCATCCAACTCCAGGAAGCACAGAGAGTCCCACACAGGATAAACCCAAGGGGAAACATGCTGAGACAAATAGTAATCAAATTGGCAAAAATTAAAAACAAAGAAAAATTACTGAAAGCAGCAAGGGAAAAATGACAAATAACACACAAGGGAATCCCCATAAGGTTAACAGCTGATCTTTCAGCAGAAGCTCTACAAGCCAGAAGGGAGTGTCATGATATACTTAAAGTAATGAAAGGGAAGAAGCTGCAACCAAGATTACTCTACCCAGCAAGGATCTCATTCAGATTCGATGGAGAAATCAAAAGCCTTACACACAAGAAAAAGCTAAGAAAATTCAGCACAACCAAACCAGCTCTACCACAAATGCTGAAGGAACTACTCTAAGTGGGGAACACAACAGAAGAAAAAGACCTACAAAAGTAAACCCAAAACAAATAAATAAATGGCCATAGGAGCATACATATTGATAATTACCTTAAACGTGAATGGATAAATTGCTCCAACCAAAAGACACAGGCTTGCTGAATGGATAGAAAAACAAGACCCATCTATATGCTGTCTACAAGAGACCCACTTCAGACCTAAGGACACATACAGACTGAAAGTGCAGGGATGGAAAATGATATTCCATACAAATGGAAATCAAAAGAAAGCTGGAGTAGCAATACTCATATCAGATACAAAAGACATTAAAGTAAAGAATTTTATAAGAGACAAGGACGGACACTACATAATGATCAAGGGATCAATCCAAGAAGAAGATGTAACAATTATAAATATATATGCACCCAACATAGGAGCACTTCAATACATAAGGCACCTGCTAACAGCTATAAAAGAGGAAATCAACAGTAACACAATAATAGTGGGGGACTTTAACACCTCACTTACACCAATTAACAGATCATCCAAAATGAAAATAAATAAGGAAACAGAAGCTTTAAAAGACACAATAGACCAGATAGATTTAATTGATATTTATAAGACATTCTTTCCAAAAGCAGCAGATTACACTTCCTTCTGAAGTGCACATGGAACATTCTCCAGGATAGATCAAACCTTGGGTCACAAATCAAGCCTCAGTAAATTTAAGAAATTTGAAATCATATCAAGCAGCTTTTCTGACCACAATGTTATGAGATTAGAAATGAAATACAGGGAAAAAATGTTAAAAAAAAAAACCCAAACACATGAAGGCTAAACAATACGTTACTAAATAACCAAGAGATCACTGAAGAAATCAAAGTGGAAATCAAAAAATACCTAGAGACAAAAGGCAATGAAAAAAAAGACGATCCAAAACCTATGGGATGCAGCAAATTGATAAACCATTAGCCAGACTAATCAATAAAAAGAGGGAGAGGACTCAAATCAATAAAATTAAAAATGAGAAAGGAGAAGTTACAACAGACACCACAGAAATACAAAGCATCCTAAGAGACTACTACAGGCAACTCTATGCCAATAAGTTGGACAACCTGGAAAAAAATGGACAAATTCTTAGAAAGGTATAACCTTCCAAGACTGAACCAGGAAGAAATAGAAAATATGAACAGACCAATCACAAGTAATGAAATTGAAGCTGTGATTAAAAATCTTCCAACAAACAAAAGTCCAGGACCAGATGGCTTCACAGGTGAATTCTATCAAACATTTAGACAAGAGCTAACGCCCATCCTTCTCAAACTCTTCCAAAAAATTGCGGAGGAAGGAGCACTCCCAAACTCATTCTATGAGGCCACCATAACCCTGATACCAAAACCAGACAAAGATACTACAAAAAAAGAAAATTACAGACAAATATCACTGATGAATATAGATGCAAAAATCCTAAACAAAATACTAGCAAACAGAATCCAACAACACATTAAAAGGATCATACACCATGATCAAGTGGGATTTATCCCAGGGATGCAATGATTCTTCAATATACGCAAGTCAATCAATGTGATACGCCGTATTAACAAGTTGAAGAATAAAAACCATATGATTTTCTCAATAGATGCAGACAAATCTTTTGACAAAATTCAACAACGATTTGTGATTAAAAACTCTCCAGAAAGTGGGAATAGAGGGAACCTACTTCAACATTAAAAAGGCCATATATGACAAACCCACAGCAAACATCATTCTCAATGGTGAAAAATTGAAAGCATTTCCTCTAAGATCAGGAAAAAGAAAAGGATGGCCACTCTCACCATTATTATTCAACATAGACTTATAAGTGCTAGCCACAACAATCAGAGAAGGACAAGAAATAAAAGGAATAAAAATTGGAAAAGAAGAAGTAAAGCTGTCACTGTTTGCAGATGACATGATACTATACATAGAGCATCCTAAAGATGCCACCAGAAACCTACTAGAGCTAATCAATGAATTTAGTAATGTTGCAGGATACAAAATTAATGCACAGAAGTCTCTGGTATTCCTATACACTAATGATGAAAAATCTGAAAGGGAAATTAAGGAAACACTCCCATTTACCACTGCAACAAAAAGAATAAAATACCTAGGTATAAACATATCTAGGGAGACAAAAGACCTGTAGAAAACTATAAGACACTGATGAAAGAAATTAAAGATGATACCAACAGATGGAGAGATATACCATGTTCTTAGATTGGAAGAATTAATATTGTGAAAATGACTACACTACCCAAAGCAATCTACAGATTCAATGCAATCACTATCAAATAACCAAAGGCATCTTTTACAGAACTAGAACAAAAAATCTGAAAATTTGTGTGGAGACAGAAAAGACCCTGAAGAGCCAAAGCAGTCTTGAGGGAAAAAAGCTGAGCTGGATGAATCAGAGTCCCTGACTTCAGACTATACTACAAAGCTACAGTAATCAATACAATATGGTACTGGCACAAAAACAGAAATATAGATCAATGGAACAAAATAGAAAGCCCAGAGATAAACCCACACAGCTATGGTCAACTAATCTATGACAAAGGAGGAAAGGATATACAAGGGAGAAAATACAGTATCTTCAATAAATCATGCTGGGAAAACTGGACAGCTATATGTAAAAGAATGAAATTAGAACACTTCTTAACACCATACACAAAAATAAACTCAGAATTGATTAGAGACCCAAATGTAAGAACAGACACTATAAAACTCTTAGAGGGCTTCCCTGGTGGCACAGTTGTTGAGAGTCCACCTGCCGATTCAGGGGACACAAGTTCATGCCCTGGTCTGGGAAGATCCCACATGCCATGGAGTGGCTAGGCCTGTGAGCCATGGCCACTGAGCCTGTGCGTCCGGAGCCTGTGCTCCACAATGGGAGAGGCCACAACAGTGAGAGGTCCACATACCACAAAAAATAAACTCTTAGAGTAAAACATTGGAAGAACACTCTTTGACGTAAATTACAGCAAGATCTTTTTTGATCCACCTCCTACAGTAATGGAAATAAAAACAAAAAAAAACAAATGGGACCTAATGAAACTTCAAAGCTTTTGCACAGCAAAGGAAACCATAAACAAGATTAAAAGACAACCCTCAGTATGGGAGAAAATATTTGCAAAGGAATCAATGGACAAAGGATTAATATCCAAAGTATATAAATAGCTCATGAAGCTCAATATTTAAAAAACAAACATCCCTAACCAAAAATGGGCAGAAGACCTAAATAGACATTTCTCCAAAGAAGACATACAGATGGCCAAGAAGGACATGAAAAGCTCCTCAATATCAGTAATTACTAGAAAAATGCAAATCAAAACTACAATGAGGTATCACCTCACACCAGTTAGAATGGGCATCATCAGAAAGTTTTCGAACAACAAATTTTGGAGAGCGTGTGGAGACAAGGGAACCCTCTTGCCCTGTTTGTGGGAATGTAAATTGATACAGCCACTATGGAGAACAGTATGGAGGTTCCTTAAAAACTAAAAATAGAATTACCATATGACCCAGCAATCCCACTACTGGGCATATACCCAGAGAAAACCATAATTCAAAAAGACACATGCACCCCAATGTTCCTTGCAGCACTATTTACAATAGCCAGGTCACGGAAGCAACCTAAATGCCCATCAACAGACGAATGAATAAAGAAGATGTGGTACGTATATACAATGCAATGTTACTCAGCCATGAAAAGGAATGAAATTGGGTCATTTGTTGAGACATGGATGGACCTAGAGACTGTCATACAGAATAAAGTAACTCAGCAAGAGAAAAAAAATGTGTATATTAACGCATATATCTGAAACCAAGAAAAATGGTATGGACGAACCGCTTTGCAGGGCAGAAATTGAGACACAGATGTAGAGAAGAAACATATGGACACCAATGGGGGAAAGCAGTGTGTGGGGGGTGGGGGGGTGATTAACTGGGCAACTGGGTTTGACACGTACACCATGATGTGTATAAAATTGATGACTAATAAGAACAAGATGTATAAAAAAATAAAAATAAATAAAAGTCAAAAGTTCAAAAAAATAACAAAAAGAAATACAAAGGATCATGAGAGATTTCTACAAGCAACTATATACCAATAAAATGGACAACCTTCAAGAAATGGACAAATTCTTAGTAAAGCACAACCTTCCAAAACTGAACCAAGAAGAAATAGAAAATATAAACAGGCCAATCACAAGCACTGAAATTGAAAATGTGATTAAAAATCTTCCAACAAACAAAAGCCCAGAACCAGATGGCTTCACAGATGAATTCTATCAAACATTTAGAGAAGAGCTAACACTGTCCTTCTCAAACTCTTCCAAAACATAGCAGAGGGAGGAACACTCCCAAACTCATTCTATGAGGTCACCATCACGCTGATACCAAAACCAGATAAAGATGTCACAAAAAAAAGAAAACTACAGGCCAATATCACTGATGAGCACAGATGCAAAAATCCTCAACTAATTACTAGCAACCAGAATCCAACAGCACATTAAAGGGATCATAGAACATGATCAAGTGGGGTTTATCCCAGGGTTGCAAGGACTCTTCAATATACACAAATCAATCAATGCGATACACCACATTAATAAACTGAAGTATAAAAGCCATATGATCATCTAAATAGATGCAGAAAAAGCTTTTGACAAAATTCAACACCAATTTCTGATAAAAACCCTTCAGAAAATAGGCATAGAGGGAACTTACCTCAACATAATAAAGGCCATATATGACAAACCCACAGGCAGCATCGGTCTCAATGGTGAAAAACTGAAACCTTTTTCACTAAGATCAGGAAGAAGACACTCTCACTACTATTATTCAACATAGATTTGGGAGTTTTAGCCACTGCAATCAGAGAAGAAAAAGAAATAAAAGTAATCCAAATTGGAAAAGAAGAAGTGAAGTGTCAATGTTGTCAGATGACATGATACTATACATAGCGAATCCTAAAGATGCTACCAGAAAAGTACTACAGCTAGTCAATGAATTTGGTAAATTAGCAGGATACAAAATTAATGCACAGAAATCTCTTGCATTCCTATGCACTAATGATGAAAAATCTGAAAGAGAAGTTAAAGAAACACTCCCATTTATCATTACAACCGAAATAATAAAATACTTAGGAATAAACCGAAAGGAGACAAAAGAGCTGTATACAGAAAATATGACACTAATGAAAGAAATTAAAGATTATTCAAACAGATGGAGAGATATACCATGTTCTTGGACTTGAAGAATCAATATTGTGAAAATGACTCTAGTACCCAAAGCAATCTACAGATTCAGTGCAATCCCTTTCAAACTACCAATGGCATTTGTCACAGAGCTAGAACAAAACATTTCAGAATTTGTATGGAAACACAAAAAATCCCAAATAGCCAAAGTAATCTTGAGAAAGAAAAATGAAGCTGGAGGAATCAGGCTCCTGGACTTCAGCCTATATTACAAAGCTGCAGTAATCAAGACAGCATGGTACTGGCACAAAAACAAAAATATAGATCAATGGAACAGGATAGAAAGCCTAGATATAAACCCACACACATGTGGTCACCTTATATTTGATAAAGGAGGCAAGAATATTCAATGGGGAAAAGACAGACTCTTCAGTAAGTGGTGCTGGGAAAACTTGACAGCTACATGTAAAAAAATGAAATTAGAACACTCCCTAACACTATACACAAAAATAAACTCAAAATGGATTAAAGACCTAAAAATAAGAACAGACACTATCAAACTCTTAGAGGAAAACATAGGCAGAACACTGTATGACATAAATCACAGCAAGATCCTTTTTGATCCACCTCCTAGAGAAATGGAAATATAAACAAAAACAAATGGGACCTAATGAAACTTAAAAGCTTTTGCACAGCAAACGAAACTATAAAGAAGACAAAAAGATAACCCTCAGAATGGGAGAAAATATTTGCAAGCAAAGCAACTGACAAAGGATTAATCTCCAAAATATACAAGCAGCTCATGCAGCTCAATATTAAAAAAAACAAACAACCCGAGCCAAAAATGGGCAGAAGACCTAAATAGTTATTTCTCCAAGGAAGATATACAGATTGCCAACAAACACATGAAAGGGTGCTCAACATCACTAATCATTAGAGAAATGCAAATCAAAGCTACAATGATATATGACCTCACAACAGTCAGAATGGCCATAGTTAAAGTATGTACAAACAATAAACGCTGAAGAGGGTGTTGAGAAAAGCAAACCCTCTTGCATTGTTAGTGGGAATATAAATTGATACAGCCACTATTGAGAACAATATGGAAGTTCCTTAAAAAAATAAAAATAGAACTACAATATGACCCAGCAATCCCACTTTTGGTCATATACCCTGAGAAACCATAGTTCACAAAGAGTCATGTACCACAATGTTCATTGCTGCACTATTTACAATAGCTAGGACATGGAAGCAACCTAAGTGTCCATTGATAGAGGAATGGATAAAGAAGATGTGGCACATATATACAATGGAATATTACTCAGCCATATAAAGAAAGGAAATTGAGTTATTTGCAGTGAGGTTGGTGGACCTAGAGACTGTCATACAGAGTTAAGTAAGTCAGAAAGAGAAAAACAAATACCGTATGCTAACACATATATATGGAATCTAAAAAAAAAAAGGTCTGAAGAACCTAGGTTCAGACAGGAATAAAGACACAGATGTAAAGAATGGACTTGAGGACATGGGGAGGGGGAAATGTAAGCTGGGATGAAGAGAGAGAGTGGCTTGGACATATGTACACTACCAAATGTAAAATAGATAGCTAGTGGGAAGCAGCCACATGGCACAGGGAGATCCGGTCAGTGCTTTCTGTCCACCAAGAGGGGTGGGATATGGAGGGTGGGAGGGAGACACAAGAGAGAGGCGAAATGGGGATATATGTATATGTATAGCTGATTCACTTTGTTATACAGCAGAAACTAACACACTATTGTAAAGCAATTATACTCCAATAAATATGTTAAAAAAATATACAGCTCACTCCATCCTAGGCCTACTAATCAGGATTTTCAGGGAAGGACCTTGGAATCTATATATTTCCTTTGCCCCAGCAATTCTGATGATAGGCAAATTTGGAAAGGATTTCACTTCACTACACTATGTCACTGTGGCTAAATATTCTAGTTGGTTCTTTCCCTCCATAGTAATTGGTCAAATTTTGTGATTTGTATTTTTCTTGTCTATTTGTTTATTGTGTATACATCTTCTGGATTGTAAATTCAAGCTCTACAAGGGTGTATATCAGGCCTGCCTTTTCACTATTCTATCCCCAGCACTAGAACAGTGCTTGGTATGTACTTGATGTTCAGTAATATTTGTGGAATGAAAGAATGAAATTTTTATACTATTTTAAATGTTATACTCCATTTACAGTTATTACAAAACACTGGCTATATTCCCTGTGTTATACAGTACGTCCTTGTAGCCTGTCTTTCACCCAACTGTTTGTACCTCCCACTGCCCCATCTCTATATTGCCCTTCCCCTCCCCACTGGTAATCATTAGTTTGTTCTTTGTATCTGTGAGTCTGCTTCTTTTTTGTTATATTCACTAATTTGCTGTAGTTTTTAGATTCCATATATAAGTGATATCATACATATTTGTCTTTCTCAGTCTGACTTATTTCACTTAGCATAATGTCCTCCAAGTCCATCCATGTTGCTACAAATGGCAAATTTTTTTGTTCTTTCATGGCTGAGTAGTATTGCAGTGTGTGTGTGTGTGTGTGTGTGTGTGTGTGTGTGTGTGTGTGTGTGTGTGTTCCACATCTTCTTTAACCATTCATCTGTTGATGGACACTTAGGTTGCTTCCTTATCTTGGCAATTGTAAATAATGCTGCTAAGAACATTGAAGTGCATGTATTTTTTGAATTAGTGGGTTTTTTTTTTTTTTGGATATGTACAGGAGTGGAATTGCTGGGTCATATGGTAGTTCTATTTTTAGTTTTTGGAGAAATATCTATACTGTTTTTCATAGTGGCTGCATCAATTTACATTCCTACCAACACTGTAAGAGGGTTTCCTTCAAACAAATGAATGTTTAACAGAAAGGTGTGCCCTCTATTTATAGCACACAGAATAAAAATATATAATAATATACATTTAAACTAATGGCAGTTTGGAATATTATTTTTTAATTATTTTAATAGAAATGTACTTAGAAACTTATAGGGCCTGAGAGTCATCATTTTAAATAGCCAATATATTTGAGCTGTCAATACATTGGAGTTATGGTTATAGAAGATACTTATTCTACAAATGGTTATAGAAGATACTTATTTTATAAATTTATGAGCAACTCTGGAGGGATAAAGTTTATCCAGGAGACTAAAGATTTGGAAACCAATTATCTCAATTTCCAGTTTCCTCAGTTAAGGAATCTGAGTCCCAGAGTGATAAAAAAAACTTGACCATGGGTCATATAAAATGGTTGAAAAACTGTATTATACAAAATTTTGAAACAAAGAAATAAATACTTGAATTCCCTGGTGGCTTAGTGATTAGAATTTGGCGCTTTCACTGCCGTGGCCTGGGTTCAGTCCCTGGTCGGGGAACTGAGATTCTGCAAACCACATGGCACAGCCAGAAATAGGAATAAATACTCTTTACATAATTGATAGCTGGAATGTAGAAGAGGCTATTTGGAGTAAGGTGGATCCAGAGTGAAAAACTGGAACCAAGGCCTAGAATTAATAAGACAATAGATACTGATTCAGTTTTAGGGAGAACATTTTTGGAAAAAAAAACTATCCAAAAACTGGACTGAGGAACCTTATAAAGTAGTATGTTCCATGTTCCTATTATTTTCATGCAAAGACTGAATAGCCATCCACCTATAATGCTGAAGAAGAAACTTTTACCTTAAATGGAAGGTTAGGCTAGTTGGCTTCCAAGATCTCTTCCATCGTCTATGATTCTTTGAAAATGTAATAAACCCATTAAGATTATGTTTGTATACTGAATTATTTTCCTGGTGCCTTCCAGTTTTGAGAAATAGCCAGAGAGGAACTATGTCAGCCCTAGTATGTAATAAATTTCCATATAGTCCCAATGTTCACATATTATTATACCTTTATCATTATACAGTATATAATCATTCATTTCTCCCAAGAAGGGTGAAAAAAAGAAGTTGAAAATAAATGGACATTGGCTTCTGTTTTCTGTCTTCTTCTCTCTTCCCAAGCCTTTATGACCCAAAGGAAGCCAAAAGCATCCTAAGAAAACTGGTATCGTTCTTCTTCTGCCCACACCATCATTTTCCCAAGCATCTGTGTCTAAGATTATTGTGAAAAAGAAGCATCAGTATTTGATAAGCGTCGTATTCAAAGACAGGAAATAGAGAAAGTACATGACAATTTAATGGAACTTTAGTAAGAAGTTGAAATTCTTTACTTTTTCTGAAGTCTAGTAGCTTATTCTCAATGAGACCATATACTGGGAAATTGAAATGGAACTATACTCTTTAAAATAGTGTTTCACCTATGGGAGAATTTAGCAAAACTAGAAAAATTAATATCCATAAATATTTTCCTTTTCTACCAGGTAATATTCACTTGGGAGCCTACAAAGCAATCCATATGTTTCAGGTTTCACATTTAGCATTGAATGCTAAATACATCAAAGGTACTACATATCCTGAATTTGAAGAGAAAATGCCCCCCCAAAAAAAATTATAAAGAAGAATTAATCTTCTTGGACTAACTGAATAGTTCTTCTGTTTTGCCCTGCATTTTTTTTTGCAAAATCTTACCACGTAAAAGTTAACTTTATTCATGTTTTTTATTTACATTAGAGAATATCTAAGGTGGCTTTGTATTGAAGTGGACCTTGTTGTATAGAAGCAATTCTACTTGGTATACAAAGAAATGGTACCATAATCAAATTTAGATCTGAAATTATGAAATGCTATTGAATGACTTTCTACACTAAAAGAGAATATACAGGTTTTAAGAATTCTTCTTCCACTTTGTAGATTGGCGTGACAATTCTACTTTGTAGAGTCATATGGCAAAATTATAAAGGTTACAAACTCTAATCATATAAAATGAGCTTTTTGAAAATTACATGAGAAACTTGAGAATAAAATTGGTTTTAGACTGCAGCTTCCAAAAAATGTTGGAGTAGACATAATTTTCCCTATCCTTCCCAGTAAGTACAACTAAAATCCCTAGACATTATATATAAAACAAATATAAGAAGACTGTGAAGGGTGGAAAGACCTCACATCTGCTAGGGACCACAGGACCTAAAGAATAACATAAAAATATATACATTCATTTATTTATTATTAACCATTTTTTAATTGAAGTATAGTTAGTTTACAATGATGTGTTAGTTTCAGGTGTACAGCAAAGTGATTCAGTTACATGTATATACATATATATGTATATATATATATATATTCTTCTTCAGATTTTTTTCCATTATAGGTTATTACAAGATATTGAATATAGTACCCTGTGCTATACAGTAGATCCTTGTTGGTTATCTATTTTATATATAATAGTGTATATATATTAATCCCAAACTCCTAATTTGTCTCTTCCCCCACCCCGCTATCCCCTTTGGTAATAAGTTTATTTTCTATGTCTGTGAGTCTTATTTCTGTTTTGTAAATAAGTTCATTTGTATCATTATTTTAGATTCCACATATAAGTGATATCATATGATATTTGTCTTTCTCTGTCTGACTTCACTTAATACAATGATCTCTAGGCCCATCTGTGTTGCTGGAAATAGTATTATTTCATTCTTTTTATGGCTGAGTAATATTCCATTGTATATATATACCACATGTTTATCCATTCATCTGTCAATGGACATTTAGGTTGCCCTATAACTATTAAGGAAATTGAATTCAAAAAAGTCTCCCCAAAAAAGAATCTACAAGTACCCATAACCTACAGCTAACATCATACTTTAACGGTGAAAAATAGAATGCTTTTCCTCTGAGACCAAAAACAAGATGTCCACTCTAAACACCTTTATTCAATATAGTAGTAGAAGTTCTAACCAGCACAATAAATCAAGAAAAGGAAATAAAAGATACACTTGATTAGCTGTGTAGAAAATCATAAAGAATCTACAAAACACTCTTACAACTAATAAATGAATTCACCAAAGTCTCTGGATACAAGATCATCATATAAAAATCAATTGCATGTCTATATAGTAAAAATAAATGCAATGAAATTGAAATTTAAGATATGAATAAATTATTTGCAATCCCTCAAAAAATCAAATACTTACATGTAACTCTAACAAAACATGTACAGGATTTGTATGCTGAAAACTACAAAACACTGATGAAAGAAATAAAAGAAATTCTAAATAAATGGAGAGACATTCTGTGTTCATGTACTGGAAGACTCGACATAGTAAAAATGTAAATTCCCCCCAAATTGATATTCAGGTTTAACATAATTCCTATAAAATTCCAGCAAGATTGTTTGTTGATGTAGACAAGATAATTCTAAAATTCACATGGAAAGGAAATATGCTAGTATAGCTAAAACAGTTCTTGACAAAAACAATAAAGTGGAAGAAATCCATCTACCCAATTTTGAGACTTATTATATAACTACAGTAACCAAGACTGTGGTATTGGCAGGGTGATAAGACGTATAGATCATTGGAACAGAATGGAGAGCCCAGAAATAGTCCTGCACAACCATGGCCAACTTAGTTGATTTTTGACAAAGGTGCAAAAGCAATTCAATGGAGGAAGTCTTTTCAAGAAATGGTGCTGGAACAATTGGATATCTATAGGAAAACATAAATTAACCTTGATGTAAATCTCACACCTTATACAAAGTGAATTCATAATGGATCAGAGATTTAAGTGTAAAAAATAAAACTATAAAAATTTTAGATAACATAGGAGAAAATCTTTGTGGCCTAGGGCTTGGTGAAGAATTCTTAGGAATAGGACTAAAAGCATAATCCATAAAAGAAAAAAGCAGTAACTTGGACTTCATCAAAATTAAAAAAAAAACTTTTGTGCTGTAAAAGACAAGGATGATGAAAATACAAGCTACAGATGAGGAGAAAATATTTGCAAACCACATATCTGACAAAGAACTCATATCTGCTACAGAATGGGAGAAATTTTGCAAAACCACTTATCTGACAAAAATTCATATCTAGAATATATAAGGTACTTTCAAAACTTAATATTAAAGAAAAGACAAAAATTACAAAATGTACAAGAGACATGAAGAGACATTTCACTGATATATGGATGGCAAAAAGCACATGAAAAGATTTTCAACATCACTAGCCATTAGGGAAATTAAATTAAGAACTTGATGATCTATTGCTACATGCACCAATGAGAACAGCTAAAAGAAAAAGAATTACTTATAATACGAAGTCCTGGCAAGAATGCCAAGAAACTGGATCTCTCATACATTGCTGGTAGAAATATAAAATGGCACAACTTTTATGGAAACAATTTGGCAGTTTCTTTTAAAATTAAACATATAATTACCATTTGACCCAGCAGTTGCATTCTTGGGCATTTATCTCAGAGAAATGAAAACTTACATCAGCACAAAAACCTGTACATGATTGTTCATAGAAGATTTTTAGCTGTATATAATAGCCAAAAATTAGAAACAACCCAAGTGTCCTCCAAGTGAAGGGTTAAAAAAACATTGCAAAGAAACAGAAACAAAATGGTACATAAGTATCATGGAAGAATACTTAGCAATAAAAATGAATGGACTATTGATATATGTGACTTTAATAAATTTCCAGGAAATTAAGCTGAATGAGAAAAGCCAATTTTTTGAAATTTTTGAAGTCACATGTATGACTCCATTTATATAACTTTCTCAAAATGACACCATTATAGAGGTGGAAAACAGATTGGTGGATGCCAGGAGTTGAGGATGGTGGGAGGGAGGAGAAGAATGGTGTGATAAAGGAACATAGAATTGTACACATATATTGTACAATATCAATTTCCTTTTTCTGTTATGGTGCTATAATTATGTAAAATGTAAACTGGAGGAAACTGAATGAAGACCAATTTTTGCAACTTCCTGTAACTCGAAATTTATTTTACTATAAAAAGTTTTAAAAATTGATTCTAAATCTAATAAAATGCAATTTTAGAATACTTAAAATACGCAGGTAGTCATTATGGAGCCAAACAAAGTTACTAGAAGGCACATTTTCACGTACAAAGAGCAAGACTGGAAATGGGATATGAACTATAGCTAGAGCTGCATGTCTGGTCCCTTTCAGAAAAGAAACAATTCATGTTTCTTTTGAAATATTTGGTGGATAATTTTCACCAGAAATAAAAACAAAAACAAAAAAGTGTTCTGCGACAGGTTGCATGTTGCTTGAAAGTCTGAGTATTTAGATAAATATTTATTCTAATAAGGTATTTTAAAATAAAAGCAGCTACTTTTATTTTAGCTTATTGAGTAATAATAAAACTGCATTATTCTAGGTATCTACTTATTCTTTTTAATCATATTTTATGCTGTATCCATTCATTATTTTAATGGCTAGAACTGCTAAGGTTTCTATTTTTACAAAACTTTCTCTTCTATTTCTCTTATAAAGACTTGGATTGGGAATCGAAGAAGAAAATATCGTTTAATGGGGATTGAAGTTCCACCTCCAAGAGGAGGCCCTGCTGATTTTTCTGAGCAGCCCGAATCTGGTTCTTTATCTGCACTCACACCAGGAGAGGAAGCTGGTCCTGAAGTAGGAGAGGATAATGACAGAAATGATGAAGTATCCATCTGTTTGTCTGAAGGAAGCTCGCAAGGTATTTTATATGCTCCATCTCCTAATGATATCTTCCGTGAATTTGATGGTTTTTTACTTGCTTTTCAGCTTACTGCACTTCAAATCTAAAGTCCTCAAAACATTTGGTTAAATATTTGAAAAGAATAGACATATATTTATTCTATTTTAAAATGATAGTTGTATATATTTAAAGTGTGCAACATATTTAGATATACATGTACATAGTGAAATGATTACTACAGTCAAGCTAATTAACATATCCATCTCCTCACATAGTTACCTTTGTGTGTGTGTGTGGTGAGAGCACCTGAAATCTACTTCCAAAGCAAATTTCCAGCATTCAATATAGTACAGTAGACCCTTAAACAACATGGCTTTGAACTGCACTGGTCTACTTTCAATAAATACATTGGAAAAACTTTTGGAGATTTGCAACAATTTGGAAAAACTTGCAGACAAACCATGTAGCCTAGAAATATCGAAAAAGTTAAGAAAAAGGTATGTCATGAATGCATAAAATATATGTAATATACATATAACATACAAAATATGTGTTAATCAACTGTTTATGTTATTGGTAAGGCTTCTGGTCAACAGTAGACTATTAATAGTTAAGTTTTGGAGGAGTCAAAATTTATACTTGGATTTTTAACTGTGCAGGGTGGTTGGTGCCTGTAACCCCCATGTTGTTCAAGGGTCAACTGTATTGTTAACTTTAGTCATCATGCTCTACATTAGTTATTTAGACTTATTCATCCTATGTAATTGCAATTTTGTACCCTTTGGCCAATATTTCCCCATTTTCCCCACCTCCTCACCCTGGTACCTACCATTCTACTCTCTGCTTCTATGTATTTGACATTTTTTGATTCCACATGTGAGATCATGCAATGCTTTTCTTTCTGTGTTTGGCTTACTTCAGTTAGCATAATGTCCTCTAGGTTCATCCAAGCAGTTGCAAATGGCAGGATTTTTTTTAAAGACTAATATTCCATTGTATATGTATACCACGGTTTCGTTATCCATTCATCTGTTAATGGACACTTAGGTTGTTTCCATCCCATGACGAATGCTGCAATGAACATGGAAGCACAGATACGTCTTTGGGGTACTCATTTCATTTCCTTTGGATATATACAGAAGAGGAATCGCTGAATCATATGGTAGTTTCTTTCTTAATTTTTTGAGGAACCTTCATACTGTTTTTCATAATGGCTCTACCCCGTTTTTTCCATATCCTCACCAACAGTTGTATTTTACCTTTTTGATCTTTAATGCTTCCACCTAAGCAGTCTCCCACATTGTCATCACAAAAAGTGACACTCATCTACCACAATAATGATCTCCATGATTCAAAATATTGGTTATTACAACAATCCATAAATTATAGTATATGATCGTTTTAATTTTATTGGAATTCTAGTCAATTTGGGTCAGAGCAATTTAAATGCATTGTAATCAAAGAGAGTATGATGTAATGTGACAAATACCAGACTAGTAGTTGGACAATCTGGGTACGAGTCCTAGATCTTCCACTAGCTGATTATGTGACTTCAGGCAAAGTATTTAATTCATCAGGCTTTAGTTTTCTCATCTGCAAAATAAGGGAATTAGGCTGGATCATCTTTATAATACTTCTCAGTGCTTCCCTAAATGAGAATTCAAATAATAACATGTAATCATACCATTTGTCCATGAGAAGTATTTTTCATTTGACTTCAAGCATAGAAAGAGTCCTCTTCTGACACCTTTTTTATGAACACTTTTATTGAGGTTTAATTTACATAGAATAAAATTCATCCATTGCAAAAGTAGAGTTCAATGATTTTTAGTTAAGTTTATAGAGTTGTACAACCATCACCATCACTAAAATCAAATTTTAGAATAATCTCTTCAAATCACTAAAATCCAATTATAGAATATTTTCACCACTTCAAAAAATTTCCTTGAGCCCATTTTCAGCCAGTATCCACTCCCACCTCCAAACCTAGGCAACCACAGATCTGATTTCTGACTATATAACTTTGTCTTTTCTGGGCATTTCATATAAATGAATCATATAATATATAGTGGGGGTGTTACATCTGTAATAGAGAGAGAGAATTTTGCATTGGCCCATTTTGTTTGTTTTTATTTTATCGGTCAGGGTATTATTCACACTATATTTTCCAGTTTATTTTTGCCTTCTAAATTTGCTTATGGGGTTTTCAAATGTCAGAACTTTTGTTTGTAATTTTTATATTGTTAAATATACCAATTCTTTCCTTTATGGTTTGTGACTTTGGTGACAGGATTACAAAATCCTTCCTTGTACTACAATTATGTAAACATACCCCATATTTGCTTCATGTATCCTTATGGCTTCATTTTTACAACATGATATTTATCCCACCTAGAAATTGTTTTGCTTTAAGATACGTGAAGACAATACCTAATTTTGTTTTTTCCAAATGATTAACCAAGTGCCCCTACACTATTTGTTGAATAAGTCAGCATTTTTCCAGTGAGTTTGTGTAGCTTTTTTTAATCAAAGATAGATAGATAGATAGATAGATAGATAGATAGATGATAGAGAAATAGAGAGAGAGATAGACACAAATTCATGTATGTATACATACGCACATGGATTAAATTCTGGATTTCCTATTATGTTAGATTGATCTGATTGTTTATAATTGTGGTTTTATAAGATATCTGAAGATCTGGAAAGGCTCTCATTCTTAGCTCTTGTAGTACATTGATTCTTCTAGATGAACTTAGTTCATACCTTTACCCAATACCCCTCCCCAAATTCATTTAAGATTTTTGTTACTGCACTAAATGGATAGGATAATGTGGGAAGATGAATGCAGTTTTGCATGGGCTGAGTTTTAAATGAGGACAGGACATCCATGTGGAGCTGACCAGCATACCCTTGGATAATATGGGTCTGGAGCTCAGAAGAAGGGGTAAGATATGAGAAGAAATATTGGAGTCACCCATATCGAGGCCAAAAAAAAATGTCTAGCCATAGAAATAGATGATTTAGTTAGGTGAGAAATGGAAAACAAGAAAGGAAGATAGACAAGGACAGTGTGTTGAGAAATATCCAGATTTCTGGAGGAGAAAAAGGAGCCATTGAAAGAACATTCAGATATAGGAGAATCAGGATAGTATGTTATTACCAAAACCAAGGAAAGAAAACGATTTCAGAAGGAAGAGGCATCATTATCTCAATGGTCTCATAGAGGTTGCGTATAAGGCATCTAAAGTGGTTAAAGGTACATAAGTGGACGATAGAACAGTGGTATGAAGGAGTGGAGGGAGAGGGATATGGGGAGCTGTTTTTCAATGGATATAAAGTTACAGTTACAGAAGAGGAGTAAGTTCCAGAGAACTGCTGAACAACTCAGTGCCTGTAGTTAGTAATAAGTGATTGTATTCTTAAAAACTTAAGAGGGTAAATCATGTTAAGCATTTGTAACACAAAAAAAGGGACACAAGGAAACTTTTGGAGGTGATGGATACATTTATTACCTGGACTGTGGTGGTGGTAACAAAAGTATATACAAGTTCAAATTCACCAAATTGTATACATTAATTATGTGCAGCTTTTGTGTACAAATATTTTCAGTGATTCTAAATAGATCCTTAGAGAATGATGTCTGGCAGCTATTTGAGGGATAGTGGGGAGGTAGGGATTTGTGTGTTTCTATGCGTGGGTCAGAGAACTGTGAGGAAATATTCTGATAAAAGGAAATTATATAAGCCCTTAAGGGGAGTTTCATTCCCCAACTCCATCTTCCCCACCTAAAAGGGAATTTTAAAAAATAAAATAGTTAATGGGAAAAAAGTGAGTTAATTTTAAGGTTGCTAATGGACCACTGCTCCTACGCTAGCATCCTTTGTCATTTAATAGCTTGCTCTCTAGACAGCTGATATAGTAATCAAGATCTAATGAGAAAAATGAGAGATAATTTAATGCATGAATCAAAAAACACTTGATGGGAAGTGAGATTGCCTAGGATTCCTCTCGGTGGCTTATTTTTCACAGCTGCATGGTAACCTTTTCATTCTCATCAGAAATTGCAAAATAAAAGCATAAAAGAATTTTCAAATACTGAGAAGAGTCTTTTTCCGTATGGTTTCCTACTAGTGCTGTCCTGTTATCATCCTCATTTTACTGATGGAGAATACTAATCTGATTTAACTGTGTGATTCTTTTGTGACAATTAAGGGAATTGTATCATCCGGCCTAGATTAACATAATACCTTTAAAATATGCTGACCATATTCTCTTCCAATTATGAAACTGTAGTCGAATGTATGTTTACTTTGAGTTTCCATTAATTACATCTTAGAGATATGGAGGCAAGATAATCAGAGTAGCTTCCCATACTATTTCAGAAAACTAACAACTTGAAACTCAAGGTCCTTTATAATACAGCTGTTGATTCAATAGGGTTAGAGTCTTTTAAATGTCTAAGAAGAAAAAAAATGTCTTTAAATCAGGGCTCACATTTTACATGTCAAAAAACAATTAAAATCACTTAAAAATATTCTAGAAAAGAACTCTACGAGCAAAAACAAGGATTATTTTTTAAAATACAGTAAAAGGCAGGGTTAGCCAAAGTCACAAAAAAGTGCTGTTGATCTTTTAGCGGTTTCAAGTCCATTCTTTTGCTTCTGGGAGAGTAGGTACTTCCCTGATACAGAGCTTCTGACTTACCTCTAATTTCCTCCTACTTTCCACCTTCGCTTCTCCCATTTCCTTTGCCTTTCCATGTGTGGAGGTGAAGTGAAAGGATATGTGGTTGGCATTGAAAACGAAAAGACTACCTGGATTCACCCCCCACACTGAACTGCAAACTTTAGCAAATGTAATAGATGACTCAGCTCCTTAATTTCAAGTTTTGTGTCTACCAAAATATATTTATGGTTGAGCAACTTTAAAGATTTATACTATCCTGAGAAGTGAACTGTCTAAAGTATAGAAACAACATCTATAATGTTAAATTCGTTAAATTTTATAACAAAGCCTCTTTTCAGCTGTACCTATTATGTATGTGGATATGCACATGAAAGATAATTCTGCATACAGCTACTTAGTGTGAGCATGTGGCCACCACATAAAGTGCCCACTAGAGCTTTCACTGATTAGTATTCTACTTATTTATTTTCCATTTAAGAGAGCTGCTTTTGTTGAGTAATAACCAGACATATTGACAGTATTTAGCTTTCAAACTTTTACAGATGTGTAAGCTACCTATAAGCAAAAGAAAACATGCTTTATTCAGCTGTATAATTTCATACCTTTTTACTTTAGAAATCCTCAAAACAGTTTTTATATGCATCTTATAAAAGAATCATCAAATCATGGATGAATCTGTTGCTGGTAAAGCAGAACTGTTTACCAAGCTATGAGCAAGTGAGAACAGAAATGTAAGGCAAACCTCTAAGGAATGATACCAGTAAAGATCTGTTGATGAGCAATATAACTCCTATTTATAGGGCACCAGTACTAATACCAGCTCTGCATCTAAATCTGATGACAATTTTCCCTTCCTTCATTTCATTTAGTTGCTGATTACACAGGACTTGAAATACGGTGATTTGAAATGTCCTAATAATTAATAAAATTTCCTCTATCTAGGAACCACTTTTTTTAAATTTTTTATTTTATATAGGAGTATAGCCAATTAACAATGTTGTAATAGTTTCAGTTACACAGCAAAGCGACTCAGCCATACATATACATGTATCCATTCTCCCCCAGTCTCCCCTCCCATCCAGGCTGCCACATAACATTGAGCAGAGATCCCTGTGCTAAATAGTAGGTCCTTGTCGGTTATCCTTTTTAAATATAGCAGTGTGTACATGTCAATGCCAAACTCCCTAACTATCCCTTCCCTCCACCCTTCTCCCACTGGTAACCGTAATTTCATTCTCTAAGTCTGTGAGTCTGTTTCTGTTTTGTAAATACGTTCATTTTTATCGTTTCTTTTTAGTTTCCACATATAAACGATATCATATGATATTTCTCTTTCTCTGTCTGACTTACTTCATTCAGTATGGAAATCTCTAGATGCATCTATTTTGCTGCAAATGACATTATTTCATTCTCTTTTTATGGCTGAGTAATATTCCATTGTATATGTGTACCACATCTTCTTTATCCATTCCTCTGTCAATGGACATTAAGGCTGCTTCCATGTCTTGGCTATTGTAAACAGTGCTGCAATGAACATTGGGGTGCATGTATCCTTTTGGACCATGTTTTTCTCCTGATATATGCCCAGGAGTGTGATTGCAGGGTCATATGGTAGCTCTATTTTTAGTTTTTTAAGGAACCTCCATACTGTTCTCCATAGTGGCTGTACCAATTTACATTCCCACCCACAGTGTAGGAGGGTTAGGAACCATTCTTTTATAGAAAAAAAATCAGTTGAATTTTTAGTGGACTTTGCATTAAAACTCTGGTAAAACTTCCCTGAATATCTTTAATTCTCAATGCACTCATATGTGAGTTCCTGGATGAGCAATGTTTTCCTCCTAGTCATTTCCCATGTTCATACACTGCACCCTTATATGTCTTTCCATGGGAAGGAATGGACTCAAAAAATCTTAGGAGAACTGATAACTATTTCTGTTCTGCTTTCTATGGTGAAATAAATTGTTCATTACCAAGAGGCTGAGAACTTCCACTAGTATTTATCCAAACAATCTATGACATGGCTGTGCAGAAAGAAAAGAGAGAAACATTAGCCCTATTTTTCTAAGGGATAGAGGTAGGGGAAATCTTAAGACAGAGGATTATCTTGTAGACACACTATACTGTGAATTAGCCACTTCTCCTAGCTCAGCACAGAGAACTTTTTAGTACACTGATTTTTCTGAGTTAACTTTTCTTTTATTTTTTCTTTTCTCATTTTTAAACTATCAGGGTTTTTAAAAAAATTTCATTGCTGTTTTATTAGTATGACAGCCAGTGATTGACTACTCATTCATACTTACAGTATGCAAACTTCTTTTTCCAGTTTTGTTGAGATATAATTGACCTACAGCACAGTATAAGATTAAGGTGTACAACATAATAATTCGAATTACATATATCATCAAATGATTACCACAAAAGTTTTAGTAAAAATCCCCCACCTCATATAGAAACAACATTAAAGAAATAGAAAATTTTTTTCCTTGTGATGAGAGCTCTTAGGATTTACTCTCTTAGCAATTTCCATTTATAACACACAGCAGTGTTAGTTATCTTTGTCATGTTGTGCATTACATTCCTAGTATTTATTTATCTTATAACTGGAAGTTTGTACCTTTTGACCACCTTCATCCAATCTCCCATCCACCCACCCCCTGCCTCTGGTAGCCACAAATCTGATCTCTTTTTGTATGAGTTTGTTTCTGAAGTATAATTGACCTATGATGCTTTGTTAATTCCTGATATAAAAAATAGTGATTCAATATTTCTATACATTTCAAAACGTTCACCATGACAAGTATAGTTGTCATCTGTCACTACAAAGATATTACATAATTATTGACTATAATTCCCCACACTGTACATTTCATACCTGTAACTAATTTATTTTGTAATTGAAAGTTTCTTCCAATTAATCTTCCTCAACTATTTCTGTCCTGCCCACACCCCACCCCATCTGACAACCACCTGTTTGTTCCCTGTATCTATGACTCTATTTCTTTTTGATTAGTTTGTTCCTCTGTTTTGTTTTTTAGATTCCACATATAAGTGAAATCACACAGTATTTGTCATTCACTGTTCGACTTATTTCATTTAGCATAATACCCTCTAGGCCCATCCATGCTTTTGCAAATGGCAAGATTTCATTCTTTTTATAGCTGAGTAATATTCCACTGTGTGTATATGTGTGTGTGTGTGTGTGTGTGTGTCTGTGTGTATACCAGATTTTTCCTTATCCATTCATCTAGCAATGGGCACTTAAATTGCTTCCATTTCTTGGCTATTGTAAGCAATGCTGCAATGAACATAGGGGTGCATATATCTTTTTGAATTAGTGTTCTCATTTTCTTTGGTGAATACCCAGAAGTGGAATTGCTAGATCATATGGTAGTTTTATTTTTAATTTTTGAGAAGTCTCCATGCTGTTTTCCATAGTATCTGCCAGCACCAATGTACATTCCCACTAACAGTACACGAGGGTTCCCTTTTCTCCCCATCCTCGCCAACAGTTGTTATTTCTTGCCTTTTTGATAATAGGCATTCTGACAGATGTGAAGTGATATCTCAAAATGGTTTTGATTTGCATTTCCCTGATGATTAGTGATGTTGAGAATCTTTTCCTGTTGGTCATCTGTATGTCTTCTTCGAAAAAAAAAATGTCTATTCAGGTCCTCTACTTATTTTTTACTTGGGTTGTTTGTATTTTTGATATTGAGTTGTATGATATCTTTGTATATTTTGGATCTTAACCCCTTATCAGATACATCCTTTGAAAATATTTTCTCCCATTCAGTAAGCGGCCTTTTTGTTTTGTTGACAGTTTCCTTTACTCTGCAAAAGCTTTTTAGTTTGATGTAGTTTTATTTGTTTATTTTTGCTTTTGTTTTCCTTGACTGAGGATATATATCCAAAAAATACTGCTAAGACTGATGTCAAGGAACTTATTACCTATGTTTTCTTCTAGAAGTTTTATAATATCAGGTCTTACAGTTAAACCTTTAATCTGTTTTGAGTTTTTGTATATGGTGTGAGAAAGTAGTCTATTTTGATTCTTTTCTATGTAGATGACTAGTTTTTTAAACACTATTTATTGAAGAAGCTGTACTTTCCCTATTGTATATTCTTGCCTCCCTGGTCATAGATTAATTGCCCTTATAAGTGTGGGTTCATTTCTGGGCTCTCTGATTCTGTTGATCTATGTATCTGTTTTTGTACTAGAATCTTACTGTTCATTACTGTAGCTTTATGGTATAGTATGAAATCAGGGAGCGTGCTACCTCTTGTTTTGTTCTTCTTTCTTAAGATTATTTCAGCTATTTGGGGTCTTTTGTGCTTCCATACAAATTTTAGAATTATTTTTTCTAGTTCTCTGAAAAATGCCATTGGTATTTTGGTAGGGAACGCATTGAATCTGTAGATTGCTTTGTGTAGTATGGTTCTTTTAACAATATTAATTCTTCCAACCCATGAACGCAGAATTTCTTTCCATCTGTTTTGTCATCTTCAATTTATTTCCTCAGTATCTTATAATTTTCAGAGTACAGATCTTTTACCTCCTTAGTCAGATGTATTCCTTAGTAATTTATTCTTTTTGATGCGATTGTGAATGGGATTGTTTTCATAAATTCTCTTTCTGGTAGTTCACTGTTAGTGTATAGAAACACAACAGATTTCTGCATATTAATTTGTTATCCTGCAACTTTACCAAATTCATTGACGAGTTCTAGTACTTTTTAGGGGTATATTTAGTATTTTCTATGTATAGTGTCATATCATCTGTAAACAGTAAGAGTCTTCCTTATTCCTTTCCAATTTAGATGTCTTTTATTTATTTTTCTTATCTGATTGCTATGTCTAGGACTTCCAATACTATGTTGAATAAAAGTGGTGACAGTGCCACTCACTGATGGGCAGAGTTGTGTCCCACAGTCTCTGGCTATAGGGCCCTGGGAGTCCTGGGGTTAGCACAGGTGCACTGGTGACCTGGGCCAGGTCCTGGGCACTCTGGTGGATGTAGTCAGGTCCTGGAGCAGCTGGGAGCTTAGGAGATCCTAAGGCAGTCAGCCTGCTCATGGGTGAGGCTGTGTCCCTTCCTGGCTAGCTGTTTGGTCTGCGGCATCCCAGAACTGGTGCCCACTGGTTGGTGGGCAGGGTGGGTCCTGGCACTAATAAGCTAGAGGGGGGATTCCAAAGTAGTGCTTACCAGCAACAATGTCCTTATGGTGGAATGAACTCCCCCAAATGGCTACTGCCAGCGTCTGTGTCTCCAAGATGAGTTTTAATCACCCCCTGCTTCTCCAGGAGGCTCTCTAAGATCAGCAAGTACATCTGAGCCAGGCTCCTTTCAAATTATTGCTTCTGCCCTGGATCTTGGAGGGTGTGAGATTTTGTGTGTGCCCTTTAAGAGTGGAGTCTTTTTCCCACAGCCCTCTGGCTCTCCTGAAAGTAAGCCCTGCCTTCAAAGCCAAACTTTCCGGGTAGCTCATCTTCCCAGTGCAGGACCCCTGGGCTGAGGAGCCTGACGTGGGGTTTCAATCCCTTGCTCCTTGGGGAGAACCTCTGCAATTATAATTATCCTCCTGTTTGTGGGTCACCTTCCCCAGGTGTATGGTTCTTCACTATACTGTGTCTTTGCCCCTCCTACTCCTCTTCTTGTGGCTCCATCATTATATGTCTAGCAGTAAAGATTCTTTCCTGCTAGTCTTCATGCTGCTCTCATGGGTAGTTGCTCTGAAATAGTTGCAATTTTGGTGTGCCCATGGGAGGAGGTGAGCTCAGGGTCTTCCTACTCTGCCATCTTGGCCACTCCCCCTACAGTATCAGAATACTAAATTTTGATCATAAAAAGAATACATGTTCATTATATAAAATATTGGAACATACAATGAAAAAGTTAGAAATATTCCTACCCCTCAGTGATATCCTCTCTTGAAATGGGGTTGAGAGAATATTTATGCCAGTGTTTTCTCTGCATATATACAGGATTATTTGTGTGTGTGTACACGCATATACACATCCCTTTTTACAAAATTGAAAATGTACTATATTTATAGCTTTATATCATGTATTTGAACATTATTTGTATCACTTTTTTCTTATTAAAATGGGCAATACATGTTTATTGTAGAAAATATTTAAATATAAATAAGCAAATGAAAGAAAATAAGAATTATTAAAGCAAGTAAATTAGACAAAATGAAGAGTAATAAAAGTTGCCTGTAATTTCAATCAGAAATAATAATGGCAATGTTTTGGTGTAAATAACATCAGTATTTCTTTTCTCCATGAAAATGTGTACTTGTTTTCTTTTATAAAATTAAGATCACAGTGTACCTATAGAGTAGATTTTGTCACCTTCAGTTTTTCTCTTTCCAATAGATCATGAATATTCTCTTTATTATCAACTATTATTCTACTTTATTTTTAGTGGCTTTCTAGTATTTATTGTAAGGATAAGCCCTACATGATTTATCCAAGCCTTCATTGTTAAGCATATAGGTTACTTCATTTTTTAAATTATAAGCAGCACAGTGATGACCATTCTTAAATTCAAATCCATCCACATTTATTTCATTAGAATACATTGTTAGAAGTAGAATTGCCATTTGTGTCTTTTTACAATAGAGAAATTATTTAAGTGATTTTGAAAAAAGCATTCTCAATAAAGTTTTAAGGAATGAAAAATGAAATCATGGCCTTCTTTGTTTCTGTAGAGGAGTCCAGTGAAGTTGTTCTAAATGAGGCAAGGGCTCATAAGGAGGAGAACCACCATACAGTATCCTCAGATAATGTGGTATGTACGTTTTGAAATTCTTTCCTCATTGTATGATGGATTCCAAGGATTTGTTTCCAGTTGGTGACAATATCAGCATTGTCAGAATAAAGTCTTGCTCCACTTCACAAACCAAAACGGATCTGTTACCAATGCAATGATATGTCTTATAGGGTTTAATAAATGAAATTTAAAGCAATGTCATTTATACCGTTTTTTTTAATTTAGGAGCTTTGCAAATATAAAAACCTAATGCTTACTACACATGTGACATTTTATACATAACAAGTTATTTTGCTTCAACACATTTAGCAAAGAGCAGATTTTTTCTCATTTGACAGATGGCAGAGTTAAAAAAGTTTAGCCTGAGAACATGGAGGAAGGCTTACTTAGTTCTGGGACTTGTATCCAAGGATTCCTGATTCTTGTGTTCTTTGTTCAGACCATACCTATCTATACTGTTTTTGGAAACTTTTCTTCTTTTTAGTTAAATTGGACTCTGCTGGTCATCTTAAAAATTGCAGCAATGGAAGAAAGGCAGTATTAAGAAACTGAATAGCAAGCAGATACAGCCTACATGTGGATTAAACTGAGTTTTGTGAAAATGTAAACATTGATATGTAGAGATCTTCTCTAAGCAGCTGTATCAGCAGCATCTGTTTATATTCTGACTCCAACAAATAATACAGAAATCAAGATGGTATTAACCTAAAGTCAGACATAAAGGCAAATGTCATTGTGCTTTTGCTTTTGCTTTTGAATCAGTGTTTTGTGCTTGTGCTTGATTGTAAACTTTACAAATGGTCCCTATAATGGATTTTTCTGTTACAAAATGGCTGTAACTTCAAGATTTACCCTGGCTTCCATTACAAACATTATTTATCTGACACTATAATTCTGTCACATCTCCTTAATAAAAGTTGAGCACATAAAATACAGTTTTGTTCTTTTTTTGTTAGATATCAACAATATATAACAGTATTTTCCACATACAGAGTGTAATTTAGGATTGCATTTTACTGATTTCAGTCCTGATTTAAGTTTATATTTGGCCCTTCTAAGAGTAAATTCAATGGACATATAGGAAAACATACTTTTATTCTGAGGCAAAGTTGTGTTTTCATTAGATAGCTAGTAATAATTGTTTTCCACAATTATTAATTGTGCTAATATTCTTAATTTCACCAAGTAATAATCTCCTTTGCTCCAGATTTGAGTAATACTATTACAAATTATATACAATTATTTACAAATTGGAACTCTTTTCCCCTAAAGACATGTTCACTTTTAGTCTGAATTTCTCAGCATTGGATCTCCCCTGTGGCAGACATTTGAAGATAATGAATGAAGTCGTGGCATGGGATGATCCACAGTCACTTAGGCACCTAATTTTTCAAGAGCAATTGATTTTCAGAGACAAAACTCCAAACTTTCAAAAGTTGATCTCCTCTGCCTATAACTTTTGAGTGTCCCCAATTATTCATGGATGACAAATCACAAAGACATATAAGACCTATTTATATGCGCAAATCTATACAGTGGTCCTTGGGGCCTTCCTCCCTGGATTACTTAGCTCTTTTTTCCAAGAACCAATCCAAATAGAAAAATCTAAAAAAACAACATCAAAAAAGATATCAAATCTGCATTCTGGTGAGAGCTTACACGATTAAGCCCCAAGTTTATAGTGATTATAATAGAAAACAAAACATTAGATTCATCTCCAGGCAGCAGTAGAAAGCAACTTCATTGCAGCTGTCCTCCTGACTCAGAAACCAGCAGGTCACAAACGCTGTTATGGTATCATATCCTCATAGGCAATATATCAAATATGATCATTCCCAGTTCATTTGTGATTTTTAATCACCATATCTATTGCTGGGTAGGAAACTTGATTTCAAATTCTGCCTACGACATGTTGCTATTAATGTGATTGTTCTTAAAAGACTGCCTAGTGACTAACTCTAGCTTAGCTTTTCTCTTTTTTAAATTTTCTTTTGGGTTGGCAGGACTTAAATGTTTAAAAGTGTTTTTTCTTAACTGTGTTTTTCATATGCAAAAGAAAAATTAAAGCCAATTTTGTTTTTTCGTTTTACTTTTTCTTTTTTTAAAAAAAGTTCTATGATTAGAGAACTTGCCTTTCCTCCATGGTTGGAGCTTATTGGTCATTTTTTTTTCCATCAGTGCTAAGCTGTTTTGTTCATTCTTTTGACAAATATTTAATTAGTACCTACTGTGTGCAAGATACTGTACAAATTATGCTGTACCTTAATTCTAAAGCTAAGGGCAGTTTAGTGTGTCTCTTGTTCTTGCTCTCTTCTCTTTCTCACTGTCTAGTGAAGGAAACAAATCATCCTGCTCTTTTTGCCATTACACTATAAATGTCTGTTTTTAATTGTATAACTAATGGAGTGCCGTAAGTAAGTGAATTTCTTTTTAAAGCTGTATTTGACTTTGCAATACATGTCATATGTTGATATTTTACATTACAATTTGCAAAGAGATATATGGAAACTTAAAAAAGAAAGCCCTTCCAACCAATTAAATTTGGTTATTGTTGAATAGACTACCCTTATAGGAAGCAAGCTCCCTTCCTGGAGGGCACTATTTAAGCAGAGTTCGAATGCCTATTATTTCAGGGATATTGTGAAAGTGTTTTTTTTCTGTTTTAAATAGTATTACAATAATTTTCTGTTACTAAGGGAGGTGGCTCAGACACATACTGGGTGTAAAGCTGAGGAACCAGTCAGTTAGAGTTATTCTGGATAACCTAGACTAGATAACCTCATCACTAAAACTGAATATTGAATGTATATATGCTCTATACATTACTGAGTATAGTGATGATCAGATATATATTTAGGAAAACTTCTTTACTTGTGTTACAGAAAATAGAAATTATTGATGATGAAGAAAGTGACATGATAAGTAATTCTGAAGTAGAACAAGTGAATTCTCTCTTGGATTATAAGGTAAAAGTATTTTCAGATTCTGAATTTTTTAAAAGAAGGTATTAAAGGAGGCAGACTTTTACAGTACCTCCATACCGGTTTATTTCACTTCTATTTGATAAATTAGGTATACTGGGACTCTGCATTGACTCTCTCAGGCACTTGGATATCAGTCAGAGTGCTGGACATTTTAATTAATGCTGGCTGGTTTAGTGGTTATGGTTTTAAGCACAGTTTGCTGAACAGGAGTAATTATTGATGGTGTATGGCAAGATAAGGCATAGTGGTGGTTAATGTGAAATGTATGACAATGGCTTTTTAAAGTCCATGTTCATTTTTAAATGATGGTAAAGGGGGTATTTTCTCCAGTGTCCCTTGCTAATTTTATCTTGAATTTCAATTTCTGAAGACATTTTTTGAATATAAGAATATACCTGTTTTAGAAGTTTAAAAACAATTCCCAAAGCAAATACTGAATGAATATTAAAAGAAATTACCTTTTCTTAATGTCATTTGTTACTGAACTGAAAGACTTACTTTGACAGTGTGCCATACATAATTTTGTTTTTATTAAATTTTGACATAAACTATCAGTCTAATATGTCAATATGTTTTCTGCATAGAGGTGTAATTGTTTTCCCTTTGTTAATCAATATCCTGTCTTACTAGGTAATTTGGGGCCTTCTGAAATTTGGCAACAGATTCATCCATTTCATGTACAAAAGCTATTTTCTTAAATATCATACATCTTCAAAGCAGAGACTAGTAATCTTAAGATATTAACAATAAATAACATTTAATCAGAAAAGACAACAGCTGTCATTTTCTCAAAAATATTTTCAGTTTTACTATAATTGAAAGTTATGTCATTCAACAGATTCTGTTTTCCAAATGTTCATAACATGTCAGACTTTAAAATATTGAACATTGTAAACACAGAAGGAAATTAGTTTTTGAAATTTATTTGCTAAGTGGTCAAAGAGCACAATATAATCCTATATTTAAACTGTATTTTCAGCTAATAAAATTATAAAGTTGTTGGTTCTGAGGTACAGGAGATCCTTGTAATCACTCCCACATGGTCATACAATATTTCTAAATGCCCAGTTCAGAATTAAAATGGCTCTGCAAGCCACCACTTGGCACAGGCTATGGAAACTACAAACGAGAGGACCGGATTGCACAGCTGTTAAGTGTGCTCCACTTAGTACACGCAAACAGTTCAGATAAGGCTGGAACCAGACTCAGAGGATTCTTTCTAGTACATTTCCACTCTGGGGCATGAGCCCACTTGAGAAGGTTTCAAGCTGAAGACCTGGACAGGCCAGAGTATCCAGCCCAGAAATTTGAATTATCATTTTAATTGACTTCTAAAGGACATTTAATGATCCAGTGTTTTCTTTTTTTTTTAAACATCTTTATTGGTGTACAATTGCTTTACAAGGGTGTGTGAGTTTCTGCTTTATAACAAAGTGAATCAGTTATACATATACATATGTTCCCATAACTCTTCCCTCTTGCATCTCCCTCCCTCCCACCCTCCCTATCCCACCCTTCCAGGTGGTCACAAAGCACCGAGCTGATCTCCCTGTGCTATGCAGCTGCTTCCCACTAGCTATCTAACTTACGTTTGGTAGTGTATATATGTCCATGCCTCTCTCTTGCTTTGTCACAGCTCACCCTTCCCCCTCCCCATAACCTCAAGTCCGTTCTCTAGTAGGTTTGTGTCTTTATTCCTGTCATACCCCTAGGTTCTTCATGACATTTTTTTCTTAAATTCCATATATATGTGTTAGCATACGGTATTTGTCTCTCTTTCTGACTTACTTCACTCTGTACGACAGACTCTAGGTCTATCCACCTCATTACAAATAGCTCAATTTCGTTTCTATTTATGGCTGAGTAACATTCCATTGTATATATGGGCCACATCTTCTTTATCCATTCATCCGATGATGGGCACTTAGGCTGTTTCCATCTCTGGGCTATTGTAAATAGAGCTGCAATGAACATTTTGGTACATGACTCTTTCTGAATTATGGTTTTCTCAGGGTATATGCCCAGTAGTGGGATTGCTGGGTCACATGGTTGTTCTATTTGTAGTTTTTTAAGGAACCTCCATACTGTTCTCCATAGTGGCTGTACCAATTCACATTCCCACCAGCAGTGCAAGAGTGTTCCCTTTTCTCCACACCCTCCCCAGCATTTATAGTCTCTAGATTTTTTGAAGATGGCCATTCTGACTGGTGTGAGATGATATCTCATTGTAGTTTTGATTGGCATTTCTCTAATGATTAATGATGTTGAGCATTCTTTCATGTGCTTGTTGGCAGTCTGTATATCTTCTTTGGAGAAATGTCTATTTAGGTCTTCTGCCCATTTTTGGATTGGGTTGTTTCTTTTTTTTGTTATTGAGCTGCATGAGCTGCTTGTAAATATTGGAAATTAATCCCTTGTCAGTTGCTTCATTTGCAAATATTTTCTCCCATTCTGAGGGTTGTCTTTTGGTCTTGTTTATGGTTCCCTTTGTTGTGCAAAAGCTCTGAAGTTTCATTAGGTCCCATTTGTTTATTTTTGTTTTTATTTCCATTTCTCTAGGGTGTGGGTCAAAAGGACCTTGCTGTGATTTATGTCATACAGTGTTCTGCCTATGACTTCCTCTAAGAGTTTGATAGTTTCTGGCCTTACATTTAGGTCTTTAATCCATTTTGAGCTTCTTTTTGTGTATGGTGTTCGGGAGTGATCTAATCTCATACTTTTACATGTACCTGTCCAGTTTTCCCAGCACCACTTATTGAAGAGGCTGTCCTTTCTCTACGGTACATTCCTGCATCCATTATCAAAGATATGGTGACCATATGTGCGTGGGTTTATCTCTGGGCTTTCTATCCTGTTCCATTGATCTATCTTTCTGTTTTTGTGCCAGTAACATACTGTCTTGATTACTGTAGCTTTGTAGTATAGTCTGAAGTCAGGGAGCCTGATTCCTCCAGTTCCTTTTTTCGTTCTCAAGATTGCTTTGGCTATTCGGGGTCTTTTGTGTTTCCATACAAATTGTGAACTTTTTGTTCTAGTTCTGTGAAAAATGCCAGTGGTAGTTTGATAGGGATTGCATTGAATCTGTTGATTGCTTTGGGTAGTAGAGTAATTTTCACAATGTTGATTCTTCCAATCCAAGAACATGGTATATCTCTCCATCTATTTGTATCATTTTTAATTTTTTTCATCAGTGTCTTATAATTTTCTGCATACAGGTGTTTTGTCTCCTTAGGTAGGTTTATTCCTAGATATTTTATTCTTTTTGTTGCAGTGGTAAATGGGAGTGTTTTCTTGATTTCACTTTCAGATTTTTCGTCATTACTGCATAGGAATGCCACAGATTTCTGTGCATTAATTTTTTTTTAACATCTTTATTGGGGTATAATTGCTTTACAATGGTGTGTTAGTTTCTGCTTTATAACAAAGTGAATCAATCATACATAAACATATGTTCCCATATGTCTTCCCTGTTGCGTCTCCCTCCCTCCCACCCTCCCCATCCCACCCCTCCAGGCTGTCACAAAGCACCGAGCCAATATCCCTGTGCCATGCGGCTGCTTCCCACTAGCTATCTACCTTACTGCTTTTGTTAGTGTGTATATGCCCATGACTCTCTCTCGCCCTGTCACAGCTCACCCTTCCCCCTCCCCATAACCTCAAGTCCATTCTCTAAGAGGTCTGCGTCTTTATTCCTGCTTTACCCCTAGGTTCTTCATGACATTTTTTTCTTAAATTCCATATATATGTGTTAGCATACGGTATTTGTCTTTTTCTTTCTGACTTACTTCACTCTGTATGACAGACTCTAGGTCTATCCACCTCATTACAAATAGCTAAATTTCGTTTCTTTTTATGGCTGAGTAATATTCCATTGTATATATGTGCCACATCTTCTTTATCCATTCATCCGATGACGGGCACTTAGGTTGTTTCCATCTCCGGGCTATTGTAAATAGAGCTGCAATGAACATTTTGGTACATGACTCTTTTTGAATTTTGGTTTTCTCAGGGTATATGCCCAGTAGTGGGATTGCTGGGTCATATGGTAGTTCTATTTGTAGTTTTTTAAGGAACCTCCATACTGTTCTCCATAGTGGCTGAACCAATTCACATTCCCACCAGCAGTGCAAGAGTGTTCCCTTTTCTCCACACCCTCTCCAACATTTATTGTTTCTAGATTTTTTGATGATGGCCATTCTGACTGGTGTGAGATGATATCTCATTGTAGTTTTGATTTGCATTTCTCTAATGATTAATGATGTTGAGCATTCTTTCATGTGTTTGTTGGCAGTCTGTATATGTTCTTTGGAGAAATGTCTATTTAGGTCTTCTGCCCATTTTTGGATTGGGTTGTTTGTTTTCTTGTTATTGAGCTGCATGAGCTGCTTGTAAATTTTGGAGATTAATCCTTTGTCGGTTGCTTCATTTGCAAATATTTTCTCCCATTCTGAGGGTTGTCTTTTGGGCTTGTTTACGGTTTCCTTTGCTGTGCAAAAGCTTTGAAGTTTCATTAGGTCCCATTTGTTTATTTTTGTTTTTATTTCCATTACTCTAGGAGGTGGGTCAGAAAGGATCTTGCTTTGATTTATGTCATAGAGTGTTCTGCCTATGTTTTCCTCTAAGAGTTTGATAGTTTCTGGCCTTACTGTGCATTAATTTTGTATCCTGCAACTTTACTGAATTCATTGATTAGCTCTAGTAGTTTTCTGGTAGCATTTTTAGCATTCTCTATGTATAGTATCAGGTCATCTGCAAACAGTGACAGTTTTACTTCTTCTTTTCCGATTTGGATTATTTTATTTCCTTTTCTTCTCTGACTGCTGTGGCTACAACTTCCAAATCTATGTTGAATAAGAGTGGTGAGAGTGGGCAACCTTATCTTGTTCCTAATCTTAGTGGAAATGCTTTCAGTTTTTCACCATTGAGGATGATGTTGGCTGTGGGTTTGTCATATATGGCCTTTATTATGTTGAGGAAAGTTCCCTCTGTGCCTACATTCTGCACGGTTTTTATCATAAATGCGTGTTGAATTTTGTTGAAAGTTTTCTCTGCATCTATTGAGATGATCATATGTTTTTTCTCCTTCAATTTGTTAATATGGTTTATCACATTGATTAATTTGTGTATATTTAAGAATCCTTGTATTCCTGGAATAAACCTCACTTGATTATGTTGGATGATCCCTTTAATGTGCTGTTGGATTCTGTTTGCTAGTGTTTTGTTGAGGATTTTTGCATCTATGTTCATCAGTGATATTTGCCTATAGTTTTCTTTTATGTGACATCTTTTTCTGGTTTTGGTATCAAGGTAATAGTGGCCTCGTAGAATGAATTTGGGAGTGTTCCTCCCTCTGCTATATTTTGGAAGAGTTTGAGAAGGATAAGTGTTAGCTTTTCTCTAAATGTTTGATTGAATTCGCCTGTGAAGCCATCTGGTCCTGGGCTTTTGTTTTTTGGAAGATTTTTCATCACAGTTTCAATTTCACTGCTTGTGATTGGCCTGTTTATATTTTCTATTTCTTCCTGATTCAGTCTTGGCACGTTGTGCATTTCTAAGAATTTGTCCACTTCTTCCAGGTTGTCCATTTTATTGGCATAGACTTGCTTGCAGTAATCTCTCATGATCTTTTCTATTTCTGCAGTGCCAGTTGTTACTTCTCATTTTCCATTTCTAATTCTATTGATTTGAGTCTTCTCCCTTTTTTTCTTAATGAGTGTGGCTAATGGTTTATCTATTTTGTTTGTCTCCTCAAAGAACCAGCTTTTAGTTTTATTGATCTTTGCTATTGTTTCCTTCATTTCTTTTTCATTTATTTCTGATCTGATTTTTATGATTTATTTCCCTCTGCTAAATTTGGGGGGTTGTCTTTGTTTTTCTTTCTCTAATTGCTTTACATGCAATATTACATTGTTTATTCGAGATGTTTCCTGTTTCTTAAGGTGGGCTTGTATTGCTATAAATTTCCCTCTTAGAACTGCTTTTGCTGCATCCCATAGGCTTTGGGTCATCATGTCTCCATTGTCATTTGTATCCAGGTATTTTATGATTTCCTCTTTGATTTCTTCAGTTATCACTTCGTTATTAAGTAGTGTATTGTTTACCTTCCATGTGTTTGTATTTCTTACAGATCTTTTCCTGTAATTGATATCTAGTCTCATAGCGTTGTGATTGGAAAACATACTTAAAACAATTTCAATTTTCTTAAATTTACCAAGGCTTGATTTGTGACCAAAGATATGATCTAACCTGGAGAATGTTCCATGTGCACTTGAGAAAAATGTGTATTCTGTTGTTTTTGGATAGAATGTCCTGTAAATATCAAATAAGTCCATCTTGTTTAATGTATCATTTAAAGCGTGTGTTTCCCTATTTATTTTCATTTTGGATGATCTGTCCATTGGTGAAAGTGGGGTGTTAAAGTCCCCTACTATGAATGTGTTACTGTTGATTTCCCCTTTTATGGCTGTTAGTATTTGCCCTATGTTTTGAGGTGCTCCTATGTTGGGTGCATAAATATTTACAATTGTTATATCTTCTTCTTGGATCGATCCCTTGATCATTATGTAGTGTCCTTCTTTGTCTCTTGTAATAGTCTTTATTTTAAAGTCTATTTTGTCTGATATGAGAATTGCTACTCCAGCTTTCTCTTCGTTTCCATTTGCATGGAATATCTTTTTCCATCCCCTCACTATCAGTCTGTATGTGTCTCAAGGTCTGAAGTGGGTCTCTTGTAGACAGCATATATATGGGTCTTGTTTTTGTATTCATTCAGCCAATCTGTGTCTTTTTGTGGGAGCATTTAGTCCATTTACATTTAAGGTAATGATCGATATGTATGTTCCTGTTCCCATTTTCTAAATTGTTTTGGGTTTGTTACTGTAGGTCTTTTCCTTCTCTTGTGTTTCTTGCCTAGAGAAGTTTCTTCAGCATTTGTTGTAAAGCTGGTTTGGTGGTGCTGAACTCTCTCAGCTTTTGCTTGTCTGTAAAAGTTTTAATTTCTCCATCAAATCTGAATGAGATCCTTGCTGGGTAGAGTAATCTTGGTTGCAGGTTTTTCTCCTTCATCACTTTAAATATGTCCTGCCACTCCCTTCTGGCTTGCAGAGTTTCTGCTGAAAGATCAGCTGTTAACCTTATGGGGATTCCCTTGTGTGTTATTTTTCCCTTGCTGCTTTTAATATGCTTTCTTTGTATTTAATTTTTGATAGTTTGATTAATATGTGTCTTGGTGTATTTCTCCTTGGATTTATCCTGTATGGGACTCTCTGTGCTTCCTGGGCTTGATTATCTATTTCCTTCCCCATATTAGGGAAATTTTCAACTATAATCTCTTCAAATATTTTCTCAGTCCCTTTCTTTTTCTCTTCTTCTTCTGGAACCCCTATAATTCGAATGTTGGAGCGTTTAATGTTGTCCCAGAGGTCTCTGATACTTCCTCAGTTCTTTTCATTCTTTTTTCTTCCTTCTGCTCTGCAGTAGTTATTTCCACTATTTTATCTTCCGGGTCACTTATCCGTTCTTCTGCCTCAGTTATTCTGCTACTGATCCCATCTAGAGTATTTTTCATTTCATTTATTGTGTTGTTCATCATTGTTTGTTTCATCTTTAGTATTTCTAGGTCCTTGTTAAAAGTATCTTGCATTTGTCTATTCTATTTTCAAGATTTTGGATCATCTTTACTATCATTATTTTGAATTCTCTTTCAGGTAGACTGCCTATTTCCTCTTCATGTGTTAGGTCTGGTGGGTTTTTATCTTCCTCCTTCATATGCGGTGTGTTTTTCTGTCTTCTCATTTTGCTTATCTTACTGTGTTTGGGGTCCTATTTGCAGGCTGCAGGTTCATAGTTCCCATTGTTTTTGATGTCTGTCCCCAGTGGCTAAGGTTGGTTCAGTGGGTTGTGTAGGCTTTCTGGTGGAGGGGACTAGTGCCTGTGTTCTGGTGGATGGGGCTGGATCTTGTCTTTCTAGTGGGCATGTCCACATCTGGTGGTGTGTTTTGGGGTGTCTGTGGATTTATTATGATTTTAGGTAGCCTCTCTGCTAATGGCTGGGGTAGTGTTCCTGTTTTGCTAATTGTTTGGCATAGGGTGTCCAGCACTGTAGTTTGCTGCTTGTTGAGTGAAGCTGGGTGGTGGCGTTGAGATGGAGATCTCTGGGAGATTTTTGCCGTTTGATATTATGTGGAGCTGGGAGGTCACTTGTTGTCCAGTGTCCTGAAGTTGGCTCTCCCACCTCAGAGGCACATCACTGACTCCTGGCTGCAGCACCAAAAGCCTTTCATCCACATGGCTCAGGAAAAGGGAGGAAAAGTAGAGAGAAAGACTTAGTAGAATTATAAGAAAGAAAGAAAGAAAGAAAGAAAGAAAGAAAGAAAGAAAGAAAGAAAGAAAGAAAGAAAGAAAGAAAGAAAGGTGGGAAGGCAGGAAGGAAGGAAGAAAGAAATAAAGAAGGAATGAAAGAAAGAAAGGAGGGAAGGAGGGAGGGAGGAACAGTTGGAGGAAGGAAGGAAGGAAGGAAGGAGGGAAGGAAAAAAGAAAGAAAGAAAGACGATAAAATAAAATAAAGTGAAATATAATAAAGTTATTAAATTAAAAAATAATTATTAAGAAAAATAATTAAAAAAAAACAAAAAACGGATGGATAGAACCTTAGGACAAATGGTGAAAGCAAAGCTATACAGACAAAATCTCATACAGAACTTACACATACACACTCACAAAAAGAGGAAAAGGGGAAAAAATCATAAATCTTGCTCTCAAAGTCCACCTCCTCAATTTGGGATGATTCGTTGTCTAAAGGAGGGAAGGAAGGAAGGAAGGAAGGAAGGAAGGAAAGAAAGAAAGAAAGAAAGAAAGAAAGAAAGAAAGAAAGAAAGAAAGAAAGAAAGAAAGATAGAAAGAAAGAAGGAAAGAAAGAAAGAAAGGAAGGAAGGAAGGAAGAAAGAAGGAAGATAAGTAAAATAAAATAAAGTTATTAACATTAAAATTAATTATTAAGAAAAAAATTAAAAAAACAATGGACGCATAGAACCCTAGGACAAATGGTGGAAGCAAAGCTATACAGAAAAAATCTCACAGAGTAGCATACACATACACACTCACTAAAAGAGGAAAAGGGTAAAAAAATCATAAATCTTGCTCTCAAAGTCCACCTCCTCAATTTGGGATGATTCATTCTCTAAAGGAGGGAAGGAAGAAAGAAAGAAAGAAGGAAAGAAAGAAAGAAAGAAAGATAGATAGATAGAAGGTAAGTAAAATAAAATAAAGTTATTAAAATTAAATATTAAGAAAAAAATTAAAAAAAAAACAAAAGAAAAACGGACAGATAGAACCCTAGGACAAATGGTGGAAGCAAAGCTATACAGACAAAATCTCACACAGAAGCGTACACATGCACAAAAGGAGGAAAAGGGGAAAAAATCATAAACCTTGCTCTCAAAGTCCACCTCCTCAGTTTGGAATGATTTGTTGTCTATTCATGTATTCCACAGATGCAGGGTACATCAAGTTGATTGTGGAGCTTTAATCGGCTGCTTCTGAGGCTGCTGGGAAGAGATTTCCCTTTCTCTTCTTTGTTCTCACAGCTCCCAGGGCCTCAGCTTTGGATTTGGCCCCGCCTCTAAGTGTAGGTCGCCGGAGGGCAACTGTTTTTTGCTCAGACAGGATGGGGTTCAAGGAGCCGCTGATTCGGGGGCTCTGGCTCACTCAGGCCGGGGGGGAGGGAGGGGCACGGAGTGCGGGGCGAGCCTGCGGCGCCAGAGGCCGGCATGACAATGCACCAGCCTGAGGCGCGCCGTGCATTCTCCCGGGGAAGTTGTCCCTGGATCCCGGCAACCTGGCAGCTGTGGGCTGCACAGGCTCCCCAGAAGGGAGGTGTGGATAGTGACCTGTGCTCGCACCCAGGCTTCTTGGTGGCAGCAGCAGCAGCCTTAGCTGTCTCTGGGGTCTGCGCTTTTAGCCGCAGCTCGTGCCCGTCTCTGGAGCTCCTTTAAACATCGCTCTTAATCCCCTCTCCTTGCGCACCAAGAAACAAAGAGGGAAGAAAAAGTCTCTTGCCTCTTCCACAGCTCCAGACCTTTTCCCGGACTCCCTCCCGGCTAGCCGTGGTGCACTAACCCCTTCAGGCTGTGTTCACGCCGCCAACCCCAGTCCTCTCCCTGCCCTCCGATCAAAGCCCGAGCCTCAGCTCGCAGCCCCGCCCACCCCGGCTGGTGAGCAGACAAGTCTGTCGAGCTGGTGAGTGCCGGTCAGCACCAATCCTCTGCGTGGATCTCACCGCTTTGCCCTCCGCACGCCTGTTGCTGCGCTCTCCTCCGCGGCTCTGAAGCTCCCCGCCTCTGGCACCCACAATCTCTGCCCGCGAAGGGGCTTCCTAGTGTGGGGAAACCTTTCCTCCTTCACAGCTCCCTCACACTGGTGCAGGTCCCATCCCTATACTTTTGTCTCTGTTTTTTCTTTGTTTCTTTTGCCCTACCCAGGTACGTGGGGAGTTTCTTGCCTTTTGGGAGGTCTAAGGTCTTCTGCCAGCGTTCAGTAGGTGTTCTGTAGGAGTTGTTCCACGTGTAGATGTATTTCTGATGTATCTGTGGGGAGGAAGGTGATCTCCGCGTCTTACTCTTCCGCCATCTTCCCCTCGTCCCAGTGTTTTCCATTTTGGTAAATTCTGCGGGAACAAGGGGTCTTTCGCTACCTTATTAAGGATATCTTTTATAAAACATCACCATCCTACATGACCTTTTTTTTTTTTACATCTTTATTGGAGTATAATTTCTTTACAATGTTGTGTTAGTTTCTGCTTTATAACAAAGTGAATCAGTTATACATATGCATATGTTCCCATATCTTTTCCCTCTTGCGTCTCCCTCCCTCCCACCTTCCCTATCCCACTCCTCTAGGTGGTCACAAAGCACTGAGCTGATCTCCCTTAGCTATGCAGCTACTTCCCACTAGCTATCTATTTTACATTTGGTAGTGTATATGTGTCCATGCCACTCTCTCACTTTGTCACAGCTTACCCTTCCCCCTCCCCATATCCTCATGTCCATTCTCTAGTACGTCTGTATCTTTATTCCTGTCTTACCCCTAGGTTCTTCATGACATTTTTTTTCTTACATTCCGTATATATGTGTTAGCATACGGTATTTGTTTTTCTCTTTCTGACTTACTTCACTCTGTATGACAGACTCTAGGTCCATCCACCTCATTACAAATAGCTCAATTTTGTTTCTTTTTATGGCTGAGTAATATTTAACTCTCAAAAATTAGCACGTATATAGAAAATATGTCTCTTTATAATCATTATTTGAGATATTTCGGTTCACTTCATCAGTGAATTTTGTTACCTTAATTCTGAAGTACCTGTAAGTGAAACCTCATATAGCAGTTCTCAATGCTGATTTCAGTAAGTTGATTTAAAATAGCCTTACCAGGGACTTCCCTGGTGGTCCAGTGGTTGAGACTGCACTCCCAGTGCAGGGGGACACAGGTTCGATCCCTGGCCAGGGAACTAAGATCCTGCATGCCGTGTAGTGCAGCCAGAAAAATAAATAAATAAAATAGACTTACCAGTTTGGAAATGTAATCTTCATTGAGAGAACATTCTTTTATTCTATTTGCATACACATGCTAGTGTTCTTTGTTTTGGGATCAAAATCACCTTGCTGGTTTCTTGAATATATTCATCATAAGCTTCTTGTAGATACTTATCTTATTCATGTTTATGTTACCTGGTCTAGTGCCTAGGACATAGGTGTCCTGTAAGTAGTTCCTGAGTGAGTGAATAAATTAATTTATCCTTGGAAATACTTTTAATATTATTATGCAAGTGCTCAATTATATAAAATCAATTAAGATCTGCAGCTGTATTATTATAACTTATTTCCCCCCACACTAAATTGAACAATGTCTCGTTGTTCTTGGGATTCACTGTAGCAAAATGAAAGAATGTTTTTTATGTGTGTTTGGTAATTACTACTATGCAAACATCACTATTCAGTGTGGGCATAGTGGAGTTTCTGACTGAGATATTTGCTAGAAATCCATATTGCTAGGAGTTCTAACTAACCCCAAATGTTTATAACACAAGTTGATGAACTGAGTTTCTGAGGCATGAGTAGCTATATCATAAAATAACACCTCATGTTTGGCATCCATCAATAGCCTGCTCAGAGATCAAAGCCCCGGTTCTCATGAAGCCTTGAGTGCTCCCTACAGTTATCTTGGAGAATTGACAAAGTTTAGTGGGAATGTAGGGAAGATTTTAAAAAGAAAAATGAGCTAGGTCTTTTTTCGTGAAATGCAGTGACTGATGTTATCTTACTAGTTCTTCTCGCAAACCATTTGCTTAGGAAAATCTCGAAAGTACACATAAATTACTGCCTGTAATCTAGGAAGTGTTTAATAGGCTTGCAAAAAGCAGCTCCAAGAAGAAAATGTCTGAAATATTAAATTATCTTAAAGCTGTTTATGTTTTAAAAACATTGCATAAATACTGAGGAGGAGGAATATTTGCATGAGAAGAGATCTGCATACCAAAAGATGCTTCCTGACTTTTGCAAATGTGAATTACTGTTTTTAAAATGTTTTCTAATGGACTGTGAGTGTAGCTCTAGGGGACTGCACTTTCAAAGGACACTATGATAATGATGATAGATATCTCCTGTATTCAAAAAGACTTCCTGGTCAGCACTTTACTAATACTGCTGTTCTGACAATGAATACTAAAAATACAAAAAGTTTAGAATTAGTCAAGTGTATTACAGCAGGAGCACATGGAATTTTATTATAATGCTTGCTTATAACTTAGATTACTGTAGAGTGCCTTTGAACAAGGAATTTAGCTTGAATCATCATTTGCAGATCATTCACTTGATATTAAATGGTCTGAAAAGGAAGCAGTTTTATTAGGTAAAATAAGTTCTAAACTGAGCTGATAAAATAATTGATGCAGTAAACATATTCATAGATAGAATATGATTAATACAACTGTATCCTCTCAATTGAAACAAGAATTCCCATAGAATTAACTAATTTTATGCAGCTTTTTGAGCAAATGCTGTTAAAGGTCCTGCTATGCTCTTTGAGACAGATTCTCTTGTTGCAGAGAATACGTACAGCTTATTTTCAAGTTTTTGGCAAGAGGGCTGGGTAATAAATTTTTTAATCAGTTTTTTTGATATGTAAGTTACATACAATAAAATTCACCTTTTCATACATTTAGTTTTGACAATTGGACACAGTTGTGTAACCATGAACACAATTTGTTATTCATCTGCTGATGAACACTTGTGTTTCTTCTAGTTTGGGGTTATTATGAATAAAGCTGCTATGAATATTCATGTCTGTCTTTTTGTGGACATGTGTTTTTACTTCCCTTGGGTAAATACTTAAGAGTAGGATTGCTGAGTCAGATGGTAAAAAAGGGTATGTTTAATTTTATAAAAAACTGCCAAAACATTTTCCAAAGTTGCTGTACTGCTTTACACTCCCACCAGCAAAGTATGAGACTTCTAATTGCTCCACATTCTCATCAACACTTGCTATTGTCAGTCTCTTTAACATTAGCCATTGTAGTATGTTGGTGGTAGTATCTCTTTGGGATTTTAATTTGCATTTCCTTAATGATAAACAATATTAAGCATTTTCACATATTTATTGGCCATTCACATTTCTTCTTTGATAAAGTGTATGTTCAAATATTTTGCCTGCTTTTTATTCTGTTGCTGGTCCTATATTTGTGCTGCAAGAGCTCTTTATGTATTCTGAATGTAAGTCCTTTATCAGATATGTGATTTACAAATTTTTTCTCCTAATATGTAGCATGTATTTTTATTTTCTTAAGTGTTTTTTGAAAAGCAAAGGCTGTGTTTTTTTTTTTTTTTATGAAATCCTTCTTTTAAATTTCATGCTTTTTGTGTCCTATTGAAAAATCTTTGCCTAACCCAAGGACATAAAGATATTTTTCCTCTGTTTTCCTCTAGAAGTTTTATAGTTTTAGGTTCTACATTTAGGCCTACGATCCATTTCTTATTAAATTTTGTATATGGTGTGAGGTAAGGGTTAATAATCATTTTTGGAGGGGGTATGGATTTACAATTGTTCAGCCACTGTTTTTTGAAAGACTGTTCTTTCTTTGTCCATTGAATTACCTCAGCATCTTCATCAAAAATCAACCAAATATGTATATGTACATATATATATGTATTATATATGTATAAAGTAATATATAATAAATATTTCTGGACTCTCTATTCTGTCCATTGATCTATATGTCCACCCTTTTGACAATACCACACTTTCTTGACTATTGTAGCTTAAATAGTAAATCTATTCAGAGCAATTTCATGGCCATTATCTTATTTGAGCCTTATAACCCTCAAGCTAGAATTCCCAAAGACTGCTAGTATTATATCCATTTTATTGATGAGTAAATAGAATCACAGGTTAATTGGTCTGCCCAAGTTTACACAATTATCAGTAGACCTGACACTAAAATCCTCCCAAAACCTAGTCTATTGTTCTTTTCCTACACAACTAGGAAAAATAGTGGAGACTGGGTTTCAAATCAGTGGTAAATTTGGAGATATTTTCTAAATAAAAAACTCTTACATAAATGTGGGGACCTCAGAAAACTACTTAAGACAGTCTTATTAAAATTTTGAGTCCTTTCTTGGTACAAAATAATAACCTCAGTATTTGGCTTTGTGAATAGTACATTCAGCATTACTGCATCTGCTATCACTCTTTACTTGGGGTTAATTGAGCTCTATTATTAATCCTAATCCAAATGCTAATTAGGTTTAATGTAGGAGGAGTCTTTCCAAGAAGGGAACTGTTTCTTGATTTTTCTCTTACTGGAATTTATTTGATTGGATTTTTGACCTTGCAGATTATTTTCTGTTGGTGATTTGCTTAAAAGGCAGCCTTTGAGTAAAAGGATAATTTACTTCTGTGCTTTATATTCCTTTATGGTAAAATGTTATCTTCTTTATTGTCCCTCTAAGTTGATTGCTTTTTAAAAATTTTATTGTACATGAAACATGTACAGTCCTAGGTTTGCATAGAGTAATTGTATTATTCGATGTTTTCTCCTTCAGAATGAAGAAGTCAGATTCATTGAAAATGAACTAGAGATTCAAAAGCAAAAATATTTTAAACTTCAGACGTTTGTAAGAAGCTTGATACTAGCTATAAAAGCTGATGATAAGGAACAACAGCAGGTAAGTGACAGAAGAGAATAGTAAGCTGTAATGTATCATGTTGAAAAGTAGCATGTCACACTTGGGTTCTACATTTTTTTTGTTTTTATACCTCATTCCTACTTGGCATCAAGGAAGAGTTTGTTACTTTGTGACTTTTTTTAAAGCACAGTTTGATTGGGAAAAAATACTCAGATTTTGTGTGCTACTTTAGTGGAAAATCAAAATAACTGATTAATATACTTTGTTAATTCCAAGCCACCACTAAGTAGGGAAAACATTTAAAATATTTTTTACATAATTATTGACTGTATTCCCCATCTTGTTCATATTATTTCATTTAATTAGTTTTAAAGAAATTCTCAAAATGTTTGTAGAGATTGGGCTACACTAACTGGAGAGACACATATTTGGGGACCTTTCGTGAATGAAAGAAGTGAGGCATTTGCCTCTCTTCTGGATTTCAGTTACATTCCAGCCCCTACTAGAGTTCACAAGTGTTTGAATACCTTTTATTTCATGATATGTTGCTCATCACTAAAAAAACGTGAGATTACTTTGTGAAATTCTTTGTGACCACAGTGCAACATTCACTTTTCCCAATTTAACGATAGTGTTTGATTCCTCTACCCCAGCCGTCCCCAACCATTTTGGCACCAGGGATTGGTTTCACGGAAGACAATTTTTCCACGGAACAGGTGGTTGTGGGGGAGATGATTCAGGTGGTAATGCAAGCGAGGGGGAGCGATGGTGAGATGAGCGGCAGATGAAGCTTCCCTCTCGCACCCGCTGCTCACCTCCTGCTGTGTGGTCCGGTTCCTAACATGTCGAGGACCGGTACCAGTCTGCAGCCTAGGGGTTGGGGACCCCTGCTCTACCCCAAAGATGAAATGCAACATCTTTTGTTTGTCGCTGTGGATTTTTGTTTACAAATTCCTCCCAAAGCACATTTTCTGTCTCATTTCTTCAGTTAAAATTTGTGAAATAATTTATTAATCTTGCTAAAAAGGAATATAGAATTATGTTAAATGTTCCATTTAATACTAAAAGATACTAAATTTGCCTCTGAGTCGTATACTACCATGTTGATTCTTTATCAGAGAAATCCAGTGTAAGTAGTATGTCACACAGTCTCAGAGTTTTTTATTCAGCCGGAGTACAAACATTTATCCCTTATATTCAAGCAAGCCTGCATGTATGCAGCCTAACCGAGTTATCTCTAGGGAAAAAGATTAGTGTTTTAGCTTCCAACAATTCTCCTTTTTTTATAAGAAAAAAGTCGTTATATATTTCACCAAAGTACTGAACCACAAAATTTAAACTAGAAAAGAATTTACTCATGAGGCTTAAACCAGCATGTACATTATGTGTCCAGTTTCATGAATTGTGCTCCCCCCATGCTGTACATACACAAACATCCCAAGACAGTAGTTTTCAGTTACCTTTGCCAGCTTTATTTAAGCATTTTGCTTTATTATGTGAGTTATGCATATTCCATGGCATATTGAACATGTATTTGTTTTTTAGAACCAAAACTACAGATTTGTAAACAAATAAGGTGGTAGTGTTTTGTTTTGTTTTTCTGCTTTTTTTTTGCGGTACGCGGGCCTCTCACTGTTGTGGCCTCTCCCGTTGCGGGGCACAGGCTCCGGACGCGCAGGCTCAGCGGCCATGGCTCACGGGCCCAGCCGCTCTGTGGCATGTGGGATCCTCCCGGACCGGGGCACGAACCCGTGTCCCCTGCATCGGCAGGCAGACTCTCAACCACTACGCCACCAGGGAAGCCCTTGTTTTGTTTTTTTTTAACATCTTTATTGGAGTATAATTGCTTTACAGTGGTGTGCTAGTTTCTGCTTTATAACAAAGTGAATCAGCTCTACATACACATATATCCCCATATCTCGTCCCTCCTGCATCTCCCTCCCTCCCACCCTCCCTATCCCACCCCTCTAGGTGGTCACAAAGCACCGAGCTGATCTCCCTGTGCTATGCAGCTGCTTCCCACTAGCTATCGGTTTTACATTTGGTAGTGTATATATGTACCTGCCACTTGAACATGGTCCCAAAGGAACTGTAAATTTTAATTAAATAAATGTTAAAAAGAAAAAAAAAATCAGAATTAGGCCCAACTATGGGAGTAACTTGGAGTGTGGTCCTGGTCCCAAAAGTCTTAGAATGGTTTGGAATGGTCAGCTTCTTAGCAGTTGTTTACGTCTCTTGATATCAAGGTGTGGCACACAAACTGCACGTTATTTTCTAATTCTAACCTGGCTTTATTCTTTCCCCAAAACCACTAACAAATAAGAAAAGTACCTATGGTACATTGTATTTTTCTCTTTTTCTTGTACTTTTCCTCTGATAAAAGGCTGATGAATTAAGATATGAATCAAACATTGGCTAGGGGGAAAGAGAGACAATTATATAAAAATTGTACTGAAGGGCTTCCCTGGTGGCACAGAGGTTGAGAGTCTGCCTGCCGATTCAGGGGACACGGGTTCGTGCCCCGGTCCAGGAAGATCCCACATGCCACGGAGCGGCTGGGCCCGTGAGCCATGGCCGCTGAGCCTACGCATCCAGAACCTGTGCTCCACAATGGGAGAGGCCACAACAGTGACAGGCCCACGTACCGCAAAAAAAAAAAAAAAAAAAAAAAATTGTACTGAAAATCATGGCCTATATAATCAGCCCCCAGATAGAAACTACTGATTTTCATAGTTGAGATTGGGTATAATGGATCTCAAAATATGGTCTAAAAATATAGAAGACACCTATAGTAGTCCACAAAAGTTATCCAGGTCATCTCTTAAACTACTAATCTTTATACTATGAAATACTTAGAGGTTTATTTCTGGAAGGAATTAATTTTTATTCTGCCTAATAAAAGAGAACCATATTGTCACTGGTTTCTCATTTAAAAAGCCTGTTTTTCTATTAATCTTGATTTTGGTAAGTTGAGTGAGATGAGTGTTCCACAGAATACTTTGCTCCAATGAAGCAGTCCAGGATTTAAAAATATATGATAATGTCTGACTGAAATATTTGATTATCCAAATAAATTTTTAATCAATAACCATTTTAAAATAAAAATAATGTTCCCAGAACTGTGCTAAGTCATTAGTTATGGTCTTTCTTCCCTTGGTAATTCACTATGTGATTCTAGCCAGGTCAATTGCCTTTCTTGAACTTCGATTTCTCCACTTTTCAAGGAGGATAAGAATGGTTAACATTATGGAACTTGGCATTCACACCCTAGGGCCTAGAATAAGTATTATAGAGACTGATGATATATTTGGGAAATGCCTTAATCTCTTAGGAAGAGTGACACTAGGTCAGGCTCTGACTGATGAAGAACCTGAAGTGAAGAGAGCTCATTGTGTTCACTTTGGTCTATGAAAAAGACAGTTCTAGCAACTGACATAATCTGAAGATTTGTTCAGTGTGCCAATGTTGCAATCCAGAAGATACTGAAAAGGAGAATTTTAAAGTGGACTTCATGCATTAGTTGTGCCTTATACTGCCTCAGATATTAAAGTTTTCCTATTTCATACTACACTCATTTTAGTCAACTACATTAGGTGCAATAAGTGCAATGAGAAAGAAATAAAAAGTAGTGCTTCTTTGATTTGAAGGTCTCCCCACTAGAATTTAGAATGTCATTAACTTTGCTCATCTACTTTGACTTTCCAGTACTCTAAGCTATGTTAATTGTAACACTTTGCCCTCTTTAATGGGGCTTCTTCACACTTGCAAAATGAAATAAATCCGGTGATGTATTTCTCGTAAACTATGATCAACCAATATCAGCAAAGTCTTTGTTTCACCTAGACTGGGTTAGTGGTAAACAAGTGATCTAGCAGAAAAGGGCTCTGTGTCCTATGACTGAGATCTAGAAACCTTAGAGAGTATGTAGTACCTTTAGGTGACTGCTTTGTAAATAGTACTCTCAGTTTCATCAAGAAGTTCATGGACAATTTAATAGCATAAAATAAATAATACATTTTTGTTCAGAAGGAGTTATTCTTTCCTTTTGAAGCCTGACAGAAAGCTCTAATCTTTCCTCTTTGCTCTAAGACAAAAACTGTAGGATTTATAAGCTGTCACTTCTTTTAATAAAGAGAATAGGAGAGTAATGTCTTATTTCAACAGTGGATTTCATGTGTTCTCTAACATGCCCTGTTTTTCTGTTCCGTATTTGGGTAGTGGCAAGCTTACATTTGTTCCTGTTCCCTTGATCTTTGTTTACTACTGCACCCAAAGCCCACACTACAAGTAACGTTGTCTAAAAATTGCCGAGATATGCTACATTATTTTTGGTATTAGGAGCATCAAATTAATCATTTAATTTGCAATTTCTGATGGTCAAATGGGCATCAGCACTACCAACCAGATAAAACTTGATTAATTATTTATTTCTCTAGTATGAATGCATGTTCTGCAACTCCAGATGAAACAATTACACCATGGCAAAGTTTAGTTCATGGCTCTTGGCTTATCCTAATTACTCCAGCAGAAAAATGAGCAGCCCTCTAGATACATCATTACACAGCCAAATTCACTGGTTCAGCAGTGTCTTGGTGAATTCTTGGCCATCTGTAGATATGGGCATGACCTAAGAAAAGAAAAAAAATCACTTGGACTTTTAAATTGTTAAAGTTTAATCTAAAGTAGAATAGCTGAAATTTCCCCCTAACTGCTAAGTTCTTTCTCCCACTGAAGTACAAAATACTCTTTTGTGAAATGTGTTTTAGTCTGAAGGACACAGCATAACCAAGCAGGACTATTTTAATAAGGAATATAATGTTAAAGCCCTTTAGCAGTTATCAGTGAACACTCAAAACTAGTATGAAAATCACTTATCTCAAACACTTCAAAGCATTTGGTTCAGAATAGTTGCTCATTTCTCTCCTTATTTCCCTTTTGTTCAGGATTCCACTCTATATAATCCACGCTCTCAAGATCTAGTATTTTGTTACTTCCTTAATAATGTATGAAGAATTTTTCTCTTAGGTAAGATATTGTATAAGGCCCTGAAAGAGAAATGCTCCTTTATTTAAATCTGTAAAAATAAATCAATGTGAAAGGACCACAACTATAAAATTGGAAAAAATATGTCCACATACTAATTCAAAACAATTGATTTTTCTGACTCAGGCACTGCTGTCAGATTTACCTCCTGAATTAGAAGAGATGGATTTCAATCATGCCTCACCGGAGCCTGATGATACCTCATTCAGTGTGTCTTCTTTATCAGAGAAAAATGCCTCAGACAGTTTGTGATTGGGTGGGGGGAGGATATGTGATACAGCCTTTTGGCTACCTAACAGGTATGCATTTCAAGATAGTTGCATTCTGTTGTCCCGAAATTCTTCAGTTGGAAAAAGATATTATCGAACAACGTATACTGAAGGATTAACAAGATATGATGGCTGTGGTGCAAAAAGATGTATGTAAAATTTAAAAGCATTGTTTGAGAGTTTTTTCCAAACTGATGGAACTCTGGGAAAAAAATGTAATTAATTTTGAGCAGTTTAGCTATGAAATGAATAATGTCTAATTTCTGAAAGGTCTTTTTGGTTTTATAGAAGAATCTTAGTTTTAGTAATAGTTTTGACCAGACACAAAAACAAAGATATTTCAGCATAGCTTATCAAGTTACTGAAGCTTGATTAGTCTTGTTTTTGTAGCCATTACGTCTTCTTTCTTCCTCTCTCCTTTTCCTGTTATCTACATACACCTTTATTCAGGAAAGTGGACTGAAAATTGAAAACAAAACCTTAAAAATGTTTTTTAACCTGGATGAATCTTGGGATTTATTTTTAAACTCCTATGAGAATTTGACTTAAGTTAATGTTTGAAAATTGAAGTGATTACTACTATATAATTGTAAATTATTGGTATTCTTCCATTATGTAACCCAAATATTTTGGGAAGGGAAGCATTATGGAAAAGTAATTCATGGACATGAAGTCAAATAAATTATTAAGTGTATAGAACAAAATGTTGTAAAAGATTAATCTTAATGGGAGTCTTCATTGCTGCAAATGACAAATATTGATAAGATTCACATTCTACTGGTAAATTTATATAACTGAGTTAGACGAAATGTTGCACAAATATTACAAGTTTATCACCATCACCATAATATTTCTTCAGTTCTTACACTTTATGAAACAAGAAGTCAAGGTAAGCCACTGAGTTTTCTTTGTGTTGTTTTTTTTTTATCTAGTCACTTAACTTTGCCACAAAATTTACCTCATTTCCATGCAAGACTTGTACAGAGTCATCAGCCAAGGATAATATCCAAAAAGAATTATACTACTTTGGTTGTAAATCACAGTCCTCTGAATTTCCTGGATACTATTCTATGAGTACACTCCTAAAATGGGCATGCTACCCAGTTGCTCTATTAGTAGCTACCAGATAGCACCACACTGTAGACAATTTTTTGCAGACCTTCCCTTCCAGGGTACCAGATGGCATTACCATGACCCATAGAAGGGAAAATGCTAGTTTCTCCCTGAGCACACAGTATCACATATTTGTGAGTTGGCAGTGTGTAATTGTATCACATGATTAAATTACTATCTATACCTAAAAGATTAATGAAGTAACTAGATGTCTCTTTTGGCCATCAAGCTTCTATGTCAGATATTTTTGTAATTTGTAAGTAAAATCAAGTTTGATCTTGGAATTCACAGGTACCAACTTATGAATACAAAAATGCAGTCATGAATGTCTTTGACCTTGAAATGTCCCCTCCCACACACACAAATAGGTAAGGTTCATTGATAATCATTCACTTTGTCAGCTATTTGTTTGATTTAATATTGCTGCCATGCTACTGTTATGGTTCTTTGTTAGCAGAAATATTTCAGTTGTTAGGTATGCTCCCTTTTAGCTGAGAGCTGTATGGTTCTTCATAAACAATTTTTAGTACTCCTTGTTGACAGGACAAATTCCATTCAGAGAAAAGAGGGCTGAGTAACAGAACCTTGGATATTACGTTTAAATTTATCAGTCACTCTAATTCCCTATGAGATAAAGAGTCTCTACTATATACAGCAAATAGAGAAACCATTTCTTGAGGTAACATGAACAAACTCCAGCTCTTCAAGTCTCTCTTACCATCCTTTTTACTAGTTGTTGAGTTTATCTTTAAACTATAATTTCTCCTGCTTCAATTTAAGCACCTTATTATTGAGTTTTTGTTACTAAGTAAAGATAGGTGATTCTCTCCTGCATCTTTGAACTCTATGGATTACGCTTGTCACACTTCAGCAATTAGTCAATAAATCAAAAAATATTCATTGAACTCCTGCAATAGGGACATTGGATTTCTACTCCTCAGCAAGCCATAAACTTCCAAATAAATTATTTCTTTTCACTTTTTCAAGGATAGAAATAAAATTCTTTAAGTAGAAATTTTAATAGACTTAAGGATTTTACTAGGTATGGCATAGATGATTCCCTTGTCCCTGTTTAAAGTTCCATTAAAATAGAAACTGCATAAATCATAACAGTACACTTAAGAATCCTTTTGTCTTGACATTTGTGTTTCAGCCCTAAAATTATTTATTTTACTATCATTGAATGTAAAACATTTCTAAAACGAAATACAGTTTTTCTGTAGCAGGAACCAAAGGAAATAGATGTATCCAGAAAAAGAAATCAAAATTGGCAAATTGAAATTATACACCATAGATTTTGAAAATGATGCCAAGGTCAAGTATTAAAAATCTACTTTGAAGAAAATATATTTTCACATGTATAGATTGGAATTGATTTTGAGACTTTTAGAGCAGGAAAATATCAGTTTATGGACTCCTTTTGTGAACATCATCATGACTGGGAGGAGAAAAACAACTAGTGTTTCTTTCTTTAGGGCTTTGACACAATAATAAAACAGAGCATAGTATCTGACGCCATACTATCTCTCACAAAGACAGATGCCAACATGATTTTTTTTCCTTTTCTTTTAACTATCCTTTGATGTCTGCTTTTGGCCTGTTTCTAAACAGGGAATGTGTATCTAAAAGCAGTTACCAGGACTTCCCTAGCAGTCCAGTGGTTAAGACTCTGAGCTCCCAATGGCTCCGCCAGAAAAAAAAAAAAAAAAAAAAAGAGAGCACTTACCTTTCAAAATGTGTATAAAAAAAAAAACCTGAAGTACCTCTCTTATTTCAGCCAAGCTAACATTAGTCCCAAGAAAATGAGAACTGCAGTTACCCTGGAGAATAGGAAAATTAGCACACGCAAGGAAAACATTGAAAGGAAATCGGCCTCTTCATGGAACCTAGGGATGTTTTGTTGTAACGTCAGTTATCAACAGAAGGAATTTTGTACTATCATTGAAATCTTGTGATAGAAATGTTTGTTATTGTTGGAGAAGAAAAGGCTGCAACCCAATTACATCCTAAGCTCTGTATACTACCAAGACCTCAAAAGATGTCCAAGAGGTAATTTCTCCAAAGACAGTAACATCTATTTTAAGACACTTTCACAGTCAGCAGTATGTAAGTTTGTAGGAGAAAGCATAAGTGGTATATTTAAAAGAATTCTAGCCTCTAAGATTGACTTTGTTGCCCTTTTTAGGGAGGAGGGAGCATTCAGCCCATTTCCAGGAATAGTTTCCTCACCTTGGCCTGACAGCTTATGATCATATTTAAGAAGAATTCTGAAAACTCTAACTCCTGTCCTTCCTCCATATTGCAGTGGTGGTATACAGGGAATATTGCTTATTTTTTTTAAATATTAGATTTTCATTCAGATCCTAAAAGTACCAAATTCTGATAGATTAGCCTTTTAAGGGAGTTATCAGTAGGAGTTATGAATAAATGGGTTTATCTTTGAAGTTGGTGTTATCCTTGGCAGACAGCACTGTATCATGCTCTTCACTAAGCTATGCTCTGTGATGTTATAATGGAGGAGCCTACTAACTTGTGAGCCTACAGTCAACATACCATTGCCCAAAACAAACCTTTATTAAGAACAGATTTGCTAAGGGATAAAAGAGAATAAAGTGATATTTTCATGGAAATATATTATGATTGTTCCATTAAAGTGTATACTGAGTATATATTTCTCCACATTGAAATTTTATTTTGCATTAACTTGTTAATTACTTTTAGTAATCTTGTGTCCTATTTTACTGGCACTACCTCTGAAACATACTATCATGTTAAAACCACATCAGGCTGTATAATGTGAAATTTTGTAGTGTTTTTATTTAAACTTTTATAGAGGCAATAAATGATTTCCAACTAATAAAGGCATCTCTTTCTTGTAATGTTTATTTTTCTAAGTCTTTGTGTTTTAATCATTGTTCCCCTTTTACAGATAATTTTTTCCTCCCCAAAATAAGGTTGTGATAAAAAGACCAAAAAATGCAGAGAATAATAAGGTATTTGGAGTCAGAAAAGGGAGAACACAGAGTGCTCAAGTGGAAATTTGGTTGATTTCCAAGCTGACATGTGTATCATCTTTAATTGGCTTTACATAACAAAGAATTACTCCAACACCAGTGGAATAGAGTGAATATTCAGTAATAGACAACAGATTCAAATGGTAAAAACAGCAAGTAAATCTCCACAGTATAAACAAAGAATGCTATTTTTACAACAGATTTTTTTTAAGTGTCAGTGGTTGCATCTAACTTCTGGCTCTCTTTTTGACATCCGTTGAACATGGTTTTAGTTTGGGTGAAATACACCCATATTTTTTTGGTTAAAGTCTTATGCCAATTAAAACTTTTCATGTTATCAAATGTGGGAGGGCATGGGATGAGCTTCAAGTAGCACATCAGCAGTTTTCCTTCTCAGTTGATACATTTTCAGGAATGTTGGAAGGACAAAATGCACTTCAAATGACCCATGTCTTTCTCAGATCTGCAGTCATTGACTTAAGGTGGTGAAATCCTTTGATTTTTATTAAAATGAATGGGAATCATTACAAATATATTTAAAATACAAGTCGATGGATGAGTATGTCCATAAAATTGAATGATGTTTTTCACACTCTTTGAGACTAGTTTTTTATATTTCTTGTTTATATCATATTATAAAAGTAATAGATGTTCTTTGCAGACATTTTAGAAAATGTAGCTAATATAAAGAAAAAAACACTTGCAATCCCACTCCCCAATAATAATCATTGTTATCATCTTAGTATATTTAAGTCATTTCTTGTGCATATTACATATATTCAGCAATAGTGAGATTATACTGATTATGCAGTTATGTGTCCTGCTTTTTCTCTTAACAATGTATTGAGAGCATTTTCCCATGTGACCATTTGTCACAAAGATATTTTAGTCTCAATTACATTTGGACCTAAAGGGGATTTTTTTTTAATTTATACAGGAAAAAATCAAACCTTCTACTGATGAAAATACATTTATTCTAGAGAATTAACAAGTAGCTGCTTTACATAAATACTGTACTTTTAAACTTAGATTTAAAACAAATGATGCTACTAATCTACTTTCACAATAATAAAGTAGCTATATTTTGGCTGCAAGTTACAAGGTACTTCTCCTTGATATTTCTACCTAAGTAATGTTTTTATTACCTATACTAGTAAACTATTCTAAACTCGAAAAATAAAACAAAATCATTTTTAGGTATGAAAGGTCACATACTGTGTACACCAATATGAACTGGGAGTAATAATTTTTTGAAATCAGTTGGAATGTAATTCCAATTTTTCTCTAAAGAGTAAGACTGTTTCTTTTTATTACAGTGTTCTGTTTCATCCAGTTTTGGAAGTTTGGAAAATGTTACCAATTCTGGATTTTGTTGTGAAATAGCAATCAATATTTATATCTCCATTTTATGATATAATACAATGTATACCAAGACTATCATAATCAAGTACCTCCTCTGTGATCTAGGCCATGTGAAACTCTAATCTTTCCCAGTACCCAGGTCACTCCCTATTTAAAAGTTACATCTGTAGGGAGGCTTATTAATACTTACAAGCTGTTAGGAGACCATTCAATGCAGTGCTTCAATAATGTCAGAACTGGTATCAATAACTCTTGTTAGCAGAGTTCTGAGACCCAGGTCACAGGTTTGATCTCCATTCAGATCAGTTAGTTTATACAAAAGGGAAAAAACCTTCTGCTACAGGGTCACCATGTTCAAATCTTGTCTTGAAGTCTACAGTAGTCACAGAGCACCCGGGGGGAAGATGTGGGTGGATATAGTCAACTGTATATGTGGCTTAAATGGTATAAAATAATCGATGTTGGGAAGGTTCTCTTGTCCCTACTCACCTCCCAGGTCTCTTCTGGAAGTTTATTGGTAGTAATTAATTGGGAATAATTTGGTATAAAATGTGATCATCTTTGACAAAGATAAGGGGATCTATAAGGTATTCATACCATAATAGCATTTGCCTAATCAGCTGCATTCCTTTTTTTCCCCCAGATTCTCCTGTTCTTTTTTCAGCTTTATTGAGGTATAATTGATGGATAAAATTGTAAGATTTTTTTTCACACACACACACTGTATTTCATTTTTACAAGAGATAAACTGACACCAAGCATCGTAAGTGGATGACCACAACAAAAGCAACAATGATTGCAATTACCAAACACGAAACACAGTCATACTATGTCATAATATTGACATTCAGTCCAGTAATCCTCCACTGTAACAGCTCCTTTACTTTGAAGTGAAAATTGATTTGTATATTTTTTTGCCTCGGAGTCCTTGTGGGATTTTTTTTTTATTCAAACAGAAAGTCACAAAATTTATAATCATCCTCATCAGTTCACTCAGTCCCATGTAATTAAATTTTCTTTTTATATTGATCTTTTGTTAGCACTTTTATAAATTCATTAGTTTTCCATTAGAGTTCTGAAAATGCTTATTCATTCAGTTCAGCAGTATAGTCAGTTACCAGAAACTTGTACTTTTTAGTCTTTTCCATGAATTCCTTGAAGATGAAACCCTTTAATAGAAACATTTTTGCGAAAGCATCAGAGTACACCCAGAACTGTCTGTAAATGACAAAAGACTTAAAAATGACCACAGTTAGGGCTTCCCTGGTGGCGTGCAGTGGTTGAGAGTCCGCCTGCCGATGCAGGGGACACGGGTTCGTGCCCCAGTCTGGGAAGATCCCACATGTCGCGGAGTGGTTGGGCCCGTGAGCCATGGCTGCTGGGCCTGCGTGTCTGGAGCCTGTGCTCCACAACGGGAGAGGCCACAACAGTGAGAGGCCCGCGTATGGCAAAAAAAAAAAAAAAATGACCACGGTTAAAGATTTGATGAAAGTTCATAATGATGCAATTGACAAGGAAATTTAGTTATTTCTGAAATATATATTTTAAAGTAATAACTAGAATTATGACATAACATTATACCAGAACATATAAGATTTTTAGAAATTTCATGTAATGTCTGAAACATTTATATTAACATTTTCCATACAAATAACCCAAAGAAAGTTTAGTATTAGTTGTTTTTTTTATTGTTTTTTTATACTGCAGGTTCTTTTTTTTTAACATCTTTATTGGCGTATAATTGCATTACAATGGTGTGTTAGTTTCTACTTTATAACAAAGTAAATCAGTTATATATATATATATATGTTCCCATATCTCTTTCCTCTTGCAGGTCCTTATTAGTCATCAATTTTATACACATCAGTGTATATATGTCAACCCCAATCGCCCAATTCAGCACACCACCATCCGCACCCAACAGCGGTTTTCCCCCCTTGGTGTCCATACGTTTGTTCCCTAAATCTGTGTCTCAACTTCTGTCCTGCAAACCAGTTCATCTGTACCATTTCTCTAGGTTCCAATACATGCATTAATATACGATATTTGTTTTTCTCTTTCTGACTTATTTCACTCTGCATGACAGTCTCTACATCCATCCACGTCTCAAAACATGACTCAATTTCGTTCCTTTTTATGGCTGAGTAATATTCCATTGTATATATGTACCACATCTTCTTTATCCATTTGAATGTCGATGGGCATTTAGGTCGCTTCCATGACCTGGCTATTGTAAATAGTGCTGCAATGAACATTGGGGTGCATGTGTCTTTTTGGATTATGGTTTTCTCTGGGTATATGCCCAGTAGTGGAATTGCTGGATCATATGGTAATTCTATTTTTAGTTTTTTAAGGAACCTCCATACTGTTCTCCATAGTGGCTGTATCAATTTACATTCCCACCAACAAGGCAAGAGGGTTCCCTTTTCTCCACATCCTCTCCAGCATTTGTTGATTGTAGATTTTCTAATGATGCCCATTCTAACTGCTGTGGGGTGATACCTCATTGTAGTTTTGATTTGCATTTCTCTAATAATAAGTGATGTTGAGCAGCTTTTCATGTGCTTCTTGGCCATCTGTATGTCTTCTTTGGAGAAATGTCTTTTTAGGTCTTCTGACCATTTTTGGATTGGGTTCTTTGTTTCTTTAATATTGAGCTGCATGAGCTGCTTATATATTTTGGAGATTAATCCTTTGTCCGGTGATTCGTTTATGAATATATTATCCCATTCTGAGGGCTGTCTTTTCATCTTGTTTATGGTTTCCTTTGCTGTGCAAAAGCTTTGAAGTTTCATTAGGTCCCATTTGTTTATTTTTGTTTTTATTTCCATTACACTAGGAGGTGGATCAAAAAAGATCTTGCTGTAATTTATGTCAAAGAGTGTTCTTCCTATGTTTTCCTCTAAGAGTTTTATAGTGCCTGGTCTTATATTTAGTTCTTGAATCCATTTTGAGTTTATTTTTGTGTATGGTGTTAGGGAGTGTTCTAATTTCATTCTTTTACATGTAGCTGTCCAGTTTTCCAAGAACCACTTATTGAAGAGACTGTCTTTTCTCCATTGTATATCTTTGACTCCTTTGTCATAGATTAGTTGACGATAGGTGCATGGGATTATCTCTGGGCTTTCTATCTTGTTCCATTGATCTATATTTCTGTTTTTGTGCCAGTACCATATTGCCTCATTACTGTAGCTTTGTTGTATAGTCTGAAGTCAGGGAGTCTGATTCCTCCAGCTCCTTTTTTTCCCCTTAAAACTGCTTTGGCTATTCCGGGTCTTTTGTGTCTCCATTCAACTTTTAAGATGATTTGTTCTAGTTCCATAAAAAATGCTATTGGTAGTTTGACAGTGATTGCATTGAATCTGTAGATTGCTTTGGGTAGTATAGTCATTTTCACAATATTGTTTCTTCCAATCCAAGAACATGGGATATTTCTCCATCTGTTGGTATCATTTTTAATTTCTTTCATCAGTGTCTTATAGTTTTCTGCATGCAGGTCTTTTTTTTTTTCCTAGGTAGGTTTATTCCTAGGTGTTTTATTCTTTTTGTTGCAATGGTAAATGGGAGTGTTTTAATAATTTCTCTTTCAGATTTTTCATCATTAGTGTATAGGAATGCCAGAGATTTTTGTGCATTGATTTTGTATCCTGCAACTTTACCAAATTCATTGATTAGCTCTAGTAGTTTTCTGCTGGCATTTTTAGGATTCTCTATGTATAGTATCATGTCATCTGCAAACAGTGACTCTTTTACGTCTTCTTTTCCAATTTGTTTTGCTTTTATTTCTTTTTCTTCTCTGATATCCATGGCTAGGACTTCCGAAATTATGTTGAATAATAGTGGTGAGAGTGGACATCCCTGTCTCGTTCTTGATCTTAGAGGAAATGCTTTCAGTTTTTCACCATTGAGAATGATGTTTGCTGTGGGTTTTTCATATATGGCCTTTATTATCTTGAGGTAGGTTCCCTGTATGCCCACTTTCTGGAGAGTCTTTATCATAAATCGGTGTTGAATTTTGTCAAAAGCTTTTTCTGTATCTATTGAGATGATCATATGGTTTTTATTCTTCAATTTGTTAATATGGTGTATCACATTGATTGATTTTCCTATATTAAGGAAACCTTGCATCCCTGGGATAAATCCCACTTGATCATGGTGTATTATCCTTTTATAATGTGTTATTGGATTCTGTTTGCTAGTATTTTGTTGAGGATTTTTGCATCTATATTCATCAGTGATATTGGTCTGTAATTTTCTTTTTTTGTAGTACCTTTGTCTGGTTTTGGTATCAGGGTTATGGTGGCCTCATAGAATGAGTTTGGGGGTGCTCCTTCCTCCGCAATTTTTTGGAAGAGTTTGAGAAGGATGGGTGTTAGCTCTCCTCTAAATGTTTGATAGAATTCACCTGTGAAGCCATCTGGTACTTGACTTCTGTTTGTTGGAAGATGTTTAATCACAGTTTCAATTTTGTTACTTGTGATTCATCTGTTCATATTTTCTGTTTCTTCCTGGTTCAGTCTTGGAAGGCTTTACCTCTCTAAGAATTTGTCCATTTCTTCCAGGTTGACCATTTTATTGGCATAGAGTTGCTTGTAGTAGTCTCTTAGGATGCTTTGTATTTCTGCGGTGTCTGTTGTAACTTTTCCTTTTTCATTTCTAATTTTATTGATTTCAGTCTTCTCCCTCTTTTTCTTGATGAGTCTGGCTAATGGTTTAACAATTTTGTTTATCTTCTCAAAGAACCAGCTTTTAGTTTTATTGTTCTTTGCTATTGTTTTCTTTGTTTCTATTTCTTTTACTTCTGCTCTGATCTTTATGATTTCCTTCCTCCTGCTAACTTTGTTTTTTGTTTGTTCTTCTTTCTCTAGTTCCTTTAGTTGTAAGGTTAGATTTTTTACTTGAGACTTTCCTTGTTTCTTGAGGTAGGCTTGTATAGCTATAAACTTCCCTCTTAGAAATGCTTTTGCTGCATCCCATAGGTTTTGGATCATAGTGTTTTCATTTTCATTTGTCTCTAGGTATTTTTTTTATTTCCTCTTTGATTTCTTCAGTGATCTCTTGGTTATTTAGTAACGTACTATTTAGCTTCCATGTGTTTGTGTTTTTACGTTTTTTTTCCCCTGTAATTCATTTCTAATCTCATAGTGCTATGGTCAGAAAAGATGCTTGTTATGATTTCAATTGTCTTAACTTTACTGAGGCTTTATTTGTGATCCAAGATGTGATCTATCCTGGAGAATGTTCCATGCGCACTTGAGAAGAAAGTGTAACCTGCTGTTTTTGGATGGAATGTCCTATAAATGTCAATTAAATCTATCCAGTCTATTATGTCATTTAAAGCTTCTGTTTCCTTATTTATTTTCATTTTGGATGATTTGTCCATTGGTATAAGTGAGGTATTAAAGTCCCCCACTATTATTGTTGTACTGTCGATGTCCTCTTTTATAATCAGCCGCATTCTTTACAACATTAGGTGAAGAAGATCGGGGCACTGAGAGAAGGATAGCTGGGGAGGTGGGTAATTAAAACCAGAGAGGGATAAATACCTCTAGAACCTCTAGAAGTCTTGAGGGAGGCATAACAATGGAAGGCACTAAGTGTCTGGTGGGCAGGAAAGAGGGAAATCTAGGCTCTAAAATATAGACGGTTAAATGTATGTAGAGTATTATAGTGCAGGGGTTAGGATAGAATATTGTAGGAGTTAAGTCATGGGATCAAATCTGAGTTTTATAGTTACTGGCTCTGTGATCTTGGAGAAGTTATTTGAACTCTCTGTGTTTAAGTTTCTTTGCAAAATGTGAACGTGATAATACCTATCTCATGGCGTTGTTGTGAGGAATATGATAACCTACCATAAAGTGCTTAGCACAGTGCCTAGCACACAGTAAGTGCTCAGTAAATGTTAGCCAATGCTATTATTATTACTTACAGAAAGGAAATTGAGGGGATCCAAATGTAATACCCAACTACCAATTTTACCCTGGACAAAAATGGCTCAAAACAAACATCTAGGAGAATCAAAACACAGTTCAAAACAATTTCACCTATATTTGGTTTCTTACTAGCAGGGTTGTCACATTTAAAGGATGGCACAGTTTATTGGTAGTGCCCTCAGTATTCTTCTTACTGCCTTAAAGATTTAATAGCTCTTCCTCTCTATCAAAGAGCTGCCGTGGGAACTGGAGCAAATCAGACGTATCTTGCATTGAATAAAATATTGATGCCATATAACATATTTCATCCACTTTCATTGATCTGTTATCTGTATGTGTACAGTTTTATAATCTTACATGAGTTAAACTCGTTGTGGAAAATGATATTTCTTTAAACATTCGACTGTTTATACACCAAGTGCTGGTCTCCAGCTTAATGATGTATGTGTATGCAGGTGAATTTCCGACAGATTTTTGAAATTACCTGCAGAAATTTTAGATTACTTGCTTTTTAGTGGTTTGTCTTCAGTTTCTAATCAAGTGAATCAAGGAACAAATCACTGAGACATGCAACAACTTGGATGAATCTCAAAGACATTATTCTAAGTAAAAAGAAACCAGACACAAAAGGCTACATACTGTATTATTCCATTTATATGAAATTCTGGGAAAGAAAAAACTATAGAAACAGAAATCAGATCAGTGGTTACCAGGGATTGGGGTAGGTGCAGGACTTAGACTGTAAGCTGGCACAAGGGAATTTTTTAGAGCAATAGAAAAAAAAAGTGAATTCTAGCCAGTTATTACTGGTTCTGGAATACATTAACTTGTTTTGTTCAAGCACATGTTATTTATCATTTGAAAACACATTATGGTTTTCTAACTACATGTTCTATATTTACAGGCAGGTTTCCTTCCAGTCTATTCATAGGCACACATTTTGCTTTCTAAGGAAGGGTTATTCTTTCTAATCAAATGCCATTGAAAATACTTAGTTCACCCCTGTGTCAAGGATTGTACAACCTGTATCTTCACTGACACACTGGGTCAGAGGAAAGGGCTGTTTACCTTCCCTAAGGCTGGTTACTAGATGCAAGGCTCTTTTACTAAATCTATTAATATAGGTGCTGGAGAAATTAGATAAATATTTCAATGGATTTATTTTATTATATGGCCTTATAAATTTTTATATTCATATTTTATTTTTAAAGCATTAACACACATCTTAACTGGAAAACTGGCAACAACAGCAATAACAAAATTTCAGACATAAGAAGAAAGAGACCTCGGGTTCACTAGGATAAGATACATTGACCCATCTGGATATAAATGCTTGCTGGAAACCAGGAAGGAAAAAAAAAGTCTAGGTAAAGGAATTTAGAAAACCTTAGAACCAAGACAATATCAAGGTCAAAATGTAATAAAGCTACTTATCCAGTAATTAATGTTCTTCCTCATCCTAATTTGAAACTCAAAATATTCTGGGCTTTTATCTCCCCACTCCTTTTGGTATTTTCTAGTACCAACATTTTTAGTAGAAGGGGCTGAAATTCTTGAGATGGAAAGTTCCTGGATCTTAAAACCTATGCCCCAGCCTCTCTTTTCTCCAGTAAGATACATTGTAGTGTGGTAGAAAAGAAAGGTCACTGGTTATGTGATTTTGCTCAAGCTGTAAATTCTTTAAGCCTCAATTTCTTCATCTATGAAATGGAAATAATATGTGTTCTGATTGCCTCTCACAGTGGTTGTGAAAATCATGAACTAGTTTTAAAAGCACTTTACAACTTACAAAGCAATACAGAAAAATGATTACCATCTATTAATACTCATTGATTGCCTATATATTCAACATTATATAGGCTCTGGGGGCCATATGGAAAGGAGTATTTTCACTGGCTTCCAGGATCCTGGTGTACTTTTAAAAATTATGCTTAAACAGATAAAATGTAACATACAAGGCAACTTACAATTGAGTGTTAAATGTCATGGTGTGGTTACTAAGAGGTTGGTGAGGAGTTGTTTGGAGGGGACCTAAATCAGGGGCAGTTGTCAAAAGAAGCTTTGTGTAAGAGGGTTAGCTTGAGTTGATTGGATCCAGCCAAGAATTCATCCCTGAGAGTCACCAAAGATGATGTGGGGAAAAATACATGATTTGTCTTCATGGGTTTAAAGAGAGCTCCCAAACATTTTCCTAGCTTTTATTAAGGCATTGTTCATTACATATCTGTCACCTGAGAACTTATTCAATTCCAGTTTAAACATGTTTATATTTTCTGTTTTCATTCACATAATTGATATTGAATCCATATTATGTGCCAGGAATTGTGCTGGGTGCTAGGTTCTATGACCTCCTGGAAGAAGTTCAATTAATTTAATGTCCTCTGTGTAGATTCATACAATATTAGAGCTGAAGACCTTAGAGTTTCTCTGAATCAAATCTCTCATTGTAAAAAGAAGGAAAATGGGGCTCATAGAGATGACATCACTTAGCCAATATCTCACAGATGATAAAAGGCAAAGCTAGAACTAGACCCTAGGTCTCCTCCTACCCAGATCAGTATGATTTCCATCATACTAGATTATAGAATAGTACCTTATTTTACTGATTCTAAACTACCTCTTTAAAACAATGGTTCTCAAAGTTAAAATTGCATAAGAATCATTGGGGAGGGAGTTGTTTAAAATGCAAGTTCTTAGGCCTCATAGCCAGAGATTCTAGAAACCTGAGACTTGGGGTTTTGGTTTGTTTGGGGTTTTGTTGTTTGTTTTGCTTTTTTACTTTCTTTTAACCTTGTCATTTACCCAAGTGATTGTGATATAGTGGCCCTCAGCTCACACTTGGAGAAACTCTGTATTAAAGTTTTAAGTAATGACTATACATAGTTTCATTGTTCTGTGATTTGCCGTTACTCATTAATAATCTTCATAATTTTAAGGACTTCATTGATATGTATCAGCCTTGGTCTTTGCATATATAAAAAGCCTACACTTTAAGTTCTTTTCTTACATTGACGTCTTCCATAGCCTTGAAAATTTTAATTCCTTCATCATAGAATAAGAAATGACTACCCCATACCCTTACTACCACAGCAGTGACCCCAGACTGAGTTGGTTGTTCATGAATCAATACCTGTCTGGGTTTTCAGAAAATTAGAAAGGATTCTATGTTAGAACAGAACAACTGGTGCCTAGTGCAGACACTAAAACCATGTCTTGATGACAATAGATGTAGGCTTCTAAGGAAGATGTAGGCCTCTAAGGTCACAGTAAAAGTCTATCTAAAGCAACACACACACACACACACACACACACATAACACACATAACAACAATCCACAAATAGGAATGGCACCAGCTGATGGATCAGATTCTAGGAAAATAATTGGGTCACCTATTGCTAGTGGGTGGGGCAACGATCTGTGAAAATATCATTAATGTTGGTGTCTCTGTCTCTCTCTCTCTGCACCTTTTTTACCTCCTCCTTCCATGAACTAAAGAGTGTCAAAAGGCATGGTCCACTGATGCCTGCTCACCTCTTCTCAAGCACATCTTTTCAGTATGCTATACTATGCAGCCAGTTGGTGGCTGATCTGACTGATTTGGGCTCAGGAAAAAGACCTCTGTTAAGTTCCCAGTCTAAACTTGTTTTCCAATCATTTTTACACTAATCTCAGCACTAGGTTTTTACAAACCCAGTTAATAATACAGTCACACTTTACTTTCTCATTTACCATTGTTTCTCATGTGATTTCTCTTTCAGTGACCTCACAGTGGGGAAAGGGTTATTGGTATGGTAGAGTTTGGATATTCTTGAGTCTCCATAGCACTCCAAAGCCTAACAGTAGCACAGAAATATTTTAAGACAGAATATCATTGAACTTTTTTTTTAAAGAAGATGTTGGGAGTAGGTGTTTATTAATTAATTAATTAATTTAAGCTGTGTTGGGTCTTCGTTTCTGTGCGAGGGCTTTCTCTAGTTGTGGCAAGCGGGGGCCACTCTTCATCGCAGTGCATGGGCCTCTCACTATCGCGGCCTCTCTTGTTGCAGAGCACAGGTTCCAGATGCGCAGGCTCAGTAGTTGTGGCTCACGGGCCTAGTTGCTCTGCGGCATGTGGGATCCCCCCAGACCAGGGCTTGAACCCGTGTCCCCTGCATTAGCAGGCAGATTCTCAACCACTGTGCCCCCAGGGAAGCCCTGAACATTTTTTATCATGAGGAAAGTAAGTTGTCCAAGGTCCAAGAGTTACATAAGAGCTCAGGAGCCAGGATAGAACCCAGGAATCTTGTGTTCACTGTCTTATACCCTTTGTACCAAACAATTATATGTTAAGCGGCTACTTGAGGTTACCTGTTCCCAGAGTTAGTAGTTCTTGTGTGTGTGTGTGTGTGTTTTACACTTCCCAGAAACAAAATGGAATCACAATATGCAATGTTTAGAAAGCAGACTTTCTCACATTTTATCTTAAGGGCTGGAGGTTTTGTTTTTCACCAATATCTAATCAAAAAATTGTGGTGACCATATATCTAATTTTAAGAATGAATACAGTACTCTATATACAATATTCAATCAAATATACTTGTTGATAGTGATATCTTATTCTAAAAATACTAATCCTATGGACAAAATCCACTAGGTCAATTTCGGTATAGAGCCTCAGACTAGAAAGACACTTTAAACAACACCAGATCAATTTTTAAGCTAACAAAGATCCTTTCAAATATCACTGGCATATAGTCCTCCAGATTCTACTTGGACACTTCTAGCGATCTCTCCTTAAAAAGACAGTCTATTCCATTGTGACATCCTTCAAGCATTCTAAATAATTAAATTCAGACTTTTTATAACGTCTACATATTAATCTAAATTTTGCCTCTTAATTGACACAGAGGAATTCTCCATTTTGTATGTAAAATCCCTGTAAATACTTGAATCCAATAAGCATGGCCTCTCTCTCCATCCAGAACTCAAATTTTCATCCCTAAAAAGCATTTTCCCATGTCAAACAGTCATAGCAATTTCCAACAATTCCACATTTGACTTCATAACTAAACTCAAAGCTAACCTGGTCACTCTCCTGTAGAATATGAGATTGTTGCACCTGGAAAGAAATAAAATTCCAGTTGCAATATAGTCAGTCAGGAGTAAAGTAGAGCTACTAATGGTGTTGCTCTGGATTTCTATACAATTAAAGAAGCCTGAGCTACATACTAGAAAAGCTAAAATACTGAAACCATACTAAAGAACCTCTCACATCTTTTACTTTATTCAAATTAGCATCCTATTGAAATTTGGAGATCTGTATAACTAATAACATGTTTAGGAATGGCCAACTATAGTCATTTACATCCCTTAAAATCTCTAAATTGCTGAGCAAAGAAATATTCTGCTTCTTGAATTCTTAACAACTGGTCTTAAAAAAAAAAGAACGAAGTCTTCTATTTTCAGGAGACATTAATTATGCCTTCCTCTATGCCTGTGTTATAAAACAACCTATCATTGATTACAACTGTACTTAAACTTTCTGCACAGTTGCAGAAAGGTTAATATAAAATAGATCTTCTTATACAGTGTGCAAATTGCCTTTAGAAAGATGGATGTTTTAAGAACATGACTATTTCCAAAAGGGAATAAAGAGTAAAGAGTAAATTTTCAATACTTTTGATATGCAAGCTAAACCACAAGATCACAAAATTACTAATAAAGAAGAAAATTAAACTATTAGCATTAATTAGTAGTTATCAGAGCTGTTTCTAGAAGAGTATGGACTATCTCTAAGAGATAGTGATAATATTGGGAGTAGTGGTGGTGCATATTATTGTACAGTTTCCACATTGTACCTATGTACCCAGGCAAGGGATAAAATGGGTGCTGAAATGCAATTTGTGCACCCCTTGTTAAGACTTGCAACCTCAGAATGGAAGGCAGCATAAAAGGGGCACCCTTTTAAAATTCACCAGGCCAGAAGAGACACTGTTTTGTAATGTTGATCTTAAACAAATATACTGTCAGTTATTTCTCCAGCAAAAGTGGGCTTATTTGGGATTAGCAAATAATTGCAATTTGGGGTCTGCAACCATGGCAAGCCACATGCAAGTCCCCACACAGCAAGCAAAGGAGAACATTTTTAAAGAGGGGAAAAGGAAGTTGGGATGGCTGTGTTAAACAAAAAGTCCATTGGAGGAATTGAGAATTCAAAGTATAGTGCCTTTCATTGGATGAGTTGTTACAGTCCCTCACTGGCTGAGCTCTTACCAGGCAAGAAGAGGGAGAATTTCTTCTTCCTGTTGGGCCCTGCTATCATCATAGGGCTTGAGAGCACCCCTTTCTAAGCTCCCAACTCTATTTTAATTGATGTTTCTACTTATTAGTTTTTACATTTCCCTCTTTTGATCACGATTTTTCTCTGAAAGCATCACTGATCAAGAGTCAGGTTTTCCAGTTTCAGCAGCTTCTGTCCGTCAATGCCAGGAAAGACCTTTCTTGGGTGTAGTGTCCCATGTCAGAGGGAAAGTGCACAGATTGGAAACCTATTGAGGTCTCATTCAAGTAAAAAGGAGGGATAGGAGGGAGAACTGGGTTGTAGTCCACACTAAGTTTGGTATCAATATGGTGACCTCCCAGGAATAGGGGAACACCTGATTGCCTAGGGGGAGGTGAATTGGCCCAGGTCAGAAATGGAACAGGTCAACAGCATTTGTATAAAACCACTTTGATTGGGGACACTAGGACAATACTTGTGCTTTACCCCTTGCTCTTCCTCAGACATTTATATTTAGATTAAATTAGTCATTAAACAGAAACGAAGACACAAAAAAATGTACAAATTTAGAAGGCTTTGTGGGAGGGTTAGTTAGAGTTGTAAAGTCCTTCCCTTTTTTATAAGATGAAGGTCAGTGAACAAATATTTATAAAACATTTACAATGTGCCACTCATTAAGACAATTATTAGCAAGGCAGGAACCATCTTTATCCTTATGTCTCTTTCAGTCTATTCACTTTAGTGTGAAGGTTTATGGACTGGACTTAGGCCTCTATTTTTTTGTTTGTTTGTTTAAATATCATCTAAGAGAGTCATCATCTTCTCCTCTGTAGTCTGCTTCTCTTAGTCACTTCCTAGTTCCTAGAGTGAGCTTCCACCACACACACACAAATCCTGAGGCCTCGAGTAATAACCACCAACCCTTAGGGGCAGCTCTACTACTCAGACATGTTTTAAACTCAAAGCAAAATAGATGAATTGGAGATTAGAGGAATAAAAAAGACCATCCAGAAGGAAATATGGATGACCTTGAGCCTGCTTAATGCATTGCTGTAAATAAGGGGGTTTTGCAGGGTTGTTTTATTTTGTTTTTGCCCTTGACTTGAAATATCTCTCTTCTCCTTAGGTTTCTACAACAATTCTTTGAAAATTTCCAACAGCTTAACTTTAACCAATACAGATTGATCCTTCTGGATATGCAGGCTGAAGAAGAAAAAAATTTCCTTTTTATAGTTAAAGAGTCTTTGGCAGATTAACAAGGGTGTTCATATCCATTATTTATTTTGATTCTCATAACAACCTCATGAGGTAGACAAGGCAGCTTTATTTTTCATATTTTCAATAAAGAAATTGAGACTCATAAAGAATTAAATGACTTGCCTCTGGTCATGTGACTAATAAATTGTAGAAGTGAAAATTATACCCAAAATTCTCACTCTAAATTCAGTGCTCTTTTTATTGATCATCACTGTGTCAGTTAAAAACCAACAAAAAAAATCACACTATATATTTAAGAACAAATATAACAGATTTTCCTCATTGGAGAATGGTAGGTAAATGAGCCTTTTTTTTTTTTTAACGTCCTTATTGGAGTATAACTGCTTTACAATGGTGTGTTAGTTTCCGCTTTATAACAAAGTAAATCAGCTATACATATACACATATCCCGATATCTCTTCCCTCTTGCGTCTCCCTCCCACCCTCCCTATCCCACCCCTTTAGGTGGTCACAAAGCATCTAGCTGATCTCCCTGTGCTATGCGGCTGCTTCCCACTAGTTATTTATTTTATATTTGTTAGTATACATAAGTCCATGTCACTCTCTCACTTCGTCCCAGCTTACCCTTCCCCTTCCCCGTGTCCTCAAGTCCATTCTCCACGTCTGCGTCTTTATTCTTGTCCAGCCCCTAGGTTCTTCAGAACCTTTTTTTTTTTTAGATTCCATATATATGTGTTAGCATACGGTATTTGTTTTTCTCTTTCTGACTTGGTTCCTTAAAAAACTAAAAATAGAACTACCATACAACCCAGCAATTTCACTACTGGGCATATACCCTGAGAAAACCATAATTCAAAAAGAGTCATGTACAAAAATGTTCATTGCAGCTCTATTTACAATAGCCAGGACATGGAAGCAACCTAAGTGTCCATCAACAGATGAATGGATAAAGACGATGTGGCACATATATACAATGGAATATTACTCAGCCATAAAAAGAAATGAAATTGAGGTATTTGCAGTGAGGTGGATGGACCTAGAGTCTGTCATACAGAATGAAGTAAATGAGCCTTTTAATGATCAGATTGCATGGTTCATTCTAACTCTTAGATTCTTGGACTTCCTTAAAGAGAGAAAGAAAGATTCAATTCAATGATTAACTACAACTCCTCAAGCAAACTGACTTTAAAAGGAACACTTCTCTTGAGGTAATCCATTCAGTTACTGGGAGTTTAAAATAAATCAGTATATTGTTAAATGTTTAAAAGTTTTCAAATAGCTCCATCTATAGGTTAATATGTTTGTTTTCTATACCCATTCTAGATTTCACATGTAGATATACTGAAAATAAATGTAGGTTACTTTGTTAAGAGAAAGCACAGAACCCATAGTACCTGACGTGGTATCTGAAAATGTACCTACTCTGTAAATGGTTTTTTAATGGATAGATGCACAGATAGATGAATGGACGGATGGATGGATGGATAAAGATGGCAGACATCAAGGACTCAGTTCTACATAAGAGTGGGTGTACAAGGAGGAAACTATTTAAAGCAATGACTTGGTTTGCATTTTCATTTATTTAAATGTTCAGTGGGAGACAAATAAAGCAACAACTCCCATTCCCAAATGTTTTATAGACCGGAGTGTGTGCGAAAATGAAGTGGAACTAGAATGAAGAAATAAAAATCTCACTGTTGAGATCTGCTAAAGAAGAGAACTGTTCTCAGGTTCACATATATTCCTCTAAGAAGGCATTGGTACTATCCTTGAAATTGGGTAACCAGCTGAGACTGACCCTAGTGACCTCCTTCTTACATATTTCTTCTGATCATTAGTCTTTGGAAAGCATTTTCTCAAAATCTCATTTACATTTTCTTTGCCAGAGTTTGATACTATTTGATTTGTACTGATTTGTGGAAATTAAAACACAATAAAATATAAGTAAGTCTCTGGTCAAAGTTATGAAGACCACACAACAAAAGGAAATGTCTTATTTCTGCTGTTCCCTGTTTTATCTGAGATTTTCCATTGCTGGCAAAAAAGCAAAAACAAAAACAAAAAAGCGGATTCTCCAAACATGTCAAAACTGTTTTCTACAGGGTCAGAAAAGATCTTTGAATAACACCAAACTCTCAGACCCTATCTTTTGTTATAATTGGATTTTAAAGTAAAATAACTTAACCCTGGCAACAGCATTAAAAGGTCAGGAAATAATGGGTCCAAACTGAACTTCTAAGTCATCAAGTCTAACCCATGCTTCCCAGCAATATTGTACAATACTCCTCTTTCTTCAAACAGGAATATTGTTTAGCTGAATTATTCTGGTATTCAAAGCCCTCCCCAGTATGGATTCAACCATTTTCTTTCTCTGGATCCTATGCTCCAGTTATATTGAACTATCTGGATTTCCCAAATGTACCTAAACCTTCCTACCTTTTATGCTTTGCTCATGAGACTACTTCTGCTTAAAATATTTTCATCTCATCTCCACTGGCCCAAATTTGGCCCATACTTCAACGTCCAGATTAAATGCCAACTCCGTGAAATCTTATAGAGTCACACAGAACTTTGCTTATAACTCTTTCATATTTCTGTTCACACTCTGCCTTCTATGTTAGATGTCTGAGCATTTTCTTTTCACCTTTGGATCCTCTGGTGTCTTACTCATGGTAGGAACTCAGTAAATATTTGTTGAATACTGACTAAAGTACTATATTTTCTCCTAGGTATAGCCATTCATTCATTCACTCATTCAACAAACATTTACTGGGGATACAGCATTAAACATGATAGACTACATCTCTATCTTTTTAAAGCTTTCATTCTAGTGGAAGAGACAAAAAAACATATTGATTAATATATAATTTAGGGAGTGATAAAGTGCTATGAAGAAGGTTGGAAACTCCTTACAAGCAGTAAAGTTGTGAGATTCATTTTTATTTCACTACAGTGCCAATAAATATGTGCTGAAAGTTTTGAATGGTTTCATTTTTACAAAAAATGAATTAATAACAATACCTTACATTTTTATAGCATTTAGCTATTTCAAAGCATTTTTTCAGTTTTTCTGATTTGGTCTTCACAGCATGCTTGTGGACTAGATATGATTGTTACTGTTCCCATTTCATAGATGAGGCCCAGAAAGTTTTTTATTCAATGTCAAAAGATGGTTCCCTTTGGGTCTTTCATTCATTTATTCATTCAATAAATATTTGTTGATAGCCTACTCTGTGAGAGATATATAAAGCTAAATAAGACATGTTCCTAAGGAGGTTTATTTAAAAGAGGGAAAGGTGTAGAATTAACTGTAACCAAAAATAATATGACCTCAGTGTCCTGAGAAAGGTATCAACGAGGTACCCTGGCAGTTCAGAGGAGGGAGGGTTTGCCTCTGATTGAAGAGAATCAGACAAAGTTTTCAGAAATAGTTGGGCATTTAAGCCAGGTCTGAATTTTCCCTCATTTATAATGGTAGCAAGGATGTAATCACAGATGAGTGCCCACTGAGAGAAACAGTCCTGCCATTTTGTCCCGAACATTATACGAGGCATGACTATAAAGTGGTAGGACTGATTTCCTCATGTTGCTCATAAATTTGCTCTGCTGGAAGCTCCAAAAGAGAAGTTCTTGCATTGTTTAGAGCAAAGGCAGCACCATTAGAACAAAACACATAGCTCTCAAAGTTATTACTTTGAAGGGAGCACCACTCATTTGACTGTACAATTCCAATAATTTATAATAAGTTGACACCTCATTTTCAGATAAGGATTATTCCAGTTTTACAAGGGTGTTGTCTCCATGTGGCTGAATTATATACAAGGAGTTGAGAGCGCATAAAATGATAGCATCTTAGAGCTGTAATGTAATCTGTATCCTATCATCTTAAAGAAAAAGGTAGAGGGGACTCAGAGGTGAATTGCTATGACATGACCCTTTGAGACTCCTGAGAACCTCCTGACTAAAGTAAAGCTCCTGTGTTGCCAGAGTCAGGAGACCAATATAATAACATTTAGAGTGAGACTGCATAACTATAAATTTGAGAATACAAGATGAAGAAATTTGAATGAGCAGCACCTCCTTCTTTGACTGCAGTAATTTACTGCAATAAAATAGTTTTACACAGATCATATGACTAAGCCAAATGTTACAATTAAGTCATGCTTTAAAGATTGAAATACAGTATCTTAGAAATGTATACAAAGATGTGAACCTTTTTTTTTCTTTTTTTATTGAAGTATAGTTAATTTACAATATTGTAATAGTTTCAGGTGTACAGCAAAGTAATTCAGTTACTTTTTCAGATAATTTTCCATTATAGATTATTACAAGATACTGAATATAGTTCCCTGTGTTATACAGTAAATCCTTGTTGCTTATCTATTTAATGTATAGTAGTTTGTATCTGTAAATCCCATACAACTAATATACCCCTCCACCCCTCTTTTTTCCTCTTTGGTAACCACAAGTTTGTTTTCTATGTCTGTGAGTCTGTTTCACTTTTATATACAGATTCATTTGTATTATTTTTTAGATTCTGCATATAAGTGCTATCATATCATATTTGTCTTTCTCTGTCTGACTTACTTCACTAAGTATAATAATCACTAGGTCAATTTATGCTACTGCAAATAGCAATATTTCATGCTTTTTATGGCTCAGTAATATTCCATTGTGTGTGTGTGTGTGTGTGTGTGTGTGTGTGTGTGTGTGTACCACATCTTCTTAAGCCAATAGTCTGTTGATGTACATTTAGATTGTTTCCATGTCTTGGATATTGTAAATAGTGCTACTATGAACATTGGGGTGCACATGTCTTTCGAATTAGAGTTTTCATCTTTTTCCAGATATATAGCCAGGAGTGGGATTGCTGGATCATATGATAGCTCTATTTTTACTAAGGAACCTCTGTACTGTTTTCCATAGTGGCTGAACCAATTTACATTCCTGCCAACAGTGTAGAAGGGTTCCATTTTCTCTACTCCCACTCTAGCATTCTTTGTAAATTTGTTGATGATAGCCATTCTGACCAGTGTGAGGTGATACCTCATTGTGGTTTTGATTTGCATTTCTCTGATAATTCGTGATGTTGAGCATCTTTTCATGTGCATGCTGATCATCTGTATGTGTTCTTTGGAGAAATGTCTATTTAGGTCTTCCACCCATTTTTTGATTGGGTTGTTTGTTCTTTTGATATTGAGTCATACGAGCCGTTTGTATATTTTGGATTAACCACAGGTCGACTGCTTCTTTTGCAAATAATTTCTCCCATTCCATAGGTTATCTTTTCTTTTTGTGTGTGTGGTTTCCTTTGCTGTACAAAAGCTTTTAAGTTTGATTAGGTCCCATTTGTTTATTTTTGCTTTTATTTATTTATTTTTCCCCCTGGGAGACTGATCTAAGAAAAGATTGCTATGATTTATGTAAAAGAATGTCTTGCCTATGCTCTTTTCTAAGAGTCTTATGGTGTTATGTCTTATATTTAGGTCGTTAAAACATTTTGAGTTTATTTCTGTATATGGTGTGAGGGAGTGTTCTAATTTCATTGATTTACATGTAGCTCTACAGGTTTCCCATCACTACTTGTTTAAGTGCCTGTCTTTTCTCCATTGTATATTCTTGCCTCCTTTGTTGTAAATTAATTGACCATAGGTACATGGGTTTATTTCTGGGCTCTTTATTCTTTTCCATTGATCTATATGTCTGTTTTGTGCTAATACCATGCTGTTTTGATTTCTGTAGCATTGTAGTATAGTCTTAAATCTAGAAGGGTTATTCCTTCAGCTTTGTTCCTTTTCTTCAGGATTGCTTTTGGCAATTCTGGGTCTTTTGTAGTTCTATATAAATTTTAGGATTATTTGTTCTAGTTCTGTGAAAGATGTCATGGGTTTTTGTTTACCTCTTCCCTTTCAAATTGGATAACTTTTATTTCTTTTTTTGTCTGATTGCTCTGGCTAGGACTTCCAATACTATGTTGAATAGAAGTGGTGAGAGTGGGCATCCTTAGCAGGAAGGCTTTCAGTTTTTCACCTTTGAGTATTATTTTGTCTGTGAGTTTGTCATAAATGACTTTTATTATGTTGAGATATGTTCACTCTGTGCCCACTTTGGTGACAGTTATCATAAATGGATGCTGAATTTTGTCAACAAAATTCTGTGACTATTGAGATGAGCATGTGGTTTTTGTTTTTCCTTTTATTAATGTGGTGTACCATGTTGACTGATTTGCATATGTTGAATCATCCTTGTGACAATGGAATGAATCCAACTTGATCATGGTGTATGATCCTTTTTATATATTGCTGGATATGGTTTGATAGTATTTTGTTGAGGATTTTTGCATCTATATTCATCAAAGATATTGTCCAGTAATTTTCTTTTTTGTAGTGTCTTTGTCTGTTTTTGGTATCAGGGTGATAGTGGCTTCATAGAATGAATTTGAGAGTATTGCCTCCTCTTAAATTTTTTGGAATAGTTTGAGAAGGCTAGTTTGAGAAGTTCTTCTCTTTATGTTTGGTAGAATTTCCCAGTGAAGCTCTTCAGTCCTTCAAATTACGTTTCTTTTTGACTCAGTTTTGACAGGCTGTATGTTTCCAGAAATTTGTCCATTTCTTCTAGGTTGTCCAATTTGTTGGCATATAACTGTTCATAATATTCTCTTATGATTTTTTGTATTTCTATGGTATCTGTTGTTATTTCTCCCTTTCATTTATTATTTTATTTATTTGGGCCCTCTCTCTTCTTCGTGAGCCTGTCTAAATATTTATCAATTTTGTTTATATTTTCAAAAAACCAGCTCTTGGTTTTATTTATCTTTTCTATTTTTTTAATCTCTATTTTATTTATTTCCTCTCTGATCTTTATTATTTCCTTCCTTCTGCTTCATTCTTCTTCATAGCCAGATCTCTATGAATTTAGGAAAAATAGTTATCTACTGTCATCTTGAAGGGGTGTTTTTATGTGGGAGCCTCCCTGTGTAGACTGTGTGTGTCCAATAGTTTTGGTGCAAGGGCTGGTTTTAGTACGGATGCTAGCCACATCTTTCCTCAGGGTATGCTGGCCATTATCCCCTTGATAGGGGCTGTGATTGGTGTTGTGGTGTCCATAGTCTATGCTGGATGTGAGGTGGGGCCTCCTCTTTGCTCTGAAACTGTCACCATCCTATCAGGAGTGTGGTCTGCTCCACAGTTGTTGGAGTAGAAGCCCTGAGGGTGGGACTTGATCAGGCTACATTGCCCTTGAGAGCATGCCCTGCCTCAAAGGAGGTGACTACTGAAGCAAGTAAGGCCTCTGTGGTCACAGTGCACTGATGCACTTCCCATGCAGCATCCAAGGTTCCCCCCAGAAGCAGCCCAAGGTCATTCCCCTTTCTCTGTTGTGTTTGTCCCAGACCTGGTGCAAGACTTTGCTGTGAAATAGACTGGTGCTGGGGGCCGGGGCATTACGGTTACAGGAATTGAGGTGGCCATGCTGCCACCTAAGACCTGGGCTGTCTCTGTGGCAGACTTCTCCCAGGACATGTCAGCCCCTGATCCGGGGCCAAGCTGAGTTGGGGAGTGGGAGGATCCCTCGAGGAAATGAACCATGAGATGACATTCCAGACCCTCTGGGCTTTCTCCATGTAGTTAGATCAAGTCCTCCCCCAGGGCCTGTCTGCCCGAGATTCAGTGCCCAATCACTGCACATTCCTGTGGTGCTGCCCTGTGCAGGCACTGACAATGTTCACCATGGTCAGACCTGCCCCCACTCTGTGTGCACTGACAACGGGCTCCACAGTTCCCCCTGGATCACACCCCAGCTGCCCTTGTCTGTCTCTGCACAACTAGACCAACTTTCTGCCCTGATCTCATTCCAGTCTGTGGTGTGGAGTGGACCAAGGTGTTTGTCCCTTTAGATGGGGAAGTACAGGGAGGCAGCAGCTGCCAGTGAAAATCTCTCTCCACCCTGGTTGTTAGCAAGCCAGCACAAATGCTCCTCCTGAGTAGAGTCTAGGCTTTTCCATACCCTCTATTTGTCCCAGTGGATTTCTCAGCAGGCAAAGTGTCTCCCCAGGGTGAGTGTCTGCCTTTGTGGACCTTCTCTTCCTTACAGATCTCTCCCAGGGGCACTGATGCCTTTTTTTTTCCTGTCCTACTCAGTTATGTGGGGGTCTTTCTTGCAGCTTTGCTCATAGAGGAGACCTTCTGCCAGTTTCCAGTTAGCTTTTTATGAGAATTGTTCCACATGTAGATGTATTTTTATGTGTTTGTGAGAGAAATGAGCCCCACGTCCTCTTACTCAGCCATCTTGATCTCCATCCAAAGATGTGAAACTTTAAAGTATTAATTAAAATGATTTGGGGAGCATATAGCATGACATTTCATGAAAATGATTTCTCATTTAATTATTCATACCGTTTATTTTTAAATGTTTATCATTCTTTCTAGAATATTTTTAAATTGTGGTAAAAAGACACAAAATATACAATTTACCATCTTAACCATTTTTAAGTATACAGTTTAGTAAAGTGTTAACTATATTCACATTGCTATGTAACAGACCTTTAGAACTTCTTTATCTTGAAAAATTGAAACTCTATACTGATTGAAAAACAACTCCCAATTTTCCCCTCACCTTAACCCCTAGAAACTACTATTCTACATTCTGTTTTGATGATTTTGCCTATTCAAGATATCTCATTTAAATGGAATCATTCAGTATTTGTTCTTTTGTAACTGGATTATTTCACTCAGCATAATATCTTCAAGGATCATACATATTGTAGCATCGGACAGGATTTCCTTCTTTTTAAAGGCTGAATAATATTCCATTGTATGTATATACCACATTTTCTTTATCCATTTAACTGTCGATGGATATTTGTGTTGCTTCCACCTCTTGAGTACTGCAAATAATGCTACAATGAACACAAATGTGCAAATACCTATTTGAGATCCTGCTTTCAATTATTTTGGATATATATCCAGAAATGGGATTGCTGGATCATATGGTAATTCTATTTTTTAGTTTTTAGAGGACGTTCTGTACTGTTTTCCATAGTGGCTGCACCATTTTATGTTCACACCAGCAGCACAAAGAGTTCCCAATTCTCTACAAATTCATGACACTTATTTTGGTTTTCTTGAAAATGGTGATACTAATGGGTGTGAGGTGATATCTCATTATGACTTTGATTTAAATTTCTCTAATGATTAGTGATTTTCAACAGCTTTTCATATGTTTGTTGGCCATTTGTATATCTTCTTTTTTTAATTTTTGAATTTTAATTATTTTTTTATACAGCAGGTTCTTATTAGTCATCAATTTTATACACATCAGTGTATACATGTCAATCCCAGATCATCCAAATCATCAAACCACCACCCCCACCACCCCGCCGCTTTCCCCGCTTGGTGTCCATACACTTGTTCTCTACATCTGGGTCTCATTTTCTGGCCTGAAAACTGGTTCATCTGTACCATTTTTCTAGGTTCCACATATATGTGTTAATATATGATATTTGTTTTTCTCTTTCTGACTTACTTCACTCTGTATGACAGTCTCCAGATCCATCCACATCTCTACAAATGACCCAATTTTGTTCCTTTTTTATGGCTGAGTAATATTCCATTGTATATATATACAACTTCTTCTTTACCCATTCGTCTGTTGATGGACATTTAGGTTGCTTCCATGACCTGGCTACTGTAAATAGTGCTGCAGTGAACATTGGGATTCAGGTGTCTTTTTGAATTATGGTTTTCTCTGGGTATATGCCCAGTAGTGAGATTGGTGGATCATATACTAATTCTATTTTTAGTTTTTTAAGGAACCTCCATACTGTTCTCCATAGTGGCTGTATCAATGTACATTCCCACCAAGAGTGCAAGAGGATTCCCTTTTATCCACACCCTCTCCAGCATTTGTTGTTTGTAGATTTTCTGATGATTCCCATTCTAACTGGTGTGAGGTGATACCTCATTGTAGTTTTGATTTGCATTTCTCTTATAATTAGAGATGTTGAGCAGCTTTTCATATGCTCATTGACCATCTGCATATCTTCTTTGGAGAAATGTCTATTTAGGTCTTCTCCCCATTTTTGGATTGGGTTGTTTTTTTTTTTTAATATTGAGTTGCATGGGCTGTTTATATATTTTGGAGATTAATCCTTTGTCCGTTGATTAATTTGCAAATATTTTCTCTCATCCTGAGGGTTGTCTTTTCATCTTGTTTATGGTTTCCTTTGCTGTGCAAAAGCTTTGAAGTTTCATTAGATCCCATTTTCTTATTTTTGTTTTTATTTCCATTACTCTAAGAGGTGGGTCAAAAAGGATCTTGCTGTGATGTATGTGATAGAGTGTTCTGCCTATGTTTTCCTCTAAGAGTTTTATAGTGTCTAGCCTTACATTTAGGTCTTTAATCCATTTTGACTTTATTTTTCTGTATGGTGTTAGGGAGGGTTCTAATTTCATTCTTTTACATGTAGCTGTCCAGTTTCCCCAGCACCATTTATTGAACAGAATGTCTTTTCTCCATTGTATATCCTTGCCTCCTTTGTCATAGATTAGTTGACCATAGCTACGTGGGTTTATCTCTGGGCTTTCTATCTTTTTCCATTGAACTGTGTTTCAGTTTTTGTGCCACTACCATACTGTCTTGATTAATGTAGCTTTAGAGTATAGTCTGAAGTCAGGGAGTCTGATTCCTCCAGCACCACTTTTTTCCCTCAAGACTGCTTTGGCTATTCGGGGTCTTCTGTGTCTCTATACAAATTTTAAGATTTTTGTTCTAGTTCCATAAAAAATGTCATTGGTAATTTGACAGGGATTGCATTGAATCTGTAGACTTCTTTGGGTAGTATAGTCATTTTCACAATATTGATTCTTCCTATCCAATAACATGGTATATCTCTCCATCGGTTGGTATCATCTCTAAGTTCTTTCATCAGCGTCTTATAGTTTTCTGCATACCAGTCTTTTGTCTCTGTAGGTAGGTTTATTCATAGGTATTTTGTTATTTTTGTTACTATGGTAAATGAGAGTGTTTCTTTAATATCTCTTTCAGATTTTTTATCATTAGTATATAGGAATGCAAGAGATTTTTGTGCATTAACTTTGTATCCTGCAACTTTACCAAATTCATTGATTAGCTCTAGTAGTTCTCTGGTGACATTTTTAGGATTCTCTATGTATAGTATCATGTCATCTGCAAACAGTGACAGTTTTACTTCTTCTTTTCCAATTTAAATTGCTTTTATTTCTTTTTCTTCTCTGAATGCTGTGGCTAGGACTTACAAAACTATGTTGAATAATAGTGGCGAGAGTGGACATCCATATCTTGTTCCTGACCTTAGGGGAAATACTTTCAGTTTTTCACCATTGATAATGATGTTTGCTGTGGGTTTGTTGTATATGGCCTTTATTATGCTGAGGTAGGTTCACTCTATGGCCACTTTCTGGAGAGCTTTTCTTCATAAATGGTGTTGAATTTTGTCAAAAGCTTTTTCTGCATCTATTGAGATGATCATATGGTTTTTATTCTTCAATTTGTTAACATGTTGTATCACATTGATTGATTTGCATATATTGAAGAATTCTTGCATCTCTGGGATAAATCTCACTTGATCATGGTGTATGATCCTTTTAATGTGTTGTTGGATTCTGTTTGCTAGTATTTTGTTGAGGATTTTTGCATCTATATTCATCAGTGATATTGGTCTGTAATTTTCTTTTTTTGTAGTATCTTTGTCTGGTTTTGGTATCAGGGTGATGGTGGCCTCATAGAATGAGTTTGGGAGTGCTCCTTCCTCCGCAATTTTTTGGAAGAGTTTGAGAAGGATGGGCGTTAACTCTTCTCTAAATGTTTGGTAGAATTCACCTGTGAAGCCATCTGGTCCTGGACTTCTGTTTGTTGGAAGATGTTTAATCACAGTTTCAATTTCATTACTTGTGATTGGTCTGTTCATATTTTCTATTTCTTCCTGGTTCAGTCTTGGAAGCTTATACCTTTCTAAGAAATAGTCTATTTCTTACTGGTTGTCCATTTTATTAGCATAGAGTTGTTTGTAGTAGTCTCTTAGGATGCTTTGTATTTCTGCAGTTTCTGTTGTAACTTCTCCTTTTTCATTTCTAATTTTATTGATTTGAATCCTCTCCCTCTTTTTCTTGATGAGTCTGGCTAATGGCTTACCAGTTTTGTTTATATTCTCAAAGGACCAGCTTTTAGTTTTATTGATTTTTGCTATTGTTTTCCTTGTTTCTATTTCATTTATTTCTGCTCTGATTTTATGATTTCTTTCTTTCAGCTAAATTTGGGTTTTGTTTGTTTTTCTTTCTCTAATTGCTTTAGGTGTATGATTAGATTGTTTATCTGAAATTTTTCTTGTTTCTTGAGGTAGGCTTGTATAGCTATAAACTTCCCTACGTTCCCTAAGTTCTAAGCAGTTCTCTTAGAACTGCTTTTGGTGCATCCCATGGGTTTTGGATCATCGAGTTTTCATTGTCATTTTTCTCTAGGTATTTTTTGATTTCCTCTTTGATTTCTTCAGTGATCTCTTGGTTATTTAGTAACATACTGTTTAGACTCCATGTCTTTGTGTTTTTTATGTTTATTCCCTGTAATTCATTTCTAATCTCATAGCATTGTCATCAGAAAAGATGTTTGATATGATTTCAATTTTCTGAAATTTACTGAGGCTTGATTTGTGACCCAAGATGTGAACTATCCTGGAGAATGTTCCATGCAAACTTGAGAAGAATGTGTAACCTGCTGTTTTTGGATGGAATGTCCTATAAATATCAATTAAATCTATCTGGTCTATTGTGTCATTTAAAGCTTCTTTTTCCTTATTTATTTTCATTTTGAATGATCTGTCCATTGGTGTAAGTGAGGTGTTAAAGTACACCACTATTGTTGTATTACTGTCGATTTCCTCTTTTATAACTGTTATCATTGCCTTATATATTGAGGTGCTCCTATGTTAGGTTAATATATATTAATAATTGTTATATCTTCTTCTTGGATTGATCCCTTGATCATTATGTAGTGACCTTCCTTGTCTCTGTAACATTCTTTATTTTAAAGTCTATTTTATCTGATATGATTAATGCTACTCCAGCTTTCTTTTGATTTCCATTTGCATGGAATATCTTTTTCCATCCCCTCCCTTTCAGTCTGGATGTATCCCTAAGTCTGAATTGGGTCTCTTGTAGACAGCATATATATGGGTCTTGTTTTTGTATCCATTCAGTGAGCCTGTGCCTTTTGGTTGGAGTATTTAATCCATTGACATTTAAGGTAATTATTGATATGTATGTTCCTATCACCATTTTCTTAATTGTTTTGGGTTTGTTTTTGTAGGTCCTTTTCTTCTCTTGTGTTTCACACTTAGAGCAGTTCCTTTAGCATTTGTTGTAGAGCTGGTTTGGTGGTGCTGAATAATCTTCCCTTTTGCTTGTCTGTAAAGCTTTTGATTTCTCCATCAAATCTGAATGAGATCCTTGCTGGGTAGAGTAATCTTGGTTATGGGTTCTTCCCTTTCATCACTTTAAATATATCAATCCACTCCCTTCTGGCTTGTACTGTTTCTGCTGAGAAAGCAGCTGTTAACCTTATGGGAGTTCCCTTTTATGTTATTTGTTGTTTTTCCCTTGCTGCTTTCAATTCTTTTTCTTTGTCTTTAATTTTTGCCCATTTGTTTACTATGTGTCTCAGTGTGTTTCTCCTTGTGTTTATCCTGTAGGGACTGGCTTCGCTTCCTGGACTTGGGTGGCTATTTCCTTTCCCATGTTAGGGAAGTTTTCAACTATAATCTCTTCAAATATTTTATTGGGTTATTTATCTCTCTCTTCTCCTTCTGGGAGCCTTATAATGCGAATGTTGTTGTGTTTAATGTTGTCCCAGAGGTCTCTTAGGCTGTCTTCATTTCTTTTCATTCTTTTTTCTTTATTCTGCTTCACAGCAGTGAATTCCACCATTCTGTCTTCCAGGTCAGTTATCTGTTCTTCTGTCTCAGTAATTCTTCTATTTCTTCCTTCTAGTGTAGTTTTCATTTCAGTTATTGTATTTTTCAACTCTGTTTGTTTGTTCTTTAATTCTTCTAGGTCTTTATTAAACATTTCTTGCATCTTCTCGATCTTTGCCTCCATTCTTTTTCTGAGGTCCTGGATCATCTTCACTATCATTATTCTGAATTATTTTTCTGGAAGGTTGCCTATCTCCACTTCCTTTAGTTGTTTTTCTGGGGTTTTATCTTGTTCCTTCATCTGGTACATAGTCCCCTGCCTTTTAATCTTGTTTATCTTTCTGTGAATGTGGTTTTTGTTCCACAGCCTGCAGCATTGTATTTCTTCTTGTTTCCACTGTCTGCCCTCTGGTGGATGAGGCTATCTAAGAGGCTTGTGCAAGTTTCCTGATGGGAGGGACTGGTGGTGGGTAGAGCTGACTGTTGCTCTGATGGGCATAGCTCAGTGAAACTTTAATCCACTTCACTGCTGGTCGGTGGGGCTGAGTTCCCTCCCTGTTGGTTTTTGGCCTGAAGCAACCCAACACTGGAGCCTTCCTGGGCTCTTTGATGGGGCTAGTGGCAGACTCCTGGAGGGCTCATGCCAAGGTGTACTTCCCAGAACTTCTGCTGCCAGTGTCCTTGTCCCCACAGTGAGCCACAGCCAACCACTGCCTCTGCAGGAGACCCCCCAACACTAGTAGGTAGCTCTGGTTCAGTCTCCCCTGTGTTCACTGCTCTTTCTCCTGTGTCCCAATGCACACACTACTCTGTGTGTGCCCTCCAAGAGTGGAGTCTGTTTCCCCCAGTTCTGTCAACGTCCTGCAATCAAATCCCAGTAGCCTTCAAAGTCTGATTCTCTAAGAATTCCTCCTCCCATTGCCAGACCCCCAGGCTGGGAAGCCTGGCATGGGGATCAGAACTTTCACTCCAGTGGGTGGACTTCTGTGGTATAAGTGTTCTCCAGTCTGTGATTCACCCACCCAGCAGTTATGGGATTTGATTTTATTGTGATTGTGTCCCTCCTACCATCTCATTGTGGCTTCTCCTTTGTCTTTGGATGTGGGGTATCTTTTTTGGTGAATTCCAGTGTCTTCCTGTCAATGATTATCCAGCAACTAGATGTGATTCTGGTGTTCTTGCAAGAGGAGGTGAGAGCATGTCCTTCTACCTTGTATATCTTCTTTGAAGAAATGTCTAGTCAGTTCCTTTGCCAATTTTTAATTGGATTATTTGGGATCTTGTTTTTCAGTTGTAGGATTTCTCTGTACATTCTAGATATTAACCTCTTATCAGATATGATTTTCAATTATTTTCTTTCATTCCATAAGTTGCCTTTTCACTTTGTTGATTGTTTCCTTTGTTATGCAGATATTTTTAAGTTTGATGTAGTCCTATTTGCGTTATTCTTTTGCCAGTGGTTTTGATGTCTTAGCCAAGAAATCATTGACAATGCCAATGTCCAAAAGTATTTTCCCTGTGTTTTCTTCTAGGAATTTTATAGTTTAAGATTTTAATTTTAAATCTTTATTCCATTTGGAGTTAATTTTTTACATTATGTAAGAGAAAGGTCCAACTTCATTCTTTGCATATGGATATCCAATTTTCTCAACACCATTTACTGAAGAGACTGTCTTTTCCCCCATTGTGTGTTCTTGGTACCATTGTCAAAGACTAGCTGACTACACAAGGGTTTATTTCTGGACTGTCTATTCTGTTCCATTGTTCTATGTGTCTGTCTCTATGCCAGTACCACACTGTTTTGATTACTGTAGATTTGTATATTTTGAAACTAGGAAGTATGTGGCCACCAAATTTTTGAGTTTTTTTTTTTAAGATTGTTTTGGCAATTTGGATTCTTTGAGATTCCATATGAATTATAGAATTTTTTCCCTCTATTTCAGCAATAATGTCATTGAGATTTGTTAGGGATTACACTGAATCTGCAGATTTCTTTAGGTAGTATGGACCAGAAATTTATTTATGTAGTATGGACCAGAATACTATATATATATTTCTATAGTATTTAATAGATAGATGGTGTAAATGTTGATAACCATTGGTAAATACTGTTATATATGTTATTTTCCTCATTTTACACGTGAAAAGTCTGGAAAATGAGAGGTAAGTTTGACTACATTTTAAGCAGTGAGAAATAATTCTGCCTTCTAGTTCTTTAGAGAACTAGATGACACTACCTCAGTGTTCTCTTTCCCGTCTTTAAGCAATAAGAAATAATGATTCTGCTCTGTACCTTCATAAAGAATACAATGATGTGATGTACATGAATCTCAGTCAAGAGATTGAAACCATGGATAGGTTAGCTCTCAGCCAGTTTGTGTGAACTATGGTAGAATCCCTTTTATGCTAGCCAGCAGTGACTCCAATAGTACGATCTCAGGGGCCTATTTGTTGGAAGTGACCGTATTGAAGATTTGATGCTTGAACTGATATGGATACATAGCAGATATTGAAAAATACAGCCATAAAATACAATGACATCACATTAAAGAGCTGGTATAATTTTATATTTTGTAAATGAAGAAAATAAGGCCACTCTGAGGTTATATGACTCATCCAAAGTCATGTTAAGAATGGAAAGCTAGGGACTTCCCTGGTGGCACAGTGGTTAAGAATCTGCCTGCCAATGTAGGGTACCTGGGTTCAATCCCTGGTCCAGGAAGATCCCACATGCCGCGGAGCAACTAAGCCCATGCACCACAACTGCTGAGCCTGCACTTTAGAGCCCACGCATCACAACTACTGAGCCCATGTACCACAACTACTGAAGCCCGCACACCTGGAGCCCGTGCTCCACAACAAGGGAAGCCACTGCAATGAGAAGCCCAAGCACCCCAACGAAGAGTAACCCCTGCTCACCACAACTAGAGAAAGTCCACACACAGCAACGAAGACTTAACACAGCCAAAAATAAATAAATAAATAAATATTTAGAAAATGGTAAGCAATGCTTGAAATAAAATCTGAAATTCCTAATCCCCTGATATAAACTGCAGCCATTAATTCTTTAAAAGATATTTCTTTTTCTATCTATAATGAAATATATTGTCTATAATGTGCTCACTAGAAAGATTCCCTGAAGATATTAAAGCTGAGCCTACTTGGTATCAAAATAACCAATCGATTCTGTCAGCTGGGTAAAAAGAATCTGTCAAACTAGTTGGCTGTATGACTCAATCAGCTGAGAAAAGCGGGCAACCTTTTAAAAGGCCAGCAAAATGAGCCAAATGATGGTGAGTGATTGATCACTGTTCTATCTTTGGAAGCCTAAAGTTTTATATCCCATTCATCTCAAGCATTGAATGGGGCTTAATTTGTGAAATTTAAATGAATGATACTGCTGTTCTCCTTAATGTTTTTTATCTGCATTCACTACAAGGGGGCAGCACAGCCATACAGATACATTCACATTGTTTCTCCAGAGGTTATAAATATTCAAGGTCACATTTCCTAAGACCTCCTCTGGGCTTTCACTTCATGTGTGTGTAAAATTTCTACTTGCACTTGAGCTAGGTGTGAAAAGTTTCCAGTATGACTTTCAGGCTGACCTTTAGTGCGAAGTCCATCTGACTTTCGGAGAACAACTTAGAAAATTGCATTTTCTTTGAAAATAAGGTCAGAGTGTGGGTGGGGTGTGTAAGGGAAAAATGTTTCCTCCCCTCTTCTAGGTTCTTTTGGTTGGCTTAAGAATTAAACTGACATGAGACAGATTAAGTGGAGGAAATCACACAAAATTTTAATGACTTGTATACATGGGAGAGATGTAGGAAAACTGAGTAACTCACCAAAATGACTGAAGCCCTCACCTTAAATACCATCCTCAGCTAAAGACAAAAGGGGATGTTGAGAATGAGGAGTCAGTTATGGAATGCCATCAGGAAAAAAGCAGAGTAAACAAGGATAAGTTTGTTATTCAGATTTGTCCTTGCTTTTTCTGATAGATTTCTAGAGGTTTGGTCATTATCCTCTTCCTGGTACAGAGAGGGAGACATGCTTACAAATGGAGATTTTTCTTATAAGTGTAAACATTTCTTACAAAAGAGTAACTGCTACTTGGTTTTCAGAGTTTTTTTCCATGTGCCTGCTGTTTCTTAGACAATAACCAGCTTAAAATAATTAACATGCCAAGAATACATATTTTAGGGTGGCAAATTCTACTCCCCTACAGGTGGAAGTGTTCAGAGAACTTCCAGGGAGAGGATATTCCTTGTGCCTAGGCTCCTAGTACTAGTGTTTGAACTAATAATCTACTGTTAAGGAAAGGTGAAAAACACAACTAACCATCACAGACTTAGCTTTTACATTGCTCACTACTCTTTTAGTGAAAAGAAATTTGTACTTCATTTTTATTTCTGTTCCCCCATGGTAATTGTATGGCTTATAAAATTAGGATTAATTATTGTGTTAAACTAAAGAGAAATAACATTAAAGAGCATCATGAAGACTCAAAGAAGGAGACTATCATATCCAGTGAGAAGGAATTAAGAAAAGCTTCATGGGAAAAAATGGTGATTAAAACAAACTTTGAGATGCAGATGGAGAGAATGGACTTGAGGAAACAGGAAGGGGGAAGGGTAAGCTGGGATGAAATAAGAGAGTGGCATGGACATATATACACTACCAAATGTAAAATAGATAGCTAATGGGAAGCAGCCCCATAGCACAGGGAGATCAGCTTGGTGCTTTGTGACCACCTAGAGGGGTTGGATAGGGAGGGTGGGAGGGAGGGAGACGCAAGAAGGAAGAGATATGGGGATATACGTATATGTATAGCTGGTTCACTTTGCTATAAAGCAGAAACTAACACACCATTGTAAAGCAATTATACTCCAATAAAGATGTTAAATAAATAAATAAAGACAAACTTTGAAAAATTAGTAGAATTCTAATTGACAGAGATGGAAAGTGATGGGGCTGGTGTTTTCCAAAGAGAAAAAATGGCATAAACGAAGAACAAAAGCATGAACATTAAGGGGTCAATTTTGGCCAAATGGAAGTTTCATGTGAGGAAGAATTGGGAGGCAAGACTGGAATGTTAGAACTAATTAACTTTCTATGGAAAATACTTTGTTCAATAAGATACTACAGTAATTAGCAAAGAAAGTAGATCTTTATTGTAATATTTAAATTTTGGAGGATTTTTTTTTCATTTGGCTACATCACCTATAGCAATATGATGACCTATGGACAAACATTCACCCAACTAACTTTGTGAATCAAGCCTTTAATGGACTACCCTCCACCCCCTACCTTTGCCTCAAGAGTTGCGCTTTTAAGGAGCTTCAATTCAACTAGCTAGCCAACATCCTTGCCTGAGTGGCAATGCTAAAGTTTTAGTGATATAAAATCTTTACCAGGAATTAGTGAGAATGTATGGCAGAACAAGCTCTGGATAAACAAAGACAAAAGGGATCTGCTAAAGTTTGGAAGGGGGCACCAAAAATTGATTTGCAAATTTCTCAATCTTGTCATAAATTTACTTGAATTTGTTGCAGGAAGGGGGACCCCGTCCAGGGCCTGAGAGTGGGCTCTTGTCTAACACTCGGAAAGGAATTGTCTGAGGAGACACACGTACTGACAAAGCAAGAAACTTTTTTGGGAAGGGGCGCCCGGGTCAAGAGCAGAAGGGTAAGGGAACCCAGGAGGACTGCTCTGCCACATGGCTCACAGTCTCCAGTTTTATGGTGATGGGGTTAGTTTCCGGGTTGTCTCTGTCCAATCATTCTGACTCAGGGTCTTTCCTGGTGGTGCATGCATCTCTCAGCCAAGATGGATTACAGTGAGAAGGATTCTGGGCGGTTGGTAGGACATATGGGTTGGTGTCTCCTCTCTCCTTTTGACCTTTCCCGAATTTTTTCAGTTGGTGGCAGCTTGTCAGTTCCGCATTCCTTACCAGGACCTCCTGTTGTTAAGATAACTCATGCAAATGGCTACTATCTTGCCTGGCCAGGGCAGGCAGTTTCAGTCAGCGGCTCTCCTAACAAATTTACTGGTAAATCTTATGAAGACCCATGAAGTTCAATACGTTAAATTATCAATTAGTTGTCTTTTATATTTTAAATGCCCCCCTGAATAAAATATTAGTGTTAGAAGTGACTATTTAATATTATCTAGACCAGTGATTACCAAATGTGAGACCTGTCCTGATCTATGAGTTTTCTATGAGAAATATAAAGACAAATTTAATTGTTCATAAACCTGAATTTAAGTAACTTTGAGAATTATTTTTTCCTATAATTTTGCTCTTATTAATCCTATTAATTTTGTTAAAATATCTTTTGTGTATTGAATTAATGATAATGATGATAATAACAATCATAAATTAAATGTTTATTATGGGCCACGTGCTGTTCTAAACACTTTACATATATTAATTCATTTAATCCTCACAACAACCCTGTGAGGTAAGTACCATTTTGTTCCTAGTTTCTTGATGATGGCAATAGTAGATGGTAGAGTATTTTTTAAATTATCTTCTAAAGTATCTTTATTGGTAAGATAAAAATTAAGCAACCCCAAATTTGCACCCCACCATTTTATTAGGTCTGAAAAATACAAAGAAAGAATAAATTATTTAAAAATTAAAGAAATTGGGCTTCCCTGGTGGCGCAGTGGTTGAGAGTCCGCCTGCCGATGCAGGGGACACGGGTTCGTGCCCCGGTCTGGGAAGATCCCACATGCCGCGGAGCAGCTAGGCCCGTGAGCCATGGCCGCTGAGCCTGTGCGTCCGGAGCCTGTGCTCCGCAATGGGAGAGACCACAACAGTGAGAGGCCCGCGTACCACAAATAATAATAACAATAATAATAAATTAAAGAAATTGAGGCCCAAAAAGAAGAAGAAAATTGCCCAAGACCAAATAGCTCACCAATAGCAGAGGCCAGGACTAGCACTCAGATATTCTTTCACCTAGACTAGCCCTTTTTTCCTAATGCCCTAAGATGCCTTGCAAGGGAACTTTACAACTTTGTTCATGAACATGTTGAAAGTGTTAACATTTGACTTATTCCCACTGCACAACTCTGAGGTGCTTTCCCCTGCCTCTTATAACAGTTAATTTAAATCCAGGACCTTGAGCAAAATATCAAAATGGAACCCCTTAGATATTTAGTCAACTGTCATCTCCCTATAGGAGAATCAAGGATCTCTCATTCTTTGATCCTCCCTTAACACACACAGCTGTGCAGTGGGTATTTCTAATCATGCTGTTACCCAGAAGACACACCTGTCACTCCTCAGGTCCTGAAAATGTTCTACTCTGCCTTGAGTCAAAATAGCTTTTATGCTTTTGGAATTTCCTGCTGCAAAAGAACTCTCTGCCTGTGGCTCTGACATTCAGGGGATTGTGTAAGACACATATTATTAGTCCAGCTTTCCCCTGAGTCTGGTGTATTGAGAGACTTAGTTGAGAGTACTTTGTCTTCTGCTTTCTCACCACCTGCATGCTTCACATATACACTCTTGCATTTATTTCTGATTTGGGGAAAGTCAGGACAACCTTGTCATCTGTTTGATTTTACTAAACTCATGGCCCCACCTGCTTCCTAAAAAATGTTTTTCTGGGTTATATTTATTTCTTTCTGTTAAGAATTACATATAATTTCCTTTTAGAGAATGTCACGCTGCCCCTGGAGACAATTTGCCTCCCCAGGGCTGAGATGCACAACTCTGTTACTTTGAACCTATTACAGGAACAGTGGAAAGAAATGAATAACAAATTGACTATGGTGCTGTTTAATTTGTTTAAAGTGGCTCCCAGTTTCTGATTTACCATCTCAAAAACTGATTTGTAGCCAATATATAAAGCAGAAAATCCTATTCATATGATAGCATCTGAATTATGAATACTTTCCCTGGCTCAGAATGGCTAGAACCATCTACAAAGCAGCTACATGAGATAAAGATTAAAAGTCCCATACCTCATGGTTGTTCTCATAATTCTCAGATGGTGCCCATCCATAAAGATGACTAAATAACAGAATCCAGAGTGGGGTGGGTTAGAAAAAGCTAAATAATGAATATTATGTTGGAAATTATTTTAGCAATCCTAGGGGAGATCGCAAGGGGATATATATATATATGGGGAGGGTGGGGATAATTCAAGAAAAACTCAAATTAGTAACTCTTTTCCTCACTGAATCTAACCACATGTTAAAAACTCAGCTTGATATGTTTGTTCTTTGCATTATTAACTCATTAAGCTATACCCATGGACTATAGAATGGGAAACTGGCTGTAGTGTCCTTGTTGTTAGCACTATCCAGATGGCTCCCTACTATACTGCGCAGCCTTACGCATAGAGTGAAATAGATGGCCAGCTCCATGCAGTGATATGAAGAGCAGTAAGAGGCATCCCATCCCCAAAGTGTTGCCCCTTCCTTAGCTTGCTACTTCCATCAACAAAGGATTAAAAGCCGTTGTTAGAATATAAATGTTACCTGAAATGGGCAGGGGATTAGTGATTGACTAATTACAATCATTAGTCTCAACCATCTCAACTAGTTTTTCCTTGAGCAGGATTCTGAGAAATTGTGACAGAGGACAGGCAAATATTGGTGGTTGGAGGGAAAGGAACTGAGAGTAGTGTTAAGTAGGAAGAGAAAATTGGAAATGAGTATTTTTTTCCCCAGGCATTTCTGTCAGTGGAAAAGAACTGAAGTAGATGGCATGGAAAATTTGGAGATCTACAAAAACAAGAATGGTAACATAAGACTTTAATCTTGACCTCCTTCATCATATCTGTCCTCAATTTACTTTCTTGAACATACTAATTTTGGGGATACATGCACATCAGCCTGGAAGTCAGGATTTTCTGAAGCTCTGGCTGTGATCCTGATCATAAAGAAGCTGCTCCTGAATAGGAGAGTTATAAAGCTAGCTGCTTTTTTCCCCCTTCTTTAGTAACCCATTAACAATGGAAACCTCAACGTTTCTTCTGCTGAGAAAGGACAAGTTCTGCTTCCATTCCCATCATCTCTTTGTTCTTTTCTAATTACTATTCACCGCCAGCTTGGTTTCTTGGGATCAAACTTAAATGGACTTAACCTTGAATTTAGGCATGACTGAGGCTAGTTCCACTGAACTATGAATCTTAAGATTTACCAGCAGACTGCTTAGAATTCCAAAAGGGTCTCTAGGCCTCCCTTTGACCCTGCAGGCCTAGTGAGCAGTAAGGTGAGAAGATCTCTAAGTCTCCATTGCCTCCTTCTCACAATTGACTGAGCTATGTGCACAAATTTTACCTACACTCATGAAGATAATAGGGAGGTTTTTACAGTGAGGAACAAATTGTCTGATGGGTCTTCAGAGAAGACACAGTCAGTTGCATGTGTAAGGAGTAGAAAGTATTAATTCCCAGCCTCTGACTTAATTCCCTCACTCTCCTTCTCTGGTGCCCTGGCATGGCTTCATGCCTTCTGAGGATATTATTATTTTAGCAAATGCATTTTCAGAATTCATGTCATCTCTTCAAAAAAGAAAGCATGTGAATCTGAAGGAAGGGTGTGTAGGATGGTTATGAAGGCTTTACCTGAAAAGATACAAATGACAGGATAATTTGGCTTTCTGTTGATTGTTTTGTTTCAGACTAAGGAATGATTCATCAACCAATTATAGTCAGAAGAAATGAACACATGAGTGGCCTTACATGAGAATAGAATTTCAGCGCCATCAAAGTTAGCTAATAGCTGGCTACTTGCTGGCTGTCACAGAGCACCCTGAAACTGTGCCTCTCTGCCCAATCTTCAGTATAAAACTTCATAAGGAAAATAGGAGGGGCATAGGAAAAGGAGGACAGAATTGCAGTATGACTAGATTCTGGGGGTGATAGAAATCTGGAGAATTCCTGTATCTGCATGGTAATGTGTCTGGCTGATATCACAATGCTTATTTATAAGTTTCACAATGTTAGAGTAGATAGAATACTAAAATTAGAAGTAAAAGCTCTGAGTCCTAGTTCTACTTCTGTTACTAACTGTGTGAATCCTTATAAGAAAGAGCCTCTTCATTTTCTCCAGCACCAAAATGAGGTAGCTGGGTAAGAAGACCTCTGAGGTACCTTCCAAATCTAGTGTATTGTGGATATGAGCCTACAGTTTTCATGAGCAATCAAAAATTATAATAATCAAACAATATCCCAATAAGGTGACCCAAAACAAAATGTACAAATGTGTTGTGTTGGAGCCATTGAATTTTCTTTCTTCCTCTGAAGTTTATTCATGCTATTCTCTTAACATTATATATACTTTACCACAATATCCCCAAATCATGCTTGTCAAAATCCTGCCCTCCTTCGAAGCCTAGCCCAAAGATTATTTTAACAATTGCATTTTCTCTGATACTCTAAAGCAGGAAATAAGCTCTCCTTCTTCTGAGTGCCTGTAACACGTGATCTGCCTTTCTCTTATAACAGTATCCACAGCTCTTCATCTTGGTTGAGTATGTCTTTTTTTTCTATTACCCTGAGACGTGAGACTAGGTCTTACTTATTTTAGTGTCTTCCACATTTCCCAGTACCTATCATATGGGACGTGCTCAATACATGACATATTGACATGTCATTGACATGACAAGCCAATATTAAGGAGCATCTTGTCTCTCTGAAATGTGATAACAAGTTAATAAAAGAACAAAAGTATCTGCTGTGTTCAGAAATATGAACCAATTTTTAAGTTTTATTTTAACTTTGCATTTTACAACAATTTCAGACTTACAGAAAGAGTTGCAAAGAATTATCAACTACCCTTCATCAGATTCATCATACATAACCATAGCATGACTATCAAAATCAGGAAATTAACAATGATCCAATGGTAGTATCTAACCTACAGACCTTATTTAAATTTCACCAGTGACCCCACTAATGTGCTTTGTGCGATCCAGCATCTAATTCAGAAACACATGTTACGTCCGATCGCCTCACACCAGAGCAGCTTCAGCCTGCCCTTACACGCCCTGCCAACAAATTTCTTTTCATTATTTTTAAAGAGTTTTCCCCAACGAGACCTTCAAGATGGCAGAGGAGTAAGAGGTGGAGATCACTTTCCTCCCCACAAATATATCAGAAATACATCTACATGTGGAACAACTCTTACAGAACACCTACCGAACTCTAGCAGAAGACCTCAGGCTTCCCAAAAGGCAAGAAACCCCCCCACCATGTACCTGGGTAGAGCAAAAGAAAAAACAGAGACAAAAAATAGGGATGGGACCTGCACCTCTGGGAGGGAGCTGTGAAGCAGGAAAAGTTTCCACACACTAGGAAGCCCCTTCCCTGGTGGAGACAGGAGGGTGGCAGTGGGGGAAGCTTCAGAGCTACGGAGGACAGCACAGCAAAGGGGTGCAGCGGGCAAAGTGGAGAGATTACCACACAGAGAATTGGTGCCGACCAGCACTCACCAGCATAAGAGGCTTGTCTGCTCACCAACAAGGGCAGATGGGGGCTGGCAGCTGCGGCTCCAGCTTGGGAGGGCAGATCCCAGGGAGAGGACTAGGGTTGGCTGCATGAACAGAGCCTGAAGGAGGCTAGTGTGCCACAGCTAATCAGGAGGGAGTGCAGGAAAATGTCTGGAACTGCCTAAGAAGCAAAAGACCATTGTTTCAGGGTGCACAAGGAGAGGAAATTCAGAGTACCACTGAAACGAGTTCCACAGATGGGCACAAGCTGCGGTTATCAGCACAGACACCAGAAACTGGCGTGAAACTCTAAGGCTGCTAATGCAACCACCAAGAAGCCCGTGTGGAAGCACAGGTCACTATCCACATCTACCCTCCCAAGAGCCTGTGCAGCCCACCACTGCCAGAGTCCCATAATCCAGGGACAACTTTCCCAGGAGAACACACAGCCTGCCACAGGCTGTTGCAACATCATGCCAACCTCTGCCACCACAGGCTCACCCCACATTCCATACCCCTCCCTCCTCCAGGCCTGATTGAGCCAAGCACCCTAATCAACTGCTACTTTAACCCCATCCTGTCTGGGCAGGGAACAGATGCCCTCAGGTGACCTACATGCAGAGGCAGGGCAAAATCCAAAGCTGAACCCCAGGAGCTGTGTGAACAAAGAAGAGAAAGAGAATTCTCTGCCAGCAGCCTCAGGAGCAGCAGGTTAAATCTCCACAATCAACTTGATGTACCCTGTATCCGTGGAATAGCTGAATAGACAATGATTCATCCCAAAATTGAGGCGGTGGACTTTGGGAGCAACTGTAGACTTGGGGTTTGCTTTCTTCATCTAAATTGTTTCTGATTTTAAGTTTATTTTAGTTTAGTATTTAGAGTTTATTATCATTGGTGGATTTGTTTCTTGATTTGGTTGCCTGCTTCCTCCTGCTGTTTTCCTTTTTTTTCTTATATATAGATATATTTTTTCCCCTTTTCCCTTTTTGTGACTGTGTTTGTGTATACTCCTTTGTGTGATTTTGTCTGTATAGCTTTGCCTTTACCATTTGTCCTAGTGTTCTGTCTGTCCGTTTGTTTATTTGTTTGCTTGTTTTTTAGTATAGTTTTTAGCGCTTGCTATCATTGGTTGTTTGTTTTTTGGTTTCGTTGCTCTCTTCTTTCTTATTTTTTCTTTCTTTTATTACTTTTTAATTTTTAAATTTTTAATAATTATTTATTTTTAAAACTTTATTTTATTTTATTTTTTTCTTCCTTCCTTTTTTTCTCCCTTTTTCTCTGAGTGTGTGGCTGACAGGGTCTTGGTGCTCTGGTCAGGTGTCAGGCCTGTGCCTCTGAGGTGGGAGAGTCGAGTTCAGAACATTGGTCCACCAGAGACCTCCTGGCTCCATGTAATATTAAACGTCTAAAGTTCTCCCAGAGATCTCCATCTCAAAACAAAGACCCATCTCCTCTCAATGACCAGCAAGCTACAGGGTTGGACACTCTTTGCCAAACAGCTAGCAAAACAGGAACACAGCCCCACCCATTAACAGAAGCTACCTAAAATAATAAAAAGTCACAGACACCCCAAAACACACAGACGGCTATGGTCCCTCCACCAGAAAGACAAGATCCAGCCTCATCCATGAAAACACAAGTGCCAGTCCCCTCCACAGGAAGCCTACACAACACACTGAACCAACCTCAACCACTGGGGCAGACACCAAAAACAACAGGAACTATGAACCTTTAGCCTGCAAAAAGGAGACCCCAACACAGTGAGTTAAGCAAAATAAGAATACAGAGAAACACAAAACAAATGAAGGAGCAAGGTAAAAACCCACCAGAGCAAATAAATGAAGAGGAAATGAGCAGTCTACCTGAAATAGAATTCAGACAAATGATCATAAAGATAATACAAAATCTCGGAAATAGAATAGAGAAAATACAAGAAACGTTTAACAAGGACCTAGAAGAATTAAAGAGCAAACAAACAATGAGGAACAACACAATAAATGAAATTAAAAATTCTCTACAAGGAATCAATAGCAGAATAACTGAGGCAGAAGAACGGATAAGTGACCTGGAAGATAAAGTGGAAATAACTACTGCAGAGCAGAATAAAGAAAAAAGAGTGAAAAGAACTGAGGACAGTCTCAGAAACCTCTGGGACAACATTAAATGCAACAACATTCAAATTATAAGGGTCCCACAAGAAGAAGAGAAAAAGAAAGGGACTGAAAAAATATTTGAAGAGATTATGGTTGAAAACTTTCCTAACATGGCAAAGGAAATAGTCAATCAAGTCCAGAAAGCACAGAGAGTCCCATACAGGATAAATCCAAGGAGAAACATGCCAAGACACGTATTTATCAAACTATCAAAAATTAAATACAAAGAAAAAATATTAAAAGCAGCAAAGGAAAAACAACAAATAACACACAAGGGTATCCTCATAAGGTTAACAGCTGATCTTTCAGCAGAAACTTTGCAAGCCACAAGGGAGTGGCAGGACATATTTAAAGTGAAGAAATGGAAAAACCTACAACCAAGATTACTCTACCTATCAAGGATCTCATTCAGATTCAACAGAGAAATTATAACTTTGACAAACAAGCGAAAGGTAAGAGAATTCAGCAGCACCAAACCAGCTCTACAGCAAATGATAAAGGCACTTCTCTAGGCAGCAAACACAAGAGAAGGAAAATACATACAATAACAAACCCAAAACAATTAAGAAAGTGGGAATAGGAATATACATATTGATAATTACCTTATATATAAATGGAATAAGTGCTCCAACCAAAAGACATAGACTGGCTGATTGGATACAAAAGCAAGACCCATATATATGCTGTCTACAAGAGACCCACTTTAGACCTAGGGACACATACAGACTGAAAGTGAGGGGAGGGGAAAAGATATTCCATGCAAATGGAAATCAGAAGAAAGCTGGAGTAGCAATTCTCATACCAGACAAAATAAACTTTAAAATAAAAACTATTACAACAGACAAAGAAGGACACTACATAATTATCAAGGGATCAATCCAAGTAGAATATATAACAATTGTAAATATTTATGCACACAACATAGGAGCACCTCAATACCTAAGGTAAATGCTAATAGCCATAAAAGGAGAAATTGACAGTAACACAATAATAGACAATAATAGTAGGGGACTTTAACACCCCACTTTCACCAATAGCCAGATCATCCAAAATGGAAATAAATAAGGAAACAGAGGCTTTAAATGATACATTAAACACAGTGGACTTAATTGATATTTATAGGACATTCCATCCAAAAACAACAGAATACACTTTCTTCTCAAGTGCTCATGGGACATTCTCCAGGACAGACCATATCTTGGGTCACAAATCAAGCCTTGGTTAATTTCAGAAAATTTAAATCATATTAAGCATCCCTTCCGACCACCACGCTATGAGACTAGATATCAATTACATGAAAAAAAAAACTGGAAGAAACACAAACAAATGGAGGATAAACAGTGCAGTACCTAATAACCAAGTGATCACTTAAGAAATTAAAGAGGAAATCAAAAAACACCTAGAAACAAATGACAATGAAAGCATGATGACCCAAAACCTATGGGATTCACCAAAAGTAGTTCTAAGAGGGAAGGTTATAAAAATACAATCGTACCTCAAGAAAAAAGAAACATCTCAAATAAACAATCTAACCTTTACCTAAAGCAATAAGAGAAAGAAGAACAAAAAAAACCCAAAGTTAGCAGTAGGAAAGAAATCATTAAGATCAGATCAGAAATAGATGAAAAAGGAATGAAGGAAACGATAGCAAAAATCAATAGAACTAAAAGATGGTTCTTTGAGAAGATAAACAAAACTGATAAACCATTAGACAGGCTCACCAAATAAAAGGGTGAAGACTCAAATCAACAGAATTAGAAATGTAAAAGCAGAAGTAACAACTGACACTGCAGAAATACAAAGGATAATGAGAGATTACTACAAGCAACTCTATGCCAATAAAATGGACAACTTGGAAGAAATATACAAATTCTTAGAAAAGCACAGCCTTTGGAGACTGAACCAGGAAGAAATAGAAAATATAAACAGACCAATAACAAGCACTGAAATTGAGACTGTGATTAAAATCTTCCAACACACAACAGCCCAGGAACAGATGGCTTCACAGGCGAATTCCATCAAACATTTAGAGAAGAGCTAATAAGTATCCTTCTCAAAATCTTCCAAAGTCTAGCATAGGGAGGAACACTCCCAAACTCATACTATGAGGCCACCATCACCCTGTTACCAAAACCAGACAAAGATGTCACAAAGGAAGAAAACTAGATGCCAATATCACTGATGAACATAGGTGCAAATATCCTCAACAAAATACTAGCAAACAGAATCCAACAGCACATTAAAAGGATCATACACCATGACCAGGTGGGGTTTATCCCAGGAATGCAAGGATTCTACAATATATGCAAATCAATCAATACAATGCACCATATTAACAAATTGAAGGACAAAAACCATATGATCATCTCAATAGATGCAAAAAAATCTTTAAACAAATTTCAACACTCATTTATGATAAAAACCCTGCAGAAAGTAGGCATAGAGGGAACTTATCTCAACATAATAAAGGCCATATATGACAAACCCACAGCCAACATCATTCTCAATGGTCAAAAACTGAAACCATTTCCTCTAAGATCAGGAACAAGACAAGGCTGTCTACTCTCACCATTATTATTCAACATAGTTTTGGAAGTTTTAGTCACAGAAATCAGAGAAGTAAAAGAAATAAAAGGAATCTAAATTGGAAAAGAAGAAATAAAGCTGTCACTGTGTGCAGATAACATGATACAATACACAGAGAATCATATAGATGTTACTAGAAAACTACTAGAACTTATCAATGAATTTGGTAAAGCAGCAGGATACAAAGTTAATGAACAGAAATCGCTTGCACTCCTCTATGCTAATGATGAAAAATCTGAAAGGGAAATTAAGGAAACACTCCAATTTACCACTGCAACAAAAAGAAAAAAATACCTAAGAATAAACCTACCTAAGGAGAAAAAAGACCTGTATGCAGAAAACTATAAGACACTGATGAAAGAAATGAAAGATGATATAAACAGAAGGAGAGATATACCATGTTCTTGAATTGGAAGAATCAACATTGTGCAAATGACTATTCTACCCAAAGCAATCTACAGATTCAGAGCAATCCCTATCAAACTACAAATGATATTTTTCACAGAACTAGAAAAAAATATTTCAGAATCTGTATGGAAACACAAAAGACCCAAAATAGCCAAAGCAATCTTGAGAAACCAAAATGGAGCTGGAGGAATCAGGCTCCTGGATTTCAGACTACATTACAAAGCTACAGCAAACAAGACAGTATGGTATTGGCACAAAACAGGAATATAGATCAATGGAACAGGATAGAAAACCCAGAGATTAACACATGCACATATGGTCACCTTATTTTTGATAAAGGAGGCAAGAATATACAATGCAGAAAAGACAGTCTCTTCATAAGTGGTGCTGGGAAAACTGGAGAGCTACATGTAAAAGAATGAAATTAGAACCCTCCCTAACACCATGCACAAAAATAAACTCAAAATGGATTAAATATCTAAATGTAAGGCCAGACACTATTGAATTCTTAGAGGAAAACATAGGCGGAACACTCTATGACATATATCACAGGAAGATCCCTTTTGAACCCCCTCCTAGAGAAATGGAAATAAAAACAAAAATAAACAAATGGGACCTAATGAAACTTAAAAGCTTTTACACTGTAAAGGAAACCATAAACAAGACCAAAAGACAATCCTCAGAATGGGAGAAAATATTTGCAAATGAAGCAAATGACAAAGGATTAATCTCCAAAATTTACAAGCAGCTCATGCAGCTCATTATCAAAAAAACAAAGAACTCAATCCAAAAATGGGCAGAATACCTAAATAGACATTTCTCCAAAGAAGATATACAGATTGCCAACAAACACATGAAAGGGTGCTCAACATCACTAATCAGTAGAGAAATGCAAAACAAAACTACAATGAGCTATCACCTCACACCCGTCAGAACAGCTATCATCAAAAAATCTAGAAACAATAAGTGCTGGAGAGGGTGTGGAGAAAAGGGAACCCTCTTGCACTGTTGGTGGGATGTAAATTGATACAGCCACTATGGAGAACAGTATGGAGGTTCCTTAAAAAACTAAAATAGAACTACCATATGACCCAGAAACCCCACTACTGGGTGTATACCCTGAGAAAACCATAATTCAAAAGAGTCATGTACCACAATGTTCATTGCAGCTCTATTTACAATAGCCAGGACATAGAAGCAACATAAGTCCATCGACAGATGAATGGATAAGGAAGATGTGGCACATATATACAATGGAATGTTACTCAGCCATACAAAGTAATGAAATTGAGTTATTTGTAGTGAGGTGGATGGACTTAGAGACTGTCATACTGAGTGAAGTAAGTCAGAGGGGGAAAAACAAATACCGTATGCTAACACATATATTTGGAATTTTAAAAAAAATCGTTCTGAAGAAACTAGGGGCAGGACAGGAATAAAGATGCAGAGGTAGAGAATGAACTTGAGGATACAGGGAGGGGGAAGCATAACCTGGGATGAAGTGAGAGAGTAGTATTGACAAATATATACTACCAAATGTAAAATAGATAGCTATATACACTACCAAATGTAAAATAGCTAGTGAGAAGCAGCCGCATAGCACAGGTGCTTTGTGACCACCTAGAGGGGTGGGATAGGGAGGGTGGGAGGGAGACACAAGAATGAGGAGATACGGGGATATATGTATATGTATAGCTGATTTACTTTGTTATAAAGTAGAAACTAACCCACCATTATAAATCAGTTATACTCCAATTAAGATGTTAATAGAAAAAAAAGAACACGTTACATTTGTAGTTGTCATGTCTCATAAGTCTCTTTTAAACTGTAACCTGTCTTAGTCTTTCGTTGTCTTTCTGAGCCTTGAAAACTTTAAAAAGTACTGGCAGTTTTTTGTAGAATGGTCCTCAATTTAGGTTTTTGATCAATTTATACATTTTGGTGGAAATAGCATAGAAGTAATGCATGCTTCTCGGTGGATCATATCAGGAATCATATCATGTCCTTTTGTCCCATTACTGGTGATGTTGTTAACTTTGATCATTTGGTTGAGGATTTCTCCACTCTAAATTTATTATTTTTTATTTGGATAACCGATAATTACCTTGTTGGGGGGGATGCTTTGAAACTATGTTATTATTGTGGTGTTTGGCAGATAGTGGTTTTCTATTTCCATCATTTTTTCTACATTTGCTAGCTGAAAATCTACTAGTAGATATGAGCTTTCTCTTCTCTCCCATTTGTTTACTTATTAAATAATTTTTATATCAGCATGGACTCATTCATTCCTTTTTTTTTTTTTTTGCAGTACGCCGTCCTCTCACTGTTGTGGCCTCTCCCGTTGCTCCTGACGCGCAGGCTTAGCGGCCATGGCTCACGGGCCCAGCTGCTCCAGCTGCTCCGCGACATGTGGGATCCTCCCGGACCAGGGCACGAACCCGTGTCCCCTTCATCGGCAGGCAGACTCAACCACTGTACCACCAGGGAAGCCCCACATTCTTATATTATATATACAATGGTTTATAATTCAACATCCCAATTCTTTATTTTGTTTCAGTCAACTTTTAAAGAGAAATTTTCAATTCTGATTTTATTGTATTGTCTCTTCTGACCTAACCTTGGCCATACGAAGCTCTAACTCTTGATTAGGGCTACCCAAAGAATTGGAGGCCCATTTTTTCTTAAACAGCATCAAATCATGGGAGCACCTACTATAATATCATGCAGCCGGTGAATATTCAAGAAGTATATTTTTTTGTTACTGAAGCAGGTAGTTCAGAAGCCTTAACAAAATGAAAGCCCCAAATTCTGATCATTATAAGTAATTTTATTTTGAGGCATATGTTCAGGTACTATTCTGTTCATCATTGTAGATATTGAGTACTGATGTAAGTTCTTTGCATGGAAAAATTTTCTAGAAGCACTGCTCACAGAATAGGAGGTAAATAATGTGGGCCTTGCTTCAAGATTAGATTGGAACACTGGTGTGTGTTGCTGTGCTAAATTTAGCCTTCCATGAAGGCTACTAAATGCATTCATCTCAATGTAGAACATGATTAAATACTGATAACTAGGACAGAAAAGAAAGCAAAGCTTGGGCCAGGTTCATGACCCTTCCTGTTGGTAGGGAAACAGCTTAAAAATAGGGAAAATCGTGAAATAGAGAGCTATTTGCATGAGCCATTTCTCTCCCTGTGACTCCAAAGGGCAGAAAACAACCTACAGTTGCCTTCAAAGCAGTCAAGTGAAGAAAATAATTTATCAAATGCAAAAAGAAGATTTTTTTCTTTCCTGTGTATTCTGACAAACTCAGAGCTACAAGCTGGAGAGTCACACTTCAGGTAACTAAGGTTATTCACTCTAAGCAGGATATGGTAAAATAGTGTCTATTTGGAACCCAGTCCACAGGGTTCTAACTACTTAGGAGCTAGAGCATGCTTGTGATATGGTAGACACAGAATAAGTCTAGTTTTGTAGGGCCTGAAATGTATATAACATGACATTCCCTATTTAAGAAAAATAATATGTGCAGTTTACTTGCAAATTTTACACAAGCATGTGAACATGTGAACACATTGCTAAGGTGCCTCTCACAGCCTTGGAAAGCACCTATGCAAGTGAGGGTTCCTGGAGCTTCAACTTTATTAGCTTCACAGTAAATCTGCATCTGGATGGATCCACAGCATGGACAACCTGATATGAGGCTCCAATAACTTTCTTTGCCTGCTACAAGTCTATAGGTTGATTGCCATAGTTGTAACCAGATCTAGAGATGCCAAAAAGAGACTGTATTGTTTCTGTTGGAATTGTAGGACCACTGGATGGCTTTTGAAAAAGCAGACTACCCTGTGGAAGCTGCTGCCCCAAAGCAATGATTTGGTAGATTTCCTGTAGCAAAGGAGTGGTGTAGGATAAAAAGTTGGACAGTCAATGCTATGGGTGGATTATATTTAAAAATGTACTAATAAGTATAACTTTTTGTGGTTTGTGAGTTTATGGTTTTAGCTACATGAAGATTTAACAAGAAATTATTTCAACTCACAAGTTTTGAACTTTAACCCTGCCTAAATCATCTCTCTCTGTCTTCATAATTCTGAGGTTTTGTGTTCCTCTAAAACACCTGCTATTGCAAGTTTTGTATAGCTTTTAGGAAAAATGCTAAAAGTTGAGGTACAAACTTCTTTATTAGTTTTAACTGTTTGTTAGATTTTCACAGATACTCCACAGCCCTTATAAAATAACAGAAGACAAGAGCATTTCATTTCCCCTCAAGGCTGCAAAGAGCTTTGAGAAAAAGAAATGACTGGACTTTCGATAACTTTCTGAGAGAGAATGTGTATTTCTTGTAGAATCAGATTCTCCCTGATTGGAGGATGCAGGCTGACAAACTTGTGGTATCAGATATTTGCCATATATTTAAGAAATTAAGGGGTGCATTGTTCCATACTAGGAAACCTGGCATGAGATTTGTGACCAAACTATGTCCAAATGCACTCAACCTACCAGTATGCTTTACTGTAGTGAGGCAATATAAAATAGTGGTTGAGTGCTGATATTAGAATCAAAAAGACCTGTGTGACCATTTCTGCTGTGTGATCTTGAGCATATTACCTCCCTGAGCCTCACTTTCCTTGTCTGAAAATTGGAAAGATAATATTATATTCTTGCATGACTGGGGACTATTGTGAAGGTTAAATGCATGAAGAATTATTAGCATAGTGCTTTGCACAGGAAATCATGTGTGTTTGTTAGCTGTTATTGTTATTGTAATAAGTTAGCATCAATCTTACTGGTAGGCTGATTACCATGTAGATGAGTGACACAGCAAGGAAACTCCCCATATTGTTTTCCTGTGAACCCAGAAAGGGACTTAACAGTTAGCCCACTGCATGTAAAGGAGAGAATAGAGTCCATAACACATGGGACATTTGTCTATGTGATTCATGCAGTCAAGATGGAGGCTTTCTCCAATCTTATTTTCCTATACTAATCCTATTGTAAAGTAAACCATTCTTATTCTTATGTTATCAATTGGACTTTTAAAAAATAATCTATACAATAAAATATAAAGTCCAGAAATAGACTGAAACTACTTTATGTATATATAGGATTGTGGATAATGAGAGCCAGGTTTCTCATTGTGAGAGAAAGAAGGTACAAATAAGAAAAGGGGGAGGGCTAGAATGAACCCTGTTGTGTTGGATTGGAATTGGGGATGAAAGTCGGAGACATCAAAATGAACTCGTGTTTTGTTTAATATGTATACAGATGGATAGACACTGAAATAATTATAGAGCTGTGTGCCAAGGAGCACCTAGAAGCAGCGAATCCCAGTAGCAATGAGTATACATAGTTTTCAGATCTTGGTTTCTAATTACCATTCTCTAATAAAAGGAGCTGAGACTCCAGGGAGAAATTCCTGATTCCAGGGCTGGGGCAGGGAATATAAAAAATGAGTGTGTAGCATCTTGTTGTCCCAGAAAGTAATGAAGTGCTCAATAAAGGAAGAAGGCATGTCAACGGTACAGAGGAGCCAGGCTGAAGGAGATCCCAATGGCCCAAACTAGAACAATCTGAACAACAAAATAAATAATGATACTATTGGATTATAACCCATAGCATAAAATAAATCTTCCTCTGTCCATAATTGTGTAAAACAATGATTGGATAAATAAACAAATAAATGAGAAAGAAGAAGTGACTCTTCCTTTTAGATTAATTTTAATCAATACATGTAGAAGAAATGAGGGAAATAAAAAAAATCACTTAGGTAAACATCACAGTAATAATTGTTGCAAGCAAGAATCTTAGATGGATGTTAAAATCAATGGGCAAAAGTATAATGAGGAACAGAATATCTGCATAATTTCAAAGTACCTCTCCCACAAGATATTATTAGGTAGAAGGGGGTGGATAGTAACTATACAGTGTAGAAATCTCTCAGACATCACCTTAACCAAATGATCAAAGTTAACATGACCAGTGTAAGACATATGATGAATTGAGATGGATATGTCAACTCTGTGGTGTTCATACAAAAATACATAATCTCAACCTAATCATGAGCAGTTCATGAAAGACAGGTAAAGATGGAGGAACTGTCACAGGCCAGAGGAGACACAGAAGACATGACAACTAAGTGGAATGTGGGATCCTCCTAGAGAAGAAAAAGTGTATTCCTATAAAAATTGATAGAATTCTTAAAAGGTCCATAGATTAGTATGTATGTATTGTACAATAAATAGTATTGTTTCAACATTAATTTCTTAGTTTTTCTAAACAAATATCTTTCATTCAATAAAAACCAGAACGTTTTGGTTTCCTATGTGAATATTTTCCTTTCAAAATTCAGTAAACAGATTTCTCCCTTCACAGGGCATAACAATTTTCCAAAACAGATTAATTGAACAGGGAATTATTTTGAAGAACTGTTGATTGAAAACTCCCAAGTGAGTAAAACTGAATCTAATAAACTGATCTGGTGCCAATAGTACTTTTTTGGATAGTGTATTGGAAATTGACAACTTTAACATCACTAAAAAATATCACATAAAATGTACCATCACTATGGTTTTGATCTTATGTTAAAGAGCAATAGTACATTACACACAAACTAAGGTAATATTTCACAACCTAGATAAATGTTTTATTGCGATTATACTTTTTTGTGGTGCCCTCAGCAGTGAGAGAATAGAGTCCTAACCACTGGACAGCCAGGGAATTTCCTGATTATACTTTTAATTTTTTTTTGAATTTTTATGGTATCAAGTCTACTAAGGAATGAATCGTTTATATTTCAGGGGAAGAAATCTGTTGATTGTCTACTTAAGTAGAGAGTAAAGAAGGTTTAGAAAGCAAATTTCTAATCTTCAAATGTCAGCCATCTCAGGCTGTGTAATTTCTATGGCAGGGTAGGTTTAATTTACTGGTGTGGTCCAGAAGTATTATTGGTATCATTGCCTACAGGTCTTAGGAATCACGTAAAACATGCTGGTAAAACGAATGTCAGTCCTTTTGCGAAATTGTCAATGACAACAATGTGTAATGGGTGATCCTTGAATACATTCAAATTTGGTTGACAAAAAATATATACCCTAGAGTCATGTGTGATCAGGAATTAGAAACAAAACTTAGAGAAAAACATTGATAAGCTATGCCAAAATACTTACCTGCTCTCTCATGTTCAAAAAGGAGTGCTGAATCAGTTACATGCTAACAACATGGGTGAATATTTAATTACTGAATTGAAGTTAATTTACCTTAAATTAGATAAATTCATAAATTGCCTGTTCAACAATCATTCCAAAACCCTAAAAGTAAAAAAAGAAAACCTAGAGAAGCTTCAAGATGGCGGAAAAGTAAGATGCGGAGATCACCTTCCTCTCCACAAATACATCAGAAATACATCTATATGTGGAACAGATCCTATAGAACACCTACGGAATGCTGGCAGAAGAAGACCTCCCAAAAGGCAAGAAATTCCCCACATACCTGGGTAGGGCAAAAGAAAAAAACACAGACAAAGAATACGGACGGGACCTGCACCAGTGGGAGAGAGCTGTGAAGGAGGAAAGGTTTCCACCCACTAGGAAGCTACTTCACAGGTGGAGACTGTGGGTGGCAGAGGGGGGAAGCTTTGGAGACACAGAGGAGAGCGCAGCAACAGGGGTGCGGGGGGCAAAACAGAGAGATTCCCGCACAGAGGATCAGTGTCAACCAGCACTCACCAGCCAAAGGGGTTTGTCTGCTCACCCGCTGGGGTGGGCGGGGCTGGAAACTGAGGCTCGGGCTTCGGAGGTCAGATCCCAGGGAGAGGACTGGGGTTGGTGGCATGAACACAGCCTGAAGGGGGCTAGTGCGCCACGGGTAGCTGGGAAGGAGTCCAGGAAAAAGTCTGGAGCTGCCAAAGAGGCAAGAGACTTTTTCTTCCCTCTGTTTCCTGGTGCACGAGAAAGGGGATTAAGAGCACCTCTTAAAGGGGCTCCAGAGACGGGTGTAAGTCGCAGCTATCAGTGCAGACCCCAGAAACGGGCATGGGACACTAAGGCTGCTGCTGCCACCACCAAGAAGCCTGTGTGCAAGCACAGGTCACTATCAACATCTCCCCTCCTGGGAGCCTGTGCAGCCCGCCACTGCCAGGGTCCCGTGATCCAGGAACAGCTTCTCTGGGAGAACACACAGCACACCTCAGGCTGGTGCAACGTCACGCCAGCCTCTGCCACCACAGGCTCGCCCAGCATCCGTACCCCTCCCTCCCCTGGGCCTGAGTGAGCCAGAGCCCCCGAATCAGCTGCTCCTTTAACCCCGTCCTGTCTGAGCGAAGAACAGACGCCCTGAGGCGACCTACATGCAGAGGCGGGTCCAAATCCAAAGCTGAACAATGGAGGCTGTGCGAACAAAGAAGAGAAAGGGAAATTCCTCCCAGCAGCCTCAGGAGCAGCGGATTAAATCTCCACAATCAACTTCATGTACCCTGCATCTGAGGAATACCTGAATAGACAACGAATCATCCGAAATTGAGGAGGTGGACTTTGGAAGCAAAGATATATATTTTTCCCCTCTTTCTCTTTTTGTGAGGGTGTATGTGTATGCTTCTGTGTGAGATTTTGTCTGTATAGATTTGCTTTTACCATTTGTCCTAGGGTTCTGTCCATCCATTTTTTACTTTTTAATTTCTTTTCCTTAATAATTATTTTTCATTTTAAAAACTATTTTATTTTACTTTATTTTATTTTATCTTCTTTCTTTCATTCTTTCTATTTTTCCCCCTTTTATTCAGAGCTGTGTGGATGAAAGGCTCTTGGTGCTGCAGGCAGGCGTCAGGGCTGTGCCTCTGAGGTGGGAGAGCCAACTTCAGGACACTGGTCCACAAGAGACCTCCCAGTTCCACATAATATCAAATGGTAAAAAGCTCCCAGAGATCTCCATCTCAACACCAGCACCCAGCTTCACTCAACAACCAGCAAGCTACAGTGCTTGAAACCCTATGACAAACAACTAGCAAGACAGGAACACAAACCAACACATTAGCAGAGAGGCTGCCTAAAATCATAATAATGCCACAGACACCCCAAAACACACCATCAAATGTGGACCTGCCCACAAAAAAGACAAGATCCAGCCTCATCTACCAGAGCACAGGCACTAGTCCCTCCACTGGGAAGCCTACACAACCCACTGAACCAACCTTAGCCACTGGGGACAGACATGAAAAACAATGGGAACTATGAACCTGCAGCTTGCAATTAGGAGACCCCAAACACAGTAAATTAAGCAAAATGAGAAGACAGAGAAACACACAGCAAATGAAGGACCAAGGCAAAAACCCACCAGACCAAACAAATGAAGAGGAAATAGGCAGTCTACCTGAAAAAGAATTCAGAATAATGATAGTAAACATTATCCAAAATCTTGGAAATAAAATGGAGAAAATACAAGAAACGTTTAACAAAGACCTAGAAGAACTAGAGAGTAAACAAACAATGATGAACAACAAAATAAATGAAATTTAAAATTCTCAAGAAGGGATCAATAGCACAATAACTGAGGTAGAAGAATTGATACGTGACCTGGAAGATAAATAGTGGAAATAACTACTGCAGAGCAGAAAAAAGAAAAAAAGAATGAAAAGAACTGAGGACAGTCTCAGAGACCTCTGGGACAACATTAAACGCACCAACATTCGAATTCTAGGGGAAGCAGAAGAAGAAGCAATAAACAAAGGGACTGAAAAAATATTTGAAGAGATTATAGTTCAAAAATTCCCTAACATGGGAAAGGAAATAGTTAATCAAGTCCAGTAAGCACAGAGGGTCCCATTCAGGATAAATCCAAGGAGAAACACACAAAGACACATAGTAATTAAACTATCAAAAATTAAATACAAAGAAAACATTAAAAGCAGCAAGGGAAAAACAGCAAATAACACACAAGGGAATCCCCATAAGGTTAACAGCTGATCTTTCAGTAGAAACTCTGCAGGCCAGAAGGGAGTGGCAGGACATATTTAAAGTGATGAAGGAGAAAAACCTACAACCAGATTACACTACCCAGCAAAGACCTCATTTAGATTTGATGGAGAAATTAAAATCATTACAGGCAAGCAAAAGCTGAGAGAGTTCAGCACCACCAAACCACCTTTACAACAAATGCTGAAGAAACTTCTCTAGGCAAAAAACACAAGAGAAGGAAAAGACCTACAGTAACAAACCCAAAACAATTTAAAAAATGGGAATAGGAACATACATATCGATAATTACCTTAAATGTAAATAGATTAAATGCACCCATCAAAACACATAGAAAGGCTGAATGGATACAAAAAGAAGACCCGTATATATGCTATCTACATGAGACCCATTTCAGACCTAGGGACACATAAAGACTGAAAGCAACAGGATGGAAAAAGATATTCCATGCAAATGGAAATCAAAAGAAAGCTAGCGTAGCAATACTCATGTCAGACAAAATAGACTTTAAAATAGACTATTACAAGAGACAAAGAAGGACACTACATAATGATCAAGGGATCGATCCAAGAAGAAGATATAAAAATTGTAAATATTTACGCACCCAACATAGGGGCACCTCAGTACTTAAGGCAATTACTAACATCCATAAAAGGGGAAATCAACAGTAACACAGTCATAGTAGGGGACGTTAACACCCTACTTTCACCAACGGACAGATCATCCAAAAAGAAAATAAATAAGGAAACAAAAGCTTTAAATGATACATTAAACAAGATGGACTTAATTGATATTTATAGGACAGTCCATCCAACAACAAAAGAATACACATTCTTCACAAGTGCTCATGGAAATTTCTCCAGGATAGATCATATCTTGGGTCACAAATCAAGCCTCGGTAAATTTAAGAAAATTGAAATCATATCAAGTATCTTTTCCGACCACAACACTATGAGACTAAATATCAATTGTAGGAAAAAATCTGTAAAACATACAAGCACATGGTGGCTAAACAATACAGTACTTAATAACCAGAAGATCACTGAAGAAATCAAAGAGGAAATTAAAAAATACCTAGAAACAAATGACAATGAAAACTCGCTGACCCAAAACTTCTGAGGTGCAGCAAAAGCAGTTCTAAGAGGGAACTTTATAGCAATAAAATCCTAAATTAATAAACAAGAAACCCCTCAAATAAACAACCTAACTTTACCCCTAAAGCATTTAGAGAAAGAAGAACAAAAAATCCCCAAAGTTAGCAGAAGGAAAGAAATCATAAAGATTAAATCAGAAATAAATGAAAACGAAATGAAGGAAACGATAGCAAAGATCAATAAAACTAAAAGCTGGGTCTTTGAGAAGGTAAACAAAATTGATAAACCATTAGCCAGACTCATCAAGTAAAAAGGGGGGGCTTCTGGGGAGATGGCGGAATAGTAAGACGTGGAGATCACCTTCTTCCCCACACATACACCAGAAATACATCTACACGTGGAACAACTCCTACAGAACACTTACTGAATGCTGGCAGAAGACCTCAGACCTCCCAAAAGGCAAGAAACCCCCCACGTACATAGGTAGGGCAAAAGAAAAAAAGAATAAACAGAGACAAAAGTATAGAGATGGGACCTGCACCAGTGGGAGGGAGCTGTGAAGGAGGAAAGGTTTCCACACACTAGGAAGCCCCTTCGCGGGTGGAGACTGCGGGTGGGGGAGGGGTAAAGCTTCGGAGCCGTAGAGGAGAACACAGCAACAGGGGTGAGGGGGGCAAAGTGGAGAGATTCCTGCACAGATGATCAGTGCTGACCGGCACTCACCAGCCCGAGAGGCTTGTCTGCTCCCCGCGCCGGGGCGGGCGGATCTGGGAGCTGAGGCTCGGGCTTTGGTCAGAGCGCAGGGAGAGGACTTGGGTTGCTGGCGTGAACACAGTCTGCAGGGGGTTAGTGCATCATGGCTGGCCGGGAGGGAGTCCAGGGAAACGTCTGGACCTGCCAAAGAGGCAAGAGACTTTTTCTTCCCTTTTTGTGTCCTGGTGCGTGAGGAGAGGGGATTAAGAACGCTGCTTAAATGAGCTCCAGAGACAGGCACGAGCTGCGGCTAAAAGCGTGGATCCCAGAGACAGGCATGAGACGCTAAGGCTGCTGCTGCTGCCACCAAGAAGCCTGGGTGCGAGCACAGGTCACTATCCACAGCCCCCTTCCGGGGAGCCAGTGCAGCCCGCCACTGCCAGGGTCCCGGGATCCAGGGACAACTCCCCCAGGAGAATGCATGGTGTGCCTCAGGCTGGTGCAATGTCACGCTGGTCTCTGCCGCCGCAGGCTCGCCCCACACTCCATGCCCAACCCTCCCCCAGGCCTGAGTGAGCCAGAGCCCCCGAATCAGCTGCTCCTGTAACCCCATCCTGTCTGAGTGAAAAACAGATGCCCTCCAGTGACGTACACGCAAAGGTGGGGCCAAATCCAAAGCTGAACCCCTGGGAGCTGTGAGAACAAAGAAGAGAAAGGGAAATCTTTCCCATCAGCCTCAGAAGCAGCAGATTAAAGCTCCACAAACAATTTGATGTACGCTGCATCTGTGGAATACATGAATAGACAACGAATCATCCCAAATTAAGGAGGTGGACTTTGAGAGCAAGGTTTATGATTTTTTCGCCTTTTCCTTTTTTTGTGAGTGTGTATGTGTATGCTTCTGTGTGAGATTTTGTCTGTATAGCTTTGCTTCCACCATTTGTCCGAGGGCTCTATCCATCCACTGTTTGTTTTTTTTTTCACTTAATAATTTTTTTATTTTAATAATTTTATTATATTTTGTCTTTATTTTATTCTACTTTATCTTCTTTCTTTCTTTTTTCCTTCCTTCCCTCCTTCCTTCCTTCCTTCCTCCCTCCCTCCCTCCCTCCTTCCTTTCTTTCTTTCTTCCTTTCTTTCTTTCTAATTCCACTAATTCTTTCCACTTTTTCTCCCTTTTATTCTGAGCCATGTGGATGAAAGGCTCTTGGTACTCCAGTCAGGAGTCAGTGCTGTGCCTCTGAGGTGGGAGAGCCAACTTCAGAACACTAGTCCACAAGAGACCTCCTAGCTCCACATAATATCAAATGGTGAAAATCTCCCAGAGATTTCCATCTCAACACCAGCACCCAGCTTCACTCAACGACCAGCAAGCTAAAGTGCTGAACATCCTATGCCAAACAACTAGCATGACAGGAATACAACACCACCCATTAGCAGAGAGGCTGCCCAAAATCATAATAAGTCCACAGACATGCCAAAACACACCACCAGATGTGGACCTGCCCACCAAAAAGACAAGATCCAGCCTCATCCACCAGAACACAGGCACTAGTCTTCTCCACCAGGAAGCCTACACAACCCACTGAACAAACCTTAGCCACTGGGGACAGACAACAAAAACAACGGGAACTACGAACCTGCAGCCTGCAAAAAGGAGACCCCAAACACAGTAAATTAAGCAAAATGAGAAGACAGAGAAACACACAGCAAATGAAGGACCAAGGCAAAAACCCACCAGACCAAACAAATGAAGAGGAAATAGGCAGTCTACCTGAAAAAGAATTCAGAATAATGATAATAAAGTTGATTCAAAATCTTGGAAATAGAATAGATAAAATGCAAGAAACATTTAACAAGGACCTAGACGAACTAAGGATGAAAAAAACAATGATGAACAACACAATAAATAAAATGAAAAATACTCTAGATGGGATCAATAGCAGAATAACTGAGGCAGAAGAACACATAAGTGACCTGGAAGATAAAATAGTGGAAATAACTACTGCAGAGCAGAATAAAGAAAAAAGAATGAAAAGAACTGAGAACAGTCAGAGACCTCTGGGACAACATTAAATACACCAACATTCAAATTATACGGGTTCCAGAAGAAGAAGAGAAAAAGAAAGGGACTGAGAAAATATTTCAAGAGATTATGGTTGAAAATTTCCCTAATATGGGAAAGGAAATATTAATCAAGTCCAGGAAGCACAGAGAGTCCCATACAGGATAAATCCAAGGAGAAACACACAAAGACACATATTAATCAAACTGTCAAAAACTAAATACAAGGAAAACATATGAAACAAAGCAAGGGAAAAACAAAAAATAACACACAAGGGAATCCCCATAAGGTTAACAGCTGATCTTTCAGCAGAAACTCTGCAAGCCAGAAGGGAGTGGCAGGACATATTTAAAGTGATGAAGGAGAAAAACCTACAACCAAGATTACTCTACCCAGCAAGGATCTCATTCAGATTCGATGGAGAAAATAAAATCCTTACAGACATCAAAAGCTGAGAGAGTTCATCACCACCAAAGCAGCTCTACAATAACTGGTAAAGGAACTTCTCTAGGCAAGAAACACAAGAGAAGGAAAAGACCTACAATAACGAACCCAAAACAATCAAGAGAATGGGAATAGGAACATACATATCGATAATTACCTTAAATGTAAATGGACTAAATGCTTCCATCAAAAGACACAGATTGGCTGAATAGATACAAAAACAAGACCCATATATTTGTTGTCTACAAGAGACCCACTTCAGACCTAGAGACACATACAGACTGAAAGTAAGGTGATGGTAAAAGATATTTCATGCAAATGGAAACCAAAAGAAAACTGGAGTAGCAATTCTCATATCAGACAAAATAGACCTTAAAATAAAGACTATTAAAAGAGACAAAGAAGGACACTACATAATGATCAAGGGATTGATTCAAGAAGAATATATAACAATTGTAAGTATTTATGCACCCACCATAGGAGCACCTCAATACATAAGGCAAATACTAACAGCCATAAAAGGGGAAATTGACAGTAACACATTCATAGTAGGGGACTTTAACACCCCTTTCACCGATGGACAGATCATTCAACATGAAAATAAAGTAGGAAACACAAGCTTTAAATGATACATTAAACAAGATGGGATTAATTGATATTCATAGGACATTGCATCCAAAAACAACAGAATACACATTTTTCTCAAGTGCTCATGGAACATTCTCCAGGATAGATCATATCTTGGGTCACAAATCAAGCCTTGGTAAATTTAAGAAAATTGAAATTGTATCAAGTATCTTTTCTGACCACAACGCCATGAGACTAGATATGAATTACGGGAAAATATCTGTAAAAAATACATACACATGGAGGCTAAACAATACACTATTTAATAACGAAGTGATCACTGAAGAAATCAAAGAGGAAATCAAAAAATACCTAGAAACAAATGACAATGGAGACACGATGACCCCAAATCTATGGGATGTAGCAAAAGTAGTTCTATGAGGGAAGTTTATAGCAATACAATCCAACCTTAAGAAACAGGTAACATCTCGAATAAACAACCTAACCATGCAACTAAAGCAATTAGAGAAAGAAGAACAAAACAACCACAAAGTTAGCAGAAGGATTGAAATCATAAAAATCAGATCAGAAATAAATGAAAAAGAAATGAAGGAAACAATAGCAAAGATCAATAAAACTAAAAGCTGGTTATTTGCGAATATAAACAATATTGATAAACCATTAGCCAGACTCATCAAGAAAAAATGGGACAACACTCAAATCAATAGAATTAGAAATGAAAAAGGAGAAGTAACAACTGACACTGCAGAAATACAAAAGATCATGAGAGATTACTACAAGCAAATCTATGCCAATAAAATGGACAACCTGGAAGAAATGGACACATTCTTAGAAATACACAACCTGCCAAGACTGAATCAGCAAGAAACAGAAAATATAAACAGACCAATCACAAGCACTGAAATTGAAATTGTGATTAAAAATCTTCCAACAAACAAAAGCCCAGGACCAGATGGCTTCACAGGTGAATTTTATCAAACATTTACTGAAGAGCTAGCACCTATCCTTCTCAAACTCTTCCAACATCTAGAAGAGGGAGGAACACTCCCAAATTCATTCTACGAGGCCACCATCACCCTGCTACCAAAACCAGACAAGGATGTCACAGAGAAAGAAAACTACAGGCAAATATGACTGCTGAATATAGATGCAAAAATCCTCAACAGAATACTAGCAGACAGAATCCAACAGCATATTAAAAGGATCATACACCATGATCAAGTGTGGTTTATTCCAGGAATGCAAGGATTCTTCAATATACACAAATCAATCAATGTGATACACCATATTAACAAATTGAAGGACAAAAACCATATGATCATCTCAATAGATGCAGAGAAAGCTTTCAACAAAATTCAACACACATTTATGATAAAAACCCTGCAGAAAGTAGGCATAGAGGGAACTTTCCTCAACATAATAAAGGCCATATATGACAAACTCACAGCCAACATCATCCTCAATGGTGAAAAACTGAAAGTATTTCCACTAAGATCAGGAACAAGACAAGGTTGCCCACTCTCACCACTCTTATTCAACATAGTTTTGGAAGTTTTAGCCACAGCAATCAGAGAAGAAAGGGAAATATAAGGAATCCAAATTGGAAAAGAAGAAGTAAAGCTATCACTGTTTGCTGATGACATAAAATTATACATAGATAATCCTAAGGATGCTACCAGAAAACTACTAGAGCTAATCAATGAACTTGGTAAAGTAGCAGGATACAAAATTAATGCACAGAAATCTCTGGCATTCCTATACACTAATGATGAAAAATCTGAAAGTGAAATCAAGAAAACACTCCCATTTACCATTGCAACAAAAAGAATAAAATATCTAGAAATAAACCTACCTAAGAAGACAAAAGACCTGTATGCAGAAAATTATAACGCACTGATGAAAGAAATTAAAGATGATACAAATAGATGGAGAGATATACCATGTTCTTGGATTGGAAGAATCAACATTGTGAAAATGACTACTACCCAAAGCAATCTGCAGTTTCAATGCAATACCTATCAAACTACCACTGGCATTTTTCACAGAACTACAACAAAAATTTTCACAATTTGTATGGAAACACAAAAGACCCCAAATAGCCAAAGCAATCTTGAGAATGAAAAATGGAACGGGAGGAATCAGGCTCCCTGACTTCCAACTATACTACAAAGCTACAGTAATCAAGACAGTATGCTACTGTCACAAAAACAGAAAGATAGATCAATGGAACAGGTTAGAAAGCTCAGAGATAAACCCATGCACATATGGTCACCTTATCTTTGATAAAGGAGGCAGGAAAGTACAGTGGAGAAAAGACGGCCTCTTCAAGAAGTGGTGCTGGGAAAACTGAACAGGTACATGTAAAAGTATGAGATTAGATCACCCCCTAACAGCATACACAAAAATAAGCTCAAAATGGATTAAAGACCTAAATGTAAGGCCAGAAATTATCAAACTCTTAGAGGAAACCACAGGCAGAACACTGTATGACATAAATCACAGCAAGATCCTTTTTGACCCACCTCCTAGAGAAAAGGAAATGAAAACAAAAATAAACAAATGGGACCTAATATAACTTCAAAGCTTTTGCACAGCAAAGGAAACCATAAAAAAGACCAAAAGACAACCCTCAGGATGGGAAAAATATATTTGTAAATGAAGTAACTGACAAAGGATTAATCTCCAAAATTTATAAGCAGCACATGCAGCTTAATAACAAAAAATCAAACAACCCAATCCAAAAATGGCAGAAGACCTAAATAGATACTTCTCAAAAGAAGATATACAGATTGCCAACAAATACATGAAAGAATGTTCAACAACATTAATCATTAGCGAAATGCAAATCAAAACTACAATGAGATATCATTTCACACCAGTCAGAATGGCCATCATCAACAAATCTACAAACAATAAATGCTGGAGAGGGTGTGGAGAAAATGGAACCCTCTTGCACTGTTGGTGGGAAAGCAAATTGATACAGCCACTGTGGAGAACAGTATGGAGGTTCCTTAAAAAACTACAAATAGAACTACCATATGACCCAGCAATCCCACTACTGGACATCTACCCTGAGAAAACCATATTTCAAGAAGAGTCGTGTACCAAAATGTTCATTACAGCTCTATTTACAATTGCCTGGAGATGGAAACAACCTAAGTGTCCATCATTGGATGCATGGTTAAAGAAGATGTGGCACATATATACAATGGAATATTACGCAGCTATAAAAAGAAATGAAATTGAGCTATTTGTAATGAGGTGGATAGACCTAGAGTCTGTCATACAGGGTGAAGTAAGTCAGAAAGTGAGAGATAAATACCGTATGCTAACACATATATATGGAATGTAAGAAAAAAAAATGTCATGAAGAACCTAGGAGTAAGACAGGAATAAAGACACAGACCTACTAGAGAATGGACTGGAGGATATGGGGAGGGGGAAAGGTAAGCTGTGAGAAAGTGAGAGAGAGGCATGGACATATATACACTACCAAACGTAAGTTACATAGCTAGTGGGAAACAGCCGCATAGCACAGGGAGATCAGCTCAGTGTTTTGTGATCGCCTGGATGGGTGGGATAGGGAGGGTGGGAGGGAGGGAGGCGCAAGAGGGAAGAGATATGGGCACATATGTATATATATATATATATATAACTCATTCATTTTGTTGTAAAGCAGAAACTAGCACACCATTGTAAAGCAATTATACTCCAATAAATATGTTAAAAAAAGAAAAAATGGAGAAGACTCAAATCAATGGAATTAGAAATGAAAAAGGAGAATTAACAACTGACATTGCAGAAATACAAAGGATCATGAGAGAGTACTACATGCAACTCTATGCCAACAAAATAGACAACCTGGAAGCAAAGGACAAATTCTTAGATATGCACAACCTTCTGAGAATGAACCCAGAAGAAATAGAAAATATGAACAGGCCAATCACAAGCACTGAAATTGAAACTGTTATTAAAAACCTTCCAGGAAACAAAAGCCCAGGACCAGATGGGTTCACAGGCGAATTCTATCAAACATTTAGAGAAGAGCTAACACCCATCCTTCTCAAACTCTTCCAAAATACAACAGAGGGAGGAGCACTCCCCAACTCATTCTACAAGGCCACGATCACCCTGATACCAAAACCAGACAAAGATGTCACAAAAAAGAAAACTAGTGGCCAATATCACTGATGAACAAAGAAGAAACATCCTCATCAAAATACTAGCAAACAGAATCCAACAGCACATTACAAGGATCATAAACCATGATCAAGTGGGGTTTATCCCAGAAATGCAAGGATTCTTCAATGTATGCAAATCAATCAACGTGATACACCATAGTAACAAATTGAAGGAGAAAAACCATATTATCATCTCAATAGATGCACAGAAAGCTTTTGACAAAAGTTAAAACCCATTTGTGATAAAAACCCTGCAGAAAGTCGGCATAGAGGGAACTTTCCTCAACATAATAAAGGCCATATATGACAAACCCACAGTCAACATCGTCCTCAAAGGTGAAAACCTTAAACCATTTCCACTAAGATCAGGAACAAGACAAGGTTGCCCACTCTCACCACTCTTATTCAACATAATTTTGGAAGTTTTAGCCACAGCAATCAGAGAAGAAAAGGAGATAAAAGGAATCCAAATCGGAAAAGCAGAAATAAAGCTGTCACTGTTTGCATGTGACATGATACAATACATAGAGAATCCTAAAGAGGTTACCAGATAACTACTAGAGCTAATCAGTGAATTTGGTAAACTAGCTGGAAACAAAATTAATGCACAGAAATCTCTAGCATTCCTATAAACTAATGATGAAATATCTGAAAGTGAAATTAAGAAAACAGTCCCATTTACCGTTGCAACATGAAGAATAAAATATCTAGGGATAAACCTACCTAAGGAGGCAAAAGTCCTGTATTCAGAAAACTATAAGACACTGATGAAATAAAGTAAAGGTGATACAAATAGATGGAGAGATATACCATTTTCATGGATTGAAGGAATCAACATTGTGAAAATGGCGCTACTACCCAAAGCAATCTGCAGATGCAATGCAATCCCTATCAAATGACCACTGGCATTTCTCACAGAACTAGAACAAAAAAATTCACAATTTGTATGGAAATGGAAAAGACCCCAAATAGCCAATGCAATCTTGAGAAAGAAAAACGGAGCTGGAGGAATCAGGCTCCCTGACTTCCGAATATACTACAATGATACAGTAATCAAGACAGTATGGTACTGGCACAAAAACAGAAATATAGAACAATGGAACAGGATAGAAAGCCCAGAGATAAACCCATGCACATATTGTCACCTTACCTTTGATAAAGGAGGCAAGAATATACAGTGGAGAAAAGACAGCCTCTTCAAGAAGTGGTACTGGGAAAACTGGACAACTACATGGAAAAGTATGAGATTAGAACACTCCCTAACACCACACACAAAAATCTCAAAATGGATTGAAGACGTCAATATAAGGCCAGACACTATCAAACTCTTAGAGGAAATCATAGGCAGAACACTCTATGATATAAATCACAGCAAGATCCTTTTTGACCCACCTCCTAGAGAATTGGAAATAAAAATAAAAATAAACAAATGGGACCTAATGAAACTTAAAAGCTTTGGCACAGCAAAGGAAACCATAAACAAGACCAAAAGACAACCCTCAGAATGGGAGAAAATATTTGCAAATGAAGCAACTGACAAAGGATTAATCTCCAAGATTTACAAGCAGCTCATGCAGCTCAATAACAAAAAAACAAACAACCCAATCCAAAAATGGGCAGAAGACCTAAATACACAATTCTCCGAAGAAGATACACAGATTGCCAACAAACACATGAAAGAATGCTCAACATCACTAATCATTAGAGCAATGCAAAGCAAAACTACAATGAAATATCATCTCACACCAGTCAGAATAGCCATCATCAAAAAATCTCCAAACAATAAATGCTGGAGAGGGTGTGGAGAAAAGGGAACACTCTTGCACTGCTGGTGGGAATGTATATTGATACAGCCACTGTGAAGAACAGTATGAAGGTTCCTTAAATAATTACAAATAGAACTACCATACGACCCAGCAATCCCACTACTGGACATATACCCTGAGAAAACCATAATTCAAAAAGAATCATGTACCAAAATGTTCATTGCAGCTCTATTTACAATACCCAGGAGATGGAAGCAACCTAAGTGTCCATCATCAGATGAATGGATAAAGAAGATGTGGCACATATATACAATGGAATATTACTCAGGCATATAAGAAACAAAATTGAGATATTTGTAGTGAGGTGGATTGACCTAGAGTCTGTCATACAGAGTGAAGTAAGTCAGAAAGAGAAAAACAAATACTGTATGCTAATACATATATATGGAATGTAAGAAAAAAAATGAAAAACAAAGGAAAACAAAAACTTCATGAAGAACCTAAGGGTAAGACAGGAATAAAGACACAGACTTACTAGAGAATGGACTTAAGGATATGGGGAGGGGGAAGTGTAATCTGTGACAAAGTGAGAGAGTGGCATGTACATATATACACTACCAAACGTAAAATAGATAGCTAGTGGGAAGCTGCTCCATAGCACAGGGACGTCAGCTGGGTGCTTTGTGACCACGTACAGGTGTGGGATAGGGAGGGTGGGAGGGAGGGAGATGCAAGAAGGAAGAGATATGGGAACACTTGTATGTGTATAACTGATTCACTTTGTTAGAAAGCAGAAACTGACACACCATTGTAACTCAATTATACTCCAATAAAGATGTTAAAAAAATCTACAAACAATAAATGCTGGAGAGGGTGTGGAGAAAAGGGAACACTTTTTTACTGTTGGTGGGAATGTAAATTGATACAGCCACTATGGAGAACAGTATGGAGGTTCCTTAAAAAACTAAAAATAGGACTACCATATGACCCAGCAGTCACACTACTGGGCATATACCCTGAGAAACCATAATTCATAAAGTGTCATGCAAGAAAATGTTCATTGCTGCTCTATTTACTATAGCCAGGACATGGAAGCAATCTAAGTGTCCATCATCAGATGAATGGATAAAGAAGGTGTGGCACATATATACAATGGAATATTACTCAGCCATAAAATGAAACGAAACTGAGCTATTTATAATGAGGTGGATGGACCTAGAGTCTGTCATACAGAGTGAAGTAAGTCAGAAAGAGAAAGACAAATACCGTATGCTAACTCATATATATGGAATTTAAGGAAAAAAATGTCATGAAGAACCTAGGGGTAAGACAGGAATAAAGACACAGACCTACTAGAGAAACGACTTGAGGATATGGGGAGGGGGAAGGGTAAGCTGTGACAAAGTGAGAGAGTGGCATGGACGTATATACACTACCAAACGTAAAATAGATAGCTAATGGGATGCAGCCGCATAGCATAGAGAAATCAGCTCGGTGGTTTGTGACCACCTAGAGCGGTTGGTTAGGGAGTGTGGGAGGGAGGGAGATGAAAGAGGGAAGAGATATGGGAACATATGTATATGTATAACTGATTCACTTTGTTATGAAGCAGAAACTAACACAACATTGTAAATCAATTATGCTCTAATAAAGATGTTAAAGAAAAAAAAATGAAAACCTAAATGTAAAATGTTACTTTTTTCAGAATAATTTTCTTCCCTAACTAAGAAGTGTACTAGCTGGTTAAGAGCTATGATCACCAACTGAACTAGCTAATTGCAGCGGTAAATGAGACATATATGCATATTGCCATTGGGACCACAATTGAGAAATCAGGAAAATATGTTGCTCTTGCCTTTCTGAACTTTTCCTTCTCTTGGCCGTATACTTTTTTCACTCCCCTACCCCATTACCCACAGGTCAGCTTCCAAGTGCTTTTTTATATGCCCCTTCACCTATTCGAAGATGCCCTCAACTTTTTTCGTGTTCCTGAGAATGTGCCTGGCACATGGTAGACACTGTAAGTGTTTTATTGAATGAATAAACAGACATTGGAGCATTAGCAGTTTAATCGAGGAAGACATTTTGGGAATAATTGTGCTTTCTCACTGTACCCTTAAACCACACCGTAAATGATCCTCCTTCTTCTTATTAGTACAGTTCTTAAAATCAGAAGAAACATAAGTGGATTTAGAGTCCCTTAATTTTACTTTGACTTTCTAGTGGTAAATTTCCTTTCACACCACAGACTAGATCAGAGATAGATTTGTGGAGGGAAAAGGTATATTGCTGATTTTCGTTCTTAGGTCTGTTGACTGAAAAAAGATGCACAACCTAAAAGTTGAGAATTATGTTTTATTTGGGGCATTACTGAGGACCATAGCCTGGGACACAGCCACTCAGCTATCTCTGAGAAACTATTCTAAAGAGGTAATGGAGGAGACTATATATATATACATACACACATACACTTATTTATTTATTTATTTATTTCAGTTTTGCTGGGAAAAAAAAGTGTAGTTGAACATCGAAAGATTACTGCTAATAACAAAAAACAGTCCTCTCAAGTTAATGATTTTAGTGCTGTTCTATGTATAGGAAGATGCAAGAGTACCGGCTCATTGAAATTATTCCTTTGATATGCATCTTAACTATCTAGGACCAGAATCTTATTTTTCTACATTCTGAATTCCCCTCAGGGTACACTGTTGGGGGCTGCTGCAGTGGCTGATGGCTTTATGGCCACAACATCCTTTGTTTACTGAAATGTCAGGTGACATTTTGTGTCCACAGGTCAGATGTAAAACAAAACTCATTTTGGAAGAGTGGTGACATGATAACAGATATTAACACTTCATAGTCTCAAAGTTTATTTGTTGGTATATCCATTCCACTGGCTTAGTTTATTGTTTTTCTGGTCTGAGTCAGGACAGTGAAAGACTTAAATCCATCTGACAAGTATGTCAATTACAGCAGGAACTGCAATTTCCAACTCTCAGGGGAAGTCACACCTTGTTGTAATGACTAAAGCAATGAGAAAGCAGCAGATAGACTTGGGGTGCCTATGGAAATAGCAATGTGAGGCCAGTGACACACATCATAGTGGAGCAGTGTGTGTGTGAATATCATTGATATATTTTCTTCTGTTCAGAGCTCCATTTCAAGGTAAGTCACTTGGAAACCAATGAAATCGTTGAATGCAAGCCACCTTGGATCTCAATGTACAGCACTTCTCAAAATGGCCACAGCTCTCTTTAGAGGAGTTGGAAAGGAGAATCTTCACATTTTGATTCGTTGAGTTAAAGATTTGGCTGACCTCTGGCACAAGTATCAGGTGAGGAAGTGTTACACTCAGGGCCCTTCCACTTCTGTATGCAACCCATACTAAATCCCTGGGTAAGGCACATCAATAGGCAGATGCCTGAGTGATATCATTTGAAATATCCCTTCTTTTTTAATGGGAATCATAGATACTTCTAAAAATGAAGAAAATTAATACTAATAACCTACCGAGGAGTCAGAAACTTCATGCAAAAGAAATAGAGGGGTGTCTTACAGAACATGGGAATTCCAGAGGGGATCTCACTCCAGATAAGAATCCCTGTCCAAGTAACTGGCTTGAGTCCTCCCCCTTTTGTGGTTTTCCCTGTGCTCTACTCCCTGCTGGTGGTGCTTCTCCTACTCAGCTTCCAGGGCTACCTCAGAATTAGACAAGCTGTGAAATGCCCACGGTCGCGAGACCCCTCCACAAGACCACCAGAGTCGAGAGTCAAAGCCAAACGGCAAGGGTCATTTATTGCAGGTTCGAACCTGGACCTCCGCTCACTCGTTGCCGGTGACGCTAAGAGGTCCCGATGGAGTTTAGTTCAGCTCTTTTATAGACAGGTACAAACAAGTTCGGGACTTTCCAAGGGTGGGGAGTACTGATTGGTTAACCTTTAAACAAAGACACTAGTCGCCGTCTGATTGGTTGGATAATTACAAGGGGGGGTCAGCAAGCGTAGTTACAGAAGCAAGAGCGGCTGGTTAAGTTTCGGTTTCCTGAGGTTTCGTTTCTCAATTGGAGATACTTAAGACGGGGCCATGGTTACAAAAAGAAATAGTGCAAACAGGAAAACTGATGCAACCCTAGCAGCGCTGCGGCCTCCACCAGCCCAACGGCAGGGCGGCGGGAGGCTGTGCGCCCAACTCCGGGCGGCGCTCCCAAATGTGGCAACCCAGCGCCGCGCCCTGGAAGGGCCCTTTTTCGGCCCTTCTCCTCCGAACAAAAAAGAAACTCCAGGATAAAGCACAGACTGAATGCAGGGCGTCAATTCAGTCTTATTCCCACCAAAGTAGAACGCAGTCCCCTCATTCCCCCCTTTCTCATGAACCAGAGGAGCCAATCTTGGGTCCTCAAGGCTCAGTTTCTTCAATTTCTGAGGTCTCACAGGGCTGATATTGTGTTCTTAATATCATTAGCTGGACTGTATTTATTCTTTCGCGAACAAAATCCATGACTTTACTGAGTATGCAGGGGCCTATAGTGAAGAGGAGAAGGAGGCATAGTAGAGGGCCCAGGATGGGGAGGAGGTAGGGGAGCATCCCATGAAATCCTGACCAAAGGGGGTTATCCGCTAATTCTTGCCGGCGGCGAGCTAGGTCTTCCTGGAGCTGGTGGATCTTGGTTCTTACAATGCCTGATTTATTTGCATAGAAACAACATCTTTCTTTTAGGGCAAGGCATATCCCACCCTGTTCAGCTGTCAGCAAGTCTAAGCCCCTCCTATTTTGTAGGACTACCTCGGCCAATGAATCTAATTGGTCCTGTAAGTCCTGAATGGTACCAGAGAGGGCTCCTATATCTTCTATTAATTGCCTAGATAGCTGATTATAGGAATGAAGGGAAACCCCAAGGCCTATACTTCCTGTGGCCACAGCTCCCGTAATTCCTAATCCTACCAGGAGGGGTATGACTGTAATGGCTCGTTTGGTTCTCCCTGCCCAAAGGTCAAAGCTGGGAATGGGCAATGGGGTGTCTCCCGAGATCAGGTCTACATTGGGGAGGAGGGTGGCTAGGGTGCAGACCCCTGTCCAGTTCGGGGGTAAATAGGTGTATGCTATGTTATTTCCGCAGACAAAAACAGTGGTGTTAGGACTACAGAGGGAGGAGTTCACGGGGATATACTGACTACATCTAGTGAATGAAAGGATTCCCAAGTCAATACTGGCGTTAGAGAGGGAATCGTTCTTGACAAAGCACGAGGTATTAAAGGTGGTTGAAAATTCTGAAAATTGTATGGGGAATGGCTCGGGGAGTAAAGTAGGGGTACATTGTTCGTTGATATTTAAATTGGAGAAGGTGGGGATGGCTATAGGGCGGGGCGGTCCTTGTGGAAGGCAAAGCCAGCAATCCTGTGCTAAGTTGGGGTTGGTAGCATTCAAAAGTATAAAAGTAGCTTTTAGTATAATCATGGTCCGGGGGTCCAATTCAGAGGGATTGACCTTAGGGAGAATTAGGGGGTGGTAGTTAAGCTTTGGGTACAGATGTCGATAGACCTCTTCTATTTGTCTTCGGGTTTCTATCTGGCGTATTCCGTCCTGGGGCCCCCCACCGTCTGACATATGTAAGGGGGCCCTGATATTCCAGCATACCGGGGTCCCGGGGGTGCCAGTGCATCCAGCCTGAAGGTATCTATTACCTTCATTAATGGTGGGGCTTTTATTATTCTGTAGTATGTCAGTGAAATAAGTCTGGTTATTGGCCCCTATACATTGTTGGTAAGAGGAATAGCACATGCTATGCATTGATTCCTGGAAGGTAGAACAGGGGCAAGTAGCAGGTTCACGAGGAGGGAGTGGGCATGGCTGAGGGTTATGGTAGCATTTCCAGCCTGAAGGGGCCCTGGTAACCCCATATGTCTGCTCAAGATATGCAATTATGCCCCCGCAGTTCTGCATAAGAGCATGAGCATGGGGGGGGGGAGCAGGAGTCTCGCTAGTACCTCCCCTACAGTCGCACGGTGCACCATATAGTTGTTGCATTAAAGTATTTTTATCGGGGGGAGGGTTGAGTCCTCCCCTCGTGGCCCAAGGATTGAGGGTTAGGACTATCATTAGGGCTATCAGCAGTACCTTGGTCATCATGTGGGAGGGTACGGCGCAAGGTCAGTTTGAGGGGATTGTCCTTACTCCGGTCAACAGTCCAGGTGACGTCAGCTTTAGTGGACTTGATGAGGTCAGAAAATGGATCCACCGGCTTGACGTGGGTGTAATGGATCCAGGCAGCTATGCTGTCCACCTTGATGGCTGTCAGCGTTGTCAGGATGATCTGGTAAGGTCCTTTCCACCTGGGTTCTAGGGTCTCTTGTCGGTGGCGTTTGACAAGGACCCAGTCACCTGGCCGGAGCTGGTGTGGAGTAGGCGGGGGTCCTGTTGCATATAGCTCTTTTAGTTTGGGCCAGATTGTCTCGTGTGTCTGTTGTAAGGCTTGGAGGGAAGACAGGAGATTATTTTCTGGGTCCAATTGGATAAGGTTAGTCTTTAGGTTAGGGATGATAGGAGGAGGCCTACCATGCATTATTTCGTAGGGAGTAAATCCTAGCTTATAGGGGGAATTTCGCACCCTAAACAGAGCGTAGGGGAGTAGGACTACCCAGTTAGCACCAGTCTCCATGGTCAATTTAGTCAAGGTCTCTTTTAGAGTTCTATTCATTCTTTCTACCTCTCCTGAACTCTGGGGGTGGTATGCACAATGTAATTTCCAATTAGCCCCAAGTATGGAAGCCAGATCTTGACTTACCTTAGAAACGAAGGCTGGCCCGTTGTCGGACCCTATCATAACTGGAAAGCCATACCTGGGCAGGATCTCTTCTAGTAGTTTCTTAGCTACTATTTGTGCAGTCTCTTTCTTGGTTGGGAATGCCTCAGTCCAACCTGAAAAAGTATCTATAAACACCAGTAAATATTTATACCCATATTTGCCAGGCTTTACCTCCGTGAAGTCCACTTCCCAGTAGGCTCCGGGCTGGTTTCCTCTTTCCCGGATGCCAGTGGTTGACGGGTGGGTGCTGGCATTATGGAGTTGGCAGACTGCACAGTCAGCAACCAGTCGTTCAGTCTTCTCGGAGACATTTTTAATTTTAAGTCCAGTCTGCCTGATGAGATCCTGTAGCCGTCGGGCGCCCAAGTGGGTGCTACGGTGGATCCGTTCAAGGACCAGGGTTCCTAGTTTCTCAGGAAGGAGGATATTGTTCTTAGCGTCCCACCACCATCCGTCTCTAACCTGGGTTAGAGGGAGCTTGCTCATCCATCTGATGTCATCCTCCGAGTAGTCGGGTTGGGGCGGTAGTTCCCGGGGCCCTGGATCCGGCAGTTGCAGGGGAAGTAATGGTATTGGAGTGTGTGCCGCCTTTCGAGCCGTCTGGTCTGCCAAATTGTTGCCTCGGGTGACTGGATTCGTGGGTTTTTGATGCCCCGGGCAGTGTACAATGGCTAGCTTTTTGGGTTCCCATATGGCCGCTAGCAAGGCCAGGATTTCCTCTTTGTTCTTGATGTCTTTGCCCTCTGCTGTGAGTAGTCCCCGCTCTCGGTATATTGCCCCATGTATATGTGCGGTAACAAAAGCATACCGGCTGTCTGTATATATGGTGGTTTTTTGGCCTTTGCTCATCTTGAGAGCCTGGGTCAGGGCAATTAATTCAGCTTTTTGGGCTGAGGTCCCCGGGGGGAGAGTCTCTGCCCATATCACCTCAGTCTCTGATGTTACCGCTGCCCCCGCATACCTCTGACCTTGCTGGACAAAGCTGCTGCCGTCAGTGAACCATGTGACTTGTGCATCCGGTAGGGGCTGGTCACGTAGGTCTTCCCGAACCCCATGGATCTGGGCCAGTACCTCTGCACAGTCATGGAGTGGGGAGTCTAAATCTGGGTCAGGTAATAGGGAGGCAGGGTTTAATGCCCGCGGCGGAGTGTAGCTGATTCTGAGGGGATTTAACAGTAGACCCTGGTAGTGGACCAGTCGAGCATTGCTCATCCATCGGTCGGGAGGCTGTTTGAGAACCCCATCGATGGCGTGGGGGGTGGTGACATGCAACTCCTGTCCCATAGTTAGTTTGTCAGCATCCTTTACCATTAGGGCCGTGGCGGCGATCATCCGGAGGCAAGGAGGCCAGCCGGCAGCCACTGGGTCCAATTTCTTTGATAGGTAAGCGACAGGCCTGGGCCAAGGACCGAGGGGCTGGGTCAACACGGCCTTAGCTATGCCTTTGCTTTCATCCACAGAGGTGGAAGGGTTTGGAGACATCAGGGAGACCCAGGGCGGGTGCGGATAGCAAGGCAGTTTTGATCTGCTGAAATGATTGCTCAGCCTCCTCTGTCCATTTAAAGGGCGTCTGCTCTTTGGTGGCTAAGTATAGCGGTTTGGCCATTTCAGCAAATTTGGGTATCCATAAACGGCAGAACCCCACTGACCCCAAAAATTCCCTCACCTGTCGAGGCATGGTGGGTCTGGGGATGCGGAGGACGGTTTCCTTCCGTGCATCTGTGAGCCATCGTTGCCCCCCTTTCAATAGGTACCCCAGGTAAGTTACCTCAGGCCTGCAGATCTGCACTTTCTTGGCAGAGGCCCGGTATCCCAGGGTGCCGAGAGTCTGTAGGAGGTTTCTGGTTCCCTGCAGGCAGGCTTCAGCGGTTTCAGCAGCTATTAAGAGATCATCAACATACTGCAGGAGGGTTACATTGGGGTTTTGTCTCCGGTACTCACTGAGATCCTCGTGTAGGGCCTCATCAAACAAGGTGGGCAAATTTTTGAATCCTTGGGGAAGTCTGGTCCAGGTGAGTTGTCCGTTTATGCCTCTTTCGGGATCCGACCATTCGAAGGCAAAGAGTTCTTGACTTTTGGGCGCCAAGGGTAAACTAAAAAAGGCATCTTTGAGGTCCAGCACAGTATACCATTGTTTTTCTGGACTAAGGGCGCTCAAAAGAGTATATGGATTGGGCACAGTAGGATGGATGTCTATGACCCGTCTGTTAACTTCCCTCAGGTCCTGCACTGGGCGGTAGTCTTTACTGTTAGGTTTGCAGACTGGCAGCAGGGGTGTATTCCAGGCCGACTGGCAGGGACGCAGTATCCCCAGGTCAAGAAGCCGGCGAATATGAGGAGTGATACCAGTTTTGGCCTCTAGGGGCATGGGATACTGTCGGACACGTGCAGGATCTAGGATCTGCTCCTGGTTTGATCTCTATGAATAGGGCTGGGCGATGTTTGGCTAGTCCCATCCCACCTGTTTCTGCCCATGCTTCGGGGAACTGCTGAAGCCATGACTCTATATCTTGATTTTGGGAGGGTGGTTCCTGGTGAAGTCGGTATTCATCTTCCAAGTTCAGGGTGAGCACAGATATGGGTTGATAGTGAGGGTCTGTTACGATTGGCCCCTCTGGCCGAAAATGAATTTGTGCTCCCATTTTAGTGAGTAAGTCTCTCCCCAGTAAGGGGCAAGGGCTATCGGGAACGACCAGAAAGGTATGGGTTACCCTTCCTGTGCCCAAGTCCACAGTTCTCCGAGTGGTCCAAAGGTAACGTTTGACTCCCGTAGCTCCCTGGACCCAGGAGGATTTGTTAGAAATTTGCCCGTGGGGCTTAACCAAGACCGAATGCTGTGCCCCCGTATCCACCAGGAATTGGACTGGTTTCCCCTCCACTCGTAGGGTTACCCTGGGTTCGGGGAGGGGGTCCGAACCCCGTCCCCCCTACTTTGTATCATGTGTAAACAGGACTGGGGTGGCCTTCGGTTGCCATTGCCCCTGGTTGGGGCGCGGCTGCCTTTTCTTGGGGCACTCCCGAGCCCAGTGGCACTTTTCCTTGCAATAGGCACATTGATCTCTGTCCAATGGTCGCCTGGGAGGTCGAGTGGCTGGGGGGCCCTCTTGGTCTTTCTGAACAATGGCGGCCAGGACCTTAGTCATTTTCTCAGTGGCTTTAAGTTGTTTATCCTCTGGGGCGTCTCGGTTATTAAAGACGCGCTGGGCGATACGGAGTAGGTCCTGTATCTGTTTGCCCTCCAGATCTTCTAACTTCTGGAGTTTCTTTTTAGTATCGGGGCTGCCTGGTTAATGAAGGACATTACAACGGCAGCCTGATTTTCGGGGGCCTCTGGATCCATAGGGGTATACTGCCTAAAGGCTTCCATTAATCTTTCTAAGTAAGAGGAGGGACTTTCTGTTTTACCTTGTACAATTGAATATACCTTGGTCAAATTAGTGGGCTTGCGCGCGGCAGCCCGGAGACCCGCCATTGGAGTCTGGCGATAAATGAGCAGTCGTCCCCTACCTTCTCCGGTGTTATAGTCCCAATCATCCTGCGGGGGGCGAGTTAAGGGAAAGGCTGCATTGATGAGGTCAGGGTTAGCGGTGGGTTGACCATCATCTCCAGGAACCAGTTTTCTCGCCTCCAGCTGGATTTGCTCCCATTCTTCGGTAGTGAATAGGATCCGGAGGAGCTGTTGGCAGTCATCCCAGGTGGGCTGATGAGTGAACATAACACTATCTAGAAGAGCTATCAAGTCTTTAGGATTATCAGAGAAGCGGGCATTCTGGGTTTTCCAATTATATAAGTCACTGGAAGAGAATGGCCAATACTGGAGTCGGGGGTTCCCTGTCTCATCGGGAGGGCCTATTTCTCGCAGGGGTAGGGCTATGGTGGAATCCGGATGGCGGAACCCTGGGTCGTGCTGAGTGCGTCCACGGGTGCGTCCAGCTGGCCCATGGGAGTTATTTTCATTGGGCAGGAGGACCGGTAGTGCTTCTGCCTCTCAGTTCTCCGGTTCTGACCTGGGTGGCCCCTCGGGAGGGGCCGCAGGAGGTTCTGCCAAGGGGAGAGGAGCAGGGCCAGGAGCAGGAAGGGGGGCCGGTTGTGGGGCCAAAGGAGGAGGTTGATATGGGGGGGGGGTCTAGGAGAAGGAGGTCTTGGCTATCAGAGAGTATGGGTGCAGTTGGGGTCTGAGGCTTGGGAGGTTTAGTTGGTCGGGCCGCAAGGATCTTACATGACCCTGATGACAAAAAGGGGGTCATCCAGGGAGGTGGGTTTTCTGTCAGGTCCTGCCATACCAGGATGTAGGGGATCTGGTCTGGATGGCCTTCTTTTCCTGGCAAGAAAACTCTAGATTTAACTTTTAGGATTATAGGAAGACAAAAGGTACCCTCGGTGGGCCAGCCAACCCCGAAAGTTGGCCATTCAGAGCGGCAGAAGGTAATTAGTTTTCTTCTCCGGATGTCCAGACTGAGGTTGTGTCCTCGGGACTTTACATCCCCGAAATTAGCGAGAAGGAGGGAGAGGGGGGTACTCTGTGCTTGGTCCATGTCTAGGTCCTGGAAGAGATTGGTTAGAGAAGGTTACTCTGAAAACAAAAGTGATTAAGAGCGGTCCCAATAGTGGAGCCTGTAAAAGGAGGAAGGGGAGGTTATCGTGTGCGCGCTTCAGATGGGCTATCAGCCCCAGATGGGTCGTGGTGGACGTCTCCAACCACACCCGACTAGGTGTCCTATAGCGTGTCCGCCAGGACTGTCCTAGTCCCCAAAACAGAAGGTACCCTGAGCCGGCTTACTTACCGATCGGTTGTCAGCGATGACCCGTTGACCTGATGTCTGGTGGGCTCGGGGGCATCCCGGACGAGCCCCCAAATGAAATTCCCACGGTCGCGAGACCCCTCCACAAGACCACCAGAGTCGAGAGTCAAAGCCAAACGGCAAGGGTCATTTATTGCAGGTTCGAACCTGGACCTCCGCTCACTCGTTGCCGGTGACGCTAAGAGGTCCCGATGGAGTTTAGTTCAGCTCTTTTATAGACAGGTACAAACAAGTTCGGGACTTTCCAAGGGTGGGGAGTACTGATTGGTTAACCTTTAAACAAAGACACTAGTCGCCGTCTGATTGGTTGGATAATTACAAAGGGGGGTCAGCAAGCGTAGTTACAGAAGCAAGAGCGGCTGGTTAAGTTTCGGTTTCCTGAGGTTTCGTTTCTCAATTGGAGATACTTAAGACGGGGCCATGGTTACAAAAAGAAATAGTGCAAACAGGAAAACTGATGCAACCCTAGCAGCGCTGCGGCCTCCACCAGCCCAACGGCAGGGCGGCGGGAGGCTGTGCGCCCAACTCCGGGCGGCGCTCCCAAATGTGGCAACCCAGCGCCGCGCCCTGGAAGGGCCCTTTTTCGGCCCTTCTCCTCCGAACAAAAAAGAAACTCCAGGAAAAGCACAGACTGAATGCAGGGCGTCAATTCAGTCTTATTCCCACCAAAGTAGAACGCAGTCCCCTCAGCTGGAAACCAGAACTCCCCCTTACTTTAACTGCTACCCCTAGCTACATTTTCCAGAGAATTCCATTTTCATGTATCCTGATTTATCTTGAGATGGTATTTGCTTGTAAAAAAAAAACACCTTTAAGCAGAGGATTTGTTAAATTAGGCACAGTTGTACTCCTGGGAACAGCAACACATTAAGCCACCCACACCTTAGGGGTATTTGTTTGCTAAATGACCAGAGGAAAGGTGGTATTAAAAGAAGTAAGAATTAGCTGGGGGAAAGGGTACAAGTGGCACTGACAAATCCACAGTTTTGGCTAGGGCTGGATTTGCTCTCTACTCTTCTTAGTTCCCTCCCTTTGTTTTATAACCACCCCCAGCCCCATGGAGGTGTCTAACACATCCTCCTATGAATTTCTACCTTAGTTTCCATCCCTAGTTTTCAAACTTTGTAGGATTCCCCAACCCCCCCTAAACTCCACAGATCCTGTCAATGAAGTCCTTGATAATAGCTAATCTTATTATTCTAACTAAAGTGCTAATGGCTTAAGTGTTCTCTCTCCCAGATAGAGTGTTTGTATGCTAATGGATGCCTTTAATGACTTTACTGAAACCTGGTATGCTACGAATATTGCGTCCAGGCCACACTGTGTGCCAGTGGGAAAAGTAGATATTATTGAGACCCTACCCTTGGTAGTCTACTTTAACAACCATAAAAGAAGCAGTAAATGGGGTGGAGGAGGTGGTGAGCAAGTGGATTTGATGATGGCAATAATAAGAGCTACCATCTATACTGAATTGCTATATGTCAGATACTTATACATGCAAACCTATAAGGTAAATACTAATTTTTTTTAACATCTTTATTGGGGTATAATTGCTTTACAATGGTGTGTTAGTTTCTGCTTTATAACAAAGTGAATCAGTCATACATAAACATATGTTCCCATATGTCTTCCCTCTTGCGTCTCCCTCCCTCCCACCCTCCCTATCCCACCCCTCCAGGCTGTCACAAAGCACCGAGCCAATATCCCTGTGCCATGTGGCTGCTTCCCACTAGCTATCTACCTTACTACGTTTGTTAGTGTGTATATGCCCATGACTCTCTCTCGCCCTGTCACAGCTCACCCTTCCCCCTCCCCATAACCTCTAGTCCGTTCTCTAGGAGGTCTGCGTCTTTATTCCTGCTTTACCCCTAGGTTCTTCATGACATTTTTTTCTTAAATTCCATACATATGTGTTAGCATACGGTATTTGTCTTTTTCTTTCTGACTTACTAATTTAATTGACATTTTAATAATGAGGAAACTGAGGCACGGAGATTAAGTGGTCGTGTCATAATTCAAACCAAGGCAATCTAGCTCCAGAGTACTTGAATACTTGCCCTTAACCATTATGTTATACTGTTTCTTCCTCTTTCTGTTTTTTTTTTTTTTTTTGGCTGCACCTCACAGCTTGTGGGATCTTAGTTCCCTGACCAGGGATCCAACCTGGGCCCTCGGCAGTGAAAGCACAGAGTCCTAACCACTGGACCTCCAGGGAATTCCTGACTATCACGTTACACTGTTTCTTGACATGTGAATTAGAGTTAATATATTTATTATCCTCACAAGAGCTCCACAAGGGAGCTATTTTAATGCCCATTTTACAGATGAGAAAAACAAGGCTTAGAAAGGTTTACTAACTAATTTGAGGTCAGATAGCTAGGAAGTAGTATTTTTGGTGTTTGAACCCATGTCTGCAGTTCTAAAGTCCATGCTTTCTACCATGATGGCACACTGCCTCTGTAGGCACTCAGGAGACTTGCTTTACATCTAGATTTTGCCTCTAAATCACTGTAGTACCCTGGCCAAGTCATCTTGTCAATTTTAAAATGAGAGGGTTGGGCTGAATGATCTCTAGTAACCTTCCAACTCATCTCTGTAGGCAATAGGTCCTTGCCCTCTGTGTTGTAACAGAAGATTGAAGATTACTAAACTTTTGTTTACTTTTCATGAATTCAGTGGAGGACATTCTACTTAGGTATCAATAAATGTTGAAAACACATCCTTTCTCTGCTAAGTTACTATAAGGGCTGGGAGGGTTTTACTGCACATCTGTAAATATGTATATATATAGTTTAGTGAGAATGAGGTTTTCTATCCTATGATACCACTTTCATATGATGGTCAAGGCATTTCTTCTATGTTCAATAGATCGTGGTGAATCATCAACAGATTGAAAATTTGTGAACCTTTTCTCTTCTTGACTGCCTGCGCAGGGAGAGACATTACTTCTCATCAATCCCATTCTCTGAAAGAAAGTTGAAACTTCAAAAACTCATACTTTATTTCTAGTTATTAAACACTATGTATAGGCATTTGACACTATGAGAATGCAGTTCCTTCATTAATACAAAACCAATGTGTGATTCATTGGGTTTTTACCAACAGACAGATCAGCCAGCAAGTTATTATTTAAGTCTTTCACTTGTTTCACATTCCCAATCAGAGTGCTTGTTAACAGTAAGTACACTAGGAACTGAACTTTATCAGAAACTAAAGGCCCTATATCACATTGTGAAGCAAAAATCCCAGAATGTTAGCCTCCGAAGGAGTTTTGATATTACCTAGTCCATCCCCCTTATCTTAAGAAATGAGAAAACTGAGCTCCAGAGAGCTCTTACCAAGTGTTTGGTCTTCAGAGCTTTTTCTCCCTCCACCCCATATTCCCATCCCAAAATATCTTCTTGTGTCTATACCTTTATCCAACACTTTCCTCCACCCTATATATCCATTCCATGAATACTAGATTCTGAGGAGCCCATCTCATACCTCCTCCTTCAGTTTCTCCTGGACTTTACCATCCCTTCCCAGGTCAACCTTAGATGGAATATTAGAAAAAAAAAAAAAAAAAAAACCTGTTCTCAGGGGTTTCCCCAATACAATCCTGCCCTTCTAACTACCTTCCCACCAAAAAAGAAAAAAAAACCTCAAAAATCTAAACTTCTGTGGATTTATCCCATTCCCTTCAGGCCTTGCTCCAAGCAAACCTGATAGAGCTAATCTGATAAAACTAATAAATGTCAATGGTGTGAACTGGTTAATATGTTACCTCTTCCAGGAATGATATTTGCATTTTAAAAGAGACTATTGAGACAAAGCTAATGAACTGGAGTGATTCTTTCCTGGTAATTTCAGACCAGGCTAGTTAAGAATAAGGTTCTGAGTGGGAACCCTTTAACCTCGAATCACAAAATAGAGCCTATCACTGTACCTCAGGCTAACAGTGTTACCCATCTCTAAGGATTTTTCTGTTTGGCAAATTAATATATGACCAACCATGTGCAAAGGCATCTGAATGTTTCCCTTAAAAAAAAAAAAGACCAGTTCTTAAAGATGTTTTAAGGCAGGAACAACCTTGAAACCAGCTTTCAACTTCAAGGAGAAAGTCATTTGTATGGGTAAAATGGTCTTCAGTGGGTCCTATTCCAGATTAGGTACAGAATCAAACTATTTTTCCTTTCATATGACAAATTAGAGTTCTCCTCAGAAAACCATTTACCTAGTTTTCTTCTTTCTCCTTTCCAGCTTTGTTCAATCCCAGTCTCTATTCGATATTTTACATGGCTTAGCCTTCTCTTTCTCTTCCCATAAACTCTCTCTCTTTGATTAGGTCCTTTCCCTGACTCATCTGTCATTTTCCATATTCTTTCTCACATTTTCCTTTTCCTCTAGTTCTCTTTCCATTATTTATCCTGCCAAACTTGGCACCTCACAGTACAGAGAAGCCCCTGATGATTTGGCTTTTAAAGCATCCAGGGAAATCCCACTTTCCAAAGGGAAAATTCCACAACTCCAGTGCCACATTCCTGGTCTCTGGGGAAAAGTAGTGTGTAGTCCCCTTAATAAAATCAGGACACCTTAAAGATGTTACTACCAGTACTCTCTACAAGTGTAATATCTTTAACTTGAGTGATTTTTTTAAATGTTAAATGTTCACATTTCATTTTTCCCCTCTGAATATTCATTCTCATGTAATATTGTGCTTAGTTTCAAGCTTACTATGTTCTTCAATTGTTTTTAATGTTCTTTTTTATAAGCAGGTATTTGTTTTTCTCATACTGAGTGTGCTATCTCCTCACCCACACTCTTCCCACCTCAGCAAGCATTGTTTTCAAGGCATGATTATTCTGCTTCTCCCTGTATCTGACATATTCTTGAATGACTCTAACTTTGTACCCCATGATTTTCAAACTTTAGTGGACATTAGAATCAGCTGAGGACCTTGATAAGGTGCAGATTCCTAGTCCTCACTGACCCAGGATATTATTATTTATAGCAGGTTGGAATGGAACCATAGAACATGCATTCCATGTGATTCTAATGAGGATAACCCCAGGTTACACTTTTTGAGATGTTGCTGTGTGGGTGATTACATAACATCAATCCAAGTACTCTGAAAGGCCTTGTGCAGTATCTAAAGTTGACAACCAGGAGAGTACTTAGACAAGTACTTTTTGCTAAAAGCGCCATGTAACATAATGAAATAATTAGCATGTGCATGTCCTTTGACATCACTCACCTAGGCCAATGGGCAGAATTGTATCCCATATTCTCAGGCATGGAAATTCAATTGATGGAGGTGGAAGAGACCTTAGATATCTTCTAGCTCAGTAAATCATTTTAGTTATAGAGGAACTATGGTCCTGAAAGGGAAAGTGACTTGCCAAATATAGTAAACATCTGGAGCAGGACTAGAACTCAGGTCTGCTAACTCAAACTTTATTATTTGCTCTTCTGAAAACTGAGATTTCCATAGGTAAATCTTATTTTTCCCTTACACTTATGTCCTTTCACTGACCTATATCAATTTAAAGAGTTCATTGGTGTTTGGGTTGTCCAGCCAGATTGCGATGTAGTTAAGGAAGCAGAGGACCAGGAGAAAGATTAAGAGCTAGAAGCATTTCAAACCCATTGCAGAGTACTTTGAAATACCAGGACCTAGGCCCTATAAGATTGACCGTGACTTCAAGATCAGGAGAATACGTTTTTACATTTAAAGACTTTTAACACTTTCCCTTTGAATTTATACAAAGTCTTGGAATGGTCAAAGAGCTTCAGCAAAAATATATCCAGATAAGGTGAAATCAATAACTACTGATATAAAGCATTTAGAGCAAAATAATTATCTACTTTCTCATATTAAAATTAAATACAAAAATAGCTTCAATAAACAAATTGTACTAGATCACTTTTTAAAAGTTAAATAGAGGGCTTCCCTCATGGCGCAGTGGTTGAGAATCTGCCTGCCAATGCGGGGGACACGGGTTCGAGCCACGGTCTGGGAAGATCCCACATGCCGTGGAGCAACTAGGCCCATAAGCCACAACTACTGAGCCTGTGCGTCTGGAGCCTGTGCTCCGCAGCAAGAGAGGCCGTGATAGTGAGAGGCCCATGCACCATGATGAAGAGTGGCCCTCGCTTGCCGCAACTAGAGAAAGCCCTTGCACAGAAACGAAGACCCAACACAGCCAAAAATAAATAAATAAATTAATTAATAGTAATAAAATAACAAACCCTACATTAAAAAAAAAAGTTAAATAGCATAGATCTATCTAAACCTGCATTTAATTAGGAAGTGGTGATAGTCTAAAGCAAATTTGGACTTCAGCAGCCTACTCATAAATCTTGCAGAGGCTACAGCAAAAGTAAAGGTAAATAATTGCTCTCTCTCAAGCAATATATCTTCCAGAATCTAAGATTGATCATGGACTATTTTTCCTAAAATAGGGCTTTTTTGTTTTTGTTGTTAAAGATCTTTAGCTTCATATAATCCTTGTGAAAATATATTAAATTACAGCAATTCACTTCAATTCAATCTTAATAAGTACATATGTGAAAATGTCCAGCTCTCTGCCTAGAACTGTGGGGAAAAAGGAAAACTATAAAAAAAATACTCAACCTTTCTTATACTGGTCTAGCATTTTATCATTTACAACATTCTATATCATCTATCATCTCATCTGATCCTCTCATTCTCTTACCTCAAATATATGAGCAAGGCAAAACAGCACTATCCCCATTTTACAGATGTGAAAAGAGAGATTGTGAGACGTGATGAAACTAGGGCCCAAAAATGTGCACTAGGTGTTGTTACCTGGTGGTATTTGAGTTTGCTTAGGGCTCTCAAAGTATCTTTAAATAAATGCCTTTCCAGATCCTATAGAATGAATCTCTCATGGTATGATTTCCAGCTAGCAGAAAAGATAGTTGTTTCTGGGCCAGAACCTGTCTTCAGATCATTATACTTGGACCCAGGACCTAGCCTGGCACCCCAACTCTTGGTGCCCTTATGTCTTTTCACCCCAGGCCTAGTGCTGTTTTCCTGCTGCCTTCCATCTCCCCAGGGTCCCCTTACAATGTACATTCAGGTACTACCTGTTCTCTGAAACTTGTTTACTCCTTTTTTCTTCCTAATCAATATTGCTCTATTTTGTGCTTGTGACCCAGTCCCTCAGGGCACTTTGCTCCTCGATAAGAAATCTCTCTCTGAGGTGTTAATAAGTGTTAATGAACCAATGCATTACCCTCCCAGGGAACATAATTTGCATTTTAACTGAGGCTTTTTAGAGAATTGTGCTTCATCCTGTTCAAGTCACCCCCTGGACAAAACCTTCAAAGTCTCCCTACTATCAATCAAATTAATTTCAAATGCCACAACCATGAGGTATAAAGCCCCACACAATCTGATCTCATTTTAACCTTTCTCTCCCAGAAATCTACTCTGTGTGTCCAGCAAAATGGACTACTCTCTTTGCCCCAAATAGTCACACTTCAGAAGTTAACCACTCCTCTCCGTAAATGCTTCCCTAATCCCTTCCCACTTCCCCACCTTCAGCATTTAAACTATTATCAGCTAACCTTTGAAGAACTTTAGGTTAGCTGTTGGAAGAAGTGGGGGAGGAATTGAAACAAGCAGCAAAATTAGAAGTGCCCACAGAATTAGGAAGATGGAAGGATTCCAGAGATAAGCTTTGCCAACTTCATACTTTTGCCAAGTATTATGCCTGGAAATGGATGTCTAGTAGTTACCAATTAGGAAACTTTGTCCTAGATTCGGCCTTGGTGAAAAAGTGGGCCTGTGGGTATCAGAGATTCACAAATATCAAGAATATCCCCAGAGATAGGAAAATTGAGGTCTGCTTCCAGAGAGGAAGTGACATACACAAGATCATATAGCCAGTAAAGTGGCAAAACAGGACTTGTCTCATGATTCACTGCTCTTGAAGCTCCCAATGGGAAGAAATTTGCCCTGTAAAGGTATGCCTTTACACAGAGAAAGAAACCATCAACAAAACAAAAAGGCAACCAACTGACTGGGAGAAGATATTTGCAAACAATATAACAGATAATGGGTTAATATCTAAAATATATAAATATCTCATACAACTCAATATCAAAAACACCAAAAAATACAATTAAAAAAGAGGCAGAGGACCTAATAGACCTTTTTCCAAAGAAGATATGCAGATGGCCAACAGACACATGAAGAAATGCTCAACATCCCTAATCAACAGGGAATACAAATCAAAACAACATGAGATATCGCCTCACACCAGTCAGAATGTCCATCACTAAAAAGTCTACAAATAACAAATGCTGGAGAGGGTGTGGAGAAAAGAGAACCCTCCTACACAGTTGGTGGGAATGTAAATTGGTACAGCCACTATGGAAAACAGTATGGAGCTACATCAAAAAATTAAAAATGTAACTACTAAGATGATTCAGCAATTCCACTTCTGAGTATTTATCCAAAGGAAAAAAAAACACTAATTCAAAAAGTTATATGCACCCCTATGCTCATTGCAGCATTACCAACAATAACCAGGATTTGGAAGTAAACTGCCTATTAATAGATGAATGGAGATATATATATATATATATATATATATATATATATATATATATATATATATATATATGATTAAATGGAATAAATGTTTACTACTAGTCCTTTTCCTACAGATTCTCCACTCTTCTTTCAGTTGACCAGCCATTCATCATTTGGTAGGGTTTTTTACTTTAATGAAATACTTCATTTGGTAGTTCTCCCCCTCTAAAAAATGTTCTCATGCTAGTTATATAGTCTGAGTTCTTTCATGCTTTAGAATGTGTGCCTGTTAGATTTACATTTAAACTTTGCTGGTATTCTTGTATCACAATGTCTTTTAGAACACTTTAATTCTTTTCCATTTTCTTCTGGCATTAGCTGTATCTCTGGAGAAGTACCATGTCAACAAGTTTGTTTTTATTTTCCCCTTGTGTATATTATTTGCCTTCTGTGCCTGGTTGCCATCTTTATCCTTGTTTAATAATGTAATCAGGATATGACTTGATTCCAGTCAATATCTGTCAGATTCACCTCAAACACAGAGTATATTCTTTAGATTTGCAAATGCAGTTCTTCGATTATTTCAGGAAATATTTCTGCTGTTTTATCTTCTAATATGTTCTCTGTTTTATTGTAGAATAGAAGTTATTCTGCTTCAGCATTATTATTATTAGATTATCTTTGATCCCAACTCTATTATTTTGTAACTAATTAGTTTAATTTGTCTTTATCCTTTTCATTCACCGTGACTACCCCAGAATTTTTCTTCATTTTATTAATTTGATTTTTAACAATTCTACTGAGTTCCTTGCTCTTTACATTAGTTCTTAAATGATCTTTTGGGGTCTCAATTTGTTTTCTCAACTATTTACAGATACTTTCTCAAGTCCCTGCTTTCAATTCTTTTGGATATAATCCTAGGAATGGAATTGCTTGGTCATATGTCAACCAAGATTTTATGCCCAGGAAAATTGTCATTCAAAATGAAGCGGAAATTAAAACATTTTCAGATAAAGAAAAGCTAATGGAGTTTGTTGCTAGTAGTCCTCCCCTACAATAAATGCTAAAGGGAGTCCTTCATGCTGAAAGGAAAGGAAACTATATGGTAACTCAAAGTCATATGAAGAAATAAAGATCTCCAGTAAAGGTAGCTACATAGGTAAAAATAAAAGCTAGCATCATTGTATTATTGGTTTGTAACTTCTCTTTTTGTTTTTTATATGATTTATAAAAACAAATGCATAAAGTGATAATTATAAATCTATGATAATGAGCACACAAAGTAAAAAGATTTAATTTTTGACAATAACAACATAAAGGGAGGGATGGAACTGGATAGGAGCAGAGTTAAGGTATGGTTCTTGAAGCTAATTTCGTGTCATTTCAAATTAGATTGTTATAAATTTGGATGTTAACTGTAATCCCCATGGCAACTACTAAGAACATAACTAAAACATGTAGAAAAGAAAATAAAGATGAAATCAAAATGTTACACTAAAAGAAATTAACAGGAGACTTCCGGGAAGATGGCGGAAGAGTAAGACGTGGAGATCACCTTCCTCTCCACAGATACACCAGAAATACATCTACGCGTGAAACAACTCCTATGGAGCACCTACTGAACGCTGGCAGAAGACCTCAGACCTCCCAAAAGGCAAGGAACCCCCCACGTACCTGGTTAGGGCAAAAGAAAAAACTAAACAGAGACAAAAGGATAGGGACGGGTCCTGCACCAGCGGGAGAGAGCTGTGAAGGAGGAAAAGTGTCCACACACTAGGAAGCCCCTTCGCGGGTGGAGACTTCGGGAGGCGGAGTGGGGGAGCTTGGGAGCCACGGAGAAGAGCACAGCAACAGGGGTGCGGAGGGCAAAGCGGACAGATTCCAGCGCAGAGGATCGGGCCGACCGGCACTCACCAGCCGAGAGGCTTGTCTGCTCGCCCGCCGGGGCGGGCGGGACTGGGAGCTGAGGCTCCGGCTTTTGTCGGAGCGCCGGGAGAGGACTGAGGTTGGCGGCGTGAACACAGCCTGCAGGGCGTTGGTGCGCCGCGGCTGGCTGGGAGAGATTCCGGGGAGGGGTCTGGAGCTGCCGAAGAGGCAAGAGACTTTTACATCCCTCTTTGTTTCCTGGTGCACGAGGAGAGGGGATTAAGAGCGCTGCTTGGGAGAGCTCCAGGGACGGGCGCGAGCCGCGGCTAAGAGTGCGGAGCCCGGAGACGGACATGGGACGCTAAGGCCGCTGCTGCCGCAGCCAGGAGGCCTCTGTGCGAACACAGGTCACTAGCCACGCGCCCTTCCGGGGAGCCTGTGCAGCCCGCCACTGCCAGGGTCCCGGGATCCAGGGATGGCTCCCTCGGGAGAGCGCTCGGCGCGCCTCAGGCTGCAGCGTCACGCCGTCACGCCGGCCTCTGCCGCTGCAGGCCCGCCCCGCACTCCGTGACCCTCCCTACCCCCCCGGCCTGGGTGAGCTAGAGCCTCCGAATCAGCGGCTCCTTTAACCCCGTCCTGTCTGAGCAAAGAACAGACGCCCTCTGGCGACCTACAAGCACAGGCAGGGCCAAATCCAAAGCTGAGCCCCTGGGAACTGTGAGAACAAAGAAGAGAAAGGGAAATCTCTCCCAGCAGCCTCAGAAGCAGAACCTCCACAATCAACTTGATATACCCTGCATCTGTGGAATACCTGAATAGACAACGAATCATCCCAAATTAAGGAGCCCTGTGGATGAAAGGCTCTTGGTGCTGCAGCCAGGAGTCAGTGCTGTGCCTCTGAGGTGGGAGAGCCAACTTCAGGACACTGGTCCACAAGAGGCCTCCCAGCTGCACATAATATCAAACGGCGAAAATCTCCCAGAGATCTCCATCTCAACGCCAGCACCCAGCTTCACTCAATGACCAGCAAGCTACAGTGCTGGACATCCTATGCCAAACAACTAGCAAGACAGGAACACAACCCCACCCATTAGCAGAGAAGCTGCCCAAAATCATAATAAGTCTACAGATACCCCAAAACACACCACCAGACGAGGACCTGCCCACCAGAAAGACAAGATCCAGCCTCATCCACCAGAACACAGGCACTAGTCCCCTCCACCAGGAAGCCTACACAACCCACTGAACCAACCTTAGCCACTGGGGACAGACACAAAAAACGACAGGAACTACGAACCTTCAGCCTGCAAAAAAGGAGACCCCAAACACAGTAAGATAAGCAAAATGAAAAAACAGAAAAACACACACCAGATGAAGGAGCAAGATAAAAACCCACCAGACCTAACAAATGAAGAGGAAATAGGCAGTCTATCTGAAAAAGAATTCAGAATAATGATAGTAAGGTTGATCCGAAATCTTGGAGATAGAATGGACAATAGAATGGACAAATTGCAAGAATCAGTTAACAAGGACCTAGAAGAACTAAAGATGAAACAAGCAACGATGAACAACACAATAAATGAAATTAAAAGTACTCTAGATGGGATCAATAGCAGAATAACTGAGGCAGAAGAACGGATAAGTGACCTGGAAGATAAAATAGTGGAAATAACTACTGCAGAGCAGAATAAAGAAAAAAGAATGAAAAGAACTGAGGACAGTCTCAGAGACCTCTGGGACAACATTAAACGCACCAACATTCGAATTATAGGGGTTCCAGAAGAAGAAGAGAAAAAGAAAGGGACTGAGAAAATATTTGAAGAGATTATAGTTGAAAACTTCCCTAATATGGTAAAGGAAATAGTTAATCAAGTCCAGGAAGCACAGAGAGTCCCATACAGGATAAATCCAAGGAGAAATACGCCAAGACACATATTAATCAAACTGTCAAAAATTAAATACAAAGAAAACATATTAAAAGCAGCAAGGGAAAAACAACAAATAACACACAAGGGAATCCCCATAAGGTAAACAGCTGATCTTTCAGCAGAAACTCTGCAAGCCAGAAGGGAGTGGCAGGACATATTGAAAGTGTTGAAGGAGAAAAACCTGCAACCAAGATTACTCTACCCAGCAAGGATCTCATTCAGATTTGATGGAGAAATTAAAACCTTTACAGACAAGCAAAAGCTGAGAGAGTTCAGCACCACCAAACCAGCTCTACAACAACTACTAAAGGAACTTCTCTAGGCAAGAAACACAAAAGAAGGAAAGGACCTACAATAACGAACCCAAAACAATTAAGAAAATGGGAATAGGAACACACATATCGATAATTACCTTAAATGTAAATGGACTAAATGCTCCCACCAAAAGACACAGATTGGCTGAATGGATACAAAAACAAGACCCATATATTTGCTGTCTACAAGAGACCCACTTCAGACCTAGAGACACATACAGACTGAAAGTAAGGGGATGGAAAAAGGTATTTCATGCAAATGGAAGCCAAAAGAAAGCTGGAGTAGCAATTCTCATATCAGACAAAATAGACTTTAAAACAAAGACTATTAGAAGAGACAAAGAAGGACACTACATAATGATCAAGGGATCGATCCAAGAGGAAGATATAACAATTGTAAATATTTATGCACCCAACATAGGTGCACCTCAATACATAAGGCAAATACTGACAACCATAAAAGGGGAAATCGACAGTAACACATTCATAGTAGGGGACTTTAACACCCCACTTTCACCAATGGACAGATCATCCAAAATGAAAATAAATAAGGAAACACAAGCTTTAAATGATACATTAAACGAGATGGAGTTAATTGATATTTATAGGACATTCCATCCAAAAACAACAGAATACACATTTTTCTCAAGTGCTCATGGAACATTCTCCAGGATAGATCATATCTTGGGTCACAAATCAAGCCTTGGTAAATTTAAGAAAATTGAAATTGTATCAAGTATCTTTTCTGACCACAACGCCATGAGACTAGATATCAATTACAGGAAAAGATCTGTAAAAAATACAAACACATGGAGGCTAAACAATACACTACTTAATAATGAAGTGATCACTGAAGAAATCAAAGAGGAAATCAAAAAATACCTAGAAACAAATGACAATGGAGACACAACGACCCAAAACCTGTGGGATGCAGCAAAAGCAGTTCTAAGGGGGAAGTTTATAGCAATACAAGCCCACCTTAAGAAGCAGGAAACATCTCGAATAAACAACCTAACCTTGCACCTCAAGCAATTAGAGAAAGAAGAACAAAAAAACCCCAAAGCTAGCAGAAGGAAAGAAATCATAAAAATCAGATCAGAAATAAATGAAAAAGAAATGAAGGAAACAATAGCAAAGATCAATAAAACTAAAAGCTGGTTCTTTGAGAAGATAAACAAAATAGATAAACCACTAGCCAGACTCATCAAGAAAAAAAGGGAGAAGACTCAAATCAATAGAATTAGAAATGAAAAAGGAGAGGTAACAACTGACACTGCAGAAATAAAAGAGATCATGAGAGATTACTACAAGCAACTCTATGCCAATAAAATGGACAATGTGGAAGATGTAGACAAATTCTTAGAAATGCACAAGCTGCCAATACTGAATCAGGAAGAAATAGAAAATATGAACAGACCAATCACAAGCACTGAAATTGAAACTGTGATTAAAAATCTTCCAACAAAGAAAAACCCAGGACCAGATGGCTTCACAGGCGAATTCTATCAAACATTTAGAGAAGAGCTAACACCTATCCTTCTCAAACTCTTCCAAAATATAGCAGAGGGAGGACCACTCCCAAACTCCTTCTACGAGGCCACCATCACCTTGATACCAAAACCAGACAAGGATGTCACAAAGAAAGAAAACTACAGGCCAATATCACTGATGAACATAGATGCAAAAATCCTCAACAAAATACTAGCAAACAGAATCCAACAGCACATTAAAAGGATCATACACCATGATCAAGTGGGGTTTATTCCAGGAATGCAAGGATTCTTCAATATACGCAAATCTATCAATGTGATAAACCATATTAACAAATTGAAGGAGAAAAACCATATGATCATCTCAATAGATGCAGAGAAAGCTTTTGACAAAATTCAACACCCATTTATGATAAAAACCCTGCAGAAAGTAGGCATAGAGGGAACTTTCCTCAACATAATAAAGGCCATATATGACAAGCCCACAGCAAACATCATCCTCAATGGTGAAAAACTGAAAGCATTTCCACTAAGATCAGGAACAAGACAAGGTTGCCAACTCTCACCACTCTTATTCAACATAGTTTTGGAAGTTTTAGCCACAGCAATCAGAGAAGAAAAGGAAATAAAAGGAATCCAAATCAGAAAAGAAGAAGTAAAGCTGTCACTGTTTGCAGCTGACATGATCCTATACATAGAGAACCCTAAAGATGCTACCAGAAAACTACTAGAGCTAATCAATGAATTTGGTAAAGTGGCAGGATACAAAATTAATGCATAGAAATCTCTGGCATTCCTATATACTAATGATGAAAAATCTGAAAGTGAAATCAAGAAAACACTCCCATTTACCATTGCAACAAAAAGAATAAAATATCTAGGAATAAACCTACCTAAGGAGAAAAAAGACCTGTATGAAGAAAATTATAAGACACTGATGAAAGAAATTAAAGATGATACAAATAGATGGAGAGATATACCATGTTCTTGGATTGGAAGAATCAACATTGTGAAAATGACTCTACTACCCAAAGCAATCTATAGATTCAATGCAATCCCTATCAAACTACCACTGGCATTTTTCACAGAACTAGAACAAAAAATTTTGCAATTTGTATGGAAACACAAAAGACCCCGAATAGCCAAAGCAATCTTGAGAACGAAAGAAGGAACTGGAGGAATCAGGCTCCCAGACTTCAGACTATACTACAAAGCTACAGTTATCAAGACGGTATGGTACTGGCACAAAAACAGAAAGATAGATCAATGGAACAGGATAGAAAGCCCAGAGATAAACCCATGCACATATGGTCACCTTATCTTTGACAAAGGAGGCAGAAATGTACAGTGGAGAAAGGACAGCCTATTCAATAAGTGGTGCTGGGAAAACTGGACAGCTACATGTAAAAGTATGAGATTAGATCACTCCCTAACACCATACACAAAAATAAGCTCAAAATGGATTAAAGACCTAAATGTAAGGCCAGAGATTATCAAACTCTTAGAGGAAAACATAGGCAGAACATTCTATGACATAAATCACAGCAAGGTCCTTTTTGACCCACCTCCTAGAGAAATGGAAATAAAAACAAAAGTAAACAAATGGGACCTAATGAAACTTAAAAGCTTTTGCGCAGCAAAGGAAACCATAAAGAAGACCAAAAGACAACCCTCAGAATGGGAGAAAATATTTGCAAATGAAGCAACTGACAAAGGATTAATCTCCAAAATTTACAAGCAGCTCATGCAGCTCAATAACAAAAAAACAAACAACCCAATCCAAAAATGGGCAGAAGACCTAAATAGACATTTCTACAAAGCAGATATACAGAGTGCCAACAAACACATGAAAGAATGCTCAACATCACTAATCATTAGAGAAATGCAAATCAAAACTACAATGAGATATCATCTCACACCAGTCAGAATGGCCATCATCAAAAAATCTAGAAACAATAAATGCTGGAAAGGGTGTGGAGAAAAGGGAACCCTCTTACACTGTTGGTGGGAATGTAAATTGATACAGCCACTGTGGAGAACAGTATGGAGGTTCCTTAAAAAGCTACAAATAGAACTACCATATGACCCAGCAATCCCACTACTGGGCCTATACCCTGAGAAAACCATAATTCAAAAAGAGTCATGTACCAAAATGTTCATTGCAGCTCTATTTACAATAGCCCAGAGATGGAAACAACCTAAGTGTCCATCATCGGATGAATGGATAAAGAAGATGTGGCACATATATACAATGGAATATTACTCAGCCATAAAAAGAGACGAAATTGAGCTATTTGTAATGAGGTGGATAGACCTAGAGTCTGTCATACAGAGTGAAGTAAGTCAGAAAGAGAGAGACAAATACCGTATGCTAACACTTATATATGGAATTTAAAAAAAAAATGTCATGAAAAACCTAGGGGTGAAACAGGAATAAAGACACAGACTTACTAGAGAATGGACTTGAGGCTATGGGGAGGAGGAAGGGTAAACGGTGACAAAGCGATAAAGAGGCATGGGCCTATATACACTACCAAAAGTAAGGTAGTTAGCTAGTGGGAAGCAGCCGCATAGCACAGGGAGATCAGCTCGGTGCTTTGTGACCGCCTGGAGGGGTGGGATAGGGAGGGTGGGAGGGAGGGAGATGCAAGCGGGAAGAGATATGGGAATATATGTATATATATAACTGATTCATTTTGTTGTGAAGCTGAAACTAACATACCATTGTAAAGCAATTATACTCCAATAAAGATGTTAAAAAATAAATAAATAAATTTAAAATAAATAAATAAATAAATAATAAATAATAAATAAATAAATAAATAAATTAACAAAGACAAAGAAAAAAGCAATATTGGAAGAACAGAGAAACAAAAAAACATATAAGATATATGTTAAAACAGCAAAATGGCAGAAGAAAGTCCTTCATTATCAGTAATCACTTTAAGTGTAAATGCATTAAACTCACTAATAAAAAGACAGAGACTGGCAGAATGGACAAAAAACATAGTCCCACTATATGCTGCTTACAAATTACTCATTTTACACCCAAATACACAAATAGGTTGAAAATAAAAGAATGGAAAAAAATATTCCATGCAGAGTAACCAAAAGGTAACTGGGATAGCTATAATAATATCAGAAAAAATTGACTTTTTAAAAAAATTTTATTTTATATTGGAATATAGTTGGTTAACAATGTTGCATTAATTTCAGGTGTACAGCAGAGTGATTCAGTTATACATATATGTGTATCTATCCTTTTTCAAATTCATTTCCCATTTAGATTGTTACAGAGTATTGAATAGAGTTCCCTGTGCTATACAGTAGGACCTTGTTGGTTATCTATTTTAAATATAGCAATGTGTACTTGTCAATTCCAAACTCCCAATCTATCCCTCCCCCCAACCTTTTCCCCTTGGTAACCATAAGTTCATTCTCTAAGTCTTTGAGTCCGTTTCTGTTTTGTAAATAAGTTATTTTGTATTAATTTCTTTTTAGATTCTGCATATAAGCGATATCATATGATATTTATATTTCTCTGTCTGACTTACTTCACTTAGTATGATCATCTCCAGGTCCATCCATGTTGCTGTAAATGACATTATTTCATTTTTTTAATGGCTGAGTAATATTCTATTGTATATATGTACCACTTCTTTTTTTAATGTTGCCATGAAGTTATTAATTTATTCTGGGGAATATTTTTAGCTTTTAACGTATCTGTTTATAATTAATAACCTAAGTAACAGGAGAAATATTTTTTTAAGAATTTAAAAAAATTCATATTGGAGCATAGTTGATTTACAATGTTGTGTTAGTTTCAGGTGTACAGCAAAGTGAATCAGTTATACATATACATATATCCACTATTTGTTTTTTAGATTCTTTTTCCATATAGGCCTTGCAGAGTATTGAGTAGAGTTCCCTGTGCTATACAGCAGGTTCTTATTACTTATCTATTTTATATATAGTAGTGTGTATATATCAATCCCAATCTCCCAATTTATCTCTCCTCTGACTTACCCCCCTGGTAATCATAAGTTTGTTTTCTATATCCATGACTCTACTTCTGTTGTATAAATAAGTTCATTTGTACCCATTTTTTTAGATTCCACATATAGGCGATATCATATGATATTTGTCTTTCTGTGTCTGACTTACGTTTGAGGTATGTCACACTGAGGTATGACAATCTCTAGGTCAATCCACATTGCTGCAAATGGCATTATTTTGTTCTTGTTTATGGCTAAGTAACATTCCATTGTATATATGTACCACACCTTCTTTATCCATTCATCTGTTGATGGGCATTTAGGTTGCTTCTATGTTTTGGCTATTGTAAATAGTGCTGCAATGAACATTGGGGTACATGTATCCTTTTGAACCATGTAGTAAAAATTGATTTTTTTTACAAGAGACAAAGAAGGGTATTATATATTAATAAAAGGTTTAGTTCAGTACAGCTAGAAGATATAACAATTATAAACATTTATGCATCTAATAACAGATCCAAATATACGAAGTAAAAATTGACAGACTGGAGGGGAGAAATAGACAGTTCTACAAGAATAGCTGGAGACTTCAATATCACACTTTCAGTAATGGATAGAATATTTAGACAGAAAATCAATAAGGAAATAGAAGACTTGAACAACTCTATAATCCAACTAAACACAATAGACATATACAAAACAATCTGCCTAACAACAGACCGTGCATTCTTCTCAAGTGCAGATTGAACATTTTCCCTAGGCCATAGGTTAGGCCACAAAAGAAGTCTTAATAAATTTAAAAAGATTGGAATTATACAAAGTATCTTCTCCCTCAACAGTGAGCTGAAGCTAGAAACCAATAACAAAAGGAAAACGAAAATTCACAAATATGTGAAATTAACAATATATTCTTTCTTTCTTTTTTTTTTCATTAACAATATATTCTTAACCACTGGGTTAAAGAAGAAATCCTAGAGAAAGTAGAAAATACTTTGAGGTTAATGAAAAGGAAATACAAATAACAAAATTTATTGGATGCAGCAAAAGCAGTGCTCAGATGGATGTTTGTAACTATAAATGCCTACATTAAGATCTCAAATCAGCTGCCCAACTGTACACTTTAAACAACTTGAAGAAGAGGAAGATTGTGAGAGGGGAAAGGGAATATATTTTTGAGAGGTAACTCTATTATCAAAACTATACATATAATAATCTCATTTAATCCAGAAAACAACTCCATGTTTACAGGGGAAGAAACTGAGATTCAAGGAAGTTAAATAATTTGTCCAAGATCTCACAGTAAGTTGTTGAGCTAAATCCAAATCTAAAAAGACCTTTGTTTAGGCCAGTGCCTATGAGGACATAAAAAAGGGTACATATTGAAAGAAATACCAGAGACTACTGATAAGACGTTATGAGAAATTACATGTAGGTATCAAGAGAGGGAAAAAATTCAAAGAAAACTCACCCCCAGTTTTCTGACTTGAGTGAGTAGATTATGATGTCAATAACTGATACTGGGAAATCAGTAGAAGCTGGTTTAGGGAAGGAAATTCATTCAGTTAGGAGCATGTTGAGTTTGAGGTGCCAGATGGACATCTAAGTTGAGTATGTCTAGTACCTAAAAGTACGTCTAACACTGTTTGATCACCACTGTATGCCAAGTACTTTACATATTTACATTCATTTATGTAAGGTGAGAGATAAAGATTTAGAATTCATCAGTCTGGAGGTAATGCTGTTGAGAATGGAAAGGAAGGAACAGATACAAGAGATCTCACAAGGGAAGAATCTCCTAGATTTAGTAAGTGCCTGGATTTGGAGAAGTACTCCAAGTCCCAGGCCTAGGTGCCTGGGTAAACAATGTCCTTGACCCTGAATGAGAAAAACAATACTTTATATTTGTACTTGTCCTTATAGATGTCAAAACATCTTTCCCACTTTAGTGGGAACTGGCTTGGAACAGAAGGTGATAAATCTGACATTTGATGGGTTTGAAGTGGTGTCTAAATGTCGCTGTGGAAATGTCCAGGAGGCAGCTGTGATACAGATTTGGAGTTAGTGTGATAGGATAGGGCTGCAGATATAGATTTGGGAGTTGTCCGCATAGATATGATAGTTGAAGCCATGTTAGTGGGCAAGATCTTAAAGGAAGAGAATGTAGAGGGAGAATAACTCCCAGAATAACTCTTGGTCTCCAGTGCTCCACGCCTTTTTGGTATGTCAACCAAAGGCATGAATTTCTCTTCTGGAATATTATTCCCTGTTAGTAAGTTGTTATTTATGACACTGAAATTCATATATCAAGGCTTCCCCTCCTTCAAAGCCAGGCTTTTGGCTGAATTCTCAGTAGATTCAGAGGCTGTTTGCTACATTGTTACTGGTTACCAATTTGTGCAGGGTTGGTCTCCTTCACTCTTGGAGGAGAATATTTATTTATCCCCTGGCAAATGTTTCATATCTGAACTGAAAAGCCACACATTTCTCCCAGTTTTTCGGTTTCCTGATGAAAAGGCTAAGCTCTTCCCTCCCTTGACCTATGACTCAAAACATTCCTCCTTCTTCTCAACATCACTAAGAAAAGCATTGGCATGCCATGGCCCTTTCATGCAATGTAAGGGAAAGAACTGATGTGGGTTTTTTGGCTTTTAGCTGCTATTTTAGCTGCCACTGGAGATTTCAATATTCCTTTGATGGGAGACTCTTAACATGTTAGAGCTACAGGGGACTCTAGAAATCAACCCAATCCCCTTATTTTTATGAATGTGGAAGCTAAGGCTCAAAAAAATGTTGTAAAGCAGCAGCATTTCCTACTGGTTAAAAGTGTGAACTAAGGAGTCAGATGTACCTGAGTTTGAATCCTGGTTCTGATACTTACTAGCTGCTTGAACTTTGGTTCTGAAAACGTCCATAGCCTTAGGCTATGTGAAACTTTGGGCAATTTTCTCAACTTCTCTGAGTTTCCGTTACCTAAACTACAAATATTAATTATAATAGTTTATATCTTGTAGAGGTGTTGTAAAGATTAAATAGAATAGGGCATCTAAAGTGCTTCTTTAATTGCTTGGCAGATAGTAAATAGGCAATACACATAAACTATTATCATTGTTGCTGTTGTTATGCTGGGAAAGGAAAGTAACTTGCCTAAAGTTACACAGGAATTAAGTGATGCATATGGGACTAGAATGGAGACCTCAACTCCTAGTTCAGTGCTGTTTTCTCTACCCTAGGCTGCTTCTTTATCAAGAGTTTCTTTGAGGCATCCTCATGTCCTCCCCAATACAACTGAATTATAGTATTCAATGCTGTTATTATTACTTAGAACATTGTTAGTGTTAGACATTTTTAAATATATAGTATATAAAATACAGAAGAAGAAATGTCCTTCTAATAAATCTGCATAATTCACAATTAGAATAAAGAAAAATACTACTGAGAAACTAGAAAAATACTGAATGAGAAGATGGAAAATTTTTCTCAACATTTGGATTTGAGTTTGATTCTGTCCAGTCTTTCCTGTCAACTTGATATTTATTGGTTTATAAATGAAATATGGGTCAAGGGCATCCTGAAAAATCTTGGTTTAAAATGACTTTAGAGAAAGTGATTGGCGATAGCTCTGTGAGGCCAACATATCCCAGGGAGCCAAGGAAAAGGCAAGAAATGAGGGGCAGAGGGCTAGGCAGAAAGGGGAGAAACAGTAAAACAGTCAGTGGAAGAGGAACTGGAGGATGGAAAAGGCAGCAAACTTGGGGAAATACAAAGAGTGAGCTCAGCCAAGAGATAGGCCCCAAGAGGTGTCACTAAGTTGCAGGATAAGATGTTTAATGACTACTGTTTTCCCTCTCAGAGAAGGGACCAGGTAAAAAGAGACAATAGTGTCCTACTATCTCCCACACTGGTTTTCTAGTAAGGGCAGAATTCACCGATAATCTTCGTAATTTCTTCTGGCTGTGATCTACACCTGTACAACCACACCCAGCAAATAGGTTAAAATCAACCAGAAACAAATAGATGTTGCTCTCAGATGAAAGCTAATTGACCTTACACATCTTTCATCCTCTTAACAACTTTCAGACCTCTAAGCCTCTGGAATCTGCTTTCCTTCATAACCAGCCTATGCCTAAATTTAGACCTGTACATCTGTCCAATATCTTATTTTATTTTATGGGGCAGAGCATATTAAACAATTAGAATATTGTTAGCCAAGACATGGAAACAACCTAAATGTCCATCAATAGATGAATGGGTAAAGAAGATGTGGTATATATATATATATATATATTCACAATGGAATATTACTCAGCCATAAAAAAGAGTGAAATAATGCCATTTGCAGCAACATGGATGGACCTAGAGATTATCATACTAAGTGAAATAAGTCAGAGGGAGAAAGACAAATACCATATAATATCATTTATATGTGGTATCTAAAATATGACACAAATGAACATATCTATGAAACAGAAACAGACTCACAGAACATAGGGAACAGACTTGTGGCTGCCAAGGGGGAGGGCAGGTGGGCGAAGGAAGGATTAGGGGTTTGGGATTAGGAGACACAAACTATTATATATAAGAAGTATAAACAACAACGTCCTACTATATAGCACAGGGAACTATATTCAATATCCTGTGATAAACCATAATGGAAAAGAATATGGAAAAGGATATATATGTATAACTGAATCACCTTGCTGTACAGTTGATTATAAATCAACTACACTTAAGTAAAATTTTTAAAAAAGAATTATAATAGTCTTGATTGGGAAAGGAGCTTATATTGAATATAATCAAGGGAGTTTAGAAAAGTAATTGTTGACTTTAAAAATCCAGGAAGGGAATTCCCTGCAGGTCCAGTGGTTAAGACTCAGCACTTTCACTGCAGTGGCCGGGGTTTAAACCCTGGTCAGGGAACTAAGATCCCGCAAGCTGCACAGCAATGGCCAAAAAAAAAAAAAAATCCATTAATATATTCTCCCCCCCACTTTTTTTCCCTTAGCCATTTCTTTTTGCAAGAATAAGATTTTATAATTACATTAGCAAGGTGAGGAATAGTTCTCTTCCACTCTAAGAAGCTTGGATTCCTTCCTATCTTTGATTGGTTGTCTTCCTCTTTCTTCCATTGCCCACTAATCTCAGTGGGTCTTAGATAGTTTTTCCCATTACACCTAAGGAAATAGTTGTACATAACTGAGGAATTTAAATCATGAGAGGATAAAAATAAAACTTCAGCTATGTAAAATAACATCTCAAAGTAGTTGATTCAATATATGAGGAGTTTTACCACAACTTTACGTCCTTTTAACAGCTGTGATTAAAGAGCTTGGAAAGTTTTGCCTGGCTGTTTTAGTGAGTAATTTATAATTCTATTCAATCAAAACCATTTATTGGGTGCCTACAATACAATGTGCCAGGCTCTGTGCTAAGTAGGCACTATGTCAGCTTCTACAAGGAAAGCTTCGTGTGGGTGTTATTTTAAATGGAGCCACTTGAGAACAAATTCAGTTTTTCTCCTGTATTTCTATTTACACAATCTATTTCAACATCTGGTCACCATTTCACACCTTCAGCCCTTGGCATGTTATTTTGCTACCACTTGGCCCCTACTTTGCCAAATGCTTTTCATCAGTTCTCATTTCCGTGGAGAACAGGGATGTGTATAGTTGTTTTTATAAATGAGAAGCCTGGTCTACATCAGATATAGCCCTGAGACACCTCTGGCAGGGACCAGTTTTACCATGACAAGTCCTGCCAAGAGTTAATACTATTTCCTCTCCCGTTCTTGTCCCCTATGGCCATTGACGTGGTGAGGAGTAGACTTACCATAGCAGACCTCTTTCCTGGCATACTATCTCAAGTCCTGAGTTATATTCTGTGACAAACTAGTCTGAACTTGGAATAAGTATGAAGGTAAATGAGCAAGAAGCAATAGAGAGCACCAAGAGATAGAAAGAGAAGTATTTTGCCTACAAGTCATCCAGGACTGAATATAAGTTGGGATACCCTAATCTTCAAACCAGAAAGACAATCTTTATATTCTATCTAGGTAGAGCATTTGTCCCAAGATTTAGTTAGACCCAGTATAATACCCCAGAACACTGTACCCTGCTTGGGCTTCAATTCTGAATCCTTATATAGCTCTACTTCTTTCTCTAGAGTTCTTGCTTTTCTATACCAGGTGAGGTACTGAAAATTGGTACTCCCAGCTTAAGAATTTCAGACATATTATGGCTTCTGTACTATGGGGACCTATTTGAGTGTATCAGAGGTTAGGCACTATTATTAGACTCAGTTTGTACCCTGTTTTCCCCCTGTGTTTTATCTTTAGACTCCACTTCTGTTCATGCCGGTTAGGATGTCAAGTTACCAAATTCTGTTTGAATGTTAGGACCCTTCTTTGGTATGTGCTTTTGTGCCAAGCCTGGATCTGTAAGCATTAAACCCACTGCCAATTTTAACTTTGTCCGTATCCTATTCCCTCTGTTTTAACATGGCACACGGGTCTCTGACCTTAGTTTTTCCCTTTGGATCCATTATACACTTGAGCCCCTTGTTCTGTAGGACTTGACTTCTCTCTTATTCTCCTCATGTTGACTGTGAGTGAGACTTGTCCTCCAGAGGAATTGTCTGTGAGAACTGGGGGACCCAGGTACAGGGTCTGGACAGCAGGCATGAGACAGCAGCTTCTTGATTTTGAGGCCAAGTCCTGCCTTCAGTTAGGAAGCTGACAACACTGATGGAATGTCTACATAAACAGGTTTAAATCAGACATGGTCAAAAATTTGGGAATTCTGACTTACGATTGGTGAGGACAGAGATTCCTGGAGTCCTGCCACTCCCAGGAGTGTATAAATGGGCAGCATTGAATTAGAATCTTCACAGGTGGTAGAGAGAAGGCAGACAGAGTGACCAGCACAGGCTCAGGAGCACAGAGCAGCAATCAGGTAAGATTTCTGATTGCTATGGTATATGAACAGCCTGAGCCTTTCATTAAGATTGTGTGTGTGTGTGTGTGTGTGTGTGTGTGTGTGTGTGTGTGTTCTGGGCACTGAGAGCTTCTCAAGCAAGTTTCACTCAAATCACAGATTTCTCCCCTGGAAAGTGTTCCAGCTTTCTTTCTACCCTGCTTCACACCTACCACATAGGTAGTTTGCGCCTGAAGAGTTGTTGGTGTTATAGAAGATGGAGTCTTTTCCTGAGGAGGACTGGACCTCTCTAGGAGAGACTAAAACTGATGAAGAATAATTAAATTCAGCTGGCCTCATTAAGGAGGAAGCTGGCAAGAGAAGGCTGGGTGGGAGGGGTGGTGAAAGCTTCTGTTCCCAAGCCAGGTAGGACTTGGAGGGAGCAACCAGGGATTTGGGGATCCTGTGCCAAAGCTGAGGAGGCCTCGAGGGTGATACTAGAAAGGCTGGCATGAAATCTACTTGGATAATAATCCCTCACACTTGTACAGTGCTCTTTGCTTTGCAAAGTGCTTCCACCTCCGTGATTTCATTGTGTTCTAGTACCTCTGTGAGGTGGTTAGATCCAGTATTAGAGGTGAAGGAACTTGCTCAAGGTGACAAAACGAGTCAGTGACAGAGTTGGAACTAAAAAACCTAGGCTCTCGCTTCCCTGTCCTGTGCCCTGCCACCGAAGCAGACTGCTGCCTCTGCATGCCTATCAAAGGCCAACTTCTCTGTGGTGAGTAGTTTTTCAAGAGTGTTATTAGAACAAGCGTGGAAGCCCCAGAGTGAAGGATTAACTTGTCACTTGTTATTCCTGGGGACTGGAGCTCCTTTTTCTCAGTACACTCAAAGAGCTTTCCAGAATTCAACTTTGCTTTCTTTAGCATCCATTTTCTAACAGACAGTTGTTGGTTATTGCTTTCTTTTATTCTTCCATTTTTAAGAAAATGTTTAGGAGGCGGAAGATGGCGGAAGAGTAAGACGCGGAGATCACCTTCCTCCCCACAGATACACCAGAAATACATCTACACGTGGAACAACTCCTACAGAACACCTACTGAAGGCTGGCAGAAGACCTCAGACCTCCCAAAAGGCAAGAAACTCCCCACGTACCTGGGTAGGGCAAAAGAAAAAACAGAGACAAAAGAATAGGGACGGCACCTGCACCAGTGGGAGGGAGCTGTGAAGGAGGAAAAGTTTCCACACTCTAGGAAGCCCCTTCGAGGGCGGAGACTGCGGGAGGCGGAGGGGGGAGCTTCGAAGCTGCGGAGTGCACAGCAACGGGTGCGGAGGGCAAAGCGGGGAGATTCCCGCACAGAGGATCGGTGCCGACCGGCACTCACCAGCCCGAGAGGCTTGTCTGCTCGCCCGCCGGGGCGGGCGGGGCTGAGAGCTGAGGCCGGAGCGCAGGGAGAGGACTGGGGTTGGCAGCTTGAACATAGCCTGAAGGGGTTAGTGCACCACAGCTAGCCGGGAGGGAGTCCGGGGAAAAGCCTGCACCCGCAGAAGAGGCAGGAGACTTTTCCTTCCCTCTTTGTTTCCTGGGGCGTGAGGAGAGGGGTTTAAGAACGCTGCTTAAAGGAACTCCAGAGACGGGCGCGAGCCGCGGCTAAAAGCGCGAACCCCAGAGACGGGCGCGAGCCGCGGCTGAAAGCGCGGAATCCAGAGACGGGCGCGAGCCGCGGCTGAAAGCGCGGAATCCAGAGACGGGCGCGAGCCGCTGCTGAAAGCGCGGAATCCAGAGACGGGCGCGAGCCGCGGCTGAAAGCGCGGAATCCAGAGACGGGCGCGAGCCGCGGCTGAAAGCGCGGAATCCAGAGACGGGCGCAAGCCGCGGCTAAAAGCGCGGACCCCAGAGGCGGGCGGGAGACGTTAAGGCTGCTGCTGCCGCCACCGAGGGGCCTGTGTGCGAGCACAGGTCACTCTCCACACCCCTCTTCCGCGGAGGCTGTGCAGCCCGCCACTGCCGGGTTCCCGGGATCCAGGGACAACTTCCCCGGGAGAGCGCACAGCGCGCCTCAGGCTGGTGCAAAGTCACGCCGGCCTTTGCCACCGCAGGCCCGCCCCGCACTCTGTGCCCCTCCGTCCCCGCCGGCCTGAGTGCGCCAGAGCCCCCAATCAGCGGCTCTTTTAACCCCATCCTGTCTGAGCAAAAAACAGACGCCCTCCAGCGATCTACACGCAGTGGCAGGGCCAAATCCAAAGCTTAGCCCTGGGAGCTGTGAGAACAAAGAAGAGAAAGGGAAATCCCCCCCAGCAGCCTCAGAAGCAGCGGATTAAAGCTCCACAATCAACTTGATGTACCCTGCATCTGTGGAATACCTGAATAGACAACCAATCATCCCAAATTAAGGAAGTGGACTTTAGGAGCAAGATTTATGATTTTTTCCCCTTTCCTCTTTTTGCGAACGTGTATGTGTATGGTTCTGTGTGAGATCTTGTCTGTATAGTCTTGCTTCCACCATTTGTCCTAGGGTTCTATCCGTCCATGTTTTTTTTTTAATTTTTTTCTTAATAATTAATTTTAATAACCTTATTATACTTTACCTTCGTTCTTTCTTTCTTTCTTTCCGTCCTTCCTTCCCTCCTTTAGACAACGAATCATCCCAAATTGAGGAGGTGGTCTCTGACAGCAAGATTTAGGATTTTTCCCCATTTACCTCTTTTAGTGAGGGTGTATGTGTATGCTTCTGTGTAAGATTTTGTCTGTATAGCTTTGCTGCCAACATTTGTCCTAGGTTCTTTCCGTCCCTTTTTTTTTTTTTTTCTAAATAAGAAGTTTTTAATTCAATAACTTTATTATACTGTATTTTATTTTTACTGTATCTTCTTTCTTTCTGTCTTTTTTCCTTCTTTCCCTCCTTCCTTCCCTCCTCCCTCCCTCCCTCCCTTCTTTCCTTCTTGCCTTCTTTCCTTCTTTGCTTCTTTCTTTCTTCCTTCCTTCCTACCCTCCTTTCCTTCTTTCTTTCCTCATACTTCTACTAATTCCCTCTACTTTTTCTCCCTTTTATCCTGAGCCTGTGGATGAAAAGCTTTTGGTGCTCCAGCCAGGAGGCAGGGCTCTGCCTCTGAGGTAGGACAGCCAACTTCAGGACACTGATCAACAAGAGACCTCCCAGCTCCACATAATATCAAACAGCGAAAATCTCCCAGAGACCTCCATCTTAACACCAGCACCCAGCTTCACTCAACGACCAGCAAGCCACAGTGCTGGAAAACCTATGCCAAACAACTAGCAAAACAGGAACACAACCCCACCCATTAGCAGAGAGGCTGCCTAAAATCATAATAAGGCCACAGACACCCCCAAACACACCACCAGACGTGAACCTGACCACTAGAGAGACAAGATCCAGCCTCATCCACCACAACACAGGCACTAGCCCCCTCCACCAGGAAGCCTACACAACCCACTGAACCAACCTTAGCCACTAGAGACAGACATCAAAAACAGGAGGAACCACAAACCTGCAGCCTGCAAAAAGGAGACCCCAAACACAGTAAGATAAGCAAAATGAGAAGACAGAAAAACACACAGCAGATAAAGGAGCAAGATAAAAATGCACCAGACCTAACAAATGAAGAGGAAATAGGCAGTCTACCTGAAAGAGAATTCAGAATAATGATAGTAAGGTTGATCCGAAATCTTGGAGATAGAATGGACAATAGATTGGACAAAATGCAAGAATCAGTTAACAAGGACCTAGAAGAACTAAAGATGAAACAAGCAACGATGAACAACACAATAAATGAAATTAAAAGTACTCTAGATGGGATCAATAGCAGAATAACTGAGGCAGAAGAACGGATAAGTGACCTGGAAGATAAAATAGTGGAAATAACTACTGCAGAGCAGAATAAAGAAAAAAGAATGAAAAGAACTGAGGACAGTCTCAGAGACCTCTGGGACAACATTAAACGCACCAACATTCGAATTATAGGGGTTCCAGAAGAAGAAGAGAAAAAGAAAGGGACTGAGAAAATATTTGAAGAGATTATAGTTGAAAACTTCCCTAATATGGGAAAGGAAATAGTTAATCAAGTCCAGGAAGCACAGAGTCCCATACAAGATAAATACAAGGAGAAATACGCCAAGACACATATTAATCAAACTGTCAAAAATTAAATACAAAGGAAGCATATTAAAAGCAGCAAGGGAAAAACAACAAATAACACATAAGGGAATCCCCATAAGGTAAACAGCTGATCTCTCAGCAGAAACCCTACAAGACAGAAGGGAGTGGCAGGACATACTGAAAGTGATGAAGGAGAAAAACATGCAGCCAAGACTACTCTACCCAGCAAGGATCTCATTCAGATTTGATGGAGAAATTAAAACCTTTACAGACAAGCAAAAGCTGAGAGAGTTCAGCACCACCAAACCAGCTTTACAACAAATGCTAAAGGATCTTCTCTAGGCAAGAAACACAAGAGAAGGAAAAGACCTATAATAACGAACCCAAAACAATTTAGAAAATGGGAATAGGAACATACATATCGATAATTACCTTAAATGTAAATGGACTAAATGCTCCCACCAAAAGACACAGATTAGCTGAATGGATACAAAAACAAGACCCTTATATATGCTGTCTACAAGAGACCCACTTCAGACCTAGAGACACATACAGACTGAAAGTAAGGGGATGGAAAAAGATATTCCATGCAAATGGAAGCCAAAAGAAAGCTGGAGTAGCAATTCTCATATCAGACAAAATAGACTTTAAAATAAGGACTATTAAAAGAGACAAAGAAGGACACTACATAATGATCAAGGGATCGATCCAAGAAGAAGATATAACAATTGTAAATATTTATGCACCCAACATAGGAGCACCTCAATACATAAGGCAAATACTAACAGCCATAAAAGGGGAAATCAACAGTAACACATTCATAGTAGGGGACTTAAACACCCCACTTTCACCCATGGACAGATCATCCAAAATGAAAATAAATAAGGAAACACAAGCTTTAAATGATACATTAAACAAGATGGACTTAATTGATATTTATAGGACACTCCATCCAAAAACAACAGAATACACATTTTTCTCAAGTGCTCATGGAACATTCTCCAGGATAGATCATATCTTAGGTCACAAATCAAGCCTTGGTAAATTTAAGAAAATTGAAATTGTATCAAGTATCTTTTCTGACCACAACGCCATGAGACTAGATATCAATTACAGGAAAAGATCTGTAAAAAATACAAACACATGGAGGCTAAACAATACACTACTTAATAATGAAGAGATCACTGAAGAAATCAAAGAGGAAATCAAAAAATACCTAGAAACAAATGACAATGGAGACACAACGACCCAAAACCTGTGGGATGCAGCAAAAGCAGTTCTAAGGGGGAAGTTTATAGCAATACAAGCCCACCTTAAGAAGCAGGAAACATCTCGAATAAACAACCTAACCTTGCACCTCAAGCAATTACAGAAAGAAGAACAAAAAAACCCCAAAGCTAGCAGAAGGAAAGAAATCATAAAAATCAGATCAGAAATAAATGAAAAAGAAATGAAGGAAACAATAGCAAAGATCAATAAAACTAAAAGCTGGTTCTTTGAGAAGATAAACAAAATAGATAAACCACTAGCCAGACTCATCAAGAAAAAAAGGGAGAAGACTCAAATCAATAGAATTAGAAATGAAAAAGGAGAGGTAACAACTGACACTGCAGAGATAAAAGAGATCATGAGAGATTACTACAAGCAACTCTATGCCAATAAAATGGACAATGTGGAAGAAATGGACAAATTCTTAGAAATGCACAAGCTGCCAAGACTGAATCAGGAAGAAATAGAAAATATGAACAGACCAATCACAAGCACTGAAATTGAAACTGTGATTAAAAATCTTCCAACAAAGAAAAACCCAGGACCAGATGGCTTCACAGGCGAATTCTATCAAACATTTAGAGAAGAGCTAACACCTATCCTTCTCAAACTCTTCCAAAATATAGCAGAGGGAGGACCACTCCCAAACTCCTTCTACGAGGCCACCATCACCTTGATACCAAAACCAGACAAGGATGTCACAAAGAAAGAAAACTACAGGCCAATATCACTGATGAACATAGATGCAAAAATCCTCAACAAAATACTAGCAAACAGAATCCAACAGCACATTAAAAGGATCATACACCATGATCAAGTGGGGTTTATTCCAGGAATGCAAGGATTCTTCAATATACGCAAATCTATCAATGTGATAAACCATATTAACAAATTGAAGGAGAAAAACCATATGATCATCTCAATAGATGCAGAGAAAGCTTTTGACAAAATTCAACACCCATTTATGATAAAAACCCTGCAGAAAGTAGGCATAGAGGGAACTTTCCTCAACATAATAAAGGCCATATATGACAAGCCCACAGCAAACATCATCCTCAATGGTGAAAAACTGAAAGCATTTCCACTAAGATCAGGAACAAGACAAGGTTGCCCACTCTCACCACTATTATTCAACATTGTTTTGGAAGTTTTAGCCACAGCAATCAGAGAAGAAAAGGAAATAAAAGGAATCCAAATTGGAAAAGAAGAAGTAAAGCTGTCACTGTTTGCAGATGACATGATCCTATACATAGAGAACCCTAAAGATGCTACCAGAAAACTACTAGAGCTAATCAATGAATTTGGTAAAGTGGCAGGATACAAAATTAATGCACAGAAATCTCTGGCATTCCTATACACTAATGATGAAAAATCTGAAAGTGAAATCAAGAAAACACTCCCATTTACCATTGCAACAAAAAGAATAAAATATCTAGGAATAAACCTACCTAAGGAGAAAAAAGACCTGTATGCAGAAAATTATAAGACACTGATGAAAGAAATTAAAGATGATATAAATAGATGGAGAGATATACCATGTTCTTGGATTGGAAGAATCAACATTGTGAAAATGACTCTACTACCCAAAGCAATCTACAGATTCAATGCAATCCCTATCAAACTACCACTGGCATTTTTCACAGAACTAGAACAAAAACTTTCACAATTTGTATGGAAACACAAAAGACCCCGAATAGCCAAAGCAATCTTGAGAACGAAAGAAGGAACTGGAGGAATCAGGCTCCCTGACTTCAGACAATACTACAAAGCTACAGTCATCAAGACGGTATGGTACTGGCACAAAAACAGAAAGATAGATCAATGGAACAGGATAGAAAGCCCAGAGATAAACCGATGCACATATGGACACCTTATCTTTGATAAAGGTGGCAGTAATGTACAATGGAGAAAGGACAGCCTCTTCAATAAGTGGTGCTGGGAAAACTGGACAGGTACATGTAAAAGTATGAGATTAGATCACTCCCTAACACCATACACAAAAATAAGCTCAAAATGGATTAAAGACCTAAATGTAAGGCCAGAAACTATCAAACTCTTAGAGGAAAACATAGGCAGAACACTCTATGACATAAATCAAAGCAAGATCCTTTCTGACCCACCTCCTAGAGTAATGGAAATAAAAACAAAAATAAACAAATGGGACCTAATGAAACTTCAAAGCTTTTGCACAGCAAAGGAAACCGTAAACAAGACCAAAAGACAACCCTCAGAATGGGAGAAAATATTTGCAAATGAAGCAACCGACAAAGGATTAATCTCCAAAATTTACAAGCAGCTCATGCAGCTCAATAACAAGAAAACAAACAACCCAATCCAAAAATGGGCAGAAGACCTAAATAGACATTTCTCCAAAGAACATATACAGACTGCCAACAAGCACATGAAAGAATGCTCAACATCATTAATCATTAGAGAAATGCAAATCAAAACTACAATGAGATATCATCTCACACCAGTCAGAATGGCCATCATCAAAAAATCTAGAAACAATAAATGCTGGAGAGGGTGTGGAGAAAAGGGAACACTCTTGCACTGCTGGTGGGAATGTGAATTGGTTCAGCCACTATGGAGAACAGTATGGAGGTTCCTTAAAAAACTACAAATAGAACTACCATATGACCCAGCAATCCCACTACTGGGCATATACCCTGAGAAAACCAAAATTCAAAAAGAGTCATGTACCAAAATGTTCATTGCAGCTCTATTTACAATAGCCCGGAGATGGAAACAACCTAAGTGCCCATCACCAGATGAATGGATAAAGAAGATGTGGCACATATATACAATGGAATATTACTCAGCCATAAAAAGAAACGAAATTGAGCTATTTGTAATGAGGTGGATAGACCTAGAGTCTGTCATACAGAGTGAAGTAAGTCAGAAAGAAAAAGACAAATACCGTATGCTAACACATATATATGGAATTTAAGAAAAAAATGTCATGAAGAACCTAGGGGTATGACAGGAATAAAGACGCAGACCTCTTAGAGAACGGACTTGAGGTTATGGGGAGGGGGAAGTGTGAGCTGTGACAGGGCGAGAGAGAGTCATGGGCATATACACACTAACAAACGCAGTAAGGTAGATAGCTAGTGGGAAGCAGCCGCATGGCACAGGGATATTGGCTCGGTGCTTTGTGACAGCCTGGAGGGGTGGGATGGGGAGGGTGGGAGGGAGGGAGACGCAACAGGGAAGACATATGGGAACATATGTTTATGTATGACTGATTCACTTTGTTATAAAGCAGAAACTAACACACCATTGTAAAGCAATTATACCCCAATAAAGATGTTAAAAAAAAAAAAAAGAAAATGTTTATTTCTGCTATTCAAGCTGATAACCTTGCCAAACATTGATTTTTCTTCCTGCAGAGCACTGGAAATAAACAGGCAGGTCTTACACACCCCTTGTGAGGACCACTAGGCTGTCTTTTGATCACAGCCAGCCATTTGAAGTGTGGTTGCTGTTCTAGAGAAGTACACCAGTATTGGCATTCAGAAACAGAGAGACACAGAGATTAAGCAGATAATCTCTCTTTGAATCATTATCTTCAAGCATTGTTCTGGTTGTTAAGGTGAGCTGAAAAATGGGCATTTTCTCTCCCCTAGTCAGTAGGCAGAACTGTTCCTAGAATATGACAAGTGGTACTGAGCTTCATGGGGTTGTAACTTTTAGGTACCCCTGTGGGCAGATAGAAAGTAAGGGAAGCACTTCATCAACTGGTACTAAAAGACCTGAAGCATATGTATGCAAACACATAAACATCACATTCCCCCTCTGCAGCCACCCCCACCTTCTGCTCCAAGTTACAACAGGGAGGGGTGGCTTCCTTTCCTCTCCTTCATACATGCACCCTGAGGCTGACCTCTAAGTGACTACTCTTTCACTCTCAGACTCCTTGTTATTTCTTGTAACACAAATGTTGAAAGAGGGAGAACAACACGTGATTCCCCTAGGGCTCTCAATATCCTAGGGATGAACCTACCTTTAAGCAAGTTATTGAGCATAGACATACCTAGGAAGACTGCCTACCTACTTTTCTTCTCATTCATAATTGCAATATGAATTATGATAGATATGATAGATAGGCCTTTCTATCTATCCGTAACTACAGGTATAGCTCAGCTTCTCTCCAGAATCAAGCAACTCCCTAACTATAGAAGTAAATTTGGTAGTTGCCCTAAATTTGAATCCCTCTAGCTCCTGAGCTATGTCACTATTGTTTAAAACTAAATGAGAGCATATAATAATAATATCTGAAAGAATAAGAGAAAATCTCAAAAGTACATCATGTATATAAACAAGTAGTGACTTAACACTCTGGAAGAATCTGATTTACATTACCCCACATGGGTCTCATGTTTCAGTTATTAAAACACTGACAGTGCTATTAATTGATGATTTAGATATTAGCCTTATCAAAATGAGAATAAATCAGTCTTTATTTCTCAGACCTTAAAACTTTTGAAAGTTGCTACTGGGCGCACAATCCCCTTCCCCACCTCCCAACCCTCCAGTTTCTTCCTTAAGGATGGTTTCCTGCCTTTGTTTACATACAGTTTGTCAATGTCCTGATTCTTCAAATGTGCCCTCCCTCATATATATACACAGTGGATATGGTATGCTCCATTCAGAGAACTGTGTTAAGAGCTTGATCTGGACTGTACTGTTTTAAATGACATTAACTTTGCTTTAAATTGCATTAGCTTTGTCTATTGGTGGTGGTGTTTTCTATTCCTGGATTTATTTTTTTCCAGCAGGTACTGGCTTATTGCAATTACAATCAACAAAAAAAAAACTTCCAGTGACCATTATATTGATACTGCTGTTAAGGCAGGTCTCCTTGTATAGATAATTTCATAAACTAAGATATTTTGCATTAATTACTTTTTCCATTTCATGTGGCTAGATTTTATCCATCCTTTCAGATTGGCATCACACTCATGTGCTCTCCCTTCCAGTTTTGTCATCTGCCAATTTAAAAAGCATTCCTTTTCTATTTTAATTTTTGGGCCCCTATAACAATGTGAATAAAATAGGAGAGCCTATAACTTTCCACTCTTGTCAACAACTAATTAATTAATATATTTGGTGGAATGGTTGGTTACCTAACTACAAATCCTCCTATTACCTCAGGCCACACTTTGTCTGTCCTAACAACAGGAAGATGATGTTTTGTTCAATTCAGATATGCTAGCTATAAGGCATTCATCTAATCTTTCAGACTATTCACACTATCAAAAAAGGAAATAAGGTTAGTTTGGCCCAACTCGTTCTTTGTGAACCCTTGCTAACTTATTGAAGGTGAAATGATCTCTGTCTTGCCAGTTCAAGTTATCTGGATTTAACGAGCATAAATTATGTGCCCTCAGACTTCAGAGCACTTGTACTGTCCTAACCAACCCCAGAAGTGGAACTAAAATTCCAGTCGACAGAGCTCATGTTTCAGAAGCAGCCATTTTTGATACAAAACTGACCCAGAAGTCAGGGTGATAGACAGAAATAAAAGCTGGAAAATTATGAGAATATGACCTTTGTCTAATAGGAAAGAAAAGGAGAGAAATACTAGTCTGTCACATTTTTTGTCCATTTTAAGCTTGGGTTAGAGACCAGGTGGAAATTTAAAGTATGTGTGTTAATAGGAGGATTGAAGCAGCCTTAAACATCAAAAGGAAGCAAAAGAACTTAAGGCAGCTGTGGTCTAGTAAAAAGAGAGTAACTTGAGGTAAAAACTTGATCTCAAATATGAGACTCTAGTACATATTAGCTAAGTGACCTTGGGTAAGTCATTTAATACTTTTGAGCCCTGGATTCAGGGTTTTTGCTTTTTTTCAGATGGATGGTACCTCATAAGGTTTTTGTGAAGATTAAAATCCTTCTTCACAAAATATAAAAGCAAAGAGAAACTGTACTCAACAGGGACTTATTTTCCTGCTCTTCTAATTTTGGGTACTGTCTTTTTGGAGAGTCTTAGTTTGCCATTTTGTAAAGTTTCACTAGTGCAGGATACACATGTGAAACTGATAAAGTGTTATAGGAATCTCCATGCCTTTTGAATTGATGGCAAAGCTTGAAATTCAGAGAGCATTATTAATGATGAGTATTTTACTATTTTTTTACCTTAGAAATTCAAAGTATGTTTTTTCTATAACCTGAATTTCTTATCAATAACCTCGGTTAGACAAGTCAATATTTTTTTTCAGTTTTTCAAATTGGAAAGACAAGGTATAGCTAAATTATTTAGATAAGCGGTCTGCAACATGGGCTGTGCAAAACAAGCTATTGGAATATGGTAAGAACAATAGTATAATTATTTACAGTTACTTTTAACTCACTCTTTTACATTTTCTACTTTTTGTATAAGTTTTATATATAATTAGATTGATACATTAATATAATTGCCCTACAAATTTAGGGGACACATATCCAAAAGTTACTGATAGGGTGTACAAAGTTTAAAGATCAGTGGTTTGGAGGATGAAGAAATAAGATTGGAGAACTTTTGCCAGAAATTCATCATGCCTGAAATCAAATGCCTCTGTTTCCCTTATGAATCTACTTTTCCTCTTGAACTACCTGGTTCTATAAATGATATGATCATTCTCCTAGTTATCAAAACTAGGAACTTAGGAGTCATTCTTTGCCCCCTCTCATGCATCACATAAAATTAGTTGCCACGTTCATCATTTCTGAAACATCTTTCACATCAGCCTCTCCCTTTTTAATTCTACTGCCACTGCACTAATTCATGCTTTAGGTTTTTTTTTTTCTTATTGCTTGTTTGTTTGTTTTTAACGTGGGTTACTGCAGTATTGTAACAGCTTCCTAACTGCCTCCTTTTCTCTTGACCCAATTTAACCTACCCACTTTTTTGTATGTATGCATGTCTTATCCCTACTATTTAGAGTATGAGCAGGCATGGGCATGTCTTTTATCTCTTCTTATTTGGTGTTTTGCATGTGGTAGGCACTCAAATATTTCTAAGTGAATAAAATTAGATTGGGATTTGTTTTTCTGTCTGGAACTGAGTTAGGGTTCAGGCCTTGGGGTTTAGAGCTCACATAATTCTCTCCAATTTATACAATCAAGTAAGTTTAGAGTTAATATGGCACTCTGAAGAAAGCAGTGCTTCCTAAGATCATATTCAGCTATTTATTTATTCTTGTTAGCTACTCTGAAGAATCTCACTTTGTCTGAGAAAAGTATTTCATGAAGAAAATAAGCATTATCATGGATGAAATGACACTTCTCTTTCCCAAAACATGCTCACAGGGAGCATTCTTTCATTCTTTCTCTTTGTCTTGGAAATCAGTGTTGAATTCTGGGCTGTACTTTTTATTCAACTTCCTACGATTACCTGGGTGAATTGTTACAAATCATAGGTTTGCTGTTTATAGAAATAATCAGATCTGCCCTTCCACCTCCCTTTACCTACCTTCCTCCAGCTACCTTATAGAGATGGAAGAAATGTGATCCTACATCTGACATGGCTTAATATTCTTAGAAGAAAAACTCTTTATAAATTCAGAACAATGTGATAAAGTTGCCTCTTGGGAAGAATGCGGAATGAAAATAAGATTGAACTGGATCATTCCTGTATAATTATGAACTTGCATTTTTATCTTGTTTAAAGATCTTCAGAAATAGTGTATATCAAATAGTCTCCATGAAAAGGACTTATTGAATGAATAGATAGTAACGCCTATAGTCTTTCATATTCATGTTACAAATACACTTGGTGAATTCTGCCCTCCCACCCTCTACCTACCCAGCCACCAGCTCTAGCATTTCCCTTTGAGTTCCCCATGACAATTCCAATCCACTTCTGTGTGATATTTAGAATATAAACCATGTTCTTTCTATAAATCTCTCCTGTTTTCATTTTAAGCACTAATTCACATATTTAATATACACATCTTTCATTTCATGTTTCAAGCCCAAGTCTTCTTCCTTTTGTTTTTATCAGATCGTTTTAGCACCAGTGAAACTGAGCACTCAATGCTGATGATGACAGCAGTGGCTTCTCCTTGCTTAAGACTGATTATAGCCAACTTCTTTAGGTCTGCATGACAAAGAGGCTGCTGACATCACCATTGATTGCTGTGTTTCTCCCACACCAAAGCAATCTGTTAAATCAGTGCAAAATTGATTTTTGCAACTGAAACTACAAGGATACAATTGGTTTCTAAGCTGCCACATCAATCAGATGTTTTAAAAAATCGTTAGTGAGCCTGGGTGTGATTCATGGATGTGCCTATCCATGTGATTAGATGATGTGTTCTATCTACATACATTTTTTCCTTGAGGATCATGTAATATGTGCAGCATAAAAAAATGCAGGGAAGTATACCATACTGTGTAGGCTATTTCACGTAGGTTACTTGTCGTGAATCACAGCAATTGTTATAGCAAATTTCTAAGCAACACTTGACTGTTGAAGAGAGTATGTTCTTTAGGCCATTTTAAGCTGATAAAATCCCAGAGGCATTTTCTTGACCAGCTTCTAATTTGGTGAATTAAATTTTGCCATAGATCTACTGCTTTTAGTAGTTCCAACTGCGTAAGGTATAATTCTCTGGAGTCATTAGGGCTTCTACAGTTATCTCCATTTCACACATCCTATCGAAGTTTATTGTAACAGTTTGCCTGAGCTTTAACTCTGTCAAATGTACTCTACCACAGAATTAGCTTTGTTATAAAGATGTATGGACAAATTTCTACAACTGTTATGTTTGTGAAGAGTTTTTAGGCTGTGGAGAGTACAAATAACTTCATAGTATTGAGAAAGATGGGATTTTGGTTTCTTTCCAGGACGGAGATTTTATGAAACTGTCACACATGTTAGAAATAGGAATTTATTGTTTTGTAGGCATTTTCCATGTGTATACAGAGGGAACTGAAAAGATTTATATGATGGTAAACAAACTAACTAAAACTTCAGACAACTAGAGAAGTTAATTTATTCTAAAATTTGGATCCCCAAATCTATGAGAGCAAACCTAGCTTATGTGACTGGTTTTGGAAAACAAGAACTAATGAAAGACGAGTACATAAATTGTTTCCTGATTGATATTCCTTCCTACTGGCTTCCTGGTGATTTATTCATGAGTTCTTAATAGCTGAGACCCTTGTATAAGGGTCCAATGCTTCATGTTATTTTAAGATCAGCTATACTTACTGCCACTATGTTCACAAGGAGAGGGAGTGCCTTAGTTCTGCCCCTCTTACCTCCTGTTTATGCACAAGGGAGTGTCTTTTCTCTGATCCACAGACTAAGAATTAATTTTATAAAATTAATGAATTAATTAATAAACTAAGAATTAATTTTATAAAAATGACATATTACATGCAAGGTATTTTCATATAAGCTATAACTATTCATCTCCATTACAATTCCCATTTCACAGTTGAAAGAAGTAAAGCTTACATATGTTAAGTCACTCATCCAAGGTCACAAATTAATAAAAGGCAGAATTGTTATTGGAGCCCCTCATCCTCTTGGATTGTTAATGATGAGACTGGAAGAATTTAGCTCTACCTGGACCCAAATACAAGCACCCAGGAAGAAACCATCTCCTAAGAGATGCTCTTTGTTTGTTGCTAATCTGGCGTAAATTCTTCATAACATGAAATCAGTTGCCCAATATTCTTACAGTAATTTGCTTTGGGGATATAAATATCCTGATAACTTGAAATAGTCTCTATAAATGTCACTTTGTAGATTGCACATGGACATGATCTATAACCAGGATTTATCAACCCTCTCTAGTTACCAAACTGATGCCTGGAAATTTATCTCCCCATTTACCAAAGCTACATTCTTAATTATTTTTTTATGTAAGTTTTTAAATATATACGTATTGAGAGACAACTGTGGAAAAGCAGCATGAGAGAGACTTAGAATCCGAAGGTCAGATTTTATGTTCTGGCTCTGTTGCTGTGACCTTGCACAAGCTAGTTAGTCTATGGGAAACCAAGCTTAAATTATTGGTTGTAATGACTAACAGAGATGATGTTTGTGAAAGGCTTTGTGAACTGTGAAAGTACTATAAAAAGTTTAGATAGTAAGCATAATAGCTACATCTGAATATTGCACAAGTGAACAAGTGAACTATGTCAGAGGGTTTGCTTAATGGCCAAATTCTTTGTCTCTTGGCCAGACTTTATTGGTTTGTTGTTATAGCTCCTCCCCAATCCATTTCATGATGATGATGAGAAATAGCCATAGAGTTCTTTTATCAGCTTTATTTGAGAGATAATTATTGGTGAATCAAATGTGGTGAGGTCTTGTCTCTTGTTTTAAAATCAACCCTATATTTTTCACGTGTCAGTCTCTCTTAATTTGCTGGTGAATCCTGGGACCATTACTTTTATTTTGGTCAATATAATTTAAGAATTGCCACATATATTTGTAAGTTAAATGTGTGCCTCAATCACTCTTCCTTTTTTTTTTTTTTTTTTTTTGTGGTACACGGGCCTCTCACTGTTGCGGCCTCTCCCGTTGCGGAGCACAGGCTCCGGACGCGCAGGCTCAGCGGCCATGGCTCACGGGCCCAGCCGCTCCGCGGCATGTGGGATCCTCCCGGACCGGGTCACGAACCCATGTCCTCTGCATCAGCAGGCAGACTCTCAACCACTGCGCCACCAGGGAAGCCCCACTCTTCCTTTTTAAAACAAAATGGAAACTTTTAGTTTATCTAAAGGATGTGTAGTATTTTTATAAATCTCTGAAGAATTTGATCTGAATGTTATTTTCAATGACCATCATCCTAAATCACCAAACCCTTCAGTGTCACTAACCAAGCTATCTGTTTTTAGCCTTAAGATTAATTAGATGTATGGGCTTCCCTGGTGGTGCAGTGGCTAAGAATCCACCTGCCAATGCAGGGGACACGGGTTCGAGACCTGTCTGGGAAGATCCCACATGCCGTGGAGCAACTAAGCCTGTGTGCCACAACTACTGAGCCTGAGCTCTAGAGCCCGCGAGCCACAACTACTGAGTCTGTGTGCCACAACTACTGAAGCCCACATGCCTAGAGTCTGTGCTCTGCAACAAGAGAAGCTGCTGCAGTGAGAAGCCCATGCACTGCAACAAAGAGTAGCCCCTGCTCACCACAACTAGAGAAAGCCCACGTGCAGCAATGAAGACCCAACACAGCCAAAAATAAATTAAATAATAATTTTTTAAAAAAGATAATTAGATGTAGCTTTACATTTAAAATATTGCCTAAGCCAATATAAATCAGAATAATGAAACTCAGTTTTCAAGGTGGATTTTCCTCTTAGGTTGTTGTAGTATAATTAAGGAACAAATACACCATCACCCACTCTTATTTTAGTGGTGTAGAGCTAGTCATTTCCTCAATACTATTATATAGATTATAACCATACTTGCCCTAAAAGGTTTATTTCAAGTGTGACAGTTTGGGGGCAATTTAAATTTTCAATATTTATTATTCCTCTCCTTTGCCTCCATGTGAAAAGCCTATGGTTCATTTGCAGCTTTCAGGTGAGACATGATATTTTGTCATTAGTAGTCTGAGACTTCTGTCTGTTTTGTCCATTCTTATAAGCCGGCAGTCAAGTGTCACCAAAAAAAGTTGAGATTCTTTATAAACCTCTATCCCATTTCCAAATGATTACTAGTAAGTATCCTTAAGTCCTAAACTCCAAACTCACTTTCTCTTTCAGTAGTCCTTACATTGACCTTGCCAGGATGTTCGTATAAATGAGTCCTTTTTCTTCTCTTCACCTCAAATCTCTATCTTTTCACTCTCTAGCATTTCCACATTCCTTTCTCGCTATGGAATGTGTCATTCCTTTATTTACATTGCTAACCCCTATATCCATGTCCATAATTTTACTCTTATTCTGCCTTTACAGGAATTTTGCATCACCTATTATCAAGGTCTGTACACAGGACCAACTTTTGGCCCAATAACAAATCAAGTAAGCAAATTTTTCTTCCTCCTTCCTTTATTTTAATATCTTCTGCTGCAATCTTGCCCTAAGGGTCCTTTCCACCATAAAGTGTAGTACTCTCAACTAGTAGTCACATTTGTGAATTTAACTGTTAAAGTACTATGGTGTTAACAATTGATAATTATAAAAAGATCAGTGTTTGGCCTTCTTGTGGAATAATTACATTTCAATTTGGGGATAAAGGACGTGCTGAAATCTACCAGATTTGGAAAACTTTTATTAGTGAATCCTTAAGGATGGAATTTCAACCATTAGTTAAAGCGGTAATTTGGGGCATATGCCTTTCCCAATGTCTCGTAAATCACGCCAGATAGGCAAGTGAGCCTATTTTGGCTACTTTAAAATCAGCCTTGTTCACCATTCATATTATTCTTGTCACAGTTTGAGTGGGTATTTTCTAGAATTATTTGGTAGATGGTAAATGTCCACATGGTGGAATTTAAAGCAGTGCTGTCTAGTGCTGTTTCTTACAATATTACCTAGAAATATTTTGCAATAGCTCTGGGTATTGGCATGAGCATCTTGTATTAACAATTCTGCAACAGTTCAGAGCCCAGTACTTTCAGATGGCTAATGGGTGTGGATAGAAAATTTTGTCCAGATAGTCTAGTGGGTAACATTTGAATAATTATCCATTAAATAAGTTCCCATTTTGTTTAAAGCATGTTGCTTCGGTGCTATATTTTGTTGTTTCCTAAATGCTTGCCTAAAATTCCAAAATCTTATAATTGAGTGCCCAACCTCCTAATATTCAACTTGGAGCAGTTGTAATCAGTATAGCTTTTATTTTGGTTCTTCTAGAAATTCTTATTGAACTTAGCATGTGAATACTTTTCTAAATAGGTGACTTGTCTTCCCCTTCTGTCCAGCTCAGCTCCTGCTCCTTGAGGCTGGAGCTTATGTAAAATTCCAATTTTCATTAAAAAATTAATCGAGGGGGCTTCCCTGGTGGCGCAGTGGTTGGGGGTCCGCCTGCCGATGCAGGGGACACGGGTTCGTGCCCTGGTCTGGGAGGACCCCGCATGCCGCGGAGCGGCTGGACCCGTGGGCCGTGGCCGCTGGGCCTGCGCGTCCAGAGCCTGTGCTCCGCGGCGAAAGGTGGGGGGTGGGCGGCCGCAGCGGTGAGAGGCCCGCGTACCGCAAAAAAAAAAAAAGTTAATCGAGGTTATTCATTAACACTTCTTGTAGATAGTGCTGTGACGTCCATAATCTCTACTATTATGAGACACAGCTTTCTTTTTTTTTAATTTATTACTATTATTTTTTTAGCATCTTTATTGGAGTATAATTGCTTTACAATGGTGTGTTAGTTTCTGCTTTATAACAAAGTGAATCAGCTATACATATACATATATCCCCATATCTCCTCCCTCTTGCATCTCCCTCCCACCCTCCCTATCCCACCCCTCTAGGTGGTCACAAAGCACCGAGCTGATCTCCCTGTGCTCTGCAGCTGCTTCCCACTAGCTATCTATTTTACATTTGGTAGTGTATATATGTCAATGCTACTCTCTTACTTCATCCCAGATTTCCCTTCCCCCTCCCCGTGAGACACAGCTTTCTATTTGTGGCCTTTAAACTAGCCTATTCTTTCCTCTTTATTTGCAAACCTTTAAGTAAATACTTAACAGGGAATGACTAGAGTTTAAAATAAATTCACAATACTTGCTTTGGAATATTTTTAATATTTGACAGATTTGATGATATGTAACTTTTGGAGGAGAACATCCCTGGAATTCTGTCCAATGGAGCTTTAATATTTTTAAATAAGCTCATGATAACATTAAGATAGTTTTCTATTACATCAAACAGTTATAGACTCTTCATCCACAGGCACCACTTGATCTTTCTTTGTCTTCTTTCATCATTCCAAGCAATAGCTTCATCTTCTGATTCATCAGCTGCAGGGGCGCCTTCATTTACTATTTGGTTAAGTTTCCATTCTTCTGCGACCTCCTGTTTAAAGGCATTGATTTTATCTGTAGATAGCATGTTTCTTCCACTATGGCTTGCTGCCAATCTGAAATATTTTGTTCATTTTACCTACTTTCCTGTTCTGAATGAGGATGCAAGGGAAGGGGTGGAGGGGAGCTGTAGAGATCCATTGCTGGTCTATCCTTTGTTTTATCAGTTTCCAGTTGAATGGCTTAATAAGAATAGCATAATTCCATCCCACTTGTCTATTTAATGTCCTGGGAAATGTGACTGGGTGATTAGTTGACTTGTATTTCAAACAATCACCCAGTATTTCCCAACCCCCTCTGAGACTATTGTACTGGATCTCTTGAAATCTTTTGTAGTGCCTAATCACTGGGTAGTAACAGTCATTCCACTGTCCACAATTTGAGAGTGACTTTTGGTGAAAGCAATCTTTCACTTTTGCTCTGCCTCTTCTTATTTTGGTCATAGTAATCAAGACCTCCAGGAATGAGCCTTCACCATACTAATTTTATTTTCTCTCTTTCGGGATTGTAAAATCATCTTAAAAGGAATAAAATGGCAACCATTTCTTGATGAGGAGCCACTTGTATTTAACTGAAGGTTGTGATGGTTGCAGATATGCAGGGAAATACGAGTTGCTAATTTAAATGATTAGTTACCCCTGAACCAGATTGTTGCATGCAACCTCCCTCCACTAGACTTCTCTGTAAATCTTAGAGAGGAACATGTGATTGGAGAAGCGGACCTACATATCAACCTTTCAACCCTTGATCTACATGGCTTGGAGACCACCCAGGTAAGGCTTTGAGATCTACTAGTAGATCATTATCTAATTGTTGGGGACAGTTGACCTAGGCTGATAGGACTATAAGATGTTATATTTTGAGAGGATTGTTATTATTATTAATGACTAAGAATCCCACTAATAAAGAAAAAGCAGACGGAAAAAGCCATAGGGGAATAAGAAAGGGCATACTGACTCATTCTGTTCTACCCAAGCTGCTGTTCTTCTCCATAAGGGATTGTGGCTGATGATGCAAAGTGGATGGTATAACATCCCTCTGTAAATGATGACTAAGATAATATCTCCAGAAACCCTTATCATTCTCTTCATAATGAGGGATTCATTCAAAACTTATCCTGAAAAAAAAATATTTTAAAGTATTTTAAAAGATCATCTCTATTTTCTTTTTTAAAATTAGTTATCATTTCAACCAAATGATTTTGCCTAGATTAAGTATCAGCAAACGAGTCATGAAACTCCTGAGTGGTAAACCATCAAAGCTTGAAATTACAGATAATAAAATGGATTAAAATGACAAGAGGGGAGGCCACAACAGCAAGAGGTCCACGTACAGCAAAAAAAAAAAATTTAAAAAAAATGATAAGAGGATTTCAAGAGTTGAATAAAAAACTTAAAAAGAGATAGAAGAGATTATTGCAGAAAAAGTAAAGATGAATAATGAGAATTCCAAAAACAAAGAAGAGAATGATGGTCAGTAGGGAAATAGAGATAGACAGTTATCGCCAGGAGAGTTAGAGATTTCTAATATATATATATATATATATATATATATATATATAGTTTACCAAGAATAGAGGGAAGGAAATAAAATATTGATGCTTCCTCTCTATTTACCCCTCCTCCCCCAAATAATTTTTTTTCTGGAAGAAAGGAGGAGGAAAATGATTATTCAAGAAGAGAATAAAAAGGAAATGAAGCATCTCAAAGCTGTCAGAATTCAAGGACTACAGAACAGATTGCAAAGAAACTTTTCAATCATTGCTTTGAATGAGGAGATGTTAAATTTGAAAATCGAGCAGGGAGAGGGAGATATGAAAACTAAAAGAAGGAGAATGGGGTGGGCAGAAAGCAATGGTAGCTGGCATATCATGTGGTAACACCATTAGAGAGGAGAGTGAGCAGGGGAAGAAGAATTAACAGCTTCAAAGTTATTGTTAGAAAGTTATTGGATTTTTAAGACATCTGAAATCTTTGGGCTCAACTCAAAACTTTATACTGCTAAAAACTTGATCAAACTTAAGTAACTCTGAAGTTTTGAGCTCCTAGTTTGGGCTCACAAGAAAAATAAACTCTTAATTGGAATCTTATTTAACAGCAATCTACCCACCCCCAGTATTCACTTAGCAGAGCAGAGCAGGCACTGAATATGGATTGAGTAGCTCAGGTTTTCTAATGATTCAACCCACTGTTAATGAAAATGCATCCCTTTATATGACTGCCTTAAGTGATGAATAATGAACCGCTTTGTTTACCTCTCTATATACCTTCATATCTGGTTACTGTAAACTGTGCTTTTAGGTACATTCAGAAGTAAGGGATTCTGGTTTGTGGACTGCTTTATCCTTAGGTCCTTTTGTTATTGCTGTTCCACAAGTATGAGCTATTTGATTTTCTTTTTTTCCTGCAGCTCTAGAAGGTAGACTTCATTTGTAATTTGAGAAGACAAAGCTAGAGGGGCAAAAATGGCAGTGTAAGGATTCAGTTTGGAGCCTGCAATTTCCTTTGAGAATTGACACTCTTGTCAACAAGTACTTATTGAACACATAATGCAGATTGGACTTTTTAAAACGTGTGTAATTAAGACATGGAACACTTTCTTTTTTTGCCAGCTTGTAGAGTTTGAAGTAGCAGGAACAGTGCAGTTAAGTGATTTTCTTCTATTACTCTGTAAGTAGAGGAAAAGAGGTAGGAGTTGGGGGTTGTCAATGAACCAGGCATCCCTATTTTCAATCTAGTATTTCCTCTGGTGGCTCTCTGCTTCTCACTTCAGTCTACTCTAATTCAGCCAAGGACTATACTCATAGAAATAATAAGTAAAATCTAGAAATCAATTAAACATTATATCTAACCCCCCAAATGACTATTCCTTTTAAGACCACAGCAGTCTGCCAGATTGGATATCCAGAGCCTCCAACTAAAAAGAAAGCTTGAATCTCATCCATTACCCAAATAGAGAAACTCTTGGAATGCTGTTTGTGTATGCACTGAACTTATTGGGATAAAAGTTTGAGACAGGCAATTTGTATGATTTGTAAAGTATTTGTCATATCAGAGCTTACACCAGATTTCTAATTTTGATTGCAAATCTAAGAGAGTTTACCTATTGTGGAAATACTTCTTCAAGGGAGACAATAATATTTGCCTTCATGGCCATAATCTTCCCCAGGAATGTTGAACAGGTTATTAATTTTAAAGAATATTTGGATTTCAATCAGTGCGTGCATCAGTAAATGATTCCACATAGCCTGAGTTAGTATATACCGTTCAGAGGAGAAAAACATTACTCATGTGTGCATTAGCATTTTCACTTTTACTGCAGCAATACATCATGCCTTTTTCAGGATGCTGAGAAGTGTTGCTGCAAAATGCACTCCAGATCTCAGGTAAAAGTCCATGATTAGCTTTTAAAAAGCTGCTCATTTAAATACAAATATCAGCTGAAAGGCAAGGGAAATATGCTTCATCATCTTTGCCTATTTGTTCACCCTCTCCCAAGAGAATTAATACCTTCTGCTTCTTCTGTGTGATTATTAATTGCAATTTCTGATGCAGTGCTTGGTCAGTAATTAGGCAGATGGGCAGGAAGGGTTCTAGCACCACTAGTTGACTCCAACGACTCAGAAAAAGCAAGTGGCATTGGTTACAGCAGCTGCAAAGAATGATCATTTAGTCTCTGACAATGTGGACTGTAAATGAATATGTAGGTATGAGTATGAGGGAGAAAAGAGACCTAGAGATAGAAAGGGAGATGGAGAGCTAATAGTGATTCATGGCAAGTATAAAAACAGAAGTAATTTTAAACACAATGGATGACAGACTATAAAATAAGCCCACTTAACTCAATACTAAGGAGAAATTGTTGTGCTTAATGCTACCAAGTATTTTTCCTTAAAAAACCCTGTTTGGATGATTTGTATGACTTTTCATTTTAGAATTTCTATGATAGGTGTTATATAAAACAGAGCTTAAGCTAGAAAAATCTGAGGTGAGGTAATAAAAAATAAAAATTAAAAACTTTCCCATCCACCATTTGAGTTAATAACCAACAGGGAGAAAATGGATTTTCTTGACTTGAAATAAACAAAAAGAGCTTTCAGAATTGTGTTTATGGGAAATAACTAAGCAAACTTTGAACTTTAGTGCTTTCAATTGAGCATATGTGCAGTTCTCAAATGGGTTTGGATTTATCCATGGTATTAATGTTTTAAAATGCCATCCCTAACATATATGTAAGTAAGTCACAGAGTGTAGCCGAATGATTTGATTAGTGTAGTGGTGAATGGGTCTCTGCAAGGGATGTACAGAGACCTGACTAGGCACGTCCCCATTTGGCCTCTCCTTGCAATGCACAGGCACTAACTGGGTATTGCCAGGAATGTGGGATTGAAAGGAGCACTGAACCCAGAGTATCCATTTGCCCCTAAGTGCTAACCAACATGATCCTTTTACTGGTTTACTTATTCTTTCAGTTTATTAAGAAAAAGAAAAAGCCAAATGCAGAGGACTCTTGAGCATATCCATAATTAATAACATAGGTGTCTTTGTCCAGGCACTTAACCACTTGCCAAACAGGGAGAATCACAATGTTAAGGAGGGAAAGAAAGGAGGAGATGCCCCAGGCAATATTTGATAAACTATAGAGGTTCTTTACTTTCACTGATTGTAAGTGATAGGTAATAAGGTTTTTTTTTTTTTCTTTTCTTTTCTTTTTTAACATCTTTTTTGTTGTTGTTGTGGAGCACAGGCTCCGGACGCGCAGGCTCAGCGGCCATGGCTCATGCGCCTAGCCGCTCCGCGGCATGTGGGATCTTCCCGGACTGGGGCACGAACCCATGTCCCCTGCATCGGCAGGCGGACTCTCAACCACTGCGCCACCAGGGAAGCCCTAACATCTTTATTGGAGTATAATTGCTTTACAATGGTGTGTTAGTTTCTGCTTTATAACAAAGTGAATCAGTTATACATATACATATGTTCCATATCTCTTCCCTCTTGCGTCTCCCTCCCTCCCACCCTCCCTATCCCACCCTGCTAGGTGGTAATAAGGTTTGATAGGTAAGAATAAAAGGAGAGAAAAAGGAAACTATGTGCCTGCTATCAATCTGCAAAGAAGCTCAAGAGATTCTGGTTGGCCTCTGCAGGATGATTTAAGGAGTACTAGAGAAGGCCGAAATCTCTCAAGTCTTCCATAGTGCCTGAAACTATTGCACTTTGGGGTTAAGAAGATGTGGAAGGCTCTTATCACAGTCCTAACTTGCTACCTCAAAGCAGAAACTCATTAGGCTTTTATCATCTATTATCTTAATATGGGTTATTTTCTCAGATCAGTTTCAATTACCTAGCAAATGCTTGAGAGAAAAGAACACAATAATAGGTGAGGGTTGCTAGTGAGAAACAGGAGGAGAAATAGCCAGAGCATAAGTGGCTACTCCAGCCAAACAGGTTTGGGTGGGGAACCTAGACAGTCTAGGTGATAATATAAAGACAATGGAGGCCTAGGCATCGTATAGGCAGGGGCTAGAAGAGGTAGAAAAAGAAGACATAAGCACAAGGCCAAAAAAGCTTCTCTCTCTCTTTTATAGCTTAGCTGAGCATACTAGCCAGTCTAATATACTGTCTTCTCTCTATGGCATCTATTTTTTTCACCCTTTGTTGAACAGATGATGGTCATGGTAGTGAAAGAAGACGCTTAGTAACCACAGGCCATCTCTTCACCTTTCTGGTCCTTTACTTTTAAGGTTGACAGAGAGTGAGGAAAAATATAAAACCAGCCTGACTCACAAGAGGCTAGGACATTGTTATTCCTTGTGGGCATAGAGTATAAAGCTGAGGAGAAAAGTCTTGAGAAAGCGTAGAGTATAATATCAATTAATTGGAAACAATTTTGTCAAAATTTGTAGGTTGGTTAACAGACTTCTTTGTGAAAAGCCACCTGTAAGGGAATAATCAGCTTGCAGAAATTCCATAGTATTAATATTGCCTTCACGTGGAATCTGGCTGTAAAGAAGAGTGACATTGATAAAGAGCTAGAAGTTGTATACCATGAGTAATTCATTAGTGTTTTTTTAACCCCTACACACTCTCATTTGCAGACTGGGATTAATAAGAAAAAAAATAAAGACATTGCCTTTGTGTAGTTCTGAATAGAGGATTGGAAAAGACAAAGGCATTCCTGTTGTTTTGTTAAAATGCAGGTTCTCATCCTCTAAGCTGGATATCTTTTATTACTATAAAATGAGTCTTTAGTTAATTTGCTTTTTGGAAATAACATTCTATTTGGTTTAAGACTTGGAAAAACTGGAGGGACTCTCCTGAAAATAATCAGCAAGACTGAGACTCAGCCCTAACACAATTAAGGCTACTCTGTCCAAAGAAGACAATAATAAGGGATAATGTAGTTGCTGTATACAAGAAAATGTAGGGGGGTTATGTAGAGGAAAGAGAGATGCTGACCACTTGTCTTCTATAACTATGAAATAGTTTGCAGAGGGAAAAAACAACTTAATTTTAAAGCAGAACAGATCTGGGTTGACCCAAAAATGTTTTTGAGCATTAAGTCAAAAAAATTCATGGGAATGAAAACTATGTGACAAAGGTTGGGGAGTCTCTGAGTTCTTGAGGGATAATAATCATGAAGACACAGGAATTTGCTATAATATTCTTTACAGCTTTTTGTTATAATATATATATATATATTTGCCACACCATGCGGCATGCGGGATCTTAATTCCCCGACCAGGGATGAAACCTGTGCCCCCTGCAATGGAAGAGTGGAATCTTAACCACTGGACCACCAGGGAAGTCCCTGTTATAAAAATATTTTAAAATAATAAAAACAGAATAATGATACCATTGTAGGAGATTATTTTCTTTTTAAAAATGTTCTGTATTTTCTGATAATCCTACAATGAACACTATCTTTTTTATAATTAGATAAAAAGTGATTAAAGAGTGTTTATGTTGAGAAAAAAATACCTCTATTTTCTATAGATTGGAAATTTTTATATTTCCTTACCAAAACATCTTTGACATTTTTCTCTAGTTTTCATTTGTCTGCCCTATTCATTTTGTTAAGATTTAAAAAAAATATTCAATAAATTTTTATGTGCCAATGTACTGTATGAAATGCATGGATACAAATATGACCAAAGCACAGCCTCTACCTACACATTACTTGCAGTCTTATGGGGGATACAGAGAAGTCAATGAAATAAATGGGATAATTATCACAGCAGAGTTGTGAATAGTCGGTAATGGAAACCTAGAGGAGTGAAGTCTTGGAGGGATACTTAATATAAAATCTGCAAGAGTCAAACTGAGTGAGATAAGTAGGAAATGTCCTAAGAAAAAAGAAAGAAAGGGGAGCATTTTAGGCACAGGAGCACTATTTGCAAAAGCAGAGTGTAGGGAATGTCTAGAGAAAGGGCTGACCATGTCTAGAGAATGGTGAGAAGTTCAGTGAAGAAGGAGGAGTCAAGGTTGACATCTAGCTTTCTGGGTTAGGAAAACATTTGGTTGGCGAGTCCATTTACTGAGACTAGAAACAAAGGGGGAGGAGCTGTTCCAATATTTTTGGGCTGGAGATGGGTGTTGATAAATTCAGTTTTGGTTATGTTGAATTGGAGTAGCCTGAAAGACGTTCAGGTGGAGAAATCTAATAGTTTAGAAGGGAAGTCTGGATTGAGGATGAAGTTTGTGATATATTAACATACAGTAATAAGATCACATGGAGAAGAGAGTGTAAAATGAGAAAAGTTAAGGGCTAAGGGTAGGACATTTAAAAAGACCAATGTTTAAGGGACTTTTGAAGGAAGTAGAGTTCCCACCAAAAAAGACTATGAAGCAGTAGCTAGGAGGAAAAGCAAGATAGTGTCTTTTTTTTTTAAACACCTTTATTGGAGTATAATTGCTTTATAATGGTGTGTTAATTTCTGGTTTATATCAAAGTGAATCAGTTATACATATACATATGTCCCCATATCTCTTCTCTCTTGCATCTCCCTCCCACCCACCCTCCCTAACCCACCCCTCTAGGTGATCACAAAGCACCGAGCTGATTTCACTGTGCTATGTGGTTGCTCCCCACTAGCTATCTATTTTATGTCTGGTAGTGTATATATGTCCATTTCACTCTCTCACTTTGTCACAGCTTATACTTCACCCTCCCCACATCCTCAAGTCCATTCTCTAGTAAGTCTGTGTCTTTATTCCCATCTTACCCCGAGGTTCTTCATGACCTTTTTTCTTAGATTCCATATATATGTGTTAGCATACGGTATGTGTTTTTCTTTCTGACTTACTTCACTCTGTATGACATACTCTAGGTCCCTCCACCTCACTACAAATAACTCAATTTCATTTCTTTTTATGGCTGAGTAATATTTCAGTGTATATATGTGCCACATCTTTATCCATTCATCTGTCAATGGACACTTAGGTTTCTTCCATATCCTGGCTATTGTAAATAGAGCTGCAATGAACATTGTGGTACATGATTCCTTTTGAATTATGTTTTCCTCAGTGTATATGCTCAGTGGTGGGATTGCTGTGTCATATGGTAGTTCTAGTTTTAGTTTTTTAAGGAACCTCCATACTGTTCTCCAGAGTGGCTGTATCAATTTACATTCCCACCAGCAGTGCAAGAGTGTTCCCTTTTCTCCACACCCTCTCCAACATTTATTGTTTGTAGATTTTTTGATGATGGCCATTCTGTACCGGTGTGAGATGGTATCTCATTGTAGTTTTGATTTGCATTTCTCTAATGATTAATGATGTTGAGCATTCTTTCATGTGTTTGTTGGCAGTCTGTGTGTCTTGTTTGAAGAAATGTCTATTTAGGTCTTCTGCCCATTTTTGGATTGGGTTGTTTGTTTTTCTGATTTTGAGTTGCATGAGCTTCTTGTAAATTTTAGAGATTACTCCTTTGTCAGTTGCTTCATTTGCAAATATTTTCTCCCATTCTGAGGGTTGTCTTTTGGTCTTGTTTATGGTATCCTTTGCTGTGCAAAAGCTTTTAAGTTTCATTAGGTTCCATTTGTTTATTTTTGTTTTTATTTCCATTTCTCTAGGAGGTGGGTCAAAAAGGATCTTGCTGTGGTTTATGTCAGAGAGTGTTCTTCCTATGTTTTCCTCTAGGAGTTTGATAGTGTCTTGCCTTACATTTAGATCTTTAATCCATTTTGAGTTCATTTTTGTGTATGGTGTTAGGGAGTGTTCTAATTTCATTCTTTTACATGTAGCTGTCCAGTTTTCCCAGCACCACTTATTGAAGAGGCTGTCTTTTCTCCACTGTATATTCTTGCCTCCTTTATCAAAAATAGGTTGACCATATGTGTGTGGGTTTATCTCCCTGCTTTCTATCCTGTTCCATTGATCTATATTTCTGTTTTTGTGCCAGTACCATACTGTCTTGATGACTGTAGCTTTGTAGTGTAGTCTGAAGTCAGGGAGCCTGATTCCTCCAGCTCCATTTTTCTTTCTCAAGATTGCTTTGGCTATTTGGGGTCTTTTGTGTTTTCATACAAAACTACAGGCCAATGTCACTGATGAGCATAGATGCTAAAATCCTCAACAAAATACTAGCAAACAGAATCCAACAGCACACTAAAAGGATCATACATCATGATCAAGTGGGGTTTATCCCAGGAATGCAAGGATTCTTCAGTATACGCAAATCAATCAATGTGATACACCATATTAACAAATTGAAGAAGAAAAACCATATGATCATCTCAATAGATGCACAGAAAGCTTTCGACAAAATTCAACACCCATTTGTGATAAAAACCCTCCAGGAAGTAGGCATAGAGGAAACTTTCCTCAACATAATAAAGGCCATATATGACAAACCCACAGCCAACATCATCCTCAATGGTGAAAAACTGAAGCCATTTCCACTAAGATCAGGAACAAGACAAGGTTGCCCACTCTCACCACTCTTATTCAACATAGTTTTGGAAGCTTTAGCCACAGCAATCAGAGAAGAAAAATAAATAAAAGGAATCCAAATCGGAAAAGAAGAAGTAAAGCTGTCACTGTTTGCAGATGACAGGATACTATATATAGAGAATCCTAAAGATGCTACCAGAAAACTACTTGAGCTAATCAATGAATTTTGCAAAGTAGCAGGATACAAAATTAATGCACAGAAACCTCTTGCATTCCTATACACTAATGATGAAAAATCTGAAAGTAAAATTAAGAAAACACTCCCATTTACCACTGAAACAAAAAGAATAAAATATCTAGGAATAAACCTACCTAAGGAGACAAAAGACCTGTATGCAGATAATTATAAGACACTGATGAAAGAAATTAAAGATGGTACAAATAGATGGAGAGATATACCATGTTCTTGGATTGGAAGAATCAATGTTGTTAAAATGACTGTACTACCCAAACATTCTACAGGTTCCATACAATCCCTGTCAAACTACCACTGGCATTTTTCACAGAACTAGAACAAGATAGTGTCGTAGAAACCAAAAGGCAAATAAGCGTTTTGGTAAGAGAGAGAGGTCAATATAACCTTTGGATTTAGCAATAAATTGGTCATTGTAGACTGTGGAAATTCCAATGGATCAGAGGAGTGGAAACAATATTATAGTAAGTGGCAGAGTAAATAAGAGGTGTGGACACTGAACTAGTGAGTGTAGACAACTCTTTAAAGAAACTTGGCTCTTATGCAGAAGGAGTAATATTTCAGTAACTAGAAGGGGACATCAGATTAAAAGGAGTCATGTTTGTTTGCTTGTTTGTTTTTTTGAAATAGAGACTTAAGCATGTTTCAGTGCTGTTGGGAACTAGCAGGGAGGTAAAGATTAAAGATACAGGAGAGAAAAAGAGTGAGTTTTGGATGGGGTCTTGATAGAGTGGCAACCCTGAGATATCAGGAAGCAGTAAGATTAAGAATATATGTTATGTGGCAGAAGTGGATCATCTGGAGAGACAGAGCTGAGCAGGTATGTCTATAGGTGGCATGGCAGAAAATTTGAGGGTTTCTCATATGATGGTTTTTAATTTCTCTACAAGCAGGAGGTGAGATTGTCTAAAGAGACTACGGGGCAGAGGGGTGGTGGTGGTAGGAGAGATGAGAAGATTTGAAATAGCTCTTAAAAGAGAGGGAGATAGGAGGATAACTGGGTGGCATTGAAAGCAAGTCAAGATTAGAGACAAAGAATTTGCATTAGACCAATTTGTAATTTTATCCAACAACATTCATGAGTTCAATACAGTAGGGCTAGAGACGTGGACATTTGGGTTGATATATATTTTGGAATTTACTGTGTGGATGCTACATAAAGACAGTGAGTATGAAAGGTGAGGGCATTGGCATACTGAAGTGATAGATAATGGGATCTAGGCTGGATAGGGCAGGTAACATAAGGATGGTCTCTTGATTAGTCTGCTTTTCCACTGATTGTGTTTCCAAGGGATATGTAGTCCAAGAAAGCAGGTAGACAGTGGAATTACAGTTTCTGGGTTCTTAACTATGTCAAAACATTAGTAATCTTTATTGCCTAGCAGGGCTACTCGATATGTTGTATAGCCTTATCAGAAGAGCAAAGATAAAAATTGAGTCTTGGAAGGCAATAAGTGTTAAATATAAAACACCAATCCTTGTAACTAAGATTTTAGTGGAGAGTCTTGGCAGAGGGAAGTGCTCAATGTATAGTGATTTGGGATAACAGGGTAAGTAGTACAGTGAAAGCATGGGATTTGGATTTAGTGAGATTCTGGAGGCACAATGCAAAATGCTGGTGGTAGCTTTGTATGTCACTCTAGCTGTGGCTTGGGCAGGTGTGTCCAATTGACCTAAAGGCATAAGAACAGTGGGAAAGGAAGAATTTGATAGGAGTTGGTGATTGACGTGATAAAATGGGTAAGATGATGAATTGTAGATGGAAGAATGTTATGAGAGAGAGAGAGAGAGAGAGAGAGAGAGGGTGGGAGACAGGAAAGGGACATTTATGAGGAAAATATGATGAGTTCTGTTTTGGACTTGAAGAATCTATAGTAATGATTATTAGCCATGTAAACATTTTTAGTAAGATGTGTGAGACTGGATATTGCCCAAAGATCTAGATTTAGCTGTCATCAACACAGATGTGATAATGAAAATGAAAGAAATTTCTAAGGTAAAGAGTGAAAAAATGGCAGGGACATTAAAAACTAAGTCCACAGAAACATGTAGAAGTAAGAATAACCAGTGAAGTAAATAAAGAATAAATATGTGGGAAGAAAGGAAAAGAATCAGGATAGATACTGTTATGGAGGTCAGAGGAAGAAAGAGCTTCAAGATAGAGGTGATGGGTAACAATGTCCTGTGAAGAGAGAATGTGGATTTTCTTTTTATTAATTAATTTATTTATTTATTTATTTTTGGCTGTGTTGGGTCTTCGTTGCTGTGCATGGGCTTTCTCTAGTTGCAGCCAACAGGGGTTACTTTTCGTTGCGGTGCACAGGCTTCTCATTGCGGTGGCTTCTCTTGTTGTGGAGCACGGGCTCTAGGCACATAGGCTTCAGTAGTTGTGGCACGTGAGCTCAGTAGTTGTGGCTCACGGGCTTAGCTGCTCCGTGGCAAGTGGGATCTTCCTGGACCAGGGCTTGAACCCATGTCCTCTGCAATGGCAGGCAGATTCTTAAGCACTGTGCCACAAGGGAAGTCCCAGAATGTGGATCTTTTAAGAAAGAGGTTAGTGGTGAACTCTGAGAAAGCAGTTGTCCTAGTGGGGTGGGGCAAAGTAAAAATTGAAGTACTATGTATAGGGAGGTTACATAGAAAAAGGAGAACGTTTATGTACACCATTTGAAAAGTTTGACCATGAAAGAAAAAAAAAAAAAAACGGTAGTAGCTAGAGAGAGCAATAGGATATCATAATAGTTGTTTTCAAGGTTGGGTATACCTATGCTTCCAAAAAGTTGTTAAATATTAAAATATTTAATTATTACATGCATGTTCTGGTTATAAAATCTTCTAGTTATTGTTCAGATCCATCAAGCTGTCATCCAATGTACAGAGCCAATAAAGACCTTTAGTTGATTGCACATTGGTGCTAAAATATTAATGCTACAGTCATGTCAGCTCATGTTTAATCATGTATAATATACCCTGACAATGTTTTCCTTTAATTTGATCTTTGGAATAGAGTCTCAAGAGTTTATGTGTCGGTATAAATGATTAGATTATAAACACAGGCTAAATTTAGAGGCTTGGAATATTAATGGCATTTAATGCTTAGAAATAACAGTTCTAAGGTTTAATCCTTAGGATTCATTTTTCTGTTCTTTATTTCTAAATCCAGGAAAGAAAACTCTGAATCCATTTTTATAAACATAATTTATTTAGAAATCGTTCAACTCTGCAAAAATATTTTGGAACTGAATAGAGAAACTATATTATTTTGTTTTATTGTTCAGTCAAAATAGAAGAATAGTGGGGAAAGGAATGAGTAGCCACTCTATTGGAAATTAGTTTCTGTTTTTGTGCCTCATTCTTCATTATGTTCTCCCTTTACCAGAGTGGTGAGAGATGGAAAAGACACAGCCTTTGGGCTCAGATTTCAATTCCAGTGTGAACTATGCCACTAATTAGCCGTGGGTACTTAACCTCTCTGAACTTTAGTTTTCTTACCTGCAAAATGGGGATATTATCTACTTTATGATTTTGAGGATTTAAATTGTGTAAAGCATCTAGCTGATTGTCTAGCCTAGATTCTTTTTCGTTTCTTCTTGCATTTTCTTCTTCATATCAGCTACAAGGCTTATAGCCAACTATTAATTCAATCCAGGGTCATTAACAGTCATGAATTTGGTGGCCTTGGTAATGGATTCTAACAAATGTGAAGAAATGTTTTCAAAAAGTAATGCTGGGCTTCCCTGGTGGCGCAGTTGGTGGGAGTCCGCCTGCCGATGCGGGGGACGTGGGTTCGTGCCCCGGTCTGGGAGGATCCCGCATGCCGCGGAGCGGCTGGGCCCGTGGGCCATGGCCGCTGAGCCTGCGCGTCCGGAGCCTGTGCTCTGCAGTGGGAGAGGCCACAACGGTGAGAGGCCCACGTACCGCAAAAAAAAAAAGTAATGCTGATGAATGAGGAAAAAGACAATGTCATATAGAAGTCATATCTACCTCTAATAGGGTGAACTCTTTTTTTTTTTTGAATCACATTGTGTTATTGGAGAGAGTTGAAAAGGAGGGAGATAGGGACACATTAGTTTGATGGAGAAAAATGTTCTATCACCCATCCATTCCTTAAAATAAAGATCTGCTCTTGCAGCAATACACTTTGTAATCCTCATCATCACTAAATACTCCTATAAAAAGGATACAACCATTTTTCAACCTAGTTATTTGGGGATATTTAAGTAAAAATAGAAATGGTGCAAATATACAGAATCTTTTAAAAAAATATTTGAATGAAATACTTCAAGAGTAATTGATGAAAGCACATCTCCAATTCAATGTCAGCTGCTGCCTCTAATCATTTTTAGAAGTACGTATAGTATGTTATAAATAAATAAAATAAAATTTCAATGTCAGACTCCAGCTGTCCTCTGTCCCACATAAATCTAAGTGCTTAAAACTGCAAATCAACTTTACCTACATCAATACTAGGGAAACTGAAATGCCAAGTATCTTTTCAATTAGTACATACTTCAATCTCTCCAAACGCTTAATACTTGGTATTATCTATTTTAAGTTTCAGCACAAACTTACACTGACATAATAATACCCTGGTTTATTGTAACTTAGTATATATTGAATGTGAATGGCATAGTAGATGCTGTCGATCAGGTTCACAGTCCAAATTAATTACTCATGATGATATTTGTAACATCTAAATGCTGTATAATTAGGGATAATCTAATTATTGATAGAAGAGACATGCCAGTTGGCTGGAGGCCCAGAAGGTCTGAGCTGAGGTGGAAGGGTATATTTATGCCAGGAACTGCCCAGGGATAGAGAAAGTTCTGAGATGGGAATGCCAGGAATTTAAGTGAGAAAGAGTAAGTGAAGATCCCAGGAGAAAATAGATGAAAAGGGAATAATTCAGCCTATTTTCTCCTTCCGTGCCTGAGAAATACGTAAAACCCAGGCTTTATAGAGGGTGAAGTCTCATTCAATTTTTCTCCTGCCTTCTCTTCCCCTTGTCCAAGAGAGAGAGTTAACCTAAAGAGTTGCATTATTATTATTATTATTGTTACAGCAAGCATAAAACTTTCTGCATCCCCAGAGAGTAAGGGTTAAGGTAAGATCACCTATTCTGGAAACTTCTTCCCCCACTCCATCTCCTCTCCCTTCCCATTCATTGAACTGGTGTGTTTTCCAGCTCCACCACTGTTCTCCATCCCAGTCACATGTTTTTTTTCAGGCTGTACTCCAGGGGGAACACACTTATAGATAGTATCCACTTTGAGGCACAATGAGTTCTAGAAGGACACATAGTAGAGCGTCTGGCAATAGGTCCAACTCCAATTTAAGCCTGTGCTGTTGCCTTCCACACTTCAAATATCATTGGGGACCTGAGAATCAGGTAAGAACATCTAGAAACAGGGCTTTGGGTTGTTTTTTGTTTTGTTTTGTTTTTAAATAATGCTTTAGCCATCTCGGCTTTTATTTTTATTTTTTATTTATTTGGCTGTGTTGGGTCTTTGTGGCATGTGGGATCTTTCGTTGTGGCAAGTGGGCTCTTCGTTGCGGTGCACAGGCTTCTTTCTAGTTTGTGGTGTGCAGGCTCTAGAGCACGCAGGCTCACTAGTTGCAGCATACGGGCTTAGTTCCCCTGCAGCATATGGGATCTTAGTTCCCCGGCCAGGGATCGAACCCACATCCCCTGCATTGGAAGGCAGATTCTTAACCACTGGACCACCAGGGAACGCCCAAGGCTTTGGGTTTTATTAAGCTGTGACTAAGGGGCAAAAATTTGGGAAATGTTGAGTGTCTTAGTATCATGACTGTGCAGATCTGCTAAATAGGTTTATCATGCTTGAGAGTTTTTCTAAGGAACTCATACAAGTCCAAAGAATTCTGCCTTTGTGGGTGGGTGTGGGGGATTGAGGAGGTGGGATAAGATTGGGATTCCAAACAATTTTGACAAGCTGAAGTGGGTAAAAATAAACAAAACAAAGTCTATTAAAGGCAAACTCACTTAGGGAGGAATACCAGATTACAGAAATGAGTACAAGATGATTCTGGATTGGTATGTATAAGTATAGGAAATAATTGCCTTGGGACTGTGGGAGTCATGAGTCAAAACGTCAGTAATAAAGTGCCATATGGCTGAAAATGGTGAACATTATCTCCTATATAGATATAGAGATAAATTAATAGCATGAAAGGGCTGAGATGTAATGTTCTTTTTGTATTCTGTATTAGTTAGGTTTTTATCATGTCTTCTATATGATAATATATTCTATATATAATATATATTCTATAATATATTGCTTAAGTATCTATGGCTTAAATGAGATGTGGGGTATTTAGAGAAGGACCAGGGTAAGCTAGCCAAAGTGATTCCTTTGAAAGATTTAGAAAATTTTCTCTGTAAAATAAGCCTAAGAGAACTGAAGGGTTAGCTTAACCACGTCTTCAAATAGTTGGAAAGATATCATATGAGGAGTGGAAGGGGTGGGTCAGGCAACTGTTCAACATATCCACTCAAGTCAGACCAGAGGAGATAAGCTTTAATTATAGTGGGGCAATCAGAAGTTTGTTTTTATGTAATAACACTTCTCACTCTACAGTAAGGAAAAAGTAGACTTCTTTAATAGTAAAGATAGATTTAAAAATTTTCCCTTTTGAGATTTCTTTGAATAGAGCAAACAGCTAACTTTATGAAATGACTTTATTGCAGATTGGCCATATGGCAAAGTGAATCTATTAGTAGATTTTTGGAAAGCCTTTTAAATAATAGAAGTCTGTGAAATAAGATTCATTTGCGTTGGCATCAACAGTTCAAAGGAGAAAATTGGATTCCTAAACATCTATTTTGTTTCTCATTATAATTTTGATAACATTTGCCCTCAGGGGTGTTGTTAAACAGTTTCATAGACTTTAAGATTTCCCAAGCTCTTTTACATTTGTAAATATTTAACAATGACCTTTTTTTTTTCAGTTCTTAATGTGTCTACGCACTTGTAATTTGTTTATCCTAGGCTGTGTTCTAACAACATAAACATGATATATGTGAAAATATTTCTATTTAATCATCACATTTCTGGTTTATCAGATTATTCTAGTTTTACTTAGTTTTCTTTCTCTAGAATTTTTCTCCAAGTCCAAAGTAGATATTTGTGGTAATTGCTAAAATAAAGTGAGCTACTAAGCTGCCCCTCAACTCATTTTTTATTCTGTACTGACATAAATTCTCATAACATAAACTTATTTCAAGAGATAAAATGAGCAATTGAAGAAAAGTAAGAATTTTTAATGTTCTAACTCACTGAATATATATGATTGAGCACTGTGGTAGGCATGCTGAAGGGATGCTTATTTTTCTTTATTCCAATTTCACCACGGCTATATCTAAATGCACTAAGGCTGGATAACCAAACAACTGGTAATTTCAGGCAATTAGCAACTTGTTTGGGCTTAAAGATACTCAACACTGGTTTGTGACTATTTTTTTTTCACTGAAATTTTCAGTGGAAGTTTCACTCAATTAGTTGTTTCACTCAAAGTGAAGCGAAGAATTGGAGCAATTATCCACATGATTTAAACAAAAAGATGACCTGTTTGACCTCAATTATAGTACCTGAATATTTTAAGCAAAATGTGAGTTTTGCTTGAAAACTGGAAAGAATGTTGGTGTTAAACATTTACAAATGTAAAATTTGTTGAGAAACTGCCTAAATTCTCAAATTATTTGTTGGTGTATGTGTGTGTGAACATTAACTGCAATAATGCTAATTAATGCAATGTATAGTATACTGATTCCTGATAAGAAAGGCATTGTTTGAAGACAAATAGCAATTCTAAACTATCCTTGTGAAAACAAGCTTATTAAAAAAGGAGAAAAGATAACAGAGATTCTAAGCTGTCTATAGTTACTGGTGTGGTATTGTACCAAAAATGTGTAATAAGGAAAAATAGCCTCTAAAATTAGCATTTGAAATGGCAGCAAGTCAAATAATACACAGCATACTAACAAGTGGCAACAAACAGTGGTGGCTGAGTAATTGGAGGGTTTTTTTCTCCGCTACAAACATGTATCATTATTTCAGTGAGCTGAAATAGGGCAACAATAGTCATTTATTGCTGAACGGAGCTTTAAAACAATAGAAAATGCAACATAATTAATTTATAATCATTACTTAGCAAATCAAGAAAACAGGAAAGCAAATCAGCCCAGATAACATGACTATGGAATAAGTTGTAGAGTCAGTGAATTTAGAATTTTGAAATTGAGGGTGTTTGTATAACTACAGAAAAACAGACAACACAATTATATAAATTTTGGCCTAGTGTGATCAATATAAATTAGTAACAGAATGGGCATACATTTGCAAAAATTAACCATTACTATGGCACCTTCCATCCCCACCTCCCCCTCCTTCCAATTGCTAGTGGGCATTTCCATATATTATCTTTTATAATTCTCACAACTACTCTACAAGATAGCTTCAGTTACATAAACATAAAAATTGAGGAATTGGAAGTTAAGAGAACTTAAGTAAATTTCCCAATATCACATAGCCAACATGTGGTACAAGCCATAATTTAAATCCAAGTCTGTCAGAAGATACATCACACTGCTACTTGTTGATGACAGAAAGTCTATATAGAGAAGTAGCTATTAAAAAAATTGTTAGTGAATAGATGCCACTGTTTCTGAATACATTTATTATGTTACAAGGTTTATTTGGAAGCCAATTTGTAATATTTACTAGCTGTGTGACTTTGGGAAAATCTTTTAATCTGGGCCCAATTTTCCTCACTTATAGAAAAAAACATGCAAATGTATAAAGCCTTTTCTTGGCACTTCCATCTATATCATGTATGTAATTTCATCAAAACCGCTCTGCTTTCAAGATAGTAGAATAGTCATGTACACAGGTAAGTGCAATAAGAGAGATATGTACAAAGTAAAGAAGTGACACAAAGGATCAATATTTATTCATCCAAAAATTGTTTATTGAGCATTTACTATGTGCTAGGTGCTGTGCTGGATGATGGAAATATGCAGTGGTGAGAAAAAGCAGATATGGCCTTATCATCTTATAGTTTACATTTTAGTGGAAGACTCAGATAATAATAAAATGATATCACAATACTTGTATGTATACAGACTATAAGTGCTCTGAGGGAAAGGCATGTGATGTTATCAGAACAAAAAGGAGAGGAATTTGGCATGATATGTTGAGTTAAGAAGGCTTCAGAGAGGAAGGGTTCCTTGAAGTAGGCTACAACAGAAATTTAGGAGTCATTTGAGTAGGTAAGGAGGAGAAGGGAGAAGTACAGAAATGGCTTATACCAAGACACATAAACTTAAGCAACATGACATAGTTAAGGAAATACAAGAAGTAAATGGAGAATTGTCAGAAGATGAGGCTGGAGAGGTATACAGGTACCAGTTCATAGAGGGTCTTATATGCTACTGAGTTTAGATTTAATTCTGAATGTGATGGGAAGTCGGTGAAGGCTTTTTAAGCCAGGAGATGATGTGATCAGATATATATGTTAGGAAGATCATCTTACCCTTCCTTCAAAGTCCAACTTAAATCTTAAATTCTAAAAAGCCTTCTTTTATTTTCTCATCTTGTAAGAATAAATCTTTTCCTTTTCCATAATGACAACATACAATCTGCTTTCTATCAATATTTCTGACATATGAGTCTGTCTCCCACATTAGACTGTAAACTTCTGAAGGTTGGGACATATCTTGATCTCCTACCATATCTTCAGGGGAAAGGCGCATGTGAGAAGCCAGAGAGATAAAAAGAGGAGTCTCAGAGGCTTCACAAGTTAGACTCCCAGTTTAGGTCCAGAAAGCAAGTTAAGGAGACTATTTGGAGGCTCTTGAAATAGTCCAGATGAAAAATTATTGTGGGGACCAGTAAAAGGAGGAATGGAGAGGAGAGGACAGATCTAAGAAATTCATTTATACATGCATTTAATTTTTTCACAAAGATTTATTGAGCCCCTTATATGTGTCAGAAACTAACTTGGCTGTTGAAGATACAGCATCGAACAAGACAAATATAGTTCTTGTCCCAGTGAAGTTGATGCAGTACAATATGGTAGTTCAGAGCACTGGCTCTGAAACAGCTGGGAATTGAATCTAGGTTCTCTCAGTTAGTTGTGTGACCTAGGACAAGTTATTTAACCTTTCAAATCCTCCTCATCTATTAAATAGAGATATAAAAATCACCTGTCCCATAGTAAGTTTTCAATAGATATTAGTAAAATTATTATTAATAAGTGATACAAAAGTAAAATAGAGTGGCTTGAAAGTGTTTGGCAGGAGATTCTAATCTAGTGGAAGGGGTGGAGCCAGAAAAAGCTTTCCTAAGGAAAGGAAGGGAGCAGTTACATTGGGCACCCATGGATGAGTAGGAATTAGCTAAGCAAAATCTGAGGCATGGGGAAGAAGGTGGGAAAAGGGTCAGTGTTACTGGAATTTAGTAGTAAAATTAGGCTGGAGAGATACACAGAGCCTAATAGGCCATTGAAAGGAGTTTGGATTTTATTTTAGGCATATTGAAGATCTGGTGAATGTTTTCAGAAAAGGAGATAGGATGGTTTCATTTGTGGAGAACTGACTGAACTTGTCAACTGCATGTGGGAAATGAGGAAGGCAGAGAAGTGAAAGATAATTACAATGTTTCTAACATAAATGGCTGTGTGGAAGATGATGGGGAGAAATAATGAATTTGGTTGGTTACACATTGAATTTGAAATGACTGAGGGATTTCATGTAAAGGTGTTTAGCAGGTGTTCAAAGATTACACTCAGAGTCAGGGAGAGGGTCTGACTGAAGACATTGATTTAGGAGTTATCAGTGTATAATGGTATAATGGGCTGGTTGAAGCTATAGGAGTAGATGATGGATTGGATATGAGAGAGAGAGTATGAGAGAGAGAGAGTGAGAGAGAGAGAGAGAGAGAGAAATAAAAGGGAAAAAATGTCTATATTTTAGAGGTGCTCAGAGAAAGAGGAGTCATCATAGAAGACTGAGGAAAGGTCATAAAGTTATGAGAGAACTTGAAAGATACATCGAGAGAGAAGCTAAAATGAAATATAGTGAGGCCCAAACATATTTTATAATCTTTCAGACACAATCTGAAATGGATCATCCTGTTGAGTGTTTGGTGTGAGCACTCTGGCATAAATATTTATAGTATATTGTTCCCTGATGAAATCTGCAATCCCCAATTGTCTGGAATCTTTCAAAAGTCGGTCAAACCCACCTTGCATTAGTTCTATTCTGGGAAATGACCATTCATCGTTGAGGAAATAATATATCTCAGTTGAGTGCTAAATATTGCTAATTTCCATCATTTAACTACTTGGATAATCATATGTAGATGAAATAACAGGAAAAGGTAGAACAAGTGATCTACCAAGAGAAAATGGTCAAATTGCCAGAGTGAATACAATGGACACGAACAGAAGTGACTGCATTGTAAATCCATACTTTTCAGAAACATTATGTATCATGCATGCCAAAACACACATACACATAAACACAAACTCACCTTCTGTTCCAACACAAAGAAATTATATTCAGTCCCCCCAAAGCAACAGGCTTTCTCATGCTTTAAGACTTTTGTATATGCTGTTTCCTTTTGCCTAGAATATCTCCACTAATCTTCCCCTTTCCCTGCTCTCCCTCCTTCCATCTTCAGGACAGATGCAAGCAAATCTCCATTTTCCCTTAAAGACTAATCTCTTGGAAACTCTCCAAAGATCTCTGTCACTGAGGCTGTCCCCAATTGCCACAACACTGAGTACTGTCGCCTTTCCCGTACTCCTAAATCACATTATACCTATAATTATAAAATTTATCACACAGATATACTTTTATTTATCCATTCTCCAGTATTCTTCTCCCACTAGACCATTTCATTTGTAATAAACTTTTTACTCTAAAACTGTTTTAGATTTACAGAAAAGTTGTGAAGATAGTACAGAGAGTTTCCATATATCCCACACCAATTTCCTCTATTGTTAACATTTTACATTAATAGGTACATTTGTCACAACTGATATTGATACATAATTACTAACTAAAGCCCATAATTTATTCAGATTTCCTAAGTTTTTATTTAATGTTTTTTTTTTGTTGTTCTGGGTTTCCATCCAGGATATCACATTACATTTTCTAGACTGTTTATCAACATAAGCTACCATGTTTTGTTCATTTCTCTATCACCACTACCTAGTAGAGTGCCTGTAGATGCTTAGAAAATATTTGTTGGGTTAATAGAAGAATGAATTAATACAGAAATTGGTGAATAATATTTTGAAGAGGTAATATGCTCTCTACCAAGGGCAACTTTTATCTCTCCTGATAGTGTTAGATTAGAGAATAGATTTGTGACTTTAACTACACCAAGATAAAAAATACATATTGCAGATTTCATATTACACTACATATTATTAAATCTGTAACTACAAAATAAGATACTGCAAATGACTATGAAAGTCAGCTGGAAAAATGATCCATTGAAACAGAAAATTAAATAATTAAATGGCATAATTTATTGTATTTCTCTAATATTTTATTTGCAGAGCTCTTACACATGTATTATTTTACTTGAGCTTCATAACAACGCTATGAAGATACCTTAATAATAAACATAAAGCAGAATCAAGATGGAACTGTTGAGGATTCCTCTACTTATGCACACTTAGGACATTGTGAAAGGAATATCTCGTAAATTATGTGTCCAAAACAAGGCTTCTGGCAGCTAATTTCTATTTCTGCACAGAATAACTGTGGGTGAGACCATCTTGTACCCAGGATGAGGGCTAGGATCTTCCCTGTAGAGTTGGTCCTAGGCTGGATCAAGAAAGAGGAGAATGTAAATGAATAACCAAAAGTAGTAGGTTAAACAGAGATTAGGTCTGATAGAGATAGGTCTGGAAGGAACAAATAGTAAAGGAATCTTCTGTAGCAATAAGGTATTATCTGAAGAAATGGGCAGGAAGTGAAAGTAAAGGAATGGAGGGTGGGGTTTGGCAGAGATATCTTCTACTGAAGGTTTTGCAGAAAGAGTAGCTCATCCTGGACCAGATGCTACAATGCGGGGATTTCCAAATGGATTCGTTGTGCTGACAAAAGTTTGTAGCCAAATACTTCTGGCAACACAGTGGTTACGGCCTTTTCTTGACATACTATACACAGAGTGAGCTTTTCTGGCTTTAAAGACTCCCAGCCCTTGGGGACAAAAGTCTATGCCTTCTTTAGACTAGGAGTTCCTACCTCCCCCTTGCCCCCTGAAAAAATCTGTTTTAGAAAAATGGCATTCTACACTAGAAGGGAGTTGAAGAAATTGTCACTCTCTGATTTTTCCTTTGGGGTCAAGCCAGCCTCCTTGCAGCCTTGTATTTGACCATAATACTGACAACTCAGGCTCGATGGGGAGAAGTACTGGCAATGTAAAACAAGTTTTATATTGTGATATTTTACTTGTATTTTGTTTTCTATAAATTATCCTTACTTATTTTATTCACTTAGTTCTAGGACAGACTAAAGCAGGGAACAACCATAAATATTTTAGCTATAAACAAGTTCTTCCAATGATTGAAAAAGAAGACCTGCCAGAACATATGTCAGGGATGATACACAGTTCATTTCTATAATGGTTATAAGGTCAGGTTCATTAAATATTTTCGGGCAGCTTGATTTTTATCTCTGAAAACAAGATAGGATTATTTATCATAATGAATGAATATTTCTAAATCAGGATCTTTATTCAGGTAAATGGGACTTACCATATATAATTGATCTAATTCTAATTTATCCTTTAGGCATGTAAATCAAAATGCAGATTATTGTTAGAAGTATAAGTAGAAAAGTGAAAGTAATTTGCTTTAAAATTGCAAGTATATTAGCTTCTATGCTAGGTGGAGGTGATCTAATCTAAGCACAGCCCTGTGCTTCTGATAAAGGTTTTAGTGCTGGTTCTAATCAAGTTGAGATCAATAGTGCATTGTTCTCTTTCTATAATTCAGATGAAACAAATGGGTTACATTAATTCAGGCCTGAGTAGATGGATAGCCATATCAGAGTAACACAATTAAGACTGAAAAGTATCCTTAATTGAAGAGCTAACATAGATGCAAGTACTGAATAAATTCTAAAGACTCCACTCTTCTGTCTAGTCATTCATATAGAGTTTACCAAAGTAGCAACTGCCTGAAATCTCTGTAGTAGGAGAGAGATTCAGTATGCTAGGAAGAAAAGCATACTATGGGTGGGTAAATGGATTAAGAATGCCCTCTGCCAGTAGCAGATGGTAGCCATGGGTGGGCCATTATGAAGGCCTAATAGTCTGATGACCCCTCTTTCCTTGCTGATGTCGGGATGAAAATTTTTCTGACTACATGTACTATACTGACTCTTTCAGGTAACTGGAGCTCAGTATTGCAAGACAAGTGATTTAATAGAGATTTTATGATAGTCACTACGTTTTCAGGAATTTGAAGAGAGTATAGCCCTAAGTTGTAGTTTCTTTTATTAAGAAAAAATTTTAAGAACACTTTTAGGTTTATAGCAATATTGAGAGGGAGATACGGATTCCCATATATCCCCTGCTGCCACACATGCATAGCCTTCTCCATTATCAACATCACTCACCAGAACGGTACTTTTTTTTTTTTTTAACCATGGATAAACCTACACTGATACATCATAATCACCCACAGCCCATAGTTTACTGTAGAGTTCAATCTTAGTGCTTTATATTCTATAGGTTTGGAAAAATGTATAATAACATGTATCCATCATTATAATACCATACAGAGTACTTTTCTCTGCCTGAAAAATCTTCTGTGCTCAAAGTTCTTTCTCCTTTTGCATAAATTATTGATCATTTCTTTTTCAAAGCTTACCTACTACCAGTTCTCCACCCCAATGACTAAAGGAGAAATGTATTTAGACTTCACAATGCTATCTTTTAAAAAAAATTTATTTATTTATTTAATTTTGGCTGCATTGGGTCTGTTGCTACGTGCGGGCTTTCTCTAGTTGCGGTGAGCGGTGGCTACTCTTCGTTGTGGTGCGCGGGCTTCTCATTGTGGTGGCTTCTCTTGTTCCGGAGCACGGGCTCTAGGCACGCAGGCTCAGTAGTTGTGGCGCACGGGTCTAGTCGCTCCGTGGGATGTGCGATCTTCCCGGACCAGGGCTCAAACCCGTGTCCCCTGCATTGGCAGGCAGATTCTTAACCACTGTGCCACCAGGGAAGTCCCACAATGCTACCTTATCCAGGCAATATAAATCACTATCATAGAACATGAGTAGAATTGGAAGGTTTCCATATGCAACTTGATATTACATGTATCACTTCTGTATTGAAATCAAGTCTTTTCAGGAGATGTGATACATTTTTTTCAAATTCCTTGTATTAAAAACCTGCTTGTTGGTCAGCAAGGGAATATTATTTCTACCACCTTAATAAAATTGGAAATTGGATTATGTAACATATAATATGTTCTAAATAATTCTTTACCCATTTTATTAAAGATACTCAGATGTTCTAGCATCCATGTTTACATTATATTCTGTTGTAAGAAGAATAGCAATCAGAATATATGATCACCACTGTTTATGTCAGAATGGGAACTCAGAGGAAAGCATGATAGACCATATGCCATGAGAGGCGAATAACTGGAGTCTAACACGCCCAGTGGGATGGCCACTTTGGAATAAGTTTAGTTGCAGATAATAAAAAGACACACTGAAAGGCAGGTGGGAGTGTTTAGAAGGCATAGTGGCAGCTAAGAGTTGGTAATCAAAGTAGTAATAGGGAGGTAGTAAATGAGTGTTCCCCAAATCAGATGAGGGCCTAAGAGGAGAAGGGAGGGAGGGCAGGAGATCAGGGCAGACATAAGGAATGAGTGAGAAGGTGGCAAAAGGTTAGGGGACTGGGCCTGATGAGAAGGGAATGAGGGAGTAAGGAGAGAATGCAAAGGAGAGAGAAAGGGTGAGTTCTTGAGGGAAGAAGCACGGTAGAAGGGCATGGAGAGAGTGCAAAGGGGCTCAGGAAGCCTGAACATGGAATAGGGAGAGAAGGAAGTGGGAAGGCAGAAGCAGGAGGGGGTTGGGAAGGGAGGTTGAAGGAGATGAGGTATTGTGGAGGCAATCAGCTTGTTATTACAGATTTTATGTTTTGCAAGCAAAGAGGATGGATGACATCTATGGATAATTTAATTTCTATTAATTTGAGTCACTTATTTAATTCCTATTTCTTTGCTCCAGTGAGTTTAAACAATGTGGCTCCTCAAATTGTTTTGGGGCATAGGCAGAGTAAATAAATTATATATGTAAACAAAGTATTAATAAATAATACAATTCTTTCACTACTAATCTACCTTCTAAAAAGAGGTACAATTAAGATTAAGCAATGGGATAATTAGCAATGGCATGTAGCCACCTGTTTGAAAGAGATGTTAGTTACTGAGAAGACTGGTATTATAGCTATCTTTTCTTTTCAAAGAAGATTAAAGTGTTGCTTCTTTCTCTGAAATACTTCCATCTTGAATTTGTGATAATGTGAGAATGTGCACAGGCTTAAATGGTCATAAGAAACTACAAAAGGCAGTGTGCAAGAAGTAGCGTTAGCTTTTACTTTAAGAAAATATTTGCAATATCGGTGTTTATTAAATCTGTATGTACAGCATATTTATTTCTCTGATATTGAATATGAATGTTACATTTTAACGATATTGTCTTTCCCAAACATACATTCTTAACTATACATATTTCAAACACTTTCTAAAGGAAATTAAGATCATTCAAATAATGATTTTTATTCCTTTTGTAAAATATGTTAAAAGGTAAGCAATTTCTTTGCCATTTAATAAAGCAATTTATGCTCTACTGTGGCCTCATTTAAAGAAACATATATAAAATGTAAAATATCTAAATTTGATTGTGCTCCTTTCTGGGTATATCCAACAAAAATTTTTTAGGTGGAACAGTTGATGCTAGGGTGTAGCATATCAGAGCTATCCCTCTGGGCCTCCCATTTTAGGATGCTGTGCACTATTGTAGGGAATGTGTTGCTTGCACTGCACAAATACTCTGGAAGGACAGTGACTCAGTATGTTAGTGGGAGGGAAAAATCAGGTGACAGAACAGGCTATTGCTAAAAGGATTTGAGGTATTCTTGTATAATTAGCACATAAACACCCACACCCATAACCAAGGTAACAAGGCTAGTTTGGTCACAAGGTTTCCTGCCCTTTAAATACTTTCCTTGGGCCTCAAAATGCCCTTTTGCAAAATCCACTCTTTGTACTTCCTTACACACTCCTCAACTCTCTTTACATTACCCTTTACTATTGTTCACATTTTGTGTGTGTGTGTGTATTTCCTTTATTTTGGTCTGTTTGATGCCCTTTTTAAAAGTCAGGTTTATTGAAGGATACTTTTTATACAATAAAACACTATTTTAGGGTATAGTTCTATGTTTTGATAAACACATAAAGACATATAATCAAAAATACATAACTTTTCCATCACCCACCAAAACATCTGCCTCTTTGAACAAAGCCCTTCCTTTCACCTCCAGCCCCTGGCAACCACTAATCTGTTTTCTGCCCCTACAGTTTGCCTTTACCAAGTTGTCACACAAAAGGTATAAGAGAGTATGAAGCTTTTTGAGGGTATGATTTTTCACTTAAAATAATGTATTTACACTTCATTCATGTGTTGCAGGTACCAGTGGTTCCTTCATTTTTATTTCTGACTAATATTCCTTTCAATATACCACAGTTTATTTATCCATTTTCCAGTTGAAAGGCATTTTGGTGGTTTCCAGTTTTTGGAGATTAGGATTAAAGCTGCTATAATCATTCACATGCAAGTTATTATGTGAAAATATATTTTAATTTCCTTGGATAAATCTAGAAGTAAGGTGCTAGGTTATTTGATAATTACATGTTTAACTTTACAGGAAACTGTTTTCCTAAGTGGCTGTAAAATTTTGCATTCCACTTAGCAATCAAAGACTGTTCCAGTTGCTGTGTGTTCTCTTTAGCTTTTGGTATTGTCAGGTTTTTCTTGTTTGTTTTTTTAGTCATACTATTAGGTATTGTCTTAGTCCATTTGGGCTGCTACAACAAAATACCATAGATTGAGAGGCTTAAACAAAGAGCATTTATTTTTCACATTTCTTGAGGCTGGGAAGTCCAAAACTAAGGTGCTGGCAGATCTGGTGTCTGGCGAGGGCCCACCTCCTGGTTCTTAGATGGCTGTCTTCTCATTACATCCTCACACGGCAGAAAAAGGACAAGAGAGCTCTCTTGAGTCCCTTTTATAAGGGCACTAATCCCATTTATGAGGGCTCCACCCTCATGACCCAATTATTTCCCAAAGGCCCCATTTCCTAATACCATCACATTGGTGTTATGGTTTCAAAATATGAATTTTGGGAGAAAAGAAACATTCAATCCCTAATAGGTGCTCAGTGGCATCATATTGTGATTTTCATGTGGATTTCCCTAATGACTAATTGTGTTTAGCATTTTCTCATATGCTTTTTCTTCATCAGTATATCTTTTTGGTGAGTTGTCTGTTCAAACAATTTGCACTTTTAAAAAGTTATTTTTCTTTTTATTATTGGGTTTTGAGAGTTCCTTATGTATTCTGGATACAAATCCTTTGTCAGATATATGATTTGCAAACATTTTCTCCTACCCTGTGGCTTGTCTCTTCATTCTCTTAATCATATCTTACAAGAGCAGACATTTTAAATTTTGATGAAGTCCAATTTTTTCTTTTATGGATAATGCTTTTAGTGTTAAATCTAAGAAACATTTGCCTTAAAAATGTCACAAAATTTTTCTTCCTTTTTACATTCTTTCTTCTAGGAATTTTATAGTTTTAGGTATTACATTCATGTTTATGATCCATATTGAGTTACTCTTTGTATATGCTATAAGGAGTGGATCAAAGGTCATTTTCTTCCACATGGATACCCAATTTTTACACCACCTGTTGTTGAAAAGTCTACTCTTTCTCCACTGAATTGCTTTTCCAACTTTGTAAACAGTTGACTATGCATGTATGGTTCTATTTCTGAGTCTATATGTGTTCCATTGATCTATATCTAATAATACACTCTCTAGATTACTGTATTTTTATAAGTCTTGAAGTCTGACACTGCACATTTTTTAACTCTTGTTTTTGAGTTGTTTTGGTTATTCTAGGTCTTTTGCCTTTCTATATCAATTGTAGTATCAGCTTACAAATTTCTATAAAAATCGTGCTGGGATTCTCATTTGAATTGCATTGAATCAATAGAGTATATTGGAGAAAATTATGTTAATAATATTGAGACTTTGAATCCAAATGCAGTCCATCTCTCCATGTACAGAGGTTTTCTTTGATTTCTTTCATCAGTGCTTTGTAGTTTCATCACATAAAGTCTGAAAATATTTTGTTAGGTTTATATCTAAGTGTTCCACATTCTTTTATGCTATTATAAATGGTAGTTTATTTAATATTAATTTCCAATTCTTTGTTGCTAGTATTTAGACATAAAAATGATTTTTTCATATTGGTCTTGTAACCTGTTACCTTGATAAACTCACTTACTAGTTCTAGTAGATTTTTAATATATATTTTTGGTTTTTCTGAGGAGATACTCGTTTTCTATGAATAAAGAGTTTTAATTTTTCCTTTCCAATCTATATGCCTTTTAGTTATTTTTCATCTCATATTTCATTGGCTGGAAGTGCCAGTGTAATGTCAAACAGCAGTGGTGAGAATGGACATTCTTACCTTTCTTCTCCCTGACTTTTTTTTTTTTAATTTAAGGTAACATTGGTTTATAACATTATATAAGTTTCAAGCGTACAACATTATATTTCTACTTCTGTATACACTGCAGTGTGCTCACACACACAACATTTTAGTTTCCATCCATAACCATCTGGTTGACCACCTTTACGCATTTCACCCTCCTCCCCACCCCTTTCGCTCTGGTAACCACTACTCTGTTCTCAGTATCAACATGTTTGTTTTTGTTTGGCTTCATTTGTTCATTTATTTTGTTTTTGTTTTCTGTTGATTTGTTTTTTTATATTCCACATACAAGTGAAATCATATGGTATTTGTCTTTCCCCATGTGACTTATTTCACTTAGCATAATACCCTCAAGTTTCATCCATGTTGTCACAAATGGCAAGATTTCATCTTTATGGCTGAGTAGCATTCCGTTGTGTGTGTGTGTGTGTGTGTGTGTGTGTGTGTGTGTGTGTGTTTGTGTGTGTGTATCTTACATCTTTATCCATTTGTCCATTGATGGGCACTTAGGTTGGCTCCATGTATTGGCTATTATAAATAATGCTGATGATCTTGGTCATGATCTTAGGGGGAAAGCATTTGGTATTTTATCATTGAGTATGAAGTTAGCTGTATGTTTTTCATAGATGTCCTTATTCAGGTTGAGGAAGTTTCTTTCTGTTCTTAATTTTCTGAGAGTTTTTATCATGAATGGATGTCAGATTTTGTCAAATGCTTTTTCTGCGTCATTGAAACAATGCGATTTTTTCTTCTTCAGTCTCTTAATTTGTTGAAGTACACTGATTGTGTTTCCAATATTGGACTAATCTTTCATTCTCATGAGAAATATCTTTTGGCCATAATGCCTTTTATTTTTTTTAATTTACTTGTGGACTCTGCTCATATTTTGGAGAAGATATTTGCTTCTATGTTCTTGAAGTATACTGTATTTTTATTTTCTTGTTATTTCTCTCTGTTTTGGTATCAGGTTAATATTGGAATTAAAAATAACTTGGAAAGTGTTTCCTCCTTTTATTTTCTGGAAGAGCTTGTGTAGAACTGGTATTAGTTATTAACTAAATATGTGTTAGAACTCACCTATTGAGCTATCTGGACCTAAATTTTCTTTGTTGGAATGTTTTTAACTATGAATTCATTACTCTAATAGATACAGGATTATATTCATGATATCTATTTATTTTTATTGATATATAATTCACATACTATAAAATTCACCCTTTTGAAGTGTAGAATTTAGTATATATACGAGATTTTATCACTGACACCACTATATAATTCCAGCACATTTTCATCTCCCCCAAAAGAAACCCACTACCCATTAGTAGTCACTCCTCATTTTCCCATCCCCCCAGCCCCTGGAAACTACTAATCTACTTTCTATCTTTATGAACTTGCCTATTTTGGACATTTATATAAATGTAATCATAGGGGACTTCCCTGGTGGTGCAGTGGTTAAGAATCTGCCTGCCAATGCAAGGGACACTGGTTCGATCCCTGGTCTGGGAAGATCCCACATGCTGCGGAGCAGCTAAGCCCATGCACCACAACTACTGAGCCCGTGCTCTAGAGCCCATGAGCCACAACTACTGAGCCTGCATGCCACAACTACTGAAGCCTGCGTGCTCTAGGGCCTGCATGCTGCAACTTCTGAAGCCTGCACTCCTAGAGCCCGTGCTTCACAACAAGAGAAGCCACCACAATGAGAAGCCCACGCAGTGCAATGAAGAGTAGCCCCCTCTCACCACAACTAGAGAAAAGTCCACACACAGCCAAAAATTAAAAATAAATAAATAAATGGAATCATGCAATATGTGGTCCTTTGTGTCTGGCTTCTTTCATTTTGCATAATGTTTTCAAGGTTCATCCATGTTGTAGCATGTTTCAATATTTCATTCCTTTTATAGCTGAATAATATTCCACTGAATCTTGAGTGAGCTTTTGTTTGCTTCTTTCAAGTAACTGGTCATAACTAACACAACATTATAAATCAACTATACTCCAATATAATTTTTTTTAAGTAAAAAATTTAAAAAATATAAAATGAAAGAAACTGGTCACTCTTATCTATTGGATTTATTGGCATAAAGTTGATTTAGTATCCTTTATTATACTTTTCATATATCTAGAATTTTTAGTGATATTTCTTACTTCATTCTTGATATCTGTAGCTTGTGCCTTCTACCTTTTTTTCTTGATTGGTGAAGACAGTGGCTGATAAATTTGATTCACCTTTTCAAAAAGTATCAGATTTTGGTTCTATTGATTTTCTATATTGTTTTCTGTCTTCAATTTCATTGATTTTCAGTCTTATTTTTATTATTTCCTTCTTTCTGCTTGCTTTGAGCTCAATTTGTTCTCCTTTTACTACTTTATTAAGGTAGAACTTTAGGTTATTTATTTGAGAAGTTTCTTCTTTTCTAATATAAGCATTTAATGCTATCGATTCTAAGTATTTATCTAATATTGGGGAGACAAAAACATTCATACCATAGCAGTTGAATATCTTATTTTTTAAAAAATAGACACTTTAAAGAGCAATTTTAGGCTCACAGCAAAGTTGGGAGAAAAATACAGAGATTTCTCATATACTCCCTGCCTGTATATATGAACAGCCTCTCCCACTATCAACATCTCACACCAGATGCATTTGTTACAACTGATGGACCTACACTGAAACATCATTATCACTAAAGTCCATAGTTTGCTTTAGTGTTCACTCTTGGTGGTGTACATTCTATGGGTTTTGACCAATATGTAATGGCCCGTATCCACTATTATAGTATCACACAGAATAGTTTCACTGCCCTAAAAATCCTCTTTGCTCCACCTATTTATCCCTTCCTCCTCACTGACTCCTGATAACCATTGTTCTTTTTATGGTCTCCATAGATTTGCCTTTTCCAGAATGTCATATAATTGAAATCATAATCTTTTCAGATTGACTTCTTTAACTTAGTAATATACATTTAAGGTTCTTCCATATATTTTAATGGCTTGATAGCTTATTTCTTCTTAGCACTGAATAATATATTATCTGGATATACCACAGTTTATGTATCCACTCACCTACTGAAGGGCATCTTGATTGATTCCAAGTTTTGGCAATTATTAATAAAGCTGCTATAAACATCCATGTGCAGGGTTTTGTGTAGACATAAGTTCTCAGTTCCTTTGGGTAAATAGCAAGGAGCACAATATCTGGATCATATGTTAAGAGCATGTTAAGTTTTTTAAGAAACTGGCAAACTGTCTTCCAGAGTAGCTTGTACCATTCTGCATTTCCATTAGCAATGAATGAGAGTTCCTGTTGTTCTACATCATTGCCAGCATTTGATGTTGTCAGTGTTGAATATCTTTTCATGTGCTTATTGGCACATATGTTCTGTCTGGTGGAGTGTTTGTTCTAGTATTTTTCCTATTTTTAAATTCAATGTTTTTGGTATTTTTTTTCCTTTTGAGTTTACAGAATTCTTTATATATTCTGGATCAAGGCTTTTGTCAGACACGTAATTTGCAAACATTTCCCCCAGTTTGTGGCTTATGTTTTCATACTTTTAATAGGATCTTTTGCAGAAAAAAATTTAATTAGATGAAGTCTAATTTATCAATTTGTTCTTCTATGGATCATAGCTTTGATGTCATATTTAAGAACTCTTCATCTATGACTTGTGACCCTAAGTCACAAATATTTTTCGTATGCTTTCTTCTAAAAGTTTTATAATTTTAAATTTTACAATATGATCCATATTAAATTAATTTGCTGTTGCTTTTTATTTGGTACATGCTAGCATAGTGGTAGGACAAGGGGATTTCTCTGTTGTCGCGGTGTAGCCTCAGTCTTAGACAGACCTTGTGTACCTTGGTTTACCAGAGTGGAGTTTTCTCAGCCATACTGCCTCTCCTCTGCATGGCAGCTAAATATTGCCTAAATATTGCCTTTGGTGGGCCTTTGAAGGAGAGTTTTCTGCCCCTTCTCATTGCTAGGAAGCCTCTAATTGTCTGGGTCTGGGACAGCTTTCTGCCACTCTCCTAAGGAACAGGGGGATTTTTTTTTCCTTTTACCCTTCTTTGGAAACAGTGGGTGTTCACACATTTCCTGAGGGGCAACAGTGTGCACTGCCGCACCTCCCCCTACCAGCTAGTAGCATTTGTGCAGAATTTTTGCCTTTTCTGTAGCAATGGCTTCCCCTCTCTTCCAGGCCTGCAATATTCAGAGAGGCTTTACCTGGTGTTCTGCCCTGCCACCCATCTTTCTCATGATCACCAGGTGTAAGTCTGTGGAGAACAGCCTGAGAGTGGATGCAAACTTCCCTGGTCTTTGCAGTTCCAAGTTTTATAATATCATGGCACTCCACATTTGGACTTTAGAAAAATCATTTTAAAATTTAACTCAATTCTCCTTACTGCTTTATGGCATCATATATCTTTTACTCCTGTGTTGTGCTACGGGTGAACCAGTGCTAGCATTCCATCTCTCCTTGGAAGCCTTGTCTTTGGATTTTAGGCTACTCTGTTGCCCTGTAACCTCAGCTTTCTGACGGGTTCAAGAAAAGTTATTACTTTGTTCTTTATTTGCCTTTTTTGTTGTTGTTAGGACAGAAATGATGCAGTTACCATCTTTTCTACATCCTAGGCTGAAGTGGAATTCTGGGTGATATCTTTTAAAAAATCAATTTGTTTAAAGAATATTTAAGGAGAGGTCATATAGGAGTTTCCTTTGGCACTGTATGTCCTTGTGTATAAGCCTAGTCATCTATTTTAGTTCTAAGATGTATTGCAATGTTAATATTTTATTATTTTTAAAAGGAGGTCAAATCTTCCTTGAGTTAAGGTATAATATTTATGTTTTTAATGAGATTTTTTCTCATTTAAATGCCATTTGATAAACAACAAAGTGTTTCTAAGGTATGAAATTAGATTCATTTTGAATAGCTATTAATTTAAGTAAGGCTTTAACTTAAATTCTTTTCTTGAAAGGGATTAAAATCCAAAAGATAAGAAATGCCATTGCAGGACCTCTGATTAAGGGTCAATTTTACTAAAAATTGAATTACCATATGAACCAGTAATCCCTCTTCAGGGTATATACACAAAGGAAATGAAATTAGTACTTCAAAGAGATATCTGGACTCCCATATTCATTTCGGCATTAGTCACAGTAGTCAAGATATGGAAATGACCTAAGCGTCTATTGATGGATGAGTGGATTAAGAAAATGTGATATTTGAAATATTATTCAATCATAAAAAATAAGGAACTCCTGCCATTTGTAACAATATGGATGAATCTGAAGGACATTATGCCAAGTGAAATAAGTCAGCCACAAAAACAAAGTACTGCATGGTCTCACTTATACGTAAAATCTAAAAAAGTTGAATAGGGCTTCCGTGGTGGAACAGTGGTTGGGAGCCCGCCTGCCGATGCAGGGGACATGGGCTCATGCCCCGGTCCGGGAGGATCCCACGTGCCGCAGAGTGGCTGGGAACATGGGCCATGGCCGCTGGGCCTGCGCGTCTGGAGCCTGTGCTCCACGGCGGGAGAGGCCACAGCGGTGAGAGGCCTGCGTACCACACACACACACACAAAAGTTGAATACATGGAAACTGAGAGGAGAATGGTAGTTACCAACGGCAAAGAGGTGAAGGAAATGGGGAAATATTGTTCAAAGGGTACAAAGTTGCAGTTATGTAGGATGAATAGGTCTAGAGATTATCTTCAACATGATGACTCTAGTTAATAATACTGTATTGAATCCTGGAAATTTGCTAAGAGAATAGATTTCAGGTGCTCTCATCAGACATCAAAAATGGTAAATGTGAGAATATATGTTAATTAGCTTGACTGTAGTAAACCTTTCACTATGTATATCGAATTATCGTAGTGAACACCTTAAGCATATACAATTTTTATTTTAAAAATACATTTTATCTTGCTTGTATTAAATGTCCAATTACATATACTAGATCATACTCAAAGATGTAGAAAGCACAGAAGTTAGGTAGAAACTGTGTTGCCTTTAAGAACTTTTCCTGATTATATAGGCTGTATTTTCTAAGAGTGTGCTAAAGAGTTACAAGATTATTCTCTATAACATTCACTTTGAAAATCTCTTGAAACTAGACTTCAGGTCAATTCAATAAATAATTTAGGAGCTAAATGAACTCTGAACCAATAAATGCAGGAACAAAATAATAAAAATAATCTTCAGTTTTAGGATGGAAAGCCAATTATTGTTTTTTTATTTTAACACCTTTATTGGAGTATAATTGCTTTACAATGGTGTGTTAGTTTCTGCTTTATAAAAAAGTGAATCAGTTATACATATACATATGTTCCCATATTTCTTCCCTCTTGTGTCTCCCTCCCTCCTACCCTCAATACCCCACCCCTCTAGGTGGTCACAAACCACCTAGCTGATATCCCTGCGCAATGCAGCTGCTTCCTACTAGCTATCTATTTTACGTTTCGTAGTGTATATATGTCCATGCCACTCTCTCACTTTGTCACAGCTTACCCTTCCCCCTCCCCATATCCTCAAGTCCATTCTCTAGTAGGTCTGTGTCTTTATTCCTGTCTTACACCTAGGTTCTTCATGACCTTTTTTTTCCTTTTCTTAGATTCCATACATATGTGTTAGCATAAGGTATTTGTTTTTCTCTTTCTGACTTACTTCACTCTGTATGACAGACTCAAGGTCCATCCACCTCACTACAAATAACTCAATTTCGTTTTGTTTTATGACTGAGTAATATTCCATTATATATATGTGCCACATCTTCTTTATCCATTTATCTGTTGATGGACACTTAGGTTGTTTCCAGGTCCTGGCTATTGTAAATAGAGCTGCAATGAATATTTTGGTACATGACTCTTTTTGAATTATGGTTTTCTCACGGTATATTCCCAGTAGTGGGATTGCTGGGTCGTATGGTAGTTCTATTCGTAGTTATTTAAGGAACCTGCATACTGTTCTCCATAGTGGCTGTATCAATTTACATTCCCACCAACAGTGCAAGAGTGTTCCCTTTTCTCCACACCCTCTCCAGCATTTAATGTTTCAAGATTTTTTTGATGATGGCCATTCTAACAGCTATGAGATGATACCTCATTGTAGTTTTGATTTGCATTTCTCTAATGATTAATGGTTTTGAGCATTCTTTCATGTGTTTGCTGGCAATCTGTATATCTTTTTTGGAGAAATGTCTATTTAGGTTTTCTGCCCATTTTCGGATTGGGTTGTTTGTTTTTTTGTTATTGAGCTGCATGAGCTGCTTGTAAATTTTGGAGATTAATCCTTTGTCAGTTGCTTCATTTGCAAATATTTTCTCCCATTCTGAGTGTTGTCTTTTGGTATTGTTTATGGTTTCCTTTGCTGTGCAAAAGCTTTTAAGTTTCATTAGGTCCCATTTGTTTATTTTTGTTTTTATTTCCCTTTCTCTAGAAGGGGGGCCAAAAAGGATCTTGCGGGGCTTCCCTGGTGACGCAGTGGTTGAGAGTCTGCCTGCTGATGTGAGGGACATGGATTCGTGCCCTGGTGCGGGAGGATCCCACATGCCACAGAGCGGCTGGGCCTGTAAGCCATGGCCGATGAGCCTGCACTTTAAAAATAAGGATTTGCTGTGATTTATGTCATAGAGTGTTCTGCCTATGTTTTCCTCTAAGAGTTTGATAGTGTCTGGCCTTACATTTAGGTCTTTAATACATTTTGAGTTTATTTTTGTGTATGGTGTTAGCGAGTGCTCTAATTTCATACATTTACATGTAACTGTCCAGTTTTCCCAGCACCACTTACTGAAGAGGCTGTCTTTTCTCCACTGTATATTCTTGCCTCCTTTATCAAAGATAAGGTTACCATATGTGCTTGGGTTTATCTCTAGGCTTTCTCTCCTGTTCCATTGATCTATATTTCTGTTTTTGTGCCAGTACCATACTGTCTTGATTACTGTAGCTTTGTAGTATAGTCTGAAGTCAGGGCACCTGATTCCACAGCTCTGTTTTTCATTCTCAATATTGTTTGGCTATTCGGTGTCTTTTGTGTTTCCATGAAAATTGTGAAATTTTTTGTTCTAGTTCTGTGAAAAATGCCAGTGGTAGTTTGATACGGATTGCACTGATTCTGTAGATTGCTTTGGGTAGTAGAGTCATTTTCACAGTGTTGATTCTTCCAATCCAAGAACATGGTATATCTCTCCCTCTATTTGTATCATCTTTAATTTCTTTCATCAGTGTTTTATAAATTTCTGCATACAGGTCTTTTGTCTACTTAGGTAGGTTTATTCCTCGATATTTTATTCTTTTTGTTGCAGTGGAAAATGGGATTGTTTTCTTGATTTCACTTTCAGATTTTTCATCATTAGTGTATAGGAATGCCAGAGATTTCTGTGCATTAATTTTGTATCCTGCTACTTTACCAAATTCATTGATTAGCTCTAGTAGTTTTCCTGCAGCATCTGTAGGATTCTCTATGTATAGTATCATGTCATCTGCAAACAGTGACAGCTTTACTTCTTCTTTGCCGATTTGGATTCCTTTTATTTCTTTTTCTTCTCTGATTGATGCAGCTAAAACTTCCAAAGCTATGTTGAATAAGAGTCGTGAGAGTGGGTAACCATGTCTTGTTCCTGATATTAGTGGGAAGGGTTTCAGCTTTTCACCATTGACGACGATGTTGGCTATGGGTTTGTCATATATGGCCTTTATTATGTTGAGGAAAATTCCCACTATGCCTACTTTCTGCAAGGTTTTTATCATAAATGGGTATTGAATTTTGGCAAAAGCTTTCTCTGCATCTATTGAGAGGATCATACGGCTTTCTTCCTTCAATTTGTTAATATGGTGTATCACATTGATTTATTTGCATATATTGAAGAATCCTTGCATTCCTGGAATAAACCCCACTTGATCATGGTGTATGATCCTTTTAATGTGCTGTTGGATTCTGTTTGCTAGTGTTTTGTTGAGGATTTTTGCATCTATGTTCATCAGTGATATGGGCCTCTAGTTTTCTTTCTTTGTAACCTCTTTGTCTGGATTTGGTATCAGTGTGATGGTGGCTTTGTAGAATGACTTTGGGAGTGTTCCTCGCTCTGTTATATTTTGGAAGAATTTGAGAAGGATAGGTGTTAGCTCTTCTCTAAATGTTTGATAGATTTCACCTGTGAAGCCATCTGGTCCTGGGCTTTTGTATGTTGGAAGATTTTTAAACACAGTTTCAACCTCAGTGCCTGTGATTGATCTGTTCATATTTTCTATTTCTTCCTGGTTCAGTCTCGGCATGTTGTGCATTTCTAAGAATTTGTCCATTTCTTCCAGGTTGTCCATTTTATTTACATAGAGTTGCATTTAGTAATCTCTCATGATTCTTTGTATTTCTGCAGTGTCAGTTGTTACTTTTCCTTTTTTATTTCTAATTCTATTGATTTGAGTCTTCTCCCTTTTTTTCTTGATGAATCTGGCTAATGATTTATCAATTTTGTTTATCTTCTCAAAGACCCGCTTTTAGTTTTATTGGTCTTCACTATAGTTTCCTTCATTTCTTTTTCCTTTACTTCTGATCTGATCTTTATGATTTCTTTCCTTCTGCTAACTTTGGGGTGTTTTTTTCTTCTTTCTCTAATTGCTTTAGGTGTAAGGTTCGGTTGTTTATTCAAGATGTTTCCTGTTTCTTAAGGTAGGATTGTATTGCTGTAAACTTCCCTCTTAGAACTGCTTTTGCTGCATCCCATAGGTTTTGGGTTGTCGTGTCTCCATTTTCATTTGTTTCTAGGTATTTTTTGATTTCCTCTTTGATTTTTTCAGTGATCACTTCGCTATTAAGTAGTGTATTGTTTAGCCTCCATGTGTTTGTATTTTTTACAGATCTTTTCCTGTAATTGATATCTAGTCTCATAGCGTTCTTGTCAGAAAAGATATTTGATATGATTTCAATTTTCCTAAATTTACCAAGGCTAGATTTGTGACCCAAGATATGATCTATCCTGGAGAATGTTCCATGAGCACTTGATAAAAATGTGTATTCTGTTGTTTTTGGATAGAATATCCTATAAATATCAATTAAGTCCATCTTGTTTAATGTATCATTTAAAGCTTTTGTTTCCTTATATATTTGCATCTTGGATGATCTGTCCATTGGTGAAAGTGGGTTGTTAAATTCCCCTACTATGATTGTGTTACTGTCGATTTCCCCCTTTATGGTTGTTAGAATTTGCCTTATGTATTGAGGAGCTCCTATGTTGGGAGCAAAAATATTTCCAATTGTTATATCTTCTTCTTGGATTGATCCCTTGATCATTATGTAGTGTCCTTCTTTGTCTCTTGTAATTTTATTTTAAAGCCTGTTTTGTCTGATATGAGAATTGCTACTCCAGCTTTCTTCTGATTTCCATTTGCATGGAATATCATTTTCCATCCCCTCCCTTTCAGTCTGTATGTGTCCCTAGGTCTGAAGTGGGTCTCTTGTAGAGAGCATATATATGGGTCTTGTTTTTGTATCCATTCAGCCAGTCTGTGTCTTTCGGTGGGAGCATTTTATCCATTTACATTTAAGGTAATTATCGATATGTATGTTCCTATTACCATTTTCTTAATTGTTTTGGGTTTGTTATTGTAGGTCTTTTCCTTCTCTTGTGTTTGTTGCCTAGAGATATTCCTTTAGCATTTGTTGTAAAGCTCGTTTGGTAGTGCTGTACTCTCTCAGCTTTTGCTTGTCCTTAAAATTTTTAATTTCTCCATCAAATCTGAATGAGATCTTTGCTGGGTAGAGTAATCTTGGTTGTAGGTTTCTCTTCCTCATCACTTTAAATATGTCCTGCCACTCCCTTCTGTCTTGCAGAGTTTCTGCTGAAAGATCAGCTGTTAACCATACCCTTCTGTGTTATTTTTTGTTTTTCCCTTGCTGCTTTTAATATGTTTTCTTTGTATTTAATTTTTGACAGTTGGATTAATATGTGTCTTTGTGTGTTTCTCCTTGGATTTATCCTGTATGGGACTCTCTGTGCTTCCTGGACTTGATTAACTATTTCATTTCCCATATTAGGGAAGTTGTCACCTATAATTACTTTCAGTATTTTCTAAGTCCCTTTCTTATTCTCTTCTCCTTTGGGACCCCTATAATTCAAATGTTGGTGCATTTAATGTTTTCCCAGGGGTCTCTGAGACTGTCCTCAGTTCTTTTCATTTTTTTTTTTCTTTTTTCTGCTCTGCAGTAGTTATTTCCACTATTTTATCTTCCAGGTCACTTATCCGTTCTTCTGCCTCAGTTATTCTGCTATTGATACCTTCTAGAGTATTTTATACTTCCTTTATTGTGTTGTTCATCGTTGTTTGTTTCCTCTTTAGTTCTTCTATGTCCTTGTTAAATATTTCTTGCATTTTCTCTATTCTATTTCCAAGATTTTGGATCATCTTTATTATCATTCTTCTGAATTCTTTTTCAGGTAGACTACCTATTTCCTCTTCATTTGTTAGGTCTGGTGGGTTTTTACCTTGCTGCTTCATCTGCTGTGAGTTTTTCTGTGTTTTCATTTTGCTTATCCTACTGTGTTTGGGGTTTACTTTGAGCAGGTGCAGGTTCGTAGTTCCCGTTGTTTTCGGTGTCTGTCCCCAGTGGCTAAGGTTGTTGCAGTGTAGGGTTCCTGGTGGAGGGGACTAGTGCCTGTGTTCTGGTGGAAGAGGGTGGATCTTGTCTTTCTGGTGGGCAGGTCCACGTCTCGTGGTGTGTTTTGGGGTGTCTGTGGCCTTATTATGATTTTAGGCAGCCTCTCTGCTAATGGATGTGTCTGTGTTACTGTGTTGCTAGTTGTTTGGCATAGGGTGTCCAGCACTGTAGCTTGCTGGTCATTGAGTGAAGCTGGGTGTTGGTGTTGAGATGGAGATCTCTGGAAGATTTTTGTCATTTGATTTTACATGCAGCTGGGAGTATTCTTGTGGACCAGTGTCCTGTAGTTGGCTCTCCCACCTCAGTGGCACAGCCCTCACGCCTGGCTGGAGCACCAAGAGACTCTTCTCAACACGGCTCAAAATAGAAGGTAGAGAAAATGAAAGAAAAAAGAAAGAAAGACGATAAAATAAATAAAGTTATTAAATTAAAAAATAATTATTAAGGAAAAAAATTTGTTTTATTTTTTAGCATCTTTATTGGAGTATAATTGCTTTACAATGGTGTGTTAGTTTCTGCTTTATAACAAAGTGAATCAGTTATACATATACATATGTTCCCATATCTCTTCCCTCTTGCCTCCCCCTCCCTCCCTCCTTCCCTATTCCACCCTTCTAGGTGGTCACAAAGCACCGAGCTGATCTCCCTGTGCCGTGTGGCTGCTTCCCACTAGCTATCCATTTTACATTTCGTAGTGTATATATGTCCATGTCACTCTTTCACTTTGTCACAGCTTACCCTTCCCATATCCTCAAGTCCATTCTCTAGTAGGTCTGTGTCTTTATTCCCATCTTACCCCTAGGTTCTTCATGAGCTGTTTTTTTTTTTCTTAGATTCCATATATATCTGTTAGCATACAGTATTTTTTTTTCCCTTTCTGACTTACTTCACTCTGTATGACAGACTCAAGGTCCATCCACCTCACTACAAATAACTCAATTTCGTTTCTTTTTATAGCTGAGTAATATTCCATTGTATATATGTGCCACACCTTCTTTATCCATTCATCTGATGATGGACACTTAGGTTGCTTCCATCTCCTGAGTATTGTAAATAGAGCTGCAATGAACATTTTGGTACATGACTCTTTTTGAATTATGGTTTTCTCGGGGTATATGACCGGTTGTGGGATTGCTGGGTCATATGGTAGTTCTATTTGTAGTTTTTTAAGGAACCTCCATACTGTTTTCCATAGTGGCTGTATCAATGTACATTCCCACCAGCAGTGCAAGAGTGTTCCCTTTTCTCCACACCCTCTCCAGCATTTATTGTTTCTAGATTTTTTGATGATGGCCATTCTGACTGGTGTGAGATGATATCTCATTTTAGTTTTGATTTGCATTTCTCTAATGATTAATGATGTTGAGCATTCTTTCATGTGTTTGTTAGCAATCCGTATATCTTTTTTGGAGAAATGTCTATTTAGGTCTTCTGCCCATTTTTGGATTGGGTTGTTTGTTTTTTGGTTATTGAGCTGAATGAGCTGCTTGTAAATTTTGGAGATTAATCCTTTGTCAGTTGCTTCATTTGCAAATATTTTCTCCCATTCTGAGGATTGTCTTTTGGTCTTGTTTATGGTTTCCTTTGCTGTGCAAAAGCTTTTAAGTTTCATTAGGTCCCATTTGTTTATTTTTGTTTTTATTTCCATTTCTCTAGGAGGTGGGTCAAAAAGAAAAAAAAATTAAAAAGTAAAAAACAAAGAAAAATACGGACGTACGGATCCCTAGGACAAATGGTGAAAGCAATGCTATATAGACAAAATCTCACACAGTAGCATACACATACACACTCACAAGAAGAGGAAAAGGGGAAAAAATAATCTATCTTGCTCTCAAAGTCCACCTCCTCAATTTGGGATGATTCCTTGTCTATTCAGGTATTCCACAGATGCAGGCTACATCAAGTTGATTGTGAAGATTTAATCCGGTGCTTCTGAGGCTGCTGGGAGAGATTTCCCTTTCTCTTGTTTGTTCGCACAGCTCTTGCGGTTCACCTTTGGATTTGGCCCCGCCTCTGCGTTTAGGTCGCCTGAGGGCATCTGTTCTTTGCTCAGACAGGACGGGGTTAAAGGAGCCGCGATTCAGGGGCTCCGTCTCACTCAGGCCTGGGGGAGCGAGGGGTACGGATGCAGGACGATCCTGCGGCGGCAGAGGCCAGCGTGACGTTGCACCAGCCTGTGGCGTCCCGTGCGTTCTCCCGGGGAAGTTGTCCCTGGATCTCGGGACCCTGGCAGTGGCAGGCTGCATGGGCTCCCGGGAGGGGCGGTGGGGATAGTGACCTGTGCTCACACACAGCCTTCTTGGTGGCGGCAGCAGCAGCCTTAGCGTCTCATGCCCGTCTCTGGGGTCCGCGCTGGTAGCTGCGGCTCGCGCCCGTCTCTGGAGTTCCTTTAAGCAGCGTTCTTAATCACCTCTCCTCACGCACCAGGAAACAAAGAGGCAAGAAAAAGTCTCTTGTCTCTTCGGCAGCTCCAGATTTTTCCTGGGCTCCTTCCCAGCTAGCCATGGTGCACTAACCCCTTCAGGCTGTGTTCACACCACCAACCCCAGTCCTCTCCCTGGGATCTAAGCTCGGAAGCCCGAGCCTCAGCTCCCAGACCCCGCCCGTCCCAGCGGGTGAGCAGACAAGCCTCTCGGGCTGGTGAGTGCCGGTTGGCACCGATTCTCTGTGCTGGAATCTCTCTGCTTTGCCCTCTGCACCCCTGTTGCTGTGCTCTCCTCCATGGTTCCGAAACTTCCCCCCTCTGCCACCCGCAGTCTCCATCCGTGAAGGGGCTTCTGGTGTCTGGAAACCTTTCCTCCTTCACAGCTCCCTCCCACTGGTGCAGGTCCCTTCCCTATTCTTTTGTCTCTGTTTTTTCTTTTGCCCTACCCAGGTACGTTGGGGAGCTTCTTGCCTTTTGGGAGGTCTGAGGTCTTATGCCAGCATTCAGTGTGTGTTTTATAGGAGCAGTTCCAAGTGTAGATGTATTTCTGATGTATCTGTGGGGAGGAAGGTGATCTCCGCATCCTACTCTTCCGCCATCTTCTCCTGTCTCCAATTATTGGTTTTAAATGTCTTGTTTTGTCTAAATATGTCAGGACCCTGACATAGGCCTACTTGGGATTCTAGATGTCTCTGATACGGGTTCTGAATGTTACTTGGGAAATTAAAATAATCCTCTGCCCCCTAGTATCCACGGGGTCCCCTTTCATAAATGTGTGAGCTCCTTGAACATTCATAATTCTAACAAAGTGTGAGGTTCTAAATAGAAAATAAAAAGTCTTTGGTGAGGCTAGACTTAAACTCAAAGCAAATTCTCCTCCAGGGAGCTATCCAGGGTACTACACTACGTTTACCTGAAGTTGTCCTGATCCCCTGGACAAGAACCCTCTGCCCATATCAATATCTATGTATCTTCCTAATTTCAACTTGCTTATCTCTGACTTGTTGACCATAAGTAACCTAGAAGCTTTGTCACCTGTCCCGGTCTGTGCCCAATCTGAATCTGAATATATATACATATATATCTTTTTCTTCTGTAGCCACCCCCAAATTTGCCTGTTTTCCCAGTTGAACTCCTAATATAGGGCATCACAAAAAAGGCACTTTTATTACCTTCAACTGTATATACTAATAATAATTTGTTAGCTTGCCAACTGTTTTTATATAATGAGGTCTTAAAGGGCTTCAGTGGAGTTTGTACCTTTTATAAGATTTCCTTTGTAGATTTTTTTTTGCAGTTTAAATTCGCATTTACTGTCCAATACCTATAATTTTTTATATGAGTTTAAAAATCTGAAATTTGAATGAATCATATAGGCTTTTTGAACAAAATTACTCTCTAAAATATCTGTCTCTTACTTTGGCTTATTCTAACTTAAAACAGTGGTTCTCAAAGTTTGACTCTAAGACCAGCAGCATCAGTATTACCTGGGAACTTGGTAGGAATGCAAACAGTCAGTCCCCAATCCAGATTTAATGAATCAGAAATACTGGGGCTCAGCAACCTGTGTTTTGACAGAGCCCTGCAGGTGATTCTGATGTGCACAAATCTTACCAACGACTTAGAGTACAATGTTAATAAGACCATGACCATAAGTCTGAAATCATCTGGTTCAGTTTAATATAATTCCTATTTAGAAACTTTAAATACCAGGGGAACCTAGTGAACATGTATGGATGGGCCCAGGGAAATCTTTTATCATTACCTCAGTCATGGGAACTCTAATCACATGTTTTATTGTAGGTGACAAGAGTCTTGAAAATTATATGCAAAAGACAGTCTGACACTAGGTAAATTGGTGGATGCACAAATTTACATTTTTTATTGCTTTACAGATTTATGAGTTATGTTTGAAGTCTTAGCAGGGTAACATGATTACTCTCATATCCTTAATCAAAGAATGGTCCACTTTTATCTCAGAAAGAACTCTCCTCAAAAAAATTCTAAGATTTGCAAGGGACCCAATTGAAAAATTGTGAGCTAGGGAAGAAACATTATATAACCAGTCAAATTAATTGGCTTTACCTTGGTTAATAATGCTGTGAAGGATGTGGGCAGCCAGATTACCTTCAAATCTGGTGCTATTGCTTGGGCTTATAAAAATGTATCTGTTTTGTCAACTATGGCTGGTTATTACATTTATGTATGTCATCCTCGGAATTCATTTCCTGTTTAGTAGATCCATCATTCTAACATTTTGGCAAACCCACTATTAAGATCAGCTGTTTTTTTTTTCCAGAAAATGTCATTATAACCAAATATGTTGGCTGGATTTAAAGGTATTTAGAAATAAAAAGAAAATAAAATTTTACTTTTTGATATTTTGCTTGTACATAATACAGAAGAACTCCTTTGTAACCTGTGCCATTGTTAAAATGAAATGAGTTGGAGTTCTAGCTAAATGGTAAAAGGTAAGTATCTTTCATAAAAATCTTAGGAGTTAGACTACAAACAATGGTTAATACTCTTCCCCCTCTCTAGTATTATTAAGTGATTTTACTCTCTGTGTACTATAAACTTTACTGTCCAAAGAGGAATAACTACTAAACTATGGTCATATCTATCATCTATTTACTGTTTAATCTCATTCATCTCAACAAAAATGCAATAATGAAACATATTTCACAAGAATGTGTGACTTGCTCCCCCTTTTGAAGTTGATTTGTAGAGGGACCGAAGTTACTTAGTATTTTTAGAGAACAAAAGTTATCTGACAATCCTAAGGAATGATTTAAATATAAGTATTTGCTAAAACAAACGTTTCCTGTTTCTCTACATAGATCCCGTTTTTATATTTTTCAATCAGAGTATCTCCAAAATAAAATATTTGAATATCTTTCTAATAGTGCTTTTATGCTCTGTGTTGGCTCATCACTTTCCAGCTATGGATTATAAACTTCGGGGAACTAAGCAGAGATTACTGAGAGATTGTGTGGCTCTTTCTGTAATTATACCCTAAATATGCATTACTTTGTATATGTCACAGTTTTGGAATCAGAACCACAATGTAGGATCTGTGGGTGTTATGTGATCTTCTGATCAACGGTCCTTGGTTCATATTTCACACCCCCTTAGTGGAGCCAAGATGGGTTGTGTTTTATCTCCATATGGGTCAGTTAACTTTTTTCAGCTAAATTGCATGATCACCCACTTTCACACCTGACCCTGATCATCCAGTGTGTGCCATTTGTCACAGGCCAAAGAAGTCAGTGTGGAGGTTTGTGTACCCTTTCCCTAGTCCTGGAAATACTCAGAAAACATGCTCTAATGATGGTAGAGTCCATCTTATCTTTTTTTTTTTTTAGTTTTTGTAGCTGAGCATTATTTTCTTAATTTTTAAATGTATTTTATATTGGAGTATAGTTATTTTGAACAATATATTATTTAGAAACTAGTTATAGTACATCCCAGTTACAGAACCACCAAAATATTGCCAAATATTTTGTAAACTTTTAATGCTATGCTACAATAATTGGAAATCCAGAGATACATAGGCATATAGAAATTTTGAGGCAAAAATGTCCTGAAGACTGAAGGGAAAGCAACAAACTCTGCTGTGTGTACTTTGTAGAAGATTTAGAATTTCCACTCTTCATGTACTTTGTAGAAGATTTAGAAGTTCCAGTCTTCCTTAGTATATGCCTTTGTGCTTAAGTAAAGTCATCATATTTTTCACCAACAATTCAAGGGTCTTCTCGGCTAGTAGAAATTAGATCTAATAGTCCCTGGTTACTAATAACTTAAAATCAGACAATACATCTTTTATACAGGGAGTCAACACAGAACAAATAGGCATTAAACTTTGCAGAGTTAAGTACTGTCATACATTTTTATATCAGATCACAGCTTTAATACAGTGTCTGGCTAAAGTAGAGACGTGTTGTTTGTCCATCCAACATATTTATTGAGCACCAGCCATATGCTGTGAATGCAGAGCTCAATATGTTAATACAGTAACATAAAACAGCTCAAAGTTCTCTGGTAAAGAAAGATAAAGAAGTGCTAAAATTAGTATATGGAAAAGATATTATGGAAGTACAGAGGAATGGGTGACTAATTTATCCCTGGGATGAGTGGAAGGATGGAATGAAGAGGGGAAGTTAAGCTCAGAGAGGTTTCACAGAGCACCAGAGTGGGGTAGAAGGTTTGACACCAGGTAGACCTGGTTTTAATTCTAGATTTTTCATTTAATATCTGTGAGGTCTTGGGGAAATCACTGAACCTTAGGCTCAGGTTCCTCGTCTGTAAAATATAGATAATATAAATTTTCACAAGTTGTTATGTGGGCTAAATGAATTCATGAAGAGCATATGTCTGGAGCATAGTCAGCTCTCAGTAAGTAGTAGTTAATGTTGACTGCTATTAAGATAAAGTTGTCTAGGAATACTAAGATAGGGAGGAGACAATAACATATGCATAAATTTGACTGGAATATGAACTGGTAGATGAAGCTAGGAAGATAGTCAGAGACCAGATGGGGAAAACATTTAAACATTTGCATTTAGAGCTAAGGAGTTTGGATATTTTACTGGAGATGATAGAAGAAACATTGGAGAATTTTGATCAATGGGCTGCCAAGTGAGGAGGATGGATTGGGGACAGTATAAATTTAGAGTCAGAGAGATCAGTTAAGAGGAATCATTGTTATCATTGGTTCAAGTAAATATTTTACAAGGTGGACTGAGTCAATGGCAGTGGGATAGAGCAGACATTGAAAAAATATTTGAGATAGAAGAAAAAAGACTTGTTAACTGATGGAAGATTTGAAAAATGGGAGTCTATTAAAATCATTGAGTTGAGGAAGGGATTTTCATTAATTTTTTAATAAGAGAGGCATATATATGTTTATATGCTAAGGGGAATGTTGAATGAATGAACATATATGAAGGTTAAATTGTATATAGAAGCAGAGTAATACATTCATAGTGAGGAAGCTCCTTAATATAGTTGATGTGGTGTATTTATCAAATGCATAAAACAAGAGCAAAGGACAAATTCATTCATTCAGAAAATATTTACTAAGCCTCATTATGTTCCAATTATTGTGCTAGGTGCTGGAGGGAATAAATACATAAATAAATAATATACCACATGTTGATTGGTGTTATGAAGAAAAAGCAGGGTGAGGTTAGATAGTTATGGGATGGTGTTTTAAAATGGATGGTCATAGAAAGACTCTGAGGTGACATTTGAGCAAAAAACTAGTGGATGGTGGAGGTCATTAATTATTCTGAAGAAGACGAGGTGAGGAGCTGGTTGGTTAGGGTCGAATCAAGAATTCAGTTTGAATGGGTTGTTTGAGATCCCTACCAGGTATCCAAACAGAATAGGCAGTTGCATGTACAAGTCTTGATTTCAAGAAAGAGTTTATGGTTGGAGGTAAAATTTGAGAGTCCTCAGCATACAGATGGGATTTAAAGCCATGGAACAGGATGGGATATGGAAATGCCTAGAATGTTGGGGAAGGTAGAGGTCAAGGACTAAGCCCTGAAGTTCCAACTTTTAGAGATTAGGAAGGCGAAGGATGATCTGGCAAAGGACACTGAGAAGAAATAGCCAATGATGGAGGAGGAAAATGAACAATGTTTTGTTCTGGGGGCCAAGTGAAGAAAATGTTTAAAGAGTCATGAACTGCATCAAATGCTAATGAGTGGTCCAGCAAGTTGAAGTCAGTAACAGCATGTTTTTTGTTGTTGGGAAATGTCCAGTAAAGGGAGGAAAATAGATGTTGTGAAAGGGGCGGGTGGGGGATTGCAGAACAAAGCCTTTGAGTAGGCAAGAAAAGATGATATCCAAATCTCAGAAGCATTGGCCTAAGACCGTTGTCAGTTCAGCCAAAGGGGAGTTTATGTGCGTGTGCGCACACACTCACATATTTTCACTGTTTATAGCCCCATGCCCCCACTACTTTCAAAACTTTCATTTTCACAGAATCATATTCATAAAGCTCACTTTCTCCCTGGAATTTTAAGCAGAGTAGGTGGGAGTGACCTACTAGTGATCTTTGTTTGCGATTCAGGGACAATCTCTGTGGTCCGCTTTACTTTGCTAACGCTGGACACTAGATGGTGAAATAAATAGAGGGCACAGTTCAACGTTTTCCGCGAGCACAGCACCACAGCCCTAGGTGTAGTAGGTGGGAGGGGGTGCTTTATGTCTACCATTAGAAACCTCTCCAAGATACTGAGCTGGCTTCGTCGCTGTTACAGTTGCTTTTTAAGTTCTTTTAAGTGTCAAATATGGAATAACTTTTTAACTTTAAGTTCTGAAGTATTTCCATGAGCAGGATCTTGATCATCTCCCGTGTATGAGGCTGTCCTTTATCTCAGTTAAATTGCTAGCGCCTAGTACAGCGTGTGGCTTAGAGTAGCAAAGCAGTAAATGTTTGATTTGGAGAAGAGAGAAAAATGATAATTACTGTCACTATAGGTCCAATATACTCAGAGCAGGGTGGAGGTGAGGTTAGCTTCATACATTCTGCCTTTACTGCCACAAGTAGAGTCCAATAAGTGGTGGTGTATGTGAATACTGGAAACATTGTGTGTCATCAATAATATGAAGACAACCAGCGTAAACACCAACACCGTGAGCGGAACAAGCGGGGGGCCGGGAGTTAGGGAGCGCAGGTGTATTGATTTATTTTAAAAGGATTTTATTCCTGTCACCAGCTTCTAGGAGGATAATGTAAAATGGATTAAAACCCCCGCCCTAGTATTTGTCACTAAGTACCAAAACGGGCGTGGTTGGGTGTATAGGGCGCCTGCTTTTGCGAGCCCGGCAAGCAGATATTCCTGGAGTCCTCCCCTGACACTGACCCCTCCAACGCTCAGGAGGGTCCCCGGTTCCCCCAACCTTTTTGAGAATCCTCCCGCCGGCAAGACTGCTCGGTAGACTTGAGAGGGCCTGCTGAGCATGTGTGAACAGCGCCGCGCATGCTCCGTGGAGAGGGCAGGTTTACCGAGGAGCTAGCCCAGGATTTTACTACTCCTCTCCCGCCTCCCCCGCCCAGCACGCCCCCCTCCCCTCTTTCCCACCCCCCACCACGCCGTCTCCCACACCCACCCACCCCCTCTTTCCCACCACCCCCCTTCACCCCAGGCTGGGGAATCTCCATTGACGTTCGGGTGACGCTGCTGTGCCGCCGCGGTGGGGGGTTCCAGGCGCCGCACAGGTAAAGCCGCCGCTGCCGCCATATTGATAGAACTGGGAGCTGGGAGGGGGCCCGAGGAAGCGGGGTGGACGCGGGGGGAGTCACCGCTGAGCGACTGTCGCGGAGGCTGCAGCGGCGGCAGTGGTGAGCACGAGCCAAGCGGCAGCTCTTGGAGAGGCAGCACAGAGTTGTCTTCTCTATGGGGAGCAGCAGCCTGCGGCGGCGGCGACCCCTCGCTCCGAGTCTCTGAGGGACCCCACGGCGAGGGCAGCTGTCGCAGAAGGCAAGGCTGGGGATCCCGGCGGCGGCAGCGGCGGCGGCAGTGGCAGGCAAGCTCCAAAGACGGGATGCGCGGCCGCGCGGGCGGTTGGCAGCTCCTGTTCGAGTGCTCCTGAAGGGGCGATGCTACCGTTCGCTCCTCAAGACGAGCTCTGGGACCGAGAAATGGAGCTGTTCGGCGGCAGCGCAAGCAGCTGCGAGGTTAGTGCGGTGGCCAAGAGGGGCTGGAGCTGCCACCCTCCTTCTCTCAGGACCATTGCCGGGGGCCCGAGAGAGAAGGGGCGTGGGGCTGGGAAGCGAAGTGCCCAGGCCAGCCTCCTTGAGGCTGCGGGGCGGCGGAGCACGCTCTGCCCAAACCGAGCTTTCGCCTGGGAGCCGGCGGGGACTGGGCGGCGGGCTCTCGAGTTGGGAGTGAGTGCAGCCCGGGCCCGGGCTCGGCCTCGGGCGGAGTGACTGCCTCGCGGGCCACGCCAGAGTTGTGACTAAGTTTCTTCACTTTGCGACCTGAAGTGGAACTGGGGGAGGCGCCAGGTGCCGCGCCTGGCTCCGCGTGTCCCTCTTTCTACGCTGCGCCAAGTTTGCTAGTTGGGAACATTTTGGGGGACAGCTGCTGACTGCAGCTCTCTATTGAACCCCGGGCGCCTTAGGAACCCAGCGCAACAGAAACACAGCAGAGTGACAAACTATGGGGAGATATGCACATAGGGATGAGTGCTCCTTACTTTTCTCATTTCTTTGTGGCTTATTGTGGTTCTTTGTAACAACCTAAGTGGAGATTAACTGGAGGCGAGGTTTCTTTATCTACATTCAGGTGATGTTCTGCAACCTCCTTTGCGGTCCCCTGAATTCTACTGCCCTCTTCCTCCCGCCCCTTCTCCCTTGCCCAACTGTTGTCCCCGCCCCGTTGGTCAGTAAAAGAACACGCAAAGTAAACCCCAGCCCTTATGAGACCAATCTTTGGTAAGACAGCGAGGTTCAACCGAAGTATTTTGGTTCGCCTCTTTTCCGTTCTTCTTACTTTGAAACTGTTCTGGTTGGGCTTTGGTCAGCTGTACAGTGAGAACTTAGATGTGCACAGGTACTTTGTTTTTATTACTGCTGCTTTGTTGTTTGTTGTTCTTGTTATTAAAGCAAGAGACATTTAAACACAAAAACGAGACTTTGTGGATAGAAAGTCAGATATTTTTCTGATAACCTAATCATTGACAGCCTAGTAGTACAGTAGAGACCATCACAATCACAGACCTAAAAATACTGAATGCCAAATTGATTCACAGTAGGATATTTTGAGGTAGGACTTGCAAGCCTCCACATCTCTAGGTGCAAATTTGTCTTGAAGTACTTGCTTCATCCTTAAAAATACACGTTGGACTGCTGTCTAACTTGTTCTTTTTTCTTTTCAAATTTCCAAGTGAACTGGGGTTAAAGTTACATGCCAGAATAACATTTAACAAGAAATGTAGTGGAAACATGGAAGGAGTCTAAAGTTGAACCCTCTCTACTTATAGGAAATATTTTACTAGTACAATAAGGAATTCCTAAGTACATTTTAATATTCTACATCTCTTAAGAATGGGATAAATGAAGAGGGGTTTATTTCTTCTTGGAATGTTTCATAGTTGCAAGAATTTTCTAGAAGACTATTCAAGGGGAGAGGAATTTTGTTTTATTTATGTATGTAATCTATTGACTTGTAGTTCCAGGCATCTGGTTTATAAAAACAGTTAAATGCTTGGATATAAGGTTGGGATGGGGGGGGGAGCTTTCGCATGCCTACTCATTATTTTTGTTAACTTTGAATGTAGAAATGTTTTAAATTGTAATTACTGCATATGGTTTTTTTTATTGTTTGCAGTATGTTTTAGGTATTATAGAGATTTAACAATGGGTCTCTCTACCTCAGCAATTTGGAAAAATACTGGAGTGGAAATTGTTAATCCCTATGAAGTAAAACGAAAGGTGAAGGTAATGTGGTAAAGATAGTATTTCTGCCTTCTTTGTCTAAAACAGTTATGATTGGTTAGATTTAACCCTGCAAGTGACTTAATTAAAAATATTCTTGGTGAAAACTAAATGCTACATCTGAATCTGCTTAGACCTGCTTAGTATTTAGAAGAGGGTTTTGTTGTTGTTGTTGTTGTTGTTGTTGTTATTGATGTTTGTTTATAATGGTATTCTTTTGATAAGAAGGAAACAATTTTACTTCCCAGAATTTATATTTATTTTAATTACATGTTTGTTGATGTTGGCTTTAGAAATGTTAACCTTGAGCATGAGCTTTGCAGCCCTCAATCGTGATAGTTTTTAGGACTAAGGGTGCTTTCATTGTAGAATATATTTTTTGAAAATGTGTTGGAGTCCTTAAAGAAAATGTAAGTAAGAATCTGTTAACTTTAATGTCAAAGGAAACTTTAATGTCTATTTCTGTGTGTGTTAAATCTTGGTAAAATTAAAGATTATATACACTATTATATATTGTGGAGTGTTTTTCAACATCTTTTACCTGTCTTGTTTCATGGGCAGCTGTTAACCTTTGAATTATCATTCAGAAGTGTGAGAGTTGGTTGTTTAGACTCAACATATTTTTTCACAGGAAAAAAATTATTAAGGATAGTTACATTTTTAGACCAGTGCACAATAGTGAGGTATAGTGATGAAGAGTCTAATCATTGTTTGTAAAATTGTCCTATGGGAAAATGTGTCAGAGGTTTCAAACAAGAATTAGGTCGGCTCCAGTGAGAGGTGGAGAATGGGCCTGAAAAATGGAAATATGGGCTCTATTGACTCCTGAGAAGAGGGTTCTTGGGAGAGGGGAAATAGGATAAGCAAGAAGCTTTGGTTGTGAGAACTCTTACAGGGACTGTCTCAATTAGGTCTACTGGGAATAAGGACTTCAAAGGGTATCAACCCTCAGGCAGCCATATTTTACCTGTTGCCTGGATTCTGTCAGGATCAGGGAAGAGGTATAATGATGAAGAGCCTAATCACTGTTTGTAAAATTGTCCTGTGGGAAAATGTTTCAGAGGTTTCAAGCAAGAATTAGGAGGTGTGATAGGTATTGGTCATTCCTGGACAAGGGTCATTAAGAATAGCCTGTTTTAGTAAAGTGGACTTTTCATGAGGTAGTGCCATGTACATGGTTTGTGCGTTTTGTGTTTTGGTGAGGGAGTGCTTGGTTCCTGATGGAGTTTACTATAGAGTTTTCAAATTGTATATTATATCATATCATCATATTATATTAAATTTTAATTGGTACTTATTTCTTTAGCAATACTGCTTTTGTTTAAGAAGTTAGCTTTGAAAATAATACAGTTCACTGCTAAAAACAGTTTGGAGCTAAAGCCACAGACTCTAAAAATTTAACTAGGATGTCAAATATATGTCAGATTGGGAAAAACTGCTAGTTTTAATTAACTTCATGAGACCCTGTAGTAATAGGGGAAAGAATATGGGCTTTGGAGCCCAGTTTAATCTGGGTTCCAATCTCACCTCCAACGTATACTAGCTATGTGGCCCAATGCAAGTTACCTAACCTCTCTGAGCCTCAATTTCTTCATCTGTAAATGGGAGAAGAACCATCTTCAAGAGTTGTTATGTAAAAACTGAATACTGTACTGTGTTTAATTCACTTGGCAAGGTGCTTTGCACATAGTAGGCCTCCAGTTCCTTCTCTTTCCCCACAGTCATCATCATGCCCCTTGCTCTGCCCCTAAACTCTGAATTATTGTCAACTATGTTAAAATCTTAGGATTTAGATAGCCATGGTCATAGCTCCAGCTTTCCCTTTTATGAGCAGTTTTTCTTAAGACCTCCTTCGTAGATCTGATTATTTCATTTAAGTATGGTGATCACATTTGTAATCACAGGATGATTAAGGATGAAATATGAAGTCATATTTAGGACTACTTTGGGGGATAAAGAGAGAAAAATAATTTAATTTGTTATAACTGGCCAGTGAGGTGTTTCACTGACATTTATTTTTTCCTATTCTAAACTTTTGTCATGGTAGGAATTGGTTCAATTCATGAAGTGTTTATTTGGTACAAGGCAGTGAAGTACATAGCATTGTAATGTGAAGTGTCTAAAGATATAACATCCTGAATCCCATCCCAGCCCCATGGGTTTACATTCACGTGGGCTAGATAGACATACACAGAAACTGCTATTATACGGATCACAAGACCATCAACAATGGGGTGGTTGTGGTGGTGGTTTAGGGATGGATCTAGTAAGGCCTTGTGAAACAGGTGGAATTCGAGCAGGGCGTTGGAGAGTGGATTATATTTTCACAGACAGATTAAAGGAACATATTTCTGGTGGATGGGGACAATATAAACAAAGGCATGGAGGTGTTCTTGGAGGAAGGAGGAATCTGATATTGCTAGGATATGTCTGTGATGTGAGAATGGGGATATAGTGTGAGATGAGGTATTCATCTAAAGGTAGGCAAGGCCCAGATTGTATGGGGCTTTTAAAGCTAGTTTAACGGTTTTCAGTGTTGTTCTGTAAATGGGAGCTACTGAAGATTTTTGAGTTCATGAATGACATGACCAGACCTATGCTGGCGATAATGGATGGCAGTGTATAGGATAGATTGGAGATGGGGAGAGACTGAGGGTAGGGAATATTAATCAGTGGAAGTAGTAATGAGATTTTTAAACTAGGACAGAAGGGGTAAAAGGTGAAGACTGATGGGAGATACCTTGCAGACTTAAAATAGTTTGGCAACTGATTAGATGTTGGGGAGTAAGAGAAATTAGGAATGTTGTGGTAGGACTTAATTCAATATAACAGATATTTAATGCTTGTCTGCCAATAAAAGGGTCTATGCTAGCCACTGGACAAATATAAATAGATATTTGCAGCATAGGGAGATAGAAAGCTAAAATGACCCCCCCACCACCATAGTGTCTTGAACAAGAGCAAGCCACTCTAAAGATTTCTGGTTATGCTTGGCATGTTTAAAATCTTTACTACTAATGGTGAATGCACTTACTACTAGCTAAAAAGTTTTTCAGTGCTTTTAAAATGGTGCTCAGGCCTGTAATTTTTGCTTTATCAATATTCATCTTAAATAGCAGCCCCAGTGCAGAGGGCTGTGCTGAAAATAGTGACTGGTGCTTCTTTCTAGAATGTGGAAAAGAGAACAGGGACATCTGTATTTCTTATATACTTTCACCAGGTTTATTTGGACTGGAAAGTGGGGAGTGGCCAACAGGGCCCTGACCCTTCACCACCACTGGTGCCTTCCCAGTTTCTCCAAGACTATCTTCCTTTGAACCAGCCTGGTCTGGAAATATTCAGGTCAGTTCCTTCAGGGCAGGACCTCTATATTTCCCTACCTTGATTATTTCATCAAGAGGTAATCATTACCTCACCATTCCAAAATAAGGCCTGACTTGGTGCCGTTGCTTTCTCAGGCCATATTGTTGTTTCAGTACCACCCCTCTCAGTCTCTCTCATGTATAATTTTGAGAGGGAAGTATAAGATTTTTTCCCTTCTTGTTATTTCTCTCTTGGTGGATGCTGTCATTATCTTTAGCAGCAGTTCTCAGGATCTGGTAAGTACTTCGAATCTTGAAATCTTACATTTTAGTACTTTGTCAGAATTTGCAGTATAATATTTACACATTTATGGTATTTCTAAAGATTATTTACTGTTCTTGATGATAGTAGTTTTTTTTCTTTGTCTATATTGTTTTATTTTGTTTGTTTTTAGGTGGGGAGGGAGTTGAATGGGAGAGAGATTTAGAGCTAAGCTTAAACTGGCTTTTGTAGATAATAGAGATGTTTTCTGAATTGCCCTGGAGGCATTCTATGTAACTGATTTTGCTGCTGGATTTTAACTTATATCTGTACATTTGAAGTAGGTCCTGCTGTGTGTGTGTGTGTGTGTGTGTGTGTGTGTGTGTGTGTGTGTGAGAGAGAGAGAGAGAGAGAGATTGAGAGGGAGAGTGTGTTTTGCTTACTCCTTGCTTCATTTCATCAAGTATTTGAGATGGTTTATAGGAAATAAAATCCAATAAAAATCATTTTGATATTCAGGATACAGGAAAACATAAAGTAGAAGGTATATGGAAAGGATGGAGGATGGAGTTGGAGGGCGAACTAGAACACAGGTAAGCAGGTTCTAGAGGTTTGCTACACATTTAAAATATAGTTGAATTGCAAATTTGGCCTTGAATTTCCTTGGGCTGGTAGTTCTCAGTTCTGACTATAGATCAGATATACCTGGGAATTAAAAAAAATTTTTTTCCATGCTAGTGCCTAACACAGAGATTCATATTTAACTATCTGGTGGGTGCCTGGGCATCATTTCCCAGATGATTATGATGTACAGCCAAGGATAAAGAACCATAGCTCTAGGCCAAAGTAAAAAGAGAAATAGTCATATAGTTCTCATTATTCAACAGGAAAAAAGCATATCAGTTCCTAAGCTAGCAATTAGCTCTAAAATAAATTTTCTGTGAATTGTAATGATTTTCTGTATGTTTTATTCTGTTGTTGTTCTAAGATATGACTGGGGCAAAGGAAGTATTTGAACTGTCTTGTATGCTCTTGCTGTGTAGTTTTGAGGAATTTGCTTTTCCATAAGAGAAAAAAAATATAGTGTCCCAGCTGATTTTTGATACAGTTTAGCCTTATAATTTGGAAGCTAAATAATCTGCATACCTTATTTCTAGCTAAGTAAGGGGATAGTGACTCCGTTGTGAATAAAATATCCTATCACATCTCTAACAAAAATTTCAAAGGCGGCAAATAATTATTCTTACTATAGGACCTGTCTCTCTCTCCTATAAAGTGGTTGGGGACAGACTTTAAGAGGAAATAGTAATTTTAACACCCAGTGTAAATTTTTTTACCCAAAAAGACATTGGACTCCATTCCATCTTAAATGTATCGCTTAACTTAAGGGAGAAATAAATGACATTTATTGAGCATGTATTATCTTTTCAGTTTTATTCACTCTTCAAAACAGTTTGGTGAGAAAAGGTGTATCTTTTTGATACATCTCATCTTTTAGACAGATGAGAAAGACATATAAATCAGTGGAAGGCACAGCTGGAATTTGAATGTAGATCGTTTTAAATTCATGCTTTTTCCTCTATACATTGTTGTCTCCCTTATAAGGATGATATTGAAGATAAGGAGAAGATACAGACAAGTTGTTGACAACCATATCAGATCAGTAAATCAGAGCTGCTGATTCAATAGCTATTTTTACTCAAAATGAAGGTCAATAAAATCCAACAAGGTTTTATGTAGACATAGACAAGTTTATTCTAAATTTCATATGTAAAAGTACAGGACCTAGAATATCTATAACAATATTGAAAAAGAAGACTAAAGTGCAAGAAATCACTCTATATGGGATGGTAATGCAGTAACAAGTAATTAAGGCAGTGTGGTATTGGAAGAATAGACACATAGATCGGTGGAACAGAATAGGGAACCCAGAAACAGATATACACAAATAGGCTCAACTGATTTCTGAGAAAAGTGCAGAAGCAGAGTAAAGGTCTTCAGTTTCCTCATATATAAAATGGAAATTAATGTGTTTATCTCTGATTATTTTAGGAATTAAATAAAATGTTCTTTATGTATAATATTTGACAAGAATAATAAATTTATTGTTTTCAACTCTTGTCTTAACTCTAAGATTTAGGTGTCCTAGACAAAGTACTTCTTTTAGCCAGATAAATAACTCAACGGACAATTTAGACTTATCTCACATTCCCCAAGGTTATATTTTAATGAAATTTCATGGACCTCATATCTCTAAGAAGTTACTACGGTGAGAAGAATTACTGCTAAAGAATGCTATGTGTGTACACATGTCATATATATATGTGCATTCATCTGTACTACACACAATACGTGTATCCTTTGAAAGTAAAATTTCCAAAGCATATGTTGTAGTTCCTATGAGACTGGCCAGATGGCCAGTGCCTTGGCATGGGGAACATTTTGGAGCTATTTAGAACCATTAAAGTCATTAGCTCTGATTTCAACCACACAGAGTAAACATATTCCTGCCTGAACAGTAACCAGGGAAGCTGCTTTACTGTCACTGGACCAAAGTTTTAAAATGTTCCACAGATACCTTCTAATGTATATATAATATTGATATGCTTAGCTCAACTCATAGTAACCTATCATTTGCACAACTACCAGTCCTTTTAAAAGCATGATGATACTTAGATTGGTTTTAATTGGTTCTAAATATTATTTTGCATGCATTAATTAAGCAAATGATCATTAAATGCCTACCTGTGTAAGTTATTGTGTTAGTTACTAGATAGGATTCATTTGGTTATTGCTCCGGGTTTCTACTGTGATAACTGAAAACCAATTAACTGTATATCCATCCATTCTTCATAGTCACAAGGAAATGTCTGAAAGGACAGTATATTATGTCACAAAGACCAACACATTTAGGCTGACAGAAAGCTTTTTAAAATTTTAATTTTTCTGGGGTATTAATGTCTTAATTCCATACTCCTGTGAAATTACTCACAGGTTCACTGATAACTCCTTCCAACTCCTTTGCTTTTTAAAAATATTGATAGTTTTAAAAAATATTAATAGATTTCCTCCTATTCAAATCAGCTATCAAGAGTGGAGCCTCAGTATGTATGGCAATTCTATTTGTCTTAATTTTGCTTTATGTACCTCCACTCCTGGCAGTGGATTATGGCAGTTGAGGAAGATTATTATTTGGGGGCATGTGTCCCTTTTGCTTTTATTTAGTACTCTTCTACAGCCATTTTTGCTACATGGGAAAGGAAATATATTTTCTTAATGAATTGTCTTTGAATTTGGGTCTCTTAGTTATTGATATAGAAATAATGAAGAGTCTACATGTTGGTTTTCTGGGTTAGCAAGTTACCCTTCAAGTTGCTAGTGATGGTTGTGTTTGATCTTGTATATTTCACCTCCAAGTTTCTGAGGTGTATGCTAAAATATGGCAGAGAACATAAATGGCTATTGTAGTAGTAGTAGTAAAATTTTGAAATTAGGTTTATCCTCATTGTTTTCATAATGAGATTATTCAGAAGCTGGGTAGCAAGATAAATAATAGCTTATGTGACCAATTTTAACAGATAATGTAAGCAGTGGCTGGGAAACATGGGCTTGGCTAGATAACATAGGACTGACTTAGGCCCTTTTATTTAAACTTTTGGGCTCTGTGTTGCAGAGAGATTATTAAGAGGGCCATGGCATGACTCTTTTTCTAGAAATAACAACGTCTCTGAAGATACAGAGTGATCCTGAATTAGGGTATTATTTTGAAGACTCATCCCAATTGAATAAATTTAGTAACTTTAGAGTCATTGTTTCTTTTTAATTTGAGAGAAACAGAAATGTCATCATCATTATTTCAGTTTTTACATTTTTAGATTCTTTGTTTTTAAAAAGCAGTGTACTTGACTCTATTTGTTTTAAATCCTTGTAACACTTAGTATGACCCAGTGAAATACTGAAAATGATTTGACTGAATTATGCCAGTTCCAAAAAGTGAACTAAATATTCATTAGTCTCTTATTAGGGCTAACAACTTCTAAAAATCTAACATACTCTTCTTCCTGCCTTAAGGGAGGTGATTATCACAAGTTTCTGTCAATAAAGTTATTGGTTTCAAAAAGCATGGAAAATAAGAATCCATTCTGATGGCCTTTTTTTTTTTTAATTTACAGGGTACAAGGGACATTGGAGTAAAAGTAAATTGAAAATACAGGTGGAGTGGTATGAAATTATGAATATAATCTGGATGAAGCAATATTTGTGTGTACTGCAGCAATTATAATCCCATAGAGTAGATAATTTTAGTTTGTTATTTCTTTGCTAGGCCAATTTGGTACTCTTTTGTGCATTTTTAAAAGTAAATGCTTCTAATTACTAAAAAATTATATAGTTTAGACCAAGGAGTGGTAAACTTTTTCTGTTAAGAGTCAGATAAATATTTTAGAGTTTGTTTGCCTTTTATAATCTCTATTGAATATGTTTTAAACAATCCTTTAAAAATATTAAAAAAAAATTAGCCTATGGGGCCCAGTTTAGACAACTGGCTTTAAAATGTGGTTTGCAAAGTTAAGTTTGTACTTATCTGCTGACAAAATTTAGGGTTATGAACCTTACTGAAAAAAAAAAATGAACCTTTGAAATAACTCCCATGCAGTATATGAATTATCAAGAATTTATCATTTTTTTCTGAAAAATATCTTACGAATGACCAAAGCTATGTGTTTTCAAAATGATTTTGAAGAAGTTCAATTTCTGTTGGCTGTTAGAATTTAAAATTCAGTCAGAAATGATAAGCAAAATGACTACTGGAAATACTTCATGAAATTAAGTTTCAAAGTTGCTTTTAAATGTTTCAAGTAAGAAAATTAATAAAAACTAAGGAAAACCTATAGCAGCTACTTATTACTGAAGTTATTTTTACATTTAATTCTTTCAGATTACAAATTCAGTCATTCCATTCCACAAATATTTTTCCAGGATCAATTATATTATAGATAATATGCTAGATATTGGGGTTACAAGAGTCATAAGACATGATCCTTTCCTCAGGGAACTTACAGTGTGATAGAGGAATGCGACAGACACCTAAGTAAGACAGTATTTATGGATAGAAGTCTGTGTGTGGTAAGGTGGAAGGAAAAAAGGGAAGATGTGACATTGAGTCTTGATAAAGGTGAGTTAACATTCAAAAGCACAGGTATTTTAGAGATTAATCCTTTGTCAGTTGCTTTGTTTGCAAATATTTTCTCCCATCTTTAGGGTTGCTTTTTGTATTATTTATGGTTTCCTTTGCTGTGCAAAAACTTTTAAATTTAATAGGTCCCATGTGTTTATTTTCGTTTTTGTTTTCATTACTCTAGGAGGAGGGTCAAAAAAGATCTCGCTGCAATTTATGTCAAAGAGTGTTATGCCTATATTTTCCTCTAAGAGTTCTACAGTGTCTGGCCTTACATTTAGGTCTTTAATCCATTTTGACTTTATTTTATTTTATTTTTTTATGATGTTATCTATAGGTTTTTTTGACATCTTTTTTGGAGTATAATTGCTTTCCAATGGTGTGTTAGTTTCTGCTTTATAACAAAGTGAATCAGTTATACATATACATATGTTCCCATATCTCTTCCCTCTTGCGTAGCCCTCCCTCCTACCCTCCCTATCCCACCCCTCTAGCTGGTCACAAAGCACTGAGCTGATCTCCCTGTGCTATGTGGCTGCTTCCCACTAGCTATCTATTTTACGTTTGGTAGTGTATATATGTCCATGCCACTCTCTCACTTTGTCAGAGCTTACCTTCCCCCTCCCCATATCCTCAAGTCCATTCTCTAGTAGGTCTGTGTCTTTATTCCCATCTTACCCCTAGGTTCTTCATGACATTTTTTTTCTCTTAGATTCCATATATATATGTGTTAGCATACGGTATTTGTCTTTCTCTTTCTGACTTACTTCACTCTGTATGACAGACTCTAGGTCCATCCACCTCACTACAAATAACTCAATTTCATCTCTTTTTATGGCTGAGGAATATTCCATTTTATATATGTGCCACATCTTCTTTATCCAGTCATCCAATGATGGACACTTAGGTTGCTTCCATCTCCTGGCTATTGTAAATAGAGCTGCAATGAACATTTTGGTACATGACCCTTTTTGAATTATGTGCCCCTCCCTCACCCCGGCCTGAGTGAGCCAGAGCCCTTGAATCAGCTGCTCCTTTAACCCTGTCCTGTCTGAGCAAAGAACAGATGCCCTCTGGCGACCTACACGCAGAGGCGGGGCCAAATCCAAAGGTGAGCCCCGGGAGCTGAGCGAACAAAGGAAAGAAAGGGAAATATCTCCCAGCAACCTCAGGAGCAGTGGATTAAATCTCCACAATCAACATGATGTAGCCTGCATCTGTGGAATACCTGAATAGGCAACGAAACATCCCAAACTGAGGAGGTGGACTTTGAGAGCAAGATTTATTATTTTTTCCACTTTTCCTCTTTCTGTGAGTGTGTATGTGTATGCTTCTGTTTGAGATTTTGTCTGTATAGCTTTGCTTTCATCATTTGTCCTAGGGTTCTGTCTGTCTGTTTTTTTTTTCCTTACTTTAAAAAAAATTTTTTTTCTTAATAATTATTTTTTTATTTTTTATTTCAATAACTTTATTTTCTTTTATCTTTATTTTATTTTATTTTATCCTCTTTCTTTCTTTCTTTCTTTCTACTTTTTCTCCCTTTTATTCTGAGCCGTGTGGATGAAAGGCTCTTGGTGCTCCAGCCAGGAGTCAGTGCTGTGCCTCTGAGGAGGGAGAGCCAACTTCAGGACACTGGTCCACAAGAGACCTCCCAGCTCCACGTAATATCAAATGGCGAAAATCTCCCAGATATCTCCATATCAACACCAGCACCCAGCTTCACTCAACGACCAGAAAGCTACAGTGCTGGACACCCTAGCAAACAACTAGCAAGACAGGAACACAACCCCACCCATTAGCAGAGAGGCTGCCTAAAATCATAATAAGGCCACAGATACCCCAAAACACACCAGTAGATGTGGACCTGCCCACCAGAAAGACAAGATCCAGCCTCATCCACCAGAACACAGGCACTAGTCCCCTCCACCAGGAAGCCTACACAACCCACTGAACCAACTTTAGCCACTGGGGACAGACACCAAAAACAACAGGAACTATGAACCTGCAGCCTGCAAAACGGAGACCCCAAACACGGTAGGATAAGCAAAATGAGAAGACAGAAAAACACACAGCAGATGAAAACGCAAGATAAAAACCCACCAGACCTAACAAATGAAGAGGAAATAGGCAGTCTACCTGAAAAATAATTCAGAATAATGATAGTAAAGATGGTCCAAAATCTTGGAAATAGAATAGACAAAATGCAAGAAACATTTAACAAGGACCTAGAAGAACTAAAGAGGAAACAAGCAACGGTGAACAACACAATAAATGAAATTAAAAATACTCTAGAAGGGATCATTAGCAGAATTACTGAGGCAGAAGAATGGATAAGTGACCTGGAAAATAAAATAGTGGAAATAACTACTGCAGAGCAGAAGAAAGAAAAAAGAATGAAAAGAACTGAGGACAGTCTCAGAGACCTCTGGGACAATGTTAAATGTACCAACATTCGAATTATAGGGGTTCCAGAAGAAGAAGAGAAAAAGAAAGGGACTGAGAAAATATTTCAAGAGATTATAGTTGAAAACTTCCCTAATATGGGAAAGGAAATAGTTAATCAAGTCCAGGAAGCACAGAGAGTCCCATATAGGATAAATCCAAGGAGAAACATGCCAAGACACATATTAATCAAACTGTCAAAAATTAAATACAAAGAAAACATATTAAAAGCAGCAAGGGAAAAACAACAAATAACACACAAGGGAATCCCCATAAGGTTAACAGCTGATCTTTCAGCAGAAACTCTGCAAGCCAGAAGGGAGTGGCAGGACATATTTAAAGTGATGAAGGAGAAAAACCTACAGCCAGGATTACTCTACACAGCAAGGATCTCATTCAGATTTGATGGAGAAATGAAAACCTTTACAGAAAAGCAAAAGCTGAGAGAGTTCAGCACCACCAAACCAGCTTTACAACAAATGCTAAAGGAACCTCTCTAGGAAAGAAACACAAGAGAAGAAAAAGACCTACAATAACAAACCCAAAACAATTTAAAAAATGGAATAGGAACGTTTTGAGTTTATTTTTGTGTATGGTGTTAGGGGGTGTTCTAATTTCATTCTTCTACATTTAGCTGTCCAGTTTTCTCAGCACCACCTAATGACGAGGCTGTCTTTTCTCCATTATATTGGGTTGGCCAAAAGTTCCGTTCAGTTTTTTCTGTAAGATGGCTCTAGTAGTGCTTAGTTGTCGTTAACTTCATTCAAAACATTTTTGTTAGATTGCATTGTGACAGCTGTCATAGCATGCATGTAAAAAAAATCTTATCAAAATAGGTGAATTTTTGTGTAGCCATTTTAATATTGAAGATGAAAGGAAAAAAGCAACGTTTTCAGTGTATTATGCTTTATTATTTCAAGAAAGGTAAAAGCGCAACTGAAGTGCAAAAACAGATTTGTGCTGTGATTGATCAAACATGTCAAAACTGGTTTGTGAAGTTTTGTGCTGGAGATTTCTTGCTGGATGATGCTCCACAGTCTGGTAGATCAGTTGAAGTTGATAGCGATCAACTCGAGACATTAATTGAGAACAATCAACATTATGCCATGTGGGAGATATCCAACATACTCAAAATATCCAAATCAAGCACTGAAAATCATTCGCACCAGCTTGGTTATGTGAATCACTTTAATGTTTGGGTTCCACATATGTGAAGCGAAAAAAACCTTCTTGACCGTATTTCTGCATGCAATTCTCTACTGAAATGTAACAAGAACGTTCTGTTTTTAAAACAAATTGTGATGGGCCATGAAAAGTGGATACAGTACAATAATGTGGAATGGAAGAGATTGTGGGGCAAGTGAAATGCACCACCACCAACCACACTAAAGGCCAGTCTTCATCCAAAGAAGGTGATGTTGTGTATATGTTGGGATTGGAAGGGAGTCTTCTAATATGAGCTCCTTCCAGAAAACCAAATCATTAATTCCAACAAATGTTGCTCCCAAGTAGACCAACTGAAAGCAGCACCCGACAAAAAGCGTCCAGAATTAGTCAACAGAAAATGCATAATCTTCCATCAGAATAATGCAAGACTGCATGTTTCTTTGATGACCAGGCAAAATCTGTTACAGCTTGGCTGGGAAGTTCTGATTCATCTGTCATATTCATCAGATATTGCACCTTCAGATTTATTTCAGTCTTTACAAAATCCTCTTAATGGAAAAAATTTCAATTCCCTGGAAGACTGTAAAAGGCACCTGGAAGAGTTCTTTTGCTCAAAAAAATAAAAAGTTTTGGGAAGATGGAATTATGAAATTGCCTGAAAAATGGAAGAAGGTAGTGGAAGAAAATGGTGAATATGTTGTCCAATAAAGTTCTTGGTGAAAATAAAAAATGTGTCTTTTATTTTTACTTTAAAACTGAAGGAACTTTTTGGCCAACCCAATATATTTTTGCCTCCTTTGTCATAGATAAGGGGACCATAGGTGTGTGGATTTATCTCTGTGCTTTCTATCCTGTTCCATTGATCTATATTTCTGTTTTTGTGCCGGTACCATGCTGTCTTGATTACTGTAGGTTTGTAGTATAGTCTGAAGTCAGGGAGCCTGATTCCTCCAGCTCCATTTTTCTTTCTCAAGATTGCTTTGGCTATTCAGGGTCTTTTGTGTTTCCATACAAATGGTAAATTTTTTTTCTAGTTCTGTGAAAAATGCCATTGGTAATTTGATAGGGATTGCTTTGAATCTCCAAAATATACAAGCAGCTCATGCAGCTCAATAACAAAAAAACAAACAACTCAATCAAAAAATGGTAGAATACCCAAATAGACACTTCTCCAAAGAAGACATATAGATGGCCAACAAACATATGAAAAGATGCTCAACATCACTAATGATTAGAGAAATGCAAATCAAAACTACAGTGAGGTATCACCTCACACTGGTCAGAATGGCCATCATCAAAATCTACAAACAGTAAATGCTGGAGAGGGTGTGGAGAAAAGGGAATCCTCTTAAACTGTTTGTGGGAATGTAAATTGATACAGCCACTATGGAAAACAATATGGAGGTTCCTTAAAATACTAAAAATAAAACTACTGTATGACCCAGTAGTCCCACTACTGGGCATATACCCTGAGAAAATCATAATTCAAAAAGAGTCATGTACCACAATGTTCCTTGCAGCTCTATTTACAATAGCCAGGACATGGAAGCAACCTAAGTGTCCATTGATAGATGAATGGATAAAGAAGTTGTGGCACATATATACAATGGAATATTACTCAGCCATAAAAAGAAACGAAATTGAGTTATATGTAGTGAGGTGGATGGACCTAGGGACTGTCATACAGAGTGAAGTAAGTCAGAAAGAGAAGAAACAAATACTGTATGCTAACACATATATATGGAATCTAAAAAAAAAAGTGATTCTGAAGAACCTAGGGACAGGACAGGAATAAAGACAGATATAGAGAATGGACTTGAGGACACGGGGAGGGGGAAGGGTAAGCTAGAATGAAGTGAGAGAATGGCATGGACATATATACACTACCAAATGTAAAATAGATAGATAGTGAGAAGCAGCCACATAGCACAGGGAGATCAGCTCGGTTATTTGTGTCTACCTAGAGGGGTGGGATAAGGAGTGTGGGAGGGAGATGCAAGAGGGAGGAGATATGGGGATATATGTATATGTATAGCTGATTCACTTTGTTATACAGCAGAAACTAACACGCCATTGTAAAGCAATTATACTCTAATAAAGATGTTAAAAAAAGACACATGCACCCCAGTGTTCATAGCAGCACTATTTACAATAGTCAGGATGTGGAAGCAACCTAAATGTCCATCAACAGAGGAATGGATAAATAATATGTGGTACATATACACAATGGAATATTACTCAGCCATTAAAAGGAACGAAATTGGGTCATTTGTAGAGATGTGGATGGACCTAGAGAGTGTCATACAGAGTGAAGTAAGTCAGAAAGAGAAAACAAAAAACAAATATTGTATATTAACGCATATATGTGGAATCTAGAAAATGGTAAAGATGACCTTATTTGCCAGGCAGAAATAGGGACACAGAGGATAAATGTATGGATAGCAAGGGGGAAAGGGATGGAGTGGGAAGAATTGGGATATTGGGATTGACACATATACACTATTGATACTATAAATAAAATAGACAACTGAAGGGAACATACTGTATAGCACAGGGAACTGTACTTAATTCACTGTGGTGTCCTAAATGGGAGGGAAATCCAGAAAGATGGGGATATATGCGTATGTATGGCTGATTCATTTTGCTCTGCAGTAGAAATTAACACAACATTGTAAAGCAACTATACTCCAATAAAAATTAATTTAAAAAATAACGTTATTGTCAACAATACGAAAGAAAAAAGCACAGGTAACCTGAAATGGTAAATACTTCAATGATCATTCATATTTAAATTTGGACTCTGTTATTATGCTTTGATTTGAACATGGATGTGTTTTATCAGCTATTTTACTTTATAGCAGAGTCTCATATTTGTTTTTAAATACCTGACTAACCGAATAGCTCAGAGGTGGTTCTCTTTTTCCCAACCCGAGACTCTCTTTTAAAAAGATAACTCTTTCAGAGGAATTCCTGTGCTGTCCAGTGTGTGACCTACTAGCACGTGGACTTGAGGATATGGGGAAGGGGAAGGGTAAGCTGTGACAAAGTGAGAGAGTGGCATGGGCATATATATACTACCAAATGTAAAATAGATAGCTAGTGGGAAGCAGCCGCATAGCGCAGGGAGATCAGCTAGGTGGTTTGTGACCACCTAGAGGGGTGGGATAGGGAGGGTGGGAGGGAGACGCAAGAGGGAGGGGATATGGGGATATATGTATACTTATAGCTGATTCATTTTCTTGTGCAGCAGAAACTAACCCACCATTGTAAAGCAATTATACGTCAATAAAAATGTTAAAAAAAAAAAAAAAAAGACTCCACTCTTCCTATCCCTGGTCAGGGAACTAAGATCTCACAAGCCGTGTGGTGCAGGCAAAAAAAAAACCCAAATAATAACTCTTTCAGATCGATTTGAAACACAATTGCCCTTTCTTAAATCTTCCCTGAAACAGTGACAGTGGTTAGGTGGGTATGTTTGAAAGGACTAACCTATTGGGATAAAAACAACAGGAATATTGTATAATTAGAAAACCATAAAGATCAAAGCAAATCATTTTAATGAATATTGCAGGTGCTATCAAATCATCTATAAGTAGTCTGTTGATTGTAGAATTCAATCTAAAATATTAAAAATATAAAAAGTCTACTGGGGAAATGGCCATAACTATTAATAAACCTTTGAAAATATTTAGTAGTTTAAAACTCAGGATACAAATTAAACCTTCTATGTGGAAAGCAAAACAAAAAGACTTATTTTTGGAAATGCCCAACTAAAAGACTGTTAGTGAAATTGATAAAGTGTGTTATAGTAAAAATATGCAAAGATAACTTCTCACTTCACTCCAATTTGTGATTCTTAAAGTAAGGCATCTGTGCATGAATGTATGTACCTTTATGGGTTGATTTGGAAGATTGTTTTCAAGTTGACCAAAAATGATTCTATCATTATTTAAGAGTAATGTTCCCACGATAGAATGTCAAAACTAAATCTATTAAATCAGTAGCATATGATGATGTAGCAGTAAGTTTTGACTCACAGATATATTATTTTGCACACAGGTAGCATTATGCACCTTTGGTGAATTATTAACTAAAATGTTTCATATACTTTTTTCCTGTATTTTCTTTTTGGCAAGAAAACATTCACACATCAGGTATTTATTGAGCACATGTCAGACACTGTGCCAGCTGCTTTAAGAACATTATATTAATCCTGAAAACAAAATGGGGGTTATCATGATAATATGTTTTGTTGTTGCACAGTGAGGTAAATGTGGGTGTTTGGAAGCTGGATCTGATGTTTCCAGGTAACCTCAGGATTCTCTTGGAACAAATGTTCCTAAGGAACTGTTGGGCATTTGGTCTAGTTCTGTTGACCAAACAGGGAAAGGGAACTGTGGATTTGAGTAGATGGACACAATATGCTAGGAGAATAGATGAATTCTAAACAAGACATGGTAGGGGGATACCAGTAAGATTGGAGGTAACTAAGGTAAGGGGATCTCAGTACTCAGTGAGTAGTCTGGAGCACTGATGATATATCCAACAGTCTGTTTGATTTCCTGCAGTGGCTAGACTTTGGGAAATGTGGACTAAGGGATTATTTTCCCAGGCGTAAGGGGTCTGTATGGATATTAAGAGAGACATTATAACAACATAACTCTAGTGAAAGAACTATGCCAAGAAAAGTCAGCCATTTTAATATAAAGGGGAGTAAGGGTGCCTCATTGGCCTTGGTTATTGAAAGAATCCCAAGCTGAACAGATTAATCAGATGGCCAAGAATTGGGGCCAGAGGCTTATTCCCAGCAGAGTTAAAGCAAGATCTATGGTTTTCATAGAATTACCACCAACAGAGGATGCCCACTGTATGTAGTAGGGCACAGAGCATTAAGAAACCTGTAGCCACAAGGAAGAGTCCCAAAAGTTCAGTTCTCCAGTCCTTCAAAATTAGGGGACCAAAGGGCCAGGGTCACTTTTTCTGAACTGTCATTCTAGGTGTAAACCCATTCATGAAAATTTTCACTCTTTGAAAATGTGTCTAATATAAGAAGGAGTATAAGGAGAGTGGTAGGTTGATGCATCACCAGATATTACATGATGAAGGAGATATCACAACTCTATGGTGACCACAATTAGAACAAGGGTAATGAGAGAAATTTCATTTCTGGGGATCATGGAGAGTACTGGCCTGGTCCAGAGTCTTGGAAGAGCCATCTATATCAGGTGTCATCTGTTTCACTTCTGGGTCAATTTCAGCTTTAGGTCTCCAACTGTTTCAGAGGCCCACTCAGGTGGAAACACCTTTTTAAAATGTGAAAAATGAATCCAAAAATCAGTGCTTTTAAGTTTAGCAGCATAGGGGTTGGTTAAAAGTATTATGATAGGGTCCCTTCCATCTGGGCCGTAAGGAGTCCTTTAAAAGATGTCTTTTCCAATAAACATAGTCCCCTGGTTGTAAATTGTGGTGGTCTATACCTTTGTCCCCTGGGAGCACAGTGTGAAAAGATTTTTCAACCAGGTGCTCATTTTTCTTTAGAGCTGTAATGAGACTTTAACAATAATGTAAAAGGTCTCCCTCGACTAGAAGTGGCTCATACAGTCCTGAGTCGTGAATCATGGGCCTTCCAGTGATTATTTCAAATGGTGACAGTTTCTGTTTTCCAAAGGGTATAGATCTTCAGTTTAATAGAACTATGGGTAGCAATTTAAGCCAACGAAGGCTGAAGGCCTTAGAGAGTTTTGCCAATTGAGTTTTGATTATGCCATTGGTCTTTCTACTAGACCAGAAGATTGAAGATGATAGGCACAGTGGAAATGTAATACAGGCCAGATCACAAACAGCATTTAGAATTTGTCCAGTGAAGTGGGTACCTTTATCTTTATGTAATTCCAAGGGCATTCCCCAAGTAGGAATAGTCCTTTCCAACAGTATTTTGTCTACTGCAAGGGCATTTGCTCGTTTGTAAGGAAATGCTTCTAACCAATGGGAATACATGCAGACCATCACCAGAACATATCTGTATCCTTGAGAGTGAGGCAGCTGGATAGAATCCAGTTGCCAGACAGCAAAGGAACAAGGAGGCAAAGGAAAGTGGCCTTGAGAAGTATGAGTAGGTTTTACTTAGGACAGATCTGACACCTCTGACATATTTTGGTTGCTACTGTGGGAAAAGGTTTCAAAAAGTATTGTTTTCCCCAGGCTTTCATTTTATCAGTTCCCCAATGAGTCATTTCATATGTTAATCTTAACATGGTTTCTTGAGTGACTTCAGAAAGAGCAGGGCAACCATTTGGCCCATACCAAAGCCCAGTATGTTGATCAAATGTGCATCCTTCAGAAACTCACCTCTGTTCCTTAGCTATAGCATGCAATTGCCCATCTCTGATAATACCCTTTCAATCTTGGTGTCCTTCCAAGTAGTAGGTAACATGGTGTAAATAGAATGACCAACAGGAGGAGGTTCCTTTATGGAGCCTGAATCTTGTAATGCTGCCACCTTAGTGGCTCTATCTGCTCATTAGTCCCCTTTCCTTCCTCAGTGTTGTCTTTGGGACATGCTAGGACCATTATTATTGTCAGTTGTTGTGAGCAAGATTGCATCCTGTAAGGCCTTAATAAAGGGGCCACTTTAAATTTAATTCCCCCCTGAGGTCAGGAGACCTCTGTTTCCAAAGCATTCCAAAGTCATGAGCTACTCTAAAAGCATACCTGCTTTCTGTGTAAATGTTAGTGTGTTTGCCAGAGCCCAGAGTACAGGCATGAGTGAGTGCTTATAGTTCAGCTTGTTGGGCTGAAGAAGTAAAGGGCCAAGCATTGGATTCTATTAAAGTGAAGGGAATAGTGATAGCATACCCAGTTTTCAGATGCCCATCATCATTTCGTAAGTAGAGGTCATCGGAAAACTAAGAAGCATCGGAGTCGTCTAAAGGTGTTTCTTGTAAATCTGGATGTGGACTAGTCAAAAGATCAGTTGTGGTTATGCAGTCATGTGGGGTCTCATCTCTTGGTGATGGTAAGAGAATAGCAGTATTTAGGGAGTTACAGTGAGACAAAGTGACATTTGGAGAGGAAAGCAATAAGATTTCATAAGATGTAAGTCAGCTAGCAGATTGTGTTGTGTATAGTGTGAGTTACTGAGTATCTCAACAGAGTGAGAGACAAACACTTGTAAAGAAGACCCTATAACTGTCTGTTCTGTAGTCTGCAGAAGGGCAGCAGTGGCTGCTGTTGCTCAAAGGCAAGGTGGAAGTCCTTGAGTTAAGGGTTCCAACTGTTGGCTATGATAGCCGATAGGCATGCTTTTGTCTCCGTGCAGCTGAACGAGCACTCCAAGGGTATTTCCATTAACTTCATAGTATAAAGGGAAGAGAATAATTAGGATTTCCTAAAGCAGGGGCTGTGGCCAACTGAGTTTTTAAAGTTTTAAAAGCTGACTCAGCCTCATGATTCTAAACAAGAGGATTGTGTCTCTTGTCCTTTAAAAGGGAATAAAAGGGTTTTGCATAAAAGGAGAAATTGGGGACCCAACTCCTATAATAGCCTGCTAGCCCGGAAAAGCCTCTCAACTGGCATTTGGTGACAGGAAGGGGAAACTGTGATATGCCTTGGATGTGTGTAGTATCCAGCATTAGCCTTTGAGGGGTAAACAAATGACTCAAGCATCCTACCTTGGTTTTGCTGACTTAAAGAAAAACACACAACATAAGAGTTGTGAGTTGAAGTTTTATTCAAGGACCTTAATGAACACCTTTTTATATGCCCAGGAGACAGCCTCTCCATAGGTCTGAGGGAACTGCTCCACGGAGGTAGGGGAGAAGCCAGTATATATATGATTTTTTAGCTGGAGAATATGTGCAGGCAAGCATAATGCATCTTCCTTAAAGATTACTGCTAGTCACGAAGAACAGATATCTCAAGTTATGATTTCAGTGCTTTTCTATGTATGGGAAGATGCAAGAATCTGGGTTCATTAAAATTCTTCCTGAGATATATATCTAACTATTTAAGGGGCCTGCTTGTCCAAAGCACAGAGCATCCTGTTATTGTCTTAATTTCCTCTCAGACCGTGCTGTTGGTCAGTGACTGCAGTGGGTTGTGTCTTAATCCTTGTAGAACTGGGTGGTGAGCAGAAACACTCTTTGCTCTTCTTTGTTTATATCTCGAACAAATTGGAACTTAGCCCTTGAGACCTTATGTTCTTTATGTGCTAGCTGAGTGAGGAGCTGTAGGCTATCCTTGAGGCTTGCTTTCTCAATGGGGGGAGCATAACAAAAGGTCATCACCATATTGGAGTAAAGTAGAGCCTTGGGAAAAATATAAATTGGCCAAGTCTTGTCTCAGGATCTGTGAAAAATAAGTAGGGCTGTCTGTGTAGCTCTGAGGCATAACGGTCCAAGTAAATTGATGTCCTTCCCACATAAAGGCAAACAGGTACTGACTATCTGGGTGGAAAGGAATGCTGAAGAAAGCACTACATAAATCTCTGACTGTAAAGAACTGTGTGTTTAGAGGGATTAACTTGAGAATGGTATGAGGGTTGGGGACCACAGGGTGACACGGTATGACTGTATTGTTTATAGCTTGAAGATCTTGAACAAAATGCCAACCTTGACCATGAGGCTTGCATACGGGAAGAATTGGTGTGTTGCAGGTACTGGGGCATGGGCTCATTAGGCCCTTCTGGAGGTGTGCCTCTACATTGAGATAAATTCCTTCCAGGACCTCAAGCCTGAGAGGGTGTCATCCGAGGTGAGGCAAAGTTTTATTAGGGTCTACCTGGATCTTAATTGGTGGTGCTGAATGAATGCATCCTATGTTATTTAAAGAGGTGGGCCATAGATAGGAAGAACAGAATTTAGCAAATCCTTGTGATTGGGAGTTGACAAGACAGGAGCAAGGAGGGGATCTCAATATTAGGACTAGAGTTAGAAGTAGATCTTGAGGAGTCAAGGATATGTAAGTGTATTTCCCCTTTTGGGAAAGAGGAAATATTAGGTTTTAATTTTTCCAGGAGGTCTCAGCCCAAAAGGTGTACATGAGCAGAAGGAGCAAGAAGGAACTGGTGAGTTCCCTAAAGAGAGCTTATCTTGAAAGACAAGGGGGCCACCATTTGTACTTTTTCTGTACTCTGAAGAAGGGGGGCCTTGAGGCTGGTGGGATTCAAGACAGACAAAGTTGCTCCTGTGTCCATAAGAACAGTAATAGCCGTGGCTCCTATAAAAAGGTCCAGTTCTCCCAATGGGAGTACTGGGAAGACCCCGACACTTTCCTCAGAGCATCCCTATTCATGAGTCTACAAAAAGGAGGCACTTCTCAAATTTCTCAGAAAGTTCATGAAAAAAGTCAGAGCAAGGGGTCTCGGGCTGCTAATAGGACCTTCTTTTTAACTTTAGGCAATTCTTCCAGTGGCCAGTCTACTTACAATAGTGGTGGGCACTTGGCTCCTGGAAGTGGCCCTTATGGGAACTCTGGTCTTTCCATTGAGGTGGTCACTGAGCAGCAGCAGCCAGTTGATGCAGTTGCAAATTCATGATTTTAGTGGTCTTACTTTTTTTGTACATTTGATTGTTAGATAGCTGATTAGCCAAATTGACTAGATCAGGAGAGACCACTGTTTCCCAATTTGATCGTACCCATTTCATCAGCAGTCCAAGTTCCTCATCTAGTACCCAACAAAGATTGAATTAAAGAGGGTTGAATATTGTTTACCCCAGCATGTAGTCTGGAGTTTTCCCAGAATACTAATTTTAGGTATGAATGATAATCATGGACAGTTTTATCAGGTCTTTGTGTAGTAGACTGAATTTTCCCGTCAGTGGGGTGCGGAAAAGCCTAAGGAATTGCTTCATGAAGGGCTTGAGCCACCTGAGAAGCTGGTGCCATCACACTGATATCCTTTCTGTGGATATCATCTAAAGGGTGAAGCCAGCTGGCAGTAGTTTGCAGTGTCTGGCTTGATTTTCTCCAACTAAGATTCCTTTTAGTTGATACAAGTCAGAGAAGCCTGGATCATAGGTTTATATCACAAGGTTAAATTCTTCTGCAAAGCGGAGGGGATCCTCAGTGACCTTGGGAAATTCCTTGGCTATGACCCGTAATTCTGCAGGGGATGAAGGCCTGTAGTCTACCAGATGGCAAATGCCATCAGTGTTCAAAGTAGTGACAAAGGGAAAGGTTTTTATTGGAGGGCTAGGAGGTGGGGGTAAAGATTTTGGAGGAGGAATAGGAGAAACAGAAAGATAGAATGGCAGCTCAGCAAGTTTAGGATACGTAGGAGCCAAAGGAGAAAGAGGGGAGGAAGAGGGCCCTTGAGCCTTTTCTGGAGTATTTAGATGAGAACATAGATCTTTATTTGCAGCAGTGAGTTTGGAAACAGTATCCTGAAGTGAAGCAGTTTTAGATTTGCAAACCTTTTGGGTTTCATGAGCTCACTGGGAGGCTTCAATGTACTAATTGAAATAGGCTTCCCATTCTATTTGTTTAGTTTTAAACCCTTTAGCTTCTAATTGTGCACATAAAAAGACCAATTTTGAAATTTCAGAAGTTCCCCATTGTAGCCAGATGTTATCTCTGGTATACCATTGCCATTCATCTAGCTAAGCACAAGAGGCAGCACCATACTTTTTGTACAGGTACCCAGCTGGAGGCCCAGATGGGCGAGAATCCTCCCCCAAAACAGTCTTAGACTATGAACATCCCATTATAGTGCACTCACCAAAAGGGAGCAAGCCCTTAAGCAATTGACCAAACAAAAGACACCCACAATATGGGCCTGACTCTCAACCTAGGAGGGGAGTTTGGGACTGAGAGGACTTATTACCCAGACCCAACGCCACTGGGGAGGCGACAGAGCACAAGGGGTTCATGCAAGTATCTTGCTCGAATCCACGGCGGCTTTGGAGATGGGAGGAAGACTGCTTTGGATCCCAATTCTGACACCAAAAATGTCAACCAAAAGGACCATAAACTGTAAAGAGGTAGAAAGACAGTTTATTTGGGGTCTTAGAATTGCAATTCGGGGATCACAGATTCTGGAGGAACCCAGAATAGTGTCCCACTGGAAGAAAATAACAGGTTTTTTAATAGGAAAAAGAGGGCAGTTAGCATAGGTTTTCATAGGTTGTTTACTAAGAATTTGGATTGGAGGGTAAAATTGTTCTTTACATGCAATTGGGTTTTGAAATGTATCTCATTCATTACTAGGGAAAGGTTTGTTTTCTTTAGTCCAGAAAAAATCCAGTTCTCAGCATTATTCTTTGCTTTTAGCAACACAGGAACTATTCAGCAGTTTTAACTTAGAGCGTTCAGCAAAAGTCCAGCATGAACAGCAAACATGGAGGTCCTCAGGTCACATGTCATTCATTCCTGACATAGTTCTTTTCACAACTCATACCAACTTTCCCAAAGTAACCTGGATGATATTTGTAAAAGTTGATCCTGTGTTGATGCATGCCACCAGCATTACCCTGGCCTCCTGGATACTTCTCGTGTTTGCCAGTGCAGTCATGGCTATGGCTCACATGGCCCTTAAGTGTTTGGGTCTTCCTTAGTCTGGATGGCATGTCGGCAGCTAAGATCTGTGATCAGTGATCTTTGATGTTACTGCTACAATTCACTGAAGGCTCAGATGATGGTTAGAAGTTTTTAGCAATAAACTATTTTTAAATTAAGGTATGTACATTGTTTTTTAAGACAATGCTATTGCACACTTAATAGACTACAATATAGTGTAAACATAACTTTTATATGCATTGGGAAACCAAAACATTTGTGTGACTTGCTTTATTGCAATAATCTCTTTATTGTGGTGGTCTAGAACTGAACCTGCAATATTTCTGAAGTATGTCTATATACAGACAAAGACCTTTGTTTTAGGCAGATGTGGACCCACCTCCAAATTTAGATCTGATTTGCTGTAGCTATTTAAATGAAGTGAAAATAATTGAAGAACTCTTGTTTCTGAATCTTTTAGCAACTAACCTGTAAACATGAAGCTTATTTGAGAGAGAACATTTTCTTTATATGTGAACTTCTTAAACATTTTTAACATTAGGTACTATATAAATATAGGACTTTTGTCTACTGGGTGGAATTTGGGGATCCTGGAGACTACTTGAAAGTTTATAATACTATCAAATTTGTTGTGAATACTGGTGTCCTAGGTATGTTTTGTTAATGATTTACATCACCCATACTTCTCACTTACCTTGTACCTTGTTCTTCCTTGCTTGTTTATCTCTCTACTTCTTTCTTCAGTATATCTGTCAACACCAAGTCATGAGCTTCTTGAGTTTGACACTGAGAAACAGATGTATGCTTAATAGTGTTAGCATGGCCAGATTGCAGTCTTTTTACAAAACTCTGTGCACTTATGTGTTCATTTCCCACACCACCTCCAATTCTAAGGATCTGAAGGGAAAATATTTTTTCTCAGTTTAATTTTCCATGATGAGCTGCTTTTGTCATTAGCAGTAAGAAAATGATAGTTTTGGGGTGACCTATATGATTTTCTGAGATCAGGTGAGTACTTTGACTCAGTTTAGTATTTCTATTTGTCCAGAATCTTTTAAAGTGGTCTATTTAATTATTTTCTGAGAGGATGAAAATAATTTAAAAGAATTCTCCACTAGGCTCTGATATGAGAGGGTGTTCACTTGGGTTTGAGTATTTGAGTAAATTATTACTATCTTTATAATTGTTGATAAGCTTTTCAGAATCTTATGTAGGAATTTTTTTCTTCCCTATTTGGCACTTAATTGGGGAAAACAGCCTATCTGCCTGCTTTTTCAAATTATAAATTTTATTTTTGAAATAAAGGTTTATCATCCCAGAGAATTCTGAAAATGTTTTTGTTTTCATGCAGGTAAAAATGACTTAATTTATAGTAAATATCACTGAATACTGAGGTCCTTTATAGGAATGAATATTCTTATGCTTAATGCTAAATTAATCATAAGATGGTATGAATTGGAAGTAACCAGTAACTGAGGTAACAGAGGAAAGCAGTATTACCTTTTTCTACAGATAGTCCTGAGAGCCATTTTGTAGTAAAATTTCAGTATTCTGAAATTTCAGTATTTCTGTCTTAATATTGGTTTGTGGACTCTCTTGCTGAATGTGCCTTTTCCTATATGCTAGTGATGATTTCATTACCGTGTTTTTTTTCATTCCCCATAGTCTATATGTGCTTTTGAGTTAAGATGATAAATAGTGGTGCTGTTTATTGAAATCGGGAACCCTGGGGGAAAGCAGATTTATGTGTGTGTGTGGGGGAGATCACTAATTTGTTTTTGTATTGGTTATTTTTGAGACATGTGAGATGAGCAAGTGGAAATGTCAAATAGGCAGTTCGTTATATGGATCAGGAGCTCAGAAGAGTAGTGTCTGAGTAAATGTTAGTCATGTCAGTAAATTAGCTATCTGGGGAAAGAATGAGGAGCGAGATGAGAAGGTGAGCCAAGTCCATTTCCTGAGGATCTACAATGTTTCAAGGATACTGAAAAGAGCAAAGAAATTGGAGTAAAAGAAAATTAAAGTATGGTACCACAAAAACGCAAATAGAAGACAGTGGTTGGTCAACTGTGACATGCTACAGCAAGGTCAAGTAAGATAAGGACATAATTGGTGATGAACCATCATTTATTTGGTTCTTGTTGAGATTTTAGAAGAAAGATGCTAGCCAAGTAAATAATGCAGGGTAAATTACTATTTAATAAGTTAATTTTAAAATTTACCTACAGTAAAATTCACTCTTTTTCATGTAAGGTTCTGAGCTTGGACAAATACGTAGAGTTGTGTAACCACCACCACAATCAAGGTATAGATTAGTCCCATCATTCCCCCCCGCCACCCCCTGTGATTCCCATTGGTGCCTACCCCTGGGCCTAACCTCTGACAACTGCTAATCCATTCTCCATGCCTTATAGTTTTACCTTTTCAAGAATGTCCTATAAATGGAATCATACAGTATGTAGCCTTTTAAGGCTGTTTTTTCCCATTTACTATATAATGTATTTGAGATTCACCCATGTTGTTGAATATATCAATAGATAATTCCTTTTCATTGCTGGATAGTATTCCGCCTTCCTCTCTCCCCTTCCCCTGGAAACCAGTGATATGAATTCTTTCCCTATAGCATTTTTCAGTCTCATATACATGTAATCATACAATATTTAGCCTTTTGGGTTTGGATTCTTTGTCATCACAATGCATTTAAAATTTATCCATGTTGTTACAAGTATCAATAGTCTTTTCCTTTTTATTGAGTAGTATTCTATTCTTTCTCCACATTGAAGGACATCTGGAATGTTTCCAAAAAAGTTATGAACAAAGCTGCTATACACATTCATGTATAGAGATTTTTATGTTAACATAAGTTTCCATTTATCTCAGGTAAATATTCTCTTACTGGTTTCTGACCTCCATGATTTCTCATAAGAAGTCTGCAGTTATTTAAGTTGATGTCTATGTAATGTGTTTTTCTCTCATTACTTTCAAAACTTCTTCCTTTTTTCTTTTGATTTAGAGTAGTTTAATTCAGGTATGTCTTGAGGTGGCTTTCTTTAATTTTATACCTTTTGGGTTTCACTGAGCTTCTTAAAACTGTAAATTTATAGTTTTCACCAAATTTGGGAAATTCTCAGCCTTTTTTTTAAAAAAATAGCTTTATTGAAGCATAATTCACATATCACATAATTCACCCTTTTAAAATGGACAACCTTGTGTATACTTAGTATACAGTTCACAAATATGTACAACTATCACCACAGTCAATTTTAGAACTTCTTTGTCACATCAAATAGAAAGCTTTTACTATAGTTTTAGCTATCACCCCCATCTCCCCATCCCCCAGCCCTAAGGAACCACTGATTTACCTTCTGTCTCTACAGACTTTCCTCTTAACATTTTATGTGAATTGAATTGCCATTATTTATTTAATTTTTTTCTGTGATGTTAATGATATAGATTTTAGATCTTCTGATATTGTTCCACGTGTCTCTAAGACTCTGTTCATTTGCTTTTAATAATTTTCACTCTCTTCTTCATATTGGTTAATTTCTATTGATCTGTCTTCATTTATGATTTCCTCTGCCATCTCCATTCTTTTATTGAGCCCATCCAGCATTTTAAAAATATTTCATACATTGTAATTTTTAGTTTTAAAGTTATTTACATTTGATTTTTTATAATTTCTTTTTCTCTGTCTATAACTTTTAATCTTCCCATTCAAGTGTATTTATTTTCACCCAAAAGAGCATAGTTATAATAACTGCTTAAAGTCCTTGTTAGCTATTTCAACATTGGAGTTGTCCTGGAATTGATACCTGCTGATTTTGATTGTTTCAGCAGACAGTCTGTGTGGTTAGGTTCAGACTCCCAAGTTTTATCTCTCCCTTTTGGATGTTGGTTCCAATGTTAAATATGTTTTCAGAGTGTTTGGGTCAGCACCCTGCATTTGCCACTTAGTGCCTGTGCTAAGTCAGTGGTTTAGTCTGAGACTTGAGCAGTGATTGATATTGCAGTTCCATTTTCAAAGCCTGTTTTAGACTTCTTTGGTTCTATTCCACACATGTGCAGTTTGCTGTTGAGGCCAGGACTGTGTCTGTTCATACACAGAATTAGGGAATATCCTTTTCCCATTTGATCTCCTCCATGATTTCCTCTACGGATTCTCCAGTTGACATGGACCTTTTATTCTTCTTCCTCTGACCAGAAATTTGAATTTCTTGCATAGTCTTAGCCTTTCATGCTGTTACATAGCTTTGCACTGTTGGGGCTGCCTGTTGGGATGAAGTGAAGGAGAGAGTGAAAAAAACAACAACAGGGATTACTCCCCATACTATTCTTATACGAGCCTCTTTTTCTGGTTCCTCTGACCAGAGAGAGAGGTTTTCTCATGAATGAGGCTTGCCTTGGAGCAGGAATGGCAGTCAAAAAAGGGGAAAAAAGTGGGAAAGAAAGAAAACGTAGGGTTCTCATTATGCTCACCAGCTTAAAAGTGTGTCTTTTTCTGGTCCTCTGTTTAGGAAGTGGGATTTCTCTTGGAAATTTTGTTCATACAGGTGTTCCATGACTCAGTCTCTCCTTGGTTCAAAATCAAGAGATAAAGGTGAAAAATAAACCCAAGAAACTCACCAGAGTACTAGTTACTATTCAAATTTTGATTTCCCTTCCTAATCTGCTTGCTATTATTTAGTTTTCAGAGTCCTCAGGTAGTTGCTTTTTGTGTTTTGTCCAAAGTTTTTAGTTAATAATCAGAGGAGAGATGGTCTTATTCCATCTTGGCTGTCGTCAGAAGCTCTATTTAATTTACTTTTTTCTTCTCTCTTTCTTTTTTAATATTTAAAAAATTTTCTGTGGACTCATAAATAGACAGTGGTAAAATTTATTTTTTAGACCATCTTGCTGTTGCTTAATTTTCAAACATTTTAAATCAGTGGTTGGCAGACATTTTCTGTAAAGGGCCAAACAGTAAATATTTTAGGCTTTGCAGGCATAGGTTCTCTGTCAACTGTTCAACTCTGCTGTTGAAGTGAGAAAGCAGCCATAGATAACATGGAAACAAATGGATGTGTCTGTGTTCCAGTTAAATATTATTTATAAAAACAGTGGGCCAGATTTGGCCCATGGGCTACAGCTTGCAGACCCTTGATCTAAGTTCTCTATGCTTACTCATTCCTGAAGTATTGCTTGAAGAGTAGTATTATACACTAAGCTTTGTATTTTGAAATAATTTTGTTTCCATGGCCATTTATATTTTTCTCCTATAGTTTATTATTTCTTCTGTAGAGTAACTCAAATTTTAATTGAACTGATCGAAAGGAAAGGAATTCACAACAGTGCAATTATATGAAACTCTTCCCATCCTAATTTGCTTTGAATATATCCTCACAATAAATTTCCTCTGTGGTATTTTTCCTGTCTCATATATATTTGGTTTGGGACAGTCCTAGTGAATGTATACAGGTCATATGTTCAGTATATGTTCATTCACCATAGCAAAGCTCTAAACAATATGAAATGAAATACACAGCTCTGAAATTCAAGGATTTTCAAAGACAATCTGGAAATCATATTAATAATGTTCCTTTTTTAAGTACCTTCTATGTGTCCTTTGTCCTTTTGTGTTTCAGTAAGTGTGGATCTTGTTAAATTGTGAAGGGCAGTGCCTAGGGTTATATTTTTCTTAGTTACTACTCTTGTTCTATTACTCTTGAACTTCAGTTTTTGAACAATATTTTTCAGGTGAATGGTCTTAAAATGGTTGATGAGCCAATGGAAGAGGGAGAAGCAGATTCTTGCCAAGTAAGTACCCATGTTAACTTATTAAGCTACATTTTTAGACTATAAGGAAAGAGAATAATATGAAAGGAGAAAATCTATCAAAGAAATGTATTTAGGTAAGTTAATAAGCAAATTCAATTATTAATAAAACGGCAACAGTTCAAAATATAGGCCAGATTTTCTTGCCAGAAATTCTTATCCATAAAGTTTTTTTTTAACAACTTTATTGGGGCATAATTTGCATGCCATGAAATTTATGCATTTTAAATGTAATGGATGAAATTTTTATTACCAGTATATGAGTAACTGGATTATTTAAATATAGAATCCACTGAATTAAATAAGACTGTCTTCAACTTTAGGGTAGAAAGGAGATCTAACGAGAAAACATTTAACTAAAAGGATAAACTGAGGTCATTTAAAATCTATTTCCTGGCTTTCAAAAAGGATTGCATGTAAATTATTTCAGAAATTTCTAACTAGTTTAAAAGACTGCTTAGCTATTAGGTCATTCTATGCAAGGCCTGCAATCCTAGTCTCTCATTTTACAAGATCTAGTTATACAGAAGAGAGTTCTTAAGATTTTAGGGAGGGTCTGACTAAAGTAGACATCCCCATCGATGTTGTTATTTTGATTATCATTTCTGTAGATATTTTCATAGAATTGTAGATTTTGTTTAAACCTGGAAGGAGCCTCAGAGATAGTATTCTATAATACCTTCATTGTATAGATAAGTCTACTGAGACCTGTAGAGGTTATTATGATTTATACTAGGCCATAAAACTAACAAGTAGCAGAATCAAGGCTTAATGACCCAGTGTGCCTCATGTTAGGCCAGTTGTGTATTGTGTAGATGCAAAGAAGTGGAAAATAAGGCAAGCACTGTTCTTTTCTTATTTAGTTGTGGATAAAATCATCCTTCATGTCTTTATTTTCCCCCTGAAACCGGTTAAAGTGAATTTTTCTCAGATAGGAACCAGCAGAGAGATTAAAATTGGGTTTGTCCAAGACTCTCCTTTGAATTGTCCTATGTAAAAATCAACTTTCTCTGCAGATAATGACGTTATAACAATAATCTCAGTTCTGATTAACAAGATGGGAGGTAAAATGTTGTCATTTTAGCTTTTGTAATTTACATAATAACTTTTATGTTAATTTTGAATGTAATTAAATGTAAACTTCTATCAAAATCATCTAGAGCTTTATCTGCAGATCATATGCGCTAAGGCATAGTAATATTTATGTTGTTAGTTTATAAACAATAGAGTGTAAGGAAATACAAAGGCAATGGGGAAGTGTGCATTTCAGTATTAATAAATTAACAGAGAAATACCATGCCCCACAACACAGGAGGGAAAAAAATGTGTGTGTGTATGTATGTATGTGTACATGTGTAGCCAATGTAAACACATAGACATATACATAGGGTTATTGCTAAATATTTACCTTTCTAAATTTAATTAAAAAAATGATGGTACAAAAGAACTTATTTACTAAACAGAGTCACAGATGTAGAAAACAAACTTATGGTTACCAAAGGGGAAGGGGGGAGGGATAAATTGGGAGATTGTGATTGACATATACACACTACTATATATAAAATAGATAACTAATAAGAACCTACTGTATAGCACAGGGAACTCTACTCGATACTCTGTAATGACCTATATGGGAAAAGAATCTAAAAAGTAGTCGATGTATGTATATGTATAACTGATTCACTTTGCTGTACAGCAGAAACTAACACAGCATTGTAAATCAACTATATTCCAATAAAAATTAATCTTAAAAAATGAGCCAAGAAGTACAGTTTTAATGGAAAGACAGTAAAAATATAGTGCTCGATGTTAATGTGATTTACATTAGGCAGTCAACTTCAATGGCTAGAAAGGGGAATCTAAAGTTTTGCAGAATAAGGAACCTAGAATCACTTCCAAGGATTTGATTTAATTTGTGGCCTGAGTTATTGGTCCTTAAAACATTATGTATTTCTGCTGTGTGAGAGTTCAAATATTCATTTTGTGTCAGTTAAATGATCTGGGTGATAAGAAACACTAACCATATAAATTTTATTTTATTTTAAAATTATTTTGCCTTGCCTCACCTGGCTCCTGAGTCTAGCCCATAACTGATCACAGGGCCATGGGAATACTTGGTGCTGCGTGGATTGGATTTGACCAAAATCCTGGGTAGAGAACAGGGGAAAAGTGGGTTCCCAAAGGAAATTCTGGGAGCTGTTTTACCAGATGAGTGATGCTCCCTACTCTCTCTGAGGGAGGCAGGACAGAGAGAGCACTGGATTGAGAGGAGGCCTGGGTTCCCATTCTGGTTCTGCTGTGGACTCACTGTGTGACCTTGAGCAAGTTACTTATTAACTTCTCTGGGCCTGGCTGTAAAATGAGGGGATGAGGTGGGATGCTCTCTAAGGGACCTTCCAGCATCAACAAGCTTACCACTCGGGGGCCTTTCCCATCTGTTTAGTCCATCTGTTTTCTTGTGCCTCTAGATTCTAGTAGTAAGAATCTTTAGAAAACCCAGTGGGTTTTTTGTAGGGAAAGTTTTGGAGAGTAGGGCTAAGTTTGGGAACTGTAGCAGGGCTAGAGAGGTTTAATTTTCCACATGAAAGACTGGGTTCATGGGAGAATTTGGGGCCTGAGCATATGTCCAGGGGCTACTAAGATTTAGGGCTTGTCTGCCACTGGGGTTAAACCTCATCCTGTGCCAGGTGTCAGGGCTTAGTATGTGGCCAGAGTTGGGGTCATTGTGAGTGTTGGGTTTTTTTTTTTTTTAATTTTCGAATTTTACTTTATTCTTTTATACAGCAGGTCCTTATTACTCATCAATTTTATACACATCAGTGTATACGTGTCAATCCCAATCGCCCAGTTCATCACACATCCACACCCAAACCCTGCCGCTTTCCCCCCCTTTGGTGTCCATATGTTTGTTCTCTACATCTGTGTCTCAATTTCTGCCCTGCAAACCAGTTCATCTGTACCATTTTTCTAGGTTCCACATATATGTGTTAATATACGATATTTGTTTTTCTCTTTCTGACTTACTTCACTCTGTATAACAGTCTTTAGATCCATCCAATTCTCAACAAATCACCCGATTTCGTTCCTTTTTATGGCTGTGTAATATTCCATTGTATATATGTACCACATCTTCTTTATCCATTCATCTGTCGATGTGCATTTAGGTTGCTTCCATGACCTGGCTATTGTAAATAGTGCTGCAATGAACATTGGGGTGCATGTGTATTTTGAATTATGGTTCTATCTGGGTATATGCCCAGTAGTGGGATTGCTGGGTAATATGGTAATTCTATTTTTAGTTTTTTAAGGAACCTCCATACTGTTCTCCACAGTGGCTGTATCAATTTACATTCCCACCAACAGTGCAAGAGGGTTCCCTTTTCTCCACACCCTCTCCAGCATTTACTGTTTGTAGATTTTGATGATGGCCATTCTGACCAGTGTGAGGTGATACCTTATTGTAGTTTTGATTTGCATTTCTCTAATAATTAGTGATGTTGAGCAGCTTGTCATGTGCTTCTTGGCCATCTGTATGTCTTCTTTGGAAAAATATCTATTTAGGTCTTCTGCCCAGTTTTGGATTAGGTTTTTGTTTTTTTTAATATTGAGCTGCATGAGCTGTTTATATATTTTGGATATTAATCTTTTGTCCGTTCATTTGTTTGCAAATATTTTCTCCCATTCTGAGGGTTCTCTTTTCATCTTATTGTTTCCTTTTCTGTGCAAAAGCTTTGAAGTTCTATTAGGTCCCATTTGTTTATTTTTGTTTTTACTTTCATTACTGTAGGAGGTGGGTCAAAAAAGATCTTGCTGTGATTTATGTCAGAGAGAGTTCTTCCTATGTTTTCCTCTAAGAGTTTTAGAGTGTCTGTTCTTACATTTAGGTCTCTAATCCATTTTGAGTTTATTTTTGTGTATGGTGTTAGGGATTGTTCTAATTTCATTCTTTTACATGTAGCTGTCCAGTTTTCCCAGCACCACTTATTGAAGAGACTGTCTTTTCTCCATTGTATATCCTTGGCACCTTTGTCATAGATTAGTTGACCATAGGTGCGTGGGTTTATCTCTGGGCTCTCTATCTTTTTCCATTGATCTATGTTTCTGTTTTTGTGCCAGTACCATATTGTCTTGATTACTGTAGCTTTGTAGTATAGTCTGAAGTCAGGGAGTCTGACTCCTCCAGCTCCGTTTTTTTCCCTCAAGACTGTTTTGGCTATTCGGGGTCTTCTGTTTCTCCATACAAATTTTAAGATTTTTTTGTCCTAGTTCCATAAAAAATGCCATTGGTAATTTGATAGGGATTGCATTGAATCTGTAGATTGCTTTGGGTAGTATAGTCATTTTCAAAATATTGATTCTTCCAATCCAAGAACATGGTATATCTCTCCATCTGTTGCTATCATCTTTCATTTCTTTCATCAGTGTCTTATAGTTTTCTGCATACAGGTCTTTTGTCTCCCTAGGTAGGTTTATTCCAAGGTAGTTTATTATTTTTGTTGCTATGGTAAATAGGAGTGTTTCCTTAATTTCTCTTTCAGATTTTTCATCATTAATGTATAGGAATGCAAGAAATTTCTGTGCATTAATTTTGTATCCTGCAACTTTACCAAATTAATTGATTAGCTCTAGTAGTTTTCTGGTGGCATCTTTAGGATTCTCTATACATAGTATCATGTCATGTGCAAACAGTGACAGTTTTACTTCTTCTTTTCCAATTTGTGTTCCTTTCATTTCTTTTTCTTCTCTCATTGCCATGGCTAGGAATTCCAAAACTATGTTGAATAATAGTGGTGAGAGTGGACATCCTTGTCTTGTTCCTAATCTAAGAGGAAATGATTTCAGTTTTTTACCATTGAGAATGATGTTTGCTGTGGGTTTGTTGTATATTGCATTTATTATGTTGAATTAGGTTCCCTCTATGCCACTTTCTGGAGAGTTTTTATCATAAATGCGTGTTGAATTTTGTCAAAAGCTTTTTCTGCATCTATTGAGATGATCATATGGTTTTTGTTCTTCAATTTGTTAATATGGTTTATCACACTGATTGATTTACATATATTGAAGAATCCTTGCATCCCTGGGATGAATCCCACTTGATCATGGTGTATGATCCTTTAATGTGTTGTTGGAATCTGTCTGCTAGTATTTTGTTGAGGATTTTTGCATCTATATTCATCAGTGATATTGGTCTGTAATTTTCTTTTTTTGTAGTATCTTTGTCTGGTTTTGGTATCAGTGTGATGGTGACCTCATAGAATGAGTATGGGAGTGTTCCTTACTCTGCAATGTTTTGGAAGAGTTTGAGAAGGATGGGTGTTAGCTCTTGTCTAAATGTTTGATAGAATTCACCTGTGAAGCCATCTGGTCCTGGACTTTTGTTTGTTGGAAGATTTTTAATCACAGTTTCAGTTTCATTACTTGTGATTGGTCTGTTCCTACTTTCTATTTCTTCCTGGTTCAGTCTTGGAAGGCTACACCTTTCTAAGAATTTGTCTATTTCTTCCAGGTTGTCCATTTTATTGGCATAGAGTTGCTTATAGTAGTCTCTTAGGATGCTTTGTATTTCTGCGGTGTCTGTTGTAACTTCTTTCTCATTTCAAATTTTATTGATTTGAGTCCTCTCCCTCTTTTTCTTGATGAGTCTGGCTAATGGTTTATCAATTTGGTTTATCTTCTCAAAGAACAAGCTTTTAGGTTTATTGATCTTTGCTATTGTTTTCTTTGTTTCCATTTCATTTATCTCTGCTCTGATCTCTATGATTTCTTTCTTTCTGCTGACTTTGGGTTTTGTTTGTTCTTCTTTCTCTAGTTCTCTTAGGTGTAAGGTTAGACTGAGATTTTTCTTGTTTCTTGAGGTAGGCTTGTATAGTGATAAACTTCCCTCTTAGAACTGCTTTTGCTGCATCCCATAGGTTTGGGATCGTCGTGTTTTCATCGTCATTTGTCTCTAGGTATCTTTTGATTTCCTCTTTGATTTCTTCGGTGATCTCTTGGTTATTTAGTAACGTATTGTTTAACCTCCATATGTTTGTGTTTGTTATGTCTTTTTTCTCTGTAATTGATTTCTAATCTCATGGCGTTGTGGTCAGAAAAGATGCTTGATATGATTTCAATTTTCTTAACTTTACTGAGGCTTGATTTGTGACCCAAGATGTGATCTATCCTGGAGAATGTTCTGTGCGCACTTGAGAAGAAAATGTAACCTGCTGTTTTTGGATGGTATGTCCTATAGATATCAATTAAATCTATCTCGTCTATTGTGTCATTTAAAGCTTCTGTTTCCATATTTATTTTCATTTTGGATGATCTGTCCATTGGTGTAAGGGAGGTGTTAAAGTCCCCCGCTATTATTATGTTACTGTCGATATCCCCTTTTATAGCTGTTTGCAGTTGCCTTATGTATTGTGGTGCTCCTGTGTTGGGTGCATATATATTTATAATTGTTACATCCTCTTCTTGAATTGATCCCTTGATCATTATGTAGTGTCCTTCCTTGTCTCTTGTAACATTCTTTATTTTAATGTCTATTTTATCTTATATGAGTATTGCTACTCAGCTTTCCTTTGATTTCCATTTGCATGGAATATCTTTTTCCATCCCCTCCCTTTTAGTCTGTATGTGTCCCTATGTCTGAAGTGGGTCTCTTGTAGACAGCATATAGATGGTTATTGTTTTTCTATCCATTAAGCCAGCCTGTGTCTTTTGGTTGGAGCATTTAATCCATTCATGTTTAATGTAATTATTGATATGTATGTTCCTATGACAATTTTCTTGTTTGTTGTGGGTTTGTTTTTGTAGGTCCTTTTCTTCTCTTGTGTTTCCCACTTAGAGAAGTTCCTTTAGCATTTGTTGTAGAGCTGGTTTGGTGGTGCTGAATTCTCTTAGCTTTTGCTTGTGTGTAAAGCTTTTGATTTCTCCATCGAATCTGAATGAGATCCTTGCCAGGTAGAGTAATGTTGGTTGTAGGTTCTTCCCTTTCATCACTTTAAGTATATCATGTCACTCTCCTCTGGCTTGTACAGTTTGTGCTGAGAAATCAGCTGCTAACATTATGGGACTTACCTTGTGTGAGTTTTGTTGTTTTTCCCTTGCTGCTTTCCATAAGTTTTCTTTGTCTTTAATATTTGCCAATTTAATTACTATGTGTCTCAGTGTGTTTCTCCTTGGGCTCCTCCTGTATGGGACTCTCTGCATTTCCTGGACTTTGGTGGCTATTTGCTTTCCCATGTTAGGGAAGTTTTTGACTATAATCTCTTCAAATATTTTCTCGGGTCCTTTCTCTCTCTCTTCTCCTTCTGGGACCACTATAATGCGAATGTTGTTGTGGTTAATTTTGTCGCAGAGGTCTCTTAGGCTGTCTTCATTTCTTTTCATTCTTTTCTCTTTATTCTGTTCCACAGCAGTGAATTCCACCATTCTGTCTTCCAGGTCACTTATCTGTTCTTCTGTCTCAGTAATTGTTCTATTGCTTCCTTCTTGTGTAGTTTTCATTTCAGTTATTGTATTGTTCATCTCTGTTTGTTTGTTCTTTAATTCTTCTAGGTCTTTGTTAAACATTTCTTGCATCTTCTCAATCTTTGCCTCCATTGTTTTTCCGAGGTCCTGGATCATCTTCACTATCATTATTCTGAATTCATTTTCTGGAAGGTTGCCTATCTCCACTTCATTTAGTTGTTTTTCTGGAGTTTTATCTTGTTCCTTCATCTGGTACCTAGCCCTCTGCCTTTTCATCTTGTCTACCTTTATGTGAATGTGGTTTTTCTTCCACAGGCTGCAGGATTGTAGTTCTTCTTGTTTCTGCTGTCTGCCCTCTGGTGGATGAGGCTATCTAAGAGGCTTGTGCAAGTTTCCTGATGGGAGGGACCGGTGGTGGGTAGAGCTGACTGTTGCTCTCCTGGGCAGAGCTCAGTAAACCTTGAATCTACTTGACTGCTGATGAGTGGGTCTGGGTTCCCTCCCTGTTGGTTGTTTGGCCTGAGGCAACCCAACACTGGAGCCTACCTGGGCTCTTTGGTGGGGCTAATGGCTGACTCTGGGAGGACTCACACCAAGGAATATTTCCCAGAGCTTCTGCTGCCAGTGTCCTTGTCCCCACGGTGAGCCACAGCCATCCCCCACCTCTGCAGGAGACCCTCCAACACTAGCAGTTTGGTGTGTTTCAGTGTCCCCTGGGGTCACTGCTCCTTCCCCTGGGTCCCGATGCGCACACTACTTTCTGTGTGCCTTCCAAGAGTGGAGTCTCTGTTTCCCCGAGTCCTGTTGAAGTCCTGCAATCAAATCCCAGTAGCCTTCAAAGTCTGATTCTCTAGGAATTCCTCCTCCTGTTGCTGGACCTCCAGGTTGGGAAGCCTGACATGGGGCTCAGATCCTTCAGTCCAGTGGGTGGACTTTTGTGGTATAAGTGTTCTCCAGTCTGTGAGTCACCAACCCACCAGTTATGGGATTTGATTTTACTGTGATTGCACCCCTCCTACCATCTCATTCTGGCTTCTCCTTTGTTTTTGGATGTGGGGTATCTTTTTTGGTGAGTTCCAGTGTCTTCGTTTTGATGATTGTCCAGCAGCTAGTTGTGATTCTGGTGTTCTCAGAAGACGGAGTGAGAGCACGTTCTTTTACTCCCCCATCTTGGTTTCTAATCCTAAGTGTTTCTCAACCATATAAATTTATCTTCCCCCTTTTTAATATTTTCATATATAGGATTTGTTTTTATTTATTTATTTATTTATTGTTGTGGTTGTCTATTCCAATGTGATGCTGGCAGCTGTGTGTTTTTTTGTGGGTGGCTTTGTTTTTTTTTATTTTTTTACATAATGGTCGATTGTAGAGACTGCTGTATGATGCATAGATTCTTTGAAACAGTATTCTTTAAATTTGAAGTTTACCTATTGCCTATCCTGGCCTGATGCTGCTTTGTGATTGAGTGTTTTAGATAACCAGTCTGCTCCATTGAAATTATTGTCACTTTAGACTTTCATGGCCATTTGATTTCCTCAATTAAAACAAGCAAAATTAAATAAAATGCTTCCCACACTCCATATATATAGCATATGATTGGCAAAGCTGAATTATAGTTAATACAATTTTAATATGTCTAGATTTGTTATGAGGAATTTGTCCATCTCCCTGAGGGCTGAAGACAGCCTTCACATTTGGTAAGCATTCAGTAATAGGTCACTGGTAAAACATACCTGATATCATATTTCACCATTTGGTCCCATAATTCTCCAAACACTCTCCAGGTTAGAAAAAATACATTATGATTTTTCATTAGTAGATGACTGAAATGAGTTAATTTTTTACATTGTCAAAATAAGCATAGGTATCATATTTGGTAGATTATGACCCATTTATATTTAATTTTGTGTGTGTGTGTGTGTGTGTTGCAAAGAGTGGCTATATCTTTTTTTTAACAACTTTATTGAAGTATAATTGCTTTACAATGTTGTATTAGTTTCTGCTTTATAACAAACTGAATCAGCTGTACATATATCCCCATGTCTCCTCCCTCTTGCGTCTTCCTCCCACCCTCCCTATCCCAGCCTTCTAGGTGGTCACAAAGCACTGAGCTGATCTCCCTGTGCTATGTAGCTGCTTCCCACTAGCTATCTTGTTTACATTTGATAGTATATATATATATATATATATATATATATATACACACACACACACACATGTCCATGACACTCTCTCACTTCGTTTCAGCTTACCCTTCCACCTCCCCATGTCCTCAATTACATTCACTACATCTGTGTCTTTATTCCTGTCTGGACTCTAAGTTTTTCAGAACCATTTATTTTCTTTTTTAGATTCCATATATATGTGTAAACATAAGGTATTTGTTTTTCTCTTTCTGACTTCACTCTTCATGACAGACTCTAGGTCCATCCACCTCACTACAAATAACTCAATTTCATTTCTCTTTTCGGCTGAGTAATATTCTATTGTATATATGTTCCACATCTTCTTAATTCAGTCATCTGTTGATGGACACTTAGGTTGCTAACATGTCCTGGCTATTGTAAATAGAGCTGCAATGAACACTGTGATACATGACATTTTTTGAATTATGATTTTCTCAGGGTATATGCTCAGTAGTGGGATTGCTGGGTCGTATGGTAGTTCTATTTTTAGTTTTTTAAGGAACTTCCATACTGTTCTCCATAGTGGCTGTATCAATTTACATTCCCATCAACAGTGCAAGATGGTTCCCTTTTCTCCACATCCTCTCCAGCATTTATTATTTGTAGAGCTTTTGATGATGGACATCTGACTGGTGTGAGGTGATACCTCATTGTAGTTTTGATTTGCATTTCTCTATTGATTAGTGATGTTGAGCATCCGTTCATGTGTTTGTTGACAATCTGTATATGTTCTTTGGAGAAATGTCTATTTAGGTCTTCAATCAATTTTTGGATTGGGTTGTTTGTTTTCTTGATATTGAGCTACATGTGCTACTTGTAAATTTTTGAGATTACTAATTTGTCTGTTGCTTCATTTGCCAATATTTTCTCCCATTCTGAGGGTTGACTTTTTGTCTTGTTTATGTTTTCCTTTACTGTGCAAAAGCTTTTAAGTTTCATTAAGTACCATTTGTTTACTTTTGTTTTTATTTCCATTTCTCTAGGAGTTGGGTCAAAAAGGATCTTGCTGTGATTTATGTCAGAGAGTGTTCTGCCTATGTTTTCCTCTAAGAGTTTTATAGTGTCTGGTCTTACATTTAGGTCTTTAATACATTTTGAGTTTATTTTTGTGTATGGTGGTAGGGAGTGTTCTAATTTCATTCTTTTATATGTAACTGTCCAGTTTTCCCAGCACCACTTATTGAAGAGGCTGTCTATTCTTCATTGGATATTCTTGCCCCCTTTTTCAAAAATAAGGTTACCATATGTGATGGGGTTTATCTCTGGGCTTTCTATCCTGTTCCATTGATCTATATTTCTGTTTTTGTGCCAGTACCATACTGTCTTGATTACTGTAGCTTTGTAATATAGTCTAAAGTCTGGGAGCCTGATTCCTCCAGCTCCGTTTTTCTTTCTCAGGATTGCTTTCACTATTTCAGGTTTTTTGTGTTTGCATACAAATTGTGGATTTTTTTGTTCTACTTCTGTGAAAAATGCCATTGGTAGTTTGATAGGGAGTACATTGAATCTGTAGATTGCTTTGGGTAGTACAGTCATTTCCACAATATTGATTCTCCTAATCCAAGAACGTGGTATATCTCTCCATCTGTTTGTGTCATCTTTAAGTTGTTTCATCATTGTCCTATAGTTTTCTAAATAGAGGTCTCTTGTCTCCTTACGTAGGTTTATTCCTAGCTATTTTATTCTTTTTGTTGCAATGGTAAATGGGAGTGTTTCCTTAATTTCCTTTCAGGTTTTTCATCATGAATGTATAGGAATGCAAGAGATTTCTGTGCATTAATTTTGTATCCTGCTACTTTACCAAATTCATTGATTAGGCCTAGTAGATTTCTGGAGCACCTTTAGGATTCTCTATGTATAGTATCATGTCATCTTCAAACAGTGACAGTTTTTCTTCTGCTTTTCCGATTTGGATTCCTTTTATTTCTTTTCCTTGTCTGACCACTGTGGCTAAAACTTCCAAAACTATGTTAATTAATAGTGGTGAGAGTGGACAACCTTGTCTTTTTCCTGATCTTAGAAGAAACAGTTTCAGTTTTTGACCATTGAGAATGATGTTGGCTGTGGGTTTGTCATATATGGCCTTTATTATGTTGAGGTAAGTTCCCTCTATGCCTACTTTCTGTGGGGTTCTTATCACAAATGGGTGTTGAATTTTGTCCAAAGCTTTTTTTCCATCTATTGAGATGGTCATATGGTTTTTCTCCTTGAATTAGTTAATATGTTGTATCACATTGATTGATTTGAATATGTTGTAGAATCCTTGCATTCCTGGGATACACCCCACTTGATCATGGTGTATGATCCTCTTAATGTGCTGGGGATTCTGTTTGCTAGTATTTTGCTGAGGATTTTTGCATCTATGTTCATCAGTGTTATTGGCCTTTAGTTTTCTTTCTTTGTGACATCTTTTTCTGGTTTTGTTATCACGGTGATGGTGGCCTCCTAGAATGAGTTTGGGAGTGTTTCTCCCTCTGGTATATTTTGGAAGATTTTGAGAAGGATAGGTTTTAGCTGTTCTCTAAATGTTTGATAGAATTTTCTTGTGAAGCCATCTGGTCCTGGGATTTTGTTTCTTGGAAGGTTTTTAATCACAGTCCCAATTTCAGTGCTTGTGATTGGTCTGTTCATATTTTCTATTTCTTCCTGGTTCAGTCTCAGAAGGTTGTGGTTTTTAAAAATTTGTCCATTTCTTCCAGGTTGTCCATTTTATTTGCATAGAGTTGCTTGTAGTAATCTCTCATGATCCTTTGTATTTGTGCCATGGCAGTTGTTACTTCTCGTTTTTTATTTCTAATTGTATTGATTTGAGTCTTCTCCCTTTTTTTCTTGATGAGTCTGGATAATGGTTTATCAATTTTGTTTATCTTCTCAAAGAACCAGCATTTAGTTTTATTAATCTTTGCTATTGTTTCCTTCATTTCTTTTTCATTTATTTCTGATGTGATCTTTATGATTTCTTTCCTTCTGCTAACTTTGGGGTTTTTTTTTTTTCTCCTTTCTCTAGTTGCTTTAGGTGTAATGTTTGGTTGTTTATTTGAAATGTTTCTTGTTTCTTGAGGTAGGATTGTATTGCTGTAAACTTCCCTCTTAGAACTGCTTTTGGTGAATCCCATAGGTTTTGGGTCATCCTGTTTTCATTGTCAATTGTTTCTAGGTATTTTTTTTCCTCTTTGATTTCTTCAGTGATCTCTTGGTTATTTAGTAGTGGATTGTTTGGCCTCCATGTGTTTGTATTTTTTACAGTTTTTTTCCTGCAATTGATCCTAGTCTCATAGTGTTATGGTCGGAAAAAATACTTGATACAAATTCAGTTTTCTTTAATTTACCAAGGCTTTATTTGTGACCCAAGATATGATCTATCTTGGAGAATGTTCCATGAGTACTTGAGAAGAAAGTGTATTCTCTTGTTTTTGGATAAAATGTCTTATATGTGTGTGTGTGTATATATATATATATATATATATATATATATAAATTAAGTCCATCTTGTATAATTCAAAGCTTGTGTTTCCTTATTTTTTTCATTTTGGATGATCTGTCCATTGGTGAAAGTGGGGTGTTAAAGTCCCCTTCTATGCTTGTGTTATTGTCAATTTCCCCTTTTAAGGCTCTTAGTATTTTTCTTATGTATTGAGGTGCTCCTATGTTGGGTGCATAAATATTTACAATTGTTATATCTTCTTCTTGGATTGATCCCTTGATCATTAGGTAGTGTCCTTCTTTGTCTCTTGTAATAGTCTTTATTTTAAAGTCCAGTTTTTCTGACATGAGAATTGCTACACTAGCTTTCTTTTGATTTCCATTTGCATGGAATAACTTTTTCCATCCCTTCACTTTTAGTCTGTATGTGTCCCTAGATCTAAAGTGGGCCTCTTGTAGACAGTATACATACGGGTCTTGTTTTTTATCCACTTGTCCAGTTTATGTCTTTTGGTTGGAGCATTTAATCCATTTACGTTTAAGGTAGTTACCAATATGTATGTTCCTATTACCATTTTCTTAATTGTTTTGGTTTATTGTCGGTCTTTTCCTTCTGTTATGTTTCCTGCCTAGAGAAGTTCCTTTAGCATTTGTTGTAAAGCTGGTTTGGTGCTGCTGAATTCTCTTAGCTTTTGCTTGTTTGTCAAAGTTTTAATTTTTCCTTCGAATCTGAATGAGAACCTTGCTGGGTAATCTTGGTTTATGTTTTTCCCTTTCATCACTTTAAATATGTCCTGACTTTCCCTTCTGCCTTGAAGAGTTTCTGCTGAAAGTTCAGTAGCTAACCTTATGGGGATTCCCTTGTATGTTACTTTTTGTTTTTCTTTTGCTGCTTTTAATATGTTTTCTTTGTATTTAATTTTTGATACTTTGTTTAATATGTGTGTTGCTTGTTTCTCCTTAGATTTATCCTGTATGGGACTCGCTGCACTTCCTGGACTTGATTGACTATTTCCTTTCCCATTTTAAGGAAGTTTTCAACTATAATCTCTTCAAATAATTTCTCAGTACCTTTCTTTTTCTCTTCCTCTTCTGGGACCCCGATAATTAGAATGTTGGTGCATTTAATGTTGTCCCAGAGGTCTCTGAGACTGTCCTCAATTATTTTTATTCTTTTTTTCCTTTGTTTGCTCTGCAGTAGTTATTTCCACTGTTTTATCTTCCAAGTCACTTATCCGTTCTTCTGCCTCAGTTACTCTGCTGTCAATTTCTTCTAGAGAATTTTAAATTTAATTTATTGTGTTGCTCATTATTGTTTGTTTGCTCTTTAGTTCTTCTCAGTTCTTTCTAAACGTTTCTTGTAGCTTCTTCATTGTATTTCTAAGATTTTGGATCATCTTTTCTATCATTACTCTGTTTTTTTCCAGGTAGAGTGTCTATTTCCTCTTCATTTGTTTGGTCTGGTGGGTTTTTACCTTGCTCCTTCATCTGCTGTGTATTTCTGTGTCTTCTCATTTTGCTTACCTTACTGTGTTTGGGGTCTCCCTTTTGCAGACTGCAGGTTCGTAGTTCCCTTTGTTTTTGGTGTCTGCTCCTAGTGGCTAAGGTTGGTTCAGTGGGTTGTGTAGGCTCCCTGGTGGAGGGGGCTGGTGCCTGTGTTATGGTGCATGCGGCTGGATCTTGTCTTTCTTGTGGGAAGGACCATGTCCGGTGGTTTATCTTTGGGGTGTCTGTAACCTTATTTTGATTTTAGGCAGCCTCTCTGCTAATGGGTGTGGGTTTGTTCCTGTCTTGCTAGTTGTTTTGCATAGCTTGTCCAGCACTGTAGCTTGCTGGTCATTGAGTAGAACTGGGTCTTAGCATTGAGATGGAGAGCTCTGGGAGAGCTTTCACCATTTGATATTACATAGACCTGGGAGGTTTCTGGTGGACCAATGTCCTGCAATCGGCTCTCCACCTCAGACTCACAGGCCTGACACCTGGCTGGAGCACCAAGATCCTGTCAGCCACACGGCTCAGAAGAAAATGGAGAAAAAAGAAAGAAAGAAAGAAAAACATACAATATAATACAATACAATAAAGTTATTAAAATAAAAATTTTAGATAATTATTAAAATTAAAAGAAATGTAAAACATAATTAAAAAAACGGACAGACAGAACCCTTGGACAAATGGTTAAAGCAAAGGTATACAGAGAAAATCACACAAAGAAGCATACACATACACCATCACAAAAAGGGAAAAAGGAAAAAAAATAGCTATATATAAAAACATTTTAAAAGGAAGAGAGCAACCAAATCAATAACCAAATCTACCAATGATAATAAACTCTAAATACTAAACTAAGATAAACATAAAACCAGAAAGAAATTAGATGCAGAAAGCAAACCCCAAGTCTACAGTTGCTTCCAAAGTCCACTGCCTCAATTTTAGGATGATTTGTTGTCTGTTCAGGTATCCCAGAGATGCAGGGTACATCAAGTTGATTGTGGAGATTTAATCTGCTGCTCCTGAGGCTGCTGGGAGAAATTTCCCTTTCTCTTCTTTGTTCACAGAGCTCCTGGGGTTCAGCTTTGGATTTGGCCCTGCCTCTGTGTGTAGGTCCACTGAGGGCGTCTGTTCTTCTCTCAGACAGGATGGGGTTAAAGTACCAGGTGATTAGAGGCTCTGGCTCACACAGGTCGGGGGAAAGGCAGGGTGTGGAATGCAGGGTGAGCCTGCGGAGGCAGAGGCTGGAGTAACGTTGCAACAGCCTGAGGTGCGCTGTGTGTTCTCCCAGGGAAGTTGTTCCTGGCTCATGGGATCCTGGCAGTGATGGGCTGCACATGCTCCTGGGAGGTGAAGTGTGGATAGTGACCTGTGCTTGCACACAGGCTTCTTGGTGGCTGCAGCAGCAACCTTAGTGTGTCATGCCTGTCTCTGGTGTCTGCACTGATAGCCGTGGCTCATGCCCATCTCTGGAGATCATTTAAGCAGTACTCTGAATCCCCTCTTCTCTTACACCCCGAAACAATGGTCTCTTGCCTCTTAGGCAGTTCCAGACTTTTTCCCGGTCTCCCTCCTGGCGAGCTGTGGCACACTAGCCACTTCAGGGTGTGTTCACGCAGCCAACCACAGTCGTCTCCCTGGGATCTGACCTCGGAAGCTGGAGCCTCAGCTTCCAGCCCCCACTCGTCCTGGCAGGTGAGCAGAGAAGCCTCTCAGGCTGGTGAGTACTGGTCGGCACTGATCCTCTGTGCAGGAATCTCTCTGCTTTGCCCTCTGCACCCCTGTTGCTGCACTCTCCGCCATGGCTCTGAAGCTTCCCCCCCATCACACCCTGTCTTTGCCAGTGAAGGAGCTTCCTATTGTGTGGAAACTTTTCCTCCTTCACAGCTCCCTCCCAGAGGTGCAGATCCTGTCCCTATTCTTTTGTCTCTGTTTTTTCTTTTGCCCTTCCCAGGTATGTGGGGAGTTTCTTGCCTTTTGGGAAATCTGCGGTCTTCTGCCAGCGTTCAGTAGGTGTTCTGTAGGAGTTGTTCCACATGTAGATGTATTTCTGATGTATTTGTGGGGAGGAAGGTGATCTCCACGTCTTACTCCTCCACCATCTTGAAGGTCTCCCCTATATTTACTTTTAAAGTTTGTATGGAATGGTTATCATTCCCTGAAATAAAGTACATATTTTTAATGCTACCAGTGTTTTAGAAATTTTAAAAGAAGATTTTGTATATTTTATTAGCACAAGGTCAGCAATATTTTAGTCTCTAATTTGATTTATATTTTTATTATCCAGAAATGTAAATGTAACTTTTAACTGAAAATATATATTCAAAAAATAAAACTGATTTCCTGACATTTTTAAGTCATCAGTTTCGAATTTTAGAAACCATTCTTGACGTGTATCTCTCATAAGAATCTTTTAAAAAATAGTCTCACAAGGGTGTTTTACTTAAACTTTTGTGTAGCCATAAGTAGGGAGTATTTTAAGATGGAGGGTCTGCTCCTTATATGGTGTTTTTCGTTCCACTATTTGTCTTTCCATTTTGATGGACATTTAGCCTTTCTCTGCTTCAGTATTTTTCTTCCCTTTCAAAGTTGATGCTTGCTTCTGCTTTTTATTCACTCACCCTGTTTAGAAAGTAATTGGGGGACTTCCCTGGTGGCACAGTGGTTAAGAATACGCCTGCCAATGCAGGGGACACGGGTTCGATCCCTGGTCCGGGAAGATCCCACATGCCACGGAGCATCTAAGCCCATGTGCCACAACTATTGAGTCTGCACTCTAGAGCCTGTGAGCCACAACTACTGAGCCCGCGTGCCACAACTACTGAAGCCCACGCACCTAGAGCCCATGCTCCTCAACAAGAGAAGCCACCACAATGAGAAGCCTGCGCACCACAACAAAGAGTTGCCCCTGCTCACCACAACTAGAGAAAGCCCGCGTGCCGCAGTGAAGACCCAATGCAACCAAAAATAAATAAATAAATAAATAATTCTTTAAAAATTAATAATAATTGGAACCCTTCTACTACAGATTTGCAAAACAATTATTGTTCAGTTAAATGTTGGTGGGCAGCAACTATAAAGTGGAGTTGTATGCTGCACCACAAGGGATGCAAAGGTTAATAGTACAAATAAGTTTAATAGCTTTAATTTTTATAGGTGTTTTGTGGTGTTTCAGAATTCTCAGTTGACTCTTATAACCAAGATCTGAAATGGATTGGGTAGGTTTTATTCCCATTTTATATATGAGGGAACTAAAGAGCTGACTCTAGTAAGTATTGAATAGAATAAACCAACCCCAGTGGGAACTAGTTTGTCACCCTTTTTTGTTTTTCAGACATCACTACAAATTGATACAATTTTGCAAACCTAAGTATCCTGCAATTACTTTCCAGTGTGTACATCATTTGATGTGTTTAGTTCACTCTAGTGGCGTTTTGACATGTAAATTATTATTACTGTTAGCCTTCTTTCAAAGTATGCTGACACTTGGCTTGGTTTTCAATGACCCTGGATTATTCATTGCATGAAAACGGTATGTCAAGATGCTTTTCCAGAGCTCTGCATGTATCTTCTAACAAATCTGTAGTTTTAATGCTTCTTGGAATTTCAGAGTGATCAAACTGGCCTATCTATCCACAAATAAAGCAAATGTTTGAACAGGTAGGTGGATGTTGCATTATTACATAAAAACCAAAAAATTTAGGCTTTAAAAATCCCTCCTTTTGTTTTGTGTGTTTTCTGTGGGTATCTATGCTGAGTTCCACAGTCCTATGAAACTGTTGTAATAGAGTTATATAGTATGGCTTCCTAATAGATTGTCATCACAGTATGTTTCTCCAGTGTTATAGCATTGTTGGCTCCCTGAATTGAAAAAGATGATTGCAGATTTTAGAGGTCAGAGCACATTATTTTGGTTGTGGTTAAGCCTTCATAGTTTTTCTGTTTATCAACAATTACTATGAAGATCAAAAAAAAACATCTAACATATAATGATCCTTGCCTCAAATTTGTCATTTGATGTTGGAAAGAATAGTAGTCCCTATTTCAAAGTCATTAAATCTTAATTTTATAGTACCAACTTTTTTTACACAGATACCTATGATTAGGTATACTGAGTATAAGTTTTCTAGGGCTGTCATAACTAAGTATCACATACTAGGTGACTTAAATAACAAATTTGTTTTCTCACAATTCTAGAGGCAAATTCGAGATCAAGGTGTTGGCAGGGTTTGTTTCTTCTGAGACCTCTCTGCTTTGCTTGTAGATGGTTGTCTTCTCCCTATGCCTTCACATGCTTTTTCCTCTGTGTGTGTCTGTGCCTAATCTCTTCTTCTTATAAGAACACCAGTCATATTGGATTAGGGCCCACCCTATTGACCTAATTTTACCTTAATTACCTCTTTAAAGGCCCTATCTCCAAATACAGTCACATTCTGAGGTACTATGGGTTAGGACTTCAGCATATGCATTTGAGGGGACATGTTTCATCCCATAACATTGTATACCTTTTTGTTTTATTAAGGGACATGATATTTCTAACAACATTTGCTCTCCTCAAGTCCACATTTTATCTCTGTATCCCCAGTGTGTAGTATAGTGCCTGATACATAGCATGTGCTTCATGAATGTTGTTGATTTTTTGAGTGAGAGAATATAGAGAAAAGAGTGTATTATGAGAAGAGAAGGTGATATATCACAACTTTATTGTACCAGAATAGGAAGAATTTTTTGGAAGATGATTCACTCAGGAAAAACAAATGGATCACTGATAAGTACATTACTACCTTATTTTGAGCTAGATTGCTGACACTCTTAAGCTTTCAGAATGGTGCAGAACCAGAAGAAAGGAAGGTAGAGGGAGGAAGGAGGATTGCAGATGAGAAAAAAAAAAGAATATTTTAATAGTAAGCATCAATAAATATAACCTCGGGAAAGCTGAGAATTTTTAGGCAATAGACAAGAATGGGGCAGGGAGAAGATGAAATAAGAAAGACCAATATTGGAAGTGATGGAACAGGAGGATACCAGATAATTTGGCACTACAAAAGAGCTAGTGGCATACAAATACAACAGCACTTCTGTAATAAGTAGCCATTTGTGTGTGTGTGTGTGTATATGTGTGTATATATTTGTGTGCACATCTATCTATCAATCTAACTATATATCTTAGAAGCACCTAAATAGTGTTCCCCAATTCTGACAATTTATTAGAATCATCTGGGAACATTTTAAAAAATACATATGCCTGAGCCCCATCCTACATCCTTTTTTTTTTTTTTTGGAATATAGATTCTTTAGGCTGCTGTGTCAGTTGCTGCTGTACAGCAAAGTGAATCAGCCATATGTATACATAATATATCCCCTCTTTTTTGGATTTCCTTACCATTTAGGTCACAACAGAGCACCAAGTAGAGTTCCCTGTGGTATACAGTAGGTTCTCATTAGTTATCTATTTTATACATAGTAGTGTATATATGTCAATCCCAATCTCCCAGTTCATCCCACCCCCACCCTTTCCTCCTTGGTATGCATACTCTTGTTCTCTACGTCTGTGTCTCTATTTCTGCTTTACAAGTAAGATCATCTATACCATTTTTCTAGATTCCACATATATGTGTTAATATACAATATTTGTTTTTCTCTTTCTGACTTACTTCACTCTGTATGACAGTCTCTACGTCCATCCACGTCTCTACAAATGACCCAATTTTGGTCCTTTGAATGGCTGAGTAATATTCCATTGTATACATGTACCATATCATATTTACCCATTCCTCTGTTGATAGACATATAGGCTGCTTCCATGTCCTGGCTATTTTAAATGGTGCTGCAGTGAACAATTGGGGTGTGTGTATCTTTTGTGTGTGTGTGTGTGATACACAGGCCTCTCACTGCTGTGGCCTCTCCAGTTGCGGAGCCCAGGCTCCGGACGCGCAGGCTCAGTGGCCATGGCTCACGGGCCCAGCTGCTCCGCGGCATTTGGGACCTTCAGGGACCAGGGCACGAACCCGTGTCCCTTGCATCGGCAAGCAGACTCTCAACTACTGTGCCACCAGGGAAGCATGTATCTTTTTGAAATATGGTTTTCTCTGGGTATATGCCCAGTAGTGGGATTGCTGGGTCATATGGTAATTCTATTTTTAGTGTTTTAAGGAACCTCCATACTGTCCTCCATGGTGACTGTATCAATTTACATTCCCACCAGCAGTGCAAGAGGGTTCCCTTTTCTCCATACGCTCTCCAGTATTTATTGTTTGTAGATTTTTGATGATGGCCATTCTGACCAGTGTGAGGTGATACCTCATTGTAGATTTGACATACATTTCTCTAATAATTAGTGATGTTGAGTGTCTTTTCATGTGTTTGTTGGCCATCTGTATGTCTTCTTTGGAGAAATGTCTATTTAGGTCTTCCACCCATTTTTTGATTGGATTTTGTTTTTGATATTGAGTTGCATGAGCTGTTTGTATATTTTGGAGATTAATCCGTGTCAGTTGCTTCATTGGTAAATATTTTCCCCCATTCTGAGGGTTATCTTTTCATCTTGTTTATGGTTTCACTTACTGCACAAAAGCTTTTAAGTTTATTTAGGTCCCATTTGTTTATTTTTGTTTTTATTCTTATTACTCTAGAAGGTGGGTTAAAAAAAGATCTTCCTGCAATTTATGTCAAAGAGTGTTCTGCTGTGTTTCCTCTAAGAGTATGATAGTGTCTTGCCTTACATTTAGATCTTTAATCCATTTTGAGCTTATTTTTATGTATGTTGTTAGGGGGTATTCTAATTTCATTCTTTTACATGTAGCTGTCCAGTTTTCCCAGCACCACTTATTAAAGAGGCTGTCTTTTCTCCATTGTATATTCTTGCACCCTTTGTCATAGATTAGGTTACTGTAGGTGCATGGGTTTATCTCTAGACTTTCTGTCCTTTTCCATTGATCTATATTTCCCTTTTTGTGCCAGTACCATACTGTCTTGATTACTGTAGTTTTATAGTATAGCCTGAAGTCAGGGAGCCTGATGTCTCCAGCTCAGGTTTCCTTTCTCAAGATTGCTTTGACTATTCGGGGTCTTTTGTGTTTCCATTACAAATTGTAAATATTTTTGTTCTAATTCTGTGAAAAATGCTGTTCGTAATTTGATAGGATTGCATTGAATCTGTAGATTGCTTTGGGTAGTGTAGTCATTTTCACAATACTGACTCTTCCAACCACGAGCATGGTATATCTCTCAATCTGTTTGTGTCATCTTTGATTTCTTTTATCAGTATCTTACAGTTTTGTGCATACAGGTCTTTTGCTTCCTTAGGTAGGTTTATTCCTAGGTATTTTATTCTTTTTGTTGCAGTGGTAATTGGGATTGTTTCCTTAATTTCTCTTTCTGATCTTTTGTTCTTAGTGTATAGGAATGCAGGAGATATGTGTGTATTAATTTTGTATCCTGTGACTTTACTAAATTCATTGATTAGCTCTAGTAGGTTTGTGGTGGCATATTTAGGATTTTCCATGTATAGTATCATGTCATCTGTAAACAGTGACAGTTTCACTTTTTCTTTTCCAGTTTGGATTACTTTTATTTCTTTTTCTTCTCTGATAGCCGTGGCTGGGACTTCCAAAGCTATGTTGAGTAATAGTGGCGAGATTGGATATCCTCATCTTGTTCCTGATACTAGAGGAAATGCTTTACAATTTTCACCATTGAGAATGATTTTTGCTGTGGGTTAGTCATATATGGCTTTTATTATGTTGAGGTAGGTTCCCTCTGGCCACTTTCTTTAGAGTTTTTATCATAAATGGGTACTGAATTTTGTTAAAAGCTTTTTCTGCATCTATTGAGATGGTCATATAGATTTTATTCTTCAGTTTGTTAATATGGTGTATCACATTGACTAATTTGCATATGTTGAAGAATCCTTGCATCCTGAGAATAAATCCCACTTGATCATGGTGTATGATCCTTTTAATGTGTTGTTGGATTTCCTGAGCTAGTATTTTTTTTTGTACTACACTATCTCACTCTTTTTTTTTTACATCTTTATGGGAGTATAATTGCTTTACAATGGTGTGTTAGTTTCTGCTTTATAACAAAGTGAATCAGTTATACATATACATATGTTCCCATATCTCTTCCTTCTTGCATCTCCCTAGCTCTCACCCTCCATTTCCCACCCCTCTAGGTGGTCACAAAGCACTGAGCTGATCTCCCTGTGCTATGCGGCTGCTTCCCACTAGATACCTATTTTACGTTTGGTAGTGTATATATGTCCATGCCACTCTCTCACTTTGTCACAGCTTACCCTTCCCCCTCCCCATATCCTCAAGTCCATTCTCTAGTACGTCTGTGTCTTTATTCCTGTCTTACCCCTAGGTTCTTCATGACATTTTTTTTCTTAGATTCCATATATATGTGTTAGCATACGGTATTTGTCTTTCTCTTTCTCACTTCACTCTGTATGACAGACTCTAGGTCTATCCACCTCATTATAAATAGCTCAATTTCGTTTCTTTTTATGGCTGAGTAATATTCCATTGTATATATGTGCCACATCTTCTTTATCCATTCATCTGATGATGGACATTTAGGTTAGTTCCATCTCCTGGCTATTGTAAATAGAGCTGTAATGAACATTTTGGTACATGACTCTTTTTGAATTATGGTTTTCTCAGGGTATAGGCCCAGTATTGGGATTGCTGGGTCATATGGTAGTTCTATTTGTAGTTCTTTAAGGAACCTTCATACTATTCTCCATAGTGGCCTTACCAATTCATATTCCCACCAGAAGTGCAAGAGTGTTCCCTTTTCTCCACACCCTCTCCAGCAGTTATTGTTTCTAGATTTTTTGAAGATGGCCATTCTGACTGGTGTGAGAAGATATCTCATTGTAGTTTTGATTTGCATTTCTCTGATGATTAATGGTGTTGAGCATTCTTTCATGTGTTTGTTGGCAGTCTGTATATCTTCTTTGGAGAAATGTCTATTTAGATCTTCTGCCCATTTGTGGATTGGGTTGTTTGATTTTTTTGTCATTGAGGTGCATGAGCTGCTTGTAAATTTTGGAGATTAATCCTTTGTCAGTTGCTTCATTCGAAAATATTTTCTCCCATTCTGAGGGTTGTCTTTTGGCCTTGTTTATGGTTTTGTTTGCTGTGCAAAAGCTTTGAAGTTTCATGAGGTCCCATTTGTTTATTTTTGTTTTTATTTCCATTTCTCTAGGAGGTGGGTCAAAAAGGATCTTGCTGTGATTTATGTCATAGAGTGTTCTGCCTATGTTTTCCTCTAAGGGTTTGACAGTTTCTGGCCTTACATTTAGGTGTTTAATCCATTTTGAGCTTATTTTTGTGTATGGTGTTAGGGAGTAATCTAATCTCATACTTTTATATGTACCTGTCCAGTTTTCCCAGCACCACTTAATGAAGAGGCTGTCCTTTCTCCAGTGTACATTCCTGCCTCGTTTATCAAAGATAAGTTGACCATATGTGCATGGGTTTATCTCTGGGCTTTCTATCCTGTTCCATTGATCTATATTTCGGTTTTTGTTCCAGTACCATACTGTCTGGATTACTGTAGCTTTGTAGTATAGTCTGAAGGGAGCCTGATTCCTTAAGCTCGGTTTTTCGTTCTCAAGATTGCTTTGGCTATTCGGGGTCTTTTGTGTTTCCATACAAATTTTGAAATTTTTGTTCTAGTTCCGTGAAAAATGCCAGTGGTAGTTTGATACGGATTGCACTGAATCTGTAGATTGCTTTGGGTAGTAGCGTCATTTTCACAGTGTTGATTCTTCCAATCCAAGAACATGGTATATCTCTCCATCTATTTGTGCCACCTTTAATTTCTTTCATCAGTGTCTTATAATTATCTGCATACAGGTCTTTTGTCTCCTTCGGTAGGTTTATTCCTAGATATTTTATTCTTTTTGTTGCAATGGTAAATGGGAGTGTTTTCTTGATTTCACTTTTAGATTATTCATCATGAGTGTATAGGAATGCCAGATATTTCTGTGCATTAATTTTGTATCCTGCTACTTTACCAAATTCATTGATTAGATCTCGTAGTTTTCTGGTAGCATCTTTAGGATTCTCTATGTATAGTATATGTCATCTGCAAACAGTGACAGCTTTACTTCTTCTTTTCTGATTTGGATTCCTTTTATTGCCTTTTCTTCTCTGACTGTTGTGGCTACAACTTCCAAGACTATGTTGAATAAGAGTGGTGAGAGTGGGCAACCTTGTCTTGATCCTGATCTTAGTGGAAATGCTTTCAGTTTTCCACCGTTGAGGATGATATTGACTGTGGGTTTGTCATATATGGCCTTTATTATGTTGAGGAAAGTTCCCTCTGTGCCTACTTTCTGCAGGGTTTTTATCATAAATGGGTGTTGAATTTTGTCGAAAGCTTTCTCTGCATCTATTGAGATGACCATATGGTTTTTCTCCTTCAATTGGTTAATATGGTGTATCACATTGATTGATTTGCGTATATTGAAGAATCCTTGCATTCCTGGAATAAACCCCACTTTATCATGGTGTATGATCCTTTTAATGGGCTTTTGGATTCTGTTTGCTAGTATTTTGTTGAGGATTTTTGCATCTATGTTCATCAGTGATATTGGCCTGTAGTTTTCTTTCTTTGTGACATCCTTGTCTGGTTTTGTTATCAGGGTGATGGTGGCCTCGTAGAATGAGTTTGGAAGTGTTCCTCCCTCTGCTGTATTTTGGAAGAGTTTGAGAAAGATAGGTGTTTGCTCTTCTCTAAATGTTTGATTGAATTTGCCTGTGAAGCCATCTGGTCCTGGGCCTTTGTTTGCTGGAAGATTTTTAATCACAGTTTCAATTTCAGTGCTTGTGATTGGTCTGTTCATATTTTGTATTTCTTCCTGAAATACAGTCTTGTCAGGTTGCGCATTTCTAAGAATTTGACCATTTCTTCCAGGATGTTCATTTTATTGGCATAGAGATGCTTGTAGTAATCTCTCATGATCTTTTGTATTTCTGCAGTTTCAGTTGTTACTTCTCCTTTTTCTTTTCTAGTTCTATTGATTTGAGTCTTCACTCTTTTTTTCTTGATGAGTCTGGCTAATGGTTTATCAATTTTGTTTATCTTCTCAAAGAAACAGCTTTTAGTTTTATTGATCTTTGCTATTGTTTCCTTCATTTCTTTTTCATTTATTTCAGTTCTGAGATTATGATTTATTTTCTTCTGCTAACTTTGGGGTTTTTTTGTTCTTCTTTCTCTAATTGCTTTAGGTACAAGGTTAGGTTGTTTATTCGAAATGTTTCCTGTTTCTTAATGTAGGATTGTACTGCTATAAGCTTCCCTCTTAGAACTGCTTTTGCTGCATCCCATAGGTTTTGGGTCGTTGTGTCTCCATTGTCTTTTGTTTCTAGGTATTTTTTGGTTTACTCTTTGATTTCTTCAGTGATCACTTCGTTATTAAGTAGTGTATTGTTTAGCCTCCATGTGTTTGTGTTTTTACAGATCTTTTCGTGTAATTGATATCTAGTCTTATAGCGTTGTGGTCAGGAAAGATACTTGATAAAATTTCAATTTTCTTAAATTTACCAAGGTTTGATTTGTGACCCAAGATATGATGTATATGATCTATCCTGGAGAATGTTCCATGAGCACTTGAGAAAAATGTGTATTCTGTTGTTTTTGGATGGAATGTCCTATAAATATCAATTAAGTCCATCTTGTTTAATGTATCATTTAAAGCTTGTGTTTCCTTATTTATTTTCATTTTGGATGATCTGTCCATTGGTGAAAGTGGGGTGTTAAAGGCCCCTAGTATGAATGTATCACTGTCAATTTCCCCTTTTATGGCTGTTACTATTTGCCTTATGTATTGAGGTGCTCCTGTGTTGCATCCATAAATAGATACAATTGTTATATATTCGCTTTGGATCGATCTCTTGATCATTATGTAGTGTCCTTCTTTGTCTCTTGTAATAGTCTGTATTTTAAAGTCTATTTTTTCTGATATGAGAATTGCTACTCCAGCTTTCTTCTGATTTCCATTTGCATTGAATATCTTCTTCCATCTCCTCACTTTCAGTCTGTATGTGTCCGTAGGTCTGAAGTGGGTGTCTTGTAGACAGCATATATATGGGTCTTGTTTTTATATCCATTCAGGCAGTGTGTGTGTTTTGGTGGGAGCATTTAATCCATTTACTTTTAAGGTAATAATTGATATGTATGTTCCTATTCCCATTTTCTTAATTGTTTTGGGTTTGTTATTGTAGGTCTTTTCCTTCTCTTGTCTTTCTTGACTAGAGAAGTTCCTTTAGCATTTGTTGTAAAGCTGGTTTGGTGGTGCTGAACTCTCTCTACTTTTGCTTGTCTGTAAATGTTTTAATTTCTCCATCAAATCTGAATGAGATCCTTGCTGGGTAGGGTAATCTTGGTTGTAGGTTTTTCTCCTTCATCACTTTAAATATGTCCTGCCACTCCCTTCTGGTTTACAGAGTTTCTCCTGAAAGATCAGCTGTTAACCTTGTGCGGATTCCCTTGTGTGTTATTTGGTGTTTTTCCCTTCCTGCTTTTAGTATGTTTTCTTTGTATTTAATTTTTGAAAGTTTGATTAATATGTGTCTTTGTGTGTTTCTCCTTGGATTTATCCTGTCTGGGGCTCTCTGTGCTTCCTGGACTTGATTAACTATTTCCTTTCCCATATTAGGGAAGTTTTCAACTATAATCTCTTCAAATATTTTCTCAGTCCCTTTCTTCTTCTCTTCTTCTTTTGGAACCCCTATAATTCGAATGTTGTTGCGTTTAATGTTCTCCCAGAAGTCTCTGTACCTGTCCTCAATTCTTTTCATTGTTTTTTATTTCATCTGCTCTGCAGTAGTTATTTCCAATATTTTATCTTCCAGGTCACTTATCTGTTCTTCTGTCTCAGTTATTCTTCTATTGATCCTTTCTAGAGTATTTTTAATTTCATTTATTGTGTTGTTCATCATTGCATGTTTCATCTTTAGTTCTTCTAGGTCCTTGTTAAATTTTTCTTGCATTTTCTCTATTTTATTTACAAGATTTTGGATCATCTTTACTATCATTATTCTGAATACTTTTTCAGGTACACTGCCTATTTGCTCTTCCTTTGTTAGGTCTGGTGGGTTTTTATCTTGTTCCTTCATCTGCTGTTTGTTTTTCTGTCTTCTCATTTTGCTTATCTTACTGTGTTTGGGTTCCCCTTTTTGCAGGCTGCAGGTTCTTAGTTTACATTGTTTTTTGGTGTCTGTCCCCAGTGGCTAATGTTGGTTCAGTGTGTTGTTTAGACTTCCTGGTGGAGGGGAGTAGTGCCAGTGTTCTGGTGGTTGATGGTGGGCAGTTCCACGTCTGGTGGTGCGTTTTTGGGTGTCTCTGGACTTACTATGATTTTAGGCAGCCTCTCTGCTAATGGATGGGGTTGTGTTCCTGTCTTGCTAGTTGTTTGGCATAGGGTGTCCAGCACTGTAGCTTGCTGGTCATTGAATGAAGCTGGGTGTTGGTGTTGAGATAGAGATGTCTGGGAGATTTTTGCTGTTTGATATTACGTGGAGCTGGGAGGTCTCTTGTGGACCAGTGTCCTGAAGTTGGCTCTCCCAACTCAGAGGCACAGAACTGACTCCTGGCTGCAGCACCAAGAGCCTTTCATCCACATGGCTCAAAATAAAAGTGCGAACAAATAAAAAGAAAGAAACAAAGAGGATAAAAGAAAATAAAATAAAGTAAGGTGAAATAAAATAAAGTGATTAAAATAAAAAAAATATGATTAAGAAAAATGATTTTTTAAAAAGTTAAAAAAAAGAAAAAACAGATGGATAGAACCCTAGGACAAATGGTGAAAACAAAGCTATACAGACAAAATCTCACACAGCCGCATACACATACACACTCAGAAAAAGAGGAAAAGGGGCTAAAATAATAAATCTTGCTCCCAAAGTCCACCTCCTCTATTTGGGATGATTCGTTGTCTACTCAGGTATTCCACAGATGCAGGGTACATCAAGTTGTTTGTGGAGATTTCATCCGCTGCTCCTGAGGCTGCTGGGAGAGATTTCCCTTTCTCTTCTTTGTTCGCACAGCTCCTGGGGCTCAGCTTTGGATTTGGCCCCGCCTCTGCTTGTAGGTCACCTGAGGGTGTCTGTTCTTCGCTCAGACAGGACGGGGTTAAAGGAGCCACTGATTCAGGGGATCCGGCTCACTCCGGCCGGGCGGAGGGAGGGGTATGGAGTGCGGGACAAGCCTACGGTGGCAAAGGCCAGCGTGACTTTGCCCCAGCGTGAGGCGCGCCGTGTGTTCTCCCGGTGAAGTTGTCCCTGTATCCCGGGACCCTGGCAGAGGCGGGTTGCACAGGCTCCCCGGAAGGGAGGTGTGGAGAGTGACCCGTGCTTGCACACAGACTTCTTGGTGGCAGTAGCAGGAGCCTTAACGTCTCATGCCCGTCTCTGGGGTCCACGCTGTTAGCCATGGCTGGCGCCCATCTCTGGAGCTCCTTTAAGCAGTGCTCTTAACCCCTCTCCTCGCGCACCAGGAAACAAAGAGGGAAGAAAAAGTCTCTTGACTCATTTGCAGGTCTAGACTTTTTCCTGGACTCCCTCCTGGCTAGCCGTGGTGCACTAACCCCTTCATGCTGTGTTCTCGCTGCCAGTCGTCTCCCTGCGCTCTGACCGAAGCCCGAGCCTCAGCTCCTAGCCCCGCCCATCCCGGTGGGTGAGCAGGCAAGCCTATAGTGCTGGTGAGTGCTGGTCAGCACCGATCCTCTGTGCGGAAGTCTCTCCACTTTGCCCTCTGCACCCCTGTTGCTGTGCTCTCCTCCACAGTGCCGAAGCTTCCCCCCTCCACCACCCGCAGTCTCTGCCCGTGAAGGGGCTTCTTGTGTGTGGAAACCTTTCCTCCTTCACAGCTCCCTCCCACTGGTGCAGGTCCTGTCCCTATTCTTTTGTCTCTGTTTTTTTTTCTTTTGCCCTACCCAGGTATGTGGGGAGTTTCTTGCCTTTTGGGAGGTCTGAGATCTTCTGCCAGCATTCAGTATGTGTTCTGTAGGAGTTATTCCACGTGTAGATGTATTTCTGATGTATCTGTGGGGAGGAAGGTGATCTCCACATCTTACTCTTCTGCCATCTTCCCCTCGATCCAATTTGCTAGTATTTTATTGAGGATTTTTTCATATATGTTCATCAGTGATATTGGCCTGTAATTTTCTTTTTTGTGATATCTTTTTCTGGTTTTGGTATCAGGGTGATAGTGGCCTTGTAGAATGAGCTTGGGAGTGCTCCTCCCTCTGCAATTGTTTGGAAGAGTTTGAGAAAGATAGGTGTTAGCTCTTTAGGTTCGTTGCTTTAGGTTTGTTTTGGTAGGTCATTTTCTTCTCTTGTACTTCCCGCCTAGAGAAGTTTCTTTAGCATTTGTTGTAAAGCTGGATTGGTTGTGTTGAATTCTGTTAGCTTGTGGTTGTCTGTGAAGCTTTTGATTTCTCCATCGAATGTGAATGAGATCCTTACTGGTAGAGTTATCTTGGTTATAGGTTTTTCCCTTTTATCACGTTAAATATATCCTGCCACTCACTTCTGGCTGCATAGTTCTTGCTGAAAAATCAGCTTGTATCCTTATGGGGATTCCCATGTGTGTTATTTGTTGCTTTACCCTTACTGCTTTTAATGTTTTTTCTTTGTATTTAATTTTGTTAGTTTGATTAATATGTGTTGGCATGTTTCTCCTTGGTTTTATCCTGTATGGGAATCTCTGTGCTTCCTGGACCTGGGTGACTATTTCTTTTCCCATTTCAGGGAAGTTTTTGACTATAATCTCTTGAAATATTTTCTCAGACACTTTCTCTTCTGCTTCTTCTTCTGGGACCCGTATAATTCAGATGTTGGTGCATTCAGTGCTGTCTCTAAGACGTTCCTCGTTTCTTTTTCTTTCTTTTTTCTTTATTCTTCTCCATGGCAGTTATTTCCACCATTCTGTCTTCCAGCTCACTTATCTCTTCTTCTGCCTTAGTTATTCTGCTGTTTATTCCTTCTAGTGTATTTTTCATTTCATTTATTGTGTTGTTGATCACTGATTGTTTGTTCTTACTCCTCTAGGTCCTTGTTAAACATTTCTTGTATCTTCTTGATCCATACCTCCATTTTATTTTCACGATCTTGTATCATCTTTACTGTCATTACTCTGAATTCTTTGTCAAGTAGATTGCCTCTTTCCTCTTCATTATTTGGTCTTGTGGGATTTTACCTTGCTTCTTTGTCTGCAGCATATTTCTCTGTCATTTTGTCTGACTTACTGTGTTCATGGTCTGCTTTCCGCAGGCTCCAGGGTCGTAGTTCATTTCGCTTCTGTTATCTGCCCCCTGGTGGGTGAGGTTGTGCAGGGGTTTGTGTAGGCTTCCTGGTGGGAGGGACTGGTGCCTGTGCTTTGGTGGGTGTAGCTGAGTCTTTTCCCTCTGATAGGCAGGGCCCCAACAGTTAGTGTGTTTTGGGGTGTCTGTGAGCTTAGTACGATTTTAGGAGCCTGTCTGCTGATGGGTTTGGCTGTGTTCCTCTGTTGCTGGTTGTTTGGCATGAGGTGTCAAGCAGTAAAGCCTGCAGGCAGTTGGGCGGAGTCAGGGCTTGGTGTCGAGATGGATACCTCCAGGAGAACACACACCAATTAATATTCCCTGGGCCTGGGGCTTCCCTGGTGGTGCAGTGGTTGAGAGTCTGCCTGCTGATGCAGGGGACACGGGTTCGTGCCCCGGTCTGCAAAGATACCACATGCCACGGAGCGGCTGCACCTGTGAGCCATGGCCGCTGAGCCTGCGCGTCCGGAGCCTGTGCTCCGCGATGGGAGAGGCCACAGCAGTGAGAGGCCCGTGTACTGCAAAAACAAAAAACAAAAAAAAACACGGTACTTTAATATTCCCTGGGCCTGGGAATCCTCTGGTGATGTAGCATCCTGGACTCAGTACTCCCACCCAGGAGGCCCAGCCCTGACCCTTGGCCAGAGAATGAAGAGCCTGCAAGCAGCGCATTGTGGCCAGAGAAAAAAGAAAAAAAGGGAAAAGAAAACCAACAGACAGACAAAACCCAATGCAAATAGCAGAAACAAAACCCAAAAAACTGCAACAACAACAACACAGGAAAAGAAAGAAAACAAACATACAAACCAAACCCAAGACAATTGATTAAAACAAAAGCAAACAAAGAGAAACAAAGAAACACACCAAAAACCCCAAGAAAACATAAAACGAGAACAAACAAAATAACTCAAAAATGAAAGCAGTCAATAAAGGCTAAACTAGGAAAAAAAAAGAAGAAAAGCAGAATAAGAACAGAAAGCAAACATCAAAAAAAGCAAAGAAACATAAAACACATAAAAATGATCAAAAATGGAAAAAAGGGCTAAATACAAGAAAAAAACACAAAACAACAAAAAAAATCAAAGTAAAAATAGAAAAATATATATTAAAAAAAAATTAAAACAACAACAAGAACTTCACCTTCCTGAGTCCCCTTTACTTTTTTTCTTTCTTTCATCCTACCCCATTGCAAGGGGGTTTTTCTTGTCCTTTTAGGTGTCTGAAGTCTTCCACTAATGTTTATCCGGTGCTTTATGAGAATTGTTCCATTTGTGGATGTATTCTTTATGCACTTGACAGGAGAGATGAATTCTGTCTCCTCCTATTCTGCCATCTTGACTCCTTCCCCCCACCCCATCCTAATTCTAATGAACCATAATCTCTGAGGGTGGGAACCAAACATGCATATTGAATGAATATTTTATAAGTGATTTTTTTGAAACTAGAGCATTGTAAACAACTGTCTACTTAAAGGCAAACTATCTATAATTTAGTAATATACATATAGTTGTTTGTCTAGGAACATATATCTATAACAGGCAGATGAGCAATCAGTAAGTTAATATCAGCATTTTTTTAAAAGTGCAGATTCTGGGGTCATTATACCCTTCATTTGTGTTGAGTACAACACAGTGTAATAAAAATACTGATCATGAGGAATTCCATGGTGGTCCAGTGGTTAGGAGTCTGCACTTCCACTGCAGGGAGTGCGGGTTTGATCCCTGGTTGGGTAAATAAGTTCCTGCATGCCATGTGGCGTGGCCAAATCATGAATTATCTGGAAAAATGTTTATTTATATTCCTCATATCTAAGGAAAAATGCTTATATTATTCAATTTAGATATATTGTCATCACAAAGTCAGTTATATTCAAAATTGACATAATTCCATTATTCAGAATGAATCTCCTGTTTCCCTATTACCTTTATATGTTTAAAAATAAATTATTCATACATATTTTTCTGTTATTTAAAAAGGTATTTAAAAATAATTTTGAAGTTTCTTATTGATTAATTTTACTGTTACAAATCTTTATTTTAGAAAATAAGTTTCTCTTCATTCCCTTTTTATGAAATTGGTTGGATTTTTTTGGCTGTCTGCTCCCATAAGGTCAAACAAATATTGTGCTAAGCATTATGAATGCAGACATGAATGTGATATTACTTGGATACAGGTTGCTTACCTGTCTAGTGGGAGAGAAAGACAAGGTAATAAGTTGTTAGGACACAGTGTAACAATATTCTTTGCTGGCTGTCTGCTGGAAAAAGATGTCTTCTCTTATAGCATTTTCATGTTTGAAATTTTATAGTGTAATGCTGCTGAAAATTGAAAGAGATATTGCATTTTTAAAAGATGGGCATATGTGGATTTTAATTAGAAGAGGCATTGAGCAGACATTTCCTTTTGAAGACTTGCTTAGGTTTGGTGAAACTAAGTAGGATAGAGTACAGTTGTTTCCTAGCTCTGAATGTTTTTAAAAACCGATGTCATGACCCATGTTTATAATGATGATCTTAAATGTGGCAGAAACTGAAGTGCCTTCTTAAACATAAAAATATTATATTGTGTTCAATATAATATCACAGACTTGAAGGGGACTTTAAAGAACAGTCTAACATAATCTGTTTGTCATGTGAGAACACTGAAGTAGAGTAGTTTGTGATTTGGCCAAGGCTGCTTAGCTTATGCATGGGAGAACTAGGAGGAAAAATTAGGCTGTGACTCTTCCGTCAGTGTTCTTTACACTGGAGAAAACTTCCAGTATGCTTTTGTTATATACCATTCTTTGAAGACTATTACTACATTCATAATATGTGGTATAAAATCAGTTAAAATAATATTAATAAGAGTATACAATTTGACGTTGCTTTTGATGTACATGTATTGCAAAAGTGCATAAAGATATGCCATACTTTAATATAATTCCAAAATGTCAGCTACAGAACATATGTATGTGCATTAAAAAAGGTCCTTGACTTTTTACAAAAAAGACGCCTTGAAAAGGGGAAACTCACTCTCATAGCTATTTAAAAGAGTCCAGTGAAACCCTCAGAATGGGAGAAAATATTTGCAAATGAAGCAACTGACAAAGGATTAATCTCCAAAATTTACAAGCAGCTCATGCAGCTCAATAACAAAAAAAAAGCAACCCAATCCAAAAATGGGCAGAAGACCTAAATAGATATTTCTCCAAAGAAGATATACAGATTGCCAACAAACACATGAAAGAATGCTCCACATCATTAATCATTAGAGAAATGCAAATCAAAACTACAAAGAGATATCATCTCACACCGGTCAGAATGGCCATCATCAAAAAATCTAGAAACAATAAATGCTGGAGAGGGTGTGGAGAAAAGGGAACACTCTTGCACTGCTGGTGGGAATGTGTATTGGTACAGCCACTATGGAGAACAGTATGGAGGTTCCTTACAAAACTACAAATAGAACTACCATATGACCCAGCAATCCCACTACTGGGCATATACCCTGAGAAAACCATATTTCAAAAAGAGTTGTGTACCAAAATGTTCATTGCAGCTCTATTTACAATAGCCAGGAGATGGAAGCAACCTAAGTGTCCATCATCAGATGAATGGATAAAGAAGATGTGGCACATATACACAATGGAATATTACTCAGCCATAAAAAGAAATGAAATTGTTATTTGTAGTGAGGTGGATGAACCTAGAGTCTGTCATACAGAGTGAAGTAAGTCAGAAAGAGAAAAACAAATACCGTATGCTAACACATATATATGGAATCTAAGAAAAAAAAAGTCATGAAGAACCTAGGGGTAAGACAGGAATAAAGACACAGACCTACTAGAGAATGGACTTGAGGATATGGGGAGGGGGAAGGGAAAGCTGTGACAAAGTGAGAGAGTGGCATGGACATATATACACTACCAAACATAAAATAGATAGCTAGTGGGAAGCAGCCGCATAGCACAGGGAGATCAGCTCGGTGTTTTGTGACCACCTAGAGGGGTGGGATAGAGAGGGTGGGAGGGAGGGAGACGCAAGAGGGAGGAGATATGGGAACATATGTATATGTATAACTGATTCACTTTGATATAAAGCAGAAACTAACACACCATTGTAAAGCAATTATACTCCAATAAAGATGTTAAATAAAAAAAAAAGAGTCCAGTGAAATACTCTTTTGATGTATAAGAAACATCCATGGACATATTTTCAGAACAGATACTTCATTTCTGACTGATTAGTGGTTCTTAATACCTAAAGCTAAAACTCCTCTGCTGGATACCCTTCTTTGAGAGTAAATGTCTGACTACTTATGTAACATGGCAGTTATTTTAGCTGCCATGAAGCCCCCTTACTTGGGACCATGCTCTTGCCCATTATGACCACAGTCGCCATTGATTAATCAGTTAATTAAAGGGTGAATGGATTGGGAACATTCTTGCCATCCAGACCAGAATTGATATGATATAATGGAAAGCTACCAAGACTTCTAGACATCATGATTAACTAGTCATGTGAACTTAAACTCTGTGTGTCTCAGTTTTCTCCCCTATAGTGTCAGAAGGTTGGATAATATATCCCAGCTTTTGTTATTTTGTGATATATAATACATTTGAGGGGTTTTTTTTCATCCTAGCTACTGTGCTAGGGACTAGAATTACAGTTCACCTGAGCGTAGTCTTGATATAGAGTCCTATATGAAGGAGCAGAAACACTTCCAAGGTGACTTCCTTCTGCCTGACCCAGGTGGTAGTAAATCTGGCATATAATTTATATATAAAGTTTCAATAAAAGTAGGCTCATGGCCTGGAAACATATTTTTGGGCTTTGCAGATTTTGTTTGTCTAGGCTAGTTTCTTTTTCATTGATATGGCTAGCTGGACATTTAAATATTCATATATTACTGACTACTTAAAATGGTATAGTGAAATACTATTTAAAAGAACTCTTGAGGTTCACATTTTTTGTCATGTCCCACAATTTACAAGGTTTTATCTCTCTCTTGACTTTCTCTGCATCTACCTCATAAGTCATACTCCATTGAGGTTCTTAAGACTCTGTTAGTTGTTGATGTTTTACTTCTGTCTCTACCTAGTTGGAACAGAAGCTGAAGCATAGATTTTACATGCTTCTGTTTACATGAAATTATATAATAGGGGTGGTGGTGGTGATGTTCTATCTCTATGTGTTAGAAAACCCAGGAAATGGGGATGCTAGTAGCCCATAAAACTCTGTGCTAGATTTAAGGAGTTAGGTATTAAATTATTTCTGTTGTGATTTCTGGTTCTAAATGGAGCTAATAATAAGATGTTGTAAGTATATTTGAGTATTGCTTGGATTTCTTTTTTCAGGATGAAGGAGTTGTTAAAGAAATCCCTATTACTCATCACGTTAAGGAAGGATATGAGAAAGCAGATCCTGCACAATTTGAGTTACTCAAAGTTCTTGGTCAGGGATCCTTTGGAAAGGTAATGGATGCCTTTTTCCCCATTTGTTTTTCTTCTAAACATTTAACAAAAAAAGTATACACATAGGTAGAAATCTGATAAATGTGCTGTTTCTAAATTGTCAAAGGATACACACAAAGGCGGCTCTAATTTTACTGCTTTTTATTTCTGTTGTATTTTTAGTTCAATTTCTTTATTCTTCTCTGTAATAATAAAGGTTTTCTAATCCCCTGGGATCACTGATATCTCTAGGACAAAATATAGCATGCTATTTATTAGCTGCCTAAATCAAGAAAGTTTGAATTTTGTAAAAGAGATCTTGTTTCTCTGTTCACATGCTGGCATGACCTTAGCTTTCTTTCTTGGTGATTTCATCTGTATTCCTTAGCTCTATCACAGAAGCCAGAATGTATGTATCAATTCATGTACTGAATACATAAATTAATCTATCATCTTTTAAAGCAAATATGTGTGTAAAGCACAGCTATGGTAAGTACTGGGTGATATATGGATTATGTGAAACTCCTGCCTTCAAAGGGCTTAAATTTCAAGGGAAAAAGCAAAATTGAGGAAGATAAACTCTGACACTCATTATTAAAATTGGTTATTAAGGGCTTAATGGTATATGATTCTTGGAAAAGATGTATGTAGGTCTGGTTCCTGACTTTTGTATACCTAACATCTAAGACATGAAAAGTATTGCATACACATATTAAGTAACAGCCTTTAGGAAACAGCAACAGTGGCAATTTAAGGGGAGGAAGTTAATGAGAAACTACTAATTTCAGGGTGGCTGAGATTTAGTTTCAAAGGGGAAAGTAAGGAAGTTGAGCATTGCTTATTTATTATGCTCTGAAACATTATAAAAGAAAGACATTTATTGAACACTTGGTTTGTGTATAACACTTTAAAAAACAACATTGGTTAATATAAAGTAGACATAATTGTCTTAAAGTAATCTGATACCTGTGTGGTATAGAATACAACATGTAAAATATAGAGAAACATTTTCAGGACACAAAAAGTACAAGCTAAGGTGGATTATGGTTTGGCAGTGAATTGGTACAGGAGGTATATGATGACAAGGAGATAGGACTTGAATAGTTGTGCTAGGGAGAGTAAAACTAGAAGGAGCTTTCAATAGATTGTATGTGTGGGGGGTGTATTTATATAACTGACCTGTAGAGTAGGCATGTGCATTTTGAACACCTTTATTTTTTAAAGTTACTAGAAGTACAGTATATAAACAAATATTTTACATTATATTTTATGATGTTAATTTTAGAACAGAGATGAAGTTCTTTTACATCCCCAATATATAAATGCTTACATAGCGACTCAAATAAAATATCACCAGGCAATCATTTCAAGCCATTAAAAGTATTTGTTTTGTCATTTGATATATGTAAATTTATTCATATGTGTATTTATTTATATCCAGCTTTGTTCCAGAAAGGATTTAAGGCTTTCATAGATGAATACTAAATAAAATAAAATTTAAAATAAGTGGGGAAGATGATGGAAGCAGAAAAATTGGAGCAGGAAAGATGAGATGAAGCCAGGAATAAACTCTGTTGTTCACAGATGCATGGTATAAGGGCCTAGAAATGGGGCAAAAGTGAAGACAAATATTTTGGCAGCCATTATAAAGAGGCTGAAACATTTAATTGTATGATTATTGACAGTATCTTTAAGAAACAGATCAAACAGACCAGAGAAATTTTTCTTATGGGGCTTCATGAAGAAAATACAGTATAACATAATGAAATGTCTTCAGTAACATCTTCACATTAATTATAGCAACACGCTGACAAGTTGTCAATGCAGTCCTTAAAAAAATCAGGGAACACTCAGCTTTGTACAGGAACTTTGGTTTAACAAGGATATCATAGAAGCCTTTAAAAAATTCCTAATACTAAAATACAGAATAGTGATCCTTGTGCAGTTCATCAACCAAAGAAATATTAAGGAGGTGGCTTATTTTTTTCTTCCTAGGATGTGAACATACTTGCTTGTCAGTATTATGTCATTTGCGTAGGCATTGTGTGGGTGGGACTTGTTATATGCTGAACCTATTCAGGAATTTGGCCAAGGCTGTGAATCAGATAAGTGTAGGAGCAATTCCAAGAAACTTTGGGCTGCAGTCTTATTTATAAGTTTTTCTGTGAAAGTCCCATTGTTAAAATGCAATAAATGGAATTTTAACCTATATAACGCTTTGTGACATTGAACATCTATATAGTCTATTTAATCGGGAAAATCCTACGAAAATCAGTTGTAAAATTGTACTTTAAAGAAGCATGCATTATCATAAAAGATGCATATAAAATTCTGTACTAAGCACATCAAGTAATGTGTGAATTTAAATGAAGTATACCAAACAACTTACATTACTTATTTTAAAACACAATAAAATAAAACACTTGAAAACATGTTTGACATTGTCAGACTAGCCTTTCGTATATTTCACATGTCAAATCATTTACACAAAGCATACATACATTTTAACATTCATGCTTCATATTATTTTTGCTTTTGTGATAGTAAAGCCTTTAAATATAGCACTTAAAAATGGATTTTTGAAAATATCAAACCCTTGCCCTCCTTAGTAATTGATTAGCTATCAAGAGATAGTTTTAAAAATATATGTTTACAACTTAAAATTTCTTGCAAATGGTCCTTTCTCTTCAATCAGTGTTAAAGCTGTGCAGTTCTGCAGTTCACTTCAGCAAACACTTCTTAACGGAAAATATAAAAGTCCATATGACAGAGAGAAAAGTATATTGGAGTAATTCACTCATTCATTTCTCTTCTGAACAATTTCTGAGAATTGGATTAGAGTGACTGAAAAGAAACCTCTCTGATCAGGAAATAGATGTTTTTAGAAACAGTAGTTTGAAGTCATGCAGCTTCTTCTGTAGTTGATGATGGGAAGAGAGCAGAGTGACATGATGTTTTCTTGTCCTAGGAAAGTTCACTCATTAGACCTGAAAAGAACAAATCAGGTAATGAACAAATAAACAGTTATATCTCTAGACTGTGAATGATGGCTTCTATTAGATGCCATATTGAGATACTAGTGAGTGTTTTAAGAGATAGGGGAAAAGTGGCTGCTTTGTGCTTTGGGTTTTTCTTTCTTCTTTAATTGTCTCTTTTTACCCTCTGTATTCCATTCTTTTCAACTCCACTAAAGGCTGTGTTCTAGAACAGTGGTTCTCAAAGTGGGGTCTACTACCCCTGGATATCCACAGGACACTTTCAGGGGGTTCTCAAGGTCAAGACTGTTTTATAATACTAAGATATTATTCGTAAAACTTTTGGCACTTTGGCACAGTCAAGGAAGTGATTTTAAACTACATCAGTAATCATATTCTTCACTGTCACCCACTTACAGTTAAAAAAATGTGTTTTACTTAAGAATGTCCTCGATGAGGTTTTAACAGTGATTAAATTTATCAAGTATCAACCCTTGAGTACACATCTTCTTAATATTGTGTGATGAAATTGAGAAGTACACAAAGTACTTTAGCTGCATACCAAAAGTATGATTGTCTCAAGACAGAGCACTTTTGTAATTTTTTGAGTTGTGAGCTAAATTAGACACTTTTTTCATGGAAAAGCATTTTTACTTGAAAGAATGATCGACAAACTATGGTTACTTAGACTTGGGTATTTGGTAGATGTTTTCTCAAAAATGAATGGAGCGAACCTGTTATTTCATGGAAAACAACTGATAATATTTTTGTCAATGATAAAATTCGAGCTTTGAAGCAAAAAATTAGAATTTTGGAAAATTTTTATTTGCCACTGTAGGCTCAACTGTTCTCAATACTCAAAAGACTTTCCTGATGAGATTGCTACTGTCAACATTTGGAAGATCTGAATAACTCAGTGACCCAATGTTTTTGAGTTGACCAAACACATGATGTTATCAAATCAGACATCAGTACAAAATCCATTCAAAGTGTCAGGTAGATCATGGATTATTATATAAAAGAATATGGACAGTTAATTGATGTGGTTTCAGATTTTTCATTGCAGCTAATCTTTAAGAAACTGCCACTTGTCAAATTCTTGTGTCGTATCAAAAAAGAATAACTACAATTATATGGAAAGGCTATTAAAATAGTACTCCCTTTTCCAAATACATATCTGTGTGAGGCCTGATTTTCTTCTTATAATTTAAGCAAAATAACTTAATTGCAACAGATTGAATGTAGAAGCAGATATGAGAATCCAACTGTCTTCTGTTAAGCCAGATATTAGAGACTTGCAAAAATGTAGATCAGTGTCAATCTTCTCATTGATTTTTTTGTTTTGGAAAAAATATAGTTATCTGTATAAAAATATTTATATTCACATATAACAGGTATTTATTATTTTTAATGAATTAATACATAGTTAATTTTTTTCTGTTTTAATTTTTAATATAGTAAATATCAATAGATAAAACCCACAAAAACAAAAGTACTTTAGAGTCATCAGTAATTTTTAGGATTGTAAAAGAATTCTTTTTTTTATTACGTTTATCATCTTTAAGGTTTTTATTTTTATTTTTTTAATATTTATTGGAGTATAGCTGCTTTACAATGTTATGTTAGTTTCTACTGTACAGCAAAGTAAAAGAATTCTTGAGACCAAAAATATTGAGAATTGCTTTCTTGGAAGAGACTGAGAAAGGTAGTTCTCTTACTTGTGGTGTAGTCAACACTCACGAAATGACTTGACTCCTTTGTTGTCAACATCTTGGTCACATGATATTGATTAGGAAAGAGGAAACTGTTTATCTACCTTTATTTGCCCATGTCAGTAAAACTGAATGAAAACTTTAAGTCTGGTGCTTAGGGTTAATGCCATTTGCTTAGCTTTGAAACGTGTGTGTGTGTGTGTGTGTGTGTGTGTGTGTGTGTTATGGCAATTAATTTAACCTGCTGTTTAAAAAACTGATATAGACTGAAATCATCTATACAAATACGTACAAGTCCACTTGTTTGCCAACAGCAGAAAACTTGAAAAATACAGGTAAGAAAATGTGCATCTGGGGTCATAGCTTCTTTAGCTCACTCAATAAGTTTTATATGACATTTAGAACCCCATGGTAATCTAGTTTGTGTTTGTATTCTCTCTATCCCAGATTGAATATATTCTTCTGTGATTAAAAAGCCTGATTTAGCACTGTTCATTTATAAAATACTAATTTTATTTTCTAGTGAATCTTCATTATAAAGGAGACCGAGGGTAGGCTATAGGTGTGTTAAATTTGACATTCTGTTCCATTGCTTACTATTTTCATCAGTGAAAAATCATGGATTTTTAGGACTATCCTCTCCAAGTTTAAATGCACTAAAAATAACTCCATGGAATGAAGCTACTGAAATCTTCTGTGGCAATGCACACTTCCTTGGGGTTCTACATTGTTTGGGGAGATCTTGTTGGAGTTCAGAGTAGATATTAGACATGAAAGTAACATAGGATAGTAGCTTTGTTAGTTCTTTCAGTACAGAAATGTTTATGGTGATATGCAATTTTATGATTTGGTTCAAGCCCTGAACTTTTCTTTTCTCCAAAGATAGTTTTATGTTGCAAAACCCAGCCATCTGTTAATATGTGAATTCTCTTGATTAGTCTACTCCAAGTGTGGTATGAACTGTTACTGGCTTACTGTAAGACATGTTCAAAAACTGAGAGTAAGCATTTAGCAACTTTTACAGAAATTTGACAAAGTAATTTTATGTGTAGAATCAATTAGTATAAAAAGGGATTGTATTTTATGACATTTAAATTTCAATTTTCTAAATAATTCATTTTGATTATATTTTATAGAAGTATGGTCTGCAATGGACTTGGAGAAAAGGGGGAAAAAAGACTGGTTGGTCTACACAGAAAGTGTGAGAAGCACTACACTAGATGAGTATGAAAACTGTAAACCTGAAATGGTCCTTGAGTTTAGGTCTGATATAAAGAATAGGAGAAGCAGAGATTAAATGAAGTAAAGATTCCACCCCCTCACCTGCCCAGTTGGCTGATACATAATTATCACATAAAATATTTGGATTAAAGGGTTTTAAGCTCTACCTTAGGAAAGAGGCAAGACAAAAAATTAGTTAAAATCTCTCCCATCTGCAGTTTTGTGTGAACAAGTTAGTTACTTGACCACATTTTAAAGTTAAGCAACACTTGAATAGAACTTGTTAGAGTTGAGGATGGCAGGTAAGGCAGTGAACACGTTTTACTAAATAGTTAAAAAATTGAAACAACCCTTTGCTAATAAATAACTCATAAAACTGTAATATACTCATAATTATCTTCATAACTGAGACTTTTTAAAACTTAGCTTTTAATGAGTCATAATACTGGTTTGAAAATATGAGATATTATTACTTAAGCTTACTTGGTAACTTTAAATAATTTAACTTTCATTTCTTTATTGAAATATTTGCCATCTTGATTCTTTTTCTTGGCAGACAGATAAGAATTGCCTGATTTCTTATTAGAAAATAAAATACCTGGTAACTTCTAAAATGGACCAATAGGGAAGTAGAAATGAAGGTATCAAATTAATGGTCATCACATTTGTTTGCTCCTTATTAAGGTAACAAAAAGGAGCTTGGGTCTTATAAGGAGCTCCCTTAGCTCAAATTGTCTTTCGTTATATTATTTATCTCTTACATCAGAAACTTCTCAAATGTTCTTTTAAATTTTCTTTTCCACAATAGGATGTACGGGAGTGTGATTCACTAAGTGACTGAAAGTGAGAAAATATTAACCAAGTATAATTTATAGAGAAAGGTATATCTTTATAAAATTAGAGAAAATGCAGGGCCGTATGTATGTGCTAATGTATATGTTTAGCAGGAATGGCTTGGGATGTGAATTTCACTGTTTTAATTTTAATTCTCCTATTAGGTTTTTCTTGTTAGAAAGAAGACTGGTCCTGATGCTGGACAGCTCTATGCAATGAAGGTGTTAAAGAAAGCTTCTTTAAAAGGTAGAAAATTGGAAACCTTATTAAAATAGAATGTGGTAAAGCTTGTTTTAAGAAATATGCTGTGCACTGCTTATATAAGATGAGTAGATTTAGTTTCCTTTTAACATTAGTAATTGTTACAGATTTCTAGTGGTAAGTGATATTTCTAGGTTTGATATTGGCATATACCCTAATTTAGTGAGAGTGTACCCTAGTAAAAATTTAATGGGATAAAAAGTGACATGTTTTATTTAAAGTGAACTTATTTTATTAAACTATATTCTTTTATTTCAAGATTCTTATTTTTTCTATCTGTTTTGGTATTGCATATTGAGAAAGCACAGCCACCTGCATACACTTATATACACTGTCTTCCAGGCTGTGATAACAATAACACTGTGCTCAGTTTTAATCAATAAACTCATTTGAACAATTTGGAGACTAATATATAATAAATGCTTATTCACCAAATAACTTTGTATCTCCTTAACACATCTCTAGATCTAAACTGAATTTGTTAGCTTTCTGAGAATATGGTAATTACTGTCTAGGAATATAGACTGCAAATTTGGGCACTTATAAAGTTATGTTTTATATTTCTGTATTTTTGTTGGGTGAATTACTGATGGGATCTCTACTGAAATTATATACGAGAGCAATATATTCTACCCTTCTGTAATTTTTAGTTCGAGACAGAGTTCGGACAAAGATGGAGAGGGATATACTGGTGGAAGTAAATCATCCATTTATTGTCAAGTTGCACTATGGTATGTAATCTTTTTTAAAAAAAAATATGGAATTAGAGAACTAAGATTTCCTTTCAGACAATAATATAACAGGATATAAATACTTCAAACAGGAAATGAATATGGAATGATTTAATACATTCAACTATGTAAAATGTATTTATCTGAAATAAGAATTAATATCTAGCTTTTAGTTGTCTTTCCTGTATTTGTTGGTTAACTTGTCTAAGGTAACAAGATAGTGTCTTCTGATTACTTGTCTAGTAGTATTTCTGTACTAGGCTATACCTCCAGGGATCTTAGGCTATAAACTACTGTGACAATTTCTTCAAAACATTTTTGTGTTTGGAAGGGCCCCTCTTACATGTTCATAATGAGCATATTAATCTTACTTCCTCATTCTGTTGAAGAGGACCATATGGTATATTAGTCTATTTGAGTTATTTTTTCTTATGTTTGGCAGGAGAGGAATACAAGTGAGAAGCAATAGGTACAATGGAAAGAACATGAATTTGGAGTCAGACAGTTCTGAGGTTTTTTTTTTTTTTTTAATTGCGATATAGTTGACTTACAGTATTATATAAGTTTCAGGTGTACAATATAGTGTTTCACAATTTTAAGGTTATATCCCATTTATATTTACTATAAAATATTGGTGATGAATCCTTGTGTTGTACTATATATCCTTGTAGGTTACTTATTTTATAAATAGTAGTTTGTACCTCTTAATCCCCTACCCCTATCTTGCCCCATCCCCCTCCCTCTCCCCATTGGTAAACACTAGTTTGTTCTCTATATCTATGAGTCTGTTTCTTTTTAGTTATATTCCCTAGTTGGTTTTATTTTTTAGATTCCACTTAGAAGTGATATCATATAATATTTGTCTTTGATTTTCACTAAGTATAATATTCTCTATGTCCATTCATGTTGTTGAAATGGCAATATTTCATTGTTTTTTATGACTGATTAATAATCTGTGTGTGTGTGTGTGTGTGTGTTTGTGTGTGTACGCCACATCTTTTTGTTTTTCTCTTATTTTTTTCTAATTGGAGAATAATTGCTTTAAAATGGTGTGTTAGTTTCTGCTTTATAACAAAGTGAATCACTTATACATATACATATGTTCCCATATCTCCTCCCTCTTGCATCTCCCTCCCTCCCACACTCCCTATCCCACCCATCCAGGTGGTCACAGAGCACCGAGCTGATCTCCCTGTGCTATACGGCTGCTTCCCACTAGCTATCTATTTTACATTTGGTAGTGTATACATGTCCATGCCACTCTCTCACTTTGTCACAGCTTACCCTTCCCACTCCCCATATCTGCAAGTCCATTCTATAGTAGGTCTGTGTCTTTATTCCCGTCTTACCCAGAGGTACTTCATGACATATGTTTTTTCTTATATTCCATATATATGTGTTATCATATGGAATTTGTCTTTCCCTTTCTGAATTACTTCACTCTGTGTGACAGACTCTAGGTCCATGCCCCTCACTACAAATAACTCAATTTTGTTTCTTTTTATGGCTGAGTAGTATTCCATCGTATATATGTGCCACATCTTCTTTATCCATTCATCCGATGATGGACACTTAGGTTGTTTGCATCTCCTGGCTATTGTAAATAGAGCTGCAATGAACACTTTGGTACATGACTCTTTTTGAATTATGGTTTTCTCAGGGTATATGCCCAGTAGTGGGATTGCTGGGTCATATGGTAGATCTATTTTTAGTTTTTTAAGGAACCTCCATACTGTTCTTCATAGTGGCTGTACCAATTCACATTCCCACCAGCAGTGCAAGAGTGTTCCCTTTTCTCCACACCCTCTCCAGCATTTATTGTTTCTAGATTTTTGATGATGGCCATTCTGACCGGTGTGAGATGATATCTCATTGTAGTTTTGATTTGCATTTCTCTAATGATTAATGATGTTGAGCATTCTTTCAAGTGTTTGTTGGCAATCTGTATATCTTCTTTGGAGAAATGTCTATTTAGATTTTCTGCCCATTTTTGGATTGGGTTGTTTGGCTTTTTCTTGTTATTGAGCTGCATGAGCTGCTTTTAAATTTTGCAGATTAATCCTTTGTCAGTTGCTTCATTTGCAAATATTCTCTCCCATTCTGAGGGTTGTCTTTTGGTCTTATTTATGGTTTCCTTTGCTGTGCAAAAGCTTTGAAGTTTCATTAGGTCTCATTTGTTTATTTTTGTTTTTATTTCCATTTCTCTAGAAGGTGGGTCAAAAAGGATATGGCTGTGATTTATGTCATAGAGAGTGCTGCCTATGTTTTCCTCTAATAGTTTGATAGTTTCTGGCCATATATTCAGGTCTGTAATCCATTCTGAGCTTATTTTTGTGTATGGTGTTAGGGAGTGATCTAATCTCATACTTTTACATGTACCTGTTCAGTTTTCCCAGCACCACTTATTGAAGAGTCTGTCCTTTCTCCACTGTACATTCCTGCCTTGATTATCCAAGTTAAGGTGATTATATGTGCATGGGTTTATCTCTGGGCTTTCTGTCCTGTTCCATTGCTCTATATTTCTGTTTTTGTGCCAGTACCATACTGTCTTGAGTGCTGTAGCTTTGTAGTATAGTCTGAAGTCAGGGAACCTGATTCTTCCAGCTCCCTTTTTCGTTCTCAAGATTCCTTTGGCTATTCGGCGTCTTTTGTGTTTCCATACAAATTGTGAAATTTTTTGTTCTAGTTTTGTGAAAAATGCCAGTGGCAGTTTGATAGGGATTGGATTGAATCTGTAGATTGCTTTGGGTAGTAGAGTCATTTTCACAATGTTGATTCTTCCAATCCAACAACATTGTATATCTCTCCATCTATTTGTATCATCTTTAGTTTCTTTCATCAGTGTTTTATAATTTTCTGCATACAGGTCTTTTGTCTCCTTAGGTAGGTTTATTCCTAGATATTTTATCCTTTTTGTTACAGTGGTAAATGGGAGTGTTTTCTTGATTTCACTTTCAGATTTTTCATCATTAGTATCTAGGAATGCCAGAGATTTCTGTGCATTAACTTTGTATCCTGCCACTTTACCAAATTCATTGATTATCTTTAGTAGTTTTCTGGTAGCATCTTTAGGATTCTCTATGTATAGTATCAAGTCATCTGCAAACAGTGACAGCTTTACTTCTTCTTTTCCGATTTGGATTCCTTTTATTTCCTTTTCTTCTCTGATTGTTGTGGCTAAAACTTCCAAAACTATGTTGAATAAGAGTGGTGAGAGTGGGCAACTTTGTCTTGTTCCTGATCTTAGTGGAAATGCTTTCAGTTTTTCACCATTGAGGATGATGTTGGCTGTGGGTTTGTCATATATGCCCTTTATTGTGTTGAGGAAAGTTCTCTCTGTGCCTACTTTCTGCAGGGTTTTTATCATAAATGGGTGTTGAATTTTGTCGAAAGCTTTCTCTGCCTCTATTGAGATGAGCATATATTTTTTCTCCTTCAATTTGTTAATCTGGTGTATCACATTGATCGATTTGCATATATTGAAGAATCCTTGCATTCCTGGAATAAACCCCACTTTATCGTGGTGTATGGTCCTTTTCATGTGCTGTTGCATTCTGTTTGCTAGTATTTCGTTGAGGATTTTTGCATTTATGTTCATCAGTGATATTAGCCTGTAGTTTTCTTTCTTTGTGACATCCTTTTCTGGTTTTGGTATCAGGGTGATGGTGGCCTCATAGAATGAGTTTGGAAGTGTTCCTCCCTCTGCTATATTTTGGAAGAGTTTGAGAAGGATAGGTGTTAGCTCTTCAGTAAATATTTGATAGAATTTGCTTGTGAAGCCATCTGGTCCTTGGCTTTTGTTTGTTGGAAGATTTTTAATCACATTTTCAATTTCAGTGCTTGTGATTGGTCTGTTCATATTTTGTATTTATTCCTGATTCAGTCTTGTCTGGTTGTGCATTTCTATGATTTTGTCCATTTCTTCCAGGTTGTCCATTTTATTGGCATAGAGTTGCCTGTAGTAATCTCTCATGATCTTTGTATTTCTGCAGTGTCGGTTGTTACTTGTCCTTTTTCATTTCTGATACTATTGGTTGGAGTCTTCACCCTTTTTTTCTTGATGAGTCTGACTAATGGTTTATCAATTTTGTTTATATTCTCAAAGAACCGGCTTTTAGTTTTAGTGATCTTTGCTATTGTTTCCTTCATTTCTTTTTCATTTATTTCTGATCTGATCTTTATGATTTATTTCCTTCTGCTAACTTTGGGTTTTTTTGTTCTTCTTTCTCTAATTGCTTTAGGTGCAAGGTTAGGTTGTTAATTCGAGATGTTTCCTGTTTCTTAAGGTAGGATTGTATTGCTATAAACTTCCCTCTTAGAACAGCTTTTGCTGCATCCCATAGGTTTTGGGTCATCGTGTCTCCATTGTCATTTGTCTAGGTATTTTTTGATTTCCTCTTTGATTTCTTCAGTGATCACTTTGTTATTAAGTAATGTATTGTTTAGCCTCCATGTGTTTGTATTTTTTACAGATCTTTTCGTGTAATTGATATTTAGTCTTATAGCGTTGTGGTTGGGAAAGATACTTGATAAAATTTCAATTGTCTTAAATTTACTAAGGCTTGATTTGTGACCCAAGATATGATCTATCCTGGAGAATGTTCCATGAGCACTTGAGAAAAATGTGTATTCTGTTGCTTTTGGATGGAATGTCGTATAAATATCAATTAAGTCCATCTTGTTTAATGTATCATTTAAAGCTTGTGTTTCCTTATTTATTTTCATTTTGGATGATCTGTCCATTGGTGAAAGTGGGGTGGTAAAGCCCCCTACTATGAATGTGTTATTGTCGATTTCCCGTTTTATGGCTGCTAGTATTTGCCTTATGTATTGAGCTGCTTCTATGTTGGGTGCATAAGTATTTACAAGTCTTATATCTTCTTCTTGGATCGATCCCTTTATCATTATGTAGTGTCCTTCTTTGTCTCTTGTAATAGTCTGTATTTTAAAGTCTATTTTGTCTGATGTGAGAATTGCTACTCCAGCTTTCTTTTCCTTTCCATTTGAATGGAATATTTTTTTCCAATCCCTCACTTTCAGTCTGTATGTGTCTCTAGGCCTGAAGTGTGTCTCTTGTAGACAACATATTTATGGATCTTGTTTTTGTATCCATTCAGCCAGTGTGTGTCTTTTGGTGGGAGCATTTAATCCATTGACATTTAAGGTAATTATCGATATGTATGTTCCTATTCCCATTTTCTTAATTGTTTTGGGTTTGTTATTGTAGGTCTTTTCCTTCTCTTGTGTTTCTTGACTAGAGAAGTTCCTTTAGCATTTGTTGTAAAGCTGGTTTGGTGGTGCTGAACTCTCTCTGCTTTTGCTTGTCTGTAAATGTTTTAATTTCTCCATCAAATCTGAATGAGATCCTTGCTGGGTAGAGTAATCTTGGTTGTAGGTTTTTCTCCTTCATCACTTTAAATATGTCCTGCCACTCCCTTCTCGCTTGCACAGTTTCTGCTGAAAGATCAGCTGTTAACCTTATGGGGATTCCCTGTGTGTTATTTGTTGTTCTTCCCTTGCTGCTTTTAATATATTTTCTTTGTATTTAATTTTTGACAGTTTGATTAATATATGTCTTGGCATGTTTCTCCTTGGATTTATCCTTTATGGGACTCTCTGTGCTTCCTGGACTTGATTAACTATTTCATTTCCCATATTAGGGAAGTTTTCAACTATAATCTCTTGAAATATTTTCTCAGTCCCTTTCTTTTTCTCTTCTTCTTCTGGATCCCCTATAATTCGAGTGTTGGTTCGTTTAATGTTGTCCCAGTGGTCTCTGAGACTGTCCTCAGTTCTTTTCATTCTTTTTTCTTTCTTCTGCTCTGCAGTAGTTATTTCCACTATTTTGTCTTCCAGGTCACTTATCCGTTATTCTGCCTCAGTTATTCTGCTATTGATCTCATCTGGAGTATTTTTAATTTCATTAACTGTGTTGTTCATCATTGCTTGTTTCATCTTTAGTTCTTCTAGGTCCTTGTTAAATGTTTCTTGCATATTGTGTATTTTATTTCCAAGATTTTGGGTCATCTTTACTACCATTATTCTGAATTCTTCTTCAGATAGACTGCCTATTTCCTCTTCATTTGTTAGGTCTGGTGGGTTTTTATCTTGCGCTTTCATCTGCTGTGTGTTTATCTCTCTTCTCATTTTGCTTATCTTACTGTGTTTGGGGTCTCCGTTTTGCCAGCTGCAGGTTCATAGTTCCTGTTTTTTTTGGTGTCTGTCCCCAGTGGCTAAAGTTGGTTCAGTGGTTGTGTAGGCTTCCTGGTGGAGGGGACTAGTACCTGTGTTTTGGTGGATGAGGCTGGATCTTGTCTTTCTGGTAGGCAGGTCCACGTTTGGCGGTGTATTTTGGGGTGTCTGTGGACTTATTATGATTTTAGGCAGCCTCTCTGCTAATGGGTGAGGTTGTGTTCCTGTCTTCCTAGTTGTTTGGCATAGGGTGTCAAGCACTGTAGCTTGCTGGTCATTGAGTGAAGCTGGGTGCTGGTGTTGAGATGGAGATCTCTGTGAGATTTTTGCCTTTTGATGTTATGTGGCGCTGGGAGGTCTCTTGTGGCCCAGTGTCCTGAAGTTGGCTCTCCCACCTCAGAAGCACAGCACTGACTCCTGGCTACAGCACCAAGAGCCTTTCATCCACATGAATCATAATAAAAGGGAGAAAATGTAGAATGAAAGAAAGAAAGAATGAAACAAAGAAAGAAATACAGAGAGAAAGAAAGGATAAAATAAAATAAAGTAAGATAAAATAGTTATTAAAATAAAAATAATTATTAAGAAAGAAACTTTTTTAAAAGAAAAAACAAAACGGATGGATAGAACCCTAGGACAAATGGTGAAAGAAAGCTATACAGATAAAATCTCACACAGAAGCATACACATACACACTCACAAAAAGAGGAAAAGTGGAAAAAAATAATAAATCTTGCTCTCAAAATCCACCTCCTCTATTTGGGCTGATTCTTTGTCTATTCATATATTCTACAGATGCAGGGTACTTCAAGTTGATTGTGGAGATTTAATCTGCTGCTTCTGAGGCTGCTGGGAGAGATTTCCCTTTCTCTTCTTTGTTTGCACAGCTCCTGGGGCTCAGCTTTGGATTTTGCCCTGCCTCTGCGTGTAGGTCGCCGCAGGGCATGTCTTCTTCACTCAGACAGGAAGGGGTTAAAGGAGCAGCTGCTTCGGAGGCTCTGGCTCACTCAAGCCACAGGAAGGGACGGGTGCGGATGCAGGGTGAGCTTGCAGTGGCAGAGGGCGGCGGGACGTTGCACCAGCCTGAGGTGCGCAGTGCGTTCTCCCAGGGAAGTTGTCCCTGGATCCTGGGACCCTGGCAGTGGCGGGCTGCACAGGCTCCCTGGAAGGAAGGTGTGGATAGTGACCTGTTCTCACACACAGGCTTCTTGGTGGCCGCAGCAGCAGCCTTAGCATCTCATGACCGTCTCTGGGGTCCACAGTATTAGCCGCGGCTCATGCCCGTCTCTGGAGCTCCTTTAAGCAGCGCTCTTAATCCCCTCTCCTCACGCACCAGGAAACAAAGAGGGAAGAAAAGGTCTCTTGCCTCTTCATCAGGTCCAGACATTTCCCCGGACTCCCTCCCGGCTAGCCGTGGTGCACTAACCCCCTGCAGTCTGTATTCACGCCGCCAATCGCAGTCCTCTTCCTGCGCTCCAACCAAAACCCGATCCTCAGCTCCCAGCCCCGCCCGCCCCGGTGGGTGAGCAGACAAGCCTCTAGTGCTGGTGTGTGCTGGTCTCCACCAATCCTCTGTGTGGGAATCTCTCTGCTTTGCCTTCTGCACCCCTGTTGCTGTGCTCTCCTCCGCTGCTCTGAGGCTTCCCACCTCCGACACCTACAGTCTCCGCCTGAGAAGGGGCTTCCTAATGTGTGGAAACCTTTCCTCCTTCATGGCTCCCTCCCACTGGTGTGGGTCCCATCCCTATTCTTTTGTCTCTGTTTATTCTTTTGCCCTACCCAGGTACGTGGGGAGTTTCTTGCCTTTTGGGAGGTCTGTGGTCTCCTGCCAGCGTTCAGTAGGTGTTCTGTAGGAGTTGTTGCACGTGTAGATGTATTTCTGGTGTATCTGTGGGGAGGAAGGTGATCTCCACGTCTTAGTCTTCTGCCATCTTCCCGATTCCTCCCACCACATCTTTTTTATCCATTCACCTGTTGATGGACACTTAGGTTGCTTCCCTATCTTGGCTATTGTAAAAAATGTTGCTGTGAACATTGGGGTGCATATATTTTTTTGTGGTAATATTTTCTTTTTCTTCATATATATACCCAGGAGTGGAATTGCTGGATCATATGATAGTTATATTTTTTATTTTTTTGATGAACCTCCATACTGTTTTCCACAGTGGCTGCACCAATTTACATTCCTATTGACAGTGTATGAGAGTTCCTTTTTCTCTACATCTTCTCCAACATTTGTTATTTGTAGACTTTTTGATTATAGCCATTCTGACAGGTGTGAGGTGATACGTCATCGTTGTTTTGATATGGGGTTTTGATACTCTGATGATTAGCGATGTTGAGCATCTTTTCATGTGCTAGTTGGCTATCTGTATATCTTCTTTGGAAAAATGTCCATTCAGGTGTTCTGCCCACTTTTTAATTGGGTTGTTTGTTTTTTCTGATGATGAGATATATGAGCTATTTATATATTTTGGATATGAATTCCTTATTGGTCATATCATTTGCAAATATTTTCTCCCATTCAGTAGGTTTGTTCATTTCATTGATGGTTTCCTTTGCTGTGCAAAAGCTTTTAATTTTAATTAGGTCCCATTTGCTTATTTTTGCTTTTGTTTCCATTTCCTGAGGAGTCAGATCCAAAAAAAACATTGCTACGATTTATGTCAAAGAGTATTCTGCCTGTGTTCTCTTCTAGGAATTTTATGGTTTAGGTCTTTAATACATTTTGAGCTTATTTTTGTATGTGGTGTTAGAGAATTTTCTAATTTCATTCTTTTACATGCAGCTGTCCAGTTTTCCCAGCACCACTTATTGAAGAGACTGTTTTTCTCCATTGTATATTCTTGCCTCCTTTGTCGTAGATTCATTGACCATAAGTGCATGGGTTTATTTCTGTGGTCTCTATTCTGTTCCATTGATCTGTATGGCTCTTTTTGTGACCATACCATACTGTTCTGATTTTTGTAGCTTTTAGCATGGTCTAAAAGTCAGGAAGTGTGATGCCTCTAGCTTTATTCTTCTTTTCCATTATTGTTTTTGCTATTCAGGGTCTTTTGTGTCTCCATACAAATTTTAAAACTATTTGTGCTATTTCTGTGAAAAATGCCATTGTTATTTTGATAGTGATTGCATTGTATCTGTAGATTGCTTTGGGTCACCAATATTAATTCTTCTAATCCATGCAGTTCTGAGTTTTAATCATGGCTCCATTGCTAGTTTAATGTATGCATGAGATTGTGGCATTTGGCTTTCCTGGAGAATTCAGTGGCATATACATTATTAAATCATTGATCCAATCTACTATGTCACTCTCAATTTTTGAAATTTAAAAAGATAGCAGCTATTGATTTTATTCTTAGGTAATTTTGACAAATAATGCATTATAGTATGTACCCAACTCTCTCTGTAAAAATTCCTCTAGAATTTTCCACCTATTATTCTTTTATTCCCCATTACCCTAATGGAATGAGAGTAGTCGTATTATCTAAAGATTTCCTTCCTTGAGTCTCTAGGATATCATTAGATTAATCACTAAAGACCAGTTGTGTTCAAAACATTCTATTCAATTCAGTGGGCTCTAGAGGTGAAATAATCTCTGATCTCAAGAAATTTATAATCTATAGGGAACACAGACATGTGAGTCCAATTAATTGTATAAATCAAAATGGATTAAGTACCATAAGAGAGACATAAATGAAGTGCAATGAGATCTCAAAAGTAGTAACAAGTAATTCTGATGGGGAAGAGGTTAAGGATGCTACAGGGAAATGTGAAAAGAGGGAAATCCTTAATAGAAGAAAGCTAAATAGAGGGGGTGGCATTTTTGTTGAGCTTGACAGAATTAGTAGATTTTCAGTAGGTGGGGAAGTAGAGTTAAGGCAATTGCAGTAGAACATGGTGCTCCATAAATCAGGAAAACGACGGTGGTACAAGTTTCTGTGTAAAGCTACATCCAAGGTTGATTATGTTCTGGCAAGGGGTTTATAGCTTTTTCAACACTAGTTTTAATTTTGAGATAATGTTATCCAATCATGAACCATGTGAGTAAATGCTTAATTGTTTTATAGTGTTCAGTAATAAAATTCTAAACATATATATTAATTAAAAACTATGCTAAGCTTTGTAAGCCTTAAAAATTATTATTACTACATTCTAATTTCTAATTAGCCTTTCAGACTGAAGGGAAGCTGTATTTAATACTGGATTTTCTCAGGGGAGGAGATGTCTTCACAAGATTATCCAAAGAAGTGAGTATTTGTAAATTTTTGCTATACTTTATTGAAACAAAACTAAGAATAATTGTTTTTTTTTTCTTTTGCTAATTTTTTTCCTACGGAAATTTTAATTATTCTTTTTTTGTTACATAGTATTTAGTGAATGTGCCAGTTAATGGCATTTTCTGTCTGCCTGTCATTTAGATCATCTCAATGTGTTACTCATTTTTCTCTTAGGCACAAGATCAGTATAAATAACTGGATGAAGTAGCTAGGGGCAAACCTAGGACTTTGGCTACTCAAGCTACCAAAATGCCTCTGGGAGTAGTGTTTAATTTATTCATGTTTAAAACAGCTTCATGGAGGTACAGTTGACATACACTAAACTGCACATATTAAAGTACATGCTTTGATAATTTTTGACATTTGTATAAACTTGTGAAACCATCAGCACAATAAAAATATTTAGTTTATTCATCATCCCCAACAGTTTTCTTATGCCCTTTTTTAATGCTTCCCTCCTGCCTGACCCCTACTCAATCTGCTTTCTGTCACTGTTTGGTTTGCATGTTCTAGGACTTTATATAAATGGAATCATATAGTATGTGTTCTTTTTTTGGTCTGGCTTTTAAACTCAGCATAATTATTTTGAGATTCATCCAAGTTGTTGCACGTATCAGTAGTTCCTTTTTATTGCTGAGTGGTATTCCACTGTATGGATATACAATGATTTGTTTATTCATTCACTTGTTGATGGATATGTGTGTTTTTTTGCAATTTTTGGATATTACTAATAAAGCTGCTACAAACTTTCATGTGCAAGTGATTGTATGGACATGTGTTCGTCTTTCATGGTTAAATACCTAAGAGTATAATGACTGGGTTATATAGTAGGTCTATATTTTAACATTTTAAAGACACTGTCAAACTGTTTTCCAAAGAAAATTGTTATATAATTTGTTATATAATTTTTACATTCCCACCAGCAGTATATGAGAGTTTCAGTTGCTCCATCTCCTTACCAACATTTGGTATGGTCAGTCTTGTTTTAATTTTGAACATCTGGTAAGTGTGTAGTGATACCATATTGTGGTTTTGAATTGCATTACCCTAATAACTAATGATGTTACGCATCTCTTCATGTGCTTAGTTGACATATATCTATCTTTTTTGATGAAATGTCTGTTTAAATCTTTGGCCCATTTTCTATTGGGTAATTTTCTTACTGAATTTTGAGTCTTTATATATTTTGGATGGTAAGTCTTTTATCATGTATGTTTGAAAATATTTTCTTCTGGTCTATGACTTGTCTTTTCATACTCTTTACAGGGTCTTTCAAAAAGCAGAAGTTCTTAATTTTGATGAAGTCTGATTTATATATATTTTTTCCTTTTATGAATTGTGTTTTTTGGTGTCCTGCTTAAGGCATATTCGCCTAATCCTAGGTCACAAAGATTTTCTCTTATATTTTCTAGAAGTTTTGTAGTTTCTGGTTTTACATTTATGTTTATAATCAATTTTGAGTTCATTTTCATATATGGTGATAAATATGTGTTGAAGTCCTTTTTATCGTATATAGATATCTCATTGTTTTAGCAGCATCATTGGAGAATACTGTGCTTTCTCCACTCAATTACCTTGCATTTTTTGTTGAAAATCGATTGACCGTATATGTGAAGATCTATTTGTAGACACTGTTCTGTTCAGTTGATCTGTTTGTCTGTCTTTATGCCAATACAACACTTTCTTGATTACTGTACTTTTATAATATGTCTTAAAGTCAGGTACTGCAAATCCTTGAGCTTTGCTCTTCTTTTTCAAAGTTGTTTTGCCTCTTCCAGGTCCTTTGCATTTCCATATCAATTTAAAAATCAGCTTTTCACTTTCTACAAAAAAGCCTGCTGGGAATTTGATTGGGATTGTATTGAATCTGTAGTTCAATTTTCCGATAATTGACATTTTCACAGTATTGAGTCTTCCAATCCATGAACATAGTATCTCTCTCCATTTATTTAAGTTTTCTGTAATTTCTCTCGGCAGTGTCTTGTCATTTTCAGTGTACAGGTCTTGCATGTCTTTTGTCAGATTTATCTCCAAGTATTTTCTTTTTAAAAAATGCTGTTGTAACTTGAATTACTTTCTTAATTTTATTTTCAAATTGGATGGAAATATGATTACTATTTTTGTATATTGGACTTTGTATCCCACAGTATAACTAAAATTACTGATTTTATCTAGCAACTTTTTGGTAGACTACAACTAGAACTTTCTGTTGGTAGTCTGCACATGAGTTTTACTTCTTCTTTTCCATTATGGGCATCATTTATTTGTCTTTGTTACACTGGCTTGATCCTCCAGATCAGTGTTGAAAAGTATTGGTAAGAGCAGACATTCTTGCCTTATTTCCGATTTTAGGGGGGAAAGCATATTTTCACCATAAATTACAAAGTTAAGTATAGGTCTTTTTGCATGTTCTTTATCAGGTTGAGAAAGTTCCCTTCTATTACTAGTTTGTTGGGTTTTTATCAGGAATGTATGTTAGATTTTGTCAAATCCTTTTTTTTTTGCAGTTATTGAGATAATGATCATGTTTTTTTCTTCTTTAATATTTTAATATGGTGAATTACATTGATTGATTGTCAAATGTTGAAGCAGCTTTGCCTCTGTGGATGAACCCCATGTAGTCATGATGTATTATCCTTTTTGCATATTATTGGACGTTATTTACTAAAAGTTTGTTAAGAATTTTTGCATCTATTTTCATGAGAGATATTTGACTGTAGTTTTCTTTATTGTTTATATCTAATTTTGGTGTCTGAGCAATTCTGGTTTCATAGAATGAGTTGGGTAGAATTTTCTCCTCTTCAATATTTTGGAAAAGTTCAATGTTAAATTGTCATTAAATGATTGGTAGTATTCACTAGTGAAGCTATATGGGCCTGAAGTGTTTTTTTAATGGTATGGTGTTTAACTATAAATTCAATTTATTTAATATACTTAGGGCCATTCGGTTCATCTTTCTTTTTGAATGAGCTTTAGTATCTTGTGTCTTTTAAGGAATTTGTCCATTTCATCAAAGTTATCAAATTCACTGGCATAAAGTTTTCATAATATCCCCTTATGACTTTTATAGGTATAGAATCGTTAGTGATGTTGATATCATCATTCCTGATGTTGGTATTTTGTGTCTTCTTTTTTTATCTCACTTAGCCTTGCTAGAGGTTTATCAATTTTATTGTTCTTCTTAGAGAATCAGCCAGCTTTTGGTTTCACTGATTTTTTCTATTGTATTTGTTTTCTGTTTCATTGTTTTCCACTTTAATTTTTATTACTTCATTTTTCTCTACTTAATTTTGTGTTTCACTAGCTTTTCTGGTTTTTAAGATGGAAGCAGAAATTATTGATTTGAGACCTTTTCTTCTTTTCTAATATAAGCATATAGTGTTACAAGTTTCCCTCTAAATACTGCTTTAGCATCATCTCACAAATTTTGATATGTTATGTTTTTATTTTCTTTTAGTTCACCGTATTTTCTAATTTCCTTTTATTTCTTCTTTGTCTCATGGGTTATTTAGAAGTATGCTAATTAATTTAAAAATATTTAGGCAGTGTCCAGATAAATTTCTATTATTGATTTCTAAATTAATTTTATTGTAGTCATAAAGCACACTTTGTATGACTTGAATTCTCTTAAATTCACTTAAATTATTTTATGCTTCAGAACATGGTATATCTTGGTAAATGTTCCATGTGTACTTGAGAAGAATGTGTATTCTGCTTTTGGGTAGTAGAAGGTTCTGTAAATGTCCATTAGATTAAGTTGGTTGATAGTGGTATTAAGTCTACTATATTCTTCCTAATTTTTTCTCTACATGTTCTAACATTTTTTGAGAGACAGGGATTGAAACCTTTTACTATAATTATGGATTTATCTATTTCTTCTTGAATTTCTGTCAGATTTTGCTTCATGTATTTCAAAGTTCTGTTATTAAGTGTGTAAACCTTTAGGGTTATCATTCCCTCTTAGTGAATTTACACTTTGTCATTATGAGATGACTTATTTTATCCCTGCTAATGTTCTTTGCTTTGAAATCTACGTCAATATTAATACAGGCACTCCAGGTTTTTAAAAAATTAGTGTTAGTTTAGTATATTGTTTTCCATATTTTTATTTAATCTATTTGTCCTTATATTTAATGTGCAGTACTTAAGGCAGCATGTAATTGTCCCTGTCTTTTATACAGTCTGAAAATCTATGCTTTTTAATGGGTGTGTCAGACTTGTAACATTTAATCTGACTATTGATATGGTTGGGTTTGAATCTCCATCTTTCTATTCACGGAGTTATTTTTGTCCCTTCTGTTCTTTGTTCTTTTATTTCTCTTTTGCTGCCTCTTTTTTTTTTTTTTTTTTTTTGTGGTACATGGGCCTCTCACTGTTGTGGCCTCTCCCGTTGTGGAGCACAGGCTCTGGACATGCAGGCTCAGCGGCCATGGCTCACAGGCCTAGCCACTCTGCGGCATATGGGATCTTCCCGGACTGGGGCACGAACCCGTGTCCCCTGCATCGGCAGGCGGACTCTCAACCCCTGCGCCACCAGGGAAGCCCTGCTGCCTTATTTTTAATTAATTATTTTACATGATTTTATTTTTATACCTTTGGTTGGCTTTTTATCAAAATAACATTTTGTTGTTGTCTTATTTTAATAGTTGCTTTAGGGTTTGTAGTATAAATTTTTAACTCAGGAGTCAGGAATCTATAGTCTCAGGCCAAATATGGCCTGTTGATTTTTTTGTAAATAAAGTTTTATTGGAACACAACCACACCAATTTGTTTAAGTATTGTCTATGGTTGCTTTTGTGCTTCAGTGGCAGCATAGTTGTATGGTCATTTTTTATTGGATGGCAGGTCATTTTTTATTGGATGGCAGGTGTTATGAATTTAATTTTCTTGTACTCTAGATACTTGTGTTTTCTTATAAGTAGTATTTAGCTTTGTTCTGGGATGCAGGTAACCTGTTGAGTTTTGCTTTTAACCTTTGTTATGTGGTACCAAAGCAGAATTTAGGATTAATTTTTCCCAATACTGAAACATGACCCTTCTTAGTACTCTAACCAGCCTATCAATTATGAGATTTTTCACTCTCACTGTTTGGTACAGGACTTATCCTGGTCCTTTGTGAGCTCTGTGAATTCTTTTTTAAAAATCTTTTAGGGTTGTTCTTTTCCTGGGCTCAAGTAGTTTCCTTAGATCCATGATTGGGAATTCTTCATTGGATGGCAGACATCCTGAAATTCACCTTGTTAGGTGATGGATTGTTTTGTATTCCTATAAATATTATTGAACTTTGTTCTGGAATTTGTGCGGAACTAGTTTATTTCAGATTGTTCAACTGGACCAGAGCAGTGTCTAATCGGGATGATTTTACACCACTGTGAAGCATCTGATTACTCTGTCCAGTGCCCTGTGAATTATGAGGTTTTCTGCTCTGTGTGGAGGTAATAGGAACTATTCCTGGCCCTGTGTGAGTTCCATGGATTAGTCCCTCTAATACTTCCATTGGTTATTTTTCTGGCTCAGGTTTCCTCACTCACATGCGCTGAGCATTTCTCTGCTGAATACTTGAGAGAGACCATCTACATAACTCTACGGTTCTCTCTCTGTAATTCTCCCTTCTGTACTCTATCTTATGAATTCTGTCCTTCTTGTCTCCCCACTCTCTCAGCTCCATCTCATCAACTCAGGAGCCTTCCAGGCTCTGGCCTGACTTTGCCCTCCCTGCATTGCTGCTTAAGAACTCTTTCCAGGTAGTGAGCTAGGACAGTTGTATGGTTGTTTCCATCTCTCAATATTCACTGTCCTTTGTTGCGATGTCCAGTGTCTTGAAAAGTGTCATTTCATATATTTTGTCCTGTGTTTTAGTTGTTTCAGATGGGAGATTAAATCCTGTCTTTGTCTACCTTATTTTGTCTTGAAGTGGTAGTCTGGGAGTAGAATTTTAATTGGGTAATAGTGGTTCAACATTTCACTTCCATAATTAAAATATGAGAAAACTACTCTTGATTCTCAGAATTCTAGAACTTGCTGTGAGAAAGGAACAGTGTGATTCTGGGATGCTAGCTAGTGCTTAAGTGGCTAAAACCTGTCTCTCTGTCTGCCTCTACCTGTCTACCTCCAGTATAGAACATTCCATGCATGAACATAGACTGTGACCTTGGTATATTCTTTACTCTAAAACAGAGTTCAGTACGTGATGGGGTCTGTCTAGGACCCCCTTCCCAGTGGGTCTTTAAAGGACCTTATTAAAAGCTGGTTCCAAGACACAGAGGGACAATAGTATAACAAGTATTCATGATTTCTTGTGTTAGATTGTAGAAGCGTGAAGAATATGTTTGAGAAATTCTTACTTGTAGTCATTTCTAATTTTCTTTTAAACTCTTCAGACCTCCATTCTCGATGTGGGACTATCTAAACCCATACTAGCACAGAGATGCAGTCAGTAAGTTTTGATTCCTAAGTCTGGAATATTAGGTAAGAACAAGCATTTTAAATGCATTTCCCAAAAGACAATAAATCCGTATATTCATTGAACAGGCTGCTAAGAAATGATTTAATGGTTACTTCTATAGACAGCTTATTAATAAGTTTTTTATTGGTTATACTTCATGTGTATGTACAAAAAACTGCTATATCATCAAAAATGAGAACTTTATGCCTTAGAAAAAGACTTTTAAAAATACATTTTTGTATTTGTTAAAGAAATTTATAATGTATATCATATATATTTTAAAGGGAACAGCACCTCCCCAAATTTCTCTCCTCACAAACACACACACACACACACACACACACACCTCTTAGATCATACCATATTTTGCTAATGTCAAGAAAATACAATGAGATGAATGGCTGAGAATTATAAAACTTCCATTTCTTCCAGAATCAATTTGTAGACTTAACAAAATTTCAAACAAAGTCCCAATAGGAATTCTTGTTTGAATTGACAGATGATTTTATCAGCGTGTTTGGAAAAGTAAACAAGTGAAAAGAACTAAGACATTTTGAAAATAAAGAACACCATTTCCTTGCCCTACCTCTTGTTTAAAACTTTATAAAGCTACTGCTATAAGCAAACCATCACAGTATCAACACAAGATTAGAAACATACTGTATAGTCCAGGAATATTCTGGTATATATGACTTACCATATATTATTATAATAGAGGAAGAATCACAAGTTAATGGCAAAGAGATTGATTGTTCAGTAAACCGTATATGAGAAATTGGTTAGGAATTTCAGAAAAAAAACATTTTAAATTGTTATCACTACCACATACAAAGATAAATATTACTTACATTAAAGAGCTAAATCTGGAAAACTTCTCATGCTAAAAGAAAATGCAACTGAATGTGTAGTTGACTATTGAATGGAGGTCTCCTAAATCATTAAAATAATGAAGTAAAATCATACAGAAATTATATATAAATTTGACTACATAAAATTAAGAATTACTGAACATCAAAAACCAGCACAAAGTGGGGAAAATGTTTACAAATAATATGATGGAGGACTGACATTTTTAATATTTAAAGGGCTTGTACCAATTGAAAAAACAGTAAGTAAATAATGGAACATAGGCAAAAACATTGCTGATAATTCACTAAAAAAATGGAAAGGCCACTAGACATGGAAAATTATATAGCCTAAGAATCAGAACAATTGATTCCATTTTTATATATCAAATTAGAAAAGATATTTTAAAAGGATATATTCAATGCTATCATGAATGTGGTAAGACAAATGCTTTCATAAGCTGCTGATGGGAATGTAAGTTATTGTAACCCTTTGACAAATAATTTTGTTCTGTATGTCGAGAGTCTTGGACTATTTATTCTCCTTGACTGCCTAGTATTTGCTTTTTTATTTCTCAGAAATCCATTTTGGGGAAATAACCATAAATATCAAAAATATATATGCATTTACAGAGTTATTTATAATAGTGAAAAACTGGAAATAACCTAAATGAACATTAGGTAAATTATAGTAAATTAGTATGTTGAGATTGTACAGCTATTGAAAACTCTTTATTAATAAGTTAAAGATATAGAAGAATGCCTATAATATAATATTAAGTGGGGAAAAAGGAGGCCACTAAATAGTTTATGTAGTGTGATCTCAAATATGTTAAAACACACACCCTCATAGATACATACGTGAACGACTTGAAGAGCAGACAGAAAGACTAGCAGTCCTTTCCTCACGGTGCTGGGGCTTTAGATGATTTTTATTTAGGGGGAGACTCAGGATAATTAGTGAATAGAAAAACATTAATGGTAGTGAACCTGAAACTTAAAAAGTTGTAACATAACATATGGCAGAAGTGGCTTCTGGGGAAGAGGTAGTTCTTAGGGACAATTATTTCTGAGTTCAAATCCTGCCTGCTTCTTACTGTGTTTTTCTAGGCAAGTTACTTTATCACTCTGAGTCTCCATATGTAAGGTGGTGATAATACCTACCTCATAGGGTTGTTTAGAAGATTGTAATAACAGATTGTAATAACATAATGAAAAGTGGCTGGCACGTGATAGTTACTTAATAAGTTTCTTATTTGTGTCCATCATGAAGCTTTCCTCAGAGACAATTTCATGACAAGGTAATATGCTTGTCATAAACTGTAAACTAGGCAGTTTTCTTCTTTTAGCGTTTGAAAGACTTTTGTTTAGGGTTTTCTTATGTGTTAAATTTCCATGAACGTTTTGATTAGCCTTCCTCAGAAGTGAAATAGGTAACATCTGTTTTTCTTCTTAATAAAATACCAAGTGAAAATGATGTTCTTATACTTTTACCATTATAATATTCAAATGAATTCTCCTGAAACTTAGATAATGAACAATCACTGTTTTTCTATAGAACATTTTAAAAAGTGGGTATAATATCAAAATTTATCTTTCATTGTTCATTCTCAGAAATTTTACTAGTACCTGAGTCTGCATAATGTAATTCAGTGGCCATAATTCTAAGTGGGCAAGCCAGTTATAAGATTTTATGATATTTCATTAAAATTTTGAGTTTTCCTAATAATCTAGATATTTCTTTAATGAAAATAACCAATTTCTAGACAAGTTATTTGTTTTGCCAATTGGAAGCCCTTGATAAATCTTAACAATTACATCTAATGGTTGAGTAATGCCCAATTTTGTGTGTAAATTAACACTCACTTTTGAATGGATATAGACATAAACCTATAACAATAATACCTCATGGTTACACACATAGGATTTTACAATTTACAAAGTATTTTTCCCCACATAAACTAAGCTGACTCTTAAAACAACCTTGTTAAGTAGATGTAGCAGATACTATTATCCTTATTTTACAGATTTGGAAACTGAAGCCCCGAGGGCTAAGTGAAATGTCAAACATTACACTGCTAATTCTAATTCTAAGTCCAGTGCACTTTTCACTTCATCATAGCACCACTGTTCCCAGGCAGAAAAAGATTGAGGAATTCAGTGCCTTTAAGCTCATGTATTCTACTAGCAGAAGAGTCTTGGAGCTACCCCTTAGGTCAGAGATTGGGTTTAGAACCGTGTTTAATATGAGTTACTAATTTGACAACTTTTGTTGGTATAATTGAAGCTTTAGGTTAGTAGAGCTGCTAAAAGCAAAATTCCTGAGAAGTGATAGTAGACAGTGAAAGAGAAAATAGTGGAAATAGTGGAATTACCAATGCTAAAACAAAATATCTAATATACTGCAAAGATCCTGAGAGCATCCCTATATAGTAGTGTACTAAATATAATAACCGAATTATGACACTAAGTCATTTTTAAAAAGGTAAATCCTGTGCAGTACATTCAGGGTAAAAAGATATGCAAGCTACATAATATGTTTTAGGAAGATCTACATTAAAATGTTGAAGAGAAGGATTTTTAAAAAAATTTTTCAGTATATTTTATTTTATTTATTTTAATTTATTTATTTACTTTTATTTTTTGGCTGCATTGGGTCTTCGTTGCTGCATGCGGGCTTTCTCTAGTTGCAGTGAGCGAGGGCTACTCTTCGTTGTGGTGTGCAGGCTTCTCATTATGGTGGCTTCTCTTGTTGCAGAGCACGGGCTCTAGGCACGTGGGCTTCAGTAGCTGCAGCACATGGGGTCAGTAGTTGTGGCTTGAGGGCTTTAGAGCGCAGGATCAGTGGTTGTGGCGCACTGGCTTAGTTGCTCCGCGGCATGTGGGATCTTCTCGGACCAGGGCTCCAACCTGTTTCCCCTTCATTGGCAGGCGGGTTCTTAACCACTGCACCACCAGGGAAGTCTGAGAAGGATTCTTAAATAGTTTAGTTCCATCTATATACTTCTTTTATTTTCTTGTTTGCCTAGACTTGTCTGTTTACTGGTTTTTAAAGAAGAAATTTTAAATAAATTCAACCTTAAAAAAAAAAAGATCAAATGGTAAATTATTATTTTATTCTAGGTTCTGTTTACAGAGGAAGATGTGAAATTCTACCTCGCAGAACTGGCCCTTGCTTTGGATCATCTGCACCGATTAGGAATTGTATATAGAGACCTGAAGCCAGAAAAGTAAAGCTATATTGTCTTTATGTATCCCTGTTACCAGTATTTCTATAACTACTTTTTTCTCCATTAAGTCTTATATTTTAAAGATTATATGAAAATATACGTGAATTATGCAGTTATATGAAACTTACTTTAAAAAGTAATCTTCATAAGATACCCATTGATTTTAAATTAGTCATTTCAAAATTTTCCAGTATATCAAATAGATATTGACTTCTTTTATGATGATTTTTATGTAAATGTTTTATGTAAAAATATTTTATCCCACGTTGTTGAATGTGAATTTTGCTTTACAGCATTTTGCTTGATGAAATAGGACATATCAAGTTAACAGGTATGCAAATTTTCTCATTCTACCCTAAGCCTGTTTTATATTTTTTGTTATTTTAATATATATATTTGTCTAAGCCTGTTCTTTTCCCTCTTTCTTGATTTAATTTGCATTTTGTTTATTTCTTTGGTGAACTAAAATTCATTTAAAGGGTGGATAAGATAACTCTCAGTATGCTCTAATTGTAATACCAAAAAATTATATGGTAGAGTCACTGTCCTCATTAAGAAATGACATTTGGTTTTCTAGGAAAAATCACATCATTTTTGTTTCAGTCTAGGCTGAAAGATTTATCATAAGTAGTTATCACAGTTGAAATATAGTGAATTATAAACTTCTGAACGAAGTGTTTCATAATAAGAGGTTCATTTTATTCTTTCTTTTGTAAAAACACATTTTATTTTACTTTATTTTGAATGTTGAGTGTTTACTGTATGTGAAACACTGATAATTTTCACAGGACCTTTAGGCATAAGGTATCCTTATTATACCATTAAAAAAAACCTTTACTTTTAAAATAATTATAGACTCACAATAAGTTGCAAAAATAGTACCAAGAGGTCCTGTGTATCGTCACCCAGCTTCCCCCAATGGTGACACTTTACAAAATTACAGTGCATTATCAAACCCAGGAAATTGATAGGTACAGTTACAACTAACTAGACTATATACTTTACTTGAATTTCACCAGTTTTTGCACATATTCTTTTTTTGTTTATCTTTGTGTATATCTCCATGACATTTTATTCACATATGTAGAGTCAAATACCATCACCACAATCAATAATCAAAACTGATCTATAACCACAAAAGAACTCTCCTGTGCTGCCCATTTATAGTCACCCTTCCCACCTTCCCTAAATCCTGGCAACCACTTATCTGTTCTATATCTCTAAGTTTGTTATTTTAAGAATATGATATAAATAGAACTGTATAGTAGTCACACACCTGAACATTTATCCTAGAGAAATAAATACTTACATGCACACAAAAAACCTAAACATGAATTTTCATAGCAGCTCTGTTTGTAATAGCCCAAGGCTGGAAATGTCCCAAATGTCCTTCAGAGAGTGAATGGATAAACAAACTGTGATACATCTATGCAATGGAATACTACCCAGCAATAAAAAGGAAATAACTCTTGATATATACAGCAACTTGGATGGACTCAAGGGCATTGTGCTGAGTGAGCCAATCTCAAAAGGTTACTTATGTTTTAAATAGATAGTAAATTCTGTATTTAATTATCAGAATGTTAAAACAGAGATAAAATGAAGATGTGGGCTTTACAGAGAATTTTGGACCAGTACACTTTAAAGGTAAGTTGCTTTAAATTCCTAAGTATACTTCTTCAATGTAAAAATAAAGTATAAAGTTGTTAACTTGAAAGCTCAAGTAAATGTGACAAAGTTCAAGTAAAGTTTAGTAAATCTTTTTTTGATTCATAGCCTGATTCTCTTTCTACTATATGAAAGAAGCAAAGCAGATTTAAAGAGATTCAAAGAGGATAAGGAAGAGAAATATGAAGAGAACAGTAGAGTTTTGAAATTTTATATAATACATAATTTTTATTTTACAACAGTCAATCTTTAGTTGCAATGCTAATTAGAATTTAATTCTTTTCATTTTTCTTAATAAGTTATGCCTGTTTTGTCATGGGTGAGGAAGAAAGGTGGGGAAAGAGTAGAATAAATTCTACCTATATCTCTCTTCTACATTAAGGTTAATTGGGTGAATAATGATGTCAACTTGTTTTATATTTAGTCTTATAATATGAATTCTGCTTTTACACCTTTTGGACTTAAACGGGCTGAGGAGTAAAGAGTAGTTAGAATCAATGTTAATTTATAAGCAAGGGACACAAGGCTTGTGACAGGAAGAAACTGTGATTTATATATATTTTTAAACAATTTAATCTATTTTCCTTTAAAGTGACACCAATATTTCTTTAAAGAAAGTACACAATGATAAATATTAGATAATTTACAGTTTCATGATCATAACAGAATTCAAAGTCTTGTAATGAATAATAAATTTATGGATGTAACCTCACAACATTCCAGTAAGGTTGGTTAAAGTGTGACCATTCATAGCAAGTGTTTTAAGACATTTCATTTTTTTTCATTCTTTCCTTTAATTTCTTTTTATTTTTATACTTCCTTTCTTTTTCTTTATTTTCTTTTTCTTCCTTTCTTGCTTTCTTACCTGCTGTGCCTTTTTCCTCCTTCCTTCCCTTCCTTTTTTCCCTCCTTCTCTTCCTATCTCCTTCCTTCCATTTTGAATACTATCATCGAGTACTATTTGCTCGATGAACTATGGTTATTCTTTTGGTTTATTTGGTGAACTATGTTATTCATTTCTATCACAGCCTGTGGAATTTGTAGAGGAAGCACAGGTCACATTGGCATCTTTTTAGAAGCAGACAGAAAGATTCCATAGCTGTCTCTTCCTGAGTTCAGTTTTCCTTGTTCAAGTTTGCATGCTTTGGCTGGTCTGGTAAATGTGCTAAGTCATGTGTAGTACTTTCAGTGAGCCCTTAGGGTTCTCATTTTAGGCAAAGGATCTAATTTCTCTGAGACATTAACTCAATTAACAACACAGCCCTGTAAATGAAAAGGCAGGAGAGGCCAGAACTGGGAATCAGGTGTGAGGAGAGGGTGCTATGGATGTGGAGGGTCAGGGCATTTGGACAAGGATGGATGTAAGAGTATCACAAACCTGGGTGGGAAAGGGAATCTGGAGTCTCCAGAATCACTTCTGAGGGACATAATTCAGAAGTAATTTTGATAAAGAGAGGGAAGATAAAATATGCAGTGTCAGAAATTAAATCACACAGTACTTGAGCTGAATATTTAAGAAAAAAATGTATACATAAGAAAATAGTTTTAAGTAATTTTTATGGCTATCTGAAAATTAGGCACTGAAATTACTTTTACATATAGTAGATACTCATAAAAGTGTTGTGTTTTGGACATGCTTTTAAAATTTAACATCTTTAAAAGAGTCATTTAAGGAAACAAAGGTATATCTCACCCCCCCCCCGCCAAAAACCCTTTATATAGCTGATTTCTACATTTTCTTTTCAAATTAGTGTTTTGGAAAAAACACTGATTAACATATGTCTTATTTAATCTTGTAGCTAACTCTTATTATTGTAAAAATTTTTGTCCGTTGATTGCTGAGCAAATTCTAGTGTTAAATGTCAGTTTTGTCAGAAATAGTACAGCAAAGGACCTTTATGGAGTGGTGTAATCTCTGAAAGGTAACAGAGGATAAGAAAATTCTCTTCCCCTCTTCCTTCTCTGTGGACTGGCCAAAGAAGCCAGTGTTCTTCTCTACAAGGTATGTTGTTATATTCAGCTGAACTGACCTCAGAGACTAGGTTTCATTAAATTTAATTTTGAAATGGAATTGCAGAGTTTAAAAGCCTTAAAATGTGGAGAAAGAGCATAGTACATTGAAAAGATTTTTTAAAATTATGCTGAAAATCATAATGCATTCAGTTATTATACAAGAATAAGTAATTTTTAAATGAAAATATTGATTATGGTTAAAAAATCAGTTTCAAGGGGTCCTAAAATTAAGTATTAATATTGTATTTTATTTTAAAAGAGAATTATAGGGCTTATAATTTTTTCATTTATAGAATTAAGGTATAATTTACATAGAGTAAAACTCATTGTTCTTGTGATAATGGAACTAATTTGTATCTTGACTGCATCATTGTCATTATTGTGGTTGTGATGTTGTAATATAGCTTTGTAAGATAATACCATGGGGGAGACTGGCTAAAGGGTAAACGGGATCTCTGTAGTATTTCACATAATTGCGTGTGAGTCTACAGTTGCCTCAAAATACAAAAGTTTATTTTTTAAAGTTACTTTTTTGTGTATAGTTCTGCAAACTTTGACAAATGCATACAGTCAGCATCAAGATATAAAACAGTTCCCTCACCCCCCAGAATTTTCCCATTATAAATCAATTCTCCCTTTACCCCTTGACAACCACCAATCTGCTTTCTGGTCCTATGGTTTTGCCTTTTCCACAAAATAATATAAATAGGAAGACAGTATATAGTCTTTTGAATCTGGCTTTATTTATTTAGTATGCATTTGAGATTCATCTATATTGTTGTGTGTATCAGTAATTTCTTTTTTTATTGCTGAGTAGTATTCCATTTTATGATGGTACCATGGTTTGTTTATCCAATCCCCAATAAAAGGGCTTTTGGGTTGTTTCCTGTTTTTGACAGTGACAAATAAAGCAACTAGAAATATTTTTGTACAGGTTTTATGTGAACATAATTTTTTATTTCACATCAGTAAATACCCAAGTGGTGGGATTGGTTGATCATATGGGAAGTGTGTGTTTAACTTAATGAAAAACCTCCAAACTGTTTTCCAAAGTGCTTGTACCATTTTGCATACCCATCAGCGATGTATGAGAGTTCCAGTTGCTCTGCATCCGTGCCATTACTTGGTATTGTCAGTATTTTTTTATTTTAGCTCTAGTAAAAGGCATAGAGTAGTACCTCACTGTGATTTTATTTTGCATTTCCCTAACAAATGATGACATTGAGCATCTTTTCATGTATTTCTTTGGAGAAGTGTCTGTTCAGGTTTTTTTGTCCATTAAAAAAATTGGGTTGTTTGTTTTCTTATTACTGAATTTGAGTTTTTAAAAATATACTCTGAATACAAGTCCTTTATATGATATGTGATTTTCAAATATTTTCTCCCAGTCTCTAGTTTCTTTTTGATTTTCTGAACAATATATTTTGAAGAGCACTTTTTGACTTTGATAAAATCCAGTTATCAACTTTTTTCTTTTATGTATTATACTTTTTAAAATATATATATTTATTTTATTTATTTATTTTTGGCTGCATTGGGTCTTTGTTGCTGCATCCAGGCTTTCTCTAGTTGCGGCAAGCGGGGGCTACTCTTCGTTGCATTGCATGGGCTTCCATTGCAGTGTCTTCTCTTGTTGCAGATCACGGGCTCTAGGCGCACGGGCTTCAGTAGTTGTAGCATGTGGGCTTCAGTAGTTGTGGCTCACGGGCTCTAGAGCGCAGGCTCTGTAGTTGTGGCGCACAGACTTAGTTGCTCCTCAGCATGTGGGATCTTACCGGACCAGGGCTCGAACTCATGTCCCCTGCATTGGCAGGCAGATTCTTAACCACTGCACCACCAGGGAAGCCCTGGATTATACTTTTGATGTTGTATCTAAGAAATCTTTGCCTAACCCAAGCTCACAAAGATTTTATCCTGTATTTCTTTTGGAAATTGTGTAGTTTTAGGTTTTACACTTAGGTCTATTATTCATTTTGAATTAATGTTTGTTTATGAGGTATGGTATGAGGACGGATTTTTGTATATCAATATTCTGTTATTCTGGCACCATTTGTTGAAAAGACTGACCTTTTCTCCATGGAATTGCTTTTACATCTTTGTCAGAAATCAGTTGGCTATATATATAGCCAGTTCTGTTATAATGCAACACATATGATCTTAAAAATCACTGTACTATGCATAATTGCATAGTAAAAAATATGACTTATGGAGAAAATGGTGTTCGGGGTTTAACACTAAAATATATAACCAGTGACACATTAAAGAAAGATAGGAGGCTGTTAAAAATGATGGCATTGTTTTATATGTTCTAACTGATTAAGAATAGATAAATACTACAATAAATATGATACCTTACCTTGAAAAAATCCTGAAATTTGCTTCTATAATTGGCATCAGAAAGGTTGCAGTTTGTAAGTTATTGTGAAGTAGTGGGAGGTAAATTATCTGGAATTGGGAGTTCTAATACTACAGGTGAACAGAAGTGGCTTGTAACACACATGATGTGCTGAAATAGCTGGTAGATATTTGACGTGTGTGCATGTATGTATTTCTGCTTGGCTCAGTTCAACTAGGTGCAGTTTTCTAGTGTTTCACCTATTATTTCTTGTGGGCAAAATTGCACATAAACCAAGCTGAAATTTGAAATTCATGTTATATTCGCCAAGCAAACTCTAGTGTTAAATGTCAGTTTTGTCAGAAAAGTACAGCAAAGGACATTTGTGGAGTGGTATAAATCTCTGAAAGGTAACAATAAGGTATCAATCGCATTGGAACAAATTTGCAGTTTTAAAACAAGAATAGCAGAGCGACTGTATATGTCAGTCTATTCTTGGACGCTGTTTTGTTGCATTCATATATGTATGTGTGTGTGTAGTCTTTCTCCAGTACAACGCTGTCTTGATTACTATAGCTTTATAGTAAGTATTGAAGTCAGGTAGTGTGAGTCCTTGAATTTTCCTTTTTTATTCAGAATTGTTTTGGCTATTCTATTTACTTTGTCTTTTTATATAAATTTTAAATTCAGCTTGTTGATTTTTACAGAAGAAATCTTGCTGGGATTTTTATTAATGTTTCATTGACTCTGTAGATCAGTTTAGGGAGAATTGACATCTTTAACAACATTGAATCTTCCAAATCATGACCAGTATCTCTCTCCATTTACTTAGATCTACTCTGATTCCTTTCATTGATGTTTATAGTTTTCAGCATGCAGATCTTGTATATGCATTCTTTGTATATTTATACCTGTGGATTTCATGAGGGTTTTTTGGTGATGTTATAAATAGTACTTTTAAAATTTCACCTTTCAATTTTTTATCTCTGGTATATAGAAATAAGATTGATTTTTATATATTAGTACCTTTAGCTCTTCTAAGACCATAAAACAAAGTGGAAGTTCACCAAAACCAAAGCAAAATTTGCTTTCCTAATATTTTAAAAAGTGCAAATTACTATCATTTTTTGTCTTAGTCTGTTTTAAAAATTAGATCACTATGACAGTGTTGATTTAATTTAATTGTCCTTTCAAAATTGTTGAATCATATTCCTGTATAGACATGAAAACATGTATTTTGAGGATGAGGTTTAACTGAGGTAAGGAGCTTTCTTAATGGTAATCGTAGGCCATCATGAGTAGGTTTAATTCATCGTTTAGTTTCTTTTGGTATTTTCTATTTTCTGAAGATCTTCAGATATGTTTTTTGTGTAATATTGTTATTATAGATTTTGGACTCAGCAAAGAATCAGTAGATCAGGAGAAGAAGGCCTACTCATTTTGTGGTACAGTGGAGTATATGGCTCCTGAAGTAGTAAATAGAAGAGGTCATTCCCAGAGCGCTGATTGGTGGTCATATGGTGTCCTTATGGTAAGTAGTGTTTTTTTTTTAATTATGCCAATATACAATTAGTATTGTTTAGAATTTTAATCTGAGTGTTGGGATGTGTTAGGTGAGAATAGGGTTCTCAAGTTCATGACTGTTAAAAAACTTGATTGGCTAGCTGTTATACAATAAAAATTAGGGTTTTGGTGTTCTGATTTCTTTTAGTTGCTAGATTAAAAGGTAAATGGCAGCATTCTTTTACAAGTTATTCAAATTTAAAACTTAGATAAAGGCCTACCAGATTTTAGATTTCAGAATACTGTGTTTAGTAGTTACATGGTATTTTAACTAGGTATCACAGAATTTAGCACCTTATGGTATATTATCTTATTGTCACATTTTTTCAAGCATGTCCCTAGAAAGATTGTAAACCTCTTAAGGAGGGCAATCCTGTCTTCTACTACTTATAATCTCCCACAGTATCTAGCATAATGAGCATATGGACTGACTGATTTGGCATAAGATTAAGCATAGAATTTGTAGTATTAAGTAGGGTGATCAGTGAATAGCTGTTGAATCAGATACAATTTGCTCTAGAAGCCTGATAATCCATTTTTGCCTCTTTATCACTGAATTACCGTATGATGTATCAATATATTAAGTGGCTATTATAAGCCTGGGATTTGGTAAGGGCAGTGGGGTGGGAACAGATAGAAGTACAATATTTGGCATTTTCCATGACCTAAGAAAGCATGCTATCTGGTTGGGGAAACAAATGGAATAGCTAAATAAACTGCCTGGAAATACCTTAGAAGTTAAGGCAAGAATTCATATAAGTTGATGTAAGAAAAGCGGAGGAGATAGAACTTAAATTAAGCCCTAAAGAATGGACAAAATTCAAATAGCTGTGTGTCAAGAAGAATAGTATTGTGATAGTATTAGGAAAGACCTGGAGAACCAGTTTGACTAGAGTAGTAGTGGAGAATGAGGGTGAAGGTGGAGGAAATGAGGCTATAAGCCTATAAGGATTTGCACGCAATTCTCTGGGTGGTTGGAAACTTTTGTAGATTCTTGAACACGACAGTAATTAGAGAAAAAATGTATTTTAGGAAAATTAGCCTTGGTAGCATTATATAAATGGCTTGCAAATGGAGGAAACTGAAAGTAGGGAGACCAAGAAGTTCTCCTTAGAAGACAGTTGTAAGATTATAGAATGAAAAAAAGGAGATCTTAAAGACATTTCAAGGTAAGAAGTGGCTGACCTTAGTAACAGATTAAATGCCACAGATGAAGCAGAGGGGAAAGGTCAAAGATAGAGATACCTCTAAAACTTCAGGGGATCGAAAGAAAGGTAGTTCAATAGAAAAGAGATAGCTTGGAAGGACAGATGATTTTGAAAGTGGGGAAATAATTTATTTTTAACACGTTGCATAGGTTACTGTGGGTTAGTGTTTAACCCCTTGATAGTAATGAATTAGGAGAGGGCAGTGGAGAGAGCATCAGAATCATCTGAAGACCTTAAAAAACAACAACAACAACAACAACAGCAACAACAAAAAATTACTCTGCCAGCCAGCATATAGTTTATTTGAGGGGAAGGTGTGATTCCAATGTACTATCCTTCTCTTTTTCTTTTTGTTCTTGCCTTTCCACCTCTTATTCCTCCAGTCCCCAGGAGAGAACCATTATTTTAGGTTTGGGGGCAGGGGACTGGAGCTTGAGAAAGACGATCCCCATACACCATACTTCCCTTCGTCTTCATTCCCTTTCTATGACTCCTACCCCTGTCTCTTCAGGCTCCAGTTGAGAACCATTACTTTAGATTTGGAAGGGAAAACTGGGGATTGAGAGAGATTGAAACTGGAATCGATTTGAGAGTCATCAGTCATCAGGAGAGAGTTGAATGCATAAGCTAACTAAGGTTGTAAGTTCAAATAAATGAACAGAGGACTGAGGCCAAAGCCATTTTTGAATCTAAGCTTAAGATTTAAATATTAGGGATATGAAAACGTTTCTCTCTAGTGAGTTATAATGGTCTTCATTTTCAGACCTACTTTTTCTTTTAAATATGATTATTTAATGTTCTAGTTATCCACATTTCAATTAACTCTCTTAGGGAAAAAGTTTTCATTATGCTGTGTACAACTGTCTCAAATTAAAATACATATATCAGTGTGTGGTGTGTGTATCTGTGTGTGTAGCTTCTTGTTTGGTTCCTTTTTTTTTCGTAAAGAGAGCAAAGGGAATGAGAATGATTATCTTTCTTGAGCATGTATGAATTTGAAATGGCTCAGTACTTATTTTTGCTTTTCTTTCACTGTTAAATGTTTGCTTTAAAAGCTTATCTTTGTTTTAAAAGAAAATGCCTTGTGTCTATTTCCACATTGCTTTGGTTTGAGGAATTTAGGATTGAAAAAATGGTTGGTTACATTTGCTACAAATCACCTCTCATTTGGCCTATATACTGTGGGGTACCAGAGGTGTATTTCCTTAAGTGACCTAGTTTTCTGGTCCTGTTTTGACCTACTATCATGTAGATTCTGCATGATTTGATGATCATGTATTACAAGTCTCATTTTTTTTCCTGAAGAATTTCATTGTAAATTCTAAGTTTTAATAAGTTGACTTGTGGTATTTTTTGTTTGTTTTAGTTTGAAATGCTTACTGGTACTCTGCCATTTCAAGGTAAAGACAGAAATGAGACCATGAATATGATATTAAAGTAAGTGTAAACATTTTTTTTTCTTTTGGGAAAAATTCCTTGCTTTCAGTTTTGAGAAACTTGTTATGGTTTTCATTTGACACAAAAGAACATTTTTCACTGTCTCATTCCCTTCCACCGTATAGGGGACATTATTTGCCATTGTGATAGCATTCTTTAAAATTATTTTTGGGATTTATAAATTTAGAAGTATGGCTAGATTTAAATGAAATTTTCTGAAATCCTCTTTTCCAGAGCAAAACTTGGAATGCCGCAGTTTCTTAGTGCTGAAGCACAAAGTCTTCTAAGGATGTTATTCAAAAGGAATCCAGCAAATAGATTGGGTATTATTTATTTTCTTAGCTTTTATAACAATATACTACATGCTTTGGGAGAATAATTATGACTTTATGTTTTCTGGCCTAAGTTCATTTACTACTGTTATGTGTTTATACGTAGAATTCTATGTTTTATGTATGCAAAGATTCCAGTAAACTCTGTTATACCCATCATTAAAAATGGAGTGGTCTAGTTATTCAGAACTTATGTTTAATGTATATCATTATATCATATGAATGTCTCTTTTGACATAATTCACAGAGTTCTCCCTTCTATAGGTAATCCTTTTAGATATTTGAAGATAATTATTTTGTCCCTTCCAATATTCATCAAGATAAATGTTATGTTTCCATAACTGCTCATTATTTGGCTACTTTCTAGTAGCCTTTCCCTGGATCCAAATGTGATCCTATTATCCTGTTTATGTCCATGTGTTAAAATTTCGATGCCACTTTATTCATTGCATTTTTAATTTGGCCTATAGATATGAGATCATAAATTGAATTATGAAGAAAATGAAGGGGCTTCCCTGGTGGCGCAGTGGTTGAGAGTCCGCCTGCCAATGCAGGGGACACAGGTTCGTGCCCCAGTCCGGGAAGATACCACATGCCATGGAGCAGCTGGGCCCGTGAGCCATGGCCGCTCAGCCTGCACGTCCAGAGCCTGTGCTCCATAACGGGAGAGGCCACAACAGTGAGAGGCCGGTGTACCGCAAAAAAAAAAAAAAAAAAGAAAATGAAAATTGCTTAAATTTTAATGCTATGTTAGACATGATTTTTATTTGATTCGGAAGGTATTTTAGTATTTCATGATACCCTATGTGCTTCAGCATGAACATCAACTATTTTTTTTATTATATTGAATTCAGAGGACCAATTAATAAAACATCAGATAAGAAATTGTAAACTTTTCACTTCAAGGAATCTATGAAATGTGTGTACTCCTATTTACAGATAATAGCCTGGAAGCCAGGTAAGCAGATTAAAAAATTCAGACTGGTAAAAAAATGCTTTCCATTTTTATAGGTTCAGAAGGAGTTGACGAAATCAAAAGACATCTTTTTTTTGCAAATATTGACTGGAATGTAAGTTCAGTAGCAAGTTCGTTACTGAGTACCTTTAATAAAAGCAAAAACTCAAGAGTAAATGGTAATATATGGACTTTGCTGATAAACTTAATCCATTTGTTTTATTTTTAGTATGAGATTTTATTTACAGGTGTAGCATTTCATGCAATTACCTTGAACCAGTAGATGTGTGGATGATATGTAGTAAATTTTTGTTGCTCATTTGTCTTACCTGTTAAATATGGTTAATATTCTCCCCTATTCTAGGTTGGGGAATGTGGGGGGAAGAAGAGAAAGGAGAAAGGGGATGAATCATAGGACAGATTCTTATAGAAAAATGAATTCTAAAGAATCTAAGATGTTATTTGATTTCAAATGGTTCTTTGTCATGTATTAGAACAAATTTAATTTGTTAAGAAGTGAAAATCTTTGTATATAGGTATTTTACTAAATTTTGAGAGAACATGAAAACAGAAACACTGTGAAATTCTGCAAAGTCATGTATTAAATTTTTTTAAGTTGCAACTCCCAGACTAATGAGCTTTTCTTAGAAAAGCTCACTTTTTATTGTTGTTTACAACTCAGCTTTATGTATTTTATGTACTATTAATCATCATAGGTAAGTGTTTTTGATTATTTAATTCTGGCACTGGTATTGAAAATTATCCCTAAAGAAAAAGTGTCTCTTTTGGTTTCTAAGGCAGAGGTAGAGAGCCACTAGTCACTGACCAAATTATTATTTCTTCTGGCTTGTAGAACAGGTTTCAGAAGTTAATATTTTGATTTAGTTTTTATAGTTGTAAAACTGCAACACATTAATAGTATTAATAACCTGAAAGGCCACACAGTGAACATACTGCATGGGAGTCTGCCCTTTGTCACATCTGTGTGCATCCCTCTTTCGGTGTCCTTGCATTCCCTTGTCATTTTTTTCTAATGCTTCTCTGCTCTTCCTTTTTCTTTAACTAGAAAAAACTAGAAATGATTTTTCCATTATTTTTATATCTAAACAATTTGTTTATTCTTCTTAAATAATAAGAGTGGAATGTGTACATGTTTAAATAAATGAAAATTACTTTAAAGTAATCCTCTATTAATTTTCCCTCACTGTGAGACTGTGAGCTTTTAAAAAAGTAGATTTCCAAAAAATAGTTATGTTGTAAGATATTTTATATGTCTTTCCAAAACATAAATTTTAGGAAGTTAGATTGTTAGACAAGTTTCAATTTTTGAGTTCTATAAAAAGAGCTCTAATCAGTGCATCTAATACATATTATTATGTGAAAACAAAATAGGTATAATGCATATTTCTTGGAGTTAGACTAATTATTAATTTTGATATCCTAGAATGTTATTAGTTATTTCTGCATGGTAACATTGTGATATGTTCTGTATGGTTTTTTTACCAGTGAGAATTCAAGTCAGTTTTTGAAATCCAAAACTGAACAGAATTATTCCTCGTGAATGCAACCTGTGGCATTGCTGCTGTGTTTCTTGGTCTCATTTGATTCTGTACATTATCTCTCAAGTTTAGATGATACACAGAATTTGGTTAACAGGTTAGAATTTGGTTAACAGGTATCTGAAGCCTGTTGAAATTTCATTTATGAAATTGTGAGTCTTCTGTTAAGGACTGTGAATATCATGTTCTGCTTTAATAATTTTTCAAGTATTAATACATTTCTGTGTTATTCTGTTATTTCTTCTAGAAATTATATAAGAGAGAAGTTCAGCCTCCTTTCAAACCGGCTTCTGGAAAACCAGATGATACTTTTTGTTTTGATCCTGAATTTACTGCAAAAACACCTAAAGGTAATGCATGTTTATGTGTAACATAAGGGCTTTTATTCAGTTAGATGGTTAAAAAAGTAAACTAGCTTCTTAGGTAAAAACTAAAAGAATTGTAAGTTTGCAGAGGGTGGTTTGCCCTGTGTGGAAGTGTGGATCCTATATACAGCATTGCTTGGACACCTTTCAAACAGAGGCTTTACATGGGAAGTATTTACTAGGGAAGCAGAGACTAGAGCAAAGGGTGAACGTTTTCTTTTTTTCTTACTTTAAAAGTTTTTTGACATGCTAATGCATTAAAGGATGGGGATAAGAGGTAAGATATGAGATATATCACTCTGACTCTTATAGTTTACAATTTAATGAGGTTTACTTTTATTGGCATCTGTTTCATACATTCATCAACAAATATTGAATACATACTATGTACTAAGCAGTGACAGTGTAGAAGTGAACAGAACAGACAAAAATTATAATCTACATGGAGCTTGCATAATAGTATGGGGAAACAGATAATATAAAATAAATCAAATACCTAATATAGTATGTCTGATGATAACATTTAATGGTTTCCTTTATATTCAAAGAAATGTTCACATTTCATATCATAAAATTCTGTGTAGTTCTAATTAAATATAATTATTTGGACATTAGATTCTCCTGGTTTGCCAGCTAGTGCTAATGCTCATCAACTCTTCAAAGGATTCAGCTTTGTTGCAACTTCTATTGCAGAAGAATACAAAATCACTTCAATCACAAGTGCAAATGTATTACCAATTGTTCAGGTAAATTCCACTTAGATTATTCAGATTGGGGATAATTATTTCTTTCAGTTATTGCTAATGGATTTACAGTGGTTTTTAAGTGATTTTCAACTGCTTCATTTATCTCTGTATAATGAATTAAAGATGTCTCCATATGTTTTGGAAAAAAGCAGACAGTAGTAACCTTTAATTATATTTATGTGATCTCTTTTGGCAAGAAAATGTAATGGGTGATGTATTAGCTAGTTGATTTAATTATTGTATTGGCTTTGGGGATCTAGAAAGTCTACAATTTAGGATCAGTTCAGAATCTGTGTAAACCATTTATAAATACTGATAAAACTTCTCTAGAATTATTCTTGATTTTTAAAAGATTTAAGAAGAATGTATACTTAGGAGAGAAGATAAAAAATGTGAAACCATATCATTCTATTTTGTATTTTACTTTCTAACAAAAACAGATAAATGGAAATGCTGCACAATTTGGTGAAGCGTATGAATTGAAAGAGGATATTGGTGTTGGCTCCTATTCTGTTTGCAAACGATGCATACACACTGCTACCAACATGGAATTTGCAGTGAAGGTATTGTCTCTGAGGCTAACTTTTTTTTGTTTGTTTTATATGTGTAAGTTAAATTGCAGGTCAACTGACAGACAGTTTTTCAGTGGAGCAAGTGGAGAAAGCAAAGATAAAATGATGAGGAAAACCTCTTAAGACTTAATATTTTCATTTTGAATTTCTTTCCAAGACTTTATTTTGTTCAATAAAAAAAGACTTATTTTGGAGGAACAGTGTGTTTCATGAATGTCTTGCTTTTGAATAATTTTATTTTAATGTAGTATGTTAAGATTGAGCAATTGTGACAATTACTGTCACATTTGGATCAAATTATCAGTATAGTTTTAGTTAGATGGAATATAATGTTGAAGAAAGTGCTCTGTTTTTTATTGTTTCAGTTATAGGAAATTTTTAAATATTAAAATAATGTGAGACAAACATTACTCTGGAGTTTTATTATTTGCTTGAAAATATAACCAAATTTAAATTATGTCATTCATTTTTAGACAAAGAAAATATTTTTCCTCTGAGATTTTTCTTGTCTTATTTCTTAGATCATTGACAAAAGTAAAAGAGACCCCTCAGAAGAAATTGAAATTTTGATGCGCTATGGACAACACCCTAACATTATCACTTTAAAGGATGTAGGTATTTAAAATCTGTGTATCAGCTAAGCTAATGAAGTTATGACTTGGCACTTTATTTTCTTATTGAAACTTTTCATGTCCATGGTATGTTTACTTTCATGCCACAAAATCTTAAGACTCTTAAATTTGCCACTTCAGTTCTTCTTTTTCCCCTGATGATTTTATACTACTACCCTTCTTATAAAACGTCAGAAAGGAACTATGACGGTTGGTAAATGAGAGTGTCCTGATTACTTGAATGTATTCTAGCTGTTAACTAGTTAACATTATCACCAGCAACATTTATTATTCTCTAGTACTACAAGTATAGAAGATACAGGAGATTGGGAATCTGCCAAATTCTAGGAGATTTTACTTTCTTGATTGTACAGCAGTTGGCTGTAGCACTGTGTATTGTTGCTTGGCTGAAATAGTATTAGTCTACTTTTTTAAAAGTGAACATATGACTCATAGTAATAGATGTTACTGAATGCTGACTTTTCATGTAAAGAAAATAATGCTCTTTCCTCTGTAGAAAAGGCAGACAATAAACCATCACCTTGATCAGTTTGTTTCAGATAATATGATATACATTTTGATTTATAATCCTTAAATAGTATTTTATATATATGTAAATGTATGTATGTGTGTGGATAGATAGATATATGTCTACACATATGTGTTTGTATGTGTAGATGTAGATATCACGTGCTCTGAATAAAAGGGTGTACATATTTTTAATATATTCTCCTTGATATAGTATTTGAATTCAACAAATATTTAAGACACCATGTCAGATAATAGACTATGGGGAAGATATTAAAAAACAAATAATATATTTACTGCCAGAAGGAAGCTTACTATCATTAAGGAAGGAAAGTGCCTATAATACAGTAAAAAAGTGAGACAGATGCCATTTGAGAGGCACAAAGTTCTATTTTTCCATTTATATTCTTTGATGAAGTATAACAGAAAACTTCAAAAGCTAATACAATTATATGTTTAACATGGTCTCACAGAATGGTGTAAGAGTCCATTTAGCCAGTTTAACCTTCAATAGAGCCTGCACTATATTAATACTAAAGGAATAATATTTTTTAACACTAGAGGTTCATTAGAAAAGCAAAGTAAATATAATTTAAAACATTTCAGAATTGTAATTATAAATAATATCATTTTGAAAATATGTTCTTTTTTAGGTTTATGATGATGGTAGATATGTTTACCTTGTTACGGATTTGATGAAAGGAGGAGAGCTACTTGACCGTATTCTCAAACAAAAATGTTTTTCAGAACGGGAAGCTAGTGATGTACTGTTTATAATAACTAACACAGTTGACTATCTTCATTGTCAAGGAGTAAGTTGTAGTTATAGTCTTCCTTTTAATTCTGGGGCTTATATCTTCACAAAATAATATATAGGATATGACACCTAAAATGAATTACTTTTTATCACATATTTTTATATGGAATAGCCTAATAAAATTCATAATTTAGTGAAGGTTATAGGATTAGGAAATTGGGTAATACCTTATTAATTTTCTTCACTCTACCTGTTAGCCCTAATTTAATAGCATATTAGTTTTAAAAGTGGTTTGAATTATATATCTAACCTTGACTTTTAAATTATTAAACCTAATCAAACTTAAAAGTGAAACATAAAAGAGTTATCCAAGGGCATGTTGTGAATATTATTCAGATTATACTATGCCTAGCATGAAAGTTCTGGCAAGACTGCATAACTTGATTGTTGCCAGCCCCTCCCCCAATACAGTAAGAAATTTGGATTTTAAACATTTGAAGTATTACTATATTGAAATTTCTAGTGGAGGTGCAGGCCTGTTATTTTGCTTCCTATCTCTTCATAAAGAAAGCAAATGAACTGAGTTATCAAAACAAGGTAACTTTTATTATATATATAGCTAAACAAGAAAAGAGAGTCACAAATAATTTAAAAATGTAAGTTTGAATAGTTGTAGTAGTAGATATGTACCCACTTACATATAAACAATAAAACAATGAACGACTCAGAAATGACATAATGAAAATTCTACAGGGGCCAGAACTCATTTTTGAGTGTGGTTTTACAGAGTACGTTTTCAGCATTTTGAAATGTAAATTGTATAATGCTAAAGGAGTAGTTCTATAATAATTTAATTCCTTGATTGTCTTTATCAACACACTCTAAAATAAAGGATGACCAGAATTTTTGAGAAGAAGAAAATGATAAACATCTCTTTTGTTTATTATTTTAGAAATTAAACACTACATCAATTAGGTAAATTAATGACAAACGTGTTGAGCATTTCTACATGCCAGACATTATAAAAGGTATTGCAGATTCAACCATGGGTTTAAGTCTTGATCCTTGTCTTGAAAGACCTTTTAATGTAGTAAACTGCTGATTAAAAATAGGACTAGATTGAATGAAGTAGATAGTGTATCAGAAAGAAAATCATCACAGAGAATTTCAGAATATTTTCCATTTCTAGCATTTCATTTGGTTCTTACTGTTTCTGTTTTTCTGCCGAGTTTTCATGCATTGAAAGTGTTTTGTTTTACTACGTTATTTTTTTAAATTTCTCTTATATTTATTTAGTCTTGTGAATGTTGAACAAAGGCATTTTGATGAGCTATAATTGACATACAACATTGTGTACGTTTAAGGTGTACATGTTGATTTGAGACATTTATATGTTATTTTGCCACCATAGCATTACCTAGCACATCTATCATATCACAATAATAGCCACTTTAAAATGCTTGCTGTTAGGTCCAACATGGTTTATATTGGAGTTGGAATTGATTTTCTTTTTTCTTGAAACTGTGATCTGTTTTGGGGGGAGGGGTTCTTTGTATATCAGATAATTTTGGATTGTGTACTGCACATTTGTGTATTAACGTACGGAGATTTATTATATTCTGTTATTTTTCTCCAGTGATTATTTTTTGTTTTGTTTTCAGTGGGTAATTTTCTTAGGAGGGTTTGTGCTGAAAAATCTGCTTTGTGACAAGTATGTACTCCCCACCAGAGTCTTGTCTCCTTTTGCTCATTCCCCAGTACCTTCAAGGTAGTTGATTTTTCTACTTAGGTTTTATAGTTGTTTACCGTGGGGAGGGGGTGTTGAGTAGGGTCTTAGTCCATTATATCTACAAGTGGAACTGATAATTGAGTTTTGAGATTGGAAGTGGTTAACAAAACTGGTGGCTTGATAAAAACTGGCACATCTGGGGCTTCCCTGGTGGCGCAGTGGTTGAGAGTCCGCCTGCCGATGCAGGGGACACGGGTTCGTGCCCCGGTCCAGGAGGATCCCACATGCCACGGAGCGGCTGGACCCGTGAGCCATGGCTGCTGAGCCTGCGTGTCTGGAGCCTGTGCTCCACAACGGGAGAGGCCACAACAGTGAGGGCCCACGTACCGCAAAAAGAAAAAAACAAAAATAAAAAACCTGGCACATCTGTCTGATAGAGATAATTTTGTCTGTGTACTTCAGGTTGTCAGGGCCATCATGGTTGGAGAAAGTATCATTTTCAAAATTTTATGATTGAGACATTTCCCTTTCCTGGAAATATATTAACTTACAATGTTTTATTCCACAGATATTTAGTTAGCTATAGAATTGTAAAGCTTTTTTTTTTAATGTTCAAGGTTGTTCATCGTGATCTTAAACCCAGTAATATTTTATACGTGGATGAATCAGCCAATGCAGACTCCATTAGGATCTGTGATTTTGGGTTTGCAAAACAACTTCGAGGAGAAAATGGACTTCTTTTAACTCCATGCTACACTGCAAACTTTGTGGCACCTGAGGTATTCTTTAAAACTTCAGTATTTGCCTTTCATTCTTTTCCTTTAGTTAAATGTATTTGATATCATGTATATGTTATGGTAGGTAGGTAAAAGCTGAGTTATCTTGTCCTTTCCCAGCTATAAAGCTCTTTAAATCATTGAATTCTGATAACTCCCAATATAAATATTCAAACTAATAACTAGCATCTGAAACCAACCTGAATGTAATAATCAGATTATTCTATTCTGCTGGGTTACATGGTGGTTTCAGAATCATACCCTTTTAGAGCAGGGCAGAGAGTGAAGATAACCTCACCTTAAACATATTAAATATTCTAAAGGAGGAAACTGAGGCTCAAAATACTTAATATCAGCATTCACTGTGTAACAAAGCCAGGATAGATTTTCAGATATTTTGGTTTGTGCTGAACATGAAGTGATTTATATTGTTTAGCATTATACATAACATGGGCAATGCCATCCCCGATTATCTTTAAGATCTTCTAATTCATGGAGAAAACAGCTTCACAGGGTTTTTTTAATAAGCGGTAGGGTTTTTCTTGGCAAATAACATTCGTATGTAGATCTTAGAAGAGACAGGAAAGGTGAAGATGAGGAAGTCAAGGGGTGCACGTTTCACATTTGGCAAGCTCCAGCAGTCTGTCAGTTCTGATAATGGGGATGGGAGCTTTGACAGTAGCAACTCCCACAGCAGTGAAAGTATGGGTGATGAAAAATGAATCAGGGATGGCATTGGTCATATAGATTGTTTATAAGTTTTCTTTGTAAAAGTCAAGAACTGTTCTTATATGTTATGAATAATGCTAAGTCATATGAATTATCGGATGTTTAACACAAATGAAAATACACAGATATCCTCAGGTTAGAAAAATTGAATTTTCCAAGTCAGAAGAAGAATAAAATAATTTGAGGATGAATTCCTATCTCATGTGCATGTTTTTTTTTGCATTAAATACTAGTCCTTTATGGATAATATTGCACATCAGATATAATACAAGACACAGCATATTTCTTATATTGAAATATCAATAAATCTGTATTTTAATGTAGCTATTAGAAAAATAATATTTCTAGTGATGAAAATAGAAACATAGAAAATAGGAAAATAACTTTCTAATAGTGAAAAGTTCCCATGTTAAAATTTATTAAATCTTCCTTTAAGATGTTAATGTTGAGGAAGAACCCTGCTTTACAGGGTTTTTATGATAAGATTTTCCCTGTAAGAAATTGTGTATGTATGCAGAGAATGTGCTCTAATCTATATTTTAATTATATTCATAGAATAATGAATGTACAAATTTTTATCACATTAAAATATATAGAAACTGTATGTCCCAAAACAAAAATTGGGATGCATGCATGATCCAAGAAGGGGTTATTGTACTGCCCCCAGATGTAAGAGATATCTTAGGCATAAAAAATTAGCTTTTCTAGGGCATTTTAATGGTTTTATAGAATAGGAAGATAGAAATTTGAGATTAAGGTTCTTCTGTTAAATATAGGGTATACTGTATATTTCTCATTTCATTAAAATGAAAAATATACAGTATGTCTGTGTTTAGATTAATGGTTAGGTAAACATTTTTAGATTAATGGCTAGGTAAACATTTTCCTAGGTAAATGAGTACAAATCTGCAGAGTAGAATACAGCCCATTGATACTTTTTATCCTAACAGACTTCCATTGTAGTAAGACACTCTCACCATTGTAATAGTGAAGGTTTTCAGGTGGGCTTGTGGAGACCACTTGTCTGTAACTAATGCCTCTAGTGTCTGAACTACCTTTGGCTAGGTTATAATTTGTATTTTCAAAATGCTTTGAAAAGTTTTATTATCAAGAGCTGAAGCCTCTGCTAGCAATCAATGCATATTTGTAAATTGTTATAAATGTAAAACAGGTTTGGGGTAAGATTTGTTTCTAAAATTTCAGACCCCTTCAAAAATTATTAGTGAAGTGAAATGCATTATCTTTTCAACTAGAATCAGAAAGATTCAAGTATCCATGCAGATATTTGAATAAATAATAGCATTTATGAGAGTATAAATTCATTATTCATCACAGTTCATTAAGATCCCTTATTTGCTAAAAGAGAAACTAATTAGTAGTACTAATTTCAGCTGAACAATAGGAATATTCATTCACTTTTTTGATATGCATCAATTCAGTCAACCTCTTAAGGCTTATTTACTTAATAGATGTGCTTTTGTACTATACCTATGTCACAAAAATTAATGTATCTCAAAAAATATTTATTCTTTTATAAAAGCAAATCTATCATATTATTCAACTGACATTTAATGTCTACTGAGGTCTAAGAATGATCCTGAACTAAAGGAATTTACAATATATTGGATGGATGCTATGCCTGCAACTCTTTTTAAAAAGTAAATGTGAAATTACCCTGCTTTGCTCTGGCTTTAGGCTGTCATATGTTTTCCTCCAAATATGAATTTATCTGAATGAGCATCTCTGTCTATTTTACATTTTGATGATTTGGGAAGCCAAATGAGAGAGAAAGTAAAGTCATTAACTACTTTAATTTTGACTTCTATCTTCTTTGTATTTAACTTGATGCAAGTAAGAAGGTATGAAGCACGTTACTTTCTACATTGTACTCTTTCCTTCATCCCGCTACCTTGCCTTTTTTTTTTATGGCTGTATGTTCTTACTATTAATAGGACATTGAGATCTAGAACAAAAGTAGACTGCCTCTCCTTTACAGATACAAAATGGGTTTAAGTGTGTGGTAAAGCTAAACCAAGTTTTTCATGATTGATCCTAATTAGATTAAGCAATATGATCCCTCCAGTGCCTTTCTTCTCATTAACTCTGAAGGTTTTGGGAGTATGAAATACCTATAGCTGACTCACTGATTAACCCTTGCCTGTCCAACTAGTTCACTAAGCAGTCCCTCAGCCTTGGCTTTGCATTGGATCATCCGGGAACCTTTAAAAATATTGTCCTAAGGGAACCAGGGAAAACATGGTGATGCCCAGAACTGCAAGAAATGATGAGAGGGCTTCCCTGATGTAGCAGTGGTTAAGAATCCTCCTGCCAATGCAGGGGACATGGGTTCGAGCCCTGGTCCGGGAAGATCCAACATGCCGCAGAGCAACTAAGCCTGTGCACCACAACTACTGAGCCTGTGCTCTAGAGCCTGTGCTCCACAACTACTGAAGCCCACAAGCCACAACTACTGAAGTCCACATGCCTAGAGCCCATGCTCCACAACAAGAGAAGCCACTGCAATGAGAAGCCCGTGCACCGCAACGAAGAGTAACCCCCACTCACCGCAACTAGAGAAAGCCTGCGCACAGCAACAAAGACCCAATGCAGCCAAGAATTATAAATAAATTAAATAAATAAATGTATTTTTAAAAAAAAGGAAGTGATGAGAAAAGGAAAGAGATAAGGGAAAAAAGCAGGAGAGGTTTATGTTTCACTAGAGGATGCCAGGTTAGGCTTATCGTGATGTGAATTGTTTAGCTCTACCTCATTATTTATTAGGGCCTTTGTAGTCTCCACTAGTGTTATTTACATAAGCCAGTTAAATAGGTATTTTGATAGCCTATTCAGCTTCCCAAGTTTGCAGATACGTGTGCTCTTATAAATACACTTTGACTATGAAAAAAACATTATATCTTGAATTTTAAGTTAGTTAGATACGTATTATTCAAGTCTGGCCATTGTCAAAGCTAAACATTAATATTTTTAGCCTTTTATAAATGAAATGTCCATTCTGGTGGTTATACAGTCCCCAGTGTTAACGCATTAATAATGTTTCTATTTTGTTCCTATGTCTAAAGGCTTTAGCAGTGGGCTTGTTTTTCTAAATTTAAAAAAAGGCCTCATTTCACCTCAGACTAGCTATTAACTTCACAGAGAATATTCACATGAATATATAATAAATATGTTATTTGATTTTTATTAATACTAGTCTCAAAAGAAAAAAGCTACCTAAATTATTATATGAAAAATTAACAAAACCATTCAGAATTTATCAAATGTGTGTTTGTGATCCAGAAATATACTGATTTTTTTAAGACATGAGCCTTGTATATAAAATATAAATTCATCTTGCTTTCATGAGATTATATATTATCTTACCACCTCTTGTGTAATAAGGAGGCAATTATCATAGATATTAAAATCACAGACACTAGAGTAAGAATGCCTGCTCCACTACTCACTAGTTTTGTGATATTGGGCAAATTACTTACCATTTACGTCAGTTTCCTCATCTTCAAAATGGAAGTAATATCTATCTCATAGAGTCAGTGTTAGGGTTAAAAGACAGTACTCTGTGTAGAATATATTAAGCTCTCTATACATATTATTTTAAATTTTGATGTGTCTGGATTTCCTGAGAGGAGGAGTGAAAGCTCATTGAGGTCAGGGATCATATCTTTAAAGGCTGTTTTTTTGTATCACTCATGTTGCTTAATCACATTAATAGCCACTTATTGAATGCTTGTTAATTGCAGAAGACTTTCCCTTTAACATTGTGAATTTATTTTTGAAAAGATTAAAATGAGCTAAATTGTGAACATTTGTGAGATTATTAGAAGCACAACTTTCTTTTAGATGAGAAAACTGAGTTTATACTGAGTAGTACCAGATGAGTATTTCTTTCTCAGGTTCTTATGCAACAAGGCTATGATGCTGCTTGTGATATTTGGAGTCTGGGAGTCCTTTTTTACACAATGTTGGCTGGGTAAGAAATTTATATACTCAAATTAATTCACATCATTATTTGAATTTCACCTGTATATTTTCATCTAGAAAGAGGACAGATGAAAATAACCTTAAGGAAAATGCTATCAATATTTCAAAATATTATATACTTATAAAATTAAAAAAACATAAGGTGTTTAAGGAGGCATTATTTAGATATATAATTACAAGATTGTTCAGTTAGAACTAAAACTTCAAAATAAAGCATTTATTTTTATTTTGATATTTTACATTTGAGTGCATTACTTTTTGAAAATGTTTACTTGAGCATGAAATAATTTCATGGTTCAGCAGATGCTTACCCCTGAACTTGCTGGTGTTAATTTTTTTTAAGTACTTGAATTTTGGTTCTCTTGGCAATAGAGATTTAGTAAGATCGAGCTTTATAACAAAGCTAAATAAAGTGGTAACAATACTAAACTACAGAAACACGCACAGCTGCCTTCTTTTAAAAGGATAAAGAAATACTAAAAAATGTAACCATTGGATTGTGTTAATATTGTTAATTTATAAATAATACAAGTGCTGTTTTAATAATGAGTAGCACTTTTATTTAGGAGTAAAAATGTGTAGCCGTAGATAAAGGCTAGGTTTAGCAAAGTCTAATGTGTAGAATGAAATTTGAAGAATTATAATATAATTGTACTTAGGTGTGAGTTTTTAAAGAAGCCATTTAGTATAATTAAATATGCTTGATGTAGCAGGAGCTTTATAAAGATAAGTTATGAAAATGGTGACTCTAAATTATTTATTGGCTTGGTGATAATTACATGTCAGTATATTCCACGTACTTTTAGACATAGGCAAAATAGTTATAGACCACAGCAAGTGCTAAAGTTAAGGGTAGCTCAAGTTTTCATGTGAACAGCAATCAGCAGTATTGGTTTCAAACCATGGGATACAATTTCTAGATAGCTGCTTTCAAATATTTACTTTATGACTAAACAAAACATTTTGTGTGTGTGCATATGTATGTGTGTTTTTGTCAACTTAATGGTTACATGAGAGAATTAACACATTAACATATTAAGACATCTTCCTCATACTTTTTAACCATAAGTCTTTCTGTTCCCAAATTTGAATACCATTTTTAGTTCCATTTGTTACAATGGTATAAAACTGATCACTTTTTGTCATTCTATAATTATTTTTTAAACTATTTTAACTTCATACAATGTATTTGTCTTCCTGTCTGTGAATACTGATCCATGTAATAATTTTAATGGCTATAGAGGATTTTTCTGTTACATTGATATAAATATTTAACCAGTTTTTCATAAACATTAATTAAAACTATTGTTAACTTGTTTTCACTGATAATATTGATAAAATGCTAATGAATAAATTTGAGCCAATTCAATAAATATATTATGAATATATAAAATTAACAATTTCTTCATAGTAGGTATATTTGGTTTGCTAACTTATGCCCGTGAGAATATAAAATTTGCATGTTTCATTCTGGTCTGATTTTCAGAATGTAGAGCTACATAAAAAGCTACCTTTATTTTATTTTACATTGATTAACTGATCAAAGGCAAAAAAAAATGATTGCTGTAGGCAAGACTCTTCATTTTATTAAATAATTCATTAGGATTAAGTTTATTGTTTGAAATATAAAATTTGATATGAACAGTAAAGGGAAATTTTAGGTGGTATTCTTAATTTGCTATAGTAAATATATTCTTGTAGTTCTATACTCATCACTTTCAATTAGATTTAATATATATGTTAGGCCCTTATGTATACTTAAATCTTTTTTTATTAATAGATATACTCCATTTGCTAATGGCCCCAATGATACTCCTGAAGAGATACTGCTGCGTATAGGCAATGGAAAGTTCTCTTTGAGTGGTGGAAACTGGGACAGTATTTCAGATGGAGCAAAGGTATAAATTATAGATGTTTTGTTTTGTTGAATTACTGTTAATTCCTGAAATCTTTAAGTTATAGCCTAGTCTGCATTCGCAGAGTATCTGATGGTGTTTTATGTCAGTATTTGTTTTTAAATCACAGTATTTGTTTTTAAGTCAACTCACATATATGTGTGGATTGAAGAAGACAAAGGCTGAATTTTTTTTTTTTTTGCCATGCTTCTGGGACACATTTCTCTCTTATCAGTTCACATGTGATCAGGGAATATAAACCACTTCCAGTATTAACCAAAACCAAAAATGTAAATCTACTGAGGAAAAATACATAAAGCCAACTAAAGTTGGTTTCTGCATTTAATATGTTTTTACACATCATATCTTCTTTAGCACAGACATTGACTAGTGATTATGTAGGTGATTTTTATATGTTAACTTATTCTTAGAGAATATACAAACTTTTTATCAGTTGTACCTAGATATATACGATTGATGGCTAAGAGCTGTTCAATAGAAATGTTCAATATGCAAGCCACTTATGTAATTTTAAAATTTCTAGTAGTCACATTAAAAAAAAATAAACAGGCAAAATTAATGTTAATAATATATTTTATTTAACCTGGTATATCCAAAATATTTCAACATCTAATCAATATTTTAAAAATTAGTGAGATTTTACATTCTTTTTTCATACTAATTTTTCAAATTCTTGTGTGTATTTTATACTTATAGCCCGTCTGAATTTGGACGTACCTACATTTTAAAAGTGCTTAATAGCCACAGGTGGCTAGTGGCTGTCATTATTAGTGAAGTTTCAAAGTAACTGGCCTTACTTAATTTAGGGAAAAAATAATAGGTCAAGGCTTGAATATTAATTCTTACATTTATAGTCTAAAAATTTTAAGTTTTAAAACAACAACCCAAAGTTGTCAGCATGTGGTTTATAGGGCCCTGAAGCTTTTAAGCTACATTTTGAAGTAGAAAACATTTTAAGACAAAAGGATTTGCTTGTATTTAATATCTGCTAATGATAAAACCTAATTGTCTCAGGGACATTAGCTAATCTGTAGGATACATTATGTAGTAAATCTTGTATCCTGATCACTGTAGAATAAAAAAATCAGGGATTTGATTATCATTACCTTTCAAACATTAGAAACACAGGGAGGGGATTGTGTTTGGATCTTAGCCATAACACAAGTGTGCTGTGTGGTGTAGTAAAAGGAACACCTGATTGGAAGCCAAGAGAACTGAGTGCTAGTTTTTGATCTACTAACTGCCTGCCTCAGTTTGCTCATCTGTAAAATTTGGGGATTAAGTTCTCCCTTTGGTTCCTTCCAATTCCAAAATTCCATTTCTATGCAATTTGGTTTATTTATAATTTGTCAGATTTCCCTTTATAAAGTGATTTAAACTACTAATATTATTCATTAAATATATGTATTTTCTAATCAGCCAGGTCATGCGTCAAAAAGTACATTTTCCCAAGGAACAATTCCAATGTTTAAAGCTATACACATGAAACTCTTGTGTTCCTCTAAAAAAAAAATAACTAGCAACAGTGAATCTAATGCTGAAATAGAGATTTATATGCCACTTGTGCTTAGATTTTTGGTTTTCCATGTTCTATGTGTTTTATGTTTGCGTCTGTGTAATGCTTAAGGAATAATAGATATCAAAATTCAGTTTTATTCTTAACTCATTTAGTCTGATATTCTGGAGAAATTAACATAGAAAAATATATTGGGGGATGTTGAAATATTTCACAAGGTCTTTCATGTATTCCCTTTTTATGGATTAAATTACTTTAGTTCTGTCTTTGGAATTTTTCTGAAAATGGTGGCAGATTACTGAGCAAATGAGCTATATGAACTTTAAAAAAAATCTGTACATTTTAACAGTTCGATAATTTCTTGTCTGTTTTAAATTAGTGATGAAGGTAAACTATTGTTCAGTTACCCATAACTCCTTATACTAGTTCCCTTTAGTTGGGAGAACTGTAACATTTACTGTCACCTCATGACAATTGTTTTACTCAATTATAGTTCCTTATAAGTTGTTTTTCCCTCCAGTACTTTTCTTGACATTGGTGAGTATCACTATCAGAAGCATATAGAAAATGATTCTGTTTGCCTCCTGTCCATGCACAGTTCCTAGAATTTGTTCATTCAATTAAATGGGGTGGGGGTGGGGGTGATAGTGGAAGTCATGTTAGCTTTGTGTGTCTTATTGCTACAATAGTTTCAGCATTGAGAACATTGACATTGCTGCTTCCCTTTTGTTAAACAGTGGGGACAAGGAGAAGAATCTGGTAAACAAAACAAAAGTAGAAGAGGCAAGAGAGTAATGAAATTTTCATGGTGTCACAATATATTAAAAATAAACACAGTAATACCTGATTAATTACAAGGCATTTCTATCTAAATTTTACAATAATTTAAGTAAGTAAAATGTCACTTATTTCAAATACATACACCCTTGACCAAAAAAAGAATTGCCCAGTAGAAGTTTTTACAGGACGGTTATTTGTGGCTTCCTCCCTTGCCTTCTTTAAAAAGAGCAACTTGTGCTTTTCCTCAACTGCATTCCTATTACTGCATTGTATGTACTTTTATTAGAGTATTAGTACTTAATCACTTTCTCCCTGGTTATATATTCATTTGTATGCATTTTTACTTTTCCCACTCAGGGAGCTTTAAATGTCATATTCACTTTTGCATTTCCTATCATACCTAGCATAATAAATACTTAATTGAATACTCTTTTCACAAGCTATTTAATCTTTTCCTCAAGTATACCTTGCATTGTTAATTTACACTCTAAGCTTTTTTTTGTCCAATATAGAAATATAAATATTTTCCTATTGTGAATGACTATAAATTTGAAATAAGTGGTCGGTTTTTTTTGATTAATCAATATAATGCCAATTTATAATAACACCAAGTTCTCATTATATGTGGGTCATTTCTTGAGCACTCTGAACTGTTACATTGACATACGGTACTTGCCCACTCCCATGCCAACATTACACTACTTTTATTTTAAAAGTCTTGTTATTGCATAAATAAGTCTCCACACCTTATCACTACCACATCTTCTTCCTCTTCAAAATTGTCTTGGCTGTTTTGGTTCTTTCTTTTTTTTTTTATACAGCAGGTTCTTATTAGTCATCAGTTTTATACACATCAGTGTATACATGTCAATCCCAATCGCCCCATTCATCACACCACCACCCCCAGCCCCCCGCGGCTTTCCCCCTTTGGTGTCCATACGTTTGTTCTCTACATGTGTGTCTCAATTTCTTCCCTGCAAACCAGTTCATCTGTACCATTTTTCTAGGTTCCACATACCTGCGTTAATATACGGTATTTGTTTTTCTCTTTCTGACTTACTTCACTCTGTATGACAGTCTCCAGATCCATCCACGTCTCAACAAATGACCCAATTTCATTCCTTTTGATGGCTAAGTAATATTCTATTGTATATATGTACCACTGTGAATGGCTATAAATTCGAAATAAGTGGTCAGGTTTTATGTAAATATTTCTTTACCATTTTTGGCTTGAAGTTGCTTTTAAGTGAAGTTTTTTGTTCACATATTTAAAAGTCATAGATTTCTAGAGCTAGGTGGGATCTGGTCCATCATTTTGCAGAGAGATAAACCAAGGTGTGCAGAATTTATCTTGTCCATGGTCATACACTGAGTGGCATAGCTGGAATTGATTTTCATTCCAGTACTCTTTTCAGTCTACCACATGTTAGGGAAGACTTTCTGGAGGAAGAAAGGCTTGATTAGCTTGGATTATGTGGATGGAATGGAGAAGAAAGAGGTCTATAACCCTTTAAGGCTCAGAGGAAAGGTGTTATCGTTCACCTACTTCTTTCCTATAATATGGAAATTAAGTATACCAAAGCTTATTACTTGTTACTTAGTCTATATTGAACAGCAGCTTTACAGTTAAAACACTATATTGAAATGTAAGGCTGGACACTATAAAACTCTTAGAGGAAAACATAAGCAGAACACTCTTTGGCATAAATTGCAGCAAGATCTTTTTTGATCCACCTTCTAGAGTAATGAAACTAAAAACAAAAATAAACAAGTGAGATCTAATTAAACTTAAAAGCTTTTGCACAGCAAAGGAAACCATAAACAAAACAAAAAGACAGCCTTCAGAATGGGAGAAAATATTGGCAAATGGAGCAACCAACAAGGGATTAATCTCCAAAATATATGAACAGCTCATGTAGCTCAATATCAAAAAAACAAACAACTCAATCAAAAAGTGGGTGGAAGATCTAAATAGACATTTCTCCAAAGAAGACATGCAGGTGGCAAAAAAAAGCTCATAAAAAGATGCTCAACATCACAAATTATTAGAGAAGTGCAAATCAAAACTGCAATGAGGTATCACCTCACACCGGTCAGAATGGCCATCATCGAAAAATCTACAAACAATAAATGCTGGAGAGGGTGTGGAGAAAAGAGAACCCTCCTACACTGTTGTTGGGAATGTAAATTGGTACAGCCACTATGGAGAACAGTATGGAGCTTCTTTAAAAAAACTAGAAATAGAGCTACCATACGACCCAGCAATCCCCACTCCTGGGCATATACCCAGACAAAACCATAATTCAAAATGATAGATGCACCCCAATGTTCATTGCAACACTATTTACGATAGCCAGGACATGGTAGCAATCTAAATGTCCATCAACAGAGGGATGGATAAAGAATATGTGGTACATATGTGCAATGGAATATTACTCAGCCATAAAAAAGAACAAAATAATGCCAACTGCAGCAACATGGATGGACCTAGAGATTATCATGCTGAGTGAAGTAAGTCAGAGGAAGACAAATATCATATGATATCACTTATATGTGGAATCTAAAAAAAGGTACAAATAAACTTATTTACAAAATAGATGTAGAGTCACAGATGTAGAAAACAAACTTACAGTTACCAGGGGATAATGGGGGGGGATGAATTTGGAGATTGGGATTGACATATACACACTACTATATGTAAAATAGATAACTAATAAGAACCTGCTGTATAGCACAAGGAATTCTACTCAATACTCTGTAATGACCTATATGGGAAAATAATGTAAAAAAAAAAAAGATTGGATATATGATGTATGTATAACTGATTCACTTTGCTGTACACCTGAAACTAACACAACATTGTAAATCAACTATACTCCAATAAAAATTTAAAACAAAAACGAAAACACTATACTGAAATACTTCTAGAACTTCTAGTACTATAGCTTTCAAACACCTTGTGCCAAATAATACTAGAGAAAGACTACAATGTCTAAACAAAGCTAGGGAAATGCACTAGCAAATTCAATAATTAGAATTTTATTCTTATTTAATTGTGAGGGATAATTTGTTGTTACCTTTAATCAGGGCAGAAAGTGTTACTTATGTATGGAACTCAGTCTTTTATACTGAGGAAGTATGAATTGTAATACATTTGACCAAATTAAAATGCTTGCAGTATAATTAGTAATAACTGCAGTGAAAATAATGGTTTATCTCAGTCACATGATTAAATTTGAAATAGAAGTGATGAATTATTAATCAGTAGTTTCCAAGCTTTAATGAATTTGCCATCTGAGTACTGTGAGAAGAATAGGAAAATTGCTATTCTCCCGTATTAGTGTTTGTTCAAAGAATTTAGAGTTTTGCTGACTTTTACTTAAAATGGATATTAAAAAAATAGGAAATCTTTAAGTCTAGATTAGATTAAGTTAATCATTTTAATTAGTAATGGCTTTCTTCCAACTAGATTATCTAACTAAATACCCAGTGATTGTATATAAGTGATCATTCTTGTCATAGCTCAGTATCTTTTCTTAAAACTGGCCAACACTACTATATCTACTTTGAAAAAAGTGCAAAATTATTCATAATGTAGGGACAGATTTTTGTGTACTGTGGGTGAGCTCATTTTCCTCTTAGCTATCAAGAAAATTCAGTGAATATTACCTAAGATAATGACACATTTGCTTTTTCATCTGTCATCCATCCTCTCGTCATTCTGTCAAGGAGATTTTACTTATTTTTCAGGGAGGTTAAAAAGAAGTAAGATAGATTAAGCCCTATTAAAACAACTTCAAGTTCTTTAAAAGAAAGTAGCAAAATGTTGATACTGTGCTATGAAGCTATTTGATATTGTAAACTAAACAGCATTTTGTTCATCTTTCCAAGGAAACAATAATTAAAAAGTTTTATAAGCATTTAGGATATGGCCATGTTTACTGCATTTTCATTTTCATTTAAGGAGAATCCACTTTGTTTTTGGAAGTCAGTCTTTGTCTCCAAATATAAATTGACAATTTCAGTCTTATATAACTTAGCTGAATTTTACCCCAGAAATAATTATATCCTTTTTGCTTTAACAGGGTTCACCATATATCACAGTTTGCTTGGAACAGTCCTGGTTTATGCCTTTGGCTCTCAACTTTCCCATTTTGGATAACAAATTGTATGGCCATCTTAGCTTTAACTGTCCTTAATTTCAGTTAAATTTTTTGAATGAATATATAATAAAGCAATATTGTTGAACTTTGTTATGAAAAACTGATTTTTTTTTCTGAAACAGATTTTGATATTTTTCATGAATGCTTACTTAGTGCTGTGAACATTGAGCACTTATTGTGTGTATATGATAGTTATTACTTTAGAAAGAAAGCAGCAATTAATTATGTAAAATTCAGACATCAATACTGAGTTTAATAGGGAAGATTGAGAGGTAGTATAGTTTAGTACTTATGAGCCAGACTCTGACTGACTGCCTGGATGCCTATCCTTACTTACTAGTTATGTGTTACATACTTAAAAGCTATGTGACCTTGGGAATGGTGCTTAACCTCTTCATGCCTTAGTTTTCACATCTGTAAAGTGAAGATAGTAATAGTACCTACCTCAGGGTTGTTATGAAGATAAACCAGGTTAATAAATGTAGCACATAGTCATAATAAGTGTTCAGTTAGTGTTAGCGAATATCATTAAGAATGTATAAAGCACTTTGATGATCAAATGTTAATCTTTGAAATTCCCATTAGCAATAAAAACCCTCATGAGTGAAATTAAAGCCATAGTAGTATATTTCAATATTTGTATAGGCCCATCTCCTAAAATTCTTTTTCATTCTCTCACCATCACTACCTGTACCTTTCAGTAAACCCTCAGAATCCACAGGAAAGTACTAAAGCTCAAATAAGGTTTAATGAGGAGCAGAGTAGTGTTAAATTTTAGTATGTATAGTTAGTTTATATGTTGAAACATACTTTGGTGAGTGGGAGTAGAGAAACCTATTGTTTTGGGCTAGACCATTGATTTTTTAAAACAACTTTACTGAGGGGTGCTACACAACAAAATGAGTATATAATTTAATGTCATGACATATTTACACACCAATGAAACCATCACAAAATCAAGATAATAAACATATGCATCACCCCTAAAAGTTTCCTCATGTTCCTTTATAATCCTTCCCTCCTGCCTCACATCCTGAACTCACAATCCCCCGCCCCTCACTCCCTGGCAACCAGGGACCTACTGTCTGATGCTACGGGTTAGTTTACATTTTCTCGAAATGATTATAAATGGAAGCATATAATGTATACTCTTTTTTGTCTCTTTCTCTCATAATTATTTTGAGATTCATCCATGTTGTTGGAGTGTATCAATATTTTGTTACTTTACATCACTGAATAATAATCCATTGTATGGATACACAACAGTTTGTCCATTTACCTGTTGATGGACATTTGGGTTGTTGGCAGTTTTGTGATATTCCAGTAAAGCTGCAGTGAGTATCCATGTGAAAGTGTTTACATGGATGCATGCCTTTCATTTTTGTATGAATACTCAGGAGTAGAATGATTGGATCATATATTTAACTTTTTAAGAAACCACCAAACTGTTTTTTAGTTCCTGTACCATTTTACATTCCCACCAGCAGTGTATGAGAGTTTTAGTTCTTCCATATCCTTGCCAATACTTGATTTGTTTGTTTTTTTGTTGTTGTTGTTTGTTTTTTTTTCTTCTTCTTTGGCCGTACAGCATGTGGGATCTTAGTTCCCCAACCATGGTTTGAACCTGCGCCCCCTGCATTGGAAGTGTGGATTCTTAACCACTGGACCACCAGGGAAGCCCCCACCAACACTTGATAATGATCATTCTTTTTTAATTTTAGCTCTTTTAAAATGTATGTAATGGTATCTCATATTATTTTAATTTGCACTTCCCTAGTAACTAACGATGTTGAGCATTTTTCATGTGCTTACTTGCCATCCATTTATCTTCTTTGAATTGCCCATTGACATCTTTTACCCTCTTCTTTTATTTTGGTCACTTTTTTTATTATTGAGTTTTGAGAGTTCCTAATATAGTCTAGATGTAAGTCCTTTATCAGAGCTATGCCTTACAAATATTTTCTCTCAGTCTATAAATTGTCATTTAATTCTCTTAATTGTTTCTAATGTTGATAAAGACAGTGTTTCACTTTTATTTTCTTCTCTGCAGCATATTTTTGGTGTTATAGCTAAGAAATCTTTGCCTTGCCCAAAATTTCAAGTGTTTGCCCCTGTGTTTTCTTTTAGAAGTTTTATAGTTTTAGGTTTTATCTTTAGATCTATGATACATTTTGATTCAGTATTTGTTTTTGGTGCAAATATATGGTTCAAAACTAAATTTTCCACACAGACACCTGATTATTCTAGCACCATTTGTTGAAAATACTATCCATTCTCTGTGGAATTACATTTCTATCTTGATCAAAAATCAGCTGCCTAAATATGCATGGTTCTATTTCTATAAATTAAGTCCCCTACATATGAACGAGTTCCGCTCCAAGAGCACGTTCATAAGTCCAGTTTGTTCGTAAGTCCAACAAAGTTAGCATAGGTACCCAACTATCAGAATTGGCTCTATAGTACTGTACTGTAATAGCTTTATAATATTTTCCCACAAATGATACATAAAAAATGAACAAACAAAAAAATAAAACATTTTTAATTGTACAGTACCTTGAAAAGTACAGTAGTATAGTACAACAGCTGGCATACAGGGCATTGGCATTGAGTGAAGAGGTAAGAAGCGTTACTGACTGGAGGAGGGAGAGGAGGTGGGAGATGGTAGAGCTGAAGGATCATCAGCAGTAGGAGACAGAGGGAAAGCTGCAATTTCACTCATGCTTGACGTTGATGACACAGGTTCTGGTTCCTTGCTGGATTCAATTTTATCTACCCTCTAGAAAAAATGATCCAGTGATATCTTGGTAGTAGCTCTTTTTTTCTCGTCATAAATGACACAGCACTGGATTGCATTCTGAACGGCTGCTGCAACCTTCGTGTACCATTCTACATTCAGATCCTGTGCCTCAGAAACTAACAGTGCCTCCTCAAATAAAGAAAATCCCCTTGCCATTTCCTGTGTCGTGAATCTCTTTGATTCTTCAGTTACTTCTTCTTCCTATTATCTCTCTTTGTCCTTTCTCTGGGCTTCCAATTCCTGGCGCTTCTTAGCAGTACCAGCTACATCACCACTGCTTTTACACTTACTTCCAGACATCCTGGGCTTGAAATAAAGATACTGTACTACTGTACTCTATACAGTACTGTACAGTAAAGTACACAAAAGCACAGCCACTTGTACATGATTGGACATGCGAATGCATGTTCGCATCTTTGAAAGTTCGCAACTTAAAGGTTTGTATGTGGGGGACTTACTGTACTTTCTATTCTGTTCCATTAATCTGTTTGTCTGTCTTTACTCCGTTGCCACACTGCCTTCATTACTGTTTCTTTATAATTAAGTTTTGAAATTAGGTACTGCTAATCATCCAACCGTTTTCTGCTTATTCAGAGTTGTTTTGAAATGTGTCCTTTGCATTTCTTTATGAATTTTAGAGTCAGCTTTTCAGTTTCCACCAAAAAAGGCTACTAGGATTTTGATTGAGATGGGGTTGGATCTATAAGTCAATTGGGGGAGAACTGACATTTTAACAACACTGAGTCTTCTGATCCATGAACATGGTATCTCTTTCCAATTCGTTAGACCTTCTTTAATTTCATCAGTGTTTTATAGTTGTCAATGTACACATCTTACACATCTTTTATTGTGTATTTTACCTGTTTCCTATTTTTCATGCTATCATAAATGGCATTGTTTATAATTTCATGTTCCAATTTTTTTTGCTGCTAGTATTTAGAAATACAATTTTTTTTATATTGAACTTGTATACTACAACTTTGATAAAATGACATTCTAATAGCTTTTTTGTAGATTTCATCAGTTTTTCAATGTACACAATCATGCCATTCATGAATAAAGAGTTTTAATTCTTTCTCATGGATGTATTTTCTTTATTTTCAGTGGCTAGAACTTGCAGTATAGTGTTACAGAAGTGAAGAGGATGGACATTCTTATTTTGTTCCTGGTCTTGAGGGAAATCATTCATTTTTTTACCATTAAGTATGATGTTGGCTGTGATTTTACATAGATGCTTTTAATTAGGTTGAGGAAGTTCCATTCTGTTCCCAGTTTGATGAACATTTTTCTTAGGGATGGATGTTGGATTTTTTCAAATGCTGTTTGTATATCTGTTGAGGTAAATTACATGTTTTTTTTTGTTTTTTATTATAACATTTATAATTACATTGGTTTTCAATTGTTAAACTAACCTTGTATCCCCAGGATAAACACTTCGTCGTGATATGTTATCCTTTTTATATGTACATATAACTGAACTTGATTTGCTAAATTTTTGTTCACAAGTTTTATATTATGTTGATGAGGGATTTTGGTTTGTGGATTTCTTGTAATATCTTTCTGATTTTGGTATCAGGGTAATAATGGCCTCATTAAATGAGTTGGGAAACATTACCTCTTCTTCAATTTTCTGGAAGAATTATTTAGAATTGGAATTGCTTTTAAAATATTTGTTATATTGACCTTAAAAAAAAAAACAGAAGAGCCAGTTATTTTACCAGGAAAATGAGTTTATTTGGGGAGAAGCAGAGAATTGCAATTCAGGACAAGCAAACTAGGGCAACCTATAGGCAAGACTCCATTTTAAATGAGGTTTCCTTTATTTATTTTACAGTTATAATTCACCAGTGAATTCATCTGGGCTTGGGGTTTTCTTTATTTCTCCTTGAGTGAGCATTGGTATTCTTTTCCTTTCAAGGAAATTGTTCATTGTTGAATATGATGTCATAAAGTTTTTCATAAAATCTCCTTACTAATCTATTAGTGTCTGTAGACATTGTCGTGATGTCTACTTTCATATTTCAACCATAATTATGGATTGGTCTTTTTCTCTTTTCAGATATATCAGTTTTTGCTTCATGTATTTTGAAGCTCTGTTTTTAGGTGCATAAATCGTTTATAAATTTGACCTCTTGATTAGTTGTCCCCTTTATCATTATGAAATGACCTTCTTAATCCCTGGTAATTTTCTCCATTATTATTGAAAGATATTATTGAAAGATATTATTGAAAGATACTCAGTATAAAATTCTAGATTTTCATTTCTTTGTGTTTTTTTTTAATTTCCAGTTTTTTGAGATATAATTGACATACAGCACTGTATAAGATTAAGGTGTGCAACATAATGATTTGACTTATATACATCATGAAATATTTGTCACAGTAAGTTTAGTGAACATACAGCATCTCATATAGATACAAAATTAAATAAATAAAACCCAATTTTTTACTTGTAATGAGAACTCTTAGAATTTACTCTAACAACTTTCATATAAAATATACAGCATTTTAATTATATTTATCATGTTGTATATTACATCCTTAGTACTTACTTATCTTGTAACTAGAAGTTTGTACTTTTTAGCTACTTCACACAGTTCTATTTCCCCCACACCCTGCCTCTGGTAACCACAAATCTGATCTCTTTTTCTATGAATTTGCTTGTTTGTTTTTGAAATATAATTGACCTACAACACTGTGTTAAGTTCCTGTTACACAACATAGTGATTCAATATTTCTATAAATTTCAAATTGGTCACCACGATGTCTAGTTACAATATGTCACCAAAGATTGACTATATTTCCCACACTGTACATTTCATACCCATGACTCATTTATTGCACAACTAGAAGTTTGTACCTCTTAATCTCCCTTACCTATTTCTTTCTTCACTGTACTCCCCTCCTCTCTCACAAACACCTGCTTCTTTGTATCTATAACACTGTTTATGTTTTGTTATGTGTGTTCATTTTGTTTTTGTAGATTCCACATATAAGTGATATCATGTGGTATTTGTCTTTCTCTGACTTATTTCACTTCACATAGTACCTTCTAGATCCACTCATGTTCTTGCAAATGGCAAGATTTCATTTTTAATGGTTTATTAAAATTCCATTGAATGTGTGTGTATATATACACACATATATATACACATATATATGCATTTGTTAATGATGGACATGTAGGTTGCTTCCATATCTTGGCTATTGTAAAAATTGCCACAATGAACATTGGACTGCATATAACTTTTTGGATTAGTGTTTTTTGTTTTCTTCGGGTAAATACCCAGATGAAGTTGCTGGATCATATGGCAGTTCTATTTTTAATTTGTTGAGGAACCTCAATACTGTTTTCCTTTGTGGCTGCACCAATTTACAGTCCTACCAACAACAGTGCATGAGGGATCCCTCTTCTCCACATTCTCTCCCAACACTTCTTCACATTCTCGCCAACACTTGTTGTTTGTTGTCTTTTTGATAATAACCATTCTGACAGATGTGAGGTGGTATCTCAGTGTGGTTTTGATTTTCATTTCCTTGATAATTAGTGTTGTTGAGCATCTTTTCATTAGTCTGCTGGCCATCTGTAGGCCTTTGGAAAAATGTTGATTCAGGTCTCCTGTCCATTTCTTAATCAGATTTTGTTCTTTTGCTGTTGAGTGTATGAGTTGTTTGTGTATTTTGGATGTTAACTCCTTATCAGTAATATTATTTACAAATATTTTCTTCCATTCAGTAGGCAGCCTTTTTGTTTTCTTGATAGTTTCCTTTTCTGTGCAAAAGTTTTTTTTTAGTTTGATGTTGTCCCATTTCTTAATTTTTGGTTTTGTTTCCTTTTCCTGAGGACACATGTTCAAAGAATATTGCTATGTCTGATGTCAAAGAGTGTACTGTTTATGTTTTCTTCTAGGAGTTTTATGGTTTCAGGTCTTAATTCTTTAATCTATTTTTAGTTTCTTATTGTATACAGTGTGAGAAAGTAGTCCAGTTTGATTCTTTTGCATGTAATTATTCAGTTTTCTCAACACCTTTTATTGAAGAAACTGTCTTTTCCCCACTGTATTGTTTTGCCTCCTTTGTTGGAGATTAATTGACCATATATGCATCAATTTGTTTCTGGGGCTTGTTCTTTTCCATTGATCTATGTGTCTGTTTTTGTGCCAGTACCATAATTTTTTGATTACTGTAGGTTTGTAGTATAATTTGACATCAGGGAGCATGATATCTACAGCTTTGTTATTTTTTCTCAAGATTGCTTTGGCAATTTGGGGTCTTTTCTGGTTCCATATAAATTTTAAGATTATTTGTTCTAGTTCTCCGAGAAATGTCATGGGTATTTTGATAGAGATTGCATTAAATATGTAGATTGCTTTGGGTAGTATGGACATTTTAACAATATTCTTTCAATCCAAGAACAAAGGATATCTTTCATTTCATTTTATTGTCTTCAGTTTCCTACATCAATGTTTTACACTTTTCAGAGGATAGTCTTTCACTTCCCAGGTTAAGTTTATTCCTAAGTATTTTATTCTTTTTAATGTGATTTTAAATGGGATTGTTTTCTTGCTTTCTCTTTCTGATAGGTTATTATTCATGTATAGAAAAGCAGTAGATTTCTGAATATTAATCTTGTATCCTGCAACTTTACTAAATTTATTCTAATAAATGGAGACATGAATTTTCTCTATATAGCATCATGTCATCTGCAAATAGTGACAGTTTTACTCCTTCCCTTGCAATTTGATGTATTTTATTTCTTTTTTTTTTAATTGAAGTATAGTTGATTTACAATGCTGTGTTAGTTTCAGGTGAACAGCAAAGTGATTCAGTTGTATATATACATGTATATATTCTTTTTCAGATTATTTTCCCATATAGGTTATTACAAAATATTGAGTATACTTCCCTGTGCTATACAGTAGGTCCTTGTTATTTATCTATTTTATATATATTAGTGTGTATATATTACTCCCAAACCTACAATTTTTCCCTCCCCCGCCACCATTTCCCTTTGGTAACCATAAGTTTGTTTTCTACATCTGTAAATCTGTTTCTGTTTCATAAATATGTTAATTTTGAATCCCTTTTTTTACATTCCACATATAAATGATATGATATTTGTCTTTCTCTATCTGGCTTACTTCACTTAGTATGATAATCTCTAGGTCCATCCATGTTGCTGCAATTGGCATTATTTCATTCTTCTTCATGGCTGAGTATTATTTCATTGTATATAAAACATCTTTCTCATTTCATCTGTTGATGGACATTTAGGTTGTTTCCAAGTCTTAGCTATTGTAAATAGTGCTGCAATGAACACTGGGATGCATGTATCTTTTTGATTTATGGTTTTCTCCAGATATATGCCCAGGAGTAGGATTGCAGGATCGTATGGTAACAATATTTTAATTTTTTTTAGGAACCTCCATACTGCTCTCCATAATGGCTGCACCAACTTACATTTATACCAACAACGTAGGAGGGTTTCCTTTTCTCCACACCCTCTCCAGCATTTACTGTTTGTAGACATTTTGATGATGACCATCCTGACCAGTATGATGTGATACCTCATTGTAGTTTTGATTTGTATTTCTCTAATAATTAGCAATGTTAAACATCTTTTCATGTGCCTGTTGGCCATCTGTATGTCTTCTTTGGAGAAATGTCTATTTAGATTTTCTGCCTATTTATTGATTGGGTTGTTTCATTTTTTGATATTGAGCTACCTGGGCTGTTTGTATATTTCAGAGATTAATCCTTTAATTAGTCTATAAGATGTCTTTTCATTTTGTTTGTGGTTTCCTTTTCTGTACAAAAGGTTTTAAGTTTAATTAGGTCCCTTTTGTTTATTTTTTTTTTCATTACTTTAGGAGACAGAGCCAAAAAGAAATTGCTGCAATTTATGTCAAAGAGTGTTCTGCCTGTGTTTTCCTCAAGGAGTTTTATGGTGTCCAGTCATACAGTTAGGTCATTTTTTAAAATTTTATTTAATTTATTTCTGAATGTGTTGGGTCTTTGTTGCCGTGCACAGGCTTTCTGTAGTTGTGGGAGTGGGGGCTACTGTTCGTTGAGGTGCATGGGCTTCTCATTGAGGTGGCTTCTCTTCTTGTGGAGCACAGGCTCTAGGCTCGCGGGCTGTAAAGCACAGGCCCAGAAGTTGTGGCACAAAGACTTAGTTGCTCCATGGCATGTGGGATCTTCCAAGACCCAGGCTCGAACCTGTGTTCATGGATGGCAGGTGGATTCTTAAACACTGTGCCACCATGGAAACCCCACATTTAGTTCTTTAATCCATTTTAAGTTTATTTTTGTGTATGGTGTTCGAGAATATTCCAATTTCGTTCTTTTACATGTATCTATCCAGTTTTCCCAGCACCACTTATGAAAGAGACTGTCTTTTCTCCATTCTATCCTCTTGCCTCTCTTGGTGTAGATTAATTGACCAAAGATGTGTGTGTTTATTTCTGGGCTTTCTATCTTATTCCATTGATATATATTTCTATTTTTGTACCAGTACCATACTGTTCTGATTACTGTAGCTTTGTAGTATAGTCTGAAGACAGAGTGTGATTCCTCCAGCTCTGTTTTTCTTTCTAAAGTTTGTTTGGGCTATTCAGGTTCTTTTGTGTTTCCATACAAATTTAAAAATTTTTTGTTCTAGTTCTGTGAAAAATGCCATTGGTAATTTGATAGGGTTTTCATTGAATCTGTAGATAGCCTTGGGTAGTATATTCATTTTCACAATATTGATTCTTCCAATACAAGAACATGGTATATCTCTCCATCTGTTTGTGTCATCTTCCATTGCTTTCATCATTTTCTTACAGTTTTCAGAGTACAGGTTTTTGCCTCCTTAGGTAAGTTCATTCCTATGTATTTTATTCTTTTTTTTAACATCTATATTGGAGTATAATTGCTTTAAAATGGTGTGTTAGTTTCTGCTTTATAACAAAGTGAATCAGTTATACATATACATATGTTCCCATATGTCTTGCCACTTGCATCTCCCTCCCTCCCACACTCCCTATCCCACCCGTCTAGGTGGTCACAAAACACCGAGCTGATCTCCCTGTGCTCTGCAGCTGCTTCCCACTAGCTATCTATTTTACGTTTGGAAGTATATATAGGTCCATGCTACTCTCTCACTTTATCACAGCTTATCCTTCTCCCTCCCCATATCCTCAAGTCCATTTTCTAGTAGGTCTGTATCTTTATTCCCCTCTTGCCCCTAGGTTCTTCATGACCTTTTTTGTTTTTTTCTTAGATTACATATATATGTGTTAGCATACGGTATTTGCTTTTCTCTTTCTGACTTACTTTACTCTGTATGACAGACTCTAGGTCCATCCACCTCACTACAAATAACTCTATTTCGTTTCTGTTTATGGCTGAGTAATATTCCATTGTATATATGTGCCCATCTTCTTTATCCATTCATCTATTGATGGACACCTAGGTTGCTTCCATGTCCTGGCTATTGTAAGTAGAGCTGCAATGAACATTTTGGTACATGATTCTTTTTGAATTATGGTTTTCGCAGGGTACATACCCAGTAGTGGGAGTGCTGGGTCATATGGTAGTTCCATTTTTATTTTTTTAAGGAACCTCCATACTGTTCTCCATAGTGGCTGTATCAATTTACATTGCCAGCAACAGTGCAAGAGTGTTCCCTTTTCTCCACACCCTCTCCAGCATTCATTGTTTCTAGATTTTTTGATGATGGTCATTCTGACCAGTGTGAAATAATATTTTATTTTAGTTTTGATTTGCATTTCTCTAATTATTAATGATGTTGAACATTCTTTCATCTGTTTGTTGTCAATCTGTATATCTTCTTTGGAGAAATGTCTCTTTAGGTCTTCAGCCCATTTTTGAATTGGGATTTTTTTTTTTTATATTGAGCTGCATGAGCTTCATGTAAATTTTGGAGATTAATCCTTTGTCAGTTGCTTCATTTGCAAATATTTTCTCCCATTCTAAGGGTTGTCCTTTGGTTTTGTTTAGGGTTTCCTTTCCTGTGCAAAGGTTTTAAGTTTCATTAGGTCCCATTTGTTTATTTTTGTTTTTATTTCCATTTTTCTAAGAGGTGGGTCAAAAAGGATCTTGCTGTGATTTATGTCATAGAGTGTTCTGCCTATGATTTTCTCTAAGAGTTTCATAGTGTCTGGCCTTACATTTAGGTCTTTAATCCATTTTGAGTTTACTTTCATGTATGCTGTTAGGGACTGTTCTAATTTCATACTTTTATGTGTACCTGTCCAGTTTTGCCAGCAGCACTTATTGAAGAGGCTGTCTTTTCTCCACTGTATATTCTTGCCTCCTTTGGCAAAGATAAGGTGACCATACGTACTTGGGATTATCTCTGAGTTTTCTATCCTGTTCCATAGATCTATATTTCCGTTTTTGTGACAGTACCATACTGTCTTGATTACTGTAACTTTGTAGTATAGTCTGAAGTCAGGGCGCCTGATTCCTCCAGCTCCATTTTTCGTTCTCAAGATTGCATTGGCTATTCGGGGTCTTTTGTGTTTCTATACAAATTGTGAATTTTTTTGTTCTAGTTCTGTGAAAAATGCCAGTGGTAGTTTGATAGGGATTGCATTAAATCTGTAGATTGCTTTGTGTAGAAGAGTCATTTTCACAATGTTGATTCTTCCACTCCAAGAACATGGTATATCTTTCCATATATTTGTATCACCTTTAATTTCTTTCATCAGTGTCTTATAATTTTCTGCATACAGGTCTTTTGTCTCCTTAGGTACGTTTATTCCTTGATATTTTTTTTGTTGTTGTAGTATTAAATGGAAGTGTTTTCTTGATTTCACTTTCAGGTTTTTCATCACTAATGTATAGGAATGGCAGAGATTTCTGTGCATTTATCTTGTATCCTGCTACTTTACCAAATTCATTGATTAGCTCTAGCTGTTTTCTGGTAGCATCTTTAGGATGCTCTATGTATAGTATTATGTCATCTGCAAACAGAGATAGCTTTACTACTTCTTTTCCAATTTGGATTCCTTTCATTTGTTTTTCTTCTCTGATTGTTGTGGCGAAAACTTCCAAAACTATGTTGAATACTAGTGGTAAGAGTGGGCAACCTTGTCTTTTCCCGATCTTAGTGGAAATGGCTTCAGTTTTTCACCATTGAGGATGATGTTGGCTGTGGGTTTGTCATATGTGGCCTTTATTATGTTGAGGAAAGTTCCCTCTCTGCCTACTTTCTGAAGGGTTTTTATCATAAATGCATGTTGAATTTTGTCAAAAGCTTTTTCTGCATTGATTTAGATGACCAAATGATTTTTCTCCTTCAATTTGTTAATATGGTGTATCACATTGATTTATTTGCATATATTGAAGAATCCTTTCATTCCTGGGATAAACCCCACTTGATCATGGTGTATGATCCTTTTAACGTGCTGTTGGATTCTGTTTGCTAGTATTGTGTTGAGGATTCTTGCATCTATGTTCAGCAGTGATATTGGCCTGTAGTTTTCTTTCCTTGTGACATCGTTGTGTGCTTTTGGTATTAGGGTGATGGAGGCCTCGTAGAATGAGTTTGGGAGTATTCCTCCCTCTGTTATATTTTGGAAGAGTTTGAGAAGGATAGGTGTTAGCTGTTTTCTAAATGTTTGATAGAATTCGCCTGTGAAGCCGTCTGGTCCTGGGCTTTTGTTGTTGGAAGATTTTTAATCACAGTTTCAATTTCAGTGCTTGTGATTGGTCTTTTCATATTTTCTATTTCTTCCTGGTTCAGTCTTGGAAGGTTGTGCATTTCTAAGAAATAGTCCATTTCTTCCAGGTTGTCCATTTTATTGGCATAGAGTTGCTTGTAGTAATCTCTCATGATCTTTTGTATTTCTGCAGTGTCAGTTGTTACTTCTCCTTTTTCATTTCTAATTCTATTGATTGGAGTCTTCTCCCTTTTTTTCTTAATGAGTCTGGCTAATGGTTTATCAATTTAGTTTATCTTCTCAAAGAACCAGCTTTTAGTTTTATTGATCTTTGCTATCGTTTCCTTCATTTTATTTTCATTTATTTCTGATGTGATATTTATGATTTCTTTCCTTCTGCTAACTTTGGGGGTTTTGTGTTCTTCTTTCTCTAATTGCTTTAGGTGCAAGGTTAGGTTGTTTATTTGAGATGTTTCCTGTTTCTTAAGGTAGGATTGTATTGCTATAAACTTCCCTCTTAGAACTGCTTTTTCTGCATCCCATAGGTTTTGGGTCGTCATGTCTCCATTGTCATTTGTTTCTAGGTATTTTTTTATTTCCTCTTTGATTTCTTCAGTGATCACTTGGTTATTAAGTAGTGTATTGCTTAGCCTCCATGTGTTGTATTTTTTACAGATCTTTTCCTGTAATTGATATCTAGTCTTATAGCATTGTGGTCGGAAAATAACTTGATACAATTTATAATTCTTAAATTTACCAAGCCATGATTTGTGACCCAAGATATGATCTATCCTGGAGAGTGTTGCATGATCACATGAGAAGAATGTGTATTCTGTATTTTTTTTTGGATGGAATGTCCTATAAATATCAATTAATCCCATCTTGTTTAATGTATCATTTAAAGCTAGTGTTTCCTTTTTTATTTTCCTTTTGGATGATCTGTCCATTGGTGAATGTGGGGTGTTAAAATCCCCTACTATGATTGTGTTACTGTTGATTTTCCCTTTTATGGCTGTTAGTATTTCCCTTATGTATTGAAGTGCTCCTATGTTGGGTGCATAAATATTTACAATTGTTATATCTTCTTCTTGGATCAATCTCTTGATCATTATGTAGTGTCCTGCTTTGTCTCCTCTAAAAGTCTTTATTTTAAAGTCTATTTTGTCTGATATGAGAATTGCTACTCCAGCTTTCTTTTGATTTCCATTTGCATGGAATATTTTTTTCCATCCCCTCACTTTCAGTCTGTATGTGTCCCTAGGTCAGAGTGGGTCTCTTGTAGACAGCATATATATGGGTCTTGTTTTTGTATCCATTCAGCCAGTCTGCGTCTTTTGTTGGGGGCATTTTATCCATTTACATTTAAGGTTATTATCGATATGTATCTTCCTTTTCCCATTTTCTTAATTGTTTTGGGTTTGTTATTGTAGGTCTTTTCCTTCTCTTGTATTTCTTGCCTAGAGAAGTTCCTTTATCATTTGTTGTAAAGCTGGTTTGGTGATGCTGAACCCTCTCAGCTTTTGCTTGTCTGTAATGGTTTTCATTTCTCCATCAAATTTGAACGAGATCCTTGCTGGATACAGTTCTCTTGGTTGTAGGTGTTTCTCCTTCATCACTTTAAATATTTCCTGCCAGTCCCTTTTGGCTTGCAGAGTTACTGCTGAAGGATCAGCAGTTAACCCTAGGGGGGGGATTCCCTTGTGTGTTATTTGTTGTTTTTCCCTTGCTGCTTTTAATATATATTCTTTGTATTTAATATTTGATAGCTTGATTAATATGTGTCTTGGCGTATTTCCTCTTGCATTTATCCTGTATGGGACTCTCTGTGCTTCCTGGAATTGATTAACTATTTCCTTTCCCATATTAGGGAAGTTTTCAATTATAATCTGTTCAAATATTTTCTCAGTCCCTTTCCATTTCTCTTCTTCTTGTGGGACACCTATAATTCGAATGTTGTTGTGTTTAATGTTGTCCCAGAGGTCTCTGAGACTGTCCTCAGTTCTTTTCATTCTTTTTTCTTTATTATGCTCTGCAGTAGTAATTTCCACTATTTTATCTTCCAGGTCACTTATCCATTCCTCTGCCTCCATTATTCTTCTATTGATCCCTTGTAGAGAATTTTCAATTTCATTTATTTTGTTGTTCATCATTGTTTGTTAGCTCTTTAGTTCTTCTAGGTCCTTGTTAAAAGTTTCTTGTATTTTCTCTATTATATTTCCAAGATTTTGGATCATATTTACTATCATTATTCTGAATTCTTTTTCAGGTAGACTGCCTATTTCCTCTTCATATGTTATGTCTGTTGGGTTTTTACCTTGATCCTTCATCTGCTGTGTGTTTTTTCTGTCTTCTCATTTTGTTTAACATAATGTGTTTGGGGTCTGCTTTTCGCAGGCTGCAGGTTTATAGTTCCCGTTGTTTTTGGTGTCTGTACCTAGTGGCTAAGTTTGGTTCAGTTCGTTATGTAGGCCTCCTGTTGTAGGGGATTAGTGCCTGTGTTCTGGTGGATGAAGCTGCGTCTTGTCTTTCTGGTGGGCATGTCCACGTCTGGTGGTGTATTTTGGGATGTCTGTGGCCTTATTGTGATTTTAGGCAGCCTCTCTGCTAATGGATGGTGCTGTGTTCCTGTCCTGCTAGTTGTTTGGCATAGGGTGTCCAGCACTGTAGCTTGCTGGTCGTTGAGTGGAGTTGGGTCTTGGCATTGAGATGGAGATCTCTGGGAGTTTTTTCCCATTTGATATTACCTGGAGCTTGGAGGTGTCTTGTGGACCAGTGTCCTGAAGTTGGCTCTCCCACCTCAGAAGTACAGCACTGACTCCTGTCTGGAACACCAAGAGACTTTCATCCGCATGGCATAGAATAAAGGGGAGAAAATTTAGAAAGAACGAACGAAAGAAAAAAGATAAAATAAAATAAAGTAAAATAAGGTTACTAAAATACAAAATAGACAGAATTATTAAGAAAATACTTTTAGAAAGTAAACAAACAATGGATGGAGAGAACCCTAGGACAAATTGTGAAAACAAAGCTATGCAGACAAAATCACACACAGAAGCATATACATACACATTCACAAGAAGAGAAAAAGGGGCAAAAATAATATATCTTTACTCCCAAACTCCACCCCCTCAATTTGGGATGATTCGTTGTCTATTCAGGTATTCCACACATGCAGGGTACCTCAAGTTGATTGTGGAGATTTAATCTGCTCCTTCTGAGGCTGCTGGGAGAGATTTCCTTTTCTCTTCTTTGTTCGCACAGCTCCAGGGGCTCAGCTTTGGATTTGTACCCGCCTCTCCGTGTAGGTCACCTGAGGGCATCTGTTCCGCCTCAGACAGGATGGGGTTAATGGAGCAGCTTATTCGGAAGCTATGACTCAGTCTGGGGGGAGGGAGGGTACGGATGTGGGGCGACCCTGTGGCATCAGCAGCCGGCGTGATGTTGCACCAGCCTGAGACACACCGTGCATTCTCCCAGGGAAGTTTTCCTTGGTACTCAGGACCCTGGCAGTGGCGGGCTATACAGTCTCCTGGGAGGGGAGGTATGGATAGTGACCTGTGCTCACACACAGGCTTCTTGGTGGCTGCAGCAGCAGCCTTAGCATCTCATGCCCGTCTCTTGGGTCCACGCTTATAGCGCTGGCTTGCACCCATCTCTGAGCTCCTTCAATCGGCACTCTTAATCCCGTCTCCTCACGCACCAGGAAACAGAGAAGAAAAAGTCTCTTGCCTCTTCGGCAGGTCCAGACTATTTCCTGGACTCCGTCCAAGTTAGCCGTGGTGCACTAGCCCCCTTCAGCCTGTGTTCATGTAACCAACCCCAGTCCTCTCCCTGGGATCTGATCTCTGAAGCCCAAGCCTCATCTCCCAGCCCCCGCCCTCCCTGGTGGGTGAACAGACAAGCGTCTCGGACTGGAGAGTGCGGGTCGGCACCGATCCTCTGTGCAGGAATCTCTCCGCTTTGCCCTCCACACCCCTGTTGCTGTGCTCTCCTTGGTGGCTCTGAAGCTTCCACCCTCCACCACCCACAGTCTCTGCCTGTGAAGGGGCTTCTAGTGTGTGAATACCTTTCCTCCTTCACAGTTCCCTCCAGGTGCAGGTCCCATCCCTATTCTTTGTTTCTGTTTTTTCTTTTTTCTTTTGCCCTACCCAGGTACGTGGGGAGTTTCTCACCGTTTGGGAGGTCTGAGGACTTCTGCTAGCATTCAGTAGGTATTCTATTGGAGCAGTTCCACATGCATATGTATTTCTGATGTATCTCTGGGGAGGAAGGTGATCTCCTCGTCTTACTCTTCCACCATCTTAAAGCTCCTATTCTTTTTGATACAGTGGTAAATGAGAATGTTTCCTTAATTTCTCTTTCTGATCTTTCATTGTTAGTGTATAGGAATGAAAGAGATTACTGTGCATTAATTTTGTATCCTGAAACTTTACCAAATTCATCGATAAGGTCTAGTAGTTTTCTGGTAGCATCTTTAGGATTTTCTATGTATAGTATCATGTCATCAGCAGGCAGTGACCATTTTACTTCTTTTCCAATTTGAATTACTTTTATTTCTTTTTCTTCTCTGATAGCCGTGGATGGGACTTCCAACACTATGTTGAATAAAAGTAGCAAAATGCACATCCGTGTCTTGTTCCTGATCTTAGAGGAAAAGCTTTCAGCTTTTCACTGTTGCGTATGATGTTAACTGTGGGTTTTTCACATATGGATTTTGTTATGTTGAGGTAGGTTCCCTCTATGCTCACTTTTTGGAGAGTTTTTATCATAAATTGATGTTGAGTTTTGTCAAAAGCTTTTTCTGCATCTGTTGAGATGATCATATGGTTTTTATTCTTCAACTTGTCAGTGTGGTGTATCACAATGTTTGGTTTGCAGATATTGAAAAATCCTCATATCCCTGGGAAGAATTCCATTTGATCTTCTTGTATGATTCTTCTAATGTATCATTTTTTTCAGGTTGCTAATATTTTGTTGAAAATTTTTGTGTCTTTTGTTCATTGGTGATATTGGCCTGTAATTTTCTTTTTTTATGATATCTTTGTCTGGTTTTAGTATCAGCGTTATGGTGGCCTCACAGAATAAGTTTGGATGTGTTCCTTCCTCTGCAATTTTTGTTTTTGTTTTTTATTTTTATTTTCTTATTTTTTTCGGTATGCAGGCCTCTCACTGTTGTGGCCTCTCCCATTGCGGAGCACAAGCTCCAGATGTGCAGGCTCAGCGGCCATGGCTCACGGGCCCAGCCGCTCCGTGGCGTTTGGGATCTTCCTGTACCAAGGCACGAACCCAGGTCACCTGCATCGGCAGGAGGACTCTCAACCACTGCACCACCAGGGAAGCCCCTCTGCAATATTTTGGACTAGGTTCAGAAGGATAGGTGCTAATTGTGCTCTCGAGGTTTGGTAGAATTCGCCTGTATAGCCATCTGGTCCAAGATTCTTATTTGTTGGGAGTGTTTCTTTTGTAATTATATTCAAGTATAGTTCATTCACAATGTTGTGTTTAATTTCTGCTGTACAGCAAAGTGACTCAGTTACATATATATATATAGATAGATAGATAGATAGATAGATTCTTTTTCATATTCTTTTCCAATATGTTTTTTTAAATCTTTATTGGAGTATAATTATTTTACAATGGTGTGTTACTTTCTGCTTTACAACAAAATGAATCAGTTATATATATATACATATGTTCCCATATCTCTTCCCTCTTGCGTCTCCCTCCCTCCCACCCTCCCTATCCCACCTGTCCAGGCGGTCACAAAGCACCGAGCGGATCTCGCTGTACTATGCGGCTATTTCCCACTAGCTATCTACCTTACGTTTGGTAGTGTATATATGTCCATGCCTCTCGCTTTGTCACATCTTACTCTACCCCCTCCTCATTTCCTCAAGTCCATTCTCTAGTAGGTCTGTGTCTTTATTCCTGTTTCACCCCTAGGTTCTTCATGACATTTTTTTTCTTAAATTCCGTATATACGTGTTAGCATACGGTATTTGACTCTCTCTTTCTGACTTACTTCACCCTGTATGACAGACTCTAGGTCAATCCACCACCTTACAAATAGCTCAATTTTCGTTTCTTTTTATGGCTGAGTAATATTCCATTGTATATTTGTGCCACATCTTTTTATTTTAACATCTTTATTGGAGTATAATTGCTTTACAATGGTGTGTTAGTTTCTGCTTTATAACAAAATGAATCAGTTATACATATACATATGTTCCCATATGTCTTCCCTCTTGCGTGTCCCTCCCTCCCACCCTCCCTATCCCACCCCTCCAGGCTGTCACAAAGCACCGAGCCAATATCCCTGTGCCATGCGGCTGCTTCCCACTAGCTATCTACCTTACTACGTTTGTTAGTGTGTATATGTCCATGACTCTCTCTCGCCCTTTCACAGCTCACCCTTCCCCCTCCCCATATCCTCAAGTCCGTTCTCCAGTAGGTCTGCATCTTTATTCCTGTCTTACCCCTAGGTTCTTCATGACATTTTTTTTTCTTAAATTCCATATATATGTGTTAGCATACGGTATTTGTCTTTTTCTTTCTGACTTACTCTGTATGACAGACTCTAGGTCTATCCACCTCATTACAAATAGCTCAGTTTCGTTTCTTTTTAAGGCTGACTAATATTCCATTGTATATATATGCCACATCCTCTTTATCCATTCATCCGATGATGGGCACTTGGGTTGTTTCCATCTCTGAGCTATTGTAAATAGAGCTGCAATGAACATTTTGGTACATGACTCTTTTTGAATTTTGGTTTTCTTGGGGTATATGCTCAGTACTGGGATTGCTGGGTCATATGGTTGTTCTAATTGTAGTTTTTTAAGGAACCTCCATACTGTTCTCCATAGTGGCTGAACCAATTCACATTCCCACCAGCAGTGCAAGAATGTTCCCTTTTCTCCACACCCTCTCCAGCATTTATTGTTTCTAGGTTTTTTGATGATGGCCATTCTGACCGGTGTGAGATGATATCTCATTGTAGTTTTGATTTACATTTCTCTAATGATTAATGATGTTGAGCATTCTTTCATGTGTTTGTTGGCAGTCTGTATATCTTCTTTGAATAAATGTCTATTTAGGTCTTCTGCCCATTTTTGGATTGGGTTGTTTATTTTTTTGTTATTGAGCTGCATGAGCTGCTTGTAAATTTTGGAGATTAATCCTTTGTCAGTTGCTTCATTTGCAAATATTTTCTCCCATTCTGAGGGTTGTCTTTTGGTCTTGTTTATGGTTTCCTTTGCTCTGCAACAGCTTTGAAGTTCCATTAGGTCCCATTTGTTTATTTTTGTTTTTATTTCCATTTTTCTAGGAGGTGGGTCAAAAAGGATCCTGCTGTGATTTATGTCATAGAGTGTTCTGCCTATGTTTTCCTCTAAGAGTTTGATAGTTTCCAGCCTTACATTTAGGTCTTTAATCCATTTTGAGCTTATTTTTTGTATGGTGTTAGGGAGTAATCCAATTTCATACTTTTACATGTACCTGTCCAGTTTTCCCAGCACCAGTTATTGAAGAGGCTGTCCTTTCTCCACTGTACATTCCTGCCACCTTTATCAAAGATAAGGTGTCCATATGTGCGTGGGTTTATCTCTGGGCTTTCTATCCTGTTCCATTGATCTTTCTGTTTTTCTGCAACTACCATACTGTCTTGATTACTGTAGCTTTGTAGTATAGTCTGAGGTCAGGGAGCCTGATTCCTCCAGCTCCGTTTTTCGTTCTCAAGATTGCTTTGGTTATTCGGGGTCTTTTGTGTTTCCATACAAATTGTGAAATTTTTTGTTCTAGTTCTGTGGAAAATGCCAGTGGTAGTTTGATAGGGATTGCATTGAATCTATAGATTGCTTTGGGTGGTAGAGTCATTTTCACAATGTTGATTCTTCCAATCCAAGAACATGGTATATCTCTCCCTCTATTTGTATCATCTTTAATTTTTTTCATCAGTGTCTTATAATTTTCTGCATACAGGTCTTTTGTCTCCTTAGGTATGTTTATTCCTAGATATTTTATTCTTTTTGTTGCAATGGTAAATGGGTGTGTTTTCTTGATTTCACTTTCAGATTTTTCATCATTAGTATATAGGAATGCCAGAGATTTCTGTGCATTAATTTTGTATCCTGCTACTTTACCAAATTCATTGATTAGCTCTAGTAGTTTTCTGGTAGCATCTTTAGGATTCTCTATGTATAGTATCAAGTCATCTGCAAACAGTGACAGCTTTACTTCTTCTTTTCTGATTTGAATTCCTTTCATTTCCTTTTCTTCTCTGATTGCTGTGGCTAAAACGTCCAAAACTATGTTGAATAAGAGTGGTAAGAGTGGGCAACCTTGTCTTGTTCCTGATCTTAGTGGAAATGCTTTCAGTTTTTCACCATTGAGGATGATGTTGGCTGTGGGTTTGTCATATATGGCCTTTATTATGTTGAGGAAAGTTCCCTCTATGCCTATTTCTGGAGGGTTTTTATCGTAAATCGTTGTTGAATTGTGTCGAAAGCTTTCTCTCCATCTATTGAGATGATCATATGTTTTTTCTCCTTCAATTTGTTAATATAGTGTATCATGTTGATTGATTTGCGTATATTGAAGAATCCTTGCATTCCTGGAATAAACCACACTTGATCATGGTGTATGATCCGTTTAATGTGCTTTTGGATTCTGTTTGCTAGTATTTTGTTGAGGGTTTTTGCATCGGTGTTCATCAGTGATATTAGCCTGCAGTTTTCTTTCTTTGTGACATCCTTGTCTGGTTTTGGTATCAGGGTGATAATGGCCTTGTAGTATGAGTTTGGGAGTGTTCCTCCCTCTGCTATATTTTGGAAGAGTTTGAGAAGCATAGGTGTTAGCTCTTCTCTAAATGATTGATAGAATTTGCCTGTGAAGCCATCTGGTCCTGGGCTTTTGTTGGAAGATTTTTAAACACAGTTTCAATTTCAGTGCTTGTGATTGGTCTATTCATATATTCTATTTCTTCTTGCTTCAGTCTTGTCAGGTTGTGCCTTTCTAGGAATTTATCCATTTCTTCCAGGTTGTCCATTTTATTGGCATAGATTAGCTTGTAGTAATCTCTCATGATCTTTTGTATTTCTGAAGTGTCAGTTGTTACTTCTCCTTTTTCATTTCTAATTCTATTGATTTGAGTCTTTTCCCTTTTTTTCTTGATGAGTCTGGCTAATGGTTTATCAATTTTGTTTATCTTCTCAAAGAACCAGCTTTTAGTTTTATTGATCTTTGCTATCATTTCCTTCATTTCTTTTTCATTTATTTCTGATGTGATTTTTATGATTTCTTTCCTTCTGCTAACTTTGTTTTTTTTTTAACTCTTCTTTCTCTAATTGCTTTAGGCACAAGGTTAGGTTGTTTATTCGAGATGTTTCCTGCTTCTTAAGGGAGGAGTGTATTGCTATAAACTTCCCTCTTAGAACTGCTTTTGCTGCATTCCATAGATTTTGGGTCATCGTGTCTCCATTGTCATTTGTTTCTAGGTATTTTTTTATTTCCTGTTTTATTTCTTCAGTGATCACTTCGTTAGTAAGTAGTGTATTGTTTAGCCTCCATGTGTTTGTATTTTTTACAGATCTTTTCCTTTAATTGATATCTAGTCTAATAGCGTTGTGGTAGGAAAAGGTACTTGATACAATTTCAATTTTCTTAAATTTACCAAGGCGCTTGATTTGTGACCCAAGATATGATCTATCCTGGAGAATGTTCCATGAGCACTTGAGAAAAATGTGTATTCTGTAGTTTTTGAATGGAATGTCCTATAAATATCAATTAAGTCCATCTTGTTTAATGTGTCATTTAAAGCTTGTGTTTCCTTATTTATTTTCATTTTGGATGATCTGTTCATTGGTAAAATTGGGGTGTTAAAATCCCCTAGTATGAATGTGTTACTGTCGATTTCCCCTTTTATGGCTGTTAGTATTTGCCTTTTATATTGAGGTGCTCCTATGTTGGGTGCATAAATATTTACAACTGTTATATCTTCTTCTTGGGTTGATCCCTTGATCATTATGTAGTGTCCTTCTTTGTCTCTTCTAAAAGTCTTTATTTTAAAGTCTATTTTGTCTGATATGAGAATTGCTACTCCAGCTCTCCTTTGGTTTCTATTTGCATGAAATATCTTTTTCCATCCCCTTACTTTCAGTCTGTATGTGTCTCTAGGTCTGAAGTGGGTCTCTTGTAGATAGCAAATATATGGATCTTGTTTTTGTCTCCACTCCACCAATCTGTGTCTTTTGGTTGGAGCGTTTAGTCCATTTACATTTAAGGTGATTATCGATATGTATGTTCCTATTCCCATTTTCTTAATTGTTTTGGGTTTGTTATTGTAGGTCTTTTCCTTCTCCTGTGTTTCTTGCCTAGAGAAGTTCCTTTAGCAGTTGTTGTTGAGCTGGTTTGGTGGTGCTGAACTCTCTCAGCTTTTGCTTGTCTTTAAAGGTTTTAATTTCTCCATCAAATCTGAATGAGATCTTTGCTGGGTAGAGTAATCTTTTTTGCAGATTTTTCTCCTTCATCACATTAAATATGTCTTGCCAGTCTCTTCTGGCTTGAAGAGTTTCTGCTGAAAGTTCAACTGTTAACCTTATGGGGATTCCCTTGTGTGTTATTTGTTGTTTTTCCCTTGCTGCTTTTAATATGTTTTCTTTGTATTTAATTTTTGACAGTTTGATTAGTATGTGTCTTGGCGTATTTCTCCTTGGATTTATCCTGTATGGGACTCTCTGTGCTTCCTGGACTTGATTAACTATTTCCTTTCCCATATTTGGGAGGTTTTCAACTATAATCTCTTCAAATATTTTCTCAGTCGCTTTCGTTTTCTCTTCTTCTGGAACCCCTACAATTCGAATGTTGGTGCATTTAATGTTTTCTCAGAAGTCTCTGAGACCGTCCTCAGTTCTTTTCATTCTTTTTTCTTTATTCTGCTCTGCAGTAGTTATTTCCACTATTCTATCTTCCAGATTACTTATCCATTCTTCTGCCTCAGTTATTCTGCTATTGAATCCATCTAGAGTATTTTTCACTTCATTTATTTTGTTGTTCATCATTGTTTGTTTCATCTTTATTTCTTCTAGATCCTTGTTTAATGTTTCCTGCATTTTGTCTATTCTATTTCCAAGATCTTGGATCATCCTTACTATCATTTTTCTGAATTCTTTTTCAGGTAGACTCCCTATTTTCTCTTCATTTGTTAGGTCTGGTGGGTTTTTATCTTGCTCCTTCATCTGCTGTGTGTTTTTTCTGTCTTCTCATTTTGCTTATCTTACTGTGTTTGGGTGTCTCCTTTTTGCAGACTGCAGGTTCGTAGTTCCCGTTGTTTTTGATGTCTGTCCCCAGTGGCCAATGTTGGTCCAGTGGGTTGTGTAGTCCCCCTGGTGGAGGGGACTAGTGCCTGTGTTCTGGTGGTTGAGGCTGGATCTTATCTTTCTGGTGGGCAGGTCCACGTCTGGTTGTGTGTTTTGGGGTGTCTGTGGACTTATTATGATTTTGGTCAGCCTCTCTGCTAATGGGTGGTGTTGTGTTCCTCTCTTGCTAGTAGTTTGGCATAGCATGTCCGGCACTGTTGCTTGCTGGTCGTTGAGTGAAGCTGGGTGCTGGTGTTGAGGTGGAGATCTCTGGGAGGTTTTCACTGTTTGATATTATGTGGAGCTGGGACGTCTTGTGGACCAGTGTCCTGAAGTTGGCTCTCCCACCTCAGAGGCACAGCACTAACTCATGGCTGCAGCACCAAGAGCCTTTCATCCACATGGCTCAGGAGAAAAGGGAGAAAAAGTAGAAAGAAAGAATTAGTAGAAGAAGAAAGAAAGGAAGAAAGAAAGAAAGAAGAAAAGAAAGAAAGAAAGAAAAAAAGAATGGAGGGAAGGAGGGAGGGTGGAAGGAAGCAGCGAAGGAAGGAGAAAAGAAAGAAAGAAGATAAAGTAAAATAAAGTAAAGTAAGATAAAATATAATAAAGTTATTAAAATAAAGAAAATATTTATTAAGAGAAAAAGAAAACAAAAAAACAGACGCATAGAACCCTGGGTCAAATGGAAGCAAAGCTATACAGACAAAATCTCACACAGAACCATACACATAAACACTCACAAAAAGAGGAAAAGGGGAAAAAATCATAAATCATGCTCTCAAAGTCCACCTCCTCAATTTGGGATCATTCGTTGTCTAAAGGAGGGATGGAAGGAAACAAAGAACAAAGATAAAGTAAAATAAAATAAAGTTATTAAAATAAAAACTAATTATTAAGAAAATTTTTTTTAAAAAATACGAATGGATAGAACCCTCGGACAAATGGTGGAAGCAAAACTATACAGACAAAATCACACAGAAGTATACACATACACACAAAAAGTGAAAAAGGGGAAAAAATCATAAATCTTGCTGTCAAAGTCCACCTCCTTAATTTGGGATGATTCGTTGTCTATTCATGTTTTCCACAGATACCGGGTACATCAAGTTGATTGTGGAGCTTTAATCCACTGCTTCTGAGGCTGCTGGGAGAGATTTCCCTTTCTCTTCTTTGTTCTCACAGCTCCCAGGGGCTCAGCTTTGGATTTGGCCCCGCCTCTGCATGTAGGTCGCTGGAGGGCGTCTATTCTTCGCTCAGATAGGATGAGGTTAAAGGATCAGCTGATTCTGGGGTTCTGGCTCACTCAGGCCAGGGGTAGGGAGGGACACGGAATGCGGGGCGAGCCTGCGGCGGCAGAGGCCACCGTGACGTTGCACCAGCCTGATGCGCACCGTGCATTCTCCCTGGGGAGTTGTGCCTGTATCACAGGACCCTGGCAGTGGCGGGCTGCACAGGCTCCCTGGAAGGGGGGTGTGGATAGTGACCTGTGCTCGCACACAGGCTTCTTGGTGGCAGCAGCAGCAGCCTTAGTGTCTCATGCCTGTCTCTAGGGTCCGTGCTATTAGCCGCGGCTCACACCCGTCTCTGGAGCTCCTTTAAGCAGCATTCTTAATCCCCTCTCCTCACGCTTGAGGAATCAAAGAGGGAAGAAAAAGTTCCTTGCCTCTTCGGCAGGTCCAGACTTTTCCCCAGACTCCCTCCCATCCAGCCGTGGTGCACTAACCCCCTGCAGGCTGTGTTCACGCCACCAACCCCAGTCCTCTCCCTGTGTTCCAACCGAAGCCCAAGCCTCAGCTCCCAGCCCCGTCCATCCCGGCGGGGGAGCAGACAAGCCTCTCGGGCTGGTGAGTGCCAGTCGGCCCTGATCCTCTGTGTGGGAATCTCCCTGCTTTGCCCTCCACACCCCTGTGGCTACGCTCTCCTCCACATCCCCGAAGCTCCCCCCCTCCGCCTCCCACAATCTCTGCCCACGAAGGGGCTCCTAGTGTGTGGAAACCTTTCCTCCTTCACAGCTCCCTCCCACTGGTGCGGGTCCCATCCCCATTCTTTTGTCTCTGTTTATTCTTTTTTCTTTTTCCCTACCCAGGTACATGGGTAGTTTCTTGCCTTTTGGGAGGTCTGAGGTCTTCTGCCAGTGTTCAGTAGGTGTTCTGTAGGAGTTGTTCCACGTGTAGATGTATTTCTGGTGTATCTGTGGGAAGGAAGTTGATCTCCATGTCTTACTCTTCTGCCATCTTCCCGGAAGTCCCCCATTATGGTTTATCACAGGATATTGAATATGGTTCCCTGTGCTATACAGTAGGACCGTGTTGTTTATCCCTCCTACATATAATAGTTTGTATCTGCTAATCCAGAATTCCCAATCCTTCCTTCCCCCACCCTCCCCACCTTGGCAACCACAAGTCTCTTCTCTGTATTTGTTAGGTTTTTTTTCGTAGGTATGTTCATTTGTGTTCTATTTTAGATTCCACATAAAAGTGATATCATATGGTATTTGTCTTTCTCTTTATGACTTACTTCACTTAACATGATAATATCCAGGTCCATCCACGTTGCTGCAAATGGCATTATTTCATTATTTTTTTATGGCTGAGTAATATTCCATTCTACGTATGTACCAGAACTTCTTTATCCATTCATCTGTTGATGGACACTTAGCAATGGTTGCTTCCATGTCTTGGCTATTGTACATAGTGCTGCTATCAACATAGAGGTGAATGTATCTTTTCGAATTATAGTATTGCCTGGGTATATGCCCACGAGTAGGATTGCTGGATCATATGGCACCTTTATTTTTAGTTTTTTGAGAACCTCTGTACTGTTTTCCATTATGGCTGCACCAATTTACATTCCCACCAACAGCGTAAGAGGGTTCCCTTTTCTCCACACCCTCTCTAGCATTTATTATTTGTAGACATTTTAATGATGGCCATTTTGCCTGGTTTGAGATGATACCTCATTGTAATGTTGATTTGCATTTCTCTAATAATTAGTGATAATGAGCATCTTTTCATGTGCCTTTTGGCCATCTGTATGTCTTCTTTGGAGAAACGTCTATTTAGGTGTTCTGCCCATTTTTCATTTGAGTTATTTGTGTTTTTTTGTTATTGAATTGTAGGAGCTATTTGTATATTTTGGAAATTAAACCCTTGTTGGTTACATGATTTGCAAATATTTTCTTCTAGTCCGTAGGTTGTCTTTTCGTTTTGTTTATGGTTTCCTTTACTGTGCCAAAGCTTATATGTTTGACTAGGTCCTATTTATTTTTGCTTTTTTTTCTGTTGCTGTGTGAGACTGACCTAAGAAAACATTAGTAGAATGTATGTCAGAGAATGTTTTGCCTGTGTTCTTGTTACCGAATCCATGCTCACTCTGCTTGCCGCATGACTGGTCAATAAATTGGGAGATGAGGTGTTGAGGCACGGAATATGACTTTTTTTTGGAAGCTGGCAGACCGAGAAGATGGCAGGTTAATGTCTCCAAAAAACCATCTTATCGGGGTCTGGATGCCCACTTGTTTTATAGAAGAGAAAGAGGGAGGAGGTGAGGAAGTAAAATAAAAAGGCTGTGTCTTGCAAATATCTCCTGGAATGGCCAGCCTTGGGGAGGAGATGTGTTAATTTCTTCTTTTTTGCAGCCATTCACAGGTAGACAGGATCAGGATGTTTCCCTGAACAAAGGCACTTTGGTTTAACATTCATGCAGAGGGGCAGGGTTCCGCAAGGCAGGCCATTATGTATAGACAGTATCCTGTCAGTGAACAAAAGTAACAGGAAGCAAAGGTTAAAGTAAAGAAACAGATCCAACATGGAGTCAGGATTGGCTCTTCCCTGTTACACTCTCTTCTAGGAGTTTTATAGTATCTTGTGTTATATTTAAGTCTTTAAGCCATTTTGAGTTTATTTTTGTGTATGTTGTGAGAGAGTGTGTTCTAGCTTCATTGATTTACATGTGACTGTCCAGCTTTCCCAGCATCACTTGCTGTAGAGACTGTCTTTTCCCCATTGTATATTCTTGCCTCTCTTGTCAACGATTAATTGCACATAGGTGTGTGGGTTTATTTCTGGGCTCTCTGCTCTGTTCCATTGATCTGTCTCCTTTTGTGCCAGTACCACGCTGTTTTGATTACTGTAGCTTCATAGTAGTGTCTGAAATCTGGGAGGGTTGGTTATGCCTCCTGCTTTGTTCTTTTTCCTCAGGATTGCTTTGGCAATTCTGGGTCTTTTATGGTTCCATATAAATTTTAGGATTATTTGTTCTAGTTCTTTGAATAATGTCATAGGGATTTTGTTTAGAGCTTTAAATCACAGATTCAATTTCACTACATGTAATTGGTCTATTCGTATTTTCTATTTCTTCCTGATTAAGTCTTGGGAGATTGTACCTTTCTAAGAGTTTGTCCATTTCTTCTAGGTTGTCCATTTTATTGGCATATAGTTGCTTGTAGTAATCTCTCATGATCCTTTGTATTTCTGTGGTGTTCGTTGAAACTTCTCCTTTTTCATTTCTAATTTTCTTAATTTGGGCCCTTTCCCTTGTTTTCTTGATGAGTCCGGCTAAAGGTTTATCAATTTTGTTTATCTTTTCAAAGAACCAGATTTTAGTTTCATTAATCTTTTCTATTGTTTTCTTAGTGTCTATTTAATTTATTTCTGCTCAGATCTTTGTGTTTCCTTCTACTACCTTTGGGTTTTGTTTGTTCTTCTCTCTCCAGTGCCTTTAGGTGTAAGGTTAGCTTCCTTATTTGAGATTTGTCTTGTTTCCTGAGGTAAGCTTGTATTGCTATAAACTTCCATCTTAGAACTGTTTTTGCTGCATCCCATATCTTTTGGATCTTCATGCTTTCATTTTCACTTGTCTCTAGGTATTTTTTTTTATTTCTTCTTTGATTTCTTCAGTGATCCATTGGTTGATTAGGAGCATATTGTTTAGCCTACATGTGCTTGTGGTTCTTTTTGCAGTTTCTTTCTTGTAGTTGATTTCTAATCTCATAGCATCATGGTTAGAAAAGATGCTAGATATGATTTCAATTTTCTTAAATTTACCAAGGCTTGCTTTGTTGCCTAGCATGTGATCTATCCTGGAGACTGTTCAGTGTGCACTTGAAAAGAATGTGTATTCTGATCCTTTTGGATGGAACACTCTATAGATATCAGTTAAGTCCATCTGGTGTAATGTGTCACTTAAGGACTGTGTTCTTTATTGATTTTATTTCTTTTCCTTGTCTGATTCCTTTGGTGAGGACTTCTAGTACTATGTTAAATACAAGTGGTGAGAGTGGACGTTTTTATCTTGTTCCTGATTTTAGAGGAAACACTTTTAGATTTCATCATTGACTATGATGCTAGCTGTGGGTTTGTCATATATGGCCTTTATTATGTTGAGGTATATTACCTCTATACCAACTTTGTTTAGAGTTTTTATCATAAATGATGTTTAGGGGCTTCCCTGGTGGTGCAGTCGTTGAGAGTCTGCCTGCCGATGCAGGGGACACGGGTTCGTGCCCCGGTCAGGGAGGATCCCACATGCCGCGGAGCGGCTAGGCCCGTGAGCCATGGCCGCTGAGCCTGCGCGTCCGGAGTCTGTTCTCCACAATGGGTGAGGCCACAACAGTGAAAGGCCCGCATACCAAAAAAAAAAAAAAAAAAATGATGTTTAATTTTTTTCAAATGCATTTACAGCATCTATTGAGATAATCATATGATTTTTCTTCTTCAATTTGTTAATGTGGTGTATCACATTGATTGATTTGCAGATACTGAAGCATCCTTTACATCTCTGGGATAAATCCTACTTTATCATTTTGTGTTCCACTTAATAGGTTGTTCAATTTAGTTTGCTAATATTTTATTGAGGGTTTTTATCTATGTTCATCAGTGATATTAGCTTGTAATTTTCCTTTCTTTGGTGGTATCTTTGGTTTTGGTATCAGGGTTATGCTTGCCTTATAAAATGAGTTCAAAAGTATTCTTTTTTGTTTAATTTTCTAGGAATTCTTTGAGAAGGATGTGTGTTAACTCTTATTTAAATGTTTTTAGAATTCATCAGTGAAGCCATTTGTCCTGGACTTTTGTTTGTTGGGAATTGTTTTTATTACTGATTCAGTTTTATTACTGGTAATTGGTCTGTCCACATTTTCTAGTTCTTCCTGGTTCAGTCTTGGAAGAATGTATGTTTCTAGGAATTTATCCATTTTTTTCTAGATTGTCCATTTTTTGGAGTATAGCTGTTTGTAATAATCTCTTATGATCCTTTTTATTTCTGTGCTATTAGTTATTTATCCTCTTTCCCTTCTGATTTTATTGATTTGGGCTCTTTCTCTTTTTTTCTTGATGAGTCTGGCTAGAGGTTTTTAATCTCTATTTCATTTGTTTCTGCTCTGATCTTTATTATTTCTTTCCTTCTACTAACTTTGAGTTTTGTTTCTTTCTTCTTTTTCTAGTTCCTTTAAGTGTAAGGTTAGATTGTTTGGCATTTTTCTTGCTTCCTGATATAGGTGTGGATCACTGTCCACTTCCCTCTAATAACTGCTTTTGCTGTGGCCCATAGATTGTAGATCATTGTGTTTTTGCTTTCATTTGTCTCTAATTATTTTTTGATTTCCTCTTTGATTTCTGCAGTGATCCATTGGTTGTTTAGTGCATGTTGTTTAGACTCCACATGTGTGGGTTTTTTTTTTTTTGAAGTTTTTTGTTGTTGTTCTTGTACTTGATTTCTAGTCTCATACCATTGTTGGAAAATATGCTTTATATGATTTCAGTCTTCTTAAATTTATTGAGGCTTGTTTTGCAACCCAGCATGTGAACTGTCTTTGGAGCATGTTCCATGTGCCCTTGAAAAAAATGTGTGTTTTTTTGTTTTTGGATAAAAAAGTTCTGTATATTTGTATTATTTTCATCTAGTCTAATGTGTCATTTAAAACCAGTTTTTCCTTATTGATTTTCTGTCTGGATGATCTCTCCATTGATGTAAGTGTTATATTGACATTGACTACTATTATTGTGTTACTGTCAATTTGTCTTTTAATATCAGTATTTGCATTATGTATTTAGGTATTCCAACTTTGGTTTCATATATATTTACAATTGATATACATCTTGCTGGATTGACCGCTTCATCATTATGTAATGTCCTTCTTTGTCTCTTGTTACAGTCTTTGTTTCAAAGTCTATTCATCTAATATAAGTATTGCTACCCCAGCTTTCTTTTCATTTCCATTTGGATGGAATACCTTTTTTATCATGTCACATTCAGTTTTTGTATGTGTTTACATCTGAAGTGAGTCTCTTATAGGTAGCATATAGATGGTCTTGTTTTTTTTAGTCATTCAGCCACTTTCTATGTATTTTGATTGGAACATTTAATTTATTTACATTTTAAATAATTATCAATAGGTATGTATCAATACTTATTGCCATTTTGTTAATTTTTTTCTGGTTGTTTTTGTCTTTTTTATCTTTCTTCATCTTTTGCTCTCTTCCCTTGTGATTTGATGATTATCACTAGTGTTATGTTTGGATTCCTTTCTCTCTCTCTCTCTCTCTCTCGTGTGTGTGTGTGTGTGTGTGTGTGTGTGTGTGTGTGTGTCTGTTACAGGTTTTTGCTTTGTGGTTACCATGATGTTCGTATTTCACAATATATATGATTATTTTCAGTTGATGATCTCTTAAGTTTGAACTCATCTAAAAACGCTGCATTTTTATACTCCTCTTATGTTTAATGTTTTTAACATCATATTTTCCATGTTTTTATGTGTATTTCTTAACTACTTTATTTGTATATATAGGTGATTTTACCACTCTTGTCTTTTAACCTTCCTAGTAGTTTTATAAGTGGTTGACTTTTACTGTGCCTTTGCCTTTACCAGTGAGATTTTGCCTTTTGTAATTTTTATATTTCTAGTTTGGGTCTTGTCTTTGCTACTTATAGAAGTCCCTTTAGCATTTCTTGGAGAGCCATTGGTTTAGTGATACCTAACTCTTTTAGTGCTTGCTTCTCTGTAAAACATTCTCTCGCCTTCAAATCTGAAGATAGCCTTGCTGGGTAGAGTAGTCTTGGTTGTATGTTTTGTCCTTTCATCACTTTGAATACATCACTTTGGCACTCCCTTCTGGCTTGCAGGTTCTGCTGAAAAGTCAACTGAAAGTCTTATGGGAATCCCTTTGTATGTAACTAGTTGTTTTTCTCTTGCCATTTTTAAGATTCCCTATCTATAATTTTTGCCGTTTTAGTTATAGTGTGCCTTGGTGTGGATCTCTTTTCGTTCAGCTTGTTTTGGACTCAGTTGCTTCCTGGACCTGGATGTCCATTTCCTTTCCCAGGTAGGGGAAGTTTCCAGTTAATATTTCTTCAGATAAATTGCGTCCCTTTCTCTCTTCTCCTTTGAGACCCTTATAATGTGAATATTTGTACTCTTGGTATTTTTTCCAGAAATCTTTTAAAAGCTATCCTCATTTCTTAAATTCTTTTGTTCCCTTTTTCTGTTCAGCTTGGGTGATTTACATTATTCTGTCTTTCAGTTCACTGATCTGTTTCTCTGTATTATGTCATGTACTCTTGATTCCTTCTTAGTGTTATTTTTTTTTTAATTTCAACTATTGTATTCTTCAGCTCTGTTTTATGGTTCTTTATACTTTGTAACTCTTTGTTAGACTTCTCACTGTGTTCATCCATTATTCTCCCAAGTTCATTGAGCAGTTTTATGATCATTACCTTGAAGTCTTTATTGGGTAGGTTGCTCTCTTCCAGTTTGTTTAGTTCTTCTGAGATTCTGTCTTATTCCTTTGTTTGGAACATATTCCTCTGTCTCCTCATTTTGCCCAGTTCTCTGTGTTTATTTCTATTTATTAAGTAGGTCAGTCATGTTTCCTGATCTTGGAGAAGTGGCATTATGTAGGAGATATCCTATGGGGCCAATCAGCATACTCCACTCTGGTCACCAGAGCTATATGTCCTAGGGGTGCCCCATGTGTGTGCTGCGTGGGTTCTTCTGTTGTGGTGGGGCCACTACTCTGGGTGTGCTGGCAGACAGGGCTGGCTCCCAGCCCAGTTGGTTGCCAGGCCCTGTGTTGTGGTGGCTGCCAGCCCACTGTTGGGCAGGGCTGGGTCCTGGCATGAGTGGCTGTTCAGCCCCAGTGGTCCCAAGGCTGGTGCTGCCTTGTTAGTAGGGGGGACCAGGGGCCTAGGTGACTGTCTGCAGGGTCTGGGGGGACCTAGGGCTGGTACCTCACCACTGGTGGGTGGGGTTGTCCCAGGGCAGCTTAATGTATGTGCCTATGGGGCTTTTATTTTTATCTTTGTTTCATCATATGTAACATGTCTTTTTCTTTTCTCAGTTACTTTTAAAGTTTTCTCTGTCTTGGGTTTTGAGCAATTTGGTTTGATGTCCCTTGGTGTAATTTTCTTTATTTCTTTTACTTGGGGTTCACTGACCTTTGATATGTGAGTTCATAGTTTCCATAAAATCTGGAAATTTTAGAGACATTATTTCTTCAAATATTGTTTTCTTCCCTCTTACTTTCTGGGACTCTAATTGTAGTTGTGTGCTTTGTCAGTTGAAGTTGTCCCATAGCTCATTGATGCTCTGCTTTTTTGCTTGCTTGTTTTGCACTTTTTTTTTCTTTTTTATAGTGTTTATTGCCGTGTCTTCACCAGTCTTTTTACCTGCCATCTTAAATTTGCCATTAATCCTATTTGGTTCTTTTTATTTTTTTTTGTCTCACATTTTAGTTTTCATCTCTGTTTTATTTGTTTCTTTTTATGTCTCTCTACTTAACTTTTGAACATATGTTTCAGTTGTGGGTCAATTTTGATTGATTGATTTTTTTCTTTTCATTTTGCATTGTATTTTCCTTCTCTTTTGTATGCCTTGTAATTTTGGATAAGAAGCTTGACATAGTGAATTTTACCTTGGTGAGTGCTGGATGCTTTTGTATTCCCATTCTTGAGCTACTTTCTGAGTTAAATTAGGGAAAACAATTGATACTTTTGTGCCTTCCTTTTAAGATATTTTTAGGCAGGACCAGAGTAGTGTTTAATCTAGGGATACTCACTACTCAGGCAGGTTTCTTTCAAGTTCTCTACCAAATACTCAATGAATATGAGATTTTTCCAGTCTGACTGGTGGGAACAGGCAATATTCTTCACCCTGTATGAACTCCCATTTCCCTCTAATCCTTTCATACAGTTCTTCCCATGACCTTTGTTATTTTTTTCACCACATATGGGTTTGTAATGAAGAAACTTGAAAGAGACCCCCTACAGGGTTCTCTCTCTGCTCCTCTTACCTCTTCATTAATCTTTCTTGCTTTTTCTGCCCTGGTCTTCCCTGACTCTCAGTTCTGCTTCATCACCACAGGGAATCTGCCAGGCTCTGCCTGAGTTTTCCTTACCTACCCAGCATCCTGAAAACTCTTTCAAGGTTCTAAGCTAGAGCAATCATAGGGCTTACTTGATTTGTTTCCCATCTTTTAGGGGTTACTTTCCTTCATTGCCTAATATCTGATCTCTTGAAAACTGTTGCTTCCTATATTTTATGGGTATGTTTTTTTGGAGGGGCTGGGTTTCAACCAGGTGAGTGAATCCAGTTCCTGGTTTTACATCTTGGCCAGAGGCACAGAAGTTCTGGGAACTTTAATCATTTTTATGATTATCATTTATGTCTGTTTTATTGATGTAATTCACTGTTATGTTCTTTTTAATATTATTTTTTCATTTATTTCTGCACATATGTTCTTTTTCCAATAGATTTTTTTGATTGGTTGTTCTACTCCTCTACATAGTTTCAACCAATTACATTATTCTTCAAATTCTGACATTACAGTGTAGTCTTTGGTTTCTCACTACCTCTGCTAGTGATAAAAAGTTCACAAATGCTTTTGTTTCTATATTAGAAGATGCTTGTTAAGGAGAGTTTAATTCTCCTTTCTATAAAAGATGCTTGGTAGAGAGTTTATTTTAAATTGTTACATCATTTAATAAATTTAAAATTGTGTTTTACTATGAGGTTATATTACATTTATAAGTTTTTATTACAACATAGAGAAAATAAGCATATTTACATTTACTCTGATGAAAAATATATGATATTCTGACCACTACATTGCTAGAAATCAGCTGCTAACCTTGGATTTATGTTTTGCTTTCTTTAGTATTTTATACAGTAAACCACCAGTTACTGAGCATATTAACAACATGGGACCCCCATTCTATGATGTTGTATCTGTATACAGATACACTTATACTTTGGGGCCCAGATTACCAGCAAAGATCTATAGTTCCTTTCTCCTCCTGACCATTTAGCATATTCCACCATAGTTCCTGCTACTTTACATTTTTCTCCTCCCTCACTAACCACATTCAAGTTACACAGCATTGGTATCCCCTGATTTTAGAATGGTAAATAAGGATATGCTGTATTTTGAAAAATCTGTTTTAAGATTCTCTTTTGACAGTTAACTATGCAGTATATGGGTTTTGTTTACCCTAATGATAGGTCAACTAAAACAGATTGCAAAGCTATTAATCCTCTCATACTTTGAGAAAATGTGAAATGATATATTTTATTAAAACCTTTAATGATATGTAGTTTCATGTATGTATATATATATTTTTTTCATTTTAATTTAGGATTTGCTTTCCCATATGCTGCATATGGACCCACAGCAGCGGTACACTACAGAACAAGTATTAAAACACTCATGGATAACCCACAGAGATCAGTTGCCAAATGATCAGCCAAGTAGAAATGATACATCACATGTTGTTAAGGTAAAACAAACATACTTTTAAGCACTTTCTAAATGCTTGATACTAATAATGCCATTGCATGCCATCCACTGATGACACATATAATTACTTTAAAGTATCTTTATTTTTTAAAGGTATATTTATAGATTTTTTGTTTTGGTTTGCTTTTTTAAGTAACAAACTTCTTTAGCTACTGCCCTACTGATGATAAATAAAATTTTCTTGATTGTATTTGACTTGCTCTTAAGAGATACTGGGGCTAGGAGCAGACTAAATTCAAGTTTTGTATGGAACCAAAAGATGGCTAGTGGTTCCTAAATTAATAACCATTGGTTTCCATATTTATAGACATTGAACCTAGATTTTAAAGTTTAGTGTTTTATCCATTTATCTCTTGATGGACACTAAGATGTTTCCATATCTTGGCCATTGTGATATTGCTGGAATGAACATGGGAATGCAGATAATCTCTGAGGGTAAAGAAATTGTGATATGTGTGTGTGTGTGTGTGTGTATGGAATATATTATATATAATAGAATATTATTCAGCTTTTTAAAAGGAGATCTTGCCATTTGCCACAACATAGATGAACCCATAAGACATTATTGTTAAGTGAAATAATGTAGACACAGAAAGAAAAATAGTACATGATCTCTCTTATATGTGGAATCTAAAAAAGTCATATATGTAGAAACAGAGAGTAGAACAGTGGTTACCAGGGGCACGGAGGTGGTGGAAATGGGGAGATATTTGTTAAGGTATACAAAGTTACAGTTATGTAGGATGAATAAGTCTAGAGATCTAATGTGAAGCCTGATGACTATAGTTAATAATACTATATTGAGTACTGGAAATTTTCTAAGATTTCAGGTGCTCTCATCACACAAAAAGTGATAACTGTGTGAAGAGAAAATATGTTGATTAGCTTGACTGTAGTAATCATTTTACTATAGATATCAAAATAACATGTTATATGCCTTAAATGTATACAATTCTTATTAAAAATAAGATTAAAAAGATATTTAAAAGCAAATTCAAAGAGTTTTGAAAGACTGATAAAAATAATACATTTTAGTGTTTTAAAAATTTATAAGAAGCATAGTTATTGAAGCAAAAAATATACAAGTAATCAAGTGTTAATTAATCAAGGGAGCATCAATGCACAGATTAAGGATTCTCAATTATTTTCCTGGGGGGAAAAAGTTGTAGTCTAGTTAAATTTCTCATGATATAATGTGGAAGTTTTCTTACTTCCAGAGATTGTTATTCATTTTGTGATATTTTTCATTATTTTAGGGAGCAGTGGTCGCCACATATTCTGCCCTGACTCACAAGACCTTTCAACCAGTCCTAGAGCCTGTTGCTGCTTCAAGCTTAGCTCAACGACGGAGCATGAAAAAGCGAACATCGACTGGTCTGTAAGATTTTTAGTGTTCCTCAGCCTAACTGGATGAATAAAAATTTAAATGTGTGGCTTTTTGTCTAATCCTATATCAAAGGCATTGTTTTCTACTACATTACTTGAATATTCTGTTTAAGCTTCCTTTTTTTAAGGGGGAGTGAGATTAAAAACATATACAGGTCCACAATATTCATACCGCATTGTTTTTCAGTAGTGTCCAAGTGTTTATTTAAGTATAAAATTGGTGTCTACAAGGTCCTACCAACTTCTCTGCACACTAACTTCTAAAGTTCCTTTCAAATAAAGTTACTTTAATAGTCTTTCTGGTTGTGTAAAATAATGGCTTGGGGAATCATTACCAACAATTAAGATGGAAGTATAATAGTATAATGCCAAGCAATGTCAGTATTTTTTAACATTAGATCCTGAAAGGATAGGCTTCTTTTTTTTTTTTAAGAAAAACAAACAAAAAATGTATTGTAGAAGCTTATTATGTGTAACCAAAGGACTCCGTTCATTTGACTCTCTGTAGTTACTAAAATGTAAACATAGTAGTTTGGTGCCAGATTAAAAAATCATTTATGCTAATATGTTAACTCCTAATATGGTTGATGCTAAATTTTACAGGAGAATTAAATCACAGATAATGTGTGCCGACAGACCTGTGTATTATCCATAAAGGGCCTCATCTAGAAATAAAGGTTTTCATAAGGCTTCTGTAAATTTTACATCTAATGGAATTGTAGTACAAGTGAAGAAAATTTTAGCCAAAGGCTTTATATTGGTGTTGTAATCTACTAAATAGGTCATAGTTAAGCCTTTGAAAATAAAGTACATGGTGTTGGCACTACCTTGGTGTTATGTAAGCTGACTTTCAAGTTAACCAATTGGATTTAATTATCATCTGTCCCTTTATAATGAACTACACTGTTGTTTTTTGGACTTCCATGTGCTTTGAATTACAGTGTAGCATATTAATATATCTTTAATCCTATGGTCATATAGTTGAAACTTTACTATAGTGGACTTGTGAGCTTAGCACACATCATATAGTTATAATGCACTTCAGTAAACTTTAGATAATGCTACATAATAGTTTACTTCAAGAAGATAAAGTCTTTTTAAATAGGAAGTAATGTTAATGATATGCATAAAATTTGAACACATTTTAAAATCATATTTATAATAAAAAGCTCTGGCCAAATTTGTCCTATTATTAAATTTTATGATTCAGAACCACTGCGTAGTATGTATTGTTTTCTCTAAATGATGGAATTTGAAAGAATCTTTTTGTGTTGTTGAAGAAAATACCATTACTACTACTTTAAATACCATTACTGCTACTACTACTGCTGCTACTGCTACTGCTACTGCTACTGACAGAAGGAACTCATGAATGTAAACTGGAGGATATTATACTTTTCTTTAGTGAATATAAGTGATCTACTTGTGCATGCTTGATATTCTGTTTGCTGTGTATTTTATTTTGCTTAGTTCAGAGAGAGGTGATTATTGAGTGCTGAAGTATACAATTTAGTCTAGGAGACTTGTAACTTCAGTATTTAATAAAAGAAACTATACATAATTCTCTTTATAATGTAAGTGATGTATATTCCATTCACAAAGGTCTGTTTCTTGTGTGTGATATATAAAAGTATGTATCCTTATTTTGAGGTGTCTTTTTGCAATAATGGAAAGACATTAAAGAATATCTAGTGTTACATGTAAAACATTACTTAGATACATACTGGGATCATATCTTGTAGATTTTTATGTCCCAGTTTGGCTTTTTCTTTCCTCATTTTGCTTTATTACTAGAAGTACTTGTGTGTGACAGTTTGTGTTCTTATATTCTGGCTTATTTTCCTCTTGTCATTATCTTGTTTGTGATGTTATATCTTCTTATCAGAATTGATATGACAAACTCAGAGGTAAGATTTTGGTGTTCAGCTTTTCAGGACAGAGATGCTCTTTCCATGTATGCTTTTGTAGTAGTAGAATTAGGGTAAGTAAAGTTGGAAAATGAAAAATGACCACAAAATAACTTTCAGTCTTTCAATAATCAGTAGTTTTTGAAAGTAGATGATCTTAATTTTTCAATGAGTATGCTCAGAAAGATCATGTCATACAGTCCCTTCCTGAAAGGAACGTGATCAGAAATAAGCAATGAACAGCATGATTCCTTATCACTCAGTGAAGATTGACAGTGTATAAAAGATGCAGATGTGCTAGTGGATTTTTCCAATAATTGTGAGAGCTTTCTTCTGGAAAATTCAAACATGGTAGCTTAACAGTAGTAGGGGGCAACCTTATTATAAGGGAAAACTTCAAATTACACCCTCATTCTGTAGGAGGAACCCAGGTAGGGATACCTAACCATGTCTATTTTGGTTAGAACTCTAGAGCAACAAGAGCAGATATGAACGGGACATTTTTTTGATGGGATTTCTACAAATACTTAACCAGTATAAACAAATCCTTTCTTTGAGACTTTAGAATACTTTGGTTTCTAATGGATTTGTGAACACTATTTTGCATTGCTTTTCTTTCTAGTTGATGGTTCTTGGTAGTATTTAATCATAGCACAGTTTGGGGGTTTTATTGTTGTTCTGGAAAGGAGAGGATATTGTATTGTTTTTCTCGAAGGGAAAAACCAGATTTTCCCAGATAGACTTTACCATCTATTGTACTAAAGCACATATTATTATGAATAAACTCAGGAAACCATTTGTATGAAAATTAAAATGTAGTGCTGGTATTGGTGATTTTGTGGAAAAAAGCAATGGTTTTAATTCTTTCATGAAAATCAAACTTTAGCCTATTTTCTTAGATCCATGAATGCCTAAACTTTGATTTTTGTCATTCATTGCCATTGGTAATTAAACATAGTAAAGCATTTTGATAGCACCTCTGGTTAGCCCAAAGAGATTTTATATGTATAGGCAACTTGAAACCTTAAGAATAGATGCTTGGTGTTTATAACAGGGGTCCCCAATCCCCCGGGCCACAGACCCATACCGGTCTACGGCCTGTTAGGAACCAGGCCACACAGCAGAAGGTGAGCGGTGGGTGGGCAAGCGAGCGAAGCTTCATCTGCTGCTCCCCATCGCTCCCCATCACTTGCATTACCACCTGAACCACCCCGCCCCCCCACCCCCGATCCATGGAAAAATTGTCTTCCATGAAACCAGTCCCTGGTGCTAAAAAGGTTGGGGACTTCTGGTCTATAATGTCTCCTCTTTGAAACGTCATGTTAAAATAGTACTTCCCACAGAAACTTATTCATACTGATTGAGTAGCATTTTCCTGACAGTAAGAGGCCCTTCATATATGAAGAAGGAAAAGAACCACTTACCTTGGCTTTAAGATCAACTAGAAAACTTAGGCTTTAAACTAGGCAAAGTATGTCTTTGGCATTCTCTACATTCTCTTCCTCCTGACTTTCCAGCTCTTGCATGCTATCCTACTTGAGTAGCTCACAGAGGACTCCAATTATTAAAGCTTAATCCAGAAGGATTCTGTGCTCCAAAAGGACCTCTACCCTTCCCCTTCCATGAATCAGAACTTCCATTCTCACAGAGCAGCTATTTTCAGCTAAAAAGGTGAAAGGAAAGCGATTTTATTAAATTAATTCACATTTTCCTGTCAGTGGCTAATAGATAATTTGACATTTTTCAAGGAAGAGGTCCATTAATCAAATGAGTTTCTAGTTGCTGGATTTTCAGGCAGTCTAGCCAGATGAGAATAATTTTAAAATCAGTTATTATCAGGGAAGATATTTTGGGGCAAGGAACTTACACAACGTGCCCCTAGTATCAGATTATCAAAAAAAAAAGTGTCCTTTTTGTGGTTTTTTTGTTTTTTGTTTTTTTGCACAGCTCCTTCCTTACTACTTCTCAATCTACATTTTCTCTTAAAAACTTCCAAGCTCTTTCATCACAATGAACTTCACAATGAACTTTTATGACAGAATTGTGTGGAGGGAGGCAGTTGTTGTTAAGCCCATATTTATCTGTATTCTTGTTTCTCATATTACATAGTCCATATAACATAAGTAGTCTCCCCCCTAGCCCCAGACTCTATTCCTATTTTATTGATAGAGAAACAAGAGCACAGAAAGATTGAATGCAAACTATCAGTGCAGTCAAAGTCTCCAGATCCTTTGACTAGATTTCAGGACACAGGGAACCTATTTATCACAATGTTATTCCTCAACAAGAATGCAAGCCATATTAGGTATAGATTTGTCAACTACACTTAAACTCCTTTAGAACAGGTTCTTACATTTCAAAGCTTATTCAAGTATTTTTGGCGTGTATCTCAAAATGAATTAACAGAATAATTCAGTAGTGTGCTACCTGCCTTCCTATGCAAGAGTGTAGTGTCATTGATAGTGATTATTATCAAATACATTATTATCAATACATTATGCTCATGGATGCACTGTTCCTGGTTTTAGTCATACAATATAGTGAAGTCCATCATATAATTTGAATGAAATGATAAAGCTTGATCATCTAAAATTCAGTTTGATTGCTAATACTTGAAGGTATAGTAAACCCTAAATTATAGGCATAAGCTTCTTTGAAATATGAAGAAAAACACAAAGGAAAATAATTTTTATAATATAGAAATTCAAGATTGCTTAGTTAGATAATATTCCACAAATTATGTACCTTTTAGTTTATTGACCAGCAAGAAGTCTTAGCTGAATGCTTAGGAATATAGACATATATATGTATATATACATATGTATATGATAGACACATTCGAATTTGTTTTATATTCACATTTCTAAACCGTGTACAATAGAACTTCTTTGGATGACTTTTGCTTTCATTTTGTTTGTGTAATAACATGAACTAATTTACTCGTCAAAAAATGTCTTATTAAGCATCTAAGTTTATGTGGGACAGTTTTAGAGAATGTACAAAGTGCATTAGTTTCTTAATAAATTGTCAGAATGTGACCAATTAGATTTATTTGCTTCTTTTCTTTCCTATCAACTAATATTTCTCAGGTCACATTTGAGTTCTCTTTTCAAATTCTCTCCCTCTGAAATTGATACCACTTATAGCAAAAATGTTGTTTGTTTTTTAGTATGATAAAATCATTTTAAACATCATGGAAGCAGTGTAGCAAGAAACAACCATTTTAAAAGTTATACAAGGGAACTTCCCTGGTGGTGCAGTGGTTAAGAATCTGCCTGCCAATGCAGGGGACACGGGTTCGAGCCCTGGTCCAGGAAGATCCCACATGCCGTGGAGCAACTAAGCCCAGCACCATAACTACTGAGCCTGTGTTCTAGAGCCCCTGAGCCTCAACTACTGAGTCCACATGCTGTAACTACTGAAGCCCGTGCACCTAGAGCCCATGCTCCACAAAAAGAGAAGCCACTGCAATGAGAAGCCCGCGCACTGCAAGGAAGAGTAGCTCCCACTCGCTGCAGCTAGAGAAAGCCCGCTCACAGCAATGAAGACCCAACACAGCCAAAAATAAATAAATAAATAAATATTTTAAAAATAAATAAATAAAAGTTATACAAGAAACTTTGATTAAATATCCAAATGCAAGCATGGTTTGGAAATGAGAATTTATTTTGCATTAAATTCCGTACTACAAGAAAAGGAAAAAGAGGTTTTCCTGTGTTTGATTTTTTTTTAACAGTAAATAGTGTTGGTAGTTGTGAGTTACATAGGATTTATGCAGAAAGAGCATAGTTTGCTATAGCCACAGTGGCAAAAAAAAAAAAAAAAAAAACAATTGTCCTGCCAACACTTCCCAAGCACTTTGGGATTCATCGGCTTATTTTCTGATGTAAGAAATATGATATTTACTGATGTTTTTTGCACTTCTCAAGACAGAAATGGCATTAAGTAGAAGTTGTGTGTATATTTGATTCACGTGTACTTAAAAACTCAAAAGCTGAAATTGAAAGAAAAGGTCCTCAGTAGTCAGATTTTTAGTATTTTCTTTTTCTGCCTGCATTATGGAGTTTATACCATAATTTATTTTATAAATGTTTTCTTTAAGATACTGTTCCTTTTGACATTAAAGTTTTTATTGTATTACATTTTTTGTGTAAGACCAAATCCAGTACTGCATTTATAGTGTTTTTCCCCCTCATAGTGCTGCTAAAGAAATAGCTATCATTTTGAATTTACAGCATGCCAAACATGACATAGAAATTTTATTTATTTTTATTCTTGTTAAAACTCTGTGAGCAACATTTATCAAGATATCATGTTAAATTACTAGCATTCTCTGGGTACTAAATAAAAAGGCTGCAACTTTCTAACATTTTACATTAGACCTTGCTTGATCATTTATGGATATAAAATTGTGTCAGCTTTTATACACACGTATATCTTCTTTCATATTTCATTGAAAATTGCTATACATTGTTCAGGAGCCAGTTGTAAAAAAGGCGTATCAAGATATCATTTGTTTATGCATATAACCTTGATATTTGAACTGTAATGTTTTCCCACTTTAGGATTACTCTTCTAATGTTATTAAAAGGCATGGGAATTCAAGAAAATAAAGATGAAAACTTACAGTATTTTTAGGACTTATCAGGAGAATTCATCTGTCTGTAAGTTAAGGTGACAACTTAATCTTTTCTACAGTAAGGACAAATGAAAATCTTAGTCTCTAAATATTGGAAAATTTATTTTAAGCTTGAAATCAAGTAGAATAACAGAAATTATATCCCCTAACATTTGTAGGCCATGTTAGGTTATAGCAGCTATGCATACACATGTAGAAATTTAATTTCATATGAGGTTCAGAAATGCATCTAGAGCCTGGCAGTCAGAATCTCCACGTACCTCTTCTGTTTTTCTCAACTTCCTAAAAGTAAATAGATAGACCCTAGTACAACTTTGCGAAGACTTCAAAACTTGCTTTCTCATTGGCCACATCTTTTTCATCACTCTTATGCTTTTGCTTCTTTCATGCCTCCCATCTACCCCATCCCTTAATAAAATATCTGATCACTGCTTATACATCATAATATTTTAAGAAACTTCTTCCCACTAAAGTATACTTCATTCTGCATTTGTCTTTTAAACATTAGCTACCAGGATAAAGAATGCATTTTTGTTGACTGGTGTCCTGAAATAATTTAGTCCTACCAGGCTCAACTTGGTTTAATCTTCTTAGGTTGACTTGGAGGGTAGGGTGAGGGGTAGAAGAAGCAGACCACAATTTGTTTCTCCCATGATTCCCCCAGTGCCCTCCTATTTACTTGGAGAGATAGATTGAAAATTTTGGGGACCTATTTGTGAAGGTAAGGTTTATGTTCTTTTACCACTGGATTTTTCTAGAATTAGAACCTGCTCTATTCAAGCCTACAACAGCCTCTGTTTCTTTATCTCTTTCCCTCATCTCCATGCCCCATCTCCCTGCCTAAGCACAGGTTAGGAGCCAAGCCTTGCCTTTCTCTCTCCTTTTGCTTCAAGACTCTCAGATACATTTGTTATATTTTCTAAACATAGGTATTTTACATTTTCTTTTAGTATTGTAAAGTAAGCCACTGTATTTTACTTCCTCTGATTATTCAGATTCTGACAAAAAATACATTCTCTTTGTTAATAGTTGCAATTTTTACTTAACAGATGTATGGTGTGTTTTCTTGCCAGACACTATTACTGATTTTATTCTTCATTCTTCTAAAGGAGATTCAAGGTTATTTATAGTAATAAATATGTATGCAATAAGGCCGTTAAAATTGAAACACAAAAACAAAACTGTGAAAAATGATAAGGAAAGTGTGCTGAGAGCCAGGGCTAACAGGTCATTTAATTGAACATTAAATTGAGCTCTGAGCTTCCTGACAGGGAAGGCAAGAAGAGAAACTCAGCAGATTAGATAACAATTACGTGACAAGAAGCATGCCAGTTCTGCAAGAGATGCTTTTTGCTGATGCTGAAGTTTTGAAAGTATTTAACATAGGATAACCTTATATAAGGGGCACTGAACTAAATAATGTCTTTAACCATGGTGTTGTAGCAAATCCATTAGGATCTTTTTAGTTGCAATGCTAACACCTAACTCAAACTGACTTAAACAAGCAAAGGGGGTTTGTTGACTGGATTCATGTCTTAGCCAGTATCATGAGGACATTTTTTCTCCATCCTTCAGATCTATTTTCAATGCTGACCCATTCTCAGGCTCTACATGATGGCAAGATGGCAGTAACAGGTCCAAACATTACCTTTTCCCTCATGTTTAACTCTTGGGGCTAGAGTCAACTCTGTAAGAAATACTTGAATAGAAAATGGGAAGAGGAGTGATCCTTCAGATGGAAATTGATGTAGCCATAATAAGGGCAAATTGATGCAGCATAACATATCATGTCCGCTATTCCCCTATTGGCTACCCAGTATCCTTCCCACATATACACTTTTCTAAATGCCTATGTCTACATAAAATTCACATACCACTCTTCCCCAAACAGAATACTTAAAGTATCTTCCACTTAAACAATGTACTTTCAGGACCATGAACTCTAGGTGACGTGCAGTTTCCTCAGTCAGGTAGGGATGCTGGATGACTTATGACTAAGTTTGTTGTTGTTTCTCTTTAGTGTGGTTATGTTTTTCACTTGATGTTCATTTGGGTTTGTTTAATTTCATTTGAATTTTACCTCCCCCTTTCTATTCTTATTGGTTTAATTTAATTTAATTTGAGATATAATTGACATATAAGCTTGTATTAGTTTTAGGTGTACAACGTAATGGTTTGATATATGTATATATTGCAAAATGATTACCAGAATAAATTTAGTTTAATATCCATCACCACACAAGTTATAATTTATTTTATTGTGATGAGAACTTTTAAGATCTAGTTTCTTAACAACTTTCAAATATACAATACAGTATTAACTATGGTCACCATGCTGTATATTACATCCTCATTACTTATTTATCTTATAGCTAGATGTTTGAACCTTTTGACGATCTTCACCTATTGTATTAATTTTATTTTTAAGAATACATAGAATTTCAGTGTTTTCAAAAGTCAAAACTGTACAGAAAGGTATACTCAGAGAACTATCACTCCCTTCAGTATCCTCTCTACCCCATTTTCCCACACCCCTTATAGGTAGCCAACTTCATTGTTTTCTGGTTCATCCTTTCAGTGTTTCTTTATGTAAAGATAAACAGATACATGCATGCTTTATTATTTTCCCTCTTTTCTTGCATAAAAGATCGAATATTCTGTGTTCTCTTGCACTTTGCTTTTACACTTAATATATTTTGGAAATTCGTATAGGTTTATAGATATCCTCCATATTCCTTTTTACTGTTATTTATGGCAGCTTAATTTGTTATTGTAAAATATTGGAAACTACATAAATGTGAAAGCATGGGAGTATATAAGTTTTCTTATTTTTGAAGTTGCATGGTCAGAGTAAATTTCTAAAAGTGAGATTGCTCGATTGAACGGTAAGTAAATATGTAGTTTTATTACATACTGCCAAAATTCCCTGCAAAGTCATAAAGCTATTTTGCATTCTCCCCAGCATGTATGAGATAACCTGTTGTTCCTAGCCTCATCAGCCGAGTATATTGAAGGACTTCGGTACTTTTTTAAAATTTTTATTGTGTATTGGAGTATAGTTGATTAACAATGTTGTGTTAGTTTCAGGCATACAGCAAAGTGATTCAGTTGTACATATACATGTATCTATTATTTTTCAAGTTCTTTTCCAATTTTTATTGGAGATTACAGATTTTTACAGATTTTTTTACAGTGTTGTATTATTTTTTTTAATTTTCATTTTATATTGGAACATACTTGATTAACAGTGCTGTGTTAGTTTCAGGTGTACTGTAAAGTGATTTAATTATACATATACATGTATCTATTCTTTTTAAAATTCTTTTCCCATTTAGGTTATTACAGAATATTGAGTAGAGTTCTCTGTGCTATACAGTAGGTCCTTGTTGGTTATCTATTTTAAATAGAGTTGTGTGTATATGGCAATCCCATACTCCCACTCTATTCCTCCTCCCCACCCTTCCACACAAGTTCGTTCTCTGAGTCTGCTTCTATTTTGTAAATAAGTTCATTTGTATTATTATTTTTTAATTCTGCATGTAAGCAATATCATATGATATTGTCTTCCTTTGTGTGACTTACTACACTTAGTACGATAATCTCCAGGTCCATCCATGTAGCTGCAAATGGCATTATTTCATTCTTTTTTTTTTTTTTTTTGTGGTACTCGGGCCTCTCAGTGTTGTGGCCTCTCCCGTTGCGGAGCACAGGCTCCGGATGTGCTGGCTCAGCAGCCATGGCTCACGGACCCAGCCACTCCACGGCATGTGGGATCTTCCCAGACAGGGGCACGAACCCATGTCCCATGCATCGGCAGGCGGACTCTCAACCACTGTGCCACCAGGGAAGCCCTATTTCATTCTTTTTAATGAATGAGTTATATTCCATTGTATATATGTACCACATCTTCTTTATCCATTCATCTGATGATGGACATTTAGGTTGCTTCCATTTTGACTATTGTAAACAGAGCTGCAATGATCATTGAGGTGCATGCATTATTTTGAGCCATGGTTTTCTTCAGATATATGCCCAGGAGTGGGATGGTGGCGTCATATGGTAGATCTGTTTTTAGATATTTAAGGAACCTCCATACTGTTCTCCACAGTGGCTGTACCAATTTCCATTCCCACTAACAGCGTAGGAGGATTCCCTTTTCTCCACACCCTCTCCAACATTTACTGTTTGTAGTCTTTTTGATGATGGCCATTCTGACTGGCGTGAGGTGATACCTCATTGTAGTTTTTATTTGCATTTCTCTAATAATTAGTGGTGATGAGCATCTTTTCATGTGCCTGTTGGCCATCTGTATATCTTCTTTGGAGAAATGTCTGTTGTGGTCTTCTGCTCATTCTTCTGATTAGGTTGTTTGTTTTTTTGATATTGAGCCACATGAACTTTTTGTGAATTTTGGAGATTAATCCCTTGTCAGTCGCATTGTTTGCATATATTTTCTCCCATTCTGTGGGTTTTCCTTTTCTTTTGTTTATGATTTCCTTTGCTGTGAGAAGCTTTTGAGTTTAATTAGGTCCCATTTGTTTATTTTTGTTTTTATTTACATTACTCTAAGAGAGAGATCCAAAAAGATCTTGCTGTAATTTATGGCAAAGAGTGTTCTGACTGTTTTCCTCTAAGAGTTTTAGAGTATCAGGCTTTATATTTAGGTCTCTAATACATTTTGAGTTTATTTTTGTGTATGGTGTTAGGAAGTGTTCTAATTTCATTCTTTTACATGTAGCTGTCCAGTTTTCCCAACACCACTTCTTGAAGAGACTGTCTTCATTATATATTCTTGCCACCATTGTCAAAAATAAGATGACCATATGTGGGTGGGTTTATCTATGGGCATTCTATCCTTTTCCATTGATCTATATTTCTGTTTTTGTGCCAGTACCATAATGTCTTGATTACTGTAGCTTTGTAGTATAGTCTGAAGTCAGGGAGCCTGATTCCTCCATCTCCGTTTTTCTTTCTCAAGATTGCTTTGACTATTTGGGGTCTTTTGAGTTTCCATACAAATTCTGAAATCTTTTGTTCTAGTTCTATAAAAAATGCCACTGGTAATTTGATAGGGATTGCATTGAATCTGTAGATTTCTTTGGGTAGTATTGTCATTTTCACAATACTGATTCTTCCAACCAAGATCATGGTATATGTCATCATCTGTTTGTATCATCTTTAATTCCCTTCATCAGTGTCTTAAAGTTTTCTGCATACAGATCATTTGTTTCCTTAGGTAGGTTTATTCCTAGGTTTTTTATTCTTTTTGTTGCAGTGGTAAATGGGAGTGTTTCCTTAATTTCTCTTTCATAGATTTTGTCATTATTGTATACGAATGCAAGAGATTTCTGTGCATTCATTTTTTATCCTGTTACTTTAACGAATTCATTGATTAGCTCTAGTAGTTTTCTGGTAGCATCTTTAGGATTCTCTATGTATAGTATCATGCCATCTGTAAACAGTAACAGTTTTAAATGTTTTCCAATTTCAATTCATTTTATTTCTTTTTCTACTCTGATTGCTGTGGCTAAAACTTCCAAAACTATGTTGAGTAATAGTGGTGAGAGTGGGCAACCTTGTCTTCTTCCTGATCTTAGTGGAAATGGTTTCAGTTATTCACCATTGAGAACGATGATAGCTGTGGATTTGTCATACATAGCCTTTATTATGTTGAGGTAAGTTCCCTCTACACCTAATTTTTGGAGAGTTTTGATCATAAATGGGTGTTACATTTTGTTGAAAGGTTTTACTGCATCTATTCAGATTATCATATGGTTTTATCCTTCAATTTGTTAATATGGTGTGTCAATTGATTGATTTCTGAATCTTAAAGAAGTCCTGCATTCCTGGGATAAACCCCACTTTATCATGGTGTATGACCCTTTTAATGTGCTATTGAAATTTTTTTTGCCAGTATTTTGTTGAGGAATTTTTCATCTATGTTCATCAGTGATATTGGCCTGTACTTTGCTTTTTTTGTGACATCTTTTTCTGGTTTTGATATCAGGGTGATGGTGGTCTCATAGAATGAGTTTGGGAGGGTTTCCCCTTCTGCTATATTTTGGAAGAGTTTGAGAAGGATAGATGTTAGCTCTTCTGTAAATGTTTCATAGACTTTGCTTGTGAAGCCGTCTGGTCCTGGGCTTTTGTTTGCTGGAAGATTTTTAGTCACAGTTTCAATTTCAGTGCTTGTGATTGGTCTGTTTATATTTTCTATTTCTTCCTGGTTCAGTCATGGAAGGTTCTGCTTTTCTAAGAATTTGTCCATTTCTTCCAGGTTGTCCATTTTATTGGCATAGAGTTGCTTGTAGTAATCCCTCATGATCATTTATATTACTGCAGTGTCAGTTGTTACTTCTCCTTTTTCATTTCTAATTCTGTTGATTTGATTCTTTTCTCTCCCTTTTTTTTTTTTTTGATGAGTCTGGCTAATGGGTTATCAATTTTGTTTATCTTCTCAAAGAACCAGCTTTTAGTTTTATTGATCTTTTCAATTTTTTCCTTCATTTCTTTTTCATTTATTTCTGATCTGATCTATATGATTTCTGTCCTTCAGCTAACTTGGTTTTTTTGTTGTTGTTCTTCTTCTTCCTCTAATTATTTTAGATGTAAGGTTAGGTTGTTTATTTGAGATGTTTCTTTTTTCTTGAGGAAGGTTGTATTTCTATATACTTCTCTCTTAGAACTGCTTTTTCTGCAACCCATAGGTTTTGGATCATCATGTTTTCACTGTCATTTGTTTCTAGGTATTTTTTGATTCCCTCTTTGATTTCTTCATGGTTCTCTAGGTTATTAAGTAGTGTGTTGTTTAGCCTCCATGTGTTTGTATTTCTTACATATTTTTTTCCTGTAATTGATATCTAGTCTCATAGCATTTTGGTCACAAAAGATACTTGATATGATTTCAATTTTCTTATTTTTACCAAGGCTTGATTTGTGACCCAAGATATGATCTATCCTGGAGAATATTCCATGAGCACTTCAGAAGAATGTGTATTCTGTTGTTTTTGGATGGAATGTCCTATAAATATCGGCTAAGTGCATGTTGTATAATGTATCATTTAAAGCTTGTGTTTCCTTATTTATTTTCATTTTGGATGATCTGCCCTTTGGTGAAAGTGGGGTGTTAAAGTCCCCTACTATGATACTGTTACTGTCGATTTCCCCTTTTATGGCTGTTAGTATTTGCCTTATGTATTGAGGTGCTCCTGTGTTTCGTGCATAAATATTTACAATTGTCATATCTACTTGGATTGATCCCTTGATCATTATGTAGTATCCTACTTTGTCTCTTGTAATAGTCTATATTTTAAAGTTTATTTTGTCTTATATGAGAATTGCTAATCCAGCTTTCTTTTGATTTCCATTTGCATGGAATATCTTTTACCATCCCCTCACTTTCAGTCTGTATGTGACCCTAGTTCTGAAGTGGTTCTCTTATAGACAGCATATATATGGATCTTGTTTTTGTAACCAGTCAGTCACTCTATGTCATTTGGTTGGAGCATTTAATCTTTTTACATTTAAGGTAATTATCGATATGTATTTTCCTGTTACCCTTTTCTTAACTTTGGGGGGTTTACTTTTGTAGGTCTTTTCATTCTCTTGTGTTTCTTGCCTAGAGAAGTTCCTTTAGCATTTGTTGTAAACCTGGTTTGGTGTTGCTGAATTCTCCTAGCTTTTTCTGTAAAGATTTAAATTTCTTTGTCAAATCTGAATGAGATCCTTGCTGGGTAGAGTAATCTTGGTTGTAGATTTTTCTCCTTCATCACTTTAAATATTTCCTGCCACTCTATTCTAGCTTGCAGAGTTTCTGCTGAAAGATCACCTGTTATCCTTATGGGGATTCCCTTGTGTGTTATCTGTTGTTTTTCACTTGCTGCTTTTAATATGTTTTCTTTGTATTTAATTTTTGATAGTTTGATTAATATATGTCTTGCCATGTTTCTCCTTGGATTTATCCTGTATGTGAATCTCTGTGCTTCCTGGACTTCATTAACTATTTCCTTTCCCATATTCAGGAAGTTTTCAACTATAATCTCTTCAAATATTTTCTTCATCCCTTTCTTTTTCTCTTCTTCTTCTGCAATCCCTATAATTCAATTGTTGGTACATTTCATGTTGTCCCAGAGGTCTCTGAGACTGTACTCAATTCTTTTCATTCTTTTTTCTTTATTCTGCTCTGCAGTAGTTATTTCCAATATTTTATATTCCAGGTCACTTGTCCGTTCTTCTGCCTCAGTTTTTCTGCTATTGATTCCTTCTAGAGAATTTTTAATTTCAGTTATTTTGTTGTTCATCACTGTTTGTTTGCTCTTTAGTTCTTCTAGGTCCTTTTTAAGCATTTCTTGTATTTTCTCCATTCTATTTCCAAGATTTTGGATCATCTTTACTATCATTATTCTGAATTTTTTTTCAGGTAGACTGCCTATTTCCTCTTCATTTGTTATGTCTGGTGGGTTTTTGCTTTGCTCCTTCATCTGCTGTGTGTTTCTCTGTCTTCTCATTTTGCTTAACTTACTGTGTTTGGGGTCTCCTTTTCACAGGCTGCAGTTTCGTAGTTCCCGTTGTTTTTGGTGTCTGTCCCCAGTGGCTAAGTTTGGTTCAGTGGGTTGTGTAGGCTTCCTGGTGGAGGGGACTAGTGCCTGTGTTCTGGTGGATGAGGCTTGATCTTGTCCCTCTGGTGGGCAGGTCCATGTCTGGTGGTGTGTTTTGGGGTGGCTGTGGTGTTATTATTATTTTAGGCAGCCTCTCTGCTGATTGATGGGGTTGTGTTCCTGTCTTGCTAGTTGTTTGGCATAGGGTGTCCTGCACTGTAGCTTGCTGTGTGGTGAGTGGAGCTGGGTATTGGCCTTTAGATGGAGATCACTGGGAGATTTCCACCGTTTGATATTACGTGGAGCAGGGAGGGCTCTTGTGGACTAGTGTCCTGAACTTGACTCTCCCACCTCAGCTGCACTGCCCTGACGCCTGGCTGGAGCACCAAGAGCCTGTCCTCCACACGGCTCAGAATAAAAGGGAGAAAAAAAAGATAGAAAGAAAGAAGAAAAAATTAAATTAAATTAAATTTAAAAGTATAATAAAATAAAGTTATTAAAATGAAAAGTAATTATTAAGAAAGAATTTTTTTAAGTTATTTAAAAAAAACCCATGAAAGAACGGACAGACAGAACCCTAGGACAAAGGGTGAAAGCAAAGCTATACAGAAAAAATGACACCCCGATACTTACACATATACACTCTCAAAAAGAGAAAAAGGGAAAAAATATATATATTGTTGCTCCCAAAATCCACCTCCTCAGTTTGGTGTGATGTGTTTTCTATTCCAGTACTCCACAGATGCAGGGTACATCAAGTTGATTGTGGATATTTAATCCGCTGTTGCTGAGGCTGCTGGGACAAATTTCCCTTTCTCTTCTTTGTCTGCACACCTCCAGGGGTTTAGCTTTGAATTTGGACCCACCTCTGCGTGTAGGTCACCTGAGGGCCTCTGTTTTTTCTCAGACAGGACAGGGTTAAAGGAGCAGCTGATTTTGGGGCTCTGGCTCACTCATGCCGGGAGAAAGGAGCAGTATGGATGCAGGGTGACCTTGCGATGACAGAGGCCGGCATGACATTGCATCAGCCTGAGTTGTGCCATGTGTTCTCCAGGGGAAGTTGTCCCTGGATCACTGGACCCTGGCAGTGGCGGGCTGCACAAGCTCCCAGGAGGGAAGATGTTGATAGTGACCTGTGCTTACACACAGGCTTCTTTGTGGCTGCAGCAGCAGCCTTAGTGTCTCAGGCCCATCTCTGGGGTTTGCGCTGGTAGCTGCAGCTTGCGCCCGTCTCTGGAGCTCCTTTAAGCAGCGCTCTTAATCCCCTCTCCTCTCACACCAGGAAACAAAGAGGCAAGAAAAAGTCTCTAGTCACTTTGGCAGCTTCAGACTTTTTCCCGGACTCCCTCCCAGCTAGCTGTGGCGCACTAGCCCCCTTCAGGCTGTGTTCATGCAGCCAACCCCAGTCGTCTCCCTGGGATCCAACCGAAGCCCCAGCCTCAGCTCCCAGCCCCCAACCCCCACCCATCCCAGCGGATGAGCAGGTAAGCCTCTCGGGCTGGTGAGTGCTGGTTGGCACCGCTCCTCTGTGCAGGAATCTCTCTTTTTCCTCTGCACCCCTGTTGCTGTGTGCTCCTCCATGGCTCCAAAGCTAGCCCCCTCCACCACTCGCAGTCTCTGCCCACAAAGGGGCTTCCTAGTGTGTGGAAACCTTTCCTCTTTCACAGCTCCCTCCCACTGGTGCTTGTCCTGTCCCTATTCTTTGGTCTCTGTTTTTTTGTTTCTGTTTTTTTTTTGTTTGTTTGTTTGTTTTGTTTTTTTTGCCCTACCCAGGTACGTGGGGTGTTTCTTTCGTTTTGGGAGGTCTGAGGTCTTCTGCCAGCATTCAGTAGGTGTTTTTTAGGAGTTGTTCCACATGTAGATGTATTTCTGATATATTTGTGGGGAGGAAGGTTATCTCTGCATCTTACTCTTCCTCCATCTTGAAGCTCCTCCTTTGCTTGCTCTTTAGTTCTTCTAGGTCCTTGTTAAACGTTTCTTGTATTTTCTCTATTCTATTTCCAAGATTTTGGATCATCTTTACTATCATTACTCTGAATTATTTTTCATGTACACTGCCTATTTCCTCTTCATTTCTTTAGTCTGGTAGGTTTTTTACCTTGCTTCTTCATCTGCTGTGTATTTTCCTGTCTTCTCATTTTGTTTAACTTACTGTGTTTGGGGTCTCCTTTTTGCAGGATGCACATTCTTAGTTCCTGTTATTTTTGGTGTCTGCCCCCAGTGGTTGAGGTTGGCTCAGTGGCTTTTGTAGTTTTCTCGGTGGAGGGGACTGGTGCCTATGCTCTGGTGGGTGTGACTGGATCTTGTCTTTCTGTTGGGCAGTGCCATGTCGGGTGGTGTGTTTTGAGGCGTGTGTGAACTTAGTATGATTTTAGGCAGCCTCTCTGCTATTGGGTGGGTTTGTGTTCCTGTCTTGCTAGTTGTTTGGAACGGGGTGTCCAGGACTGGAGCTTGCTGCTTGTTGAGTGGAGCTGGGTCGTAGCTTTGAGAAGGAGATCTCTGGGAGGGCTCATGCCAATTGATACTATGTTGAGCCGGGAGATGTCTGGTGGGCCTGTGTCCTGCACTCAGCTCTCCCACCTCCGAGGCTCAGACCTGACACCCAGCCAGAGCATCAAGACCCTGTCAGCCACACGTCTCAGAAGACAAGGGAGAAAAACAAAAAGAAAGAAAGAAAAATAAAATAAAGTTGTTAAAATAAAAATTAAGGAAATATTATTAAAATAAAGTATTTAAAAGTAATTAAAAAATAAGACAGCAACCAAATCAATAATCAAATCCACCAATGATAACAAGTGCTAAATACTAAACTAAGATAAATATATAAATCAGAAACTAGTTGGTCACATACAGCAAAACCCAAGTGTATAGTTACTCCTAAAGTCCACCACCTCAATTTTGGCATCATTGTTTGTCTATTCATGTATTCCACAGTTGCAGGGTTCATCTAGTTGATTGTGGAAATTTAATCAACTTCTCTTGAAGCTGCATGGAGAAATTTCCCTTTTTCTGGTTTGTTTGCACAGCTCTTGAGGATCAGCTTTGGATTTGGCCCTGCCTCTGCATGTAGGTTGCCCTCTGGCATCTGTTCTTTGCACAGACAGGGAGGGTTAAAAGTGCAGCTGATTAGTGGGCTCTGGGTCTCTCAGGCCTGGGGGAGGGAGGGATACACAATACGGAGTGAGCCTGTGGTGTCAGATGCTGGCGTGACATTACAACAGCCTGAGGCATGCCATGTTTTCTTCTGGGGAAGTTGTCCCTGGATCACAGGACCCTGCCAATGGCAGGCTGCACAGGCTCCTGGGAGGGGAGGTGTGGATAGTGACCTGTACTTGCACACAGGATTCTTGGTGGTTGTAGCAGCAGTGTTAGCATTTCATGCCCGTCTCTGTTGTCTGCACTGATAGCCATGGCTCGCACCGGTCTCTGATCTAGTTTAGGTGGTGCTCTGAATCTCCTTTCCTCGAGCACCCTGAAACAATGGTCTCTTGCCTTTTAGGCAGGTCCAGACATTTTCCTGGACTCCCTCCCTGCTAGATGTGGTGCACTAGCCCCCTTTAGGCTGTGTTCATGCAGCCAACCCCAGTCCTCTCCCTGGGATCTGACCTCCGAAGCCTGAGCCTCAGCACCCAGCCTCCACCCGCCCCAGCGGGTGAGCAGAGAAGCCTCTCAGGCTGGTGAGTGTTGGTTGGCACCTATCTTCTGTGTTGGAATGTGTCTACTTTGCCCTTTGCACCCCTGTTGCTTTGTTATCCTCCGTGGTTCTGAAGCTTCCCCCCTCCCCACCCCCGTCTCCACCAGTGAAGGGGCTTCCTAGTGTGTGGAAACTTTTCCTCCTTTACAGCTCCCTCCCAGAGGTGAAGGTCTCATCCTTACACTTTTTGTCTCTGATTTTTCTTTTTTCTTTTGCCCTAGCCAGGTATGTGGCAAGTTTCTTGACTTTTGGGAAGTCTGAGGTCTTTTGCCAGTGTTCAGTAGGTGTTCTATAGGAGTTGTTCCATATGTAGATGTATTTTTGATGTATTTGTGGTGAGGAAGGTGATCTCGATATCTTACTCCCCTGCCATCTTGAAGGTCCTCCTTCCAGCTTTCTTGTTATTTCCATTTGCCTGGGAAATTTTTCCATCTCCTCACTTTCATGCTGTATGTGTCCCTAGGTTTGAAGACGGTCTCTTGTAGATAGCATATATACAGTTCTTGTTTTTGTATCCATTCAGCCAGTCTGTGTCTTTTGGCTGGAGCCTTTAATCCATTTACATTCATGGTAATTATCGATATGTATGTTCCTATTAACATTTTCTTAATTGTTTTGGGTTTGTTTTTGTGGGTCTTTTTCTTCTCTTGTGTTTTCCACCTAGAGAATTTCCTTTCATATTTGTTGTAAAGCTGGTTTGGTGATGTTGAATTCTCTTATGTTTTTCTTGTCTCTAAACCTTTTGATTTCTCTGTCAAATCTGTATAAGATCCTTGCTGGGTAGATTAATCTTGGTTGTAGGTTTTTTCCTTTCATCACTTTAAATACATCTTGCCACTCCCTTCTGGTTGCAGAGTTTCTGCTGAAAAATCAGCTGATAACCTTACTGGGATTCCCTTGTTTGTTATTTTTTGCTTTTCCCTTGCTGCTTTTAATATTTTTTCTTTGTGTTTAATTTTTGTTAGTTGATTAATATGTGTCTCACTGTGTTTCTCCTTGGGTTTACCCTGTATGGTACTCTCTGCTCTTCCTGAACTTGGGTGGCTATTTCCTTTCTCATGTTAAGAAGTTTTTGACTATAATCTCTTCACATATTTTCCCAGACCCTTTCTCTTTCTCTTCTTCTTCTGGGATCCCTATAATTTGAATGTTGGTGCATTTAGTTTTGTCCCAGAGGTCTCTGATACTGTCCTCAATCCTTTTCATTCTTTTTTCTTTATTCTGCTCCTCAGCTGTTATTTCCATGTTTCTAAATTCGTGCTCACTTATTCGTTCTTCTGCCTCAGTCACTCTGCTATAGATTCCTTCTACTGTACTTTTCATTTCAGTTATTGTGTTGTTCATCACTGTTTGGTTTTTCTTTAGTTCTTCTAGGTGTTTGTTAAACATTTCTTTGATTTTCTTGATCATTTCTTCCATTCATTTCTGAGATTTTGAATCATCTTTACTATCATTACTCTGAATTTTTTTTCACATAGGTTGTCTATTTCCTCTTCATTTGTTTGGTCTTGTAGGTTTTTACCTTGCTCCTTCCTCAGTAACATATATTTTTGCATCTAATTTTTTTTTTGATGGATGGGGCTCCTTTCCTATCTTACTGGTTCTTTGCCCTGAGGCTTCTAGCACTGGAGTTTGCAGGCTCTTGTGTAGAGCCAGGTCTTGGTGCAGAGATGAGGACCTCTGGGAGACCTTACAATGATTAATATTCCCTGGGGTCTGAACTTCCTTGTTAGTCTATCATTTTTGGCCTCGTGCTCCCACCACAGGAGCTCAGACCCAACCGCAATCCTGTCTTCTTCTTGTATTGATCTCTTGATCATTATGTAGTGTCCTTCCTTGTCTCTTGTAACAGTCTTTATTTTAAAGTCTATTTTGTCTGATATGAGTACTGTTACTCCAGGTTTCTTTTGATTTCCACTTGTACAGAATATAATTTTCCATCCCCATACTTTCAGTCCGTATGTGTCCCTTGATCTGAAGTTGGTCTTTTGTAGACAGAATATATATGATTGTTGTTTTTGTATCCATTCAGCCACTCTATGTCTTTTGGTTGGAGCTTTTAATTCATTGATGTTTAAGGTAACTATCAATACATATGCTGTTACTACCATTTTGTTAATTGTTTTGATTGTTTTTTTATAGGTCTTTTTTCTTCCTTTCCTCTTTTGTTCTCTTCTCTTGAAATTTGATGACTAATTTTCGTGTTGTCTTTGTATTCCTTTTTCTTTTTGTGTGGTATCTATTTTACATTTTTGTTTTGCATTTATCATGAGGTTTTGATATAGCAGTCTATGTATAAATAAGACTGTTTTAAGTTGCTGGTCATTTACTATCAAATGCATTTCCAACAACCTGTATTTGTACTCTCCTCACCATTGTTGGTTTTGATATCATATTTGTGTGCAGATGGTTTCCTACATTTACTGTATGTTTGTCTTTACTGGTGAGCTTTTCCATTCATAATTTTCTTGTTTTTAGTTTTGACCTTTTCTTTTCCACCTAGAGAATTTCTTTAGCATTCATTGCAAAGCTGGTCTGGTGGTACTGAATTTTCTTAGCTTTTGGTTTTCTGTAAAGTTTTTGATTACTTCATCATATCTTAATGAGAACTTTGTTAGGTAGAGTATTCTTGTTTGTAGATTCTTCCCTTTCATCACTTTAAGTATATCATACCACTCGCTTCTGGCCTGAAGAATTTCTGCTGAGAAATCAGCTGATAACCTTATTGGAGTTCCCTTGTATGTTATTTGTTGCTTTTCCCTTGTTGCTTTTAATATTTTTTGTGTCTTTAATTTTTGTCTATTTGATTACTATGTGTCTCAGCCTGTTCCTCCTTCAGTTTATCTTGCCTGGGACTCTTTGTGCTTCCTGGATTTGGATGACTCTTTCCTTTCCCATGTTAGGGACGTTTTCAGCTATTATCTCTTCAAATATTCTCTCAGGTCTTTTCTCCTTTCTCTTTCTGTTTTCCTTCTGGGAACCCCTATAATGTAAATGTTGGTGTGTTTAATGTTGTCCCAGAGGTCTCTTAGACTGTCCTCATTTTTCCATTATTTTTTCTTTATTTTGTTCCATGGCAGTGATTTCTACCATTCTGTCTGGCAGACCACTTACCCATTCTTCTGCCTCAGTTATTCTACTATTGATTCCTTCTAGTTTATTTTTCATTTTATTTCATTTATTGTATTGTTCGTTTCTGTCTGTTTCTTCTTTAGTTCTTCTAGGTCTTTCTTAAACATTTCTTGAATCTTCTCGATTGGTGCCTCCATTTTTTTCCAAGATCCTGAATCATCTTTACTCTCATTACTCTGAATTCTTTTTCAGGTAGATTGTATATCTCCACTTCACCTAGTTGTTCTTCTGAGATTTTATCTTTTTCCTTCTTCTGGAACATATTCCTCTGCTGTCTCATTTGTCCAACTTTCTGTGATTGCAGTTTCCTTTCTGCATGCTGAAGGTTTATAGTTCTTCTATCTTCTTATGTCTGCCCCTTGGTGGATGAGGCTAAGAGGCTTGTGCAGGATTCCTGGTGCAAAGGACTGTTTCTCACCCACTGGCAAGTTGAGCTGGGTCTTATCCCTCTGGTTGTCAGGGCTGTGTCTGGGGATTTGTTTATTATCAAGCAGCTGTTTATTCAGGAAGATTTTAAGCAGCCTTTCTGCTGATTGTTGGGGCTGTGTTCCCAACTTATTGGTTGTCTGCCATAAGGTGTCCCAGCACTGGAGCATGCAGGGTGTTGGGTGGGGCCCGGTCTTGGTGAGAAAATGGCAGCCTTCTATAGGACCCATATTAATGACACTCACCAGAGCTGCCATTGCCAGTGTCCCTTTCCCCACAGTGAGCCATAACCACCCCCTATCTCTGCAGGGGTCCCTCCACTACTATCAGGTAAGTCTGCCCCAGTCACTTATGAGATCACCACTTTCTTGCCCAGGTCCTGGTGTGCACAAGACTTGTGTGTGCCCTTCAAGAGTAGAGTTTCTGTTTCCCCCAGTCCTGTGTATTTCCTGTGTTCAATCCCTGCTGGCCTTCAATGCTAGACTCTCTGGGGGCTCCCCCTCCCATTGCCAGACCCCAGACTGGGAGCCTCATGTGGGGCTCAGTCAGAACTTCCACTCCTATGGGAGAACTTCTGTGGTAGAATTATTTTCCAGTATGTGGGTTGCCCAGCTGGCATGTATGGGATTTGATTTTATCATGATTGCCCCCCTCCTACCATTTTGTAGTGGCATCTTCTTTGTCTTTGGATGTAGGGTTGAATCTACAATCTTAAAAATTGGTGTCATTGTGTTATGGAAATATACACCTTATAGAAACAAAATTAGAAATTACTTTTAGAAGTGTCATGATCCTTGGAGAGTTATTATTGGATACACTGTCCTTTGAGAACTTTCTTATAAAATTCTAGGTAAGTAGTTTGTAGCAATTAACAAAGCAAGGAAAAAAATGCCAGTAAGCCTCTAAGATTATATGTCAGAATGCGTCCTATGTGTCTAGGGTGCTGTGGCCACAGAGAGATTAGTTTAACATAATTGATGATTAAAAATGACCCTGATATTTCTACCTAATAAACAGTACTCCTACAGTTCACTAAGAATACCCAATGGTCAGTGCAGAGGAAATTTTATGGCTATAGCCCTGTTTTTTCTTTTTCTTTTTTTTTTTTTTTTGACTTTGAAATTAAGAAAAGAGAAGAAATGGACATGACAAAAAAAATTGAGCCTCTTCTTGAGCTTTAAATTTGTGTGGGTGGAGTACATTCAACTCTGGTTAAGAAGCCAAATTCATTCTTATGCACCAGTGAAATGGGGAGGCCTTGCTAAGTGGAGACTGACTCAGGACACAGAGTTTTAGAGGGCTAGAAATCTCTCATTAGCCTAATTAGGAAGACAGTAGCCTGTGTGGGAGAAGAAAGGAATTTTTTTCCTTACTCCTCTCTCTGAAAAATTAAACTACTAAGCAGAGCTTCCTTTTAGTTAGTTGGTACACTTTACTGTTTTTTGAGAAAAGACTCTGTTTCAGAAACAGTCCCCTGTAGCTTGTTTTTATACTTGTGAAATAAATGATAATGTCAATGGTAACTCAAGTAGAATTAAACCTTTCTTACCTCATCCTACTTGATTTAACTTTGTCTGGCACTGAAACATAGGTTGGGTGAGGTTTGGGGGAGAGAGTGCAGCCGTGTGTGAAAGCTCTGTACACACCAAGAAAGTGAGTTCTGCCAGTTATTTCTGAAGTATACACTTTAGCTCTCCAAACCCAAACAGCAGAATATTTGGCATCCCTTGTGTTTCTTCCTTTTATTTTTCACCATCTTATGCTTTCCATATTTCCTTCCCCCTCCTCAGGACCTTGTCTCCAAAACCTTGCCTTGGGCTATTCTCTCATACAGAATAGGTGGTTGAATTGTTACCTTTTTTCTAAAGAAGATTAGTTTAACTCCATTGTAGGAGACTTTTAGGAGTGTTTCTAAAAAGAGGCTTAATATCAGATCAAAGTAAGAGCCCTTCAATGTAAATTATAGGTATTGAAATAAGATAATCTTTGTAAGAGAAATTCAGTTTGTACCATCAGAAAAAGGTATTGTATGGCTTTGAAAGTTATCTTCAGTCACCCCAACTTTGTTTCCCGTAACTTTTATAGACAGTGAGGGATATAGAGTGCCTATACCTTTCAGTTCAGTGTACAGATCAATGTTTAGTTCTTGACTTAAAATGTGAAAATCTGGTACTATTACTATTTTTTTATGAAAGGATGCATGCTTACTGTAACAAACTCAAATATTACTGAACTGTTTTAGTAAGAAGTCAAATCCCACCCCACCCACCTCTTTTCTCTCCATTCCACCCCTCAAAGTAACCTGCATTAATATTTTAGAGTGTATCTTTCCAAATACTTTCTTATGTATGTAAAAATAATTTTGTGCACATTTTTCTTTACTATACATATTGTATACCTGATTTTTTCAAACATAATGAGATTTTATTTAATTAACAATATTTCTTTCCACGACAATACATACCTCATTTTGTTCGATGTCTACCTAATGTTCCATTCTGTGGATGTGCAATAATGCATTTAGTCTGTTATTGATAGTCTTTTGAAACACATCCAATTTTCCCATGTTATAAACAATACTAGAAAGAATAACCATGTGAATTTATATCAGTATTCACACATGATAGATTCTTATAAGTGGGATTTTTAGGTCATAGGGTCGTCAAGGATATACATTTAAAATTTGAAAGATATTGCCAATTTGTCCTCCAGGAAGTTATCAATTTTCACTCCCACTAAGTATGTATGTGTGAGTGCCAATTCTTCAATGTTGAAAAACTTGAAAAGTATATTTTAAATACCAATAGCTATCATATTGAATTTCTAAGAATGTGGGACCTAATGTGCATTTTCACTCTAGCTCAGCACTTCTAAGATGCTCTACAGCCTAGGTACGAGAGTGACAAATGTGGTTTCTTGGATTTACCCAGGATCAAAAAGTAATAAATTTAGGTTGCTGTTGAATACACTACTGAAATGGTATTCTTTGACATCTAGGCTGGATAGGAGGAAGATCCCAAATTAGTACCCTAATTTTCCATCTTAAGGCACTAGAACAAGCAGAGCAAACAACTAACTCCAAAGCAAGCAGAAAGAAGGAAATGATAAAGATGAGAGCAGAAATAAGTGAAATAGAGAATATTTTTTTCTTTTTTGTAGCTATTTAATAATTTATTAACTATTTGGGGATACAGTTTGCCTTATTTCACTGTTTGCAAAGCATGCTTAGTTTCAGTCATTCATTCCTGCTTCCAATTACAAAACTTTTGTCAAAGAAGTTTGTTGAAGAATAAATTATTGTTTAATAGGGATATAACCTCCTAAAAAGCAATAATGTGGTAATCTAATTTCCAAAAAAAAATCAATAGTACTTCCCTCAAGCCCTTCTCTTTTCTCTAAACCATTTAGTTAATTTTTTTTCACTCTAAGCATTTCTTGGGGGATGGAAAGCTCTAGAAAAGCCACCTTCACATCTCCAATCAGATAAATCCTGTTTATAAGTAAAATGGCTTAAAAGCTAGTTCAGCTGTCATATGAATACTTTCATATTCATTCCTTCTGTAACGTGCATCATTTTGGAATGTTTTTCAGGATAGACAGAGATTTCCTAAGAAGAAGTACAGGAGCAGCTTTGTGAAACATCTGACCTGCAACCAGGTCCCTGGCCAGGGTCGAGGGTCCTCCCTGAGCTGCCTCTGACATTGTGGGTCATGGGGCAGGTGGTTTCTGCCACTATCATAAGTAATGGGCTGTCTCCGTGGGACTGGCAAGAAAGAACTAAGAGTGAATAGTACATTAGCCCATAGGAGTGAGATGATGACCCAGTTTGAGACAGGGAGAGGTTTCAGGATGAGTTCAGAGGCATCATGGCAGAGAAACAGGATGGCTGGATCAATGCCAGTGGTCATGTTGCTGTCCCGCCAGCCAGCCTGTGGCCTTGCCCAGCAGCTTACTTCTCTACTTGGACCACTCTTTTCCCTTCCGTAAAATAAAGGGCCTCTGAAGAGCTTTCTGCCTCCTTCCAAATGTGTTTTTATGAAGACAGGTTTTCAGATATGTATGTTCAGATCTGGAATACGCTGATGTCTCTCCTCAATAGACACATTTTTTTTTCATCTGTGCCCATCATTTGCCTCAGAACCAAACTGATTTTGCTTTTCTCTCTTATCTGAAGAGCTATCCATTCTCCAGAACAACACAATCATTTAGTTTGTAAGGTAGTTTCCCTCTCTGATTTGCCTAATCCGGAAGCTGTTTGGTGTCAAAATATTAGAATTATCCTAACATTTTTGAATAGCTTTCTTCCAGTTCCTAATCAAAAACAGAAAAGGCCAGCTGCTTTTACTAATCTGGGTTATTTCAGTGAATGGAGACACAGTGCAGGATGACCATAGTTATTGATGTTATAGCGACCTTAGCTGTGCCCTTGGATGAGGGTAACTCAGTCTGTCTGTCCATTTATCCATTTATCCATCCATCAATTTATCTGCCTATTACCCATCCATCCACCCATCTATCCTTCCTTCCTCCCTCTATCCCTCCCTCATTTCTTTCCATGCATCCCTATCTATCTGTCCCATGTTATAAAGAAATTTTTCCTTAAGCAACATGCTTTTCCTTCCTTTATCAATGCTTCATTGAATCATCTATCATTCATTTCAAAAATTAGAATCCTGTGTTACTATATAGCTGTAGCTTATTTCATGCAGGATCACAAGGAATTTGTTTGTTTGGGTTTTTTTACATCTTTAGTGGAGTATAATTGCTTTACAATGGTGTGCTAGTTTCTGCTCTATAACAAAATGAATCAGCTATACATATACATATGTTCCCATATCTCCTCCCTCTTGCATCTCCCTCCCTCCCACCCTCCCTATCCCACCCCTGCAGGCAGTCACAAAGCACCAAGCTGATCTCCCTGTGCTATGCGGCTGCTTCCCACTAGCTATGTACCTTATGTTTGGTAGCGTATATATGTCCATGCCTCTCTCTTGCTTTGTCACAGCTTACCCTTCCACTTCCCCATATCTTCAAGTCCATTCTCTACTAAGTCTGTGTCTTTATTCCTGTCTTACCCCTAGGCTCTTCATGACATAATTTTATCTTAAATTCCATATATATATATGTGTTAGCATACGGTATTTGTCTTTCTCTTTCTGACTTACTTCACGTTGTATGACAGACTCTAAGTCTATCCACCTCATTACAAATAGCTCAATTTCGTTTCTTTTAATGGCTGAGTAATATTCCATTGTATATATGTGCTACATCTTCTTTACCCATTCATCTGATGATGGATACTTAGGTTATTTCCATCTCTGGGCTATTGTAAATAGAGCTGCAATGAACATTTTGGTACATGACTCTTTTTAAATTATGGTTTTCTCAGGGTATATGCCCAGTAGTGGGATTGCTGGGTCATATGGTTGTTCTATTTGTAGTTTTTTAAGGAACCTCCATAGTGGCTGTACCAATTCACATTCCCACCAGCAGTGCAAGAGTGTTCCCTTTTCTCCACACCCTCTCCAGCATTTATTGTTTCTAGGTTTTTTGATGATGGCCATTCTGACTGGTGTGAGATGATATCTCATTGTAGCTTTGATTTGCATTTCTCTAATGATTAATGATGTTGAGCATTCTTTCATGTGTTTGCTGGTAGTCTGTGTATCTTCTTTGGAGAAATGTCTGTTTAGGTCTTCTGCCCATATTTGGATTGGATTTTTTGGTTTTTTGAGCTGCATGGGCTGCTTATAAATTTTGGAGATTAATCCTTTTTCAGTTGCTTCATTTGCAAATATTTTCTCCCATTCTGAGGGTTGTCTTTTGGTCTTGTTTATGGTTTCCTTTGCTGTGCAAAAGCTTTTAAGTTTCATTAGGTCCCATTTGTTTATTTTTGTTTTTATTTCCATTTCTCTAGGAGGTGGGTCAAAAAGGATCTTGCTGTGGTTTATGTCATAGAGTGTTCTGCCTATGTTTTTCTCTAAGAGTTTGATAGTTTCTGCCCTTACATTTAGGTCTTTAATCCATTTTGAACTTATTTTTGTGTATGGTGTTAGGGAGTGATCTAATCTCATACTTTTACATGTACCTGTCCAGTTTTCCCAGCACCACTTATTGTAGAGGCTGTCCTTTCTCCACTGTACATTCCTGCCTCCTTTATCAAAGATAAGGTGACCGTATGTGTGTAGGTTTATTGAAATAGAGAATTTTTTTAAGTAATAAGGAAATATCGAAGAAACAGAAAATTAGTACTTGGAAAAGTTCAATAAAATAAACAAAACTTTGCTATACTGACTAAGAAAAAAAATTCAAGTTACTAATATCAGGAATGAAAAAGATGTTATTTCTTATCTTACCAAAATAAAAAGGATAATAAGGGAATACCATGAACATGTTGGTAAAATAGATAACATAGATAAAATGAACAATTCTTTGAAAAACACACTACTAAAACTGGCTCAAGAAAAAATAGAAAAATCTGAACAGAACTACAGTAAGTATAAATATTGAATTAGTAATAAAAACAACTACACACAAAGAAAAGTACAGGCTCAGGGGGCTTCCCTAGAGAATTCTGACAAACATTTAGAAAGAATTAATACTGGAGTGATGTCACCAACCTGGCAACATAGGTTGTTCCTGACTTCATTTCCCCTCACAAGAAGAAAAACTAACAGCTATTCATTGACAAGACACCACTGAGAAAATTCTAGAACATGGATGTGAGGCTGAAGCATCCTCACGCACTACAGAGACCAAGACAGACTGAATTAAAAGGATAAGAAGAGTGGCTACATGCAAACTGCATTGCTTCTCCCCCAGACGCGTGTAGTGCTGCACTGAGAAGGCCCCTCTGAGTCTATAGTTCCTCCAGTGGGAAAAAAGAGCCCAGGAGGACATCCATTTCCTCCAGCATCGTGTGCCACTTCTAGGGAGCCCCCACTCTGATCTTGCCCTGTGGAGAATATGGCAGAATATGCAGGGTTTGACCACTAGGAATCTGATTGTGATGGAGAAGGTGGGAAGGGCTTGAAACAACAAACATTCAGATCTTAGCAAACCAAGTTCCTTCCTGCAGCACCCAAGTAGTAGTCCCAACCAGCAGCTTTGCTCATCTGCAGAGTCAAATGGTGGCACAGTCTGACCAGGGAACTTGGCAAAGTTCAGGTCTGCTTGATTTGGGTCCTCAGAAGAAGAACATTATCAACACTGTTATCTGGTTGGCCCCCACCAAGGCAGGGGAACTGAGTCATAACCTTGCCAACTTCTGAGTGTAGCTCCAAGCCCCACCTGATCCAGAAAGGCTGGCTAGAATATCTGGAAGCTGTGTAGCCCAACAACGTTCAAGCAGAGAGTACAACAGGCAAAACTGATCATCCACAGAGCAAAGCCAGTACCCTGTTCAACCAGGGAATGTGGGGATCAGGTTGGCTTGATTCAAGATCACAAGCAAAGAGTCTTGCTGGACGTGGAGTCAGTTCAGTTGCTCTTCCCAGGAAAGGGAACTAAGTCACAACCTCACGTACTTCTGAGTGTAGTTTCTGGCCCCCTCCTGACCAGGAAGTCTGATCTGGAACACCTGGGAGCCTGCTTCGAGTGGGCCCTCCCATGCCACACATGCAGGGAGCTAATTCGTATCCCTGCCACTGCTGAGTATAGCTCCTGGCCCCTCCTGACCAAAATGCCTGATCTGGAATATCTGGTAGGTTGCTTGGAACTAGCTTTCCTATCCCACCCAGGCAGGGAACCTGAGTCATATCCTGGTCAACTACTGAGTGTAACTTACAGCTCTGCCAGATCAAAAAGGCTGATCAGGACAACTGGAAGCTGTGTAGCTCAGTGACACATGAACAAAGTTCAGCAGGCAGAGCTGATCATCTGCAGAGCAAGACCAGTATCCCTGTTTGGCCAGACTACTTGGGACACAGGTTGGCTTCAGTCAAGATGACAAAAAAAAAAACCTTGCAAGCCTTAGAGCTGGTTCTCCTCCTCCACCCAGGCAGGGAAACTAATTCATAGCTTCTCCCATTGCTGAATACAGTCTTTGGCCTGCCTGACCAGAGAAATAGCCAAAGCTGTATAGCCCAACCAATACTACATACAATGGCACTTGAACAGAGAGCACAACCTGTGGCTTTCCTCATCTGCAGAGCAAAACTGGTGTCCCTGTCTGGCTGTAGAATTCAATGCAGAGTCCTGCCTAATTCTGGTCTCCAAACAGCAAGATGGGCAGGCCCTGTGGCTTGTCCTGCTGCCCTGTCATATTAGGAAAGACAATTCATAGCCCTGCCTACTTCTGAGTGTAGTATCCAGTTCTGACAGTGTAGAAAACCTTATGAAAGAACCCAGTCAACCATGGAGCCCATTCTTCCATCTCACTTGGGCAGAGAACCAAGACAGCAGTCCTATGCAACTGTTTTCAGTCAGCAGCATTCCCTCCCCCAGATATCAGAGCTTGGTCAGTGACCTCACCCCTAAATAGTCCTTTATAGCAAGTCCCACCTGCAGAAGGACATTATCAGCAGACATGCCCAGACACTCAAATTGAGCTGACTGCTGAAGAACTGTCTCTGCCAAAGCAAACCTGTAAAGTCTGAAAGAGGAGACCAGTTACTAAAAATCACAGATACCCTTTTAAGAAATCAAGGATCATGAAAAATAAGATAAACATGACAACACAAAAGGAAATTAATAAAACTCCAGTAACTGACCCTAAATAAATGGAGACCTATAAACTGTCAGACAAAGAATTCAGACTAATTCTCTTAAAGTAGTTTAGTAAACTACAAGAATACACAGGCAGACAGTTAAATGAAATTAGGTAAACCATAAATGAGCAAAATGAGAAGTTCAACAAGGAAATAGAAACAATAAAAAATTAAACAGAGATTCCAGAGCTGAAAAATACAATGACTGGAGTGAAGAATCAATAGAGAACTTCAAAAGTGGACTTGACCATACAGAAGAAAGAATCAGTGACCTAGAAAACAGGACATTTGAAATTAGAGGAACAAAAAGAAAAAAGAATGAAAAAGAGTGAAGAAAGCCCGTGGGACTTATAAGAGACAAACAAAAGAAACAATATCCTCATTATGGGAATTCCAAAAGGAAAAGAGAAAGAGAACAGGACAGAAAGTATATTTAAAGCAATAGTGGCCGAAAACTTCCCAAACCTGGGAAGACATTCAGATCCATGAAGCCCAAAAGATGCCAAATAGGTTGAACCTGAATAAGTTTACACTGAAACACATTATAATTAAATTGTCAAAATCCAAAGATAAAGAAATAATTTTGAAAGCAACAAGAGAAAAGAGTTAAGTACATACGAAGGAACCCCCATAAGACTATCAGTGGCTTTTTTCACAGAAATGTTTCAGGTCAGGAGAAAATGAAAAGATATATTCAAAATATTGGAAAATAAGTCAATCAAGTATTCTATGCCTGTCAAAGCTGTCCTTCAGAAATAGAGATAGAGGTTTTTCTGAACAAACAAAAGCCAAAGGAGTTCATCACCACTAGATCTGCCATACCCCCTTTAAGACCTATCTTCCTAAAGGGAGTTCTTTGAGTGGAAATAAAAGAATGATAATCAACATCATAAAAACATAAGAAAGGGGCTTCCCTGGTAGTGCAGTGGTTGAGAGTCCACCTGCCAAGGCAGGGGACACGGGTTTGTGCCCTGGTCGGGGAAGATCCCACATGTCATGGAGCGGCTGGGCCCGTGAGCCATGGCCACTGAGCCTGCGTGTCCAGAGCCTGTGCACTGCAATGGGAGAGGTCACAACAGTGAGAGGCCTGTGTACCGAAAAATAAATAAATAAATAAAATAAGAAGGTAACATAAAACTCAGTGGTAATGGTAAATATATTGTTAAAGTTAGATTCTGCAATATGGTGATGGTGGTGTGTAATTCACTTTCAACACCAGTTTAAAAGTTAAGAAAAAAACATACTAAAAATAACCATGTCTACAATAATCTGTTATTGGTTACACAGTATAAAACATATAAATTGTAGCATCAATAACCTAAAATGTGAAGGAGAGGAGAAGTAAAAGTGTAAAACTCATGAATACTATTGACGTTAAGTTGTTATTAGTTTAAAACAGGGTGTTTTAAGGTTTTTCTTGTAAGCCTTATGGAAACCACAAAGGAAAAACCTGAAGCAGTTACACAAAAGAACATGATAAAGAAGTAAAAGCATACTGATACCAAAAGATATCAAAAACACAGAAAAAGACAACAAGTTAAGAAGCAAGGAACAAGGGATCTACAAAACAACCAGAAATCAACAAAATGGCAATAGTAATTCCTTACCTATCAATAATTACTTTAAATGTAAATAGATTAAATTCTCCAATTAAAAGACAAAGAATGGTTGAATGGATAAATAAAATCTAACACAATTCTGCCCACAAGAGACTCATTTTAGCCTTAAAGACACACATAGACTAAGAGTGAGGGGATGGAAAAAGATATTTCAAGCAAATGATAACCAAATAAGGCAGGGGTAGCTATTCTTATATCAGTAAAAAAAAGACAAAGAAGGTCATATAATGATGAAGGGACAATATGTCAAGAAGATATAAAAATTGTAAATGTTTATGCACCAAATTGGGCACCTAAACATATAATGCAAAAGCGAACAGAGCTAAAAGGAGAAATAAACAGTAATGCAGTGGTATCTGGGGACTTCAGTACTCCACTATCAACAATGGATATATCATCCAGACAGAGAATCAATAAGGAAACAGCAAATTTGAAAAACACTATAGATCAAATAACACTAACAGACATACACAGAACAATCCAATCCATCAGACAACAGCAGAATACACATTCTTCTCAAGAGCATATGGAACATTTTCTAGGATAGACCGCATGTTAAGCCATAAAACAATTCTTAGCAAATTCATGAAGATTGAAATCATACCAAATATCTACCCTGACTATGGTATGTCATTAGAAATCAATAACAAGAGGATTAATACCAAATTTTCACACATTCTTCCAAAAAATAGAAGAGGAAGGAATGCCACTCAACTCACTTTTTAAGGCCAGTATTAGTCTGATATCAAAACCTGATAATAAAATAAAACTACAGACCAATTTTGCTTATGAATATAGACACAGAAATCATTAACAAAATACTAAAAAAAAAAAACAAATCCAACAACATATAAAAAGGATTATATATCATGACCAAGTGGGATTTATCCCTGGATTGCATGGTTGGTTCAACCTGTGAAAATCAATTAATGTACTATACCATATTATTATACTAATGGATAAAAACCATATGTTCATTTCAATAGACACAGAAAAAAGCATTTGTTAAAATCCAACACCCTTTAATGGTAAAAACCCTCAACATACTAGGAATGTAAAGGAACTTCCTAAACCTTATAGAGTGCCTGTACACAAATCCCACAGCTAACTTAATATTTCATGGTAAAGACTAGATGTTTTCCCCATAAGATCAGAAATAAGACAAGGATGAGGACTCTCATTTTTATTCAACATTGTACTAGAGATTCTAACTAGGGCAATTAGGAAGAAGAATGAAATAAAAGTAATCCATGATTGGAAAGGAAGAAATAAAACTACCTCTATTTGCAGATGACATGATCTTCTATATAGAAAACATCATAAGGATTAACTAAAAAACTATTAGAGCTAACAAATGAGTTCATCAAGGTTGCAAGATATGAGATCAATATACAAAAATCAATTATATTTCTATACACTAGGAATAAACAATTCAAAAATGAAATTAAGAAAATAATTACATTTACTGTAACTTAAAAATAATAAAATATATAAGGATAAAGTAGACAAAAGAACTTCAAAGCATGTATGCAGAAAATTGAAAATGGCAGCATTATTAATTTAGCTTCATCTCCTAGAGTAGTGGAAACAAAAGCAAAAATAAAGAAATAGGACCTAATTAAACTTAAACCTTTTTGCACAGCAAAGGGAAACATAAACAAAACTAGAAGACTACCTACAGAACGGGAGAAGACATTTGCAAATGAGGCAACTGACAAGGAATTAATTTCCAAAATATACAGCTTATATAGCTCAATATCAAAGAAACAAACAACCCATTCAAAAATTGGGCAGAGGACGTAGATAGATATTTCTCCAAAGAAGACATACAGGTGGTTAACAAACACATGAAAAGATGCTCAACATCACTAATTATTAGAGAAATGCAAATCAAAACTACAATGAAGTATCACCTCATACCAGTCAGAAAGGCCATCATCAAAAAATCTACAAAAAATAAATGCTGGAGAGGGTGTGGAGAAAAGGGAACCCTCTTGCACTGCTGGTGGGAATGTAAATTGATACAGCCACCATGGAGAACAGTATGGAGGTTCCTTAAAAAACTAAAAATAGAACTACCATGTGACCAGCAATCCCATTCCTGGGCATATACCTAGAGAAAACCATAATTCAAAAAGATACATGCACCCCAATGTTCATTGTGGCAGTATTTACAATAGCCAGGACATGAAAGCAACCTAAATGTCCATCAACAGATGAATGGATAAAGAAGATGTGGTACATGTATACAAAGGAATCTTACTTAGCCATAAAAAGGAACAAAATTGTGTCATTTCCAGAGACGTGGATGGACCTAGAGACTGTCATACAGAGTGAAGTAAGTCAGAAAGAGAAAAAGAAATATCATATATTAACTCATACATGTGGAATCTAGAGAAACGGTAAAGATGATCTTATTTGCAAAGCAAAAATAGAGACACAGATGAAGAGAACAAACATATCAATAACAAGGGGGAAAGAGGGTGAGGGTAGGATGAATTGGGAGATTGGGATTGACATATATGCACTATTATGTATAAAATAGATAACTAATGAGAACCTACTGTGTAGCACAGGGAAGTCTACTCAGTGCTCTGTGGTGACCTAAATGGGAAGGAAATCCAGAAAAATGGGGTATATGTATATGCATGGCTGTATCACTTTGCTGTACAGCAGAAACTAACACAACAGTGTAAAGCAACTATACTCTGATAAAAATAAAGTCTACAAATAATAAATGCTGGAGGGTGTGTGGAGAAAAAGGAGCTCTTGTACATTGTTGGTGGGAATGTAAATTGGTGCAGCCACTATAGAGAAAAGTATGGAGGTTCCTTAAGAAACTAAAAATAGAGCTACCATATGATCCAGCAATTCCACTCCTTAGCATATATCTGGAAAAGATGAAAACTCTAATTCGAAAAGATACATGCACCCCAATGTTCATAGGAGCACTATTTATAATAGCCAAGAATGGAATCAACCTAAATGTCCATTGATGAATGGAAAAAGAAGATGTGGTATATATATATATATATATATATATATATATATATATATATATATACCACATATATATATGTTACATATACACACACATATATACATATATATACACATACATACATATGAATGGAATATTACTCAGCCATAAAGAAGAATGAAATAATGCCATTTGAAGCAACATGGATGGACCTAGTGTCTCCTAAGTCAGACAGAGAAAGACACATATCATACAATATCACTTATATGTGGAATCTAAAAAAATATACAAATCAAGTTATTTACAAAACAGAAATAGACTTACAGACATAGAAAACAAACTTATGGTTACCAAAAAAGAAAGGGGGGAGGGATAAGTCAGGAATTTGAGATGAACATATACACACTACTATATATAAAATAGATAAACAAGGACCTACTGTACAGCCCAGAGAAGTATATTGAATATTTTGTAATAACCTATAATGGAAAAGAATCTGAAAAATATATATATATATAATATAATATATGTGTGTACCTGAATTACTTTGCTGTGCACCTGAAACATTGTAAATCAACTATACTTCAATACAAAAGGAAAAAAACTGCAAATATTGTTGAAGTAAATTAAAGAAGACCTAAGTAAATGGAAAAAAAATCATGTATATGGAAATGTAAGGTACCCAGAATAGCCAAAACAGTCTTGAAAAATAAGAATAAAATTGGAGGACTCATATTTCCCGGTTTCAAAACTTGCTACAAAGTTACAGTAATAAATACATTGTGGTACTGGCATAAGAATAGATTTATAGATTAATGGAATAGAATTTAGAGTCCAGAAATAATATGATGTATTCGTGGTTAATTGGTTTTCAACCAGGATGCCAAAATAATTCAATGGAGAAAAGAATAGTCTTTAAACAAATGGTGCTGAGGGAAGTGAGTATAAAGTGCTAGTACATGGTACAATGAGGATGAACCTTGAAAATATGCTAAGTGCACATAGCCAGACACAAGAAGTCACTTACTGTATGTTTTCATTTATATGAAATGTCAAAAATAATCAATTCCAAAGAGACAGAAAGTAGATTGGTGGTTGCCAGGGGCTGGGGGAAAAGAAGAATGGGGAGTGACTGCTAATGGGTATGGGGTTTCTTTTTGGGGATGATAAAAATGTTCTCAAGTTAAATAGTGGTGATAGTTGCACAACATTGTGAATATACTAAATTCCACTGAATTTTATACTTTAAATGAGTGAAATATATGATATTATAATTATATCTCAATTTAAAAAGTATTTGGGGCAGCTATTCCATGCCAAACACTATACTAGGCAGTATCTATAATGATTGTGTAACTGGAGTGTGTATCACAATTGTCTAGTTTATTGACATGCAGATTATCAAGCATATATATACATGTATATATACACATATACATATTCATATACATATTTATATAGTCGTAATGCTTATATATGCTAAAAAAATACTTCTAGGAGGGTATTCAACAAATGGGTAACAGTGGTTGTGTCTGGGTAGGAGAGCAGTGTACAACCAGGGATATATGAAGGTTTATTTTTCATTGTATACTCTTTTGAACTGTTTGAATTTTTTACCATGTTTGCATATTTTATAAAGTTTTTCTATTAAATTTATTTGAGACATTCATTATTGTTATAGAATCATCTAGGGAGCCTGTTAAAAATGTAGTTTGGCAGCACCACTGCGAGATGTTCTAATTCAATGGGTCTTGGGTGGGTCCTGTGGTACCGCATTTTTAACATGCTCTTAGATGACTTTGATGCAGGTGGTTCTAAAACCACACTTTGACAAGGGCTTTTGTAAGGAATATCCAGAGTATAAGAGAGTCCTTGCCTGTGAGCATAGGACAGAATGACAAGGCAAAAAAGATTCCTGAATGGCTGTTAATTTTAGGGAAATCTGTTTTTTATTGAGCTGTGTATTGTTCTCTCCTTTTGATTTTATTTCTACCTTCACAATGGAGAGAAACACTTGGCAAAAGTATCAAAATGCCAAAAAGTTCACAGTGGATGTGCTAGGGCAATGGGTTACTTTATTCTTTTCTTTAGTTTGCATAATTTCTTCTGCAATAAAAATACATTTATAAGAAAAAGAAACACACATACTGGACAAAACAAATCTAATTAGTTTAGTCTGAGCCTCAGAGGAAAAAAAATGGCCTGAAATTCAAACTTCCAAGAAATGAGGTGCTTAAAAGAGTAGATTGATATATGAAACGCCCAACCCCTCAATCACCCATTCACATACACACACACACACACACACACACACACACACACGCACACGGCGAGTGATATTTTCATTCACCTATAAGAGCATTTTAATTAGCAACAGCAGCAGGTTTGACTCATTCTATTAGAAAATAAATTTAGGACGAAGGAAGGTTGAAAATAAATTTAGGAGGAAGGAAGGTTGAAAATAAATTTAGGAGAGTGGCAATAACTAGATTATCTTCCTCATGATAATAGAAGTGCTGCTGAGCATACTAATGAGAACACCTTACATTTCCATTGCATAATGGTTTTGCAAAATAATTTTATATTCTCATCCATTTTGCTCTGGAGCACTTCCAACAAGTTTGTAAGTAAGGTAAGAAAACTGAGGCCTGGAAAGTTTGTATGACTTGACCAGAGTCACATAACTAGTTGATATCTTCTGACTCCTAAATGCTGTGTTCTTTGCATCTCATGAAAAGGTCAGAAGGAAAAGAGCTTGTATTTGTTGGGTACATAAACTATCTTCCATGCACTTTGTATTTATAATTTCATTGAATTTTCAAAATAATTCAGTGAAGCAGGTGTGATTGCCATCTCCATTCTGCACAATGGGAGAAGGGAAATCAATTAATTACTCACAGCCACAGAGTTAGTACGTGACAGATCCAGGATTCAAATCTTCATCAATCCAATTCCAACACCAGATCTGTCTTCTTCATGCTGTGTTCTAGAAGCAAAGGGCTTAAGGAATGGAGACCATCTGTCCCAATGATTTGAGACGAAGCAGACAGATGTAACTTGAATGTTTAGTTGCCTTTGTGATGAGACACTGGTGCCCACCAAATGGTGGTCTGTGGTCAGCCTACTAGTTCCATTAGCTTGATCTGGCTTGCTTTCTCCCTTTATCCTGAATCTTTTGCCGTTTATGGCTGATTATAGCTGTGAGTGTTTTGTTGTTTGTGCACATGGGCTGCATGTGCTGTTTCAAAAATTCCTCAAAGCACTTGATACATTGTCACCTAGAAGCTGTGCCACAAGTGCTGTTGACTGGCTCATAAGATATAAAACCCCTAGAAATGAAACACCTTCTTTAGATAGGAATTATTTGTATAAGAACTTATTTGGCAGCTGATTATAATGAATCAAACTCTCAGATGTACAGAAAAACTGGTCAGCTAGGCTTTTATAATAAAAAGGCATCCATGACTGTGTCAGAAACACTGGCAATAAAGCAAAAGCTGTGTAGTGTATGGTACTGTATTTTTCCTACCAACTACCATTTTAAAATTGGGGAAACCATATTCAGAGAAAGAATGGACAGCACATATAATGAATTCAAATTTAAGAATGAAAACAAAAACAAAGAGAAGTAAAATCCCCAAATGCCACCCCGAACCCTTTTTGCACCAGTTTGGAGAAAAACTGACAAGAAAATATGCGGTCAAAGGATCACAAATGCCATAATTTCCACAAATGTCAGAGATGCTCCTCACGGATTCTGGAGCTGCCTGAATAGCAGCAGGAAGAAACTTTATGATTTGCTTCACTCTGTGAGTTAACTCCAGCCCAATGGCCCCTGCTTCTCTTGATCTCCCAGAATACACACTCTTTATGCTGTCTGGCTAGTATAATTGTTATTTATGTAGCTACCTCTGCTCCCAGACTGTGAGCTCCCTTTTCTCCCCTACAGGCCAAGCACAGTTCTCCACATAATAGTCACTCAGTAAACGTTTGTTGAATAGAACAAATGAATGAATAAAAGATGAATGAGTGATTCAGGCTAGGCTGCCAGGGTAGGAAGAAGGGAGAAATTCTGTGGTTTTCTTGTATTTGGACATCTCAATCAAGTTTCTGTTTTGTTTTTGTTTTACTCCCTCTAACTCTATTGCATCTTTATAAAACTTTTGGCAAGTTTTTTTTTAACCCATTCTTGCCTGCACACTTGCTCTGCCTCCCTTTCTCTCTTGCCTGGCAAATGAGTTGAAACATATTAGTCTGAGAAGCTTTAAGCTTTTAGGACCAAAGACTATGCTTACAACAGAATCACCTTACATATACCCAGTAGGTTCTCCATAAAACTTTTTTTATCAAATAAATACATTTCTAAAAATATTTTCAGTAATCTTTTCATCTTCTTCCTAGAACGTATTCAACAGTCCCCTACTTTTCACCAAAGCAACTTAGTATTGGAATTCTGAGAAACAAGCCCAGGAATTAGTCTTCTTTTTTGCATTCCAGTTATAATTACTAGGTTTTCAATTTAACAAGTTGATGTTGAGCACCGATTGGGTATTTAGCACTGGAAGATAAAGGAGACAATGTCCCTGCCTTAAGCAGCTTATTGTCCCATGGAGGATAACACAAGTATACAAAGTACTGCAATTTGTCTTCAGAGGAGGCACTAAGCACATCTTTTCATCAAGGGGACAAGAAACCTTACTTGGAACAGATGGCATTTGAATCAGACTTGCATGAATTTTGCTAGATATACATGGAATAAAAGGCATTTCAAGCAAAGAGATTAGCATAAGTAAGTGTCTTAGGTTGTTTTGCCATAACAAAATACCATAGGCTTGGGTGGCTTGAATAACAGACATTTATTTCTATAGTTCTGAAGTTTAGGAAGCCCAAGATTAAGGTGCCAGTCAGTTTTGGTTCCTGGTTAGAGCTTTTTCATGGCTTGCAGATGGCGGACAGATAGGAAGCTCTGGTGTCTCTCCCTCTTCTCATAAGGGCATTGAAACCATCATGGGGGTTCTACCCTCATTACCTCATTAAACTTAATTACTTCCCCAAAGCCCCACCTCCTAATACCATTGCGCTGGGGGTTGGGTCTTCAACCTATGAATTTTAGGAGCACACAAATGCTCAGTCCATAACAGTAAATGTGTGGAGAAGTGAAAGTGATGATTCAGAGAACAGCAAGGGGTCCAATTTGGGGAAGAGGCATTGATGTAGAGAAGGCGGTAAAGGTAATTTGAAATCAGAAAGTGGAAAGATTTAAAATGCTAGGCTAAGTTTGGACTTAATTTAGTAAGTAATGGGGAGACAGTCTAGGTTTTTGAGCAGAGAGAGATAAATATCGTGAGCAAAGCTGTCCTTTGTTAAGACTAGTCTAGAAGTAGTATGGGAAAAGGAATAGGGATGGAAAGTGATTTTGAAACAAGAGGACGGTCACAGTCTTGGTGAGATGTGGAAATAACTAACACTGATTGAGCCATTACTGTACTATATATCTGGAAGTTTAAAAAGTGCTTTGTAAGTATAGGTCATTTAATCATTAGCAAAAGCTTTTAAAGTAGACGTTTTTGCTATCTTCATGATATAGACAACATAATGGAGGCACAGAGAAGTTAATTACCTCCCTCAAATTCACAAAGTTAGTGATAGAATCAGAATTCAAAAAGATCTATATGTCTCAAGATTCTAAGGTTTGTTTGCTTGTTTCATTTTCTTTTTTTTAACACAGAATGTATACAAATTAATAAGAGAAACTCTAAGACTCAGAATGTGTATATATAATCATGATCAAGTGACTTCAGCATATAACAATGAGATACTATACTGGTAAATTTAGTCTTTTAATATAGAATTTTAAAAACTATAAAAATAGCTAGAGTTAACATTTATTGAGTGCTTATTATATGGCAGGCAATATTTAAGGATCAGTGTATTAACCTTTACAACAACCCTAAGAGGTCAACAATTGCATTAGCTCCACTTTACAGATGAGAAAATTGAGACTTACAGAGGTCAAGTAATTTGCCCAAGCTCACAAAGCTACTAAGAAACAAAGGAAAAATGCACAACCAGGTAGCCTGGCTAGAAAGTACACTTTTAGCCATTAAACTACATTATGGCGAAGAGAGGTGAGATAGCCACTATCTAATAGATTGTTGATGAGGTTTTGTTTACTCATTTACTTTTTAAAAACATGTATAAACCATCTAAAATGTTCCAGGCATTGTCTTACGTGATGAGAATATAGTTGTATAAGGAAGACAGACATGATGCCTGCCTGAATAACTTTTACAAGCTCATAAAATGATACAACCTTTCTAATGAGATATTTGGCAATTTATATCAACAGCCTTGTAATGTTCATATCCTCTAACTTAGTAATTCCACTCTTAAGAGTCTATGCAAAAGACATATTGAGAAAAGACAGATATAGATTTATTATTCGAGTTTTTTTGTCGTAGCATTATTTATAATAGCTTGAACTGAAGCGTTATGAAGACTACACACACACACACACACACACACACACACACACACACAAACACACACACATACCCCTGCTATATTCCTAGTGACATACATAGTGCCTGACATATGGCAAACACTTATTAAATATTTGTCAAATGAATCAAAGGCAAATACAAAGAACAAAACTGAATGTTAAACAAGATGGCTTAAGTGTATTGCAGTATATTCACATAATAAAGATGACTATTAAAATAACTATTGAGAGGGGGTCAAGACAGCAGAATAGGAGGATTTGGAGCTCACCTTCCCCTACAAATACCTCAAAAATACATCTACACGTGGAAAAATTCTCATGGAAAACTAACTGGAAAGTGGCAGGAGAACTCCTATAATACCAAAGCTGCAAAAAAGATCTCCATGTAACTGGGTAGGACAAGTAAATAAAGGCATCATGTCAGGACATGTGCCCCTGGGAGGGATCTGTAAGAAGAAGAAGATCCATACAGGTGGACCCTCACCCTGGGTTGTGAGTAGGTCAACTCACAATCTGGGAAACCTAGTCCTGAGGTCCAGCACAGAGGAGACAAGCCCCCTTGCCTCCTGGGAAATCTACTGAGACAGATAGAAGGGCTGGAGAAACCTAGACTCTATTCATGAAGAGTGTGAGCATGTTGGCTTGCTAAAAATCAGAGAAGAGAGAGCCTTGCACTGGCTGCTGCCACCTCACTATATTTCCCAATCTGAGGGGGTGAACATCCCAGCTCTGCTCATTCCACATCACAGCCTAGCACAAGATCAAGGCAAAGATTCAGTCTAGCTACAAAGAGACAGACCCAGGTGCCTGGGGTGTGATCTAGGCAGAGCCGTGGACACCATTCAGTGCATGCACTGGTGTGGGTAGCAAGTCTGTGTAGACACTGTCAGTTTGTGCACAAGGAGGTGAAACTAGATGGGCAAACCCTGTCAGTGTACACAGTGGTCGGCATCACAAGAATGTGCTAACACTGAATCTTGGTCAGACAGGACCTGGACAGGAATATGCAGTGTTTCCTTGCCCAGCAAAAGCACCCTGCCTCCACCCACTCCATGCCGTAGCTTAGCCCTAGATCTGGGGCAGACAGGTCCTGGGAGAAGTCTGCCATAGAGGCAGCCCAGATCTCAGGAAGCACAAAGGCCAACTCAATTCCCTCAGCCACAACCCTAAATCGCAAACCACAGCCTACTCCACATCAAAGTCTTGCACCAGATCTGGGACAAACACAGCAGAGAAAGGACTCGACCTTGGGCTGCTTCTGAGCAGAACCATGGACACATACATGGGCAGTGCATAAGTTTGCTGAGACCTCATTGGCTTCACATGCTTCAACAATCACTTCCTTTAAGGTAGGACATTTACTCAAGGGCAATGGAGCCTAATGGACTCCAACCCTTAGGGCCTCTACCTTAACAATTGCAGAGCAGACACCATGCCACACAGGTTACAGGTACAGAGATAGCCATGAAGCAAAGAGGAAGACCTGCCTCACATCCAGCACAGTCTCTGGACACCAAAACACCAACCACATGCCCTATCAAGGGGATAACAGTCAGCACATTCTGAGGAAAGATGTGGCTGGCATCCATACCAAAACCAGCCTTTGCACCAAATATATTGGACACACAATCTACAAAGGGATGTTCCCAAATTAAAACACCCCTTCAAGGCCACAGTAGTTAACTGTTTCTCCTAAATTTATATATAGAGAGGAAGTTAGGTAAAATGAAAATGCAGAGGAACTACTCCCAATTTAAACAATAAGAGAAATCCCCTAAAAGAACAAAAAGGAAACAGACCTCACCAATCTACTATACTGCAAGTTCAAAAAGAGGGTAATTACAATGCTAAAGGAATTAAGAAAGGTTATCAATAGAAATGCAGATCACTGTAACGAGGAACTAGAAACTTTAAAGATGAACCAATCAAAAATAGACAAGTCAATTGTTGAGATAAAAACCAATCTAGAAGTGATGTTATTGCACATTAAGTAATACAGAAAAACAAATAAGTGATCTGGAAGATAGAATAATAGAAATCATCCAATCAGAACAACAGACAGAAAGACAAGTGAAAAAAAAAAGTAAAAGCAACATATGAGACCTATGGGTTAATATAAAGTATGGCAACCTATGCATAATAGGGGTTCTAGAAGGAGAAGAGAGAGAGGGGAGATCAAAAATGTATTTGAAGAAATTATGGCTGAAAAGTGTCCAAACCTAAAGAAAGAAATAGGTATCCAGTTATAGGAAACACAGAGGGTCCCAAACAAGACAAACTCAAACCATTTCACACCAAGACATATTGTAATTAAAAAGGTGAAATTTAAAGAGAGGATTGTAAAGGCAGCAAGAGAAAAACAAAGAGTCAGTTAGAAAGGAACCCCCGTGAGGCTATCAGCTGATTTCTCTGAAGAAATTTGCAGGCCAGAGTGTCATGATATATGCAAAGTCTTCAAACAGAAAAGCCTGCAATGTAGGATACACTACCCAGCAAGATTATCATTTAGAATAGAAGGAGAGATAAAGAATTTCTCAGACAAGAAAAAACTAAAACAACTCGGAACTACTGAACCTACAATAAAATAAATATCGATGGGTCTTCTCTAAATAGAAAAGAAGTGAGAATCTATAGGAAAGGGAAAATAACAATACAAAAGCTAAATATATAAAAGGATTGAAGATCACTTAAATAAACCAGTACATAGATTAAAAAACAAACAATTGTAAAAGCAATTATAACCACAATTAATAGTAAAAGGGTAAGTATGAAGATGTAAAATAGGATATCAAAATCACAAAATGTGGGGGAGGGGAGTATAAAAATGTAGATCTTTTAGAATGAGTTTGAACTTGAATGACTATCAGTTTAAAGCAGATATGTATAGTTATGGGCCAACATACTTGTACTACATGATAACCACAAATCAAAAACATACAGTAGAATCACAGAGAATAAAAAGAAAGGAATTCAAGCATACTACAAAAGAAAATCATCAAACCACAGAATGAAAAACAAAAAGAAGAAGAAATGAACAAAGAAGAACTACAAAAACAACTGGAAAACAAGGATTAAAATGTCTGTAATTACATACCTATCAATAATTACTTTAAATGTCAATGGGATAAATGTGCTGATCAAAAGACACAGAGTTAGAGATTGCATAAAAAACCCCCCCAAGAACCTACATTATGCTGCCTATGACAGACTCACTTTAGGGTGAAAGACAAACAAAGATTGAAAGTGAAAGGATGGGAGTTTTGGGAAGATTGCAGAGGAGTAAGATGTGGAGCTTACCTTCTTCCCCACATATACATCAAAAATACATCTATATGTGGAACAACTCATACAGAACACCTACTGAACACTGGCAGAAGACCTCAGACTTCCAAAAAGGCAAGAAAATCTCCAATAATTGGGTAAGGCAACAGAAAACAGGAGAAAAAAAATGACAAAGGAATTAGGAGAGGACATGCACCTCTGGGAGGGAGGTGTGAAGGAGGAAAAGTTTCCACAGATTAGGTAGCCCCCTGGCTGGCAGGGACATGGGAGAGCTTCAGAGCCTCAGGGGAGAGTGCAGCAAAAAGAGTGCAGAGGGCAAAATGGAGAGAATCCCGCACAGAGGATCGGTGCCAACCAGCACTCCCCAGCCTGAGACGCTTGCTTGCCTGCCAGGGTTGGTGGGGACTGGGTGCTGAGGCTTAGGCAGAGGTCAGACCCCAGGAAGAGAACTTCAGTTGGCTGCATGAAGACAGCCTGAGGGGGCTAGTGCGCTACAGCTGAGGGAGTCCAGGAAGAAACCTGGGCCTTCCAGAGAGGCAAGACCATTGTTTTGGGTTCATGAGGAGAGGGGTGTGCCCGCCATAGGAGCTTCTTTCTCTGTGTGCTCACAGAGAGCAGGGCACCACCTACATGACCTCTAGGACTGGGTGCAAGCCACAGCTGTTATCTAGGACCCCAGAGGTAGGCACGACGGCTACCTACCACAGCCGCTGCTGCCACCAGGGTTCCTGTGAGCAAGCACAGGTCACCGACCAAATCTTCATGGGAGTCTGTGCAACCCACCACTGCCAAGGGTCCTGCGAGCTGGGGCCAAATTCCCAGGGAGAGCAAATGGCACACCTCAGACTGTTGCAACTTCCTGCTGGTCTCTGCTGCTGAAGTCAGTCCCTGAATATCCTAATTGTGACTGTCGTATCCCTTCTTCTCCCTGGCCTGAGTGAGCAAGTGAGCCCTAATTAGCCACTGCTTTTGCCCCCCCTTGCCTGGGTGGGGAACAGACGCCTGAGGGTGACCCAGTGCAGAGACAGGGCCAAAACCAAATTTGAACTCCAGGGGTAGTGAGATCAAAGAAGAGAAAGGGAACTCTCTCTGTGCAGTTGCAGGAACAGCAGATTAAATCCCTGCAATCAGCCTGGTAAACCCTGCATCTGTGGAATATCTGAATAGATAATGAGTGTTCCCACAATTGAGCCTGTGGACTTTGGGGGCAAGTACATGGAGGAGTAAGGCCAGGTCAGAGTCTGAGCTGGCCCCACAGTGCACACAGAAGGTCCAGAGACCTACCTAGAGTTTGCTTTCTGCTTTTAATTTGTTTTGGGTTTTATGCTTTTGTTATTTATTTTCAGTGTTTGTTTTCACTTTTGTGTTCGTTTATTTGGTTGCTTTCTTCTTTTTTGTTTTCTCTCCTTTGTGTATGTGTGTGTGTGTGTGTGTGTGTGTGTGTGTGTGTGTGTGTGTCCTTCTGTGTGTCTGTTTGTTTTCTTTATTTTTCCCTTTGTTTCCACACCATACAGCTTGCGGGGTCATGGTTCTCTGGACAGGGGTGAGACCTGAGCCTCTGAGGTGGGAGAGCTGAGTCCAGGACATTGGATTCCCAAAGAAGTCCCAACCCCAGGGAATATTAATTGGCAAGAGGTCTCCCAGATGTCTCCATCTCAACACAAAGACCTGGCTCCCCTCAATGGTCAACAAGGATCATGACAGATTTCTACAAGCAACAGTATGCCAATAAAATGGACAGGCTGGAAGAAATGGACAAATTCTTAGAAAAGCACAACCTTCCTAGACTGAACAAGGAAGAAATAGAAAATATAAACAGACCAGTCACAAGCACTGAAATTGAGGCAGTGATTAAAAATCTTCCAACAAACAAAATCCCAGGACCAGCTGGCTTCACAGGTGAATTCTATCAAACATTTAGAGAAGAGCTAACACCTATCCTTTTCAAACTCTTCCAAAAGATAGCAGAGAGAGGAATACTCCCAAACTCATTCTACAAGGCCACCATCACCATGATACCCAAACCAGACAAAGATGTCACAAAGAAAGAAAACTACAGGCCAATATCAATGATGAACAGAGATGCAAAAATCCTCAACAAAATACTAGCAAACAGAATCCAACAGCACATTAATAGGATCATACACCATGATCAAGTGGAGCTTATCCCAGGAATGCAAGGATTCTGCAATATATGCAAATAAATCAATGTGATACACCGTATTAACAAATTGAAGGATAAAAACCATATGATCATCACAATAGATGCAGAAAAACTTTTTGACAAAATTCAACACCCATTTATGATAAAAAAAAAAAAACCTCCAGAAAGTAGGGAGAGACAGAACTTACCTTAACAAAATAAAGGCCATATATGACAAGCCCACAGCCAACATCGTTTTTAATGGTGAAAAACAAAACATTTCCACTAAGATCATGAAAAGGACAAGGTTGCCCACTCTCACCATTATTATTCAGCATAGTTTTGGAAGTTTAAACCACAGCAATCAGAGAAGAAAAAGAAATAAAAGGAATCCAAATCAGAAAAGAAGTAAAGCTGTCATTGTTTGCAGATGACATGATACAATACATAGAGAATCCTAAAGATGTTACCAGAAAACTACTAGAGATAATGAATGAATTTGGTAAAGTAGCAGGAAACAAAATTAATGCACAGAAATCTCTTGCATTCCTATACACCAATGATGAAAAATCTGAAAGAGAAATTAAGGAAACACTCCCATATATGGTTGCCACAAAAAGAATAAAATACCTAGGAATAAAACTACCTAAGGAGACAAAAGACCTGTATGCAGAAAATTATAAGACACTGATGAAAGAAATTAAAGATGATACAAACAGATGGAAAGATGTACCATGTTCTTGGATTGGAAGAATCAACATTGTGAAAATGACTCTACTACCCAAAGCAATCTACAGATTCCCTGCAATGCCTATCAAACTACTACTGGCATTTTTCACAGAACTAGAACAAAAAATTTCACAATTTGTATGGAAACACAAAAGACCCCGAATAGCCAAAGCAATCTTGAGAAAGAAATATGAAACTGGAGGAATCAGGCTCCCTGACTTCAGACTATATTACAAAGCTACGGTAATCAAGACAGTATGGTAATGGCACTAAAACAGAAATATAAGTCAATGGAACAGGATAGAAACCCAGAGACAAACCCACACACATATGGTCACCTTATTTTTGATAAAGAAGGCAAGAATATACGATGGAGAAAAGAAAGCCTCTTCAATAAGTGGTGCTGGGAAAACTGGACAGCTGCATGTAAAAGAATGAAAATAGAACACTCCCTAACACGATACACAAAAATAAGCTCAAAATGGATTAAATACCTAAATGTAAGGCCAGAGACTATAAAACTCTTAGAGGAAAACATAGGCAGAACACTCTATGACACAAATCACAGCAAGATCCTTTTTGACCCACCTCCTAGAGAAATGGAAATAAAAACAAAAATAAACAAATGGGACCTCATGAAACTTAAAAGCTTTTGCACAGCAAAGGAAACCATAAAAAAGACCAAAAGACAACCCTCAGAATGGGAGAAAATATTTGCAAATGAAGCAACTGAAAAAGGATTAATCTCCAAAATTTATAAGCAGCCCATGCAGCTCAAAAAACCAAAAAATCCAATCCAAATATGGGCAGAAGACCTAAACAGACATTTCTCCAAAGAAGATACACAGACTACCAGCAAACACATGAAAGAATGCTCAACATCATTAATCATTAGAGAAATGCAAATCAAAGCTACAATGAGATATCATCTCACACCAGTCAGAATGGCCATCATCAAAAAAATCTAGAAACAATAAATGCTGGAGAGGGTGTGGAGATAACGGAACACTCTTGCAGTTCTGGTGGGAATGTGAATTGGTACAGCCACTATGGAGAACAGTATGGAGGTTCCTTGAAAAACTGCAAGTAGAACTACCATATGACCCAGCAATCCCCCTGCTTGGCATGTATCCTGAGAATACCATATTTCAAAATGAGTCATTTACCAAAATGTTCATTGCAGCTCTGTTTACAATAGCCAGGACATGGAAACAACCTAAGTGTCCATGGACAGATGAATGGATATAGGAGATGTGACACATATATACAATTGAATATTACTCAGCCATACTAAGAAACGAATTTGAGTTATTTGTAGTGAGGTGGATGGACCTAGAGTCTGTCATACATAGTGAAGTAATTCAGAAAGAGAAAAACAAATACCATATGCTAACTTACATATACGGAATATTTCAAAAAATGGTTGTGAGGATCCCAGGGGCAGGACAGGAATAATGATGCAGATTTAGAGAAGGGACTTGAGGAGATGGGGAGGGGAAGGTTAAGCTTGAACGAAGTGAGAGATTGGCATGGACTAATATATGCTACCAAATGTAAAATAGATAGCTAGTGGAAAGCAGCCGCATAGCACATGGAGATTATCTTGGTGCTTTGTGACCATCTAGAGGGGTGGGATAGGGAGGGTGGGAGGGAGACACAAGAGGGAAGAGATATGGATATATATGTGTATGTATAGCTGATTCACTTTGTTATAAAGTAGAAACTAACACACCATTGTAAAGCAATTATACTCCAATAATGATGTTTAAAAAAAATGAATGCCATAAAGAAAGACAGGTATTATATAATGATAAAGGGATCAGTAAAAGAAGAGGATATTACACTCATTAACATATATGCACCCAATATAGAGGCACCTACATATAGAAAATACTAACAGATATAAAGGGAGATCTGGGCAATAATACAATAATAGTAGGAGACTTTAACACCCCACTGGCATCAATGGATTGATTATCCAGACAGAAAATCAATAAGGCAACCAATTGAAGAATAAAAATCATGTGATTATCTCAATAGATGTAGAAAAAGCTTTTGAGAAAATTCAGCAACGATTTATGATAAAAACTCTCCTGGAAGTGGACATAGTGGGAACATACCTCAACATAATAAAGGCCATTTATGACAAACCTACCACAACGTCACACTCAATGGTGAAATCTAAAAACATTTCCTCTAAATCAGGGAAAGAAAAGGATGCCCACTCTCACCACTTCTATTTCACATAGTATTAGAAGTCCTAGGCACAGGAATCAAACAAGGAAAAGCAATAACAGGCATGTAGTTTGGAAGGAAAGAAATAAAACTGTCATTATTTGCAGATGACATGATGACATGTAGGAAACCCCAAAGTCTCCCCAAAAAGCACTACAAAGTTATTAGAACTAAAAAATGATTTCAGTACTGTTGCAGGATACAAGATATATAGAAATGTGTTGCTTTTCTATTCAATATTAATGACCAATCAGAAAGAGAAAGGATGACAATCCCATTTAAATTCACATTAAAAAGGAATAAAATTCCTAGGGATAAACTTAACCAAGGAGGTGAAAGACCTATGCTCTGAAAACTATAAAACATTGAGGAATGAATGTGAAGATGATATAAAGAAATGGAAAGGTATCCTATGTTCTTGGATTGGAAGAATTAATATTATTAAAATGTCCATAGTATTCAAAGCAATCTACTGATTTAATGCAATCCCCATCAAATACCCATGACATTTTTCACAGAACTAGACAAATAATCTGAAATTTTTTATGGAACCATAAAAGACCCCAAATTGCCAAAGAAATCCTGAGAAAAAAGAAAGAGCTGGAGGTATCATGCTCCCTGATTTCAGACTATACTAGAATGCTACAGTAGTCAAAACAGAATTGTACTGCCATGAAAATATACACATAGGTTAATGAAATAAAATAGGAAGCCCAGTAATAAACCCACCCACTTATGGTTAATTAATCTACAACAAAGAAGGCAGGAATATACAATGGAAAAAGACATTATCTTCAATAAGTGGTGCTGGAAAATTGAACAGCTACATGGAAAAAAATGAGATTAGAACAATTTCTCATACCATATACATAAACAAAATAAAATAGATTAAAGATTTAACTGTAAGACCAGAAACCATAAAAGTCCTCAAAGCAAACATAGGTAGAATACTCTTTGACATAAATCATAGCAATATTTTTTGGACCTATCTCCTAAGACAAAAGAAAAGTAAAAATAAATAAATGCAGCATAATAAAATATAAAAACTTTTGCACAGCAAAGGAAGCCATCGACAAAATGAAAGACAACCTACTGAGTTGGAGAAAATATTTGCAAATGTTATGACTGATAAAGGGTTAATATCCAAAATATATAAATATCTCAGTTCAACAGCAAAAAAACCCAAACAACTCCATTAAAAATGGGCAGAAGAACTGAATAGTCATTTTCCCAAAGAGGACATACAAATGGACAAAAGGCACATGAAAAGATGCTCATCACTAATCATCAGAAAAATGCAAAACCACAGTGAGATATCACCTCACACCTGTTAGAATGGCTATCATCAAAACGATGACAAATAACAAATGTTGGCAAGGATGTTGAGAACAGGGAACGCTTTTACACAGTTGGTGGGAATGTAAATTGGTGCAGCCACTGTGAAAAACAGTTTGGAGGTTTCTCAGAAACTAAAAGAAGAACTACCATATGACCCAGCAATTCTACTCCTGGGTATATACCTGAATAAAATGAAAATACTAATTAGAAAAGATACATGCACCTCAATGTTCATAGCAGCATTATTTATAATAACCAAATTATGGAAGCAGCCTAAATGTGCATCACCAGATGAATGGATAAAGAAGATTTTGTATATATATATATATATATATATATATATATATATATATATATATACACACAATGGAATATTACTCAGCCATAAAAAATGAAATTTGCAACTATGTGAATGGACTTAGAGAGTATTATGCTTAGTGAAATGATTCAGATAGTGAGAAATATTCTATGTAATCACTTATACATGGATCCTAAATAAATTAAAAAATGGGATTATATAGCGAAACAGAAACAGACTCACAGATAGAGAGAAAAACTAGTGGTTACCAGAAGGGAGAAGGAATGAGGGAGGGGTGAGATAAGGGTATGTGTTCAAGAGATACAAACTACTATCTGTAAAATTTATAAGCAGCAAGGATATATTGTAGAGCACAGAGAAATATAGCAATTATTTTCTAATAACTTTAAATGGAGTACAATCTATAAAAATATTGAATCAAAATGTTGTACACCTGAAACTAATATTATTTTTTAACTCAATTATACTTCAGTTTAAAAACATGCACCAGAGGACTTGACACCAGATATTTCGTATATCACTTTTAAGAAAGTTACTGGAAACATATACCATTCTCATCTCTCTTATTAATGAAACACAGATTGTTAAGTATCTATTCTTTTTCAGATTCTTTTCCTGTATAGGTTATTTCAGAATATTGAGTAGAGTTCCCTGTGTTATGCAGTAGGTCCTTGTTGATTATCTATTTTATGTATAGTGGTGTGTATCTGTTAATCCCAACCTCCTAATTTATCCCTCCCCTGAATTGGGGGTTTTAATATGCACTTTTGTAATGAAAAATAATACTAAGCTTATTTTCACGTGCTTATTTTCTATACATATAACTTTAGTGAAACATCTATTCAAATTTTTGGTTCAGTTTTTGTAGGGTTGCCTTCTTATAATTTAATTGGAAGATTCATTTATTTATTTTGGATACAAGTCTTTTCTCAGATATGTGTTATAGAAATATTTTCTCTTAAGTCTATAGCTTGTTTTTTTCATGTTAAACAGCAGAAATTTAAAATTTTGATGTAGTGCAGTTTACCAATTTTTTTTCTTTTGTGGTTCATGCTTTTAGTGTCTTGTCTAAAAATACTTTGCCTAACACAAGTGACAAAGGTTTTCCTATGTTTTCTTCTATAAATTTTATAGTTTAGCTTTTCCATTTAGGTCTATGATTTTGAATTATTTTTTGTATATCTTGTAAGTGTTCAGGATCTTTTAAAAGTTTGTGGGAAAGACTATTCTCCATTGGATTATCATGGAACCTTTGTCAAAATCCAATGGCCTGTATATGTGTGGGTCTATTTCTAGACACTGTTCCTACATGTCTGTCCTTACGCCAAAACCCCATTCTTTTGATTACTGTACCTTCATAGTAAATACTTGAAAAAAAAAAAAGAGGGCAGAATATATTGTTTTATTTGACAGAGACATCATTCATAAAATCCTCTCTCTGTCCAAGTCAGGCTTGAAACAAAATATTATCACCCTTTACTATGTTTGGAAGCATGCGGCAAAAGGAACTTATTATTCTGCCTCCCTTATTTAGTCTGGATTCATGAGGGCTTTAGGCTATGGGGCAATGGGTGATTTTCAATGGTAAATCAAACTGTATGAGAAACATCATATCCTGAGTTTTACCCCTATTATTATTACATGGAGATTTATTATATTATCTCAAAATTTTCCCAAACATAATACTATTCACCAATTAATATCAAGCACTTGAGTTTATCAGAGTTCATATAATTAATTCCTCCTACTTTTGTGTGTTGTTATAGACTGAGAGCTTGTGTCCAAATTCATAAGTTAAATAATTTATAATGTGGTTGTATTTGGAGTTGGGCCCTTTTGGAAATTATTACTTCATGAAGGTGGATACCTCATGAATGGGATTAATGCACTTATAAGAGACCCCAGAGAGCTCACCTGACTCTTCTGCCATGTGAGGACACAGCAAAAAGATGGCTGTCTATGAACCAGAAAGTGGACCCTCACCAGACAGGAAATCTGCTGGCACCTTGATCTTGGACTTCCAAGCCTCTGAAAGTGTGAAAAATAAATTTTGTTGTTCCACTCAGTCTGTGGTATTCTGTAATAGCAGCCCAAATCGACCAAGTTAGAAATTTAATTAAGTTTGAAATTTGTAGAGTTATTTCAAGTGATGAGATAAAAATGTGTTAATTGTCTATGTTCATTGGTTTATAAGCTCCCTGAAGTCAGGAAAATTACTAATTGTCTTTGTGTTCTCTATTCCTTGCACAATATATGGGATGTAGAATTCACTCCACAAAACTTCTCAATTACTTGAATTCTTCTTGATCTATTGGAATTAGAATATTTATTGATAACTTTTGATTAACTCTTTCTATGTTAAATATACATATTTGCTACAAATATTTACTCTTTTTTGGCATTTGCTATAAATATATTATTTATGTTATAATTATGGGTATTTTTATACAAAGATTTTACATATTAATATGCTTTTACTTTTTGATATTTTCCGTCACATTGCTCTTGGAAAATTCAATTTCCTTCCACTGATTTTTATAAATTTTAGCCTCATGTTTTTTTAATAAATTTTCAAAACACTTTATTTTTTAACCCATCTAGAATGTATTTTTGTTTGATGAGGAAACATCTAAGCCTATATATCCCAAACAGGTGAAATAACCTGGCAACATTATTAAGTAATATTTTGAAAATTTTCTATTTAATATATCTGGTTATACACCATCTAGAAGGTTCAATTTTGGTGCCATTTCTCTTCCTCTTTCTCCTCCTCTTTCCCCTCTGCCCCTTCCTCCTTCTACTTTGATATATTCTCCTACAACTAACATATTTCAATAGTCAAGGATTTCTAATGTGTACTTATACCTGGTAGGGATAACCTCCACTAATTACTCACATTTTTCAAATGCTTCCTGCCGTTTCTAAATATTTATTTTTCCTGATAAACTTTAGAGTCATTTCATAAAGTTTGAAAACTTCCCATAAAAATATATTTATTTATTTTTAACTATTTTTAAAATTGAAGTATAGTTAATTTACAATATTGTGTTAGTTTCAGGTGTACAGCAAAGTGATTCACTTATACATACATATATATATATACATGTGAGCATATATATATATATTATATATATATATATATTCTTTTTCAGATTTTTTTCCATTATACGTTATCACAAGGTATTGAATATAGTTCCATGTGCTATAGTTCCAAGTCCTTGTTGTTTATCTATTTTATATATAGTAGTGTGTATATGTCAATCCCAAACTCCTAATTTATTGCTACCCCCACACCCTGCAATACCCTTTGGTAACAATAAGTTTGTATTCTAGGTCTGTGAGTCTATTTCTCTTTTGTAAATAAGTTTATTTATATCATATTTTTAGATTACACATATTAGTGATATATTATACTTGTCTTTCTCTGCCTGACTTACTTTACTTAATATGATAATCTCTAGGTCCATCCATGTTGCTGTAAATTACATTATTTTATTCTTTTTTTTCTTTTTTTAAGCATCTTTATTGGAGTATAATTGCTTTACAATGTTGTGTTAGCTTCTGCTGTATAACAAAGTGAAGCAGCTATATGTATACATATATATCCCCATATCCTCTCCCTCTTGCATCTCCCTCCCACCCTCCCTATCCCACCCCTCTAGGTGGTCACAAAGCACTGAGCTGATCTCCCTGTGCGATGCAGCTACTTCCCACTAGCTATCTATTTTACATTTGGTAGTGGATCTATGTCAATGCTACTCTCTCACTTCATCCCAGCTTATCCTTCCCCCTCCCTGTGTCCTCAAGTCCATTTTCTACATCTGTGTCTTTATTCCTATCCTGTCCCTAGGTTTGTCAGAATCTTTTTTTTTTTTAGATTCCATATATATGTGTTAGCATATGGTATTTGTTTTTCTCTTTCTGACTTACTTCAATCTGTATGACAGACTCTAGGTCCATCCACCTCACTACAGATAACTCAGTTTCATTTTTTTTAATGGCTGAGTAATATTCCATTGTATATATGTGCCACATCTTCTTTATCCATTCATCTGTTGATGGACATTTAGGTTGCTTCCATGCCTTGGCTATTGTAAAGAGAGCTGCTATGAATATTGGGATGCATGTATCTTTTCGAATTAGAGATTTTTCAGGATACATGCCCAGGAGTGGGATTGCAGGATCATATGGTAACTCTATTTTTAGTTTTTTAAGGAACCTCCATACCGTTCTCCATAGTGGCTGTACCAATTTACATTCCCACCAATAGTGTAGGAGGCTTCCTTTTCCTCCACACCCTCTCCAGCATTTATTATTTGTAGATTTTTTAGTTATGGCCATTCTGACTGATGTAAGGTGATACCTCATTGTAGTTTGGATATGCATTTTTCTAATAATTAGTGATACTGAGCATCTTTTCATGTGTCTGTTGGCCATCTGTATGTCTTATTTGGAGAAATGTTTTTTAGGTCTTCTGCCCATTTTTTGAATGGGTTGTTTGTTTCTTTGATATTAAGGTATATGAGCTGTTTGTAATTTTTTTTGAAATTAATTTCTTGTTTGTAGCTTCATTTGCAAATATTTTCTCCCAGTCGGTGTTTGTATTTTTGTTTTGTTTATAATTTCCTTTGCTGTGCAAAAGATTTTAAGTTTAGTTAGTTCCCATTTGTTTATTTTTATTTCCATTACTCTAGGAGATAGAGCCAAAAAATTATTGCTGCTGTTTATATCAAAGAGTGTTCTGCCTATGTTTTCCTCTAGGAGTTTTATAGTATCCAGTGTTACATTTAGATCTTTAATCTATTTGAACTTATTTTTGTATATGGTGTTAGAGAATGTTCTAATTTCATTCTTTTACATGTAGCTGTCCAGTTTTCCCAGCACCACTTATTGAAGAGACTGTCTTTTCTGCTTTGTATATTCTTGCCTCCTTTGTTGTAGATTAATTGATCATAGGTGTATGGGTTTATTTCTTGGTGTTTTTGATCCTGTTCCTTTGATCTATATGTCTGTTTTTGTGCCAGTACCATACTGTTTTGATTATTGTTTCTTTGTAGTATTGTCTGAAGTCAGGGAGTGTGATTCCTCCAGCTCTGTTCTTCTTTCTCAAGATTGTTTTGGCTATTCTGGTTTTTTTGTGTTTCCATACAAATTGTAAACATTTTTGTTCTATTTCTGTGAAAAATGCCATTGCTAATTTGATAGGGATTGCATTGAATCTGTAGATTGCCTTAGGTAGTATGGTAATTTTAACAACATTGATTCTTCCAATCCAAGAACACAGTATATATTTCCATGTCTTTGTGTCACTTTTGATTTCTTTCATCACAAAAATATATATATTTAGAATGTCACAACTCTGCATATTTACTTTGTGGAATATTACATGCTTTGATATCTTCTTTTACCAAACAGAATAAGACATATATTGTGAAAAATTAATTGATGTCTCAATAAAAATTTGTAACCATCTCCATAGATTGTACATAAGTCTTGCATTTTGGTTTTCTTATTTAAAAAGAAGATTCTCTTATTTACATTTGACTCACATTTTCAATGAGCTGGTCAGAAAGGGCTTAGTGTCTTTTGCTGGGATGAATTACCACACAATTCTCAAAGTCATGAGGATATGTCCTTATCCAAGCCTTCATAGGCTTGTATTCACCAATACACGTGTGTGTATCCCACCACACACTCAGATCTGTATGCAACCTCATGTGGATGTATGACTTCATGTATGTACATATTCAGTGATATGTTAGTCTGTATCCAATTGCACATATGTGTCTATATGTGAACACAGGCCTGTGTCTGACAACACATGGATCAATCAATATCTGACTACCTATATCAATGCATTTGTATATGTATATGCATATGTATTTCACATGATCACATACAGGTCTGTATCTGTCTACACACAGGGTTGTATCTTGCTATACACAGGTCTATGTTTGATGATACACAATCCTGTATCTGTCCACATACAGGGCTATATCTCACCATACACTGTTCTGTATCTGACTGTAATTAATTTATGCAGAACTTGACTGAATAATTCTTCTATTCCATGTGACATGGACTGAGGTCACTCTCTGCTATTCAGCTGACTATTGGGATTTTAAGGTGGGTCTAAGATGACTTCACTCATATGAATGGTCTTGTTAGGAATGGCTGAAAGACCAGGCTCTTCTGTTTCTCTCTCCTTCTCCATGTAGATACAGGGCCATGTAGACAATTTCTGTCCAGTGAGGTTGTCAGACTTGTAAAATGGCAGCTCAGGGCTCCCAGAGGGAGGAAGCAAAAGCTATTAGGCCAGTTAAGTCTCATTCCATCATGACATCAGCTTGAAGTCCACAACCTCAAGTTTTAAATCCAGATTGCTTCTGCACATCAAAGGAAACAATCAACAAAATTAAAAGTTAACTTATGGAATGAGAGAAAATATTTGCAAATCATATATCTCATAAGGAGCTACTATCTGAAATATATAAGGAACTTCTACAACTCAATAACAAAAAAACAAATAACCCAATATGAAAATAGGCAGGTTCTTTGGAATATTATTCAGCCATATAAAAGAAGGGAAGCCTGCCATTTGTGAAAATATGGAAAGACTTTGAGGGCCTTATGCTAAGTGAAATAAACAGAAAAAGGAAGACAAATACTGTGTGATCTCACTTATATGCGGAATTTAAAAAAAAAACCTCAGAAGTAGAGAATAGAATGTTGATTGCCAGGGCATGGAGGGTGGGAGAAATGGGGAGATGTTGCACAAAGTGTACAAACTTCCAGTTTTAAGATGAACATGTTCTGGGGAGCTAATCCAGCATGGTGACAATAGTTAACAGTTTTGTATTATATACTGAAATTTGCCAAGACTTAAATGTTTTCACCACACACACACAAATTGTAATTATGTGAGGTGATGGATGTGTTAAATAACTTTATTGTGGTAATCATTTCAAAGTATATATGTATATCAAATTATCATTGCTGTACTCCTTAAACTTACACAAAGTTTTCTGTCAATTGTATCTCAATAAAGCTGGAAAAATATTTAAAACAATAAAATTATATTTTATGAATTAAAAAATATAATCCAACACAATGAAATATCACCTCTCATCTGTTAGAATGGCTATCATCAAAAAGACAAGAGATAGCAAGTGCTGGCTAGGATGTGGAGAAAAGAGAACGCTTGTGCACTATTGGTGGCAATGTAAGTTGGTGCAGTCACTATGGAAAACTGTATGGAGATTCCTCAAAAATTAAAAATAAAACTACCACATGATCCAGCAATTCCACTTCTGGGTATATATTCAAAGGAAATGAAATCACTATTAAGAAAGAGACATCTGCACCTTCAGGTTCACTGTAACAATATTCACAATGGCCAAGACATGGAAACTTAAATGTTTATTAGCTAATATATGGATAAAGAAAATGTGATATATATATATATATATATATATATAATTGTGTTGTATACCTTAAGCTAATACAATGCTATGTGTCAGTTATATAACAATAGAACTGGAAAAAATAAAATTCACCCTTTAAAAGGGTATGATTCAGTGATTTTTAGTATATTCACAAAGTTGTACTACCATCACAACTAATTTCATAACATTTTCATCATACCCCCAAAAGAAATCCCGTACTCATTAGTATTTTCTCCCCATTCCCTTCTCTCCCCTACACCTGGCAACCACTAATCTGCATTCTGTCTCTATGGATTTACTTGTTTTAGACATTTCATATAAATGGAATCACACAATATGTAGCTGTTTCTGCTTTTCTCACTTAGCATAATGTTTTTGAGGTTCATCCATGTTATAATATGTATCAGTACTTCATTTTTATTGCTGAATATTATTTCTTTGTATAGAATAACACCTTTAGTTTACCCATTCATCAATTGTTTGACAATTGGGTTCTTTAAAATTTTTAACCATTATAAATAATGCTGCAATGAACGTTGGTGTATATATGTTCCTGTGTGGACATATGTTTTTATTGTTCTTGGGTCATATATAGGAGTGAAATTACTGGTTCTTATGGTAACTCTCTAATATTATGAGGAACTGTCAGACTGTTTGCCAAAGTGACTGCACCATTTTACATTCCCAGCAGCAGTATACAAGAATTCCAATTTCTCCACATTTTTGCAGTTGTAATTTAGATAGGGATTGCTTGAATCTATAGATTGATTTGGGGGATTATGGCCATTCTAATAATATTAAGTCTTCCAATCAATAAACACAGAGTGTCTTTTTATTTATGAAGTTCTTCTTTAATTTCTTTCAACAATGTTTTGTAGTTTTCAGTGTACTTCTTTTGCTAAATTTATTCCTCAGTATTTTATTCTTTTTGATACTATAGTAAATAGAATTTTTTTCTTAATTTCATTTTTGAATTTAAATTCTTAATGTATAGAAGTAGAACTGATTTTTATAAACTGATCTTGTATCTTGCAACTTTGCTGAACTTGTTTATTACATGTAATATTTTGTGTGGATTCCTTAGAATTGTCTCTATATAAGATCATGTCATCCTCAAATAGAGATAGTTTTACTTCTTCCTCACCTAACTGGATGCCTTTTATGTCTGTTTCTTGTTTAATTGCCTTGAGTTGAACTTCCAGTACAATTTCAAATAGAAATGTTGAGACAAAAATCTTTGTCTTGCTACAAAATTTAGAGGGAAAGCATTCAATCTTTCACCAGCAAGTACATTGGTAGCTGTAGGTTTTTCATAGATGCCCTTTATCGGTTTGAGAAAGTTGTCCTATATTTCGAATTTGTTCAGTGTTTATCATGAAAAGGTGTTGAATTTTGTCATTTTTCTGGTTTTTGTCCTTTATCCTATTAATATGGTGTATTATATTAATTGATTTTTTTGTGTGTTGAACCAATTTCCAATATAGGGATAAATCACGCTTGGTGATGGTGTATAATCATTTTTATAAATTCCTGGATTCTATTTGTTATTATGTTGAGGATTTGAGGGTCTACATTCATATCAGATATTGGTCTGTAGTGTTACTTTCTTGTGATATATTTGTCTGGTTTTGGTATCAAGGTAATACTGTCCTCATAGAATGAATTTGAAAGTGTTACCTTTTATTTTTTGGAGGCATTTCTAAAGGATTGGTGTTAATCTTTATTTAAATGTTAGGTAGAAATTACCAGTTAAGCCATCTGGTTCCGAACAATTGTTTGTTGGTAGATTTTACTTTTTAACTCATTTTTTCCTTACAGTTTTATTACAATATAATTGGCATACAGCACTGTATAAGTTTAAGTTGTACAGCATAATGATTTGACTTATATACATCATGAAGTGATTAACACAGTAAGTTTAGTGAACATCCATCATCTCATATAGATACAAAATTATAGAAATAGAGAAACATATTTTCCTTGTTATGAGATCTCTTAGTATTACTCTCTAAGCAACTTTAATATATAACATACAGCAGTGTTATATGTTTATCATGTTGTATATTATATCCCTAGTACTTGTTTATCTTATAACTGGAAACTTGTACCTTTTGACCACCTTCATCTAATTCCCTTTCTCTGCACCCCCACCTCTGATAACTGAAAATCTGATCATTGTTTCTATGAGTTTGTTTGTTTGTTTGTTTGTTTGTTTTGGCCACACCACGTGGCATGTGGGATCTTAGTTCCCTGACCAGGGATTGAACCTATGCCCCCTGTATTGCAAGCATGGGGTCTTAACCACTGGACTCCCAGGGAAGTCCCACTTGTTTGGTTTCTTTTGAAGTATAATTGACCTAAACACAATATTAGTTCCTGGTACACACATTATAGTGATTCCACTGTGTGTGTGTGTGTGTGTGTATACATATACACACATATATACATATATATCACATCTTCTTTATCCATTCATCTATTGATGGGCACTTAAGTTGCTTCCATATCTTGGCTATTGTAAATAATACTTCAGTGAACATAGGGGTGCATATGTCTATTCAAATTAGTGTTTTCATTTCCATCAGATAAATATACAGGAGTGGAATTTCTGGATCATGTAGTACTTCTATGTTATTTTTTAGAGGAATATTCATACTGCTTTCCAGATTGGCTGCCAGCACCAATTTACATTCCCTCCAACAGTGTACGATGGTTCCTTTTTCTCTACATCCTTGCCAACAATTGTTATTTGTTGCCTTTTTGATGATAAACATTCTGACAGGTGTGAGGTGATTAGTTTTGATTAGTGATATTGAGCCCCTTTACATGTGCCTGTTGGCCATCTGTATGTATTCTTTGGGAAAATGTCTATTAAAGTCTGCTGCCCATTTTTTAATTAGGTTGTTTGTTTTTTGATGTTGAGGTGTATGAGTTCTTTGTATGTTTTGGATCTTAATCCCTTCTCAAATACATCCTTTGCAAATATGCTCTCTCATTCAGTAGGCAGTTTTTTCATTTTGTTCCTAGTTTCCTTTGCTTTGCAAAACCTTTTCAATGTAATGTAGTCTAATTTGTTTATTTTTGCCTTTGTTTCCTTTGCCTGAGGAGACATATCCAAAAAAATATTACTAAGACTTATGTCAAAGAATGTACTGTGCATGTTTTCCTATAGAAGTTTTATGATTTCAGGTCTTACATTTAAGTCTTTAATCATTTTCAGTTCATTTCTGTATATTGTTTGAGAAAGTAGTCCAATTTGACATTTTTTTGCATGTAGTTGTCCAGTTTTCCCAGCATAATTTATTAAAGAGACTGTCTTATCCTCATTGTATATTCTTGCCTCCTTTATCATACACTAATTGCCCACATAAGTATTGGTTTATCTCTGGGCCCTCTATTCTTTTCCATTGATCTATGTGTCTGCTTTTGTATCTGTACCATACTGGTTTCTTAAATGTAGCTTTGTAGTATCATTTGAAATCAGTAGTCTGATATCTCTAGTTTTGTTCTTCTATATCATCATTGTTTTGGCTGTTCAGGTCTTTTGTGTCTTACATAAAAACTTTAGAATTACTTGTTCTAGTTCTCTGTAAAATGCCATTGGTATTTTGATAGGGATTATTTTGAATCTAGATTGCCTTGGGTAGTATGATCATTTTAACATTATTAATTCTTCCAATCTATGAATACAGTATATCTTTCCATTTGTTAGTGCTGTCTTTAATTTCTTTCATCTGTGTCTTATTTTCAGAGCACAGGTGTTTTACCTCCATTAGATTTATTTCTAGTTATTTTATTCTTTTGGTGTAATTGTAAATGAAATTGTTTTCTCAATTTCTCTTTCTGATCTTTCATTGTTAGTATATAGAAACACAACATATTTCTGTATATTGATTTTGAATCCTGCAACTTTACCAAATTCATTAGTGGGTTCTAATAATTACTTGGTGGTCTCTTTAGGATTTTCTATATATAGTATTATGGCGTCTACAAACAGTGACTATTTTACTTCTTTCTTCCCAACTGGGATTCCTTTTATTTCTTTTTCTTATCTGATTGCTGTAGGTAGGACTTCCAATACTAAAGTCAATCAGAGTGGCTAGGGTGGGTATCATTGTCTTGTTCCTGATCTTAGAGGAAATGCTTTCAGCTTTTCACCATTGAGTATGATGTTAGCTGTGGGCTTGTCATATATGGCCCTTATTATGTTGATGTTTAATCCCTCTATACACACTTTCTTGAGAGTTTTTAACATAAATGGATGTTGAGTTTTGTCAAAAGCTTTTTCTGCATCTATTGAGATGATCATATGGTTTTTATTCTTTAATTTGTTAATGTGGTGTATCACATTAATTGATTTTCAGATATTGAACCATCCTTTACATCTTTGGGATAAATCCCACTTGATCGTGGAATTTCATCCTTTTAATGTGTTGTTGATTTTGGTTTGCTAATAATTTTTTGAGGATTTTTGCATTTATGTTTATCAGTGATATTGGGCTGTAATTTACTTTTTTTCTGTGATATCTTTTTCTGGTGTTTGTATCAGCGTGATGCAGGTCTCATAGAATGAATTTGGAAGCATTCTTTCCTCCGCAATTTCTTGGAATAGTTTGAGAAGAATGGTTGTTAACTCATCTTTAAATGTCTGATAGAATTCACCTGGGAAGCCATCTATCCTGGACTTTTGTTTATTGTTAGGTATTTTTTATTAGTGATTCAATTTTATTACTGATAATTGATCTGTTCATATTTTCTATTTCTTTCTCATTCTGTCTTGGGAGATTGTGCATTACTAGAAAATTTTCCATTTCTTCTAGCTTGTCCATTTGACTGGCATATAATTTTTCATAGTAATCTCTTTTTGATCTTTTGTATTTATGTGGTATTGGTTGTAACTCTCCTTTTTCATTTTGGACTTTTATTTATTTGGGCCCCCTCATTTTTCTTCATGAGTCTGGCTAAATGTTTATTATTTTATCTTTTCAAAGAATCAGCTCTAAGTTTCATTGATCTTTTCTATGTTTTTTAGTCTCTATTTAATTTATTTCTGCTTTGATCTTTATTATTTCTTTCCATCTAATAACTTTGTGTTTTGTGTATCCCTTAACTCCCTTAAGTCCACTCCCACATTTACTGTTTTTGACATCATATTTTACATCTTTTGGTTTTGTGTATCCCTTAACTACTTATTGTGGATATAGATGATTTTACTTCATTTGTCTTTTAACCTTCTTACTAGCTTTATAAAAGTTTGATCTACTACATTTATTGTATACTTGTCTTTACCAATGAGATTTTTCCTTTTGTAATTTTCAAATTTTTGTTGTGGCCTTTTTTTCCACTTAGAGAAATTCTTTTAACATTTCTCATAGAGCTGGTTTAGTGGTGCTGAACTCTTTTAGCTTTTGCTTGTCTTTCCTTCAAACCTGAATGATAGCCCTTCCAGGTAGAGTATTCTTAATTGTGGTTTCTCTCTTTCCATCACTTTAAGTATATCATGCGGCTTCCTTCTGGTCTGCAGTTTCTGCTGAAAAGTCCACTGATAGCCTAATGGGAGTTCCCTTGTACATAACTTGTTGTTTTTATCTATTATGTCTTCTAATATGTTCTTTCCCTTTCTCTCTCTTCTCTCTCTGAGACTTCTATTATGTGAATTTTAGTAGTCTTGGTGTTGTTTCAAAGGTTTCTTAAACTGTCCTAGATTTTATTTTATTTTTTCTGTTCAGCTTGATTGATTTCCACTATTCTGTTTTCCAAATTGTTGATCCATTTCTCTATATTATCTACTGTATATTACGTATATTACATCCAGTGTATTTTTAAATTTCAATTATTGTATCCTTCAGCTCTGTTTAGTTCTCCTTTATATATTTTAACTCTTTGTTAAACTTCTCACAGTGTTCATCCATTCCCCCAAGTTCATTGATCATCTTTATCATCATTATCTTGAACTCTTTTTTGGGTAGACTGCTTATCTCCTCTTCACTTAGATCTTCTCCTAGGGTTCTGTTTTGTTCTTCATTTCCAAACATTCCTCTTTTGTCTTGTTTTGTCTGACTCTCTGTTTTTATTTTTATGTGTTAAGTAAGTCGGTTACATTTCTGCATCTCTGAGAAGTAGTCTTATGTAGGAGATGTCCTGTGGTGTCCAGCAGAACACCCCCTCTGTTCACAGGAACTATATTCTCTAGGGGTGCCCCTTATATGGACTGCATGGGCCCTTCTGTTGTGGTGGGGCTGATTACAATGGGGATGCTGGTAAGCATGACTGGCTCCTGGCCCAGTTGCTTTCCAGGCCTTACCTAGGACAAAGGCTGCCAGCTGCTGGTGGGCAGTGCTGCATCACAGGTGGCTGGATTCAGGGGCAAGTAGCCCCATGGCTGATGCCAGCTTGTTGGTAAGCAGAGCCAGGTCTTGGGATGACTGGCTGTGGAGCCCTAGGGTTTACTGGTACTAGTGCTGGCCCACTGATGTACAGAAACATATCCTTGGGTGGCTGGCATTGGGCCAGGGGTCCACCTGCTCATAGATAGGGCCAGGTCACTGGGGCTAGTGCCAGCCCACTGATGGTTGGGACTACTGGCTGAGGTATGCAACATGTCTGGGAGCTGGTTTCTGCTCCTTGTATGTGGTACCAGGACCCAGGTAGTCAAGGGGCTGGTGCCTGCCCACAGGTGGGTGAGGATGTGTCCTAGGCTTAGTGCCAGCCCACTGATGGATGGTATTGTATCCCAGGGTCTCAGGCTGAGGGCCCTGGAGCTGGTATTTGTTCTCTTGTAAGGTGTACCAGATCCTGGGTTGTCTGGTAGGTAGGGCTAAGTCCTGGGATGGCTGGAGTCTCAGAGAGGCCTACAGCAGCTGTCAACCTCCTGGTGGGAAGGCTGCAAGGCTAGTTGTGTCCCTGTAAAGCTAGTTGTTTTGCCTGGGGACCCCAGGACTGGTGCCGATTGGCTTGTGGGCAGGTTGGATCCTAGTACTTATAAGCTAGATGAAGGAATCCAAAATGGCACTTGCCAGCACCCGTACCCTCATGGTAGAATTAGCTTCCCAAAATGGGTGCTTCCATCTCTATTTCTCCAGGGTGAGTCCCAGTTTCCTCTTGCTTCTCAAGGAGGTTCTCCAAGATTAGCAAGTAGGTCTGACCCAGGTTCCTTTAAAATTACTGCTTTTGCCCTGGGTTTCAGAGTATGTGATATTTTGTATGCACATTTTAAAAGCAGAGTCGCTATTTCCTACAGTCCTATTGCTCTCCCAAAAGCAATCCCCACTAGCCTTCAAATCCAAATATTCTGGGATTTCTTCCTGATGCAGGACCCTTGAGTTGGGGAGACTAATATAGGGTCCAGACCCTTCATTCCTTAGGAAGACTCTCTACAATTGTGGTTATCCTCACATTTATGGGTCACCTATACTGGGGTGTGGGTCTTGACTATACCATGTTTCTGTCTTTTCCACCCATCTTCTTGTGGTTCCTTTTTTTACATCTGTAGTTGTAGAAGATCTTTTCTACTAGTTGTTAGGTTGTTCTCCTCATCAGTAGTCTGTAAATAGTTGTGATTTTGGAGTGTCACTGAGATGAGGTGAGCTCAGGGTCTTCCTCGGCCAATTTGGTCACACCTTATTGGTAGCTTTTAAATTACTAATTAAATATCTTTACTTTTGTAGATTTATTCAGATTTCCCATTTCTTTGGATACAGTTTTGATATTTTCTCTCTTCCTAGGAATTTTTCTTTTTCTAAGTTATGTAATTTGTTTACATAAGATTTTTTGCTGTATTACCTTATAATCCTTTTTATTTCTGTAATGTGAATGTTCTTTGTTTCATTATTGATTTTAGTAATTTTAGTCATCTTTTTTCTGCTCTCTATATTTTTCCTAAATAAAGGCTTTTAAATTTCTTTTTAATATTTTCAAAGAATCAACTTTTGGTTTGTTGTTTTTCTACCCTTCATTTCATTTTTTCCCACTATAATCTTTATTTTTTCCTTTCTTTCTGCTTGCTTATGGTTTAGTTTGCTCTTGTTTTACTAATTCCTTAAGGCAGAAAATTGAGTTACTGATTAAAATCTTTCTTTTATTAGATATAGAATTTTTGGTTGACAGTGTTTTTCTTTTATCACTTTGAAAATGTCATTCCAGTGCTTTTTGGCCTCTATGGTTTCTGATGAGAAACCCACTCTACTGAGAATCATCTGCATGTAATGAGTCAACTTCTCCCTGGCTACTTTCAAGATCTTCTTTATGTCTTTAGACAGATTGGTAATAACATGTCTAGGTATGATCTCTTTGAGTTTACCTTAGAATTTTTTGAGATTTTGGATACATATATTAATGTTTTCATCAAATTTTGAAGTTTTGTGAGGTTATTTTTTCATATAGTCTTTCTTTCACCTCCTCTCTCTCCTTTCCTTCTGGACTCCTAGTATGTGTGTTTTAATAGGTTGATGGTATCCATAGGTCCCTGAGGCTCTGTTCATTTTGCTTCATCATTTTTCTTTCTGTTCCTCAGACTTGGTAACATCAATTCACCCATCTTCAAGTTCATGGATTGTTTCTTTTGTCTGCTTAAACTGTTGTTGACCTCTTGTGGTGAGGAGTTATTTAAATAATTATACTTTTCAACTCCAGAATTTCTATTTAGTTATTGTTTTCTAAAAAAATAATTTCTACCTCTTTATTGATATTCCCTTTGCTGAAAAGTCATTCTCATATTCTTTTCTTTAGTTCTAAAAATATAGTTTTCTTACTTCTTCAAAAATATTTTAAATAACTTATTTAAAGCCATTACAAAAACTAAACACTCCCCAGATTGCTGCAAGCCTCTGGTTAATTTTTAGAATTCTAAAAAAGTGGTTTCTGGGCTTCCCTGGTGGCACAGTGGTTGAGAGACTGCCTGCCAATGCAGGGGACATGGGTTCGTGCCCCGATCCTGGAGGATCCCACATGCCATGGAGCGGCTAGGCCCGTGAGCCATGGACACTGAGCCTGTGCAGCTGGAGCCTGTGCTCCGCAATGGGAGAGGCCACAACAGTGAGAGGCCCGCGTACTGCAAAAAAAAAAAAAAGTGGTTTCTGACTTTTATTTTACCAGCTTTCTCACTGCTTTTATGGAGGAGAGAAATTTTGGAGACTCTTACTCCATTAATTTCTATGATATCTGTACTATAATGACATTACGGACTATACTATAATGAATAATTTTATAGATCTATCATTTATAAAATGTGTCAGTATATCTATAGGATAAAGTTTTAGAAGTTAAATTGGTCAAAGGGCAGTTAATTTGTAATTATGTTAAAATTGTCAATTTTATGTTGAACATTGTTTTCCCTTGAGGTTTGATACATAAAGTTTTCACAAATCTTTTAGATTGTTTCTACTTCTTGGATTGGGTTATTTCCTAGTTTCCTATAGAGAAAATTGAAGACTGACAGGTAGTAGACCGTGTATATCTATTGTCCAGCATAGTGCTTGATGCTTAATATGTGTTCATATAAATACATGAGTGAATGCATGAATAAATGAAGTACCTGTGTCCTCTTCTATAACATAGTTTATCAACTATGTGGAGTAGAGAAGTGGAATTACACCTTCAATCTCCTAAACAAGGTCCTTGAAATTTAAGATATATGTTGAGCTCCAGGCTCAAGTCACTATACTTGGCCAGTTTATGAAGCTGAAAGACATCATATATAAACCAGACTGTACTTTCCAGGGCTGAAGGTGACCAAACACAAATTGGGCTATCTTGTTCAGTGTGTTCACCAGAGTCAAGATAGTTTCAAGCCAGTGATAGAGTTAAGATCAGTAATCAATAATATCCTCTGTCACTTGCTAGCTCTGTGACCTTAGTTAAATTATTAAAGATCACTGAATCTTAGTTGTTTCATTTATGAGGTGGAGTTAATAACAGCACCTTTCATTGGGTCATTTCTGAGGATTAAAATATTCATATTTCATGAATATATTAGCTATTGATTCCAGACTGGTGGTCTACATTCTGAAAACTGCTTTCACACATGTTTAGTTTGACCCACACAATGCTTTTTTAAAAAAATAATCACCCATATTTAAATATTGGAAGATTTCAAAACATCCAGATATTTTCAAGTTTCTCTTGGAAAAAAATGTCACTATATGATATCATCTAAGTTCCAGGGGTTGAATTTGATATGTAGAAGGAATCTACTTGTTCCTGGAGCTCCATGCTTCAAAGGTGGCTTTCCCTATGTTTTGTCTCCCAAATCAGTTGGTTCTTTTTTTCTGGGATCAATGTGGAGAAATAACTTCAAAGGTATCTTACAGTGATTATAGGTTCCTCCTTAAACCAACAATTTCATTATGTCACCAGTGGTTCCAATTTATATTATTAATAGCTATTGTAATTCAGAGTTCATGTAGGCTTCATAGCACAGTGGTTAGAAGAGTAGACTTTGAAATTTATCTGACACACACTACCTTTATGACCCTAAGCACATTACTAAAATTTACTGAATCTAGGTTTCTTCATTTATGAAACAGATATAATAACAACACAATTCATTGGGTTTTGAGGATTAGATGAGATCATCCATATAAAGCATAAAACATAAAATTTGGTATATCAAAAATGTTCAGTGAAGGTTAGTTATTATTGTAGAAAATTTTGCAGGGTGAAGATCATCTTCAACATTTAAAATACCTCACCCATAACTAAATTCAGTGAATTAATCTGTGACCTTCAATTATAATGTTGGTTTTATGTGCCTTCAGCCTGGCATAAGGCCTAATGAATGTCAAAGACTAGGAAAATTTGAATGTATTTGATGATTCTGTGTTGCTGAAAAGAAGGTGGAACTTTACCACATCACCCAGATTTCTTAGTAAAAAGTTGTGCCCAATCATCTTGAGGAACATAGATGCAAAAATCCTCAACGAAGTATTAGCAAACTGAATCCTACAATACATTAAGGAATCATACACTATGACAAAGTGTGATTTATTTCAGGGATGAAAGGAGGGTTCAACATCCACAAATCAATCAACATGATACATCACATTAACAAAATGAAGGACACAAACCATAAAATCCTCTCAATAAATGCAGAAAAAGCAACTGAGAAAATTCAACATCTATTTGTGATAAAAACTCTCAACAAAATGGGTTTAGAGGAAATTTACCTCAACATATTAAAGGCCATATATGACAAGCCACAGCTAACATCATACTCAGTGGTGAAAAGCTGAAAGATTTTCCTCTAAGATCAGAGAACAAGACAAGGATGCCCACTCTCACCACATTTATTCAACACAGTATTGAAAGTCCTACTCACAGAAATTAGACAAGAAAAAAAAGGCATCCAAATCAGAAAGGAAGAAGTAAACCTATCACTAGCTGCAAATGACATGATATTAAATATAGGAAAACCTAAAGACTCCACTAAAAACTTTTAGAACTAATAAATAAATTCAGTGAAGTCACCAGATCCAAAACCAATATACAGGCATCTATGGCTTTTCTATACACTAATAACAAATTATCGGAAAGATAAATTAAGAAAACCATCCCATTTACAATTGCATCATAAAGAATAAAATACCTAGGGATAAATTTCAATAAGGAGGTAACAGACCTGTACACTGAAAGCTATGACACTGATTAAAGAAATTGAAGGTGACACAAATGAATGAAAATGTATTTTATGTTCATGGCTTGGAAGAATTAGTATTGCTAAAATGTTTCTACTACCCAAAGCAATCTACAGATTTAGCACAATCCTTATCAAAATTCCAATGGCATATTTCACAGAGCTAGAACAAATGATTCTAAAATCTGTAAAGAATTACAACATATCCTGAATAGCCAAAACATTCTTGAGAAAAAAAGAACAATCTGGAGGTATCATGCTCCCTGATTTCAAACTATACTACAAAGCTAACAAAAGCAAAAGTAAACATGTGGAACTACATCAAACTAAAAAGCTGCACAGCAAAGGAAAGCAAATGAAACCACCAACAAAATGAAAAGGCAATGTAATAAATGGGAGAAAATATTTTCAAATTTGTTTGCTAAAGTTTTAATATCCAAAATATATAAAGAACTCAAACAACTAAATAGCAAGAAACCAAACAATCTGATTAGAAAATTGGCAGAAGATTTAAATAAATATTTTTCCAAAGAGATCATACAGATGGTCAAAAGGCACATGAAAAGATGCTCAGCATTACTAATCATTAGGGAAATGCAAATCAAAATCACAGTGAGATATCACCTCACATCTGTTAGAATGGCTATTATTGAAATGATAAATAATAACAACTGTTGGTGAAGATGTGGAGAAAAAGTAACCCTTGTAAACTGGTGGTTGGACTGTAAATTGGTGCAGCCACTACAGAAAACAGTATGAAGATTCCTCAAAAAATTAAAAATAGAACTACCATATGACCCAGGTATTCCACTTCTGAATATTTATCTAAAGAACACAAAAACACTAATTTGTAAGGATATATGCACCCTCATGTCCATTGCAGCATTATATAACCAAGATATGGAAATAACCCAAGTATCTATCAATGAATGAATGGATGAAAAATATGTGTTATCTATGTATATCTGTATACATAGTTATATAGATGTATAATGGAATACTGCTCACGCATAAAAAGAATGAAATCCTTCCATTTGTAACAACATGGATGAACCTTGAAGGTCTGTTCCTTTTTCTGTTTTGTAGGTAAGTTTATTTGTATCATTTTTTAGATTACACATATAAGCGGTATCATATGATATTTCTCTTTCTCTACCTGACTTATTTCACTTAGTATGATAATCTCTAGGTCAATCCATGTTGCTTTAAATGGAATAATTTCATTCATTTTTATGGCTGAGTAATATTCCACTGTGTATATATACTGCATCTTCTTTATCCATTCATCTGTTGATGGACATTTAGGTTGCTTCCATGTTTTGGCTATTGTAAATTGTGCTGCTATGAACATTGGGGTGCATGTATCTTTTCAAATTATAGTTTTCTCCAGTTATAGGCCCAGGAGTGGGATTGCTAAATCTGCCTTACATGAAATACTAAAGACAGTTCTTCTAGTAGAAATGAAATGACACTAATTAGCAATATAAAAGTATAAAACTGACTGTTCCTTTTGAATTTGACATTTAGTCAAATTCAAAATATCCTAATACTGTAGTTGTGATGTGTAAATTATTTTTATCTCTAGTATAAAAGTTGAAAACAATAATATTAAAAATAACTGTAGCTACAATAATTTGGTAATAGATGCACAATATAAAAAATATAGTGTGACTTCATTTGTATAAAACATGAGGGGAGAAGTAAAATTGTACAGTTTTTGTATGAGATTGAAGGTAAGTTGTTTTCAACTTAAAATAGACTGTTATATCTATAATATGCTTTTTGTAAGCCTCATGGCAACCAAAAAGAAAAAAAAACTATAATAGATACACAAAAGATAAAGAGAAAGGAATTAAACTATACTACTACAAAAAAAATCAAAAAACAAGACAGCAGTGAGGAAGGAAGGAACAAAAAATCAGCAAACAATTAACAAAATTGCAATAGTAAGTCCTCATCTATCAATAATTACTTAAGGCAAAATGGACTAAATTACCAATCAAAAAGCAAAAATGTAGCTGAATTATGAAGAAACAAGATTGTTGGAAAAATTAATAAAGTAGTGTTGTTCAGGCTTCAGAGGCAGAAGCAGACCTCTGACTGACCTGTGACTTTGTCTGGACTGCATGCCTGGTTGCACACATAAGAATTGCTGCTAGCAAGTCAAGCAGCACTTACAATACGAAAGGGAATATGTCTTGGAATTTCTTGAGCCCTGAGGACCTGGCCAGTCCCCCGGGGTCTATAAAATACTGTGACTCACATGGTGAAACCAACAGCATTGTTAAAGTGAATCCAGAGTTGCATTTTTGCATGCAAACTGATGTCATTTTGTGGCCTGGAATTCTAAACGGAAGCCCCCAGAACTCCAATCTGAAGTCTCACCTGTGGGGTGGATGCACCACCCAGGACCCTTCCCAACTGGGGCTCCAGATTGCTGTCACTTGGGACTTCCCAGCACTACTTGGATCTGGATGTAGGTGCTTCTCCAATTCGGTGATGTATAAACCTCTCCCTTTACTATTCTTTCTTAGTTATACCATTCTTGTTTTTTTAAAGTTTTTATTGAAATATAGTTGTTGTACATATTATATAAGTTACAAGTGTACAATATAGTGATTCACAATTTTTAAAGGTTACACTCCATTTATAGTTATTATAAAATATTGGCTATATTCCCCATGTTGTACAATATATCCTTGTAGGTTATTTTATACGTAATAGTTTGTACCTCTTAATACCCTACCCCTATATTGCCCCTCCACCTTCTCTCTCCCAACTTGTAACCACTACTTTGTTCTCTATATCTGTGAGTCTTTTCATTCTTTTTTGTATTCACTAGTTTGTTGTACTTTTTAGATTCCACATATAAGTGTTAGCATACAGTATTTTTCTGTCTACTCTACAAGCCCATCCATGTTGCTGTAAATGGCAAAATTTCATTCTTTTTTATGGCTGAGTAGTACTCCATTGTATATATGTACTGCATCTTTATCAATTCATCTGTTGATGGACACATAGTTTGCTTCCTTGTCTTAGCTATTGTAAATCATGCTGCTGTGAACATTGGGGTGCTTGTATGTTTTCAAATTAGTACTCTTGTTTTCTTTGGATATATACCCAAGAGTAGAATTTCTGGGTCATATGATAGTTCTAATTTTTGTTTTTTGAGGAACCTTAATACTGTCTTCCACAGTGGCTACAACAATTTACATTCCCATTAACAGTGTACAAGAGTTCCCTTTTCTCCACATCTTCACCAACATTTGTTACGTGTGTTCTTTTTTTTTTTTTACATCTTTATTGGAGTATAATTGCTTTACAATGGTGTGTTAGTTTCTGCTTTATAACAAAGTGAATCAGTTATACGTATACATATGTTCCCATATCTCTTCCCTCTTGCGTCTCCCTCCTTCTCACCCTCCCTATCCCACCCCTCCAGGCGGTCACAAAGCACCGAGCTGATCTCCCTGTGCTATGCGGCTGCTTCGCACTAGCTATCTACTTTATGTTTGGTAGTGTATATATGTCCATGCCTCTCTCTTGCTTTGTCACAGCTTACCTTTCCCCCTTCCCATATCCTCAAGTCCATTCTCTAGTAGGTTTGTGTTTTTATTCCTGTCTTACTCCTAGGTTCTTCATGACATTTTTTTCTTAAATTCCATATATATATATATGTGTTAGCATATGGTATTTGTCTTTCTCTTTCTGACTTACTTCACTCTGTATGACAGACTCTAGGTCTATCCACCTCATTACGAATAGCTCAATTTTGTTTCTTTTTATGGCTGAGTAATATTCCATTGTATATAAGTGCCACATCTTCTTTATCCATTCATCTGATAATGGACACTTAGGTTGTTTCCATCTCTGGGCTATTGTAAATAGAGCTTCAATGAACATTTTGGTGCATGGCTCTTTTTGAATTATGGTTTTCTCAGGGTATATGCCCAGTAGTGAGATTGCTGGGTCATATGGTAGTTCTATTTGTAGTTTTTTAAGGAACCTCCATACTGTTCTCCACAGTGGCTGTACCAATTCACATTCCCACCAGCAGTGCAAGAGTGTTCCCTTTTCTCCACACACACTCCAGCATTTATTGTTTCTAGATTTTTTGATGAGTCTACCATTCTTTTCTTAATTAATATACCGTAGTCTTTGCTAATTCATTAAACTCTCTCTAAATTCTTGTTTAGCTGAGTGTATAGAGGTTATTTTGCCAGCAAATCCAACAAACCTTGAAACTGAAAGTAAGACTTTTGGCAAAAAAAAAGATCCAAGTAAAATCCAAGCTAAAGCAAGCCTACAAGAGACTTGCTTTAGCTTTAAGGATGCATATTGAAAGTGAAAAGATGTTAAAAGATATTCAATGCAAATGGTAACCCAAAGACAATAGGAGTGCTATACTTAAAAAAGATAAAATAGACCTTCTGTCAAAATTGGTCAGAAGAGACAAAGAATATCACTATATAGTGATAAAGGGATCAGTTCATCAAGAGAATGTAACTATTATATATACACTCAACAGTAGAGTGCCTAAATATTTATAGCAAATATTAACAGAAGTAAGTGAGAATAAGACAGAATTACAATAATAGTAGTGGACTTCAATACTCCATCTTAAACATTGGATAGATCATCCAGACAGAAAATTAATAAAGAAACCGCAGAAATGAGTAACACTATGGATGAAATGGACATGACAGAAAAAACATATAAAGAACATTTCATCCAACGGCACCAGAATACACATTTTTCTCAAGCACACATGGAATATTTTCCAGGATAGACCATATGTTGGAACAAAAAGGAAGCCTTAAGAAATTTAATAATATGAAAAGCATATTTAAAATCTTTTCTGACCATAATAGTATAAAATTAGAAATCAACAGCAGGAGGAAAACACAAAAGTCCACAAAATAAATAGAAATTAAACAGCATACTCCTGACAAACAGTGGGTGAAAGAAGGAATCAAAAGAGAAATAAGAAGGATATTTAGAGACAAATGAAAATGAAAACACAACATACTAAAACTTATGGGATTCAGCAAAAGCCATTCTAAGAGAGAAGTTTAGAGTGATAAATGCTTACATAAAAAAAAGAAAGGTCTCAGATAAACAACATAACTTTACACCTCAAGAAATTAGAAAAAAATACGAACAAACCGAAAGTTAGCAGAGAGAAGGAAATAATAAAATTTAGCACAGATATAAGTGAAAGAAAGACAAGAAAGACAACAGAAAAAAACTAATAAAACTAAGATTTTTTTTGCAAAGATACACCAGATTGATAAATCTTTAGCTGGACTAATCAAGAAAAAAAAGAAGATTCAAATAAACAAAATGACAAATGAAAGTGGGGACATTACAACTGACACCACAGAAATACAAGGGAACATAAAATCTACTGTGAGAAATTAAATGTCAACAAATTAGATAACCTAAGAGAAATGGATAAATTCCTAGAAACATTAAGCCTATGAAGAGTGAAACACAAAGAAATAGAAAGTCTGAAAGGACAAATAACAACTAAGGATATTGAAACAGCAATCAAGAGTTTCCCATCAAAGAGAAACGTATTCTGTAATAACCTAAATGGGAAAAGAATTTGAAAAAAGAATAGATACATGTATATGTATAACTGAATCACTTTGCCATACATTTGAAACTAACAACATTATTAATCAACTGTGTTCTAATATAAATAATAAAAATTAAAAACAGAGACCCCTGGGATCAAAATTCTATCAAATATTTACAGAAGAATTAACAGCACTAATTAAGAATTCTAAAACATTTCTACAAAGTTGAAAAGGAGGAAACACTCCTTTTATAAGGCCAGCATTACTCTCATACCAAAACCCAGATAAAGACATTACAAAAAAGAAAACTACAGGCTAAGTAAAGAGATGAATATAGATGCAAATATTCTCAATAAAATTCTAGCAAAGTGAGTCCAACAGCACATTAAACAGATCACACACCATGAAAAAGTGAGATTTATCCCTGGAATCTAAGAAGAGTTCAATATATGCAAATCAGTGAACGTGGTACACCACATTAATAGAAAGGATAAAAATTGTATGATCCTGTTAATGGATGTAGAAAAGGCATTTGAAAAAATTCAACATCTTTTCTTGATACAAGCTATCAACACTGGTATAGAAGGAATGTACCTCAACATAATAAGGGCCATAAATTGTAAACCCATGGCTAACATCATAATGGTGTAAAGCTAAAAGCTTTCCCTCTAAAATTAGGAACAAGGAAAAAGTGCCCACTCTTACCACTCCTATTCCACATAGTGTGGGAAGTATTAGCCAGAACCATTAGGTAAGAAAAAAGAAACAAAAGCCACAAAAATCAGAAACAAAGAAGTAAAATTGTCTCTGTTTGCAGATGGCATGATCTTATGTATAGAAAACCACAAAGCTGCCACCCAAAAAATTATAAGAATTAACAAATTCAGTAATGTTGCAGTATACAAAATCACCATGCAAAATTATTTGCTATTCTGTACACTAACAATGAAATATCTGAAAGAGAAATAAAATAATTCCTCTTACAGTAGCACCAAAAACAATAAAATACTTAAGAATAAATGTTACCAAGGGGCTGACAGGTCTGTACACTGAAAAATATGAGACATTGATGAGATGAATTGAAGAAGATACAAATAAATAGAAAGATTTCCCATAGTCATGGATCAGAAGAATTAATATTGTGAAAATGTCCATACCATCCGAAGCCATTTATAGATTTGTTTTGATTCCTGCAAAAGTCCAATAGCATTTCTCACAAAAAATAGAATAAAGCAATATGAAAATTAGTATAGAATCTCAAAAGACACCAAATAGCTAAAGCAATCTTTAGAGAGAAGAGCAAAGCTGGAGGCATCATACTTTGTGATTTCAAACTGCATTATAGTGCATTAGCAATCAAAGCAGTATGGTGCTGGCATAAAAACAGAAACATATACCAATAGAGCAGAAAACAGAGTACAGAAAGAAACCAATGCATATATGGTCAACTAATATTTGACTAGGAATCCAAAAAAGCTCAGTGGGGAAAAGATAGTTTTCAATAAATGATATTGGGAAAATTGGATATTCACATGCAAAAGAATGAAACAGGAACCTTATCTTGCACCACTCACAAAAAATAGCTTGAAATGGATTAAAGACTGAATTGTAAGACCCAAAGCCGTAAAATTCCTAGAAGAAAACTCAGGTGAAAAGCTCCTTGATATTGCTTTTGGCTAAGATTTTTTTTTAATTTTATAACAATAGGCAACCAAAGCAAAAATCAACAAATGGGACTACATCATACTAAGATGTTTCTGTACAGCAAAAGCAATAATCAACAAAATTAAAAGCAATCTACAGAATAGAAAATATTTGCAAATCATATATCTGTTATGGGGTTAATATCCAAAGTATATAAGAAACTCCTACAAATAAATAGCAATCCCCCAAAATAATCCAATTAAAAATGAGCAGAGATTCTGAATAGGCATTTTTCCAAAGAAAACATACAAATGTCCAACAGGTATGTGAAAAGATGATCAATATCCATAATAATCATGTAATCATAATCATTTCCCATAATAATCAGGGAAATAAAAATCAAAAGCAAATCAAAATCATAATGAGATATCACCTCAAACATGTTAGAATGGCTATTATCAAAATAATAAGAGAGAACAAGTGTTGGCAAATATGTGGAGACAAGGGAACCCTAATGAACTTTTGATGAGAATGTAAATTGATACAAAAACTATAAAAAACAGTATGTAGATTCCTCAAAAAATTAAAGATAGACCTGTCATATCATTCAGCAATCCCACTTCTGAGTATATATCCCAAAGAAATGACATTACCATTTCAAAGTGTTATTTGCACCCCATGTTCATTGCAGATTATTTACAGTAGACAAGGCATAGAAACAACTTAAGTGTTCATCCATGGATAAATAAACAAAGGAAATGTGGTGTATATGGAATATTATTCAGGCATAAAAATGGGAAATCCTGACACTTGTGATAACATGAGTGGAACTTGAGGACATTATGGTAAGTGAAGTAAACCAGATAGTGAAAAATAAATATCAAAAGGTTTCACTATTGTGTGGAATCTAAAAAAATATGTAACTCAAACTCATAGAAACAGAATAGAATGATGTTTGCCAGGGGCTGGGGGTTGTGAGAAATGCAGAGATATTTGTCAAATGGTATAAACTTCCAGTTAAAAGATGAATAAATTCCAGGGATCTAATATTCAGCATGGTGATTGTAGTTAACAATACTGCATTATATACTTGTAAATTGCTAAGAGATGTTCTTAAATGTTCTCATTACCAAAAACGGTAATTATTTGAGGTGATGAATGTATTAACTAACTTTACTGTAGTAATCATTTCACAATACATATATGTATCTAATTATCATGCTATACAACTTAAACTTACATTATGTTATGTGTCAATTATATGTAAATAAGCCTGGGATTGGGGAAGGAGAGGAGAGGACAGATCCTGTAGCAAACTTTAATAAGACCATTTAAAAAGGATGCCAACAAAACACATTTGAAGAGGGTTACAACACTTGAATAATAACATATCAAGTTCCTATCATTTTGCTGACTTTAGCTTTCTTTAGTCATATGTAGTACTGTTAAATTAGGGAGGGGTTGATTTCATCATCAGCATTCTGGCTTGAAGCTTCATAAAAACCAAGGTTTTTTTTTTTGTTGTTGTTTTTCTTTTCATGAAATGGCAAACTTTATTTAAAATTTTATTTTATTTCTTTTTTTAAACAGCAGGTTCTTATTAGTCATCAATTTTATACACATCAGTGTATACATGTCAATCCCAATTGCCCAATTCATCACACTCCCACACCTATCCCCCTGCGGCTTTCCCCCCTCGGTGTCCATACGTTTGTTTTCTACATCTATGTCTCAACATCTGCCCTGCAAATCTGTTCATCTGTACCATTTTCTTAGGTTCCATCTACATACATGTGTTAATATACGATATTTGTTTTTCTCTTTCTGACTTACTTCACTCTGTTTGACAGTCTCTAGATCCATCCACAACGCAACAAATGACCCAATTTCATTCCATTTTATGGCTGAGTAATATTCCATTGTATAGATGTACCACAAATTCTTTATCCATTCATCTGTCGATGGGCATCTAGGTTGTTTCCATGATCTTCCTATTGTAAATACTGCTGCAATGAACATTGGGGTGCATGTGTCTTTTTGAATTATGGTTTTCTCTGGGAATATGCCCAGTAGTGGGATTGCTGGATCATAAGGTAATTCTATTTTTAGTTTTTTAAGGAACCTCCATACTGTTCTCCATAGTGGCTGTATCAATTTACATTCCCACCAACAGTGCAAGAGGGTTCCCTTTTCTCCACACCCTCTCCAGCATTTGTTGTTTGTAGATTTTCTGATGATCACCATTCTGACCAGTGTGAGGTGATACCTCATTGTAGTTTTGATTTGCATTTCTCTAATAATTAGTGATGTTGAGCAGCTTTTCATGTGCTTCCTGGCCATCTGTATCTCTTCTTTGGAGAAATGTCTGTTTAGGTCTTCTTCCCATTTTTGGATTGGGTTGTTTGTTTTTTCAATATTGAACTGCATGAGCTGTTTATATATATTGGAGATTTATCCTTTGTCCGTTGATTTGGTTGCAAATATTTTCTCCCATTCTGAGGGTTGTCTTTTAGTCTTGCTTAGGGTTTCCTTTGCTGGGCAAAAGGTTTGAAGTTTCATTAGGTTGCATTTGTTTATTTTTGTTTTTATTTCCATTACTGTAGGAGATGGGTCAAAAAAGATCTTGCTGTGATTTATGTCAAAGAGTGTTCTTCCTACGTTTTCCTCTAAGAGTTTTAGAGTGTCTGGTCTTACATTTAGGTCTCTAATCCATTTTGAGTTTATTTTTGTGTATGGTGTTAGGGAGTGTTCTAATTTCATTTTTTTACATGTAGTTGTCCAGGTTTCCCAGCACAACTTATTGAAGAGACTGTCTTTTCTCCATTGTATATCCTTGCCTCCTTTGTCTTAGATTAGTTGACCATAGGTACATGGGTTTAGCTCTGGGCTTTCTATCTTGTTCCATTGGTCTGTGTTTATGTTTTTTTGCCAGTACCATATTGTCTTGATTACTGTAACTTTGTAGTATAGTCTGAAGTCAGGGAGTCTGACTCCTCCAGCTCCGTTTTTTTTCCCTCAATACTGCTTTGGCTATTCGGGGTCTTTTGTATCCACATACAAATTTTAAGATGTTTTGTTCTATTTCCATAAAAAATGCCGTTGGCAATTTGATAGGGATTGCATTGAATCTGTAGTTTCCTTTGGGTAGTATAGTCATTTTCACAATATTGATTCTTCCAGTCCAGGAACATGGTATATCTCTCCATCTGTTGGTATCATCTTTAATTTCTTTTATCAGTGTCTTATAGTTTTCTGCATATAGGTCTTTTGTCTCCCTGGGTAGGTTTATTCCTAGGTATTTTATTCTTTTTGTTGCAATGGTAAATGGGAGTGTTTCCTTAATTTCTCTTTCAGATTTTTCATCATTAGTGTATAGGAATGCAAGAGATTTCTGTGCATTAATTTTGTATCCTGCAACTTTACCAAATTCATTGATTAGCTCTAGTAGTTTTCTGGTAGCATCTTTAGGATTCTCTATGTATAGTATCATGTCATCTGCAAACAGTGACAGTTTTACTTCTTATTTTCCAATTTGTATTCCTTTTATTTCTTTTTCTTCTCTGATTGCCATGGCTAGGACTTCCAAAACTATGTTGAAAAATAGTGGTGAGAGTGGTCATCCTTGTCTTGATTTGAGTCCTCTCCCTCTGTTTCGTGATGCGTCTGGCTAATGGTTTATCAATTTTGTTTATCTTCTCAAAGAACGAGCTTTTAGTTTTACTGATCTTTGCTATTGTTTTCTTAGTTTCTATTTCATTTATTTCTGCTCTGATCATTATAATTTCTTTCCCTCTTCTAACTTTGGGTTTTGTTTGTTCTTCTTTCTCTAGTGCCTTTAGGTGTAAGGTTAGATGGTTTATTAAGATTTTTCTTGTTTCTTGAGGTAGACTTTAAGGACTATAAACTTTCCACTTAGAACTGCTTTTGCTGCATCCCATAGGTTTTGGATTGTTGTAGTTTTTGATTTCCTCTTTGATTTCTTCAGTGATCTCTTGGTTATTTAGTAACGTATTGTTTAGTCTCTATGTGTTTGTGTTTTTTTCCCCCTGTAATTAATTTCTAATCTAATAGCATTTTGGTCAGAAAAGATGTTTGATATGATTTCAATTTTCTTAAATTTACTGAGGCTTGATTAGTGATGCAAGATGTTTTCTATCCTGGAGAATGTTCTGTTTTCACTTGAGAAGAAAGTGTAATCTGCTATTTTTGGATGGAATGTGCTATAAATATCAATTACGTCTATCTGGTCTATTGTGTTATTTAAAGCTTCCATTTCCTTATTTATTTTCATTTTGGATGATCTTTCCACTGGTGTAGGTGAGGTGTTAAAGTGCCCCACTATTATTTTGTTATTGTCAGTTTCCTCTTTTATAGCTGTTAGCAGTTGCCTTATGTATTGTGGTGCTCCTAAGTTGGGGGCATATATATTTATAATTGTTATATCTTCTTCTTGGATTGATCCCTTGATCATTATGTAGTGTCCTTCCTTGTCTCTTGTAACATTCTTTATTTGAAAGTCTATTTTATCTGATATGAGTATTGTTACTCCAGCTTTCTTTTGATTTCCATCTGCATGGAATATCTTTTTCCATCCCCTCAATGTAAGTCTGTATGTGGCCCTATGTCTGAAGTGGGTCTCTTGTAGACAGCATATATATGTGTCTTGTTTTTATATCCATTCAGCAAGCCTGTGTCTTTTGGTTGGAGCATTTAATCCATTCATGTTTAAGGTAATTATCGATATGTATGTTCCTATGACCATTTTTATAATTGTTTTGAGTTTGTTTTTGTAGGTCCTTTACTTGTCTTGTGTTTCCCACTTAAGGAAGTTCCTTTAGCATTTGTTGGAGAGCTGGTTTGGTGGTGCTGAATTCTTTTAGCTTATGCTTGTCTGTAAAGCTTTAGATTTCTCCATCGAATCTGAATGAGATCCTTGTGGGGTAGAGTAATCTTGGTCGCAGGTTCTTCCCTTTCATCACTTTAAGTATATCATACCACTCCCTTCTGGCTTGTAGAGTTTCTGCTGGGAAATCAGCTGTTAACCTTATGGGAGTTCCTGTGTATGTTATTTGTCATTTTTCCCTTGCTGCTTTCAATAATTTTTCTTTGTCTTTAATTTTTGCCAATTTGATTACTATGTGTCTCAGTGTGTTTCTCTTTGGGTTTATCCTGTAGGGACTCACTGCACTTTCTGGACTTGTGTGGCTATTTCCTTTCCCATGTTAGGGAAGTTTTCTACTAAAATATCTTCAAATATTTTCTTGGGTCCTTTCTCTCTTCTCCTTCTGGGACCCCTATTATGCAAATGTTGTTACATTTAATGTTGTCCCAGAGGTCTCTTAGGCTGTCTTCATTTCTTTTCATTCTTTTTTCTTTATTCTGTTCCACAGCAGTGAATTCCACCATTCTGTCTTCCAGGTCACTTATCTGTTCTTCTATCTCAGTAATTATGCTATTTCTTCCTTCTAGTGTAGTTTTCATTTCAGTTATTGTATTGTTCATCTCTGTTTGTTTGTTCTTTAATTCTTCTAGGTTTTTGTTAAACTTTTCTTGCATCTTCTCGATCTTTGCCTCCATTCTTTTTCCGAGGTCCTGGATCATCTTCACTATCATTATTCTGAATTCTTTTTTGTGGATGGTTGCCTATCTCCAATTCATTTTGTTGTTTTTCTGGAGTTTTATCTTGTTCCTTCATCTGGTACATAGCTGTCTGCCTTTTCAACTTGTCTATCTTTCTGTGAATGTGGTTTTTGTTCCACAGGTTGTGGGATTGTAGCTCTTCTTGCTTCTGCTCTCTGCCCTCTGGTGGATGAGGCTATCTAAGAGGCTTGTGCATGTTTCCTGATGGGAGGGGATGGTGGTGAGTAGTGCTGACTGTTTCTCTGGTGGGCAGAGGTCAGTAAAACTTTAATCCGCTTGACTTCTGATGGGTGGTGCTGGGTTCCCTCCCTGTTGTTTGTTTGGCCTGAGGCAACCCAACACTGGAGCCTACCTGAGCTCTTTGGTGGGGCTAATGGCAGACTCTGGGAGGGCTTATGCCAAGGAGTACTTCCCAGAACTTCTGCTGCCAGTGTACTTGTCCCCACAGTTAGCCACAGCCTCCCCTTGCCTCTGCAGGAGACCCTCCAACCCTAACAGGTAGGTCTGGTTCAGTGTCCCCTGTGGTCACTGCTCCTTCCCCTCGGTTTTGATGCACACACTACTTTGTGTGTGCCCTCCAAGAGTGGAGTCTCTGTTTCCCCCAGTCCTGTTGAGGTCCTGCAATCAAATCCTACTAGGCTTCAAAGTCTGATTCTCTAGGAATTCCTCCTCCTGTTGCTGGACCGCCAGGTTGGGAAGCCTGACGTGCGGCTCAGAACCTTCACTCCAGTGGGTGGACTTCTGTGGTATAAGTGTTCTCCAGTCTGTGATTCACCCACCCAGCAGTTATGGGATTCAATTTTACTGTGGTTGTGCCCCTCCTACCATCTCATTTTGGCTTCTCCTTTGTCTTTGGATGTGGGGTATCTTTTTTGGTGAGTTCCATTGTCTTCCTGTCAATGATTGTCCAGCATCTAGTTGTGATTCTGGAGTTCTCACAAGAGCCAGTCAGAGCACGTCCTTCTACTCTGCCATCTTGTTCAGGGTTCCAAAACCATGTTAAAGAGGAAATAATTAGGGAATTAGAAAATTTCAAAAAAAATAAATAAAGAGAAGAAGAGATGTTAAAATGTTTATAAAATTAATGAAACAGGATATTTGGTTTATGGACTATACTAAATGTTTTCATTATGTAAAATATGCTTAATGTTTCTATATGTGAGTGTATGAAGTAGGTGCTGAAATGAACTCAAAAGTGACTGGCATTTTAATAAGCATTTAGGACTTTGCTTGAAAGAGAATGCAAATAAGATGTGTGCTCTAGACAGATTGAGTGTTTCAGGGCCTAGAACAGTGTGTGCAGTTTTGAAAATAGAGAGCTTCCTCTCTACACATATCTCTGAACATATTGCTTAATCAAACATTTGATGACCTTGTCCTTGTCTGTGATTCCCAAGAATCATTATGCAGTTGAAAACTACACAGGGTAGTCAATACATTGGAAAGTGGAAACAGTATTTCTGAGAACCCAGCAGCATAAAAACTTAGGACTATTCTGCCACCTAGTGGAGATAGAGCAGAATGCTACCAAATCTCCCAAATAAAGGAATTTAGGTATAAGCCATGTATTCAAAAGTACAAAATGCTAGAAAGAGTCCTCACAGATGTAATTGCATTTTCAGGAACTAGTGCAAACATTATTTTAGAGGTTCTTCAGTGCTGAGGGCGAGCTGTTTTAGGCATCCCAATAGAAGATTTTTCTAAGAGGAGGCATTCCTTTATTTATCAGGGGTCTCATGAAACTCATGATGTTTGGGGGTGTCTTAATGAGGGAGCATCTGGGATCTCATTCTTTGGTTAATGTCTGAGAACTCTATTACAAGCATACCAATTTTTGAGAAATGACCTTAGAGCAAAGTGCCATCACCAATTGAAAGAATACAAAAATTACTCTTCCTAATGGTTTCCTGTAGATATGAGTCAGGCATGACAGACATTAACCAGTTTCCCATGAGTCTATGCCAGGTTGCAGAGAAAGGGACAGGTAAGGGTCAACTTAGCCTATGTTGTACATCTATACATTGGCAACTGGGGAACATGTGAAAAGAGACCACTAGAAAAGTAGCATTTTTCTTTGAAGTGTTCTTAATGTAAAACAGCTGGGGAGATTTAGACATGTAGACTAACAAAACAGAGTAGACCAAAAGGAGACTTATTCATATATGAAAACTTTTTTTATGACAGATATGTTTTTTGTCCATTAATGATGCTTGGTCAGTTGGATAGCCATATAGTAAAAAAAAAAATGTGTATCCTGACTTCTATCTTGCATATACACAAAAGTCTATCCCAAGCGGTTTAACATAAGAGTGTATTTATGACCTTGTGCGTAGGTAGTGAGCGTGTAGGTACATTTACAAATAGTTGTTTTAATATCCTTGTCTACTAATTCTATTATATGTGTTATTTTGGGGACTGTATCTATTGATTGATTTTTCTCCTCATTATGGAATGTATTTTTCTGTTTCTTTGCATGCCTGGTACTTCTTGATTTAATACAAGACATTGCAAATTGCACATTGTTGGGTGCTGAATTATTTTTGCTTTTTTTAAAAGCTTTGTTCTCCTACATAATTAAGATATTTGGAAACAGTTCGATCATTTCAAGGTTTTCTTTTAAGAGTTTTTAGGTGATACCAGAGCTACAAAAATATTTTGGTTTAGGTTAATTTGTCCTGTCTTCTGAGGTAATATCCTTCTCTATCTGATGTCCCATTCATGAAGGAATTTCTTGACTTTGGTTTTCGAGAATGTGAACTATTCACAACCCTGTTTGAGCTCCAAAAATTGTTCTGCCTACTCCTTTCTAATAGTTTGGTGGTGGTTTCCTCATGTACATGATCAGAACTCAGTGGAAGACTGGAAGGAGAGGCCTCTGTCCATCTCCAGAGCTCCCACTCTGTGCAGACGTTTCCTCTCTAGTGCTCTGCCCTTTATAACTCTTTGGCCTCCTCAAATCCTCCACCCTGTCTCCTCAACCGAGTGAGAATATCAGACTCTTTTTGCATTTTTTCTTCCTGCATTATATCTTGGAAACTCTTTTCCCACAGTAAGCTAGGGCAATTTTAGAGCTTATGTTATTTGTTTTCCTATTATCAGGGATCCTGTGAGGCCTTGTTGTCCAATGTTTAAAAATTCTTGTTCCATATGTATTTGGTCTATTTTTCCATTTTTATTGAGAAATAATTGACATACATCATTGTATAAATTTAAGGTGTACAGCATGATAGTTTGATTTACATATATTGTTAAGTGAATACCACAATAGATTCAGCTAACATCCATTTTCTCATATAGATACACTAAGAAGAAAGAAAAAAAGAAAAAAGGGAAGAAAATTTCTTGTGATGAGAACTCTTAGGATTTACTCATTTAACAACTTTCCTATATATCATACAGTAGTGTTAACTATAGTCTTCACATTGTACATTAAATTTCTAATATTTATTTATCTTATAACTGGAAGTTTGGACATTTTGAACACCTTGCTCTGATTCCCCCTTCCCCTAATCTCCACTTCTGTTAATAACAAGTATGATTTCTTTTTCTATGAGCTTTTTTTTTTTTAGATTCCACATATAAGTGGGATCCTACAGTATTTGCCTTTCTATGCCTGCTTTACTTAACATAGCATAATGCCTGCATGGTCTATTCATATTGTTGCAAATGGCAGAAATTCCATGCTTTTATGGCTAAATAATATTCCATTGTACATATATAGAACAACTTCTTTATTTATTCATCCACTGATGGACATTAAGGTTGTTTCCATGTCATGGCTATTGTAAATAGTGCTGCTATGAACATTGGGGTGCATGTATTTTTGAGTTAGTGTTTTTTTTCCTTTGGATATATTCGCAGAAGTGAAATTTCTGGATCATATATGGTAGTTTTAATTTTTTAATTTTTTCAGCATCCATACTGTTTTCCATAGTGGCTCTACCATTTTACAAACCCATCAGCAGTGCACAAGAGTTTCCTTCACTCCACGTCTATGACAGCATTTATTGTCTTTTTCTTTTCTTGCAGTTCTATTGAATGTAATTGACATATAGTACTGTATAAGTTTAAGGTATATAACATAATTATTTGACTTGCATATATCATGAAATGATTACCAGAATAAGAATATCCATCATCTTGTATTGAAACAAAATTAAAGAAATAGAAAAAAAATTTCCTTGTGTGAGAACTCTTAAGATTTCCTGCCTTAACAAATTTCATATATAACATAAAACAGTGTTAATAATATTTAGCATGTTGTACATTATATCTCTATTACTTATTTATCTTATAACTAGAAGTCTGTACCTTAATAGAATCATTTACACACTGACTGCATTACCCCTCCACTACACTAGCAGAGGACCATGTTGAGAGGTCTCCCCTGGATCTCTGGATCCTCCAGTGGGAAAAGAAAACCTGAAGGGGACAACCAGCATCCCCCCATTATTGTGGATTGCTTCGTGGGAGCCCTTACTCTAGTCTCACTCCGTGAGGATTGCAGGTGAACAAAGATACCACAAAGAAAGAAAATTAGAGGCCAATATCACTGATGAACATAGACATAAAAATCCTTGACAAAATACTAGCAATCCAAATCCAACAGTACATTAAAATGATCACACACCATGATAAAATGGGATTTATCCCAGGGAGGCAAGGATTCTTCAATATACAGAAATCAATGTGATGTACCATATTAACAAATTGAAGAATAAAAACCATATGATCATCTCAGTAGATGCAGAAAAATCTTTTGACAAAATTCAACACCAATTTATGATAAAAACTCTCCAGAAAGTGGACATAGAGGGAACATACCTCAAGAAATAAAGGCTCTACATGTAAAACTCACAGCTAACATCATACTAAACAGTGAAAAGCTGAAAATATTTCCTCCATGATCAGGAATGAGACAAGTATGTCCACTCTTGTTACTTTTATTCAACATAATATTGGAAGTCCTAGCCACAACAATCAGAGAAGAAAAAGAAATAAAAGGAATCTAAATTGGAAAAAAAGAAGTAAAATTGTCACTGTTTGCAGATGACATGATACTATATATAGAAAATCCGAAAGATGCTACTAGAAAAGTACTATAGCTCATAAATGAATTGAGTAAAGTTGCAGGATACAAAATTAATACACAGAAATCTGTTGCACCTCTTTGCACTTACAATAAAAGATCAGAAAGACAAATTAAGGAAACAGTCCCATTTACTATAACATCAAAAATAATAAAATACCTAGGAATAAACCTACCTAAGGAGTCAAAAGAATTGTACTCTGAAAACTATAAGACACTGATGAGAAAACACAAAGATGACACAAACAGATGGAGAGATATAACATGCTCTTGGATTAAAAGAATCAATATTGTCAAAATGACTATACTACACAAATCAATCTACAGATTCAATGTAATCCCTATCAAATTACAAATGGCACTTTTCACAATTTGTATGGAAACACAAAAGACCCTGAATAATCAAAGCAATCTTGAGAAAGAAAAACTGAGTTGGAGGAATCACACTCTCTGACTTCAGACTATACTACAAAGCTACAGTCATCAAAGCAGTATTGTACTGGCACAAAAACAGAAATGTAGATCAATGGAACAGAATAGAAAATCCAGAGATAAACCCAAGTACCTATGGTCACCTAATGTATGACAAAGGAGGCAAGACTATACAAAGGAGAAAAGACAGTCTCTTCAATTAGTGGTGCTGTGAAAACTGGACAGTGACATGTAAAAGAATGAATTTACAACACTCCCTAACACCATACACAAAAATAAATGCAAAATGGGTTAAAGACCTAAATGTAAGGCTGGATAATATAAAAGAGGAAAACATAGGCAGAATACTCTCTGACATAAATCACAGTAAGATCTTTTTTGATCCACCTCCTAGAGGAATGAAAATAAAAAAAAATTAAACTGGGACAAAATTAAACTTAAAAGGTTTTGCACAGCAAAATAAACCATAAACAAAACAAAAAGACAACCCATAGAATAGGAGAAAATATTTACAAATCAAGGGATCAACAAGGGATTAATCTCCAAAATATACAGCATCTCATGCTGCTCAAAATGAAAAAAAAAAAAAACCCAGTCAAAATATGGGCAGAACATCTAAATAGACCTTTCACCAAAGAAGATATACAGATGACCAACAGGCAAATGAAAATATGCACAGTATCACTAATTATTAGAGAAATGTAAATCAAAACTACAATAATGTATCTCCTCACACCATTCAGAATGACCATCATCAAAATACCTACAAACAATAAGTACTGGAGAGGGTGTGGAGAAAAGGGGATGCTCCAACACTGTTGGTGGGAATATAAATTAGTATAGCCACTATGGAGAACAGTATGGAGGGTCCTTAAAAAAGTAAAAATAGAGCTATCATATAATCCTGATATTGCATTCTTGGGAATATATCCAAAGAAAACCATGGTTCAAGATGATACATGCACCTCAACATTCATTGCTGCACTATTTACATTAGCCAGGACATGGATGCAACCTAAATGTCCATCGAAAGAGGAATGGATAAGGAAAATGTGGTACATATACACAATGGAATAGTAGCCATTAAAAGAATGAAATAATAACATTTGCAGCAACATGGATGGACCTAGAGATCATCATACTGGGTGAAGTAAGTCAGACAGAGAAATACAAATGTCATATATTATCACTTATATTTGGAATCTAAAAAAATGATACAAATGAACTTGTTTACACAACAGAAATAGAGTCACAGAAGTAGAAATCAAACTTATGGTTTCCAGGGGAGGAAGCCAGGGAGGGGGATAAACTGGGAGATTGGGATTGACATATACATACTACTATATATAAAATAGATACCTAATAATGACATACTGTATAGCACAGGGAACTCTTCTCAATGCTCTGTAATGACTGATATGGGAAAAGAATATAAAAAAGAATGGCTATATCTATATGTATAACTGATTCACTTTGTTGTACAGCAGAAACTAACACAACATTGTAAATCAACTATATGCCAATAAAAATTTTTAAAAACCTACCTAAAGAGGAAAAACCTGTACTCCAAAAACTACAAGACACTGTTGAAGAAATCAAAGATGACACAAACAGATGGAAAGATATACCATGTTCTTGGACGGGAAGAATCAATGTTGTCAAAATGACTATTCTACCCAAGGCAATCTGTAGATGCAATGCAATGCCTATCAAATTATCAATGGCATTTTTTTTTGCAGACCTAGAACAAAAAAAATCTTAAAATTTGTATGGAAACATAAATGACCCCGAATAGCTATAACAATCTTGAGAAAGAAAAATAGAGCTCGAGGAATCAGGCTCCCTGACTTCAGACAGTATTATAAAGCTACAGTAATCAAAACAGTATGGTACTGGCACAAAAACAGATGTATAGATCAATGGAACAGGATCAAAAGTCCAGAAATAAACCCACACATCTATGGTCAATTAATCTATGACAAAGGAGGCAAGAATATACAATGGAGAAAAGACAGCCTTTTCAAAAAGTGTGCTGGGAAAACTGGACAGCTACATGTAAAAAAATGAAATTAGAACATTCTCTAACACCATACACAAAAATAAACTCAAAATGGATTAAAGATCTAAATGTAACACAGGATACTATAAAACTCTTAGAAGAAAACATAGGAAGAACACTCTTTGATACAAGTAGCAGCAATATTTTTTGGCTCTACCTCCTAGTGTAATAAAAATAAAAACAAAAATAAACCAACGGGACCTAATTAAACTTCAAAGCATTTGCATAGCAATGGAAACCATAAACAAAACAAAAAGTCAACCTATAGACTAGGAGAAAATATTTGCAAATGATGCAGCTGACAAGGGATTAATCTCTAAAATATACAAACAACTCATGTAGCTCAATAATAAAAAAGACAAACAACCCAGTCAAAAAATAGATCTAAATAGACATTTCTTCAAGGTAGACATACAGATGGTCAAAAAGCACATGAAAAGATGCTTAACATCGCTAATTATTAGAGAAATGCAAATCAAAACTACAATGAGGTATAACCTCACACCAGTCAGAATGGTCATCATCAAAAAGTCTATAAACAATAAATGCTGAAGATTGTGTGGAGAAATGGCAACTTTCCTACACTGTTGGTGAGACTGTAAATTGGTTCAGCCACTATGGAGAAGCTGGAGGTTCCTTCAAAAAGTAAGTGTAGAACTACCATATGATACAGCAACTCCACTCCTGGGGTACTGCAGCTGGAGAAAAGCACAATTGGAAAAGATACATACACTCCAATATCCTTTGCAGCATTATTTACAATAGCCAAGTCATGGAAGCAACCTAAGTGTGCTTCAACAGATGAATGTATAAAGAAGATGTGGTATCTATCTATCTATATATATGTGTGTGTGTGTGTGTGTGTGTGTGTGTGTGTGTGTGTGTGTGTGAAATGGAGTATTAGTCATAAAAAGAATGAAATAATGCCATTTGAAGCAACAGGATTGAATTGACCTGGAGATTATCACACTAAGTAAAGTCAGAGAAATACAAATATTATATAATTTCCCTTTATATGGAATCTAAAAAATAGTACAAGTGAAATTATTTACAAAACAGAAAGAGACTCTCACAGACAAGGAAACAAAATTATGGTTCCCAAATGGGAGAAGGATAATTTAGGATGTGGGGATTAACATATACACACTATTATATATAAATTAGATAATCAACAAGCTCTGTGTGGCACAGGGAACTCTACTCATTACTCAGTAATAACCTATGTGGGAAAAGAATCTGAAAAAGAATAGATATATGTATATGTGTAACTGAATCACTTTGCTGTACACCTGAAACTAACACATTGTATATTAACGCTACTCCAATATAAAATAAAAATTAAAAAAAACTCATACATACAAAATTCTTCATGTAAGTGTCATTGTCTTTCAAATTTAGTTAATATATCATTTGCCTACATTTGGATTTGCAATATTATGTTGTCCCAACACTACCTAAATGGCCTAATCACACCTCGTTACTAACACAACCTACCTGATTCTTTAAAATGAAACATCTGAACCACTGAGGAGACATCAAAAATTTTAGAGCAGAATTGTAGGAAGATTCATTTGGATGATACAGTAAATTCATTATATCTGCAATTTCAGAGACACTGTGGTATGTTACAGAAATCCAAAGTGGCCATGATATATCCCAGTGGTCTCCAAAGTTTTTGGCCAGTTTTGTGAGACCAGTTTTGTGGAAGACAATTTTTCCATGGACCTTGGGTAGGGGATGGTTTTGGGGTGATTCAAGCACATTACATTTATTGTGCACTTTATTTCTATTTTTATTACATTGTAATATATAATGAAATAATTATACAACTCACTATAATGCAGAATCAGTGGGAGCCCTGAGCTTGTTTTCACTTGCCATGCACTGAGAGGGTTTTGATATGAGTCTGCAAGCAATTGATTTATTATTGTCTCTGTGCAGTCAAACCTCTCTGCTAATGATAATCTGTATTTGAAGCCACTCACCAGTGCTAGCATCACCGCTTCAGCTCCTCCTCATATCATCAGGTATTATATTCTCATAAGGAGTGCACAACCTAGATCCCTCTCATTCACAATCCACATTAGGGTTCGCACTCCTACGAGAATCTAATGCCACCGCTGATTTGATAGGAGATGGAGCTCAGGCAGTAATGTGAGTGATGGGGAGTGGCTGTAAATACAGATGAAGCTTCACTTGCTCGCCAGCCGCCCACCTCCTCCTGTGCATCCCAGTTCCTAACAGGCTACGGACACTGGTCCATGGCCCGGGGGTTGGCGACCCCTGATATAGCCTAGAGCGATAGGAAATTCCTTGATTTTGGCTTGTTTCACATGGTACCTTGTCCCCTCAAAAAGTGATGGATTTATTTTTGATGCATTCTCAAATATTAATTGACACAAAAATTTAGATTCCATAACTTTGGATACCATAAGTACATTAATGCTCAAGTCTGTTCAGGTGGTATAATCCAAAAGTTATTTCTATGAAGGCAAATGAGACCTGTTACAGAAAACTGTTTCCTCCAGAGGAATCAATTTCTCAATTCTTCAATGTTTTTTTGTTTGTTTGTTTGTTTTGTTTTTTTAAATTTCTTTCTTTTGGCCACATCCTGCTTCTGTAGTGAGTGGAATGAGTGCTGGCTCTGCTGCTAGTCTCATTCATGGAAAGCACTCCATGGGCATTTGTTGCCCCCAGTACTGTGCAAGACTTAGTGTGAGGACTACTTGAAGTATTTGGCAAGTCCATCTTTGCAGAACTTATTGTCTAGTTGAAGAGATGAAACTCGCACATCATGGCAATAAAGAGACCTGGGTTCTGGTTTCTCTTTGGCTTTCATCTGACACTGTGGCTTGCATTAGCTTTGTGTGTGTGGTGTTTGCTCTTCAGGAATCTTAACAGTAACCATACAGCACTTACAGCCAGGGCCATTACAAAGCAGAAGAGGAAAAAAAATAATTTCTTCAATTTCCTTCTCTGTGACCTCTTCTTTCATTGGTGGCCTTTTTTTCCCTTTACAGCTCAGGGTCTCACCTGTTACATATGGATAAAATAATAGTTAACTATTATTGACAATTTAGTACATGCCAGGAACTGTGCTAGTACTTTACATTTAGCCCTCACAACAACTCTATGAGGTGTATTCCAACAGATATGGAAACTGAGATTCAAAGAGATTAAGTTATTTGACCAAGCTCACACAACCAGTAAGTGGATCTGAGATTCAAAGATGATCTGATTCTATAGCCCTAAGTTAAAACACTGCTGTTACTCAGTACACTGCATTGGTTTTGTGTAGAAAATAACATCTGACTTTCATTAGTCACTTGTATTAGTTTTCTCTTGCTGCTGTAACAAATTACCACAACATTAGTGGTTTAAAACAATACAACTTTGTTATCTTATGGTTTTAGAGGTCATAATTCCAGCATGGGCCTCATAGGAGCACTAAGATATAGGTATTGGCAGGGCTGTATTCCTTTCTGGAGGCTCTCTAGGTGAATCCATTTCCTTGTTTTCTCTAGCTTCTGGAAGCAACCTGCATTCCTTGCCTTATGGTTCCTTCCTCCATCTTTAAAACTAGGAATAGCTGGTCAAGTCTTTCCTACATCACATCATTCTGACATTAAATTTTCTGCCTCCTTCTCCCCCATTAAGTGATTCTGTGATGACATTGAGCCCACCTGGATAATCTAGGATAATCTCCTTATTTTAAGGTCAGATGATTAGTAACCTTAATTTCATTTGCAAACTTAAATCCCTTTTGCCATGTAACATATTCACAGGCTCCTTGGATTAGGATGTGGATATCTTTGGGGGGACCGTTATTCTGCTTACCACATCACCTGTACACTGTTAGTTATGTCTATATTGTATTTCTTCAATTCACAATAATTTTTACCTTTTCTAAAACCACACACAGAATACTTTCTCCCAAACATCTTCCTCCAATGTTACTTAGCTCAGGAATTAAAAATAATACAAGTACTACTAATAACCTTAAATGAAATTTATTAAGTTTGTACTATGTGTCATATATTCTTTTGAGTACATTACATGCATTTTGACACTTGAGTCTCACAACTCTTTTATTGTTATTGCTATTAATTATAATTTTACTATGGATTTTTCCCTGAGTAAATATTGTAACAGCCTCCAGTCCTTTTCTGCACTACTTATTTTAAACCAAGCTGTGAGCTCAGATTAATGTACTTTTTGTAAACAATGAGATCTAGCCTAGTTTCTTTTTATAGCCATTAAGCATGGTCATGTTGCTAGCCAGCAAGGGCTAGGAAATGACTTATGTCATCTTAGGGAATATACAGAAGAGAAACTAATAATATGAAAGAAGTAAAAATACCCTGGCTTGGAAAAGGCAGAATGAATCTTTAATTACATAAACTTCAGGTAATTTCAAATGGGAAAAGAACAATTCCACTATGTCCAATGATAAAAAGTAAAGCAGGTTGTGTACCATTTCATTCAAACTTCAACATGTTATGGTTACCTCCTCTCTTTCCAGTAGGTGTCATGCCTTCATTATTTTTGTAATTAATGGTATTATTCTTGAAGAAGAGTCTCTGAAGATGGAAATAGAGGGGTGTACAGGTTGATGCTGTGGTAAAGTAATTCAAAATATATGATTCACATTTCAAAGGATGCTGGAAACCAGATATATGCTATGGGAAAATTACATATATGACTTTTTGAATCTTCAGCTGAGAAATGTCATAAGCTACCTTTGACCAGCTCACTGCTTTAGCATAAGACTGGGAACCTCATGAAAGTTGGGAACATATCTTAGAAAGTCAGTGTGTATGGTGATTAAGTTAATAGACCCTGGGGCCACATTGCCTCAGTTTGAATTCTAGCTCTGGCATGAACTGGTTATAAGATCAGAAGCATGTTATTTAATCTTATCTATGAAATGAGGGTTATAATAATTATATCTTCCTTAAAGATTTTTGTGAGGTTTAAATGAGTTAATATATGCAAATCACTTAAAACAACACCATCTGTCAATGGGCATTTAGGTTACTTCCATGTCTTGGCTATAGTAAACTGTGCTGCAATGAACATTGAGGTGCATGTATTCTTTCTAACCAAGTTTTTCTCTAGATATATGTCCAAGACTGGGATTGCTGGATTGTATGGTAGCTCTATTTTTAGTTTTTTAAGTAATCTCAATACTGTTCTCCATAGGGGCTGTACCAGTTTACTTTCTCATCAATAGTGTAGGAGAGTTCCCTTTTCTCCACACCCTCTCCAGCATTTATTATTTGTAGAATTTTTATGATGGACATTATGACCGGTGTGAAATGATATCTCATTGTAGTTTTGATTTGCATTTTTCTAATAATTAGTGATGCTGAGCATCTTTTCATGTGTTTGTTGGCCATCTGTATGTCTTCTTTTGTGAAATGTCTATTTAGGTTTTCTGCCCATTTTTTGATTGGGTTGTTTGTTTTTATGGTACTGAGACACACGAGCTGTTTGTAAGTTTTGAAGACCAATCTTTATCTGTTGTATCATTTGCAAATATTTTCTCCCATTCTGTGGGTTGTCTTTTCGTTTTGTTGATGCTTTCCTTTGTTTTGCAAAAGCTTTGAGTTTACTTGTGTCCCATTTATTTTTGTTTTTACTTCCATTATTCTGGGAGATGGATTGAAAAAGATATTGCTGAGATTTATTTCAGAGAGTGTTCTGCCTATGTCTTCCTCTAAGAGTTTTACAGTATCCAGTCTTACATTTAGGTCTTTAATCCATTCTGAGTTTATTTTTGTGTATGGTGATTGAAAATGTTCTAATTTCATTTTTTACCTGTGGCCATCCAGTTTTTCCAGCATCACTTATTGAAGAGATTGTTTTTTCTCCATTGTATAGTCTTGCCTCATTTGTCATAGATTAATTTACCATAGGTGCATGGGTTCATTTCTAGGCTTTCTATCCTGTTTCACTGAGCTATATTTCTGTATTTTTGCCAATACCATACTGTTTTGATGACTGTAACTTTGTAGTATGGTCTGAAGGCAGGGAGCCTGATTCCTCCAGCTCCATTTTTTTTGTTGCTTTTTTTTTCCTCTCAAGATTACTTTGGCTTTTTGGGGTTTTTTGTGTCTCCACACAAATGTTAAGATTTTTTCTTCTAGTTCTGTGAAAAACACCATTGGTAGTTTGATAGGGATTGCATTGAATCTGTATATTGCCTGGGGTAATATAGTCATTTTCATAATATTGATTCTTCCAATCCAAGAACATGGTATATTTTCCATCTGTTTGTGTCATCTTCGATTTCTTTCAACAGTGTCTTATAGTTTTCAGAGTACAGGTCTTTTGTCTCTTATGTAGGTTTATTCCTAGGTATTTTATTCTTTTTGATGCAATGGTAAATGGGATTGTTTCCTTGATTTCTCTCTCCGATTTTTCATTGTTAGTGTATAGAAATGAAACAGATTTCTGTGTATTAATTTTGTAACCTGCCACTTCACCAAATTCATTTATGAGTTCTAGTCATTTTCTGGTGTCATATTTTGGATTTTCTATGTATAGTATCATGTTGCCTGCAAACAGTGACAGTTTTACTTCTTCTTTTCTGATTTGGATTCCTTTTATTTCTTTTTCTTCTCTGATTGCCATGGTAGGAGTTCCAAAACTATGTTGAATAAAAGTGTTACCCTTCTTTTTAAACTGATGTGTGATTCAAAGGGAGTTCATGCCATGTAACACATATGTACACTCATATATAAGAATTTCAAGGACTTAGACCATAATAGTATATGACTTGCAATAAAATTATAATGAACATAATTTAATATGTCTTTGTAGTTTTAGAAGACACTGGTGGGCTCACTTGTCTGGCAGAATGAAGTTCGAGACTGTTTACTCTGATTACTGAAATATCCTCTGTGATAATGCAATATCTGCCAATACATACATATATATGCATGTATATACATATATATGTACACAGTATTATATATGTATATGTGTATGTATGCATATATATGTGTGTATATATTAGATAAATATGCATAGGTATATTAGAGTCATATTAGATATATGAATGAATGTCATTTTTTAAAAATTTAAATAAATGCCTTAAGATTCCATGGTACATAGTGTTACCATAATTTACCCCTACTTTTAGTCAGTTACTTTCTGAAGTCAATTGCTTTCTGAATGACTCCTTTTTATTCTCAACACATCTTTATATGCAACAAAAATTTTAAAAACTAAGGTTGTTTGAATTTGACAAATCCGGTTTCTGTGGATGATTAATTTTCAATGTATCACATTCGTTCTTTTTATTTTTCTAACTCATCACACAAATAACAGGCTCATTAAACAATTCATTCATTTTCTCAATTGAAAATACAAAAATTCTGCCTCTGCAGAGTTAGGCACTGAAAATTTAGAGCAAGCAACCACAGTGGTATTTTGCTAAAATGACCATTGTAGTGGTATGTGAGTGAAGGTCTTGTTCTATAATGAGAATATATGGCTCTACACACACAAAAAAATAAGCTACTCAAGCTGTATTAAAGGAAGAAACTTGCTTTTACTTTGAATTAGTCAGTAATGGAGACTTTCTTAGAGCTCTCTCAGGTTCCCTAATCCAATGGAGAGGCAAAGGTCCTTTGGTAAGTTTGTGAAGACTCATGAGACAAGAGATGTATCTCAGAGAAAGGAAAAAATGTTTTCTCTTATGGCCCACTACCCAGAGGGTTTTCCCAGAGGCTCTTCAAAATAGGGTTACAAATCCTTTGACCCCAAAATTCTATGTGGTCAAAATTTTATGTGCCCTACCCACATTGTCTTATATCCTTTATCCCCACCTTTGCCTTTCCCACCTTCTCTTCTTCACAACCCCACCCATTCCCTTTGCATAGTCTCTCTTCCACTTTGGCATCCTATTATCATCTCCTGTCACCTCACTTATATGTCTCATTATTTCCTCTTTACCTGCTTGCTTTACTTTTGTCTTCCTTTGCTAGTTTTCAGTGTCACTCAGTTTAGAGGCATTCATCTTCCCTTGTTTTTCACTTGTTAACACTCAGTCATCTCTTCCCTTGACACTTCTCCCTTCCTCACAATCACACAAACTTTCTAGAAGACCAAATAAAAAATTAATAAGAAGGGCCCACAAGACTAAACAAGACCTGATATTTCCATTAATCCTGGGCCCTGATGTGTTCAAAATACCAAGAACTATTACACATCAGAATTCATCTTCACATATGTTGATTTTATTTGGAAATTAAAATAGAAACTAAAAAGTAGTTATGTCTATTAAAAGTCCAACCCCTTTGGCTCCTGCCCAGATAATGACTCTTTTAGCAAACATTAGACAGATTCAGAATCTTAGTTTTTTGTCTTTTAATAAACTAAGGACCAGTGGCTTTACTTGTTATCTATCATACCTGTGAGGAGAAAGATACCTTTTTCTACAACAGCTTGTCTGACTACAAGACCATATGTCAAAGATAGTCTCGCAATGATAAATCTATGGCTTTCTTCTTTTTTTTTTAGCCTTTTAAAAAACTTTACCATTTTTTAACAATTTTTTTAAAAATTGAAGTATAATTAATGTGTTGTATTAGTTTCAGGTGCACAGCAAAGTGATTCATATATATATATGAATATATGTGTGTATATATATATATATATACTTTTCATATTCTTTTCCATTATAGGTTATTACAAGATATTCAATATAGTTCTGTGTGCTATACAGTAGGTCCTTGTTGGTTATCTATTTTATTTATAGTAGTGTGTATCTGTTAATCCCAACCTCCTAATTTGTCCCTCCCCCTTCACCTTTCTCTTTTGGTAACCATAAGTTTGTTTTCTATGTCTGTGAGTCTATCGCTGTTTTGTAAATAAGTTCATTTATATCATTTCTTAGATTCCACATATAAGTGATACCATATGATATTTGTCTTTCTCTGCTTGACTTACCTCACATAATATAATAGTCTCTAGGCCCATCCATGTTGCTGCAACTGGCAGTATTTCGTCCTTCTTTATGGCTGAGTAATATTCCATTGTGTATATATATCGTATCTTCTTTATCCATTCATCTGTCAGTGGACATGTAGGTTGCTTCCATGTCTTGGCCATTGTAAATAGTGCTGCTGTGAACACTGGGGTGCATGCATCTTTTCCAATTAGAGTTTTCTTCAGATATATGCCCAGGAGTGGCATTGCTGGATCATAGGGTAGTAGTATATTTAGTTTTTAAGGAACATCATATCGTTCTCCAGAGTGGCTGCACCAATTTACATTCCCAGCAACAGTGTAGAAGGCTTCCTTTTTCTCCACACCATCTCCAACATTTATTATTTGTAGGCATTTTAATGATGGCCATTCTGACTGATGTGGGGTGATACCTCATTGTAGTTTTAATTTGTATTTTTCTAATAATTAACTATACTGAGCATCTTTTCATGTGCCTGTTGGACATCTGTATGTCTTTTTTGGAGAAATGTCTATTTAGGTCTTCTGCCCATTTTTTAAAAAAATAAATTTATTTATTTATTTTTGGCTGTGTTGGGTCTTCACTTCTGTGAGGGCTTTCTCCAGCTGTGGCAAGCGGGGGCCACTCTTCATCATGGTGCGTGGACCTCTCACTATCGCGGCCTCTCTTGCTGTAGAGCACAGGCTCCAGACGCATAGGCTCAGTAGTTGTGGCTCATGGGCCTAGTTGCTCCGTGGCATGTGGGATCTTCCCAAACCAGGGCTCGAACCCATGTCCCCTCCATTGGCAGGCAGATTCCCAACCACTGTGCCACCAGGGAAACCCCCTTCTGCCCATTTTTTGATTGAGTTTTTTTGTTTTTTTGATATTAAGCTATATGAGCTGTGTGTATATTATGAAATTAATCCCTTGTTGGTAGTCTCATTTGCAAAATGTTTTCTCTCCATCTGTAGGTTTTCTTTTCATTTTGTTTATGGTTTCCTTTGCTGCACAAAAGCTTTTAAATTTAAATAGGTTCCATTTGTTTATTTTTACTTTCATTTGGTTTTCCTTAGGAGAATGATCCAAAAAATATTGACAGAATTTAGATAAAGTATGCTGCCTATGTTCTTCTCTAGGGATTTTAGGTTTTCAGGTCTTACCTTTAGATCTTTAATCCATTTTGAGTTTATTTTTGTATATGGTGTTAGAGATGTTCTAATTTCATTTCTTTACATGTAGCTGTCCAGTTTTCCCAGCGTCACTTATTGAAGAGACTGTCTTTTCTCCACTGTATATTATTCCCTCCTTTATCATAGATTAATTGACCTTAAGTGCATGGGTTTATTTCTGGGCTTTCTATCCCATTTCATTGATCTATATGTCTATTTTTGTGCCAGTACCATACTGCTTTTATTACTGTAGCTTGGTAGTATAGTCTGAAGTCAGGGAGTGTGATTCCTTTATCTCTGTTATTCTTTCTCAAGATTGTTTTGGCTATTCAGGGCCTTTTGTGTTTCCATACTAATTTTAAAATTGTTTATTTTAGTTCTGTGAAAATACCAGTGGTAATTTGATTTTGATTGCATTGAATCTGTAGACTTCCTTGGGTAGTATAGTCATTTTGACAGTATTGATTCTTCCAATCCAAGAACACAATATATCTTTCCATCTGTTTGTGTCAGCTTCATTTTTTTTTATCAGCGTCTTACAGTTTTTGGAGTACAGGTCTTTTGCCTCCTTAGGTAGGATTATCCCTAGGTATTTCATTCTTTTGGATGCAATGATAAATGGGATTCTTTTGGCAGAATATGGTTATATGTTTGATGCTAAGGCTGAGCCCTCTTACAGAATCCCAAAAAATCACAAGTGCTCCTGATGGCTTCCATATTCAAGCCTCTGTAGCCTTTGTTATATTTTTGCTACCATTTCTTTCTTAGTGTTGTACCAATGTGGGATGACCACAGATAATATTATCCACTGGCAATTTTATTGTTTTTCCCTGCCTAGTATATCCAATTAAAATTTCCTGAAATCAGGAAGGCATAGATTTGTTGAAAATATAGCTCATATTCTATCAAAGAGTTGAAAGCACTCTCATCCATAAATTGGATATATGAGTGGGAAAGGGTTGCTTTTGCATAATTTTCCAGGCTTATTTGAGGTGGACAAAAATAAAGAGAACCTCAGTGAGAAGACACCTGTTATTTTTGGTCTGCTCTGTTTAACACTTTTTTTTTTTTAAAGGAAATCTGCCTCCCTCATTTTATATGATTCTAGTGGGATTATCAGTCAAGGAGCTCCACCTCTACTTCCATAATGTTGAGAATGAGATCATGGCTGATCGATCAGAATTTCTTATTATGGATACCGTAATTGGTCTGTGGGTAGGCAAATAACCCAACCAGAGTGTTCTGTAGAATCTAACCTCTAGATATTTGGGGGAAAATGCTCTCTGCTGTGGATTGTATGGTATTTTAATCTAAGGCTGCTGTTGTTATCACGCCATTCACATCTAGAGAACCTGTATCAGACATGAGATAAAAGTTCTTTCTTGCATGATCTGGAACCCTGGTTCTACTTTGAAAAAAAATTTCTTCTCTGCTTTAATTAAACCAGTTTTATTCTAATTTTACAATTGTTAATAAAAATATTCCTAATTCAGTGAATTTCTCAGTTGGGAAAATCTAAATTGCACATGAGGGAATAGTGGGGTTTGGGAGAGCTCAGGCACTTGTCATAGATCATACAGCTATCTAGTGGAGAAATTACAGCTTAAACCCAAAATATCTATGGTGATAGATAGGCTTTCATGCCAAGATGACACTCTATTACTTAAATAAAAGCAGTAATCATTCTGAGCAATCATCGTATCCAAGTGAAGCGTGCCCCATAACTGTCTACATAGAGATATTCTGACAGTCAAACTCTGGTTTGAAATGAGATTTGCTGGTGGCAGTACAGGACCAAAATCAGTCCAGGGAACCCACAGAGAGGTGGGTTTAAGAGTTTTGGTAGTTTATCCTTTAAAGATTCTCTTTGCATTTTATGAATCAATAGGTACCTAGATGCTTTAGAGGCAACTCTGTCATTGTATATATGGAAAAACTGAAGCCAAGGTAAGGGAGTGCCTGAATTGACACACTTTTTACCAGAAGTTGTCTGAGAAAGCAGGCAGGTCCCCTAATTGAGCAATTACATTATGACTTTGTCAAAAGCCAACCCAGACCTATCTATGTCAATATTTTGTTTATGATATTGTAGTATAGTATTTTGGCACTGGATGAGTCCCTCTTCAGCTAGAAAGGAGGACCCTCATCCTGAATGGGCACAAGATGATGGCCATATACTCAAACTTCTACTTATGATAACCTAGGAAAATATTCCAATAGAGGAAGACACCATTGCCATCATAATGATTCAGATACTTGAAACATATGGGGGAAACATTGATAAGGGCAATAGAGTTGGCTGTTTATCATTAAGTTGTTTTTACATACTGCAGAGAGTGGTTAACAGATAGTTAAAGGTTAAGTGTGAGGTCTTTTGTAGTTAAAAAGTGTGAGATTTTTCTTTGTAGCTTACAAATGGGCCATTATCTCCTGAATTGGAAGAGCAGACATATCTGGAAAGCAAACTCAGCTTAATAGATAGAATAATGGAATGCCAGAGATATTTAAAGTGCTCAGCCAAGGCATATTTCTTATGCTAAATTCAGAGTCCTGGCTTGGAAAACTTAGGACCCTAAATATGAGATGGGTGTATCTAAGTGGCTGCTTCTGAGAATCATGGATCTGTAGACTATGTGGGACCTACAGAGCTTGCAAGGTGTCCTGATTCTCAGTAAGAGCTAGCATTTCCCCTATTTAGGAGCACACTGCAGGGGTTTCTCTTCTGCGGAGGGACAAGTGTCCTGTCAAGAGTTTCCCACAACTCTTTTGTTGGTTGCCAGGCTGATAACTAGGTTAAACTCCAGTTATAACCCATCTGGAGATATACTGATCTTGATAAGGAAGAAAGAAGACTATACATCAAAGGCCCTGCAGTAACTAGAATATACCAAAATGAGCCATGAGAATATGATTGGGATAGGATTTTGGAGGTGCCTGTTAGGGGAGATTGGAACATAAGTCTAAATAAGTAAGAATTCTATCAGGAGTACTTCCTTGCAAAATAGGACATAAAATTCTGGGAAGGAACACAGAGAATAGGGCAAAATTGCTGCTAGAGTAGTAATAGAAGCCTGGTGAAAATGGTGAACCACACTAAATAAAATTGAAATGCCTGAGTTGTTACAGCAGATAATAGAGGCAGGAATTAAGTTTTGGAGGGGAGTGACATCACCAAGATGGCAGAGTAAGAGATACCAGCATTTATTTCCCCCTCCAAAACAATAATTAGACAGCTATCCATGAATAAAAATAGCCCTTGGAGGGGCTCCAAATTCCAGTGAAGAACCAACAGCAACACAGTGGAGCAAAAATTGGAGAATAACCGCTATAAAGGATCACTGTAGAGATCAGCTTAGCTGTTATATGGAGATGGCTAGGAACAAAGAAAAAGGATGAGGGCTATAAGTATCAGCTATGCAGCAGATACAAACACATTCCCCAGTGGCTTGCTCTTTGGAGGACCTTTGTAGCCTTTGCTGCTAAACATCTCAATAGCCCCCACAACAGTTGCCAACTCCCCCCACAGGATTAACAGTGTAGGACTCTGTAGTGTTCATTGGCCTACAGTGTAGCCCCCTCAGGGGCCTGCTCCACAGAAGACACCAGCAGCTTTCACCAATGAAGTAATGAATAGCCATGCCACTGCTGATACCCCAGAGAGGGAGACACTGCGGTGCACCTCCCAGAAGGAGTTGTTATTATACTTCCCAAGAACCAGGACTGCCACCCCTCCAAACCTGCACAGGCCCAAGACCCCAGAGCCATGGCTGCGCCACATGTGCCCACACTTCAGACCTAGTCTGTAGCTGCTGTGCATATGTTCTGTCCTCCAGATACCTGCTCCACAGATACTTCACTTGTGCCTGTGTTTCAGGCATCAGAGCTGCCAGTGCTGTAGGCCACTGTCTGGGCCCCAGAGCTGCTATCTTTCCATGTGCACCCATGCTCTGGACCCTGACTTCATGGCTGCTCAGCATATACCCACATCTCAAGCACTGGAGCAATCACTGCTGCAGGCCAGTCAGCACCCTGGATCCTGAAGCTTCTGTCACTCCATGAGTACCTGTATTCCAGACCCTGGCTCTGTGGATTCTCCATGACTGATGTTGACTAAAAAAATGCACAACCTAAAAGTTGAGAATTATGTTTTATTCAGTAGGCTTACTGAGGACTATAGCCGGGGATAGAGCCTCTCAAATAGCTTTTAGGGACTGTTCCAAAGAGGTAAGAGAGGAGCCAGAATACATAAGAGTTTTTGCTGAAAAAAACCCATGCAGTTGAACATCAAAAGATTACTGCTGGGCTTCCCTGGTGGCGCAGTGGTTGAGAGTCCACCTGCCGATGCAGGGGACACGGGTTCATGCCCCGGTCCAGGAAGATCCCACGTGCTGCGGAGCAGTTGGGCCCGTGAGCCATGGCCGTTGAGCCTGCACGTCTGGAGCCTGTACTCCGCAACGGGAGAGGCCACAACAGTGAGAGGCCCGCATACCGCAAAAAGAAAAAAAAAGATTACTGCTAATCACAAACACAGACATCTCAAGTTAATGATTTTAGCACTTTTCTATGTATGAGAAGAGGCAAGAGTCTGGGCTTATTGAAATCATTCATCTGGTATGTATCTTAACTATCTAGGGCCATAGATAGAAAAACTATCCTGTTTTTCTCCATAATGAATTCCCTTCAGGGTATGTCATTGGGGTTGGCTGTTGGTTTGGTGACAGGCAATCTATTTTTATCCATCCCAAATTCTCTTCAGGGTGCACCACAGGGGTGGCAATAGAAGTGACTGATGGCTTTATGGTCAGAACATCCTTTGTTTACTGAAATGGCAGGTGACATTCTTGTCCACAGTGCCTCTTATTGGTCGTAAATTAGACCAAAGTTTGGGAGACATTTCATGACCAATTTTGTCCCACCATGCTAGGAGGGCTCATTCCTAGATCAAGCAAAGATTATGTTGATAGGCCACTCCATGTGCTAATTTTTGGATTAGGCCTTGTTGACAATCTAAAATTCTCTGGATTGCCTGTTTTACTAGTCTATTATGATCCAGGAAATGTTTTCTCCTGTTGCTTCTTCCCATATCTAGAGTTGCACTACTACAGTTATTCTATACAGAGTTATATATGTGATCAACTACCTCAAGATGTTTAGCCTTCATTAATTTTGTCAGAGGCCTGGTTACACATTGGGTAATGCAAGAGACAACAAGGATATAGGTAATACAGCTGTAACATTAATAAAGTCATAGTACAGCAGAGAGGCATAAGGCATAAATAATTTAAAAATTACAGGAAAGGACAAATTAAAACAATGATTAGTAGAACTAGCTGTAATCTGGTTTCAATAAGCCATCAAGTCCACAGCGGGCCAGCTGGAGAAGCCAAATTCTGGAGGGATCAGACAGAAAAATATAAATGTTTCATCTTCATTTACAAATGTATACTTTATCAATTTTTTGTATGTCATGGTTATCATAAGAGGAAAGATTTTCAGAAAAACAAAGATTAAAAACCAGTATATTTTAGGAAAAAAGTCATAAAATTATAAATCATATTTATCAGTTCATTCAGTCCTGTGTAATCAATTCCTGTCAATCTGGAGGAAGACATCAGGTTTTCCATTAGAGTTTTGTAATATCTTACCCATTTCAGTGATATGATCTAAAATTTATCAGAAAATTATATTTGTCAAAATATCCTTTTTATGAATCTTCTTGAAGATCTTTACTTTATAAAAGTATAGAGCAAAACAATGATTGTCTATAAACAACAAAAGGCTTAAAATGGCAAGGTTAAAGATCTGATTACAATGCAATTGACAGGAAACTTAGTTTTCTGTGACATATAATATTTTAAGATAATAACTAGAATTATGACTGATAAAATTATACCAGGACATATCACATTTTTAGGAATTCCATATAAATTTTGGAATAACTGTATTAATGACATTTACATACAAAATATAACATAAGAAGGTTTTTTTATCACCACTTATCTGACAATGTTTTCCATGAAATTTAACTTACCAAATAAAACTAAATTAAATATCTCACTTGAGGCTGTTTCAAGAGTCCTTTAGAAGCATCCCAAAGTTAGCTGGAGATCAAAGAAAACTTAATTAGAATTTGATATTTGGGAACTTTATAAAAAAAAAGAAAATTTAAAACACCTGGTCAAATAGGATCACAGGTCACAGTGAAACAATACTTATTCAGCCAAAGTGAAGTAAAAGATCTTTAAGGCAAACACAGGTCATTTAGAAGGCAAAGAAACTCACAATCCATTATCAAAAGTAGCTCCAGGTTTCAAGAAAACTTTGCTCTCTCAACAGAGAGAGAGAGAGAGAGAGAAAAGTAAGCTCCATCCTTCCATTAACCTAACTTCAATAACAAAATTCATTTACCTAATTAAATTAAATCCAATCCCAACCTGACTATGCACAAAACTTCTTTTTCATGGCTACCTTTCTATAAACCTTCCACAGCTTTCAGTACCCATATTAGTTTGTCCCTTATTTTTCTTTTCCATTTAGAAATAACCAGATTTAGGACAAAATCACTCTCTCCTCTTAACAAAACTCATTTCCATTCCTCATACCATCCTATTTTCTTGCATAATGAAATGTTTTCCTTATTATTTTTAGTAGCTTTAATTACATGTTACAATTTTAACCCTTAAAAACCTTAATCTCTAATGAAACCCACAAGCAGCAAGTAATCGTGAACTGTTTGTCATATTGGTATTTCCTGATTGGCAAATTTAGGAATATTCCATAACTTCTAGAAATATACATCTTCTCATAGAATAATTTCTTTCCTCAACATGATACAAGACATCACTGGGTCTGATAAACCCAAACATCTTTAGTTTCACTCTCATAAGGAAAAAAATGTAGGTAAATTTAAACTTTAACAATTAACGTTCCAGTATTATATCTTATTTGAAATAACTTGAATATTCAATGAATTCCCAACATTTAACTTAACTTAGAAAAACTCTAAAGTTTCAAGTTACCAAAAATATGGAGAATCCATTTTAGATAGACATACCCAAAACATAATTATTCCTAAAAAATTCACCTGAAAATTCTTATCTCATTTACATTTATTTTATAACTTATGAAAATATCATTATACTGCCCTCCCCCATCCCACATGCATGTGTGTGATCAGCACAGGCAAGGGGACATGGGGAGCTGTCCAAGGTCAGCATGTGATAGAGCTGTGGCTGCTCCTGCTGCTGAGTGGAGCAGTGAAGTGGCTGCCTTGCACTTCCCCAGACTTCCCAAGTGGGGCCAGAGAAGCCACTCATAGAGCCACCAGTTAGAAGGCACAGGGAAAGAGGGATCTCCAAACTCCTCCTCAGCATCTCCTTTCTACCCGCTTTGGGCCCCTGCCCTTGGAGAAAGTGGAGTGTGGTGCTCGGTTATCATTAGTTCTTCAGACAGCTTCTTGTTGCATGGATTTGGCTGCTGCCCAGTGGGGCTCTTCATTGTTGGCATTCTTCTGTGTTTGGTTTCCCACAGCACACCTCTGGCAATGATGAGGAAAAGTGTGTGGGAGACAGTGGCCCGCTGCAGACTGAGATTGGGTTATGTGCTGCAAATGCTAGTGCTACCTACCCTGGCCCTGCTCAGTGACAGTGGCACTAGCTCGGCTGCTCAAGAGACTGTGAAGGAAGGCTTTGGAGAGGAGGTTATTTGACCACTGGAAGAGTGCTAAGAGTTAATCCAGCATAAAGAGAAATCCATAGATTGGCTGACAAGATGGTGGAGTAGAAGGACATTACCTCAATCCTTCTTTAAAAAACATCAAAATCATAACTAACTGCTGAACAACCACAGACAAAAAAAAAATGCTGAAACCTATCAAAAAGTTACCTTATGTCCAAAAACAAAGAAGACACAAGACAGTAGGAAGGGCACAATCAAGATAAAATCAAATCCTATACCCACTGGGTGAGCAACCCACAAACTGGAAAATAATTATACCACAGAAGTTCTCACACTGGAGTGAAAGTCCTGAGCCCCACGTCAGGATTCCCAGCCTGGTGGTTTGGCAACAGGAGAATGAATCCCATAGAATCTGGTTTTGAAGGTCAGATGGGTTTGATCACAGGAATTCCACAGGACTGGTGGAAACAGAAATTCCACTCTTAGAAGGCGCACACACATCAGGTCCTTTGTGCACCAGGACTCAGGGATAAAAGCAGAGGCCTCATAAGAGACTGGGCCAGATTTACCTGCTAGTATTAGAAGGTCTCCTGCTGAGGCAGGAGTGGCTGTGGCTCACTGTGGGGACAAAGACACTGGCTGTGGGAGTTCTGGTGTGTGCTCATTAGTATGAGCCCTCCTGGAGGCTGCCATTTTCTTCCCAAGACCTAGACCAACCCAACTGCCTGTAGGCTCCAGTGCTGGGACACCTCAGAACAAACAATCAACAGGGTGGGAACACAACCCCACCCATCAGCAGACAGGCAGCTTCAAGTCTTTCTGAACACAGCTCTGCCCACCAGAGGGACAAGACCCGGCTCCACCCACCAGTGGACAGGAATCAGTCCCTCCCACCAGGAAATCTGCACAATCCTCTTAGACAGCCTCATTCACCAGAAGGCAGAGACCAGAAGCAAGAAGAACTACAATCCTTCAGGCTGAAGAATGGAAAATGCAATCACAGAAAGTTAAAGAAAATGAGACAGCAGAGGAATATGTCCCAGATGAAGAAGCAAGATAAAACCTAAGAAGAAAAACTAAGTGAAGTGGAGATAAGAAATTCTACCAGAAAAAGAACTCAGAGTAATGATAGTAAAGATGATCCAAGATTTTGGAAACAGAATGGAAGCACAGATAGAGAAGATGCAAGAAATATTTAACAAAGACCTAGAAGAATTAAGAACAAACAAACAGAGATGAACAGTACAATAACTGACATGAAAAGAACACTAGAAGGAATCTATAGCAGAGTAACTGAGGCAGAATGGATAAGTGATCTGGAAGACAGAATCGTGGAAATCACTGCTGTGGAACAGAATAAAGAAAAAGGAATGAAAAGAAATGTAGACAGTCTAATGGACCTCTGGGACAACATTAAACAAAACAACATTCACATTATAGGGATCCCAGGAGGAGAAGAGAGAGAGAACGGACGTGAGAAAATATTTGAAGAGATAATAGCTGAAAATTTCCCTAACATAGGAAAGGAAACAGTTACCCAGATCAGGAAGTAGAGAGTCCCCAGCAGGATAAACCCAAGGAGGAATATGCTGAGACACACAGTAATTAAACTGACCAAAATTAAAGAAAAAGAAAAAATATTAAAAGCAACAATGGAAAAGCAACAAATAACATACAAGGGAACTCCTATAGGATTATCAGTTGATTTCTCAGCAGAAACTCTGCAGGCCAGAAGGGAGTGGCATGATATATTTAGAGTGATGAAAGGGAAAAACCTGCAACCAAGATTACACTACACAGCAAAGATCTCATTCAGATTGGCAAAAGATTTATAGATAAGCAAGAGTTAAGAGAATTCACCACTAGACCATCTTGGCAACAAGAGCTAAAGGAACTTCTCTAAGTGGAAAAGAAAAGGCCACTACTAGAAACAAACAAAAAAATTATGAATGGAAAAGTTAACCAGTAAAGTAAAGGTAGGAAATCATCTGCACACAAATATGATATCAAAACCAGCAGTTGTGAGAAGAGGAGAGCATAAATGCAGGATATTGGAAATGAATTTGAAATGAAAAGACCAGCAACTTAAAACAATCTCATTTATATAGAGACTGCTATATCAAAACCTCATGATAGCCACAACCTAAAAATCTACAATAGATACACACACAGAAAAGAAAAAGTAATCCAAGCTCAACACTACAATTTGTCACCAAACCACAAGGGAAGACAACAAAAGAGAAAGGGAAGAATAAAGACCTACAAAAACAAATCCAAAGCAATTTAAAATATGGCAATAAGAACATACATAACAATAATTATTCTAAATGTAAATGGAGTAAATGCTTCAACCAAAGACATAAACAGGCTGACTGGATACAAAAATAAGACACATATATGTACTATCTAAAGAGACCCACATCAGATCTAGGGACACATACAGAATGAAAGTTAGGGGAGGGAAAAAGGTATTCCTTGCGAATGGAAATAAAAAGAAAGCAGATGTATCAATATTCATATCAGATAAAATAGACTTTAAAATAAATACTGTTACAAGAGATAAAGAAGGAGACTACATAATGACCAAGTGATCAATCCAAGAAGAAAATATAACAATTGTAAATATATATGCACAAAACATAGGAGCATCCCAATATATAAGGCAAAACTAACAGCCATAAAAGGATAAATCAACAGTAACACAGTAATAGTGGGGGACTTTAACACCCCACTTTCATCAATGGACAGATCATCCAGACAGGAGATCAATAAGGAAACACAGGCCATAAATGACACATTAGATCAAATGGGATTAATAGATATACATAGACCATTCCATCCAAAAGCAGCAGAATATACGTTTTTCTCTGAGGGGAATTGGGAAGATGGTGGAAGAGTAAGACACAAAGATCACCTTCCTCCCCACAGATACACCAGAAATATATCTACACGTGGAACAACTCCTACAGAACACCTACTGAATGCTGGCAGAAGACCTCAGACCTCAGACCTCCCAAAAGGCAAGAAACTCCCCACATACCTGGGTAGGGAAAAAGAAAAAAGAATAAACAGAGACAAAAGAATAGGTATGGGACCTGCACCAGTGGGAGGGAGCTGTGAAGGAGGAAAAGTTTCCATACACTAGGAAGCCCCTTCGTGGGCGGAGACTGCGGGGGGTGGGGGGAAGAAACTTCGGAGCCGTGGAGGAGAGCACAGCAACAGGGGTGCAAAGGGTAAAGTGGAGAGATTCCCGCACAGAGGATCAGTGCCAACTGGCACTCACCAGCCCAAGAGACTTGTCTGCTCACACGCTGGGACGGGCAGGGTCTGGGAGCTGAGGCTCAGGCTTCCGAGCTTAGATCCCAGGGAGAGGACAGGGGTTGGCGGCATGAACACAGCCTGAAGAGGTTAGTGCACGATGGATAGCTGGGAGGGAGCCTGGAAAAAGTCTGGAGCTGCCAAAGAGACAAGAGACTATTTCTTGCCACTGTTTCCTGGTGCATGAGGAGAGGGGATTAAGAGCCCTGCTTAAAGGAGGTCCAGAGATGGGTGTGAGCCGCGGCTAACAGCATGGACCCCAGAGACGGGCATAAGACACTAAGGCTGCTGCTGCCACCACCAAGAAGCCTGTGTGTGAACACAGGTCACTATCCACACCTCCCTTCTGGGGAGCCTGTGCAGCCCGCCACTGCCAGGGTCCCAGGATACAGGGACAACTTCCCCGGGAGAACTCACGGTGCTCCTCAGGCTGGTGCAATGTCCCACTGGCTTCTGCTGCTGCAGACTCACCCTGCATCCACACCCCTCCCTCTACCTGGCCTGAGTGAGCCAGAGCCCCCAAAGCAGCTGCTACTTTAACTCCATTTATCTGAGTGAAGAACAAATGCCCTCTGGAGATCTACATGCAGAGGCAGGGCCAAATCCAAAACTGAGCCCCTGGAGCTGTTCGAACAAAGAAGACAAAGGGAAATCTCTCCCAGGAGCCTCAGAAGCAGCGGATTAAAGCTCCAAAATCAACTTGATGTACCCTGCATCTGTGGAATACATGAATAGACAACAAATCATCCCAAAATGAGGAGGTGGACTTAGAGAGCAAGATTTATTATTTTTCCCATTTTCTGCTTTTTGTGAGTATGCATGTGCATGCTTCTGTGTGAGAATTTGTCTGTATAGCTTTGCTTTCCCCACTTGTCCTAGGGTTCTATAAGTCCGTTTTTCCTTTTTTCTTAAAAAAAATATTTTTCTTACTAATTATTTTTTATTTTAATAACTTTATTTTATTTTATCTTACTTTATTTTATCCTCCTTCCTCTTTCTTTCTTTTCTTTCTTTCTTTCTTTAATCCTTACTTCCTTCCTTCCGTCCTTTCTTTCCTTCCTTCTTTCTTTCTTTCTTTGCTTCTTTCTTTCCTTCCTTCTTTCTTTCTTTCTTTGCTTCTTTCTTTCTTTCTTTCTTTCTTTCTTTCTTTCTTTCTTTCCTTCTTTCCTTCTTTCTTTCTTTCTTTCTTTTCCTTCCTTCCTTTCTTTCTTTCTTTCTTTCTTTCTTTCTTCTTTCTTTCTTTCTTTCTTTCTTTCTTTCTGCTTTTTCTCCCTTTTTTCGGAGCTGTGTGGATGAAAGGCTCTTGGTGCTGCAGCCAGTAGGCAGTGCTGTGCCTCTGAGGTGGGTGAGCAAACTTCGGGACACTGGTCCACAAGAGACCTCCCAGCTCCACATAATATCAAATGGCAAAATCTCCCAGATATCTCCATCTCAACACCAGCACCCAGCTTCATTCAATGACCAGTGAGCTACAGTGCTGGACACCCTATGCCAAACAACTAGGAAGACAGGAACACAACACCACCCATTAGCAGAAAGGCTGCCTAAAATCATAAGTCCACAGACATGCCAAAACACACCACCAGACGTGGACCTTCCCACCAGAAAGACAAGATCCAGCCTCACCCACCAGAACACAGACACTAGTCCCTTCAACAAAGAAGGCTACACAACCCACTGATCCAACTTTAGCCACTGGGGAGAGACACCAAAAATAACAGGAACTACAAACCTGCAGCCTGCAAAAAGGAGACCCCAAAAACAGTAGGATAAGCAAAATGAGAAGACAGAAAAACACACAGCAGATGAAGGAGCAAGATAAAAACCCATCAGACCTAACAAATGAAGAGGAAATAGACAGTCTACCTGAAAAAGAATTCAGAAAAATGATACTAAAGATGATCCAAAATCTTGCAAATAGAATAGAGAAAATGCAAGAAACATTTAACAAGGACCTAGAAGAACTAAAGATGAAACAAGCACTGATGAACAACACAATAAATGAAATTAAAAATACTCCAGATGGGGTCAATAGCAAAAAAACTGAGGCATAAGAAAGGATAAGTGACCTGGAAGATAAAATTGTGGAAATAAATACTGCAGAGCAGAATAAAGAAAAAAGAATGAAAAGAATGGAGGACAGTCTCAGAGGCCTCTGGGACAACATTAAATGCACCAACATTCGAATTATAGGGGTTCCAGAAGAAGAAGAGAAAAAGAAAGGGACTGACAAAATATTTGAAGAGATTATAGTTGAAAACTTCCCTAATGTGGGAAAGGAAAGAGTTAATAAAATCCAGGAAGCCATACAGGATAAATCTAAGGAGAAACACTCTAAGACACATATTAATTAAACTGTCAAAAATTAAATACAAAGAAAACATATTATAAGCAGCAAGGGAAAAAGAGCAAATAACACACAAGGGAATCCCCAGAGTTCAGCATCACCAAACCAGCTTTACAACAAATGCTAAAGGAATTTTTCTAGACAAGAAACACAAGAGAAGGAAATGACCTACAATATCAAACCCAAAACAAATAAGAAAATGGGAATAGGAAAATACATATTGATACTTACCTTAAATATAAATGGAGTAAATGCTCCCACCAAAAGACTCAGATTTGCTGAATGGATACAAAAACAAGACCCATATATATGCTGTATACAAGAGACCCACTTCAGACCTAGAGATACATACAGACTGAAGGTGAGGAGATGGCAAAAGATATTCCATGCAAATGGAAACCAAAAGAAAGCTGGAGTAGCAGTTCTCATATCAGACAAAATAGACTTTAAAATAAAGACTATTAGAAGAGACAAAGAAGGACACTGCAGAATGATCAAGGGATCTATCCAAGAAGAAGATATAACACTTGTAAATATTTGTGCACCCAACATAGGAGCACCTCAAAACATAAGGCAAATACTAACAGCCATAAAATGGGTAATCGAGAGAAACACATTAATAGTAGGGGATTTTAACACTCCACTCTCACCAAAGGACACATCATCCAAAATGAAAATAAATAAGGAAACACAAGCTTTAAATGATACATTAAAAAAGATGCACTTAATTGATATTTATAGGACATTCCATCCTAAAACAACAGAATACACACTTTTCTCAAGTGCTTATGGAACATTCTCCAGGATAGATCATATCTTCGGTCAGAAATCAAGCCTTGGTAAATTTAAGAAAATTGAAATTGTATCAAGTATCTTTTCCGACCACAACGTTATGAGACTAGATATCAATTACAGGAAAAGATATGAAAAAATACAAACACATGGAGGCTAAACAATGCACTATTTAATAACGAAGTGATCACTGAAAAATCAAGGAGGAAATCAAAAAACACCTAGAAACAAATGAGAATGGAGACACGATGACCCAAAACCTATGGGATGCAGCAAAAGCAGTTCTAAGAGGGAAGTTTATAGCAATACAATACTACCTTAAGAAACAGGAAACATCTCAAATAAACAACCTAACATTGCACCTAAAGCAATTAGAGAAAGAAGAACAAAAAGAAAAATAAATTTAGCAGAAGGAAAGAAATCATAAACATCAGATCATAAATAAATGAAAAAGAAATGAAGGAAACAATAGCAAAGATTAATAAAACTAAAAGCTGGTTCTTTGAGGAGATAAACAAAATTGATAAACGATTAACCAGACTCATCAAGAAAAAAAGGGAGAAGACTCAAATCAATACAATTAGAAATGAAAAAGGAGAAGTATCAACTGACACTGCAGAAATACAAAGATCATGAGAGATTACTACAGGCAACTCTATGCCAAAAACAATGGACAACCTGGAAGAAACGGACAAATTCTTAGAAATGCACAACCTGCCAAGACTGAATCAGGAAGAAATAGAAAATATGAACAGACCAATCACAAGCACTGAAATTGAAACTGTGATTAAAAATCTTCCAACAGGACTTCCCTGGTGGCGCAGTGGTTGGGAGTCCGCCTGCCGATGCAGGTGACACGGGTTCGTGCCCCGGTCTGGGAGGATGCCACATGCTGCGGAGCAGCTGGGCCCATGAGCCATGGCCACTGAGCCTGCACGTCCGGAGCCTGTGCTCCGCAGCGGGAGAGACCACAACAGTGAGAGGCCCACGTACCGCAAAAAAAAAAAAAAAAAAAAAAAAAAAATCTTCCAACAAACAAAAGTCCAGGACCAGATGGCTTCACAGGCGAATTCTATCAAACATTTAGAGAAGAGCTAACACCTATCCTTTTCAAACTCTTCCAAAACATAGCAGAGGGAGGAACACTCCTAAACTCATTCTACATGGCCATCATCACCCTGATACCAAAACCAGACAAGGATGTCAAAAAGAAAGAAAACTACAGGCCAATATCACTGATTAACACAGATGCAAAAATCCTCAACAAAATACTAGCAAACAGAATCCAACAGCACATTAAAAGGATCATACACCATGATCAAGTGGGGTTTATTCCAGGAATGAAAGGATTCTTCAATATTTGCAAATCAATCAACGTGATACCCTATATTAACAAATTGAAGGAGAAAAACCATATGATCAACTCAATAGATGCAGAGAAAGCTTTTGAGAATATTCCACACACATTTATGATAAAACTGTGAAGATAGTAGGCATAGAGGGAACTTTCCTCAACATAATAAGGCCATATATGACAAACCCACAGCCAACATCATCCTCAATGGTGAGAAACTGAAAGCATTTTCCCGAAGATCAGGAGCAAGACAAGATTGCCCACTCTCACCACTCTTATTCAACATAATTTTGGAAGTTTTAGCTACAGCAATCAGAGAAGAAAAGGAAATAAATGAATCCAAATCGGAAAAGAAGAAGTAAAGCTGTCACTGTTTGCAGATGACATGATACTATACATAGAGAATCCTAAAGATGCTACCAGAAAACTACTAGAGCTAATCAATGAATTTGGTCAAGTAACAGGATACAAAATTAATGCACAGAAATCTCTGGCATTTGTATATATTAATGATGAAAAATCTGAAAGTGAAATCAAGAAAACACTCCCATTTACCATCGCAACAAAAAGAATAAAATATCTAGGAATAAACCTACCTAAGGAGACAAGAGACCTGTATGCAGAAAATTATAAGATGCTGATGAAGGAAATGAAAGGTGATACAAATAGAGGGAGAGATATACCATGTTCTTGGATTGGAAGAATCAACATTGTGAAAGTGACTCTAGTATACAAAGTAATCTACAGATTAAATGGAATCCCTATCAAACTACCACTGGCATTTTTCACAGAACTAGAACAAAAAATTTCACCATTTGTATGGAAACAGAAAAGACCTCGAATAGTTAAAGCAATTTTGAGAACGAAAACCGGAGCTGGAGGAATCAGCCTCCCTGTCTTCAGACTATACTACAAAGCTACAGTAATCAAGAGAGTATGGTACTGGCACAAAAACTTAAATATAGATCAATGGAATAGGACAGAAAGCCCAGTGATAAACCCACACACATATGGTCACCTTATCTTTGATAAAGGAGACAGAAATATACAGCAGAGATAGGACAGCCTCTTCAATATTTGGTGCTGGGAAAACTGGAGATGTACATGTAAAAGTATGAGATCAGATCACTCCCTAACACCATACACAAAAATAAGCTCAAAATGGATTAAAGACCTAAATGTAAGGCAAGAAATTATCAAACTCTTAGAGGAAAACATAGGCAGAATACTCTATGACATAAATCACAGCCAGATCCTTTTTGACCCATCTGCCAGAGAAATGGAAATAAAAACAAAAATAAGCAAATGGGACCTAATGAAACTTAAATGTTTTTGCACAGCAAAGGAAACCATAAAGAAGACCAAACGACAACCCTCAGAATGGAAGAAAATATTTGCTAATGAAGCAACTGACAAAGGATTAATCTCCAAAATTTACAAGGAGCTCATGCAGCTCAATAACAAAAAAACAGAAAATCCAATCAGAAAATGTTCAGAAGACCTAAATAGACATTTCCCCAAAGAAGATATACAGATTGCCAAAAAACACATGAAAGAATGCTCAACATCATTAATCATTAGAGAAATGCAAACCAAAACTACAATGAGATATCATCTCACACCAGTCAGAATGGCCATCATCAAAAAAATCTAGAAACAATAAATGCTGGAGAGGGTGTGGAGATAACGGAACACTCTTGCAGTTCTGGTGGGAATGTGAATTGGTACAGCCACTATGGAGAACAGTATGGAGGTTCATTGAAAAACTGCAAGTAGAACTACCATATGACCCAGCAATCCCCCTGTTTGGCATGTATCCTGAGAATACCATATTTCAAAATGAGTCATTTACCAAAATGTTCATTGCAGCTCTGTTTACAATAGCCAGGACATGGAAACAACCTAAGTGTCCATCATCGGATGAATGGATGAGGAAGATGTGGCACATATATTCAATGGAATATTACTCAGTCATAAAAAGAAATGAAATGGAGCTATTTGTAATGAGGTGGGTGGACCTAGAGTCTGTCATACAGAGTGAAATACATTAGGAAGAGAAAGACAAATACCATATGCTAACACATATATATGGAATTTAAGAGAAAAAAATGTCATGAAGAACCTAGTGGTAAGACAGGAATAAAGACACAGACCTATTAGAGAATGGACTTGAGGATATGGGGAGGGGGCAGGGACAATGCAAGAGAGTGGTATGGACATATATACACTACCAAACGTAAAATAGATAGCTAGTGGGAAGCAGCTGCATAGCACAGGGTGATCCACTCAGTGCTTCGTGACCACATAGAGGGGTGGGATAGGGAGGAGATGCAAGAGGGAAAAAAATATGGGAACATATGTATATGTATAACTGATTCACTTTGTTATAAAGTGGAAACTAACACACCATTGTAAAACAATTATACACCAAAAAGGATGTAAAAAAATAAAAGAGGGAGGAGATATGTGGATATATGTATCTGTATAGCTGATTCACTTTTTTATGAAGCATAAAGTAACACACCATTGTAAAGCAATTATACTCCAATAAAGATGGTTTAAAAAAAAAGAATATACATTCTTCTCAACTGCACATGGAACATTCTCCAGGACTGATCATATGCTGGGACACAAAGCAAGCCTCAGTAAATTTAAGTCAACTGAAATCATATCCAGCATCTTTTTTGATCTCAATGCTATGAGATTAGAAATCAACTACAAAAAAATTGTAAAAAGCACAAACATGTGAAGGCTAAACAATATTCTTCTAAAAAGCCAAAAGATCATTGAAAAAATCAAAGAGGAAATCAAAACATATCTAGAGACATATGAAAATGAATGCACGACAATCCAAAACCTATGGGACATAGCAAAAGCAGTTCTAAGAGGAAAGTGTATAGCAGTACAATCTTACTTCAGGAATCAAGAAAAATCACAAATAAACAATCTCACTTTACACCTAAACAACTAGAGGAAGAAGAACAAACAAAACACAATGTTAGTAGAAGGAAAGAAATCATAAAGATCAGAGCAGAAAAGAATGAAATAGACATGAAGTAAACAATAGAAAAGATTAATGAAACTAAAAGCTGGTTCTTTGAAAAGATAAACAATATTGATAAACATTTAGCCAGCCTCCTCAAGAAAGAAGAGAGAACATTGAAATCAATAAAATTAGAAATTAAAAAGGAAATGTTAAAACTGACACCATAGAAATGCAAAACATCATATGAGACTACTACTAGGAACCATATGCCAATAAAATGGAAAACGTGGAAGAAATGCAAAATTCTTAGAAAGTTACAATCTCACAATACTGAACCAAGAAGATATAGAAAATATTAACAGAACAATCACAAGTACTGAAATTGAAACTGTGATTATAAAACTCCCAACAAACAAAAATCCAGGACCAGATGGTTTCATAGGTGAATCCTATCAAATATTTAGTGAAGAGTTAAAATGTTTTCTTCTCAAACTATTCCAAAAATTGCAGAAGAAAGAACAATCCCAAGCTCATTCTACCAGGCCACTATCCCCCGATACCAAAACCACACAACGATGTCACAAAAACAGAAAATTACAGGTCAATATCACTGATGAATATAGACACAAAAATCCTCAACAAAATACTAGCAATCTGAACCTAACAATACATTAAAGGATCATACACCATAATCAAGTGGGATTTATCCCAGGGATGCAAGGATTTTTCAATATCCACAAATCAATCAGTGTGATACACCACAGCAACAAATTGAAAAATTAAAACCATGTGATCATCTCAATAGATGTAGAAAAAGCTTTTGACAAACTTCAGTATCCATTTATGATAAAATCTCTCCAGAAAGCGGGCATCGTGTGAATATACCTCAACATAATAAAGGCCATATACGACAAAACTACAGCTAACCTCATACTTAATGGTGAAAAACTGAAAGCATTTCCCCTAAGATCCGGAACAAGACAAGGAGGTACAGTCTCACTAGTTTTATTAAACATAGTTTTGGAAGTCCTAATCATGACAATCAGAGAAGAAGAAGAAACAAAATGAATCCAAATTGGAAAAGAAGAAGTAAAATTGTTTCTGTTTAAAGATGACATGATACTATACATAGAAAATTCTAAAGATGTTATCAGAAACTTACTAGAACTCATCAATGAATTTTTAAAGTTTCAGGGTACAAAATTAATACACAGAAATCTGTTGCATTTCTATACACTAACAACAAAAGATCAGACAGAGAAATTAAGGAAACAATCCCATTTAGCATCAAATTAAAAAGAATAAAATACCTAGGAATAAACCTACTTAAGGAGACAAAAGAACTGTATTCAGAAAACTATAAGATGCTGATGAAAGAAATTAAAGATGATACAAACAGATGGAGAGATATACCATGTACTTGGATTGGAAGAATAAACATTGGGAAAAAGACTATACTACCCAAAGCAATCTACAGATTCAATGCAGTGCCTATCAAATTACCAATGGCATTTTTCAGAGAACTAGAACAATAAACTTCACAATTTGTATGGAAACACAAAAGACCACGAATAGCCAAAGAAATTTTTAGAAAGAAAAGTGGAGCTGGAGCAATCAGGCTTCCTGACTTCAGAGTATATGACAAAGCTACAGTCATCAAAATAGTATGTCACTGCCTGCAAAACAGAAATATAGATCAATGGAACAGGAGAGAAAGCCCAGAAATAAACCCACACACCTATGGACAATCTATGACAAAGGAGGCAAGACTATATACAATGGAGGATAGACCATGTCTTCACTAAATGCTGCTGTGAAAAGAGGACAGCTACAGGTAAAAAAACCCTGAAATTAGAACATTTTTTAACACCATACACAAAAGTAAACTCAAAATGGATTAAAGACCTAAATGTAAGACCGGATATTATAAAACTCTTAGAAGAAAATATAAGCAGAGCACTCTTTGACAAAAATCACAGCAATATCTTTTCTGAGTTATCTCCTAGAGTAAGGGAAATAAAAGCAAAAATAAACAAATGGGGCCTAATTAAAATCAAAACTTTTACACAGCATAGGAAACCATAAAAAAATGAAAAGAAAACCCACAGAATGGGAGAAAATATTTGCAAATGATGTGAGCAACTAGGGATTAGTCTCCAAAATTTACAGACAGCACATGTGGCTCAATATCAATAAAACAAACAACCTGATCAATAAATGGGCAGAAGACCTAAATAGACATTTCTCCAAAGAAGACATACAGATGGCCAACAGGCACATGAAAGTATGCTCAGCATCACTAATTAATAGAGAAATGCAAGTCAAAACTACAATGAGATATCACTTCACACTTGTCAAAACGGCTATCATCAAAAAACCTACAAACAGTAAATGCTGGAAAGGGTGTGGAGAAAAGGGAACCCTTCTACTCTGTTGGTGGGAATATAGATTGATACAGCCACTATGGAGAGCAGTATGGAGGGTCCTTAAGAAACTAAAAATAGAGCTACTATATGATATAGCATTCACACTCCTGAGCTTATATCTGGAGAAAAACCTGGTTCAAACAGATACATATACCCCAATGATCATTGCAACACAGTTTACAATAGCCAAGACATGGAGGCAACCTAAATGTTCATCAACAGATGAATAGGTAAAGAAGATATGGTACATATATTCAATGGAGTATTTCTCAGTCATTAAAAAGAATAAAATAATGCCATTTGCAGCAATATGGATGGACCTGGAGATTATCATACTGAGTGAAGTAAGTCACATAGAGAAAGACAACTATTATGTATATCGCTTCTATGTGGAAGCTATAAAAAATGTGACAAATGAACTTATTTACAAAGCAGAAACAGACTCACAGACTTAGAGAAGGAACTTATGGTTACCAGGGGGTAAGAGTGTGGGGGAGGATAGTTAGGGAATTTGGGATTGACATGTACACACTGTTATATTTAAAACTGATAACCGACAAGGACCTACTGTATAGCACAGGGAATGCTGCTCAATATTCTGTAATAACCTAAATGGGAAAATAATTTGAAAAGGAATAGATACATATATATCTATAATGGAATCACTTTGCTGTGCACCTGAAACTAACACAATATTGTTAAACAACTGTGCTCAAATATAAAATTAAAATGTTTTAAAAATGTAAAAATAAAGACAATTCCAATACACTGCAAGGAGCAATAAAACTACTATAAATGTCACACAATTTTTTTAAAGTCTGGATTTATTTTATGTTTATATTTAATTCAGATAATTTTCCTGTTTTTCTTAATTTAGATATGGAAACTGCATATAGCTATTTAAATATAAATGCATATTTTGTTAGTTGTTACTCCTTATCTAATTAAGGTAATCTATAACATATTTGATCTTGAGTTATTATATGCTATCTATAGTTTTTGAATAATTTTCCTGTATAAATAACTTCTGGTGAAAGAGATTGGAAAAATAAGAATAGTGGTGCTGGGACTGGCAAAACTGGTTAATCTCTTAAAGCTGTTTGGAGAAACAGGGAGAAACAAGTTAAGAGGTTTGAGGTCTGAATTTTCTAACTCCCAGAGTATTCAAAAGTGATTTGTCAAGCTGTTCTACAGTTATTGCCTTATTTTGCCTCCCACATTGCCTGTTTCTCTTCTAAATTTGGTGTGTGTGATCTATCTAATATATACAGCTATAGAAATAAAATAATTGAACAATAAATGAAAGATAATATCATCACACCAAGTTAATTTTTCTTGCTGACAAGCTCTGCAAGATAAATAATGTGAACTTATTGACCTCCAGTAAACTTAGGTACAACAAAAGTAAGACCTGATTAACCCAGCAAGCTTAAGTTAGCTTTAATACCAGATATTAATTTAATATTAAATATTTCCTATAGCATGTGAAACTGAAATTCATTCTGGCCCATTTCCTTTTCAGAATTATTTAATTTGTAAGTGTTTACTTTTAAGTCAATTAAATAGGGCTCTTTTTTTTTTTTTTTTTTTTTTTTTTTTTTTTTTTCAGATAAATGGCCAACTTTTTTACTCTTTCAATTTCTTCAGAAGTCAACGGGATAAACAATAGTTCCCCAAGATGAAGAGAAATACAAATCAAGGGATTATTCATTTGCTGTTTTTTTTTTTTTGTTTGTTTTGTTTTTTTTTGTTTTTTTTTTTTTGTTTTTTTTTGTTTTTTTTTGTTTTTTTTTTTTTTTTTTTTTCTCTTTTTTTTTTTTTTTTTTTTTTTAACATCTTTATTGGGGTATAATTGCTTTACAATGGTGTGTTAGTTTCTGCTTTATAACAAAGTGAATCAGTCATACATAAACCTATGTTCCCATATGTCTTCCCTGTTGCGTCTCCCTCCCTCCCACCCTCCCCATCCCACCCCTCCAGGCTGTCACAAAGCACCGAGCCAATATCCCTGTGCCATGCGGCTGCTTCCCACTAGCTATCTACCTTACTGCGTTTGTTAGTGTGTATATGCCCATGACTCTCTCTCGCCCTGTTTTACAAATTTAATTTGGATAATATTATCTGGATTTAGAGACATATCATTTGTATAATGTTGATAAATGGAATATTTATAATGGAATATTTCCTGCCACATCAAGAAACAAAGAATGTCACAGTCATCGAAAATTGCAGCCTTCCAACGTAAGCCAGTGAGCCCTGAGGTAACTCAGGGCTGAAAAGAATACCTGCCATCTAGCAGGCATCAGGCTGCAGCCACTCCGGACCCTGAGGAAACCCAGGACGTGAAAATACAGGATAGCTCCAGATAGCTGAGGTGCATATCAAAGGAATGATTTCAGTGAGCCCAGACTGTTACATCTTCCCATACATAGAAAAGCGCTAAATTCCTTAACTTGAGATATCTGGTTTTCTTTAATTAATAATAATCTTTTGACGTCCTGACTACAGGTCCTTTGTTGCAAAATTCCTATATATCCTGGCTCCTCCCCTCACGTCCTCAGAGAAGTTTCTCAGAGCTATTGGAAATGCTGTCTCCTGGTCTGCAGTCCTCATTTTGCCCCAAATAAAACTTAACTCGCAACTCTCACGTTGTGCATTTTTTTGATTTTTTTTTTTTTTTTTTTTTTTGTGGTACACGGGCCTCTCACTGTTGTGGCCTCTCCCATTGCGGAGCACAGGCTCTGGACGTGCAGGCTCAGCAGCTGTGGCTCACGGGCCCAGCTGTTCCGCGGCATGTGGGATCTTCCCGTACCGGGGCACGAACCCATGTCCCCTGCATCGGCAGGCGGACTCTCAACCACTGTGCCACCAGGGAAGCCCACGTTGTGCATTTTTTTAAGTCAACAATGTACATACAGACATATAAACAGACAAAACTAGAGATCTCATAGTTTCACTTTAGCACTTAGTTATGAATCAGGTATTACAATAAAAACCTACTAGTTTATAAATAACAGTTGGAATAAGTCCAATTTATTTGCACAGATGACTAAGGCTTCACTATTTGTGGAATAGATTTTTAGGATTCGTATTTGTCCTTAATAAATCCTTAAAGAAGCCATGAACTCTATTTTGGGTTAGGGGGCCTTTCCAACAGTTTGTGTTGTAAAAGGCCCTTCTTCCAGCTTTTATCCCCTTTGGTTTCAGGTTTTACCTGATTGAGTTAATTAGGCTCAGTTGCAGGTCATTGTGGGCTGTATTTACATTTCTGATTTATAGAGATTTGCAAGACAAAGACAGATTTTTTTTTAAAAAAGATTTATTTATTATTTTTGGCTGCATCGGGTCTTAGTTGCAGCACGTGGGATCTTTGCTGAGGCATGTGGGATCTTTCATTGCAGTGCGTGGGCTTCTCTCTAGTTGTGGGGCCCAGGTTCCAGGGTGCAGGGGCTCTGTAGTTGTGGTGCATGGGTTCCAGAGTGCATGGGCTCTGTAGTTTGTGGCACACAGGCTCTCTTATTGTGGTGCGTGAGCTCAGTAGTTGTGGCATGCAGGCTTAGTTGTCCTGCAGCATGTGGTATCTTAGTTCCCTGAACAGGGATTGAACCTGCATCCCCTGCATTGTAAGGTAAATTCTTTACCACTGGACCACCAGGGAAGTCCCAAGACAGTTTTTTGTTTGTTTGTTTGTTTTTGTGTTTTTTGTTTGTTTGTTTTTTTGCTGTATGTGGGCCTCTCACTGCTGTGGCCTCTCCCGTTGTGGAGCACAGGCTCCGGATGCGCAGGCTCAGTGGCCATGGCTCACAGGCCCAGCCGCTCCGCAGCATGCGGGACCTTCCCAGACCAGGGCACGAACCCACATCCCCTGCATCGGTAGGCGGGCTCTCAACCTCTGCACCACCAGGGAAGCCCAGACAGTTGTTTCTAATTCTCCAAATAGTTGTCTGTTGTCTAAATGACATTAAAAGCCCGATTTGCCCAAATATATTTTTGTTAATTTTCTTTTCTGTTTTTTGTATCAGTGAGAAGGTTTCTAACTAAACTAAAAATCAAGAGTTCTGTGTTCTAGAACTTTAGGGTTCAGTTTATCATGACTTCAAAAGTTTGCACAAGGATTTCAACAAAGACCCTCTTTCTGAGTGACAGGTTAAATCCAGAGCAAAAATCTCTATCATTATTTTTAAGCTCTTGAATATTAGCTCCCAGTTTTTACTTTATATTGTGTAGGCTCAGGTAACTGTATTCATTTTCTTTAGTATGTTTAATTAATGTTGTCTGTGGATATGATTCATATGCCCTGTCTTATAATACCAGGTAAGCCAATTTAAATATACCAATTTTTATAAACATTTTTGTTTTTTTTTTTTTTTTTGCTGTACTTGGGCCTCTCACTGTTGTGGCCTCTCCCGTTGCGGAGCACAAGCCCCGGACGTGCAGGCTCAGCGGCCATGGCTCACGGGCCCAGCCGCTCCGCGGCATGTGGGATCCTCCCGGACCGGGGCACGAACCCATGTCCCCCGCATCGGCAGGCGGACTCCCAACCACTGCACCACCAGGGAAGCCCCTAACTTTTAACTCACTTCTATCAACTTTTATACTTTAAATTTTGTTTCCATTAGCACCCCATCAACAAGCCTTGGTTTTACAAAGAGTCCAGAAACCTTCTTCTTTTTTTTCAATTCCCTGACTATTTAATCTATTTTTGTATAAAAGTCTCTGGCGTCCCCAATGAGGGGTTGAGCCAAGGGACTCAGACCCGTTTGCCAATATTTCAACTTTTAAAATATATACATTATACACACACACACACACACACACACACATCACATATATATATATTAAACTAGGGTAAATAGAGCAGACGTTTTGGGGGCCCTTTAATATTGGGGCCAATAGGAGTCCCTTTGGCCCACCTAAGGTAGTGTTGTATTAAAACCTTTTCTTAAAATTCCATTAATGTCCATTTTATTTATTCCAATGCTTAATAACCGTCTAAAGGTTTCTTTATCCTTTTGTGATGAGTCCCTTTAAAATTTTCACCTTGTTGGGAAGAAGCCTGTAGACTCTCCCTTCAGTTTTTTCTTATTTCCCTGTTAATTGACTACTTAACATTAATTATCCTAATGTTTTTATTAGTATCTGTAAGACCCATTGAGGGGAAGCAGAGACCACAAATAAAGCTTCCCAAACCCATTTTTGTTTGTTTGTTTGTTTGAAACTAAGGGAGTTTTTAAGTTAAACAATATATATATATAGATATAGATAGATAGATAGATAGATAGATATAGATATAGATATTTTTCCATAGGTGCCAATAAAACATATTTTTCCAAACATTCTAATTTGTTTTTCCATAGATACCAATAAAACACCTGTTTATAATGAGAGCTATCTAAAAATTTACCAATTTAGAAGCTGGCTCTGGATCTGGAGGGGTCCAGGGCCAGTGCTAGCCCACTGGTGGATAGGCTGTGTCCTGGGGCAGGTGGCTGTGAGGCCAGGGAACCTGGGCCTGGTGTTGGCCCACTGTAGGGCCAGCTCAGGTTCCCTCACAGCTAGCTGCTCAGCCTTGATAGTTCCTGGACTAGTGCTAGCCTGCTGGTGTGTGGGTAAGCCCCTGGTACTAATAGGCTAGAAGGAGGATTCCAAAATGTTGCTTGCCAACATCAGTATCCTTGTGGTAGAATGAGCTTCCCAAAATGGCTGCTGCCATCATTCATTTCCCCAAGGGTTGTCCCAGTTGCCTCCTGCCTCTCTGGGAGGCTCTCCAAGATTAGCAAGTGGCTCGGATCCAGGCTCCTTTTAATTTATTGTCTCTGTACTGGGACTTGGAACAGGTGAGATTTTGCATGCACCCTTTAAGAGCATAGTCTCTGTTTCCTGTAGCCCTCTGGCTCTCACATATGCAAGCTCTGCTGGCCTTCAAAGCCAGACATTCTGTTGGCTTGTCTTCCTCATGCAAGAGCTCTGGCCTAGGCAGTCCAATGTGGGGTTCAGACTCCTTACTCTTTTGGGGTAACCTCTGCAATTCCTCCCTTTTTTGTGCCACCTACCCAGGGGTGTGGGTCTTGATTATATCACATTTCTACCCCTCCTATCTGTCTTGTTATGGTTCCTTCTTTATATCTTTAGTTGTGGAAAATCTTTTATGCTAGTCTCCAGGTTATTCTCATAGATAGTTGCTCTGTAAATAGTTGTAATTTTCATGTGCCTGTGGGAAGAGGTGAGCTCAGGGTGTTTCTACTCTGCCATCTTGGCCATACCTTTGACATGACCATATATAGAGAAAACCCATAAGTATCCACCAAAAAAACTGTTAGAATGAATTCAGTAAAGTTGCAGACAGTAAATCAGTTCCATTTCTATACACTAACAATGAACTATGTGACTGAGAAACTAATAAAACAGTCCCATTTACAATAACATCAATCAATAAATAAAATACTTAGTAATAAATTTAATCATGGAGATGAAAATCCTGAACAGTGCAAACTATAGGGAACTGATGAAAAAAATTGAAGAAGACATAACTAAATGGTTAGATATCCCTTGTTATTTGATTGAAAGTATTAATATTGCTAAAATGTCCATACTACCCAAAGCTATCTACAGATTCAATGCAATCCGTACTAAAATTCCAATGGCATTTTTCACAGAAATAGTGAAAATTCTAAAATTTGTGTAGAACCACAAAAGGCTATTAAATAGCTAAATGTATGTTGAGCAAGAAAAACAAAGCTGGAGGCATCACACTTCTTGATTTCACACTATATTATAAAGCTATAGTAATCAAAACAATATGAGACTGGCATAACAAGAGACATATAGACCAGTGGAACAGACTAGAGAGTCCAGAAATAAGCCCATTCATATGCTGTCAACGAATCTTTGAAAAGACTGCCAACAGTACACAAAGGAGTAGGATAGTCCCTTTGATATATGGTGTTCGGAAAACTGGATATTCATATGCAAAAGAAGGAATTTGGACTTTTATCTTATGTCACTCACAAAAATTAATTCAAAGTGAATTAAAGACTTAAATGTAAGACTTGAAATAATAAAATTCTTAGAATTAAACATATGGATAAAGTTACTTGACATTGATTATGGCTATGGTGTTTTGGATATGACACCATAAGCCCAGGAAAGAAAAGTAAAAATAAACAATGGAACTATGTCAAAATAAAAAGCTTCTGCATAGCAAAGGCAAAAATCGGCAAAATGAAAAAGCAACATAAGAAATAGGAGGAAATATTTGCAAACCATAATTCTGATATGGGGTTAATTTCCAAAATATATAAAGAACACATACAACTCAATAGGAAAAAGGTAATAATAATCCAATTAAAAAGTGGACAATGGTTCTGATAAACATTTTTCAAAGATACACATATGACCAACAGGTATATGAAAAGATGTTCAACATCACTAATCATCAAGGAATACAGACCAAAACCACAATGAGTTATAACCCCACACCTGTCAGAAAAGCTACTATAAAAATACAAGAGATAACAGGTGCTGGTGAAGCTGTGGAGAAAAGTGAACCCTTGTACACTGTTGACGGGAATGTCATTTGGTACAGACATTATGGGATACAATATAGAGTTTCTTTAAAAAATTAAAAATAGAACTACCATATGATCCAACAATCCCACTTCTGGTTATATATATGAGGGAAATAAAACACTATATTGAAGAGTTACATGTACTCCTATTTTGTTTGAAGCATTATTTACAATAGCCAAGATATGGAATCAACCTGTGTCCATTGATGGATGAATGAATAAAGAAAATATATGTACATAGGGAATATTATTTAGCTATAAAAAGAAGGAAATCCTGCTATTCATAACAATCTAGATGAACCTATAGGGTACTATGCTAAGTGATATTAGGCCAAGAGAGGAGGACAAATACTGTATCATCTCACTGATAAATGGAACAAAAAACAACTCAAAATTGTAGAATCAGAAAGTTCCATGGTGGTTGCCAGTGGCTGGTGGGTGTGGGAAATGGGGTGATGTTGGTCAAAGGTTACAAACTTTAGTTATAAGATAAACAAGTTCCGATGATCTAAAGTATAACGTGGTGACTATAGTTAGTAATACTGTATCGTATCCTCTAAATTTGCTAAGGGAGTAGATCTTAAGCATTTTCACTAAAAATATGTATGTGAGGTGATGGTGATGGATGTGTTAATTAACTTGATTGTGGTAATCATTTCACAATGTATATGCATGTCAAACTCATTACTTTGTATGCTTTAAATATATATATAGTTTTGTCAATTACACCTCAACAAAGTTGGGGGAAAATGATGCTGAAAGGGGCTTCTCTGGTGGCGCAGTGGTTGAGAGTCCACCTGCCGATGTAGGGGACTCGAGTTCGTGCCCCGGTCCGGGAAGATCGCACATGCCGCAGAGCGGCTGGGCCCGTGAGCCATGGCTGCTGAGCCTGTGCGTCCGGAGCCTGTGCTCCGCAACGGGAGAGGCCACAACAGTGAGAGGCCCGCGTACCACAAAAAAAAAAAAAAAAGATGCTGAAAGAAGGGGACATGCTGGAAGAATTATATTATGTGAGGTCAGAAGATACAGCAAAGGATAATGTTCCACAGGAGGGCCCAGAAGACATCGCATTCACTAGGGCCATGAGGAATGCACTCATGAGAGAGGCACTTTGCATCATTAAAGAGTTCAGTAGTGGCTCTTTCTGCAGGCCAGTGTGGGTAGGAGAGGCCATCAAAAAATTGGATTTTATAGTATCCAAGTCAATGGTGGGGCCTCAAATAATAGAAGTCAGTTTGGGGCACTTAACTGCCAGAAGCCATGAAGTTGTAACTACTGTAATGATTAACAAAGTTGGTTAGGCACCAACGGCAGCTTAACCTTGAGTGAGCTGAGGATATGGTTAACAAAACATGGCATCCCTAGGGGCAAAATATGTGCGTAGGTGATGAAAGTAAAACTTAACAGCTAAAATCAGAAGACAAGAATCTGAGGACGGTTGCTTCCATTAAAGTCATGATTCCTTGCACAATACTTGGATCTGAGCCAGTATTCAAATCCAGAACCTATTGAAGATATGGTCAAGTCCCTATGAGATAGAACCCTGCAACACTGTAAGATATATATATATATATAATATTATATATATTATATGGAATTTTAGATACGTATGTATACATATCTATACAGTAGATGTACAGTAGAGCTCCCTTCAGTTCTTTCTTAATGGGACATAGAGCCCTTTACTTGTACTCTGCTGTACACTGTGGAAATGGGAATACTCAGATACTTTGAGGACTATTGAACACAGGATCTGACTTGCCATTAACATCCAGAGGACTGAAGCGTCATCACAGTGTCTTTCTTAGTAAGGACTTGGAAGTGCATAATGGGTTGAATTGTGTCCCCCTCCAAATTTAAATGTTGAAATCTTAACCCCTAGTACCTCAGAACAATACCTCATTTGGAGATAACATCTTTACAGAGGTAATCAAGTTAAAATGAGTTGACTGGGATATATCCTAATTCACTATGACTTGTATCCTTATAAAAATGGTTAATTTGGACACAGAGACATGCATAGAGGGAGCATAAGACAGCCGTCTATAAGCCAAGGAGAGAGTCATTCCTTCTTAGCCCTCAGAAAAAGTCAACTCTGTCAGCACCTTGATTTTGGGCTTCTAGCCTCCAGAATGGTGAGAGAATGAATTTCTGTTGTTTAAGTCACACAGTTTGTGGTGGCTTAGGCATTTGTCACTTTGCTAGGCAGTCCTAGCAAACAAATACATGTGGAGGGGTAATAAACAGAGTCCTGGTTATAGTTCAGCTTACAGTGGGTCTAATGTATCTTGAAAACCTACCAGTCGAGTCATTTCCTTGACTCCTAAATGTATAGTTGCCAATTACATACTTGGCAGTTGGAGTAATGCTCTGTATGGTTCATGAATGTGGGGTAAGAGCTATTATAGTGGGGAAATCCAAGTGTAAATCTTTGAAACTTCTCCTCCCTCTAGGAAAGAAATAAGAAAAAAATCAATAAATCACCTCTGGGTCCAGTTGGCAATGATTTATACCTCTTTTAAAGATCTAAAGGATGCAGAGGTGACAGTCACACTCATATCTCTGTTTAATTTGTCAGTCTGGCCACTGAGGAAACTGGATGGATCATGGAGAGTAACTGTAGACTAGCACAATGTGATCCAGGTAGTAGCCCCAATTGCAGCTGCTCTGCTGGACATTATATCATTGCCTGATTGGCTTAGTAAGACCTCAGGTGTACTGATTTGGGCAATGGATTATTTTCTATCCAAACAGAAAATAGAAACAGAAAGAGTTCAAATTTACATGGGACAGACAACAATATTCATTTACAGTTTTGCTCAGGATTATGTTAAATCTTCCATTCTTTCTCATACTATAGTCCAAAAATTCTGGAACACCTGGACACCCCATAGAATATCACACTGATCCATCACATCAGTCACATCATGCTGATCAGGCAGGATAATCAAAAGGTAAATAGTATGCTGGAATGCTTTTTAAGACACATGTATTCCAGAGAATGGAAGATAAATCTTAAAAATATTCAGGAACATGAAACTTCAGTAAAAATTTCAGGAATCCAGTGGTTGAGGGCATGCTGAGACATTGTTCCCTTTATAGAAAAGAAAAATAGCTATGTTTTACATTTTCCACTACACAGAAGCAAACACGATGCCTGGTGGGATTCTTTGGATTCTGGAGCCACATTCCAAAATGAATCCATTCCATTTACTAGGTGACACTAAAGGCTGCCAGATTTCAATAGGGCCTGGAAACAGAAAAGAGTTTGCCAGCAAGTCCAGGTTGTGGTGTCGGTAGCCCTGCTGTTTGTGCCACATAATCAAGAAGATGCTATGGTTTTGGAGGTGTCTGTGATGAAAAAAAATGCAAGGTGAAACTTATGACAGATGCCAGTGTGAGAATCTCAGTGCAGACCCCTGGGATTCTAGACCAAAGCCATAGCATCTATAGCAGAGAATTATATGCCCTTTGAGAGCCAGCTTCTGGCATCGTACTGGGCTATAATAGAGACAAAATGCTGTATCATAGGAAACCAAATGACCATGCATCCAGAACTTCCAGTTATAAGTGAGGTTATGGTGGATCTACAAAAAAGTCAAAAAGTCAGACAGGCCCAGCAGCTGTCCAGCATAAAATGGACATGGTTATTCTGGGATCAAGCTTGAGTATGACCAGAGTGTATAAGTAAGCTGTGTGAACAGGTAACACATGTCTCTATGTCATCCATCATACTTGCACCTGTACCCTCCCTCAGCTTGCATCTATAGATATATAAAAAGGAGAGAAAGCATGAGATTGGTTTGTAAATAGGTTGGCTCAGTATGCAGCTTCAAGCTTAAAATGAATGGCATTACAGTCACATTCAGTGGTTGCCTTGAAGGAGTATAGCATCCGACCAGGGGATGCACTTCACAGTAAAGGAGGCTCCTGACCATGAAATCCACTGGTCATATTCCCTATTGCACTATCCAGAAGCAGCTGGTTTCAGAGATAGCTTGAACGACCTACTGAAGGCATAATGAAGTGTTAGCTTAGATGCAATACTCTGCAAGATCAGGTGACATCCCTTAAGATGCAGTATATGCATTAAATCAGAGGCTTCTATATGTTGCTTTGTTTTCAATAGGTAAAACACCTATACCCAGAAACCAAGGGATATACTCAGGAGTGGCCTCACTTACCATCACTTCCAATGACTCACTGGGGGCATATATTCTTGTTGCATCAGCTCTGTCCATTGCAGAGTTATAGGTCCTGATCCCAAAAGAGGGACATTTTCTTGCCAGGGGATAAAACAATAGTAGTTATTGAAGTACAAGTTATGGCTACTGCCAGGGAACTTTTGACTCATTATGCCTAGAGGCCAGTTATTGTGAAGAAGAGTCACCATCTGGACAAGGGTAATTTAACCTGATGAGCAGGAGGAGGTAGAACTACTTTTCACAATATGAGAAGGAAGGAATATCTATAGAAGACACATGATCCACTTGGGCATCTCTGGATACTCCCTTGCCAGTTTTAACTGTGAAAGGGGTTTGAGGAGGGTATGATTACTAGGGGTTCAAATCCTTCAGGAATTAAGTTAGTACCACTAGGTAAGGCATCAGAACCTGTAGAAGCAGTACTTGAGGATGAGGGGAGTTTAGAATGAATAGTGTAGGAAGCCTACCCATTGTGGCCCTAAGATCAACCACAGTGATGGAGGCTATAGTTTTCCCACTATTCCTTTTATTTATTTTGTTTTTTTATAACCATTTAAAAAGTTGAAGTATAGTTAATTTACAATGTTGTGTTAGCTTCATGTGTACAGCCAAGTGATTCAGTTATATATATATATATATATATTTTTTTTTTTAGATTATTTTCCATTATAGGTTATTACAAGATATTAAATATAGTTCCTGTGCTATACAGTAGGACCTACTTATTTATTTTATATATAGTAGTGTGTATATGTTAACTCCAAATTCCTAATCTATCTCTCTCCCAACCCCTCTATCCCTTTTGGTAACCATAAGTGTGTTTTCTATATCTGTGAGTACATTCTTGTTTTGTAAGTTTATTTGTATCATTTTTTTCTTTTAGATTCCACATATAAGTGATGTCATAGGATATTTGTCTTTCTCTGTCTGACTTTTCACTTAGTATGATAATCTCTAGGTCCATCCATGTTGCTGCAAATGTCATCATTTCAATCATTTTTATGGCTAATATTCCACTGTGTGTGTGTGTGTATATATACACACACACACACACACACACACACACACACATCTTTTTTATCTTTTCATCTGTCGATGAACATTTAAGTTGTTTCCATGTCTAGGCTATTGTAAATAGTGGGGCTATGAACATTGGGGTGCACGTATCTGTTTGAATTAGGGTTTTCTCCAGATATATGCCCAGGAGTGCATCTGCTGGATCATATGGCAACTCTATTTTTAGTCTCTTAAGGAACCTCCATACTGTTATCCATAGTGGTTGTACGAATATACATTCCCACCAACTGTATAGGAGGGTTCCCTTTTATCCACACCCTTCCCAGAATTTATTATTTGTAGACATTTTTTTTCTTTTTGGCCATGCTGCATGGCTAGTGGGATCTTATTTCCCTGACCAGGGATTGAACCAGTACCCTCGGTAGTGAAAGCGTCGAGTCCTAACCACTGAACTACCAGAGAATTCCCATTTGTAGACTTTTTGATGATAGCCATTATGACTGTTGTGAAGTGATACTTCATTATAGTTTTGATTTGCATTTCTCTTATAATTAGTGATATTTAGCATATTTTCACGTGTCTGTTGGCCATCTGTATGTCTTTTTTGGAGAAGTATTTATCCGTTCTCTTTTAAATTTCCCCTAAGGAGGAGAAGCCCAGGGAAACTTTGGAGGAGTTAATATGGAGGTAGAAGTGGATCTGTGTAGTGATAGTCCTGATGTGAGGAGTGTAGTCACCTGACAGCTTCTAACTGCTGCAAATTTGAGATCCACCAGGGCGTAAGCTGCAGCCACACTCTCACTAGACTGTTCTCAGCCAGTAATTGAGCACCATGGGGACACTAAGACCAGGATATTTCAACCCAACACAGACTCCCTCACTCCTCATTGGCCTGGTTGAGACTTTCTCTGAGTTACAGCAGTGTCAGGTTCTTCCTACTCACCTCTCCTTTCTTTCCTTTCTGCTTTCATAGAGGTTAGAATTTCATGATAGTCTGAAGGCTCTCCCCACCTACTCCTGCTCCCTTTCTCCTTTACTCCTCATCAGTGTTTCTCTCAATAAGTCTTTTATACTTCTCATTATATTTTAGCTTTTGATTCCTGGAGAATCGCTGGGGCTTCAGGGGAGAAGGTCAGAGTGACATTTAAGGTGGAGGGTGAACAGTGAGGTGCCACTTACCAACTGTTTTGGAAGTATTTTATCAAACCGTATGGCTCTATTCATGCATACTAGCTGAATATCAGTATAGGAACTAAACTTCATCCTTGTCCCTTATCTATTCATTTCTCCAAGCACCATTCCTCCTTTATATGTAATTACTTTTATTATTTTATTTTGTATCCTTCCAAGGTTTCTTTATGTGAAATATATATATATTCCCTCTCCCCCTTTCGGAAAAATACTATAGCTCATAGAGCATATCCTCTCTTCTGCACACTGATTTTTTTCACTTAAATTTATACTGGGCATCTTTCCATCTCTCACTACATAGAGAGCTTCCTTATTCTTTTTCACATTCACATGACATTCCACTGTGGTGAAGCATTTTTATATATTCAACCAATCACTTATTGACAGATGATTGGATTGTTTCTAAACTTTTTGTATTTACAATGTTTCAATGAAAAACCTTTTATATGTCATTTAGGGCATGTGTAAATTTATCAAAAAGGCTATAAAAGTGATACCTATTTAAGAATTGGATCCGAAATCTAGTAATTTCTGAGAATAAATGGAAATCAATATTATAATAAAAAAACAGAAAGCAGACTAGGTGAAGCGAAGGAGATTGCCAAATTCATATATATTTGTAATTCTATCTGTAGATCTATCATTGTTATAGATTTAATGTTTGTGTACTCTTCAAAATTCATTATGTTAAAATCCTAATGCCTAATATGATGGTATTAGTGCAGGGCCTAATCCAACAAGAGTAGGAATTTTGGGAAGTGCTTTGGGATGGTGGAGCCCTCATGAATGGGATTAACACTTTTATAAAAGAGACACTACAGAACTCCTTAGTCCACTTCCACTATGCCAGGACACAGTGAGAGGATCCATCTATGAAACAGAAAGTGGGCTCTCACCAGACACTGAATATTCAGTGCTTTGTCTTGGACTCCCCAGCCTCCAGAGCTTTGAGAAATAAATTTTTGTTGTTTATAAGCTACCAAGTTTATGGTATTTTTGTTATAGCAGCCTGAACAGACTACCTGTCTCTATGTATGTATCTATTTATTTATCTTTCTTTCCACATCACTTTCCTCTCTTCGGAAAGAATGTGACAAGCATATTCATGGAAATATGTAAAAGGTTGATAAATGTGTCTTATTCTTCGAGGGTCCCTTGCAGTTTATCATTAAATAAAGTAAAAAATTGAAGAAAAATATCTAAATGTAAATGATTGCATTTGGAATTCTGTATATGTATGTGGCAGGTGGGGATTACTATCTACATATAGCTCTCTATTTCTTTTAAGTGTGTGAAATATCTGGTACCTTCCATTTTCTTTATTTTTTCTAAATATAAAATAAAAGAGAAATTTAACAGAACATGGTAAGAGCATCCCAAAGAAGATTGCTAAGTTTCAACCTAAAGTCAAAAACAGCTTCCAAAGTGAAAAGGTGTAAAATGCTGCAGTATTTTGGTTTGAGTACTTCAGGCTTTTAGTAAATAAAGCACACATCTCTATAAATAACCTTTATAAATTACATGTAAAAAATTCAGCTCCTGGTACTCACAGAAGACTTGTTTTTATTTATTACAGTTTCACAGAAGTAGAAATGCTCACCTGAGAGTAGCTAGTGTTAACTGTGGTAAGGACAGTCTGTGAAATGAAGTGCTCAGTTGTTCTTTAAAGCAGCTTGTGAATCCATTTTGCTTCAGACTGAGGAATAAAGTAGAAAAAATTAAAATAAAAAGTAAAACTTTTCAATCTACTAATTATAGAGAGTTCCCAGTGTGTTAAGGACCACAATGAAACACAAAATGTGATAGGTGGAAGGGAACTTGGATATTATTTTTATTATTTCTTATTAAAAATGCAGGTCCCTGGACCCAACTCCAGACCTACCAAGTAAAAGTCTGAAGTGGAGTCAGCAACGTACCTGTTCAACAATTTCTACGCATGATCCTAATGTCCACTGAAAGATGTGACATACTGAATGCTAGTCCAACCACCAGCATTTGTGTAGGAACCAGGTCCTAGGCAATATTACATTATGAATCTAAGATCTCACAACTATTTTAATGGACTAGAATTTCAAAAATTGATAATATAAAAACATAAAAATACAGTTAAAATACTGATAGTCTCTCCAAATTCTACCACATTAATACAAGTATTTTCACATTTGCATATTACTGTCTACCCGTGTCCTCAAACATGCAGATTGTTCTTAGTTGCAAACCCAGTGTATTTTCCCCTATTTTTCTTAACATTATAGTATAAACATTTCCCTCTAATTCTCAAGGTTTCACAATTAGTATTTCAATGAATGCATACTATATTTTATATTTTAGTAAACTACAGTCCTAATTTCATACATTTAGTTTAATTCCAAAGTTTTCCTCCTACAGAGTATTGCAATCATCATCTTCATGCCCAGAGTTTTCTTTTTTCTTCAGATATTTTTATTACAATACATTTCTATTAATGAGATTACTGAGTCAAATAGTATTTTCCCATTTGTGACATTTCCTATATGGTACCATCTATGCCCAGAGGATGGTTAAACAAGTTTATGCTGTCCTTCTTTTGCCATCTTCAGGGAATTAATGTACCACTGTCCCTGAAGCATCAACAGCTCCAAAAAGATATATATATATCTCACATAGATAATACATATAAAATTTATATGTTATGTATTTATAAAATTTAGGCATATGTGTATATATATATATGTATATATGATTGTAATATTAGATAAGAAATGATCTTGGCATTTTTCACAGAACGAGAAAAAAAATTTCACAATTTATATGGAAACGTAAAAGGCCCCAAATAGCCAAAGCAATCTTGAGAAAGCAAAACGGAGCTGGAGGAATCAGGCTCCCTGACTTCAGACTATACTACAAGGCTACATTAATCAAGACAGTATGGTACTGGCACAAAAACCGAAATATAGATCAACGGAACAGGATAGAAAACTCAGAGATAAACCCACGCATATATGGTCACCTTATTTGTGATAAAGGAGGCAAAATATAAAATGGAGAAAAGACTGCCTCTTCAATAAGTGGTGCTGGGAAAACTCGACAGTTACATGTAAAGGAATGAAATTCGAACACTCCCTAACACCATACACAAAAATAAATTCAGAATGGATTAAAGACCTAAATGTAAGCCCAGGCACTATAAAACTCTTAGAGGAAAACATAGACAGAACACTCTAATGACATAAATCACAGCAAGATCCTATTTGACCCACCTCCTAGAGAAATGGAAATAAAAAAAAAAAAACAAATGGAACCTAATGAAACTTAAAAGCTTTTGCACAGCAAAGGAAAACATAAACAAGATGAAAAGACAACCCTCAGCATGGGAGAAAATATTTGCAAAGGAAACAACTGGCAAAGGATTAATCTCTAAAATTTACAAGCAGCTCATGCAGCTCAATATCAAAGAAACAAGAACCCAATCCAAAAATGAGCAGAAGACCTAAATAGACATTTCTCCAAAGAAGATATACAGATTGCCAAAAACACGTGAAAGAACGCTCAACATCACTAATCATTAGAGAAATGCAAATAAAAACTACAAAGATGTATAACCTCACACCACTCAGAATGCTCATAATCAAAAAAAAAATCTAAAAACAGTAAATGCTGGAGAGGGTGTGGAGAAAAGGGAACCCTCTTGCACTGTTGGTGAGAATGTAAATTGATACGGCCACTATGGAGAACAGTATGGAGGTTCCTTAAAAAACTACAAGTAGAACTACCATATGACCGAGCAATCCCATTACTGGGCATATACCCTGAGAAAACCATAATTTAAAAAGAGTCATGTACCACATTATTCATTGCAGTTCTATTTACAATAGCCAGTAGATGGAAGCAACATAAGTGTCCATCGACAGATGAATGGATAAGGAAGATGTGGCACACACATACAATGGATTATTACCCAGCCATAAGAAGAAACGAAATTGAGTTATTTGTAGTGAGGTGGATGGACCTAGAGTCTGTTATACAGAGTGAAGTAAGTCAGAGAGAGAAAGACAAATACCATATTCTAACACATTTTTATGGAATTAAAAAAAAAAGATTACGAAGAACCTAGGGTCAGGATGGGAATAAAGATACAGACCTACTAGAGAATAGACTTGACATGGGAGGGGGAAGTGTAAGCTGTGACAAAGTGAGAGAGGGGCATGGACATAAATACACTACCAAATGTAACATCGATAGCTATCGATAGCTAGTGGGATGCAGCCACATAGAACAGGGAGATCAGTTCAGTGCTTTGTGACCATTTAGATGGGTGGGATAGGGAGGGTGGGAGGGAGACACAACAGGGAGGAGATATGGGGCTATATATATATATATCTATATCTATATATATCTGATTCACTTTGTTTTAAAGGAGAAATTAACACACAATTTTAAAGCAATTATACTCCAATAAAGATGTTAAAAAAATAAAAGAAATGATCTCCAATAGTTGCTTTGATTACTAATCATGGTTAATATTTTTACATGATTTTGTTTCTTATGCTTATTTCGTCCTGTAAAAATTCTGTTCCTGTTTATTATAAGTATCTTAATTTTATTCTCAGAAATGTGTGTTAAAAATAACACTCTTGATTCAACGTTCAGTATTCTTTCCTGCATCATGATGCTGCCCAAATAATTGGGATGAAGTGTTGACTGGATCTAGTCGTAAATATAGGTGGAATAACATATATATATATATATATATAGTGATTTGGGAGAGGTACTAGAAATGCCACTTTCTAAAGCATTTCACATTACTCCAAATCCAAACTTTTGAAATTCATTCAGTTATATTTTGGCTTTAAGGTCTTTAAAGACCTCAAACTATAGTTAACTGCTATGGATGGATCACTTCTATGGATTGAATGTTTCCGTCCCCATAAAAAATCCATATTTTGAAGCACTAATCCCAAATGTGATGATATTCAGAGGTATGGCTTTAAGGAGATTTTTAGGTTTTGAAGAGGTCATGAAGGTGGAGCTCCCCATGATGGGATTGGTACCATTATAAGGAAATGAAGATAACAGAACTCTCTCTGTCATGTGAGGATACAGCAAGAAGGTAGCATTTACAAGCCAGGAAGAGGTCCTTCGTAAGTACCCAGTCATGATTGCATCTTGATCTTGGACTAACCTCCAAACCTGTGAGAATAAGTGTTGTTTAAGCCATCTAGTTTATGGTGTTTGTTATAGCAGCCTGAGCTAAAACAGTAATCAAAATTAAACTTGTAACACCTTAATGAGGAATTAGCTTGACAATTCAGGGAATAGTAGTAGAATATTTTCCTATACATAAAAGAGATTAGGAAATGTTCAGGAAATGGAACATCATCGAAGGAAGGCAGATCATGGAATTAGAGTTTATTCTTGAGAGTCACAGGTCAGCAAGAATACATCAAAACTAACGGTGAGTGAGGGGAAAGGGGTAGATTACTTGCACACTTAGAGCACAGCAAAGCAGCAGTATACAAACACATTTATATAACAGGCAAAAAGAAATCTTTTTAAACTATATGATTTTTTAAAAAAATCAAAGAAGTCATCATCGACTAAATCAGTACTTTGTTCATCTTCCTTCCATTTATTTTATACTTTAGTATTTCTTAAAACGAAAACAAAACTGCTGTAGAGTTATCACAATTTTCTACTGCTGCTTTTATGTCCCTTAGAATTTCATTAGGCTTAATATGCCAGTTGCCAAGCCTGTGTCCCGCCCACCATCGAATTTGTCTGGCTTCTGGTCTGGAAATTTTGTTTGTTCCCTCAGTTAATATCATCTTTCAACGTCATACTCATATTCCATCTCATGATGCAATTTCACAGCCTGGCTATGGTATTAACGAGTTGGATATTCTTTCATAAAAACTTGCCCCATTGTCTCTGTTTTTCAAAAACATTTCTTATATTTCATGACCTAGCTCAAATGTCTCCTTTTTATTTTTAATATCTTTATTGGAGTACAATTGCTTTACAATGGTGTGTTAGTTTCTGCTTTATAACAAAGTGAATCAGTTATACATATACATATGTTCCCATATCTCTCCCTTGTTGCGTCTCCTTCCCTCCCACCCTAAATACCCCACATCTCTAGGTGGTCACAAAGCACCGAGCTGATCTCCTTGTGCTATGCGGCTGCTTCCCACTAGCAATCTATTTTACATTTGGTAGTGTATATATGTCCATGCCACTCTCTCACTTTGTCACAGCTTGCCATTCCCCCTCCCCATATCCTCAAGTCCATTCTCTAGTAAGTCTGTGTCTTTATTACTGTCTTAACCCTAGGTTCTTCAGGACATTTTCTTTTCTTAAATTCCATATATATGTGTTAGCATACGGTATTTGTCTTTTTCTTTCTGACTTACTGCACTCTGTATGACAGACTCTAGGTCCACCCACCTCATTACAAATAGCTCAATTTCGTTTCCTTTTATGGCTGAGTAATATTCCATTTTATATATGTAGCACACCTTCTTTATCCATTCACCTGATGATGGAAACTTAGATTGTTTCCATCTCCTGGCTATTGTAAATAGAGCTGCAATGAACATTTTGGTACATGACTCATTTTGAATTATGTTTTTCTCAGGGTATATGGCCAGTAGTGGGATTGCTGGGTCATATGGTATTTCTATATGTAGTTTTCTAAGGAACCTCCATACTGTTCTCCATAGTGACTGTACCAATTCACATTCCCACCAACAGTGCAAGAGTGTTCCCTTTTCTCCACACCCTCTCCAGCAGTTATTGTTTCTAGATATTTTGATGATGGCCATTCTGACCGGTGTGAGATGATATCTCATTGTAGTTTTGATATGCATTTCCCTAATGATTAATGATGTTGAGCATTCTTTCATGTGTTTGCTGGGTGTCTGGATATCTTCTTTGGAGAAATGTCTATTTAGGTCTTCAGCCCATTTTTGGACTGGGTTGTTTATTCTTTTGTTATTGAGCTGCATGAGCTGCTTGTAAATTTTGGAGATTAATCCTTTGTCAGTTGCTTCATTTGCAAATATTTTCTCCCATTTTGAGGGTTGTCTTTTGGTCTTGTTTATGGTTTCCTTTGCTGTGCAAAAGCTTTGCAGTTCCATTTGTTTATTTCTGTTTTTATTTCCATTTCTTTAGGAGGTGAGTCAAAAAGGATCTTGCTATAATTTATGTCATAGAGTGTTCTGCCTATGTATTCTTCTAAGAATTTGATATTTTCTGGCCTCACATTTAGGTCTTTAATCCATTTTGAGCTTATTTTCGTGTATGGTGTTAGGGAGTGATCTAGTATCATACTTTTACATGTACCTGTCCAGTTTTCACAGCACCACTTACTGAAAAGGCTATCCATTCTCCACTGTACATTCCTGCCTCCTTTATCAAAGATAAGGAGAACATATGTGCATGGGTTTATCTCTGGGCTTTCTACCCTGTTCCATTGATCTATATTTCAGTTTTCGTGCCAGTACCATACTCTCTTGATTACTGTAGCTTTGCAGTATAGTCTGAAGTAAGGGAGACTGATTCCTCCAGCTCCGTTTTTCTTTCTCAAGATTGCATTGGCTTTTCGGGATCTTTGGAGTTTCCATACAAACTGCGAAATTTTTTGTTCTACCTCTGTGAAAAATGTCCATGGTAGTTTGATAGGGATTTCATTGAATCTGTAGATTGCTTTGGGTAGTAGAGTCTTTTTCACAATGTGGGTTCTTCCAATCCAAGAACATGGTATATCTCTCCATCTATTTGTATCATCTTTAATTTCTTTCATCAGAGTCTTTTAGTTTTCTACATACAGGTCTTTTGTCTCCTTAGGTTCGTTTATTCCTAGATATTTTATTCTTTTTGTTGCAATGGTAAATGGGAGTGTTTTCTTGATTTCACTTTCAGATTTTCATCATTAGTGTATAGGAATGCCAGAGACTTCTGTGCATTAGTTTTGTATCCTGCTACTTTACCAAATTCAATGAATAGCTCTAGTGGTTTTCCTGTAGCATATTTAGGATTCTCTAGGTATAGTATCATGTCATCTGCAAACAGTGACAACTTTACTTCTTCTTTTCTGATTTGGATTCCTTTTATTTACTTTTCTTCTCGGATTGCTGTGGCTAAAACTTCCAAAACTATGTTGAATAATAGTGGTGAGAGTGGGCAACCTTGTCTTTTTCCTAATCTTAGAGAAAATGCTTTCAGTTTTTCACAATTGAGGACGATGTTGGCTGTGGGTTTGTCATATATGGCCTTTATTATGTTGAGGAAAGATCCCTCTATGCCTACTTTCTGCAGGGTTTTTATAATAAATGCTGTTCAATTTTGTCAAAAGCTTTCTCTACATCTATTGAGATCACCATATGGATTTTCTCTTTCAATTTGTTGATATGATGTATCACATTGATTAATTTGCGTATATTGAAGAATCCTTACATACCTTAAATAAACCCCACTTGATCATGGTGTATGATCCTTTTAATGTGCTGTTGGATTCTGTTTGCTAGTGTTTTGTTGAGGATTTTTGTATCTATGATCATCAGTATTATTGGCCTGTAATTTTCTTTCTTTGTGACATCCTTCTCTGGTTTTGGTATCAGGGTGATGGTGGCCTCGTAGAATGAGTTTGGGAGTATTCCTCCCTCTGTTATATTTTGGAAGAGTTTGAGAAGGGTAGGTGTTAGCTCTTCTCTAAATGTTTGATAGAATTTGCCTGTGAAGCCATCTGGTCATGGGCTTTTGTTTGTTGGAAGATTTTTAAACAGAGTTTCACTTTCAGTACTTGTGATTGGTCTTTTCATATTATCTATTTCTTCCTGATTCAGTCTTGGCAGGTTGTGCATTTCTAAGAATTTGTCCATTTCTTCCAGGTTGTCCATTTATTGGCATAGAGTTGCTTCTAGTAATCTCTCATGATATTTTGTATTTCTGCAGTGTCAGTTGTTACTTCTCCTTTTTCATTTCTAATTCTATTGCTTTGAGTTTTCTCCCTTTTTTTCTTCATGAGTGTGGCTAATCATTTATCAATTTTGTTTATCTTCTCAAAGAAAGAGCTTTTAGTTTTACTGATCTTTGCTATCGTTTCCTTCATTTCTTTTTCATTTATTTCTGATCTGATCTTTTTGATTCCTTTATTTCTGCTAACATTGTTTTTTTTTGTTGTTGTTGTTCTTCTTTCTCTAATTGCTTTAGGTGCAAGGTTAGGTTGTTTATTCGATATGTTTCCTGTTTCTTAAGGTAGGATTGTATTGGTTTAAACTTCCCTCTTAGAGCTGCTTTTGTTGCATCCCACAGGATTTGGGTCGTCGTGTCTCCATTGTCATTTGTTTCCAGGTATTTTTTGATTTCCTGTTTGATTTCTTCAGTGATCACTTCGTTATTAAGTAGTGTATTGTTTAGCCCCCATCTGTTTTTATTTTTTACAGAACTTTTTCTGTAGTTTATATCTAGTTTCATAACATTGTGGTCGGAAAAGATACTTGATACAATTTCAATTTCTTTAATTTACCAAGGCTTAATTTGTGACCCAAGATATGATCTATCCTGGAGAATGTTCCATGAGCACTTAAGAAAAATGTGTATTCTGTTGTTTTTGGATGCAATGTCCTATAAATATCAATTAAATCCTTCTTGTTTAATGTATCATTTAAAGCTGTGTTTCCTTATTTATTTTCATTTTGGATGATATGTCTATTGGTGAAAGTGGAGTGTTAATGTCCCCTACTATGAATGTGTTACTGTCGATTTCCCCTTTTATGGCTCTTAGTATTTGCCTTATGTATTGAGGAGCTCCTATGTTGGGTACATAAATATTTACAATTGTTATATCTTCTTCTTGGATCTATCCCTTGATCGTTATGTATTGTCCTTCTTTCTCTCTTCTAATAGTCTTTATTTTAAAGTCTCTTTTGTTTGATATGAGAATTGCTACTCCAGTTTTCTTTTGGTTTCCATTTGCATGGAATATCATTTTCCATCTCCTCACTTTCAGTCTGTATGTGTCTCTAGGTCTGAAGTGGGTCTCTTGTAGATAGCATATATATGGGCCTTGTTTTTGTATCCATGCAGCCAGTCTGTGTCTTTTGGTGGGAGCATTTAATCCATTTACATTTAAGGTAATTATCAATATGTATGTTCATATTCTTATTTTCTTAATTGTTTTGTGTTTGTTATTGTAGGTCTTTTCCTTCTCTTGTGTTTCTTGCCTAGAGAACATCCTTTCACATTTGTTGTAAAGCTGGTTTGGTGGTGTTGATGTCTCTGAGCTTTTGCTTGTCTGTAAAGGTTTTAATTTCTCCAACAAATCTGAATGAGATCCTTGCTTGGTAGCATAATATTGGAGGTAGGTTTTTCTCCTTCATCACTTTAAATATGTCCTGCCAGTCCCTTCTGGTTTGCAGAGTTTCTGCTGAAAGATCACCTGTTAACCTTATGGGCATTCACTTGTGTGTTATTTGTTGCTTTTCTCTTGCTGCTTATAATATGTTTTCTTTGTATTTAATTTTTGACAGTTTGATTAATATGTGTCTTGGCATGTTTCTCCTGGGATTTATCCTGTATGGGACTCTCTGTGTTGCCTGGACTTTATTAACTCTTTCCTTTCCCATATTAGGGAAGTTTTCAACTATAATCTCTTCAAATATTTTCTCAAGCCCTTTCTTTTTCTCTTCTTCTTCTGGAACCCCTATAATTCAAACGTTGGTGCGTTTAATATTGTGCCAGAGGTCTCTGACACTGTCCTCAATTCTTTTCATTCTTTTTTTCTTTATTCTGCTCTGCAGAAGTTTTTTCCAATATTCTATCTTCCAGGTCACCTATCTGTTCTTCTGCCTCAGTTATTCTCGTATTGATCCCTTCTAGAATATTTTTTGTTTCATTTATCGTTTCATTTCATTTATTGTTCATCGTTGCTTGTTTCATCTTTAGTTCTTCTAGGTCCTTGTTAAATGTTTCTTGCATTTTCACTATTCTATTTTCAAGATTTTTGATCATCTTTTCTATCATTTGTTCTGAATTTTTTTTCAGGTAGACTGCCTATTTCCTCTTCATTTGCTAGGTCTGGTGGGTTTTTATCTTGCTCCTTCATCTGCTGTGTGCTTTTCTGTATTCTCATTTTGCTTATGTTACTGTGTTTGCGGTGTCCTTTTTGCAGGCTGAAGGTTCATATTTCCCTTTGTTTCTGGTGTCTGTCCCCAGTGTCTAAAGTTGGTTCAGTTGGTTGTGTAGGTTTCCTGGTGGACGGGACTAGTGCCTGTGTTCTGGTGAATGAAGCTGGATCTTGTCTTTCTGGTGGGAAGGTCCATGTCTGGTGTTGTGTTTTGGGGTGTCTGTGGACTTATTATGATTTTAGGCAGTCTCTCTGCTAATGGTTGCGATTGTGTTCCTGACTTGCTAGTTGTTTGGCATAGGGTGCCCAGCACTGTAGCTTGTTGGTCATTGAGTTAAGCTGGGTGTTGCTGTTGAGATGGAGATCTCTGGGAGGTTTTTCCATTTGATATTACACAGAGCTGGGAAGTCTCTTGTGGACCAGTGTCCTCAAGTTGTCTCTCCCACCTCAGTGGCACAACCCTGACTCCTGGCTTCATCACAAAGAGATTTTCATCCACATGGCTCAGAATAAAATGGAGAAAAAGTAGAAAGAATGAAAGAAAGAAAGAGGATAAAATAAAATAAAGTAAGGTAAAATAAAATAATGTCATTTAAATAAAAAGATAAATATTAAGAAAAAAAATTTAAGTAAAAGAGAAAAAAATGGACAGATAGAACCCTAGGACAAATGGTGAAAGCAAAGCTATACAGACAAACTCTCACACAGAAGCATACACATACACACTCACAAAAAGAGGAAAAGGGAAAAAATACTAAATCTTGCTCTCAAAGTTCACCTCCTCAATTTGGGATGATTCGTTGTCTATTCAGGTATTCCACAGATGCAGGGTACATCAAGTTGATTGTGGAGATTTAATCTGCTGTTCTTGAGGCTGCTGGGAGAGATTTCCCTTTCTCTTCTTTGTTCGCACAGCTCCTGGTTTTCAGCTTTGGATTTGGCCCCGCCTCTGCATGTAGGTCGCCGGAGGGCGTCTGTTCTTCACTCAGACCGGACGGGGTTAAAGGAGCCACTGATTCAGGGGCTCTGGCTCACTCAAGCCAGGAGGAGGGAGGGGTATGGTGTGCAGGCGAGCCTGCATCCGCAGAGACCGGTGTGACATTGCACCAGCCTGAGGTGCACCATGCATTCTCCCGGGTAAGTTGTCCCTGGATCTCGGGACCCTGGCAGTGGCAGACTGCACAGTATCTCCAGAAGGGAGGTGTGGAGAGTGACCTGTGCTCACACACAGGCTTCTTGGTGGCGGCAGCAGCAGCCTTAGTGTCTCATGCCCGTCTCTAGTGTCCGTGCTGTTAGCCGTGGCTTGCGCCCATCTCTGGAGCTCCTTTAAGCAGTGCTCTTAATCCCCTCTCCTCGAACACCAGGAAACAAAGAGGAGAAAATGTCTCTTGCCTCTTTGGCAGGTCCATACTTTTTCTCGGACTCCCTCCCGGCTAGCCGTGTTGCACTAACCCCTTCAGGCTGTGTTCATGCCACCAGTCCTCTCCCTGTGCACCGACTAAAGCCCGAGTCTCAGCTCCCAGACCCCACCCACTCCGGCAGGTGAGCAGACAAGCCTCTCGGGCTGGTGAGTGTCAGTTGGCACCGATCCTCTGTGCTGGTTTCTCTCTGCCTGCCCTCCGCACGCCTGTGGCTGCACTCTCCTCCATGGCTCCATATCTCTCCCCCTCCGCCACCCGCAGTCTCCACCCACGAGGGGGCTTCTAGTGTGTGGAAATCTTTCCTCCTTCATGGCACCCTCCCACTGGTGCAGGTCCCATCCCTATTCTTTTGTGTCTGTTTATTCTTCTTTTATTTTGCCCTATCCAGATACGTGGCAAATTTCTTGCCTTTTGGGAGGTCTGAGGTCTTCTGCCAGCGTTCAGTAGGTGTTCTGTAGGAGTTGTTCCACGTGTAGATGTATTTCTGATGTAGCTGTGGCGAGGCAGGTGATCTCCGCGTCTTACTCTTCTGCCATCTTCCCCCCTCCTCAATATCTCTTTTTTTACCCTTGTTGAATGAGTGAACGAATAAGTTAATTCATGAACTGGGCACACTAAAAATTATACTATCTAGTATCATCTGCATTCTTAAAAGTGCCCAGCTATTCTTTCGTTCATTTCTTGCTAATTTCTAATAAATTACAAATTATTGACTTATTAAATAAATCTTGAGTGCCAGCCACTCTCTTGGGAATATTCGTAAAGAAACAAAATGTCTTATCCTCACAGAGTTTACTTTTTACCACAGGATACACAAAATAAACGTAACAAATAAGTAAATTACACTGTGGAAAGCAGGAAATTTCATAGGAAAAAAGTACATGTAGGGGTGGGGACTGTTGCTATTTTAGATAGTGTGGTTAGATTAACTTCATTGAAAAATTGATATTTGAGCAAATATTTGAAATAGAAAATTAGCCACATGGAAATCTGAGGAAATAACATTCTAGATAGAGAAATGGACCAGTGAAAAAAGCCCTAAATAATATTCCTGGGATGTGTGGAAGGATGACAATATGGCTTCATCAGATTGATGAAGAGGAAAAGATGAGATCAGAGAGAACAGCAGGTCAGATTATCTAGGAACTTGTTGGCAATAGTAAGCAGTTTGACATTAATTCTGAGTGAAATGAAGTATTAGAGTTTATTATTGTTGTTTTTTTCATGTTAGTTTCTCTTAGATTTAACTTAACTTTGTTAATTCTAAATATATTTTTAAACAACTTTATTGATTAAATGTATGTTCAATAAAATTTATCCATTTAATTTAATCCATTTTAACAACTTGCTGAGATTTGTCAGACACACACATTTGTCAAAGCACTGCCACAACCAAGATTCAGAACATTTCACTCACTCCTGAAAGGTGCTCTACAAATTTTTAAGCAGAGGAATGACGTGTTCTGATGTATGTTTTCTAAAGGAACACTCTATTTACAATGTTGTGGATATAAAGAGGAAAGGTTAAAAGCTGGAAGATCTCTTAGGAGGCTACTGTAGTACTACAAGAGAGAGAAAATAGTGGTTGAGAGCAGGATGGCAGCAGTGTGGTTGACAAGTGGTCAGATTTTAGACGTACCTTGAGTCAACAGGATCCAACAAGGATTGTGAAAGAAAAAGAATTAAGATGTCTCTAACGTAACCTACTTTTATTTTTAATGAAAATGAGTCTTGATTTTAGTGTTTTCTGTAATCTTTTGATAGATAACTATTATCGAGACAAGGGAATCCTCTATTCCTTTTTTTTAAAAAAATATTTAATGGAGTATAATTGCTTTACAATGGTGTGTTATTTTCTGGTTTATAACAAAGTGAATCAGTTATACATATACATATGTTCCCATATCTCTTCCCTCTTGCATCTCACTCCCTCACACCTTCCCTATACCATCCATCTAGGTGGTCACAAAGCACCGAGCTGATCTCCCTGTGTGATGCGGCTGCTTCCCACTAGCTATCTATTTTATGTTTGGTATTGTATATATGTCCATGCCACTCTCTCACTTTGTCACAGCTTACCCTTCCCTATCCCCATATCCTCAAGTCCATTCTCTAATAGGTCTGTGTCTTTATTCCTGTTGAACCCATAGGTTCTTCATGACATTTGTTTTCTTAGATTCCATATATATGTGTTAGTATACGGTATTTGTCTTTCTCTTTCTGACTTACTTCACTGTGTATGACAGACTCTAGGCCCATCCACCTCACAACAATAACTCAATTTCGTTTCTTTTAATGGCTGAGTACTATTCCATTGTATATATGTGCCACCTCTTCTTTATCCATTCACCCGATGATGGACACTTAGGTTGATTCCATATCCTGGCAATTGTAAATAGAGCTGCAATGAACATTTCGGTACATGACACTTTTTGAATTATGGTTTTCTCAGGGTATATGCGCATAGTGGGATTGCTGGGTCATATGGTAGTTCTTTATCTAGTTTTCTAAGGAATCTCCATACTGTTCGCTATAGTGGCTGTACCAATTCACATTCCCACCAACACTGCAAGAGTGTTCCATTTACTCCAAACGCTCTCCAGCATTTATTGTTGCTAGATTTTTTGATGATGGCCATTCTGACTGGTATGAGATGATATCTCATTGTAGTTTTGATTTTAATTTCTCTAATGATTAATGATGTTGAGAATTCTTTCATGTGTTTGTTAGCAGTCTGTATATCTTCTTTGGAGAAATATCTATTTAGATCTTCTGCCCATTTTTGGATTGGGTTGTTTGTCTTTTTGTTATTGAGCTGCATGAGCTGCTTATAAATTTTGGAGATTAATCCTCTGTCAGTTACTTCACTTGCACATACTTTCTCCAATTCTGAGGGTTGTCTTTTGGTCTTGTTTATGGTTTCCTTTGCTGTGCAAAAGCTTTGAAGTTTCATTAGGTCCCATTTGTTTTTTGTTTTTATTTCCATTTCTCTAGGAGGTGTGTCAAAAAGGATCTTGCTGTGATTTATGTCATAGAGAATTCTGACTATATTTTCCTCTAAGAGTTTGATAGTTTCTCACTTTATATTTAGGTCTTTAATCCATTTTGAGTTTATTTTTGTTTATGGTGTTAAGGAGTGTTCTAATCTCATACTTTTACATGTACGTGTCCAGATCTCCCAGCACCACTTATTGAAGAGGCTGTCCTTTCTCCACTGTACATTCCTGCCTCCTTTATCAAAGATAAGGGGACCATATGTGTGTGGGTTTATCTCTGGGCTTTATATCCTGTTCCATTGATCTATATTTCTGTTTTTATGACAGTACCATACTGTCTTGATTACTGTAGCTTTGTAGTATAGTATGAAATAAGGGCACCTGATTCCTCCAGCTCCATTTTTTGTTCTCAAGACTGCTTTGGCTATTCAGGGTCTTTTGTGTTTCCATAAATATTGTGAAATTTTTTATTCTAGTTCTGTGAAAAATGCCAGTGGCAATTTTGTATGGATTGCATTGAATCTGTAGACTGCTTTGTGTAGTAGAGTCATTTTCACAATGTTGATCTTCCAATCTAAGAACATGGTATATCCCTCCAACTATTTCTATCATTTTTAATTTCTTACATCAGTGTCCTATAATTTTCTGCATAGAGGTCTTTTGTCTCCTTAGGTAGCTTTATTCTAAGATATTTTATTCTTTTTGTTGCAGTGAAAATGGGAGTGTTTTCTTGATTTCAATTTCAGAATTTTCATCATTAGTGTCTACGAATGCCAGAGATTTCTGTGTATTAATTTTGTATCCTGCCACTTTACCAAATTCATTAATTAGCTCTAGTAGTTTTCTGGTAGCATCTTTAGGATTCCCTATGTAAAATATCATGTCATCTGAAAACAGTGACAGTTTTACTTCTTCCTTTACGATTTGGATTCCTTTTTTTTTTTTTTTTTTTTTTTTTCTGCAGTACACAGGCCTCTCACCATTGTGGCCTCTCCCGTTGTGGAGCACAGGCTCTGGACGCGCAGATCCAGTGGCCAGGGCTCCCGGGTCCAGCCGCTCCGCGGCATGTGGGATCCTCCCAGACCTGGGCACGAACCCGAGTCCCCTGCATCGGTAGGCAGACTCTCAACCACTGCACCACCAGGGAAGACCTGGATTCCTTTTATTTCCTTTTCTTCTCTGATTGCTGTGCCTAAAACTTCCAAAACTATGTTGAATACTAGTGGTGAAAGTGGGCACCCTTTTCTTGTTCCTGATTTTAGTGGAAATGGTTTCAGTTTTTCACCATTAAGGATGATGTTGGCTGTGGGTTTGACATATATGTCCTTTATTATGTTGAGGAAAGTTCCCTCTATGCCTTCTTTCTGCAGGAATTTTATCATAATAGGTGTTGAATTTTGTCAAAAGCTTTCTCTGCATCTATTGAGATGATCATATGGTTTTTCTCCTTCAGTTTTTTTAATATGGTGTATCACATTGATTGATTTGCGTATATTGAAGAATCCTTGCCTCCTGGAATAAAATCCGCTTGATCATGTTGTATAACCTTTTAATGTGCTGTTGGAATCCGTGTGCTAGTATTTTGTTGAGGATTTTTGCCTCTATGTTCATCAGTGATACTGGCATGTAGTTTTCTTTCTTTGTGACATCCTTCTCTGGTTTTGGTATCAGGGTGACAGTGGACTCACAGAATGAGTTTGGGAGTGTTCCTCCCTCTGCTATATTTTGGAAGAGTTCGAGAAGGATAGGTGTTAGCTCTTCTGTAAATGTTTGATAGAATTCGCCTGTGAAGCCTTCTGGTCCTGGGCTTTGGTTTGCTGGAAAATTTTTAATCACAGTTTCAATTTCAGTGCTTGTGATTGGTCTCTCATATTTTGTGTTTCTTCCTGATTCAGTCTTGGCAGGTTGTGCATTTCTAAGAATTTGTCCATTTCTTTCATGTTGTCCATTTTATTGGCATAGAGATGCTTGTAGTAACCTCTCATGATCTTTTGTATTTCTGCAGTGTCATTTGTTACTTCTCCGTTTTCAATTATAATTCTATTGATTTGAGTCTTCTCCCTTTTTTGCTTGATGATTCTGTCTAATGGTTTATCAATTCTGTTTATCTTCTCAAAGAACCAGCTTTTAGTTTTATTGATCTTTGCTATTATTTCCTTCATTTCTTTTTCATTTATTTCTGATCTGATCTTTATGATTTATTTATTTTGCTAACCTTGGGGGTTTTTCGTTCTTCTTTCTCTAATTGCATTAGGTGCAAGGTTATGTTGTTTATTCGAGATGTTTCCTGTTCCTTAAGGTAGGATTGTATTGCTATAAACTTCCCTCTTAGAAATGCTTTTGCTGCATCCCATAGGTTTTGGGTGTCGTGTCTCCATTGTCATTTGTTTCTAGGTATTTGTTCAATTCCTCTTTGATTTCTTCAGTGATCACTTCGTTATGAAGTAGTGTATTGTTTAGCCTCCATGTATTTGTATTTTTTACAGAACTTTTCCTGTAATAGGTATCTAGTCGCATAGCATTGAGGTTGGAAAAGACTTCATACAATTTCAATTTTCTTAAATTTACTAAGGCTTGAGTTGTAACTGAAGATATGATCTATCCTGCAGAATATTCCATGAGCACTTGAGAAAAGTGTGTATTCTGTTGTTTTTGGATGGAATGCCTTATAAATATCAATTAAATCCACCTTGTTTAATGTATCATTTAAAGCTTTTGATTCCTTAATTATTTTCATTTTGGTTGATCTCTCCATTGGTGAAAGTGGGGTGTAAAAGTCCCCTAGTATGAATGTGTTACTGTCTATTTCCCCTTTTATGGCTGTTAGTGTTTGCCTTATGTATTGATATGCTCCTATGTTGGGTGTATATATATTACAATTGCTATGTTTTCTTCTTGGAATGATCCCTTGATCATTATGTAGTGTCCTTCTTTGTCTCTTGTAATAGTCTTTATTTTAATGTCTATTTTGTCTGCTATGAGAATTGGTACTCCAGCTTTCTTCTGATTTCCATTTGCATGGAATATCTTTTTCCATCCCCTCACTTTCAGTCTGTATGTGTCCCTAGGTCTGTAGTGGGTCTCTTGTAGACAGCATATATATGGGTCTTGTTTTTGTATCCATTCAGCCAGTCTGTTTCTTTTGGTGGGAGCATTTAGTCCATTTACATTTAAGGTAATTATCGATATGTATGTTCCTATTCCCATTTTCTTAATTGTTTTGGGTTTGTTATTGTAGGTCATTTCCTTCTCTTGTGTTTCTTGCCTAGAGAAGGTTCTTTAGCATTTGTTGTAAAGCTGGTTTGGTTGTGCTCAACTCTCTGATCTTTTGGTTGTCTGTAATGTTTTTAATTTGTCCATCAAATCTGAATGAGATGCTTGCTGGGTAGAGCAATCTTGGTTGTAGGTTTTTCTCCTTCACCACTTTAAATATGTCCTGCCACTCCCTTCTGGCTTGCAGAGTTTCTGCTGAACGATCACCTGTTAATGTTATGGGGATTCCCTTGTGGGTTATTTGGTTTTTTTCCCTTACTGCTTTTAAAATGTTTTCTTTGTATTTAATTTTAACCATTTTATTTATATATGTCTTGGCATGTTTCTCCTTGGATTTATACTGTATGAGACTCTCTGTGCTTCCTGGACTTGATTAACTCTTTCCTTTCTGATATTAGGGAAATTTTCAACTATAATCTCTTCAAATATTTCTCAGTCCCTTTCTTTTCCTCTTCTTCTTCTGGGACCCATATAATTCGAATATTGGTGCATTTAATGTTGTCCCAGAGGTCTCTGAGACTGTCCTCAGTTCTTTTCATTCATTTTTCTTTGTTCTGCTCTGCAGTAATTTTTTCCACTGTTTTATCTTCCAGATCACTTATCCGGTCTTCTGCCTCAGTTATTCTGCTATTGATCCATTCTAGAGTATTTTTAATTTCATTTATTGTGTTGTTCATCATTGCCTATTTCATCTTTAATTCTTCTACGTCTTTGTTAAATGTTTCTTGCATTTTCTCTATTCTATTTGCAAGATTTTGAATCATCTTTACTATCCTTATTCTGAATTCTTTTTCAGGTAGCCTGCCTATTTTCCCTTCATTTGTTAGGTCTGGTGTGTTTTTATGTTGCTCCTTCATCTGCTGTGTGTTTTTCTGTCTTCTCATTTTGCTTCTTACTGTGTTTGTGGTCACGTTTTTGCAGGCTGCAAGTTCATAGTTCCCCTTGTTTTGGTGTCTGTCCCCAGTGGCTAAAGTTGGTTCAGTGGGTTGTGTAGGTTTTCTGGTGGAGGAGACTAGTGCCTGTGTTCTGGTGGATGAGGCTGGATCTTGTCTTTCTGGTGGGCAGGTCCACGTCTGGTGGTGTGTTTTGTGGTGTCTGTGGCCTTATTCTGATTTTAGGCACCCTCTCTGCTAATCAGTGGGGTTTTCTTCCTGTCTTGCTAATTGTTTGGCATAGGTTGTCCAGCAGTGTAGCTTGCTGGTCGTTGAGTGAAGCTGGGTGCTCGTTTTGAGATGGAGATCTCTGGGAGATATTAGCCATGTGATATTACATGGGGATGGGAGGTCTCTTGTGCTCCAGTGTCCTCAAGCTGGCTTTCCCACCTCAGAGGCACAGCACTGACTCCTTGCTGCAGCACCAAGATCCTTTCATCCACATGGCTCAGAATAAAAAAGAGAAAATGTAGAAGGAAATAAAGAGGATAAAATAAAATAAAACAAGATAAAGTAAAATTATTAAAATAAAAAATAATTATTAAGAAAAAATTCTTTTTAAAAAGTAAAAAAATGAAAAATAAGTAAGTATGGGCAGAACTCTAGGACAAATGTTGAAAGCAAAGCTATACAGACAAACTCTCACACAGAAGCATACACATACACAGTCACAAAAAGAGCAAAAGGGGAATAAATAATAAATCTTGCTCTCAAAGTCCACCTCCTCAATTTGTGGTGATTAATTGTCCATTCAGGCATTCCACAGATGCAGGGTACATGAAGTTGATTGTTGATATGTAATCCACTGCTCCTGAGGCTGCTGGGTTTAATTTCCCTTTCTCTTCTTCTTTCATACAGCTCTGGGGCTCATCTTTGGATATGGCCCCACCTCTGCATGTAGGTCGCCAGAGGGTGTCTGTTCTTCGCTCAGACAAGACGGGGTTAAAGGAGCCGCTGATTCAGAGGCTCTGGCTCACTCAGGCTGGGCGGAAGGAGGGGTACGGAGTGTGGGTCGAGCCTATGGTGGCAGAGGCCAGTGGGACGTTGTACCAGTGTGAGGTGCGCCATGCGTTCTTCTGGGGAAGTTGTCCCTGAATCCCAGGACCCTGGCAGTGGTGGGCTGAACATGCTTCCCGGAAGGGAGGTGTGGATAGTGACCTGTGCTCGCACACAGGCTTCTTGCTGGTGGCAGCAGCAGCCTTAGCGTCTCATGCCTGTCTCTGTTGTCCATGCTGTTAGATGTGTCTCTCTCCCGTCTCTGGAGCTCCTTTAAGCATCTCTCTTAATCCCCTCTCCTCGAGCACTAGGAAACAAAGAGGGAAGAAAATGTCTCTTGCCTCTTTGTCAGGTCCAGAGTTTTGCCCGGATTCCTCCCAGCTAGCCGTGGTGCACTATCCCCTTCAGGCTGTGTTCACGCCACCAGTCCTCTCCCTGCGATCTGACCAAAACCCACGCCTCAGCTCCCAGCCCCCTCCCACCCCGTTGGGTGAGCAGACAAGCCTCTCGGGCTGGTGAGTTCTGGTCAGAACCGATCCTCTGTGTGGGAATCTCTCTGCATTGCCCTCCGCACCACTGTTGTTGTGTTCTCCTCCACAGCTCCAAAGCTTTCCCCCTCCACCACCTGCGGTCTCTGCCCACGAAGGGGCTTCCTAGTGTGTGGAAACCTTTCCTCCTTCACAGCTCCCTCCCTGAGGTGCAGGTCCCATCCCTATTCTTTTGTCTCTGTTTTTTTCTTTTTTCTTTTGCTCTACCCAGGTATGTGGGGAGTTTCTTGCCTTTTGGGAAGTCTGAGGTCTTCTGCCAGCGTTCAGTAGGTGTTCTGTAGGAGTTGTTCTACATGTAGATGTATTTCCGATGTATGTTTTGGGAGGAAGGTTATCTCCACATCTTACTCTTCCACCTTCTTCCCCCTCTCCCCCTCTATTCCTTTTTAATTAGTGTTTTCATCTTAAATAAATGCTGAAATTTATAAAATACTTTTCTGAAGACCTACAATTCTTGTTTTCAGAATAAAGTAGATAAGGAAAGAATATAAAGTTGGAATGTTTATATGATATTTCGAGTATTTCTATTCTCAGGCAAGACTAGCTTCAAGTGAGAAGACAGTGAAAGATGAGCTGCAGGCGTTTTCATTTCCTGGGGGAAAAGCTTAAGTTTTATGACAGAAATAGGCATGTATCTGTGTATGTGCTCTGTTCAGCTCAGTGTTTGGCACAGAATATTTGCTCAAGAAATATTTGTTGACAGAGGAAACAAAGAAGTGAGAATGGATGATTCTACTGAACACCACAAATTATTCTAAATATAAACTTTCAACTTGTAAGATAACAAAACCGGAGGTTGTTCTGGCAACATCTCAAAGTTGATCAGTCATATATATGTATTAACTTTCTTCTACAAGCCAAACAGTGTTCTGGGTGCCATGGTTAATAAAAAAAAAAAGATTTGATTACTGCCCATGAAGGGCTTTCAGTCTGGTTGGAAGACAATATTAGGATCAACCTGACAAATAAATAACAATGTAAGTGTCATAGTGTTTTTAGGGGAAGTTGAGCTTTGAAAAAGATACCTACAGAAGGGGAAAAAATTGTAGGAAAAAACGAGAGTAATATTAATAAAATAATAAAGGCAATAATATCACTAATAAAGTCTTACACTTGTGTAGTGATTTAACATTTACACAACCCTTTCACATCTTCTTTGTCATTGAAACTGAACAACAATTTGTTTTAATGAGTAGGTTATGTACTGGTATTCTTTTTGTCAGATGACTTAACCCAAATCACAAAATAACTGCTACTTAATTGTGGAGTTAAGTCTCAAATCCATTTTTTGTGTCTCCTCCAAGTTAGAAATTGATTGAAAAGAGGAGATAGCCTACAAGAGTATGGATGAGAAATAGTCTAGGTATATAGATTTGGAAATACCCACAGAAAAGTGGAAATTGAAGTCATAATAACAAATGAATGCTTCCAAGTACAGTGTGTAAAGTGGAAGTCCAAAAACTGAACCCCTGGAAGAAACTTTGAGTTGCATATGGGAGGAAGAAGAAGTGACAGAAATGAATATAAATAGTGGTTAGGAAGGATGAAAGAAAACAATAATAGTAGAAATTCCAAAAAGTTACAGTGGGAGACACATTTCCAATGAAAGCAAGAAGTCACTAGGTAATGAAGATGGAAACAAGGACATAGTATTTTGTAAAAGGTTATTACAGGGGACCATTAAAAGAGTGCCTTTAAGAGAAGAACTAGAGAAGGGGACAAGAAAGGAGAATTGAAGAGAAAAGTAAGAGCACTAAGAAAAAAGTTACAAATACAATGGTTAAAGCTATAAAGGTAATTAATAAATGAACTAAAAATAGCTACAATCATACTAGAAAAAGAGAAAATGAATAAAAGCTTCAACCATTTTGGAAGAAAACCAACAAAAAATGTATAAAATTGAGAAGAAACCATATAAATATGTCATTTAGAGATATGGAAGTAATCAGCAAACAAAAACATATTAATATGTGCCTATGTCTTTCTGTATGTATGGGGGATTAAATTATACTGATACATCTATATCTCATCATCAAATAGAGTGAGATGACCTCAAATTAATGGTAGCTTTGGATAAAAAGATCAGATTAGGTAATTATAGTGAGATTGGAATTGACATACATACACTAATATGTATAAAATAGATAACTAATAAGAAACTGCTATACAAAAAAAAATAAAATTCAAAAAAAGATAATTATAGTGTCAGAAAAAAATGACTTCCTAAGTCATGACTGTATATTGTACATACATTTTTTAACATCTTTATTGTTGTATAATTTATAAATAATTGATTTTCTGCTTTATAACAAAGTTAATCAGCTTTACATATACATATATCCCCATATCTCTCCCCTCTTGCATCCCCCTCCATCCCACCCTCCCTATCCCACCCCTCTAGGTGGTCACAAAGCACAAAGCTGATTTCCCTATGCTATGGGGCTGCTTCCCACTAGCTATTGATTTTATATTTGGTGGTGTATATATGTCCATGCCACTGTCTCACTTTGTTCCAGCTTACCATTCCTCCCCCCCTTGCCCTCAAGTCTATTCTCTAGAAGATCTGCATCTTTATTCCTATCCTGACCCTAGGTTCTTCATAATCGTTTTTTTTTAGATTCCATAAAAATGTGTTAGAATATGGTATTTGTTTTTCTCTCTCTCACTTACTTCACTCTGTATGACAGACTCTATATCCATCCACCTCAGTACAAATAATTCAATTTCACTGCTTTTTATGACTAATATTCCATTGTATATATGTGCCACAACTTCTTTATCCATTCATCTGTTGATGGACACTTAGGTTGCTTCCATGTCCTGGTATTGTAAATGGAGCTGCAATGGACATTGTGGTACATGACTCTTCTTGAATTATGGTTTTCTAAGGGTATATGGCCAGTAGTGGGATTGCTGGGTCGTATGGTAGTTTTATTTTTAGTTTTATAAGGAGCCTCCATATTGTTCTCCATAGTGGCTGTATCAATTTACATTCCTACCAATAGTGCAGGAGGCTTCTGTTTTCTCCACACCCTTTCAGCATTTATTGTTTGTAGATTTTTTTGATGATGGACATTCTGACTAGTGTGAGGTGATACATCATTGTAGTGTTTTTTTTTTGTTTGTTTTTTGTTTTTTTGTTTTTTGCGGTATGCAGACCTCTCACTGTTGTGGCCTCTCCCGTTGCGGAGCACAGGCTCCGGACGTGCAGGCTCAGCAACCATGGCCCTCGGGCCCAGTCACTCCATGGCAAGTGGGATCTTCCCAGACTGGGGCAAGAACCCATGACCCCTGCATTGGCAGATGGACTCTCAACCACTGTGCCACCAGGGAAGCCCCATCATTATAGTTTTTATTTGCATTTCTCTAATGATTAGTGATGTTAAGCATTCTTTCATGTGTTATTGGCAATCTGTATATCTTCTTTGAAGAAATGTCTATTTAGGTCTTCTGCCCATTTTTGGATTGGGTTGTTTGTTTCTTTGATATTGAGCTGCATGAGCTGCTTATAAATTTTGGAGATTAATCCTTTGTCAGTTGCTTCCTTTGCAAATATTTTCTCCTTTTCTGAGGGTTGTCTTTTCATCTTGTTTATGGCTTCCTTTGCTGTGCAAAAGCTTTTAAGTTTCATTAGGTCTCATCTGTTTATTTTTGTTTTTATTTCAATTTCTCTAGAAGGTGGGTCAAAAAGGATCTTAGTGTGATTTATGTCATAGAGTGTTCTGCCTCTGTTTTCCTCTAAGAGTTTAATAGTGTCTGACCTTACATTTAGGTCTTTAATCCATTCTGAATTTATTTTTGTGTATGGTGTTAGGGAGTGTTCTAATTTCATACTTTTACATTTACCTGTCCAGTTTTCCCAGCACCATTTATTAAAGAGGCTCTCCTTTCTCCACTGTATATTCTTGCCTCCTTTATCAAAGATAAGGTGTTCATAAGTGCGTGGGTTTATCTCTGGGCTTTCTGTAGTGTTCCATTGATCTATATTTCTATTTTTGTGCCAGTACCATAGTGTCTTCATTACTGTAGCTTTGTGGTATAATCTGATTTCAGGGAGCCTAACACCTCCAGCTCCATTTTTGTTTCTCAAGATTGCTTTGGGTATTCAGGGCCTTTTACGTTTCCATCCAAATTGAGAAAATTTTTGTCCTAGTTCTGTGAAAAATACCTTTGATATTTTGATAGGCATTGCATTGAATCTGTAGATTCTTTTGGATACTATAGTCTTTTTTACAATATTGATTCTTTCAATCCAAGAACATGGTATATCTCTCCATCTGTTTGTATCAATATTAATTTCTTTCATCAGTGTATTAGAGCTTTCTGCATACAGGTCTTTTGTCTCCTGCATACAGGTCTTTTGTATTCCTAGGTATTTTATTCTTTTTGTTGCCATGGTAAATGGGAGTGTTTCCTTAATTTCTCTTTCAGATTTTTCATCATTAGTCTATAGGAATGCAAGAGATTTCTGTGCATTAATTTTGTATCCTGCTACTTTACCAAATTCATTGCTTAGTGTTATTAGTTTTCTGGTAGCATGTTTAGGATTCTCTATTTGTAGTATTATCATGTCATCGGCAAACAGTGACAATTTTACTTCTTATTTCCTGATTTGGATTCATTTTATTTCTTTTTTCTTCTCTGATTGCTATGGCTAAAACTTCCAAAACTATGTTGAATAATAACAGTCAGAGTGGGCAACCTTATCTTGTTCCTGATCTTAGTGGAAATGGTTTCACTTTTTCACCATTGAGGTTGATGTTGGCTGTGGGTTTGTCATATATGGCCTTTATTATGTTGAGGGAAGTTCACTCTATGCCTTCTTTCTGAAGGGTTTTTATCATAAATGGGTGTTGAAATTTGTCAAAAGCTTTCTGTACATCTATTGAGATGATCATATGGTTTTTCTCCTTCAATTTCTTAATATGGTGTATCACGTTGATTGATTTGCTTATATTGAAGAATCTTTGCATTCCTGGAATAAACCCCACTTGATCATGGTGTATGATCCTTTTAATGTGCAGTTGGATTCTGTTTGCTAGTATTTTGGTGAGGATTTTTGCATCTATGTTCATCAGTGATATTGGCCTGTAGTTTTCTTTCTTTGTGACATCTTTGTCTGGTTTTGGTATCAGGGTGATGGTGGCCTCGTAGAATGAGTTTGGGAGTTTTCCTCCCTCTGCTATATTTTGGAAGTTTGAGAAGGGTAGGTGTTAGCTCTTCTCTAAGTTTTTGATAAAATTTGCCTGTGAAGTCTTCTGGTCCTGGGCTTTTGTTTGTTGCAAGATTTTTAATCACAGTTTCAATTTCAGTGTTTGTGATTGGTCTGTTCATATTTTCTATTTATTCCTAGTCCAGTCTTGGCATGTTTTGCATTTCTAAGAATTTATCCATTTTTTCCAGGTTCTCTATTTCATTGGCATAGAGTTGCCTGTAGAATATTGGTGTGTTTAACGTTTTTCCAGAGGTCTCTGAGACTGTCCTCAATTCTTTTCATTCTCTTCTCTTTATTCTGCTCTGCAGTAGTTATTTCCACTATTTTATCTTCCAGGTTATTTATCCACTCTTCTTACTCAGTTATTCCACTACTGGTTCCTTCTAGCAAATTTTGCATTTCACTTATTGTGTAGTTCATCATTGATTGTTTGCTCTTTAATTCTTCTAGGTCCTTCTTAAACTTTTTTGGTATTTTCTCCATTCTATTTCCAAGATTTTGGATAACTTTTACTATCATTATTCTGAATTCTTTTTCAAGTAGACTGCATATTTCCTCTTCATTTGTTTTGTCTGCTGGGTTTTTACCTTGCTCCTTCATCTGTTGTGTGTTTCTATGTCTTCTCATTTTGCTTAACTTACTCTGTTTGTGGTCACGTTTTTGCAGGCTGCAGGTTCGTAGTTCCCTTTGTTTTGGGGGTCTTCCCTCAGTGGCTAAGGTTGATTCACTGAGTTGTGTAGGCTTCCTGCTGGAGGGGACTAGTGCCTGTGTTATGTTGGATGAGACTGAATCTTGTCTTTCTGGTGGGCAGGTCCACATCCAGTGATGAGTTTTGGGGTGTCTGTGACCTTATTATGATTTTAGGCAGCCACTCTGCTAATGGATGGTGCTGCATTCCTGTCTTGCTAGCTGTTTGTCATAGAGTTCCCAAACTGTAGCTTGCTGGTTGTTGAGTAGAACTGGTTTTGGTGTTGTGATGGAGATCTATGGGAGGTTTACGCTGTTTAATATTACATGGAGCTGGGAGGTCTCTGTTGGACCAATGTCCTGAACACGGCTCTCCCACCTTAGAGGCACAGACCTGACACACGGCCAGAGCACCCAGACACTGTCATCCACACGGCTGAATATAAAGGGGGGGGGGGGAAGAAAGAAACAAGAAAAAAAAATGTAAATAAATAAAATAAAATAATTAAAGTAAAAATAATAATTAAAAATAAAAAAATAAAATGTAATTACAAAAAGCAGGAAAGAAGAGAGCTACTAAACCAAAAACAACAAGTCCACCAATGAAAACAAGTGGTAGAAAGTATACTAAACAAACAAACAAACAAACAAAAACGGACAGGCAGAACCCTAGGACAAATTGTAAAAGTAAAGCTATACAGACAAAATCACACAGAAGCATACACATACACACTCACAGAGAGAAAGAAAAAGGAAAAAAATAATATCATTGCTCCCAAAATCCAATGCCTCAATCTGGGATGATTCGTTGTCTATTAGGATATTCCACTGGTGCAGGGTACAAGTTGATTGTGGAAGTTTAATCCGCTGCTCCTGAGGCTGCTGGGAGAGATTTCCTTTTCTCTTCTTTGTTTGCACAGCTCTTGGATTTCAGCTTTGGTTTTGGCCCTTCCTTTCTTTCTAAGTCGTCTGAGGGCGTCTCTTCTTCACTCAGAAAAGACGAGGTTAAAGTAGCAGCTGAGGGCTTCCCTGTTGGCACAGTGGTCAAGAATCTGCCTGCCAAAGCAAGGGACACGGGTTTGAGCCATGGCCCGGGAAGATCCCACATGTCGAGGAGCAACTAAGCCCATGTGCCACAACTACACTGCCTGAGCTCTAGAGACCACGAGCCACAACTACTGAGTCCATGTGCCACAGCTACTGAAGCCTTTGTGCCTAGAGCCTGTGTTCTGCAACAGGAGAAGCCATGACAATGAGAAGCCCGCACACTACAACGAAGAGTAGCCCCGGCTCACTGCAACTAGAGAAAGCTGACGCAAAACAACGGACACCCAACACAGCCAAAAATTAAAAAATAAAATAAGAAATTAAAAATAATAAATAAAGTAGAAGCTGATTAGGGGGCTCTGGCTCACTCAGGTCAGGGGGAGGTAGGGGTGTGGAATGTGGGGCAAGACTGTGGTGGCAGAGGCCAGTGTCACATTGCAACAGCCTGAGGTGTTCTGTGTGTTCTCTCAGGGAAGTTGTCCCTGGATCACAGGACCGTGACAGTGACCGGCTGCACAGGATCCAGGAGGGGAGGTATGGATAATGACCTGTGTTCACACACAGGCTTCTTGGTAGCTGCAGTAGCAGCATTAGCATCTCATGCTCATCTCTGGGTTCTGCACTGATAGCCACGGCCCAAATCCATCTCTGGAGCTCATTTAGGCAGTGCACTTAATCCCCTCTCCTCGTGCACTGTGAAACAAAGAGGCAAGAAAAACTGTCTTGCCTCTTTGGCAGTTCCAGACTTTTCCCCAGACACCATCCTGGCTAGCTGTGGTACACTAACTCCCTTCAGGCTGTGTTCACACAACCAACCCCAGTTTTCCCCCTGGGATCAGACCTCTGAAGCCTGAGCATCAGCTCCCAGGCCCACCTGCCCCAGCAGGTGAGCAGAAAAGCCTCTCGGGCTGGTTAGTGCTGGTTGGCACCGATCCTCTTTGCGGGAATCTCTCTGCTTTACCCTCTGTGCCCCTGTTGCTTGCTTTCCTCCATGGTTCCTAAGATTCTCCTGCACCACCTGCCATCTGCACCAGTGAAGGGGCTTCTTAGTGTGTGGAAACTTCTCCTCCTTCACAGCTCCCTCCCACTGGTTCAGGTCCCATCCCTATTCTTTGTCTCTGGTTTTTCTTTTCTCTTTTGTACTACCCAGGTACGTGGGGAGTATCTTGTATTTTGGGAGGTCTGAGGTCTTCTGCCAGCGTTCAGTAGGTGTTCTGTAGGAATTGTTCCACATGTAGATGTATTTCTCTTATATTTGTAGGGAGGAAGGTGATCTCCACATTTTACTCTTCCCCCATCTTGAAGGTCTCCTCCTGTACATACATTTTTGAAATTTTTCCAAAACTCAGAATCAGAGTGGTCCTTAAGAATTCCTCTATCTTTTCTTAAGAAGGATTCTACGGAAGAGTCTGAGAAGTATAGGTGTTAGCTCATCTCTAAATGTTTGACAGAATTTGCCTGTGAACCCAACTGGTCCTGGGCTTTTGTTTGTTGAAAGATTTTTAATCACAGTTTCAATTTCAGTGCTTGTGATTGGTCTGTTCATATTTTCTATTTCTTCCTGATTCAGTCATGGCAGGTTGTGCATTTCTAAAAATTTGTTAATTTCTTCCAGGTTGTCCATTTTATTGTCATAGAGTTGTTTGAAGTAATCTCTCATGATCTTTTGTATCTCTGCAGTGTCAGTTGTTATTTCTCTTTTTCATTTCTACTTCTATTTATTTGAGTCTTCTCCCTTTTTTCTTCATGAGTCTAGCTAATTGTTTACCAATTTTGTTTATCTTCCCAAAGAACCAGCTTTTAGTTTTATTGATCTTTGGTATCATTTCCTTCATTTCTTTTTCATTTATTTCTGATCTGATCTTTACGATTTCTTTCCTTCTGCTAATTTTGGGGATTTTTTGTTCTTCTTTCTCTAATTGCTTTAGGTGCAAGGTTAGGTTGTTTATTCGAGATGTTTCCTGTTTCTTAAGTTAGGACTGTATTGCTATAAACTTCCCTCTTAGAACTGCTTTTGCTGAATCCCATAGGTTTTGGGTCGTCATCTCTCCATTGTCATTTATTTCTAGGTATTTTTTTGATTTCCTATTTGATTTCTTCAGTGATCACTTGGTTATTAAGTAGCGTACTGTTTAACCTCCAAGTGTTTGTATTTTTTACAGGTCTTTTCCTGTAATTCATATCAAGTCTCATAGCATTGTGGTTTGAAAAGATACTTGATACAATTTCAATATTCTTAAATTTACAAAGGTTTGATTTGTGACCCAAGATATGATCTATCCTGGAGAATGTTCCATAAGCACTTGACATAAATGAGTATTCTTTTGTTTTTGGATGGAATGTCCTATAAATATCAATTAAGTCCATCTTGTTTAATGTATAATTTGAAGTTTGTGTCTCCTTATTTATTTTCATTTTGGATGATCTGTGCAATGGTGAAAGTGGGGTGTTAAAGTTCCCTACTATGAATGTGTTACTGTCTATTTCCCCTTTTATGGCTCTTAGTATTTGCCTTATGTATCGAGGTGTTCCTATATTGGGTGCATAAATATTTACAATTGTTATATCTTCTTCGTGGATCAATCCCTTGATCATTCTGTAGTGTCCTTCTTTGTCTCTTTTAATAGTCCTTATTTTAAAGTCTATTTTGTCTGATATGAGAATTGCTACTCCAGCTTTTGTTTGGTTTCGATTTGCATTGAATATCTTTTTCCATATCCGCACTTTCAGTCTTTATGTGTCCTTTGGTCTGAAGTGGGGCTTTTGTAGACAGCACATATATGGGTCTTGTTTTTGTATCAATTCAGCCAGTCTAGGTCTTTTAGTGGGAGCTTTTAATCCATTTACAGTTAAGGTACTTATCGATATGTATGTTTCTATTCCCATTTTCTTAATTGTTTTGGGTTTGCTATTGTAGGTCTTTTCCTTCTCTTGTGGTTTTTGCCTAGAGAAGTTCTTTTAGCATTTGTTGGAAAGCCTGTTTGGTGGTGTTGAACAGTCTCAGCTTTTTCTTATCTGTAAAGATTTTAATTTCTCCATCAAATCTGAATGTGATCCTTCCTGGGTATAGTAGGAACACTCGCAATCTCATTCTATGAGGCCACCCTCACCCTGATACCAAAATCAGACAAGGATATCACAAAGAAAGAAAACTAGAGGCTAATATCACTGATGAATATAGATGCTAGAATCCTCAACAAAATACTAGCAAAAAGAATCCGACAGCACATTAAAAGGCTCATCTCACATGATCAAGTGGGGTTTATTCCAGGAATGCAAGCATTCTTCAATATACACAAATCAATCAATGTGATACACCATATTAACAAACTGATGGAAAGAAACCATATGATCAGCTCAGTAGACACAGAGAAGGCTTTTGGCAAAATTCAACACCCATTTATGATAGAAACACTGCAGAAAGTAGGCATAGAGAGAACTTTCCTCAACATAATAAAGGCCATATATGACAAAGCCACAGCCAACATTGTCCTCAATGGTGAAAAACTGAAACCATTTCCACTAAGATCAGGAACAATGTAAGGTTGCGCACAATCACCACTCTTATTCAATATAGTTTTGGAAGTTTTAGCCACAGCAATCAGAGAAGAAAAGGAAATATACCGAATCGAAATCAGAAAAGAAGAAGTAAATCTGTCACTGTTTGCAAAACACCTGATACTATACATAGGAAATCCTAAAGATGCTACCAGAAATCTACTAGAGGAATCAATGAATCTGGTAAAGTAGCAGGGTACAACATTAATGAACAGAAATCTCTGGCATTCCTATATAGTAATGATGATAAATCTGAATGTGAAATTAAGAAAACATTCCCATTTACCACTGCAACAAAAAGAATAAATATATAGGAATAAACCTCCTAAAGGATACAAAAGACCAGTATTCAAAAAATTATAAGACACTGATGAAAGAAATGAAATATGATACAAATAGATGGAGAGATATACCATGTTCTTGGATTGGAAGAATCAACATTGTGAAAATGACTCTACTACCCAAAGCAATCTACAGATTCAATGCAATCCCTATCAAACTACCACTGGCATTTTTCACAGAACTAGAACAAAAATTTCACAATTTCCATGGAAATACAAAAGACCCAGAATAGCCAAAGCAATCTTGAGAAAGAAAAACAGAGTTGGAGGAATCAGGCTCCCTTACTTCAGACTATACTACAAAGCTACAGTAATCAAGACAGTATGGTACTGGAACAGAAACAGAAATATAGATCAATGGAACAGAATAGAAAGCCCAGAGATAAACCCATGCACGTATGGTCAACTTACCTTTGATAAAAGAGGCAGGAATGCACAGTGGAGATAGGACAGCCTCTTCAATAAGTGGTGCTGGAAAAACTGGCAGGTACATGCAAATGTGTGAGGTTAGATCACTCCCTAACACCATACACAATAATAAGCTCAAAATGGATTAAAGACCTAAATGTAAGGACAGAAACTATCAAACTCTTAGAGGAAAATATAGGCAGAACAATGTATGACATAAATTACAGCAAGATCCTTTTGGACCCACCACCTAGAGAAATGGAAATAAAAACAAAAATAAACAAATGGGACCTAAGATAACTGCCAAGCTTTTGCACAGCAAAGGAAACCATAAACAAGACCAAAAGACAACCCTCAGAATGGGAGAAAATATTTGCAAATGAAGCAACTGACAAAGGATTAATCTCCAAAATTTACAAGCAGCTCATGCAGCTCAATAACAACAAAACAAAAAACCCATTCGAAAAATGGGCAGAAGAGCTAAGTAGACATTTCTCCAAAGAAGATATACAGATTGCCAACAAACACTTGAAAGAATGCTCAACATCATTAATCATTAGAGAAATGCAAATCGAAACTACAATGAGATATCATCTCTCAGCAGTCAGGATGGCCGTCATCAAAAAAGCTAGAAACAAAAATGCTGGAGAAGGTGTGGAGAAAAGGGAACACTCTTACAATGCTGGTGGGAACGTGAATTGGTACAGCCACTATGGAGAACAGTTTGGAGCTTCCTTAGAAAAGTACAAATGGAACTATCATACAACCCAGCAATCCCACTACTGGGCATATACCCTGAGAAAGCCATAATTTAAAAAGAGTCATGTACCAAAATGTTCACTGCAGCTCTATTTACAATTGCCAGGATATGGAAGCAACCTAAGTGTACATCATTGGATGAATGGATAAAGAATATTTGGCATATATTCACAATGGAATATTACTCAGTCATAAAAAGAAACGAAATTGAGTTATTTGTATTGAGGTGGATGGACCTAGAATCTGTCATACAGAGTGAAGTAAGTCAGAAAAAGAAAGACAAATACTGTATAGTAACACATATATATGAAATCTAAGAAAAAAAATTTCATGAAGGACCTATGGGTAAGATGGGAATGAAGACACAGGCCTACTAGAGAATGAACTTGAGGATATTGGGAGCGGGAATGGTAAGCTCTGGCAAAATGAGAAAGTGGCATGGACATATATACACTAACAAACTTAAAATAGATAGCTAGTGGGAAGCAGCCACATAGCACAGGGAGATCAGCTCAGTGCTTTGTGACCACCTAGAGGTGTAGGATAGGGAGGGTTAGAGGGAGAGAGACACAAGATGGAAGAGATTTGGGAATATATGCATATGTATAACTGATTCACTTCATTATAAAGCAGAAACTAACACACCATTGTAAAGCAATTATAGTCCAATAAAGATGTAAAAAGAAAAATAAGGATTATATGAGGTAATTATGTTCATTCAATGTCACCATCATTTCTTGAGTTCTAGTAGTTCAGTTACCTCTGCTACCTCATTAGGGGTATTCCATTCCTATTCTAACCCAATTATGAGCAGATATATTGCTTCTTTCAGCCACCATTAGAGAACACTAAACACTTCCTCCTGTGCTGTCTACACCAGTGTCAATTTATAGTTCATGTAGTTTGATTCCTCATTTTGGAGATGAAACAACAGGCCCAGAATAGGGAAGAGGTTCACTTGCCTTATTTTATCATGTTGCAACATGTGTTTTAGGAAAAATGTATATATGTAACCTAGCCCCACAGTTACTATCTGTTTAACTTCAATTTGTTTTTTGGCTGATTTCACGTAGAATAAATACTTTGAAGTGCATTCCAGTTTTATACAAATAATACCTACTTTCCTTGAATAACAACAATGAATCATCTTGTAACCTCCTTTTTTGGGGTGTTTTCTGATTATTTGGTTGGCCTTCTTTGGCCCTTAATTAATTCTAGAATTTGACAAGATGAGCTATTTAATCAAATGCTTAGTATTGAGTATAATGGCATGTTAACCTCTGTGTGCTCAGTAAATGACAATACCTGTTGGAAAATGAAATAAGCTATCAATTATCTGATTTTATTAAGCAGAGGGTGACAGCTAAAATATAGATTGGTTTGTTTATTAACTTAAACATTTTGTACTAAATGTGTTTTTTTTTTTTTTTTTACCTTGTGTTCATAGAGCCTGGATGAAATTAAAATCTACATGTGTCATTATTTGAGGAATCTTGATAAGGTTGGGGCTCCTTCAATATGCATAATACAATATCAGATACTATATTAGGTATTTTATATAGTTCTTTTCCCTGTAGAATGTCCTGTTAATGCCCCATTTTGCATTGAGGAAAATGATGATCCAAATGATTAAGAAAGTTCCTCAAAAGTATCCTGCTACTAAGTGGTAGAGTAAGGATTCAAATCAAATCTGTCTTACTCCAAAGCTGTAGTAGCAGCCATTAAATTATACAACATGTATGACACTTCCTATTTTCAAACTGCTTTAGTTCTTTGGGGAGAGATTAGGAAATCTCCTTTGTTTACGCATTTCAGTATAGTAAAACTTCATTTATTGCAATGCTCAGAGTTTTGGAGTTGTTGACAGTTTATTATTTACTGAGGACTAGTTTTTAATTTTTTAACCCCTGTTGAAAACTACCTTATGGATAAGATAATTTCTGCCAATATAGAAATCCAAGAATAAATAAAAGAAATTACAGATACATTTGATTATATAAAAATTTAAAAAATTGCACAGCAAAATAAACCATAAAAAATTAATAGACATGTGAGAATTGTGGACAATCCAACAAAGAAGACAGATAAAGAATTAACTTCCAAGTATACAAAGGGTCTTTCATAAATTGACAAAAAAATTATAAATAACTGATGATAAAAATGAACAAAGAATACAAAGGAATGATTCTTAAATGATTAAACCCAAGGTGACACAAAACATTCAAAGGATGTTCAAACTCAATTGTTGTCAGGGAAATGCAAATAAAAGTATCAATGATATAGTTTTGTATCCATTGGAGTGTCAAAAGGAAGAACTATTGCTGACTGGGATGCAGAGAAGTATATAATATTATTTATTGCCTTTAAATAAAACAATAACAAAACCTCACTCTCTCTCATGTTTTCTACACCACTCCTCCCATCCTCCAATCCCCTTCACCACATGTGGATGTGTTTGTGTGTGTGTGTGTGTGTGTGTGTGTGTGTGTTTGAAGGTTTGATACAGTACAGTGACTCTTAGAGAAATGTATGGAATGATACATAGTAGACTGTTGATAAATGTCATTTAGGGAGGAGATAAAAAGTAACAATGGATGGGAGTAGAAATGGGGAGTGGGGAGAAAGCAAAATTAAAGAACTGAAGTAAAACAAATCTGGAATGTATAATATCCCATCATGTAAAATTATGTGTGTTTTCATAAGTAAGTTGGAAATAAAAACAAGAGTGTTAGATATATGTCTACTGAATTTTAAGGATGACCAGGGTATCATCAAGTGATAAAGTAACATATAAAGTACTGCATATGCGTGATTTTATTTCAGTCAAAACAATTTATCTATCTATCTGCTTACTTATGCTTGTAAGTAGAAGATGATGTAAATGAAAAAAGGACACGAGGTTGCTAACACTGGTTACCACAAGAGGATAGAAATGTAGGGACATTTGGAGTGGAGGAATGGGCATGAGGATATAAATGATTTTCTTTATATATTTTGTATTACTCTGGTTGTAATAATAAATACGTATTAATTTTGTTACTGAAAATACATATAAAGGAAAGTTAACCATACAGAAAGAAAATCAGTAAGAAAACATTGGCTTTAAATGACACATTAGACAAGATGAACTTTATACTGAGCATTTCATGCAAAAGTAATGAAATACACATCATTCTCAAGTGCACATGGAATGTTCTCAAGTATAGATCATGTTAGGCCACAAAGCAAGTCTTAATAAGTCTAAGAAGAAGGAATTTATATCAAACATATTTTCCCACCACAGTGGCATGAAAATAGAAATAAATTACAAGAAGAAAACTGGAAAAAATGACAGATATGTGGAGCTTAAACAACATGCTACTGAAAAAAAATGAATGTTTCAAAGAAGAAATAAAAATATACCTTAAGGCAAATGAAAATGGAATTACAAGTTATCAAGTAATATGGAATGCAGCTAAAGAAGTCTTAAGGAGGAAGTTCATCATGATAAATGCTTGCCTCAAGAAACAAGAAAAAATTTAAATAAGCAAACTAACTTTACACCTCAAGGAACTAGAAAAAGCAAAACAAACTAAGCCCAAAGTTAGAAGAGAGAAGGTAGTAAGAAAGATTAGAGCAGAAATAATAAATGAAATAAAGCCTAAAAGGCCAATAGAAGAGATCAGTGAAACTAAGAGTTGGTTCTCTAAAAAATTAAAAAGATAAACAAATCTTTAGTAAAATCACCAAGAAGAAAAGGGAGACGATTCATATAAATAAAATTAGACAAGTAAGAGGAGACATTACAACAGATAGAATAGAAATACAAATGATCATGAGACTACTATAAACAATTATACACCAAAAAATTGTAAAACTTAGAAGAAATAGATAAACCCTAAAACAATATGACATACCAAGACTGAATCATGAAGAAATAGAAAATCTGAACAGACAGATTACTAGTAAGCAGATTGAACCAGTAATTTAAAACTTCCCAAAAAACGAAAGTCCAAGACCAGATGGCTTCACTGGTGACTTCAACCAAATATTTAAAGGATAATTAATACAAATCCTTCTCAAACTCTTTCAAAAATTAGAAGAAGAATTAACACTGCCAAACTCATTTATGAGGCCAGCATTACTCTGATACTGAAACCACACAAAAACACCGCAAGGAAAAAAAAAAGGATCAATATCCCTGAGGAACATAGATGCAAAAATCCTCCATAAAATATTAGCAAACTGAATTCAACAATACATTTAAAGGATCATACACAATGATTAAGTGGCATTTATTCCAGGGATGGATGGATGGTTCAATATCTGCAAATCAATATGTTATATCACATTCATAAAATGAAGCATAAAAACATATGACCATCTCAATAGATGTAGAAAAATCATTTGCAAGATTCAACATTTATTTATAATAAAAACTCTCAAAATGTTACATAAGGAATATACATCAGCATAATAAAAGTCATATATGAAAAACCCACAGCTAACATCATATTCAATGATATAAAACTGAAAGCTATTTCTATGAGATCAGGAACAAGAAAAGAATGCCCACTCCACCACTTATATTCAATGTAGCATTGGATGTCCTAACCAGAGAAGTTAGGCAAGAAGAGGAAATAAAAAACATCCAAGTCAGAAAAGAAAAGAAACTGTAACTATTTGGAGATGACTTGATACTACAAATGGAAAAACTTAAAGATTGCACCCAAAATGGTGAGAACTAACAAATACATTCAGTAAAGCTGCAGGATATAAAATCAATAAACAAAAATCTGATGTGCTTTTCTACACTAACAATGAACTAACAGAAAGAGAAATTAAGAAAACAATTCCATTTATATTTGTATCAAAAAGAATAAAGTACCTAGAAATAAATTAACCAGGAGATGAAAGACCTGTTCACTGAAAACCACAAGTCATTGATAAAAGAAATTGAAAAAGACACAAATAAATGGAGAGCTATTCCATGTTTATGTATTGAAAGAATTAATATTGTTGAAATGTCTGCACTCCCCAAAGCAATCTACAGATACAAATCAATATCAAATTTCCAATGGCATTTTTAACAGAATAAAACTAAAAATCCTAAAATTTGTATGGAACCATAAAAGACACCAAGTAGCTAAAGTAGTCTTGAGGAAGAACAAAGCTGGAGGCACCATATTCTTTGATTTAAAACGATATTACAAAACTATAACAATCAAAACAGTATAGTTTTGGCATAAAAGCAGACACTTAGATCAATGGAACAGAATAGAGAACCCAGAAATAAACCCACCCAGATACAGTCAATTTATTTACAACAAATGAGCCAAGAATATACAATGAGGAAATGACAGTCTTCAATAAATTGTGTTGAGAAAAGGGAAGAGCCAAATGCAAAATAATGAAAGTGTACTATATTTTATACCATACACAAAAATTTACTCAAGACAAATCAATGATTTGAACATAAGACCTGAAATCATAAGATTCCTAGAAGTGAATACAGGCAGTAAGATTCTTGATATAAGTCAGTGATAATTTTTTGGATTTGACACGAACAGCAAAGGCAACAAAAACAAAACTAAGCAGGTGGGACTAGATCAAACTAAAAAGCTTTTGCATAGAAAAAAAACTATTAACAAAATGAAAAGACAAACCTACAGAATGGGAGAAAATATTTGTAAATTGTATATCTGATAAGTGGTTAATATTCAAAATATGTAAATAACACATAAAACTCAAAAGGAAAATAAACAATTCAATTAAAACATGGACAGAGGATCTGAATAGTCGTTTTCCCAAAGAAGGCATATTGATGACCAACAGGTACATGAAAATGTGCTCACTATCACTAATCATCAGGGAATTGCAAATCAAAACCACAGTGAGATATTGCCTCACATCTATTAGAATGGTTATTATCAACAAGACAAGAAAAAATTGTTGATGAGGACTGGGGAAAAGGGAAACCTTGTGCACTATTGGTAGGAATGTAAATTAGTGTAGTCACTAGGGAAAACTGTATGCAGGTTTTTCAAAAAGTTAAAAATAGAACTACCATATAATCCAGCGATCCCACTTCTGGTTAATCAGAAGAAAATGAAAACACTAACTCAAAAGAATATTTGCACCCTCATGTTTATTGCAGTATTATTTACAATAGGAAAGATATGAAAACAACATGAGTATCTATCAATGGATGAATAAAGAAGTTGCAGAATATATATTCATACCTATATATGTATGTGTGTGTATGTATATATATATATATATATACAATGTAAAAGTATTCAGCCATAAAAAAGAAGGAATTTGTGAGACGTTCAAGATGGCAGAGGAGTAAGACGTGGAGATCAACTTCCTCCCCACAAATACATCAAAAATACATCTACATGTGGAGCAAATCCTACAGAACACATACTCAATGCTAGCAAAACACCTCAGACTTCCCAAAAGGCAAGAAAATCCCTATGTACCTGGGTAGGGAAAAAGAAAAAATAGAGACAAAAGGATAGGGATGGGACCTGCAACTCTGGGAGGGAGCTATAAAGGAAGAAAAGTTTCCACACACTAGGAAAACCCTTCACTTGCTGAAATGGGGGGTGGGTGGGAGGGAAGCTTCAGAGCCACAGAGGAGTGCTCAGCAACAGTGGTGCAGAGAGCAAGGAGGAGAGATTCCCACACAGAGGATTGGTGCTGACCAGCACTCACCAGCCTGAGAGGCTTGTCTGCTCACCCATGGGTGTGGGTGGGGACTTGGAGCTGAGGCTCGAGCTTTGGAGGTCAGATCCCAGGGAGAGGACTAGGGTTGGCTATGTGAACACAGCCTGGAGGAGGCTAATGCACAACAGGTAGCTGGGCGGGAGTCCGGGAAAAACTCTGGACCTGGCTAAGAGGCAAGAAACCATTGTTTCGGGGTGCACGAGGAGAGGAGACTCCTCCCCTGTCTGCCCACAGAAGGCAGAGCACTGCCTAAATGAGCTCCAGAGATGGGAGCAAGCTGCGGCTATCTGATCAGACCACAGAGACAGGCATAAAAAGCTAACACTGCAGCTGCAGCCACCAAGAATCCTGTGTACAAGCACAGGTCACTATCCACAACCTCCTCTGGGAGTCTGTGTAGCACACAACTGCGTGGGCAGTGTGATCAAGGGACACTTCTCCAGGAGAAAAAATAGAGTGACTCAGACTGTTGAAATGTCTTGCGGGCATCTACCATAACTACAGTACCTTTCCCTCCCCCTGACCTGAGTGAGCCAGAGCCCTAATCAGTTGCTGATTTAACCACTTCCTGTCTGGGCAGGAACAGATACCTGAGGGTGACCTACACACAGGGGTGTGGCCAAAACCAAAGTTGAACTCCAGAAGCTGTGAGAACAAAGAAGAGAAATAGAAATTTCTCCATGCAGCCTCAGGAGCAGCAGATTAAATCCCCACAATCAGCTTGATGTACACTGAATCTGGGGAATACATGAATAGACAAAGAATCATCCCAAAATTGAGGAGGTGGACTTTGGGAGCAACTGTATACTTGGGGTTGCTGTCTGCAAATGATTTGTTTCTGATTTTTACATTTATCTTAGTATAGTTTTGAGCGCTTGTTACCATTGGCATATTTGTTTATTGGTTTGGTTGTTTTGGTTTTTAAATTATTATTATTTTCTTAAATTTGAATTATTATTTTTATTATTATTTATTTTCTTTGTCTTTTTTCTCCCTTGTCTTCTGAGCTGTCTGGCTGACAGGGTCCTTGTGTTCCGCCCTGGTGTCAGGCCTGACCTTCTGAAGTGTGAGAGGCAAGTTCAGGACATTGGAACACCAGAGACCTTCCAGAGCACATACTATCAATCAGTGAGAGCTCTCCCAGAGGTATCCATCTCAACGTTAAGACCCAGCTAAACCAAACGGCCAGGAGAGTCCAGTGCTGGATGTCCAATGCCAAACAACCTGCAAGACAGGAACACAACCCCACCCATTACCAGAGAGGCAGCCTAAAATCACACTAAGTTCACAGACAGCCCAAAACACACCACTGGACGTGGTACTGCCCACTAGAAAGAAAAGATCCAGTCCCACCCAACAGAACACAGGCACCAGTCCCCTCCATCAGGAAACTGACAAAAGCCATTGAATCAACCTCACCCACTGGGGGGAAAACACCAAAAATAATGGGAACTACAAACCTGAAGCCTGCTAAAAGGAGACCATAAACACAGTAAATTAAGCAAAGTGAGAATAGAGAGAAGCACACAGCAGATGAAGGAGCAAGGTAAAAACCCAGAAGACCAAACAAATGAAGAGAAAATAGGCAGTCTACCTGAAAAAGAATTCAGAGTGATGATTGTAAAGACGATACATGATCTTGGAAATAGAATGGAGAATATACAAGAAACATGTAACAAGAACCCAGAAGAACAAAAGAGCAAACAAACAATGAAGAACAACACGATAAATGAAATTAAAAATTCTCTAGAAGGAATCAATAGCAGAATAACTGGTAAAAAACGTATAAGTAACATGGAAGATAAAATAGGGGAAATAACTGCTGCAGAGCAGATTAAAGAAAAAAGAATGAAAAGAATTAGGAACTGTCTCAGAGACCACAGGGACAACATTAAAGGCTCAAATATTCGAATTATAGGGGTCCCAGGAGAAGAAGAGGAAAAGAAAGTGTTCAGAAAATATTTGAAGAGATTATAGTTGAAAACTTCTCTAACATGGGAAAGGAAATAATCAATCAAGTCCAGGAAGTGCAGAAAGTCCCATACAGGATAAATCCAAGGAGAAACATGCCAAGACATATCATTAAAACTATCAAAAATTAAATAAAAAGAAAAAATATTAAAAGCAACAGGGGAAAAGCAACAAATAACATACAAGGAATCTCCATAAGGTTAACAGCTGAAGCTTCAGCAGAAACTCTGCAAGCCAGAAGGGAGTGGCAAGACACATTTAAAGTGATGAAAGGGAAAAACCTACAACCAAGATTACCCTAGCCAGCAAGGATATAATTCAGATTCAATGGAGAAATTAAAACGTTAACAGAGGAGCAAATTTAAGAGAATTCAGCACTAACAAATCAGCTCTAAAACAAATACAAAAGGAACTTCTCTAGGCAGGAAACACAAGAGAAGGAAGAGACCTACAAAAACAAACCCAAAACAATTAAGAAAATGGTAATAGAAACATAAATATTGATAATTACCTTAAATTTAAATGGATTAAATGTTCCAACTGAAAGATACAGGCTTGCTGAATGTTTACAAAAACAAGACCCATACACGCTGTCTACAAGAGACACACTTCAGACCTTGGGACACACACAGACTGAAACTGAGGAGATGGAAAATGTTATTCCATGCAAATGGAAACCAAAAGAAAGCTGAAGTGGCAATTCTCATATTAGACACAATAGACTTTAAAATAAAGTCTATTACAAGAGTCAAGGTATGACACTACAAAATTATCAGGGGATCAATCCAAGAAGAAGACAATGATTGTAAATATTTATGCACCCAAAATAGGAAAACCTCAATACATAAGGCAAATGCAAACAGCCATAAAAGGGGAAATCAACATTAACACAGAAATAGTAGGGGACTTTGAACCCCACTTTTAGCACTGAACAGATCATCCAAACTGAAAATAAATAAGGAAACACAAGCTTTCAATGACACATTAAACAAGATGGACTTAATTGATATTTATAGAACATTCCATCCAAAAATAACAGAATACACTTTTGTCTCACGTGCTCATGGAACATACTCCAGAATAGATCATATCTTGGGTGACAAATCAAGCCTTGGTAAATTTAAGAAAATTGAAATCATGTCAAGTACCTTTTCCAACCACAACGCTATGAGACTAGATATCAATTACAGGAAAAAAATCTGTAAAAAATATAAACACATGGAGGCTAAAAAATACATTACTTAATAACCAAGAGAACACTGAAGAAATCAAAGAGGAAATAAAAAATACATAGAAAAAAACACAAAGAAAACATGACAACCCAAAACCTATGGGATGCAGCAAAAGCTGTTCTAAGAGGGAAGATTATAGCAATACCATCCTACTTCAAGAAACAAAAAACATCTCAAATAAACAACCTAACCTTACACCTAAAACAATTAGGGAAAGAAGAACAAAAATCCCCAAAGTTAGCAGAAGGAAAGAAATCATAAACATCAGATGAGGAATAAATGAAAAAGAAATGAAACAATAGCAAACATCAATAAAACTAAAAGCTGGATTTTAGAGAAGGTAAACAAAATAGATAAACCATTAGCCAGACTCATCAAGAAAAAAAGGGAGAACACTCAAATAAATAGAAATAGAAATGAAAAAGGAGAAGTAACAACTGACACTTCAGAAATACAAAGGATCAGGAGAGATTACTACAAGCAACTATATGCCAATAAAATGGACAACTTGGAAGAAATGGACAAATTCTTAGTAAAGCACAACCTTCTGAGACTGAACCAGGAAGAAATAGGACATATAAACAGATGAAACCCAAGCACTGAAATTGAAACTGTGCTTAAAAATCTTCCAACAAACAAAAGCCCAGGAAAAGATGGCTTCACATGCGAATTCTATCAAACATTTAGAGAAGAGCTAACACCTATACTTCTCAAACTCTTACACAATATAACAGAGAAAGGAACACTCCCAAACACATTCTACAATGCTACTATCACCCTGATAAGAAAACCAGAAAATGATGTCACAGAGAAAGAAAATTACAGTCCAATATCACTATGAATTTAGATGCAAAAATCCTCAACAAAATTCTAGCAAAAAAATCCAACAGCACATTAAAAGGATCATACACCATGATCAAGTGGGGTTTATCCCAAGAATGCAATGATTCTTCTGTATATGCAAATCAATTAATATGAAACACTATATTAACAAACTGAAGAATAAAAACCATATGATCATCTCAATAGATGCAGAAAAAGCTTTGACAAAATTCAACACCCATATATGATTAAAAAAAACCCTCCAGAAAGTAGGCATAGAGGGAACTAATCTCAGCGTAATAAAGGCCATACATGACAAACACACAGCCAACATTGTCCTCAGTGGTGCAAAACTGAAACCACTTTCACTAAGATCAGGAACAAGACAAGGTTGCCCACCCTCACCACTATTATTCAAAATTGTTTTGGAAGTATTAGCCACAGCAATCAGAAAGAAAAAGAAATAAAGGTAATCCAAATCAGAAAAGAAGTAAAGCTGTCACTGTTTTCAGATGCCATGATATTTTACATACAGAATCCTAAGGATGCTAACAGAAAACTCCTGTAGCTAATCAATAAATTTGGTAAAGTAGCAGGATACAAAATTAATGCACAGAAATCTCTGGCATTCCTATACATTAATGGTGAAAAATCTGAAAAGAATTTAAGGAAACGCTCACATTTACTATTGCAACAAAAAGAATAAAATACCTAGGAATAAACATATCAAAGGAGACAAAAGACCTGTAGGCAGAAAAGTATAAGACAGTGATGAAAGAAATTAAAGATGATACAAACAGATGGAGAGATATACCATGTTTTTGGGTTGGAAGAATCAACATTGTGAAAATGACTCTACTACACAAAGCAGTCTACAGATTCAATGCAATCCCTATGAAACTACCACTGGCATTTTTCACAGACCTAGAAAAAATCTTTCACTCTTTGTATGGAAACACAAAAGACCCTGATTAGCCAAAGCAATCTTGAGAAAGAAAAATGGAGCTGGAGGAATCAGGCTCCCTGACTTCAGACTATACTACAAAGTTACTGTAATCACGTCAGTATGGTACTGGCAGAAAAAACAGAAATATAGATCAATGGATCAGGATAGAAAGCCCAAAGATAAACTCACACACATATGGTCACCTTATTTTTGATAAAGGAGTCAAGAATTTACAGTGTAAAAATGAACGCCTCTTCAGTAATTGGTGCTGGGAAAACTGGACATCTATATATAAAAGAATGAAATTAGAACACTCCCTAACACCATACACAAAAATAAACTCAAAATGGATTAAAGACCTAAATGTAAGGCCAGACACCATCAAACTCTTAGAGGAAAACATAGGCAGAACACTTTATGACATAAATCTCAGCAAGATCCTTTTTGACCCACCTCCTAGAGAAATGGAAATAAAAATAAACAGATGGAATCTAATGAAACTTAAAAGGGTTTGCACAGCAAAGGAAACCATAAAGAAGACCAAAAGACAACCCTCAAAATGGGAGAAAATATTTGCAAATGAAGCAACTGAAAAAGGATTAATCTCCAGAATTTACAAGTAGCTCATGCAGCTCAGTATCAAAAAACCCCAAAAACCCAATCCAAAAATGTACAGAAGACCTAAATAGACATTTCTCCAAAGAAGATACACAGATTGCCAACAAACACATGAAAGGATCCTCAACATCACTAATCATTAGAGAAATGCAAATCAAAGCTACAATGAGGTATCACCTCACTCCAGTCAGAATGGCCATCATCAAAAATCTACTAACAGTAAATGCTGGAGAGTGTGTGGAAGAAACAGAACCCTCCTACACTGTTGGTGGAATGTAAATTCGTACAAGCATTATGGAGAACACTATGGAAGTTCCTTAAGAAACTAAATATAGAATTATCATATGATCCAGCAATCGTACTCCTAGGCATATACCTAAGGAAAACCCTAATTCGAAAAGATACATGCACTTCAATGTTCATTGCAGCACTATTTACAATAGCCAGGACGTGGAAGCAACAGAAATATCCATCGATAGAGGAATGTATTAAGAATATGTGGTACATATATACTATGGGTATATCTCAGCAATTAAAAAGAACAAAATAATGCAATTTGCAGCAAGATGGATGGACCTAGAGGTTTTCATACTGAGTGAAGTAAGTCAGAAAGAGGACAAGTATATGATATCACTTATCTGTGGAATCTACAAAAATGGTACAAATGAACTCATTTACCAAACAGAAATAGAGTTACAGATGTAAAAAAGAAACTTTTGGTTACCAGGGGGGAAAGTGGGGAGAGGGATAAATTGGGAAATTGCGATTTACATATACACACTACTATATATAAAATAGATAGCTAATAAGGACCTACTGTATAGCACAGGGCACTCTACTCAATACTCTGTAATGACCTATATGGGAAAAGAATCTAAAAGAGTGGATATTTGTATATGTATAACTGATTCACTTTGCTGTACACCTGAAACTTACACAACATTGTAAATAAACTATACTCTAAGAAAAATTATTAAAAAAGGAAAAAGACAAATACTGTATGATCTCAGTTATATGCAGGAATTTTTTTAAAAAAAATGAAAACAAAAAACTGAATTACAGAAAATGGATTGGTTTTTGTCAGATGTGGAGAGGCTAGGGAGTGGACAAAATGGGTCAAAATGGTTAAAAAGTACAAACTTCCAGTTATGAAATGAATAAGTCATGGAGATACAATGTACAGCAGGGTCACTGTAGTCAATAATACTGTATGTATATTTGACAATGCTAAGAGAGTACATTTTAAAAGTTTTCATCACACAAAAAAGTATTTTGTAACTATTCATGGTGATGGAGGTTAAATAGACTTGTTGTGGTAATAATTTCTACAACTATACAAATATCGAATCATTATGTTGTATATCTGAAACTAATATAGTGGTGTATGTCAATTATATCTAAATAAAATTAGAAAGAAAAAAATTAGAATGGAAAACAAAACACTCTAAATTAAGACTAGTTTTCTACTCCAGTAAGTGTAATATAAAGAATTCTTCATTCATAGTTGAGGAGCATGTCAAGCTTTACAAACATAATTCAAATATGAATTATTTTAATCCAGAACAGAGCTGGCCCTGAAAAAAAGCACTAGCCTTACTTTTGTGTTGCTGTGAAAATCAGTAGGACTCCAGTGAGAGGAATAAGGGCATGGTTTTTCAAACTTATACTAAAAAAGACCTAAGATGAATCAACACAGTATGGTCATAAATATCTCACTCAAAAGTGAGAAGTATACATATATTTTCTTTTCAGACATCAACTAGAATGTAACTTGCACTATTGTGACTTCTCCCCTTCCAAAATGCCTGTTGTTTATTCATTTTAGTCTAATATTGCTAGAGTAGGAATGCCTGGAAAAATGGATGTCAGAAAGTCCACGAGTGTGATAGGATCTGCAGCTCTTTTAGAGAGATCAAATTCTTAACCAATCGAATGCAGTCCAGGTGCTGCTTTTGAACTGCGGATACAGAAATGAAAATACAGATCAGGCTCACTGTTGCATGGAGCCTGAATTCTAATGGTGAATATAACTAATAAACACATGAATAAATATAGAATTTTATATAAAGATACATTCTATGAAGAAATATAAGGTAGGATTCAGGTTAGAAGAGTGACTAGACAATTGTTGTGGGAGGGGATAACAGGATATAGTAATCAGGAAAGCCTTCTCTAAAGAGATAATATTTATGCTGAAAAACTAAATGATGAGAAGGAGTAGTTATACAAAGATCTGGGGAGAAGCATTCCAAGCAGAGGGAACAGCACATGCAAAATCTTGGCAAGAAAATAATCTTGGTGTGTATGAGAAACAAAAAGAATGTGGTTTGGCTAGATCATAAAATAAAATGGAAAATTGGTTCAAGATGAGGGTGGAAAATAGGCAGGAGCTGGAATAATATATGCAGTGAAAGGTAGGGTAAGCAGCCTTGGTTTATTCTGAATATAATGGGAAACCACGAGAGTGTTTTAAGCAGTGGAGTGTAGAAGTAGCAAGGCTAGCTAGGAACTCTTGCAGTATTCCAGCAAAGATTATGATGATGATTGGGACCATTTAGGTGGTAGTGATTGAGAAGGTAGGAGTGGACTGATTCAGGATACATTTTGGAGATAAGGTAGACAAGTCTTACTGATTGATTACATGTGGGGAATGAGGAAAAGAGCAGAATCATATATGATATCCAGATTTTAAAAGATTAAATGGGTGGATCACAATGCCATTTATTAAGATGGAGAATACTGGGGAGGAATAGGTTTGGGGATGGGTTAAGAGTATTATTGAGATATATTAAGCCTGAGATGTCTAGTAGGCTCTACACTGAAATTTTCAAGTAGGCAATTAGATATAAGAATTTGGAACTGTTTGGAAAGACCAAAGTTGGATATATTAATTTTGGAGTTATCAATACATAGATGATATTTAAAACTGTTGAATGAGATGAACTTATGAAGGAGAATTTTAGATAGAGAAGTTCCAGGACCAAGTCTTAGATCATTCCGACATTAAAGGTGAGGAAGAGTAGGATACAATAAAGGTGGCGAAAAGCTACCAGTAAGTAGAAAGAACAGGAGAGCGTAGAGTCAAGTAAAGTGTTTTTAGAAAGAAGAAGTGGTGGGTTTAAATGCTGCTGGACTATAGAATAACATGAGGAGAGAAGAGAGACCAGTATATGTGAATACAAGAAGGTATTTGGTAATTCTGAAAAGAGCAGTTTTAGTGAAATAGTAGGTATGGAAGAGCATAAATAGATGGTAGCTATGCACATGGAAGTTTATTAAAGAGACTTGGTGTAAATATATACAAGGCCAGAACATACCCTGAAAGTTCTTTTTTACAGTTAAAATTAATCATCGGTCCAAAGAATTTTGTTGTATTGTTTTCTTGTATTTTACTTATTTTTCATAAAAACTGCTTTTGGAAAGAATTCAGCTTTTTGAGTGTCCCTTTTTCTCATTTATCTTAAAAATTATCCACCAACATATTTTCATTCCTTATAAATCTTGCTCTTGTGACTATCCACCCATTGACTTAACCTCTAAGACTGAACTTTAAATAGTGGAGTCATTACTCAGCTTTGAGTGTCAAAGCTGACATTTTGAGTTCACCAGGAGAAAAATGGACTTAAAAACCAAGCTTTCTGAGAGAGATAAAAGGAATTTATAAATCCCTCCCACAAATGGAAAATATATGAAGAGCAAATGGAGGTCAATATATAAGGTTTTATTATAAACAAAGGATAGAAAAAACTTGGAATACAAGGTAAAGGGAGATTCACCAATCCAGAAGAGGAAATAGAAGCTCTCTGAGAGGGAAAAACAAAAATAGGGGGACAGGGAGGAAGAGGAGAAAGGGCGGGAAAAAATTAATTAAGTATAAAGCTCAAGGTCGAGACCCAGCCATATCTACAGATGTTCTGAATTTAGCAGCACAGAGAGCATCAGACCTACCATGCTGAGAATAGACAATTAACACTGTGCAAAAGTAGAGGAAACACAGACTTATTCCCAGAAACCATGCAAATGAATTACACTTCAACCAAAGATCAGAGAGCCAAAAAGGGAGGACAACAATGGGAAGAGCAGCCCTTCCATCCAAAATGAGATGTCTAACTAAGCTTCCCCTTACAGCCAGGTTTTGAAGGAAGGGGGATTGAAAGTGAGATCTTCTAAAGGAGAGAAATAGAAACTTTAAATTTACAGAGTATTTACCTCCCAAGAGATTGGATTGACCTTGAAGAGACTGCTATAAACCAGAGAAAATCTAGTTATTTCCAGCAAGTTAACATTTTCCCCCTAATTATCAGTAAGAAAGACCGCTCATAAAGATATGGATTAAATAATTAAATATGGTTTTTGCATATCTGAATCCTAGTATACTATGTTTCTATCTTGCTGTGTCTGAATTTGGTTGAGTTTTTACTATATGCAACAACTGCCTAGGAAATGTCTTTATTTCTCACTAAAATCTGTCCTTTAGAATTTTTAGTCATTTTCCTTTTGGTTCTTTCATAAGTATAGAACAGTTAATCACTTTTGTAATATGACTTTTTAAAAATAATTATAAATATTTTCTTAAATCACAAGCCAGTTCTCTCTGCTCCAGTCTAAATATTATTTTTAACTTTTTGACATTTGTTTTGCAAATCTTTTGAGTCCTTTGGAAGTACTCTTCATCTTTCTCATCTGTGAGCCCCAAACTTGTCAGTATTCCAGGAAAATGGAACTATTCTTCAGAGAACATATAAACTCAAAATTTAAAACTATCTTTCATTTTTAATCCAATTTTCTCTAAAAATAAAACAGGAGTAATCATACCAAAGGAGCATATCTTGGTTTTGGAGGTGGAGGAGGATTCTGGCACCCACAGAGACGTTTGGCCTTAGGTGATGGCAGTAAAGTCTCACAAGGAAGTAGTGGTGGTCTTTCTCTTGATGGAGGAACTCTACGTGTACCTACTTTTTTCCCTTTTTCTTTGAATGTAGTCCTTTTGGATGGCATTTTGAAATTTCCCTTTGGTTCCAGTGCTTCCTTCTTTGAAGCTGTAGATGTGACATCTGATTCATCAACTATCCTTTTAGGCCTAAGTTTATATAGTGACTCTTCAGATTCAGCATCTGAACTTTTCAATGTTTCAGGCTTCTTTAGGTTTTTCTCGGAAGACACATCAGATTCAGCATCACTAGACTCTAGGTCCTTCTTTGCATCCTTCTTTTTTGCATCTTTTTTGAATCTTTCTTAACCTTCTTTTAATCCTCTTGTCCGTCTTTGATTCCCAATCAGACTTGGTTTCAGTAGACTCTTCAGACTTCATTGCAGACTTCCTTTTGTCATCTTTCTTTGAATTTTTTACCCATTTTTGTATCCCCTTCAGATTCAGAATCAGCATCAGTAGACACAACATCCTTCTTGGCATCCTTTTCCTTGTCATCTTTCTTTGAATTTTTCTTTGCATCTTTTGAATCTACAGATTCTTCTGCATCCTTCTGGCCATCTTTTTTGTCATCTTTCTTTGAATCTTTCTTTGCATCCTTTGAGTTTCCAGATTCTGCATCAGTAGACTCTGTGTCCTTCTTTGCACCCTTCTTGCTGTCTTTCATTGCACTTTTCTTATCTTTCTTCTCATCTTTCTTTGCATCTTTTGAATCTTCAGATTCAGCATCAGAGCCCTTCCCCTTTGTATCCTTTTTTGCATCCTTCTTTGGAAGCTTTTTAAAATTATTCTGTGAGTAGTTATTTAACCACATATCAAATTCCATGGGTTCAGAACCAGACTCCTCTAAATACATCATTAAATCCATATTTGAACTACTTTTTGAGCAAATCTCTGATTTGGCATCACGATTGTTCTTTCAGCTCCTATAATACTTCTTTGTACATATGGATTCAAAATCCATCTCCCTGGAATCCTTTGAATATCTCTTATCTTTTTTTTATCCTTTATTGAGACTGACTTAGAACCTTTGGATTCTGGGTTTGCTTCTGAATTGGACTTTGACTTCTTAGATAGTTGACTTTCATGTGATGATTTTGATGGAGTTTTAACTGCTTTATTTCCTCTTTTAGGTTTCTCATTATTTACTGTTTTCTTGGATTCTAAAGTTGTTTTGTGTGGGCCTATAGCTTTCTTGGAAACTTTCTTCAAATTTATTCCTTTTTTGTCATCTTTGGACTTTTTAGATTCTGCCTTTTTAGAATGAGTGATAAGAGTATAAGAATGTCTGAGTGAAGCCTGTCTCCTGATAGTTAAATTAATAGATGACCTTTGAAATGTTTTTCTTAATGAATGTATTATCCATATATGAGCTGGCTTCTGAGCTTCATCTAAATTTCTTTTGTCATGTCTATGAAAAAAATTTGGTTAGAATAATGATGTGTTTTTTGAATTAGTTATATCTTGTTATATTGAAACATAAAAATAGTCTAGCTTTTAGATAACCATCTATTTAAATAGTTTTTTTTTTTCCTTTTCAACATTCTATGTGTGTTTGTGTGTGTATGTGAGATAACTCCACTTTGGAAATAAAATAAATTTAGGAGGAACCTTAGAATTTCCTCAGTGATTAATATTAGGATCAGAGCAGGCCCACATGATCCATGACATTTCAGGTCCTGTCCTCACAACTGATAATATGTTCCATTTGGACTCCTACAGGGGAGAGATCTTTTGGAACATTTAACGTACCCCTCAGCCCCAAGTCAGATCAGAAATAAGCTGATGCCCTTGAAGGTTGTTATGATAATTCTTATGATAGGCTACAATTTTATAGACTTCAGGTCTAGCTTGATTTCTACACCTACTTTCAAGGTCTCTGAACAGATTGAAAGCCTAAGATCCCTGCTGTGAAATACTGCCAAAAACAAAGACATAAAATAAAACAAATATTATATACACATTTCTTAGTGTAACAATAGTGTATATTTTTTACTCCAACCCAAACATTTCTCAAATCTGGTTGTCATAGTGGCCACATAGACTAATTTACATTTACTTCTTATACTCCTTCAGCTATCCATTAGGGATATCACCAGTCAGTGAAATTGTTATATGGAATTAAAGGAGGACAATGAAGAGAAGCATGAAACTTTGATCTCTACAGATGTAAAAATGACCATTGAATAAATGCATTGACTGTGACCCTGCTTTGGGAGATACTTTTAAAATATATTTTGATATCTGGGTGACCTCGGTAGGCTAGCTTTTCTTTTTGTTAGTTGATAGAATAACTTCACTTTATAAAAGCAGTAGAAAACGTGAATCTCCAAGTATCTAGTATTTGAATGCCAGATTAAAGAAAATGGAAAGGCCCTGAAACCTCATCAAGATGGGCTCCTCAAGTAGTGAAATTGAGACTGTGATTAAGAATCTTCCAACAAACAAAAGCCCAGGAACAGATGGCTTCACAGGCGAATTCTATCAAACATTTAGAGAAGAGCAAACACTTATCCTTCTCAAAATCTTCCATAATATAGCAGAGGGAGGAACACTCCCAAACTCATTCTACGAGGCCACCATAACCCTGATATGAAAACCAGACAAAGATGTCACAAAGAAAGAAAACTACAGGCCAATATCACTGACGAACATTGACGGAAATATGCTCAACAAAATACTAGCAAAGAGAATCCAACATCACATTAAAAGGATCATACACCATGATCAAGTGAGGTTTATTCCAGGAATGCAAGGTTTTTTTCAATATATGCAAATCAATCAATGTAATACACCATATTAACAAATTGAAAGAGAAAAAACATATGATCATCTCAATAGATGCAAAAAAAGCACTTGACAAAATTCAAAAAACATTTATGATAAAAAACTTCCAGAAAGTAGGCATAAAAGGAATTTACCTCAACATAATAAAGGCCATATATGAAAAACCCACAGCCAATGGTGGTGAAAAACTGAAAACATTTTCAATGGTGAAAAACTGAAAACATTTTCACTAAGATCTGGAACAAGGCAAGATTTTCCTCTCTCAACACTATTATTCAACATAGTTTTGGAAGTTTTAGCCACAGTGATCAGACAAGAAAAAGAAATAAAAGGAATCCAAACTGGAAAAGAAGAAGTAAATCTGTCACTGTTTGCAGATGGCATGATACTAAACATAGAGAATCCTATAGATGCAACCAGGAAACTACTAGAGCTAATCAATGAATTTGGTAAAACAGCAGAATATAAAATTATGCACAGAACTCTCTTGCGTTCCTATACACTAATATTGAAAAATCTGAAAGAGAAATTAAGGAAACACTCATATTTATCATTGTAACAAAAAGAAGAAAAAACCTAGGAATAAACCTACCTAGGGAGAGAAAAGACCTGTATGCAGAAAACTATAAGACCCTGATGAAAGAAATTAAAGATAATACAAACAGATGGAGAGATACACCATGATCTTGGATTGGAAGTATCAACATGTGAAAGTGACTATACTATCGAAAGTAATCTACAGATTCAACACAACCCTTATCAAACTACCAATGGCAGTTTTCACAGAAAGAAAACAAAATACTTCACAATTTTATGGAAACACAAAAGACCCTGAATAGCCAAAGCAATCTTGAGAGAGAAAAACGGATCTGGAGGAATCAGGCTCCCTGACTTCAGATTATACTGCAAAGCTACAATAATCAACACAGTATGGTACTGGCACAGAAAGAGAAATATAAATCAATGGAACAGGATAGAAAAGCAAGAGTTAAACCCATGCACATATGGTCACCTTATTTTGATAAAGGAGGCAAGAATATGCAGTGGAGAAAAGACAGCGTCTTCAATAAGTGGTGCTGGGAATACAGGACAGCTGCATGTAAAGAATGAAATTAGAATACTCCCTAACACCATACACAAAAATAAACTCAAAATGGATTAAAGACCTAAATGTAAGGCCAGAAACTATCAAACTCTTAGACAAAAACATAGGCAGAACACTCTATGGCATAAATCACAGCAAGATCCTTTTTGACCCATGTCCTAGAAAAGTGGAAATAAAAACAAAAATTAACAAATGGGACCTAATGAAATTTAAAAGCTTTTGCATATCAAAGGAAAACATAAACAAGACAGAAAGACAACCCTCAGAATGGGAGAAAATATTTGCAAGGAAGCAAGTGAGAAAGGATTAAGCTCCAAAATTTACAAGCAGCTGAATATAAAAAAAACAAACAACTCAATGCAAAATGGGCAGAAGACCTAAACAGACATTTCTCCAAAGAAGATATACAGATTGCCAACAAACACATGAAAGAATTCTCAACATCATAATCATTAGAGAAATGAAAATCAACACTACAATGAGATATCACCTCACAGTGTTCAGAATGGCGATCATCAAAAAATCTACAAACAATAAATGCTGCTGAGGTTGTGGAGAAAAGGGAACCCTCTTGCACTGTTGTTGGGAACGAAAATTGATACAGCCACTATGTAAAACAGTGTGGAAGTTCCTTAAAAAGTAAAAATAGAACTACCATACAACCCAGCAATCCCACTACTGGACATATACTCTGAAAAAAACATAATTCAAGAAGAATCATGTACCACAATGTTCATTGCAACACTATTTACAATAGTCAGGACATGGAGCAACCTACATGTCCATCGACAGATGAATCAATAAAGAAGATGTGGAACATATATATAATGGAATATTACTCAGACATAAAAAGAAACGAAATTGAGTTATTTGTAGTGATGTGGATGCACCTAGAGTCTGTCATACAGAGTGAAGTAAACCAGAAAGAGAAAAAAAAATACCATATGCTAACATATATACATGGAATCTAAAAAAAAAGAAAAATGGCTCTGCAAAACCTAGGTGCAGGACAGGAATAAAGACACAGACCTGGATAATGGACTTGAGGATACAGGGAGGGGGAAGAGTAAGCTGGGGTAAAGTGAGAGAGTGGCATTGATATATATACACTACCAATTGTAAAATAGATAGCTAGTGGGAAGCAGCTGCATATCACAGGGAGATCAGCTCGGTGCTTTGTGACCACCTAGAGGGGTGGGTTATGGAGGGTGGGAGGGAGATGCAAGAGGGAGGAAGTATAAGGATATATGTATATGTATAGCTGATTCACTTTGTTATAAAGCAGAAACTAACACAGCATTGTAAAGCAATTATGCTCCAATAAAGATGTTTAGAAAAAATTGTCTCCTCTTCTAAGACTCAAATTTTATATGTTGTTTTGTGGCCAGTTAAATTTTCCTGATAGATCCCTCCAGTTGCAACATTAGATTCTCCAGCTTACCTAGACTATGAGGTATATAATGCCTTTGAAATTGAGAACCACGTATAAATAAAGTTTAATCTGAAGTAGTTGGAGGCAATCTACTATACAGGGAGTTATAAATTTAGAAATATCTGCTTCCAATTGGTAATAAAATTCAAATTTTATATATATATATAATTTATATTTATATATTGTCTCATCTAAAATTTCGTAATAAATGACATTAATATTTACAAGAACTGCAGTTTGTGTTTCTGAAGGTCTTAATCTCTTTTTACTACCTGGCTGTGGTTGTTTGGGAAATGTAAAGTGAAGTATTGTTGATTCCATAATTTTCTGCTTGATTCCCTGACTGAAATAAGAGAGAATAATCGACAATTTGCAGTTAATAGCCAGACTTTCATCAGCCCTGAACTATTCTTGAGCAATAAATATATTAAGTTGTCACTCAAAATATAGCTTTCCCCCCTGGAGTTTGTAGTTTATTTCCATATTAGTTAGGAAAGATAAAAACTGATTTCTCCATTTAGCACCAAAATAACTTTAAAATGACATTGGTAATTTTATTTTCTAGATGAAACCAATTTTCACAGTTACATAAATCATAATAATTACAATAATACAATCAAACTGTAAGAAGGGAAAATAGAGAAAAATTCACTGTTTCCATCAAAACATCTCCATCAACTCAACTGTGTTGTTTTTTTTCTTTATGTCATTTTGGTTGGATTGCAGCAAATATAACGTCTTTTTTTATAATCCCAATAATAGCTAGCACAATCCCGAGAATAGTCAGTAAAACTCTCGATTCCTTAAACCTAAGTGCATCTTTTAGTTCTCCTCTGACCCCAATGACCTCCCAAGTCACAGAAATTACGGCCATAGACCCAAATGCTACATGAAGGTCTGAAACCCTTATTTAAAGAAAGGGCATGAAGCTTGTCTTTTTGCCTTGTTTATGGTTTCCTTTACTGTGCAAAAGCTTTTACGTTTCATTAGGTCCCATTTGTTTATTTTTGTTTTTATTTCCATTTCTCTAGAAGGTGGGTCAAAAAGGATCTTGCTGTGATTTATGTCATACAGTGTTCGGCTTACGTTTTCCTCTAAGAGTTTGATAGTGTCTGGCCTTACATTGAGGTCTTTAATCCATTTTGAGTTTATTTTTGTGTATGGTGTTAGGGAGTGTTCGAATTTCATTCTTTTACATGTAGCTGTCCAGTTTTCCCAGCACCACTTATTGAAGAGGCTGCCTTTTCTCCACTGTATATTCTTGCCTCCTTTATCAAAGATAAGGTGACCATATGTGTGTGGGTTTATCTCTGGGCTTTCTATCCTGTTCCATTGATCTATATTTCTGCTTTTGTGCCAGTACCATACTGTCTTGATTACTGTAGCTTTGTAGTATAGTCTGATGTCAGGGAGCCTGATTCCTCCAGCTCCATTTTTCTTTCTCAAGATTGTTTTGGCTATTCGGGGTCATTTGTGTTTCCATACAAATTGTGAAAATTTTTTTCTGGTTCTGTGTAAAAAGCCAGTGATACTTTGATAGGAATTGCATTGAATCTGTAGATTGATTTGGAGAAAATATTTACAAATGAAGCAAGTGACAAAGGATTAATCTCCAAAATTTACAAGCAGCTCATGAAGCTCAATATCAAAAAACAAAGAACCCAATCCAAAAATGGGCAGAAGACCTAAATAGACATTTCTTCAAAGAAGATATACAGATTGCCAACAAACACATGAAAGAATGCTCAACATCGTTAATCATTAGAGAAATGTAAATCAAAACTACAATGAGATATCATCTCACACTGGTCAGTATGATCATCATCAAAAAATCTAGAAACAATAAATGCTGGAGAGGGTGTGGAGAAAAGGGAACCCTTTGTTGGTAGGAATGTAAATTGATACAGCCACTATGAAGAACAATATGGAGTTTCCTTATAAAACTAAAAAGAGAACTACCATCTGACCCAGAAATCCCACTACTGGGTATATACCCTGAGAAAACCATAATTCCAAAAGAGTCATGTACCACAATGTTCTTTGCAGCTCTATTTACAGTAACCAGGGCATGGAAACAGTCTAAGTGTCCATCGACAGATGAATGGATAAAGAAGATGTGGCACATATATACAATGGAATATTACTCAGCCATAGAAAGGAACAAAACTCAGTTATTTGTAGTGAGGTGGATGGACCTAAAGTCTGTCATACAGAGTGAAGTAAGTCAGAAGGAGAAAATCTAATACCGTATGGTAACACATATATAGGGAATCTAAAAAAAAACAAAAAGTTCATGAAGAACCTAGGGGCAAGATGGGAATAAAGACACAGACCTATTAGAGAATTGACTTGAGGACATGGGGAGGGGGAAGAGTAAGCTGGGACAAAGTGAGAGAGCAGTAATGTATATATGGACATATATGCACTACCAAATATAAAATTGATAACTAATGGGAAGCAATTGCATAGCACAGGGAGATCAGCTCGGTGCTTTGTGACCAGCCAGAAGGGTTGGATAGGGAGGGTGGGCAGCAGGGAGACGCAAGAGGGAAGAGATATGGGGATATATACATATGTATAACTGATTCACCTTGTTATAAAGCAGAAACGAACACACCATTGTAAAGCAATTATACTCAGAAAGGGCATGTACACATTTGAGGGCACCAGAATAGAGTGATTAGGAGGATCAAACTATCTGGGAACTATCAAAAGAAGAGGTATTGAGATAATTCAGATACTTCTCCTGGAGATGAGGAGGTTAATGAGAGATGCGATCATTATACTCAAACATTTAAAGAGCTGGTATATACAAGAATGGTAGCAAAAGTAACAATAGGATTGCTGCAACTGCTAACACTTATACAGTGTTTACTATATGCTAGACTATGTTTTAAGCACTTTACATATATCAACTTATTAATCATCACAACCCTTTGAATTAGGTAATATAATTTATAATTGCCTCCATTTTACAGATATAGAAAAATAGAGCACTGAGAGAGGTTAAATTACTTGCCCCAATATCATAAAGTAAGTAGAAGAGTTAAGATTCAAACACAGATAGTTTGGCTCCAGAATACATGCTCTTAATTACAATGTTAGAGATTTCACCTACATGTTTCATGAGGGAATAACTAGACCAATGGATAAACGTTGTAACAGTGCAAGTGGATTTCAGCTCAATATATTAAGGAGAACTCTTCTATAGTTGTAGCTTTTCAACACCTGGAATATCCACTTTCATTTTCTGACTATATTTTCCTTCTCTACTTTGAGTTTTGTAATGGTGAATTTTAAAAACAAGAAAACCTTTTGCAAATAAGTTTGATTTTTATAATTAGGAAGAACTAAATATTTCCTTTTAAAATAGCTAGTAGAAACCCACATCAAGTCCAGAAATACTTTAAACGCACACACACACACACACACACACACACACACACACACACACACACACACCCCAATATACATGATTCTCTTAAACTTTAGCAAAAATTCAGGGCATTTAAGCTTTATCACATTGAATGGAAGAGACTAGTCATTTTCCATAAAATTATTTTCAAATATAATCTAAATAATATTGAGCTCCAAAGACTAAATCCTTACTTGGTAAGGAATTATCATATGTTCTGATGTTTACTTCTCGTCTGTTAAAAAAAAGAAAATGTTTAATTGAATTTGTATTATGGCTAATAATAATAATGACTATTATTACTAAGATGCCTTTAATAGTAATGCTTTGAGAAATCTTGGAAAGTACTCATTTATTCTGGTAATAATTATACTGTCCATCGAGGATACACACGGTATAATTTATTTTTATTGTTTAATTTTTATGGGCTATTTTTAAATTTTTTATGTTTTAAAAAAATTATTTTATTTATTTTTAAATATTACTTCCTTATTAATTAAGGGGAACAGTAGGTTGTGACCACTGTTAATTCTGAGATTGTACTTATATACACAAATACTTTAGAGCATGATTTTTTGACTGACCTAAGCCATCAAGTTTGTAAAAACAAACAAAAATAGGTCAAAATGATCAAATATATTTATATATGAGTCAAATTTATTTTCATTTCCTAAGTACAGCTTTGGTACCAGCACAAAGCCTGGTCCATATTCATCATTAAATAACTACTGACTTACTTAGAAGGATTTTGGAGACACTGAGTAATAAAAATATCTAGTCCAGTGGTTCTCAACTAGAGGTAAACATGATAATTAACTTGGACATTTTTAAAATGTAAACATGTCTGAGAACTGCTCCTGGACCCATGAAGCAGAATATATGTATGTGGCTTTATCAAGCCTGTATTTAAAAACTCTCCAAGTTATTTGGAAACTCAGCTGAAGTTAAGAATCACTGCTTTGAATTGTCTTGAAACAGGAAACTTCATAGATTTCTGAAATAGTCAAAGCTTGTGGTTTTGCTTTTACAAAATATAGATCAATTGTCTATTAGTTTGTGTTGAAACCATATTCATTCTATAGAGTAGCTAGAAGATTATATGGCCTGGGAGTTTGGAAATTTAACAGTTTGGAAGTCTGACATGCTGGCTGGATCACTGCTTTCACATCCTGGGAAAAATACTTTGCATCTGCATTGATTTTGACTTATTTCCTACAGTCTAAAGTAATTTTTTCAAACTTTCTTTTGAGCACAACTCAATAATTGTGATGTGTGTATAATTCATATTCTACTGTAATAATATACCTTATAAATTATATATTAAGATAGAAAAATTTGATATGAAATAAAATATATAAATTAAAATTCTCATATCCTGTCCCTACAATCCAATGGATTGTCCTGCACATGCACCTCACTTTGGAAAACACTAGAAAGGGCAATCAAGGAACAGTGAGAAATGGGAAAATTCTGCCAACATGCTTGTCTTATATAGATGTGGGCTTAGTCTCAAATTATTGGAAATTCAAATATAGTTAAACCTCTGAAAAGTTTTATTCATTTCAAAATATACATTTTTAGTGCTATAAATGATTATGTGTATATTCCTTTGGTACATAGGTGATCCGAATCTGTATCCTGACATAAAGGGAAAAATTAGTAATAGAAGCCAGAAGAGAATGGAAGGGTATATTTAAAATTCTAAAAAAAAAAAACAAAAACAAAAAAAACATGCAAATTTAAGATTCTTAACCCAGCAAAATTATTCTTCAAAAATGAACATAACTTGTTTCTCCATTCAACCGATGATAGACATTTAGGTTGCTTCCATCTCCGGGCTATTGGAAATAGAGCTGCAATGAACATTTTGGTACATGACTCTTTTTGAATTACGGTTTTCTCAGGGTATATGCCCAGTAGTGGCATTGCTGGGTTGTATGGTAGTTCTATTTGTAGTATTTTAAGGAACCTCCATATTGTTCTCCATAGTGGCTGTATCAATTTACATTCCCACCAGCAGTGCAAGAGTGTTCCCTTTTCTCCACACTCTCTCCAGCATTTATTGTTTCTAGATTTTTTGATGACGGCCATTCTGACTGGTGTGAGATGAAATCTTATTGTAGCTTTGATTTGCATTTCTCTAATGATTAATGATGTGGAGCATTCTTTCATGTGTTTGTTGGCAATCTGTATATCTTCTTTGGAGAAATATCTATTTAGGTCTTCTGCCCATTTTTGGATTGGGTTGCTTTTTTTTTGTTATTGAGCTGCATGAGCTGCTTGTAAATTTTGGAGATTAATCCTTTGTCAGTTACTTCATTTGCAAATATTTTCTCCCATTCTGAGGGTTGTCTTTCTGTCTTGTTTATGGTTTCCTTTGCTGTGCAAAAGCTTTGCAGTTCCATTAGGTCCCATTTGTTTATTCCTGTTTTTATTTCCATTTCTCTAGGAGGTGGGTCAAAAAGAATCTTGCTGTGATTTATGTCATACAGTGTTCTGCCTATGATTTCCTCTAAGAGTTTGATAGTTTCTGGCCTTACATCTAGGACTTTAATCCATTTTGAGCTTATTTTTGTGTATGGTGTTAGGGAGTGTTCTAATCTCATAGTTTAGAATCTCATTTTAAATCTCATTAAAAAAATCTCACTTTACATGTACTTGTCCAGTTTTCCCAGCACCACTTATTGAAGAGGCTGTCTTTTCTCCACTGTATATTCTTGCCTCCTTTATCAAAGATAAGGTGACCATATGTGCATGGATTTATCCCTGGGCTTTCTATCTTGTTCCATTGTTGTACATTTCTGTTTTTGTGCCAGTACCATACTGTCTTGATTACTGTAGCTTTGTAGTATAGTCTTATGTCAGGGAGCATGATTCCTCCAGCTCCATTTTTAGTTCTCAAGATTGCTCTGGCTATTCGGGGTCTTTTGTGTTTCCATAAATATTGTGAATTTTTTTGTTCTAGTTCTGTGAAAAATGTCAGTGGTAGTTTGATAGGCATTGCATTGAATCTGTAGATTGCTTTGGGTAGTACAGTCATTTTCACAATGTTGATTCTTCCAATCCAAGAACATGGTATATCTCTCCATCTATTTATATCATCTTTAATTTCTTTCATTAGTGTCTTATAATTTTCTGCATACAGATAAAATAGAATATTACTCAGCTGTTAAAGGAAACGAAATTGAGTTATTTGTAGTGAGGTGGATGGACCTAGAGTTTGTCCTACAGAGTGAAGTAAGTCAGAAAGAGAAAAACAAATACCATATGCTAACACATATATATGGAATCTAAGAAAAAAAATAAGGTCATGAAGAACCTAGGGGTAAGAAGGGAATAAAGACACAGACCTACTACAGCATGGACTTGAGGATATGGGGAGGGGGAACGGTAAGTTCTGACAAAGTGAGAGATTGGCATGGACGTATATACACTACCAAATGTAAAATAGATAGCTAGTGGGAAGCAGCCGCACAGCACAGGGAGATCAGCTAGGTGGTTTGTGACCACCTAGAAGGGTGGGGTAGGGAGGGTGGGAGGGGGGGAGATGAAGAGGGAAAAGATATGCGAACATATGTATATGTATAACTGATTCACTTTGTTATAAAGCAGAAACTAACACATTCTTGTAAAGCAGATATACTCCAATAAAGATGTTAAGAAAAAAAAAGAAGAAGCTTGCATTTCTGGGGAATGGTAAAAATACTAATTTGTGGTAAACATCAATAAATCAAAGGATTATGCTTTCATTTTTAAGCTAACCACAAAAGAATAATGAAAGGCATTTGCATAAAATAATAGAGAAGGAAATGTAAATAAAATGTTTTATTAACATAAAGGGAAGCAATAAAGGAGAAATAACAAAAAATATGGGACAAATAATAAACAAAAAATTAAATATTATATTTAAATCCAAACATAAAGTAACTACATTAAAAGCAAATGGAGTAAGATTAATAAGTTATAGAAATATTCTGTATAACATTGTGCCTATAGTTAACAATACAGTGTTTTACACACAAAAATTGGTAAGAGGATTGTTCTCATGTTAAGAAAAGTATATGGACTAAGTACACCACTTAAAAAATGAAAATGTCACAGGGGATTATAGGAGATACACTAAGAATATAAGGACACATAATGGTTAATTTTTTTTTTAATGGAGAAGGGATACACTGTGCTCACCAATGGATAATAACCTCCAAATGTAAAATAGCTAGCTAGTGGGAAGCAGTCACATGGCACAGGGAGATCAGCTCGGTTCTTTGTGACCAGCTAGAAGGGTGGGATAGGGACGGTGAGAGGGAGGGAGACACAAGAGGGAAGAGATATGGGGATATATGTATATGTATAACTGATTCTCTTTGTTATAAAGCAGAAACTAACACACCATTGTAAAGCAATTATACTCCAATAAAAATGTTAAAAAAAAAAAGCTCATGGAGCTAAACTAATTTAACTAAGTTAACTTTAAGATAAATAAAAATAAATGGGGACATTTTATAATGGTACAAAGCTCAATCCAATAGAAAGATGTAGTAATTCAAGATTTTTATGTACCCACTGACATAGTTTTAAAAAATATAAAACCAAAATTTTAAAAGAAAAAGTCATAATGTGCAAACTGACAATTATAGTTGGAGACTTTGGCATACTCATTTTAATAACTAATAGACCAAGAAGACAAAAATGTATCAGTAGAGATATAGAAAATTTGAATAATATAATTAATACAACTTGACATAGTATAAAGACTTTACAGCAAACAACTGCACAATATACATTTTTTTCAAGTTCACATGGAACAGTTAACAAAAGTGACAATAGACTAGGCAATAAGCAAGTCTCAATAAGTATCAAAGTACTGAAATCATATGGTATATGTTTTCTGATCACAGTTGAATAAATCTAGAAATCAGTGACAAAAAAATACTAAAAAATACCTAACAATTGGAAATTAATAATACAAACTATGGATTAAAGAATAACAAGGGAAACTAAAAAATATTTTGAACATTATTTTGAATAGCATAAAGAAAAATACAATAGTTAAATATCTGTGGGATATAAAAACTTATTAAAATCTTTATAACTTTCAATTTGTATATTAAAAAGAAGATAGGCTGAAAAATCAATGACTTAAATATCCATTTCATGAAACTAGAAACAAAACATCAGATTGAAGCCAATATATTTAAGAGGAAAAAAATAATAAAGACACCAACAGAAAAAAATGAAAGAAAGCAAAAATTTTATGCCAATATATTTAAAAATTTAGACAAAATAAATAAGTTCCTTAAGAAAGAACACATGTGAAATCTGAAATAAGGGGTAATGGAAAATATGAATTATTGTATGTATATTAAAGACATTGCCTTTATAATTAAAAATGTACTGACATAGAGAATCCCAGGTGTGGATGTCTTCATTGATTAATTTCCCCAAACACCTAAGGAAGAGGTAGTAACAGCTATTCAAAAACTCTTCCAAATAATAGAATAGTGGACTCACTTATCAATTTGTTCTATGAGAAGAGCATAACCTTGATACCAAAATCTGATGGGGTCATTAATAGGAAAAAAAATTACAGACCTATATCTCTCATAAACATGCCTGAATAGATGCCTGAATCCTTAAACATTTAAACGAATTAAATACATAGAAAGGATATTCTATCACAATCAAATGCGATTTATTTCAGGTTACTTTAACATTTGAAATTCACCACATGAACACATTAAAACAAAGAAGGGAAATTTATATAAACATTTCAATATGCAGATAAAATCTAACACATTCATGGTAAATTTTTTAGCAAACAAGGAATAGAAGAAAACTTCCTTAGCCTGATAAACAAAATGTACAGAAAACTAGAAAAAAATGTTAATACCCAATGGTGAAGCATTAGAAACATTCCCCTTAAGCTCAGGAACAAGAAAAGGATATCTGTTAGTACAACTTCAATGTAACATTTTACTGGGGGGTCCCAGCTAGTGCAATAAGGCAAGAAAAATATAAATAAAAATTCTAAGAATAGAAAAAAAAGAAATAAAACAGTTAGTATTTACTGGCAGCATGTTTACATAGAAAATCAATAATATCTACAGACACACAATTAGAATTACTAAAAGAATTTAACTAAATTGCTAGATATGAAGATTAAATGTAAAAATCAATTATATTTTTATATACAACAAAACAATTAAAATCATTGTAATAATAACATTTATATATAACATAAATACCAAATACTTAGATATAAATCTAAAAATATATGTGCAATACCTCTACACTGAAGGGTACAAATCAATATTAAGATAAATTAAAGAGAACATAAGTAAATGGAGGTATATACCATGTTCAGGGTATGGAAGATTCAATATTGTTAGTTTAGCAATTCTTACCAAATTGATACATTGATTCAATGCAATCCCAGTAAAATTTGTTTTGACTTTTTTTGATAACTGACTAGATAATTCTAAATTTTATATGGAAATAAAAGAGGCAAGAATATATAAGACAATTTGAAAGAAAAGCAATAAATGTGAAAGATATATATTACCAAACATCAATATATATACTTATTATAAAGTGACAGCAATTAAGATAATCTAGTATTGGCATGAAAACAAATAACCAACAGAACAGACTAAGAAGTTCAAAAAAAGTGACCTATATAGATATGGTCATATGCATTATCCCAAAGTTGTTATGCATCACAGAAAAATGTTATTTTCAATAAACAGTACTAGTCATTTGGGTATCTTCAAGGGAAAAAATATGATTCTTAACCTGATCTAACATTATACACCCAAGTCAATCCTAGCTATATTGTAGACCTAAAGTTGAAAGGTAAAATAATAAAGTTTCCAGGAGGTAACATAGGAGACTATCTTAATGATAGTGGAATAAACGTTTCTTTAACAGGACACATAATTCCATAACCATAAGGGAATAGAATGACATATTTGGCTTCTGTTATCCGATTGTTATAAACTGTACTACTCTTCCCTTTTACAGTAATGGAAATGTAAAAAAAAAATAAATAGAAGAAAAGACACAGTTCTTTCAATATTTTTTGTGAGAAATGGTATAGTCATGACAATAGTAATAACAATAAATAATATTCTTTTTATGTTTTCATAGTGTTTTGTTGTTTAAAACGTACTTTCAAATATACTATATCATTTAATATAATTGTATAATTTTTATTTGCTTGATTTTTTCTGAAGTGAAATCTTGCTCTCAAAATTCTTTATTTCTTCTCAGTTTATGTATCTCTTACTTTAAATCTACCTTTTATAAAATGCCTTCCTTCTTGTCCTATTGTTTTTGCTCCACTTTTATTTCACTCATTACTTTTCTTGAAATTGTATTCCCTGGTAATTGACTGAGTTAATCCTTCAAATTTGAATAAGAAATTATTATATGGTTTTCATTAATTTATTCACTCAGCTAATAAATATTGAGCACTGTGAAAAGCTGATAAATGACCCTCAAAATATTCATATCCAAATCATTGGAACCTGTGAATGTTGCCTTATATGGAAAAAAGGGACTTTGCATATCTGATTAATTTAAAACCTTGAGATCAGGAAATTATCCAGGAAGGCACTCGATGTAATCACCAGACTTCTTTTACAGAGGGTAACAACAGGGGTAGAGGAGAAGAAGGCAGTCTGGTGGTAAAATCAGAGATTGGAATGATGCACTTCAAAGAAAGAGGGAGGAGACACAAGCCAAAGAATTCAGGTAGTCTTTAGAAGCTAAAAACAGACAAGGAAATGGGTTATCTCCTAAGAGCCTCTAGAAGAAACCAGCCCTGTTAACACCTTGATTTTAGGCTAGTAAAACTGATTTCAGATTTCTGACCTCTAGAACTGTAAGAAAATAAATTTGCAGTTTAATCTACTGATTTTGTGGTAATTTTTCACAGTAATAACAGAAAATTAATACAAATCTTGGTGTCAGTAGTGAGTGCTGCTGTAACAGATACCTAAAAATGTGGATGTGACTTTGTTTTTATTTAAATTTTATTTATTTAATTTTTGGCTGAGCTGCTTAGCATGTGGGATCTTGGTTTCCCAACCAGGGATCAAACCCATGCCCCCCTGCATTGGAAGCACAGACTGTTGACCACTGGACCACCAGGGAAGTCCTCTGGATGTGATTTTTGAACTGGGCAGTGGGCAGAAGCTGGAAGCATTTAGAGAAGCTAGGTTTTTTTCAAGCCTAGATTTGCCTTGAGAAAACTGTTTGTAGATATATGAATGTTAAAGACTCTGCTGATGAGGACTATAGAAAAAGCAAGGAGCATGATAGAAAAAGCCTATATCACCTTAGAGAATATATAAATTGTTAAATACAGAGTATTGGTTAAACATGGATGTTAAAGGTATTGACGATGAAGGTTCCAAAGGAAGTAAGGAGCACATTAAAGAAAGCTTATATCATCTTAGAGAATACTTATATTGTCATAAACAGAATTTTGGTTGAAATGTGAACATTAAAAGTATGGCAGGTGAATATTTAGCAGGAAGTGAAAAACATGTTATTGGAGACTGAAGGAAAGGAGGTACTTTATATAATTGTTAGAACTTAGGTTAATTGTGTTCTATGGTTATGTGGAAAGCCATTATTGTAAGTGACAAACTTGAATTTTTAGCTGGGGAGATTTTCAAGTAAAGTATTGAAGGTACAACGTGGTTTCTTCTTGCTGTTTATAGTAATATGTGAAAGGCGAGATATAAGATTGAGGGAATAATTATTAAGAAAAAAGAACCAGGACTTGATAATTGGGAAATTCTCAGTGTATCCAGATTTAAATAGATGCTGAAATTAAGAGGTTCACTGGCAGGAAAGTGTGCTCTGGAGAGAAAACTAAGAGTGTGGCTGGACAAATTTTCCTAGTAAAGAAGAGATTAGGCACATGACTCATGTGTCTACTTAGCCATCTTAGCAAAATACAGAAATAGAGATGAGATTGTACGCGAAAGATATGTGGAGAAGCCTCTTGTCTAATGGCATAAATCCTCATGATATACACAAGAGGCCCACAAGTTTTTTGAGAATGTTATAAAAGCAGAAACACTTCCATCTTGACCCAAAAGGGACAGAAATACAAAAAAATAAATAAAAGGCCATTAAACTGCCAAAATTCTATAGGCAGGAAACAGGCTGACAAAACTATTTAGTTGTAAACATGTACTATCCTTCAAGAAAAAAAACAGAGCTGAAGGCCCAGAGGATGTAGCCTGAAGCCACAGTGGATTATTCCCAGGTATTAAACCTAATGGAATTTTCCCAGTTAGATTTAGAAACTTCTTAAGACTGGTGACTCCTTTCTTCCATTCATCTTTGCCCTTTTGGAATGGGAGTGTCTATGATTGTTATCCTATCTTGTCCAACCATTGTATTTTGGGAGCAGAAAATGTGTTTCTAATTTTTCAGCTCAATAGATGGAAAGAAATTTTGCTCCAAGATAGAGCATACATAGTATTTCACTTACACCTGATTGTGATGATTTAGAATATGGGATCTTGGAGTTTTCAGCTGGTAAAATTTAGATAAGATTATGGACTTAAATTAATACTGGAATGGACTGATACTTTTGGGGATGTTGTGTTGAGAGCAATGTATTTTGCTTATGGGAAGGACATGCATCTTTGGGGTTCAGGGAAGACTGTGGTAAATTGAATAATAAACCCCAAAGATATCCATTTCCTAATCTCTAGAATTTGTGATTATTACTTTATATAGCAAAAGGGAAGTTGTAGGTATGATAGTTAAGTATCTTGAGTTGGAGAGATCATCATGGATTATCCAGGTGGATCCTAAGTGTAATCACAATAGTTTTTTTAAAGAGAGACTCTGAGGGAGATTTGACTGAAGAAATAGAGGAGACAATATGACAACAGTCACACATCCAAGAAATGCTGGTAGCCACGAAAACTGGAGGAGACACCAAATGAGTTATCCCCTAAAGATTCCGGAAGGACTCAGCCCTGCCAACACCTTGATTTTAGCTCAAAACAACTCATTGTGAACTTCTGCTTTCCAGAGCTATAAGATAATGAACTTATGTCATTTTAATACATTTAGCTTATGGTAATTTGCACATTGGCCATTGGAGACTAATACACAAGGTAAGAGGATTTTACAACAATCTAGATATGAGATCAAGATGATTTAGATTTTGGTGGCACAATTGGTGATGATAAATGACTGAATTCTAGGTATATTTTTTAAGTGGTCTCTATAGGATTTGCTGATATACTGGATTTTAGCTGCTAGAGAAAGAGAACAGTCAAGGATGACACCAAAAATGTGTTGGGGTGTGTGTGTGTGTGTGTGTGTGTGTGTGTGTGTCTGTCTGTGTATATTTGAACAACCAAATGAATAGTGGTGCCAATTTTTGAGAAGAAGAATATTTGTTAATGACCATGTTTAGAATGAAGCAATAATTTTGTTTTCATATTGAGTTTGAGATATTAGATATTCCTATGGAGATGTCAATAAGGCAGTTATATATATATATGGCAGTTATATATATATATATATAAATTATAGAAGAGATCTGGTTGGAATAGAGAACTGGAATTCATGAACATATAGATGATATATAAAACCATGAGACTGGTGATATTGTATATTAAACAGTTATAGATAAGAAAGAGAAGAGGTCCAAGGCCTGAGTTTTTGGGTTTCCCAACATTTAAAGATTGGAGAGAAGAAAGAACAGCAATAGAGTCTGAAAAGGAATAACTAGTATGATGGAAGTGATAACAAAAGAGGATAGTAATACAATAACCAAGAGAAAAATAATATAAAAAGGAGGATCAACTGTATCAAATGTTGCTAGCGGATTTTAAAATGTAAAGGTCATTGTTTCCATGGAGTCTAGGGTAGTTTGAGAGAAAGTCTAGGGTAAGTTTGAGTGAAAAGGGAAACTAGTAATAGTGAGTGGACTGGGGATTCGGGTATGAGGGTTGGAGACCTAGTATGGGAAAGTAACTTTTTATGACTTGTCTTTTTGTTCTTTTAAAATTTTCTACCATATATATGTATTAACCATTTTCATTAAAATCTGGTTAAAATAAAGATTGTTTATGGGAGAAAAGGAAGTGGAGATAACTAATACGGATAATTACTTCAAAAATTTTGCTATATAAAGGTGATAGAAAATGGGGTGGTAACTGAAAGAGGCTGTGTGGTCAAGGGAATATTTTTTAACGCTAGGAACTCATTCTGCTTTTTTTTTTTTTGATATGCTGATGGGAATGATCCTATTGAGAATTAAGAAAAATATGATAGAGTCATGTCAGCAACATGGCTGAATAAGACATCCCTCACTCATACCACATGCTCACCCCCCCGCAACAATAACAATTTATCCATCCACAGACAAAAGTGCCTTTGTAGGAGCTGTGGGATCCAATACAACATGCCAAGGGACCAAGGAATAATCTTGCTCACCTGTGTGTTGGATAACAGGCCTTGGTCCCAGCTGTGGACTCTGCAGTGACCCAAAAACTATCCTCGGCCACTCTCAACTATGGTCCAGGATTCCCTGGAGAACGTTGTCTTAGACAATCAGCCACAGATGAGAAAGCACCTGTGGAAGTCCAGGTTTCCAGGGGAGAGGTTCCAGGCCACATGAGAGCAAAAAAAATACAAATTTGGGTGCTTAGAAAGGGTAAGATCAATAGTTGACTTTACAGGCATCACCCCTTGCCTAGGGCAGCACAGTTCAGGGCCAAAAGAAACCTCCTTGTCCTGTGATTTCTCCCATGGGGGACAGTGAGGTTGTGTAAGTGAGCACCCAGCTTCCTCAGCTGTGTAGAATGCTGCCAAAGAGGATCATTTCTCTCTCACCATATCCAGAGTACTGATTTATGAGCAGCAAGGGTGGAAAGAGGTTGAGAGAAGAGCAGATATGGCCCTCAGAGGGAATTAAAGGGAAGTAAATCCTACTGTGTTGCAAACTACATCAAGAAGCCTACCCACAAGCTGTTGGGATGACTTGCTCATGGATCCCCCCAACTGGCCCACAGGCACCCCAAAATTCCATGTGCCTCACCCATATATACTCCCACCCTGTGGCTGGCTCCCTGTGCATGCCTTTAATGGTGGTGAGAGTGAACTTTGAAAGATGAATAGTGAGCATGCACAGAAAGCTGGCATGAATCTGTGAGTCAAGGAGAGACCACAAACATGAGCTTCTGTTCTACCCCTAGGAAAGTAAAAGGGAGACTGTCAGCAGTTGGTCTGATGCACTACAAGATTGAGAGATGGTACACAAGCTTAAGAATTCTGCAATAAAATGGATCAAGAAGTATGGAGCAGGAATAGCCATAGAGGGTCTGAGAAAGCCTCAGAATCCCTAGCAGGGCAGATGGAAGGTATTTATCTCCCAAAGAATGGAGAAAGTCACTGCAACTTCAAATGTGAAGACAGCAAGGCAAAACTTCATGAAAAATGAAAAATCAAGGAAACATGGTACCACAAAAGGATCACAATTATCTTCCAGTAACTAATCACAAAGATATAGAGACTTTTAATTTACCTAATAAAGAATTCAAAATGGCTGTTTTGAGGAGGTACAAGAAAACACAGAAAGACAATTCATTGAAATCAGGAAAACAATACACAAACAAATTGATCAGTTTAACAAAGAGGTAGAAATCATAAAGAAATAAACAGAAATTCTCAAGCTGAAGAACATGGTGAATGAAAAAAAATGCAATAGAGAGCACCAACCAGAATAGATCAAACAGAAGAAAATAATCTATGAATTAGAAGACGGGACCTTTGAAATTATTGAGTCAGAATAGAACAAAGGAAATAAATGAAAAAGACTTAAGAAAGCCTGTGCGATATATGAGATACCATCAAAAGAACAATTTGTTTCTGACTTCAATAGTCAGAAATCTCACAAGCCAGGAGAGAGTGAGATGGTATATTCAAAGTGATGAAAGCAAAAAACAAAAAAAAACAACCAAAAAAACTGCCAACCAAGAATACTTTACCCAGCAAAATTTTCCTTCAGAAATAGAGGAGAGAAAAAATTCCCCAGATGAACAAAATCTGACAGATTTCATTACCACTAGAACTTTCTTACAAGAAATATTGAAAGGAGTTCTTCAAGATGAAATTAAAGGACAATAATTAGTAACATGAAAACATATGCATATATTTAACACATTTGGAAAAGTAGTATATAGTCAAATTCAGAATACTCTAATACTGTAATATGATGATATATTAACCACTACTTAATTGAAGTTGAGTATTTATCAGTGTAAAATAGAATATTACATCAATGACATTTTTTGGTAAGACTGATGGTAACCACAAAACAAAAAACTATAATAGATACACAAAAGATAGAGGAAGTAGAGAATCAAAATATATTACTATGGATAATAATCAGTTTACAAAGGAAGGCAGCAAGAGAGGAAAAAGAAACAAGGGAACTATGAAACAGCCAGAAGGCAATTAATAAGATGATATTAGTAAGTCCTTATTTATCAATAATTACTTTAAATGTAAATGGATTAAGTTCTCCAAACAAAAGACATAGAGTGGTTGAACGAATACAAAAACAAGACATAACTATATGACACTTACAAGAGACTCACTTCAGCTTTAAGAACACACATAGGCTCAAAATGAAGTGATGGAAAAATATATTCCATACAAGTAGATATCAAAGGAAAACAGAGGGAGCTATGCTTACATCAGACAAAATAGACTTTAAGTCAAAAACTGTAATAAGAGAAAAAGAAGAGAAATAGAATTATAAAGGGATCAATTCATCAAGAGAACATAACAATGGGAAATATATATTCAGCAAAGAATTAGAGTACCTAAATATATTAAGCAGATACTAACATGTGTGAAGGCAGAAATAGACACAAATACAATAATAGTAGGGGACTTCAGTAGCCACTTGCACCAATAGATAGATTCTCCAGACATAAAATCTATAAGGAACCATTAGATTCGAAATATATTTTATGCCAAATGGGTCTAACTGACATATATGTAATATTCCATCCAATAGCAGCAGGATACATATTCCTCTCAAGAGCAGTCTCCAGGAAAGATAATATAATATATCACAGAACAAGTCTTAGACACTTTAAGAAGATTGAAACCATACCAAATATCTACCAGCCACAATGGTATTAACATGATTATACACTGTGATAAAAAAATTAGTAAATGTGATAATCCACATTAATAGAATAAAAGATAAAAATCTTATAATTATCTCAGTAGATACAGAAAAAGCACTGACAAAATACAGCATTCTTCCATATAGGAACAAACTCTCAATAAATTGACTATAGAAGAAATGTACCTCAATGTAATAAAGGCCATCAATGACAAACCCTCATCTTAAATTACTCTGAATGGTGAAATGCTGAAATCTTTTCCTCTCTGATCAGGAACAAGTGTGACCACTCTTGCCACTCTTATTCAACATAGACAGGAAATCCTGGCCAGATCAATTAGGCAAGAAAATAAATACAAGGCATCCAAATCAGGAAGAAGTCAAATTATTTCTGTTTGCAGATATATGATCTTGAATATAGAAAATCCTAAAGACTATACCAAAAACTGTTAGAACTAATCAGGAAATTCAGTAAAGTTGTAGGATACAAAACATAGAAATTTCTTTTACTTCAATACACTAAAACCAAAATATCTGAAAAATACAGAAAACTATTTTATTTACAATAGTTAAAAATAACAAAATACTTATAAATATATTTAACCAAGGAAGTTAAATATCTGCACACTAAAAATTATGACTTTGATGAAAGAAAATATAGAAGACATGAATAAATGGAAAGACATCCCAAGTTCATGAATCAAAAGAATAATATTGTTAAAATGTCCATACTACCAATCAAAAGCCATATATATATTAAATAGATTAAATGCAATCCTTATGAAAATTTCAATGGCATTTTCCACAAAAATAGAAAAAACAATTCTAAAATTTGTACAAAACAACAAAAGACTATGGATAGGCAAAGCATTCTTGAGAGAGAAGGATAATGCTGAAGACATCAGAGTTACTGATTGAAAACTATACTACAAACCTATAGCAATCAAAACAATATGGTACTGGCATAGGAAACAGAATCATAGACCAATGGAACAGAATTAAAAACTCAGAAATAAACCCCTGCATATATGGTCACAAAATTATTTATGAGGGTACCAAGATAACAAAATGGGGAAAAGAGAGCCTCTTAAATGCTTCTGGGAAAACAGGATATCCACATGCAAATGAATAAAAGTGGACCCCTATCTTACACAACTCAAAAAAAATTGAAATGGATTAATGACTTAAACGTAAAAATTGAAAATGTTCAGCTCCTAGAGGAAAACAGGGGAAAATCTCTTTGATATTCTCTTGCAATTGATTTTTTGGATATGACACCAAAAGTACAGACAACAAAAGCAAAAATAAATAAGTGGGACTACATCAAGCTTAACAGCTTCTGTACAGCAAAGTAACAACCAATAAAATTTAAAAAGCAACACATATAATGGGAGAAAATATTTGCAAACCAATTATCTGATAAGGGGTTAACATCCAAATTATTTAAGGAACCCATACAACTCAGTAGTAAAATAGTAAACAGATTAAGAAATGGACAAAGGAAGTGAATATTTTTCAAAAAAGACATACGAAAAGTCAACAGGTATATGAAAATATGTACCAAATGTACAATCAACAAAAGAAAAATAAACAAGTGGAACAACATCAAGCTGAAAACTCCTGCACAGCAAAAGAAACAATATAAAAATGAAAAAGCAGACTACAAAATGAGACAAAATATTTTCAAATCATCTATCTGTTAAAGGGTTAATATCTAAAATATATGAGACACTCATACAACTCAACAGCAAAAATAAACCAAACAATCTGAAGTTTTTTTAAAATGTGCAAAGGAACTGAAGAGACACTTTCCCAAAGTATGTATACAAATGGCCAACAGGTTTATGAAAATATGCTCAACATACTTAATAATCAGAGTAATCCATATCAAAACCAGAGTGCGATATCGCTTCATACCTGTTAGAATGGTTCTTACCAAAAAGAGAAGAGACAAGTATTGCTGAGGCTGTGGAGAAAAGGGAACTTTGACACTCTTGGTGCAGATGTTAATTGGTACAGTCACTGTGGGCAACAAGAGGGAGGTTCTTTAAAAATTAAAAACAGAACTACCATATGATATAGCAACCACACTTCTGGGCATATATCCAAAGAAAATGAAATCATTCTATTGAAGAGATGTGAGGTGTGTCTATCATCCATCTATCTATCATCTATCTATCTATCTATCTATCTATCTATCTATCTATCACTTATTTAATTTAGCCATGATAAAGAAGGAAATCCTGCCATTTATGACAACATGGATGGACCTTGAGGATATTATGATAAGTGAAATAAGTCAGAGAAAGACATATACTGTACAATCTCACTTAAAATTAAGTTAAAATGAGGTCATTCTGGATTAAGGTGGGGCCTAATACAATGACTGGTGTCATTATGAGAAGAGGGAAATTTGGAACACACACAGGGAGAGTGAACCTTGTGATAATGGAAGCAGAGATTGAAGTGATGCAGCTATAAGCCAAAGAATGTCAATGATTGCCAGCAACTGCTATAAGCTAGGACAGAGGCATAGGAGCTCCATCAGAGCCTCCAGAAGGAGCCAAATCTGCTGACACCTTGATTTTGGACTTTCACCTTCCGGAAGTGTGAGACAACTAAGCCACCTGATTTGTGGAGATTTGTTTTGGCTTCCCTAGGAAATTAACCCACTCAAGTTATACTCAGGTATGAGCAAGAAGAGGGCATCTGCTCTAACAGGAGGGAAGGCAGAAAATAGGGTTGTAAAGATGCATGTAGATTAGTATATTCAGTTGTGATAATGGTAAATTTTTCCCCTAGTTGTCTCTATTAGCTGAGAGTAGGATAGAGTGAAGATATTGTAGATTTTAGAAAAGAAAAGGTGAGAAAAATTCATCTTCAAGAGTAGGAGAGCTGTGAACAGATGATAGAAGTTTAATATTATTGCCAGGTAACATTAACTGTGTACTTGCAGTTTGTCATCATAAATCTAAATTGAAGCCAGTTTTCATGGTTACATGTCTTTCCTCAACCACATTCAGTTGCAAAGCTACTATCATGGAGTAATAGGAGAGTTGGATTTATCTAAAATTTGGGGTTTTGTCAGCAGAGGTGTCAAAAGGAGAGTGGGGAAATGGAATTGAGGATGTATGCAGGGAATTATTTGTGCTGATTCACCATGAGCCTATAAGAATTTAAGATAGGTAAGAATCTATAATGGGTAAGAACATAAGTAAAGCCACAGGGAGGGGATTGATGAGTGATATTTCAAAGGTGGTAAATCAATGGTAGGTTTTAGAGGGGCAGAATAATCGTTGGAGTGGGGCTATTAAAGTTACCTGAGGCAATCTTTGGAGAGTGAAATCTTTGAAAATGAGATTTTGGAGTGATATGTATGGACATGAGCCACTGAAATAAGATGAAAGACAAGCTAGTTGGAGAAGATAAAGTCAAAGAATTGAGATGTTAGGGTATGACAATGTCTACATAGAAAAATCACTAGGAATTAAGACAAGAGTACAGATAGTGGAATGGCAGTAGGCCAGACAAAAAAAAATCATGGGAAAATGAAGGGGAGTAACCTGGAAGTCAGTAGATGAATATAGAAAGGAAAGGTAGCAGGTGATATAATCTGATGACATAAGATTCAAAGCTGACTCTTTTTAGGGAGTAGAGAAGAAGAATGACTTGGAAATGCCACTGAGGAAACAAGCAGACACCTACTGCACCTCTGAGCCCTGTGGTATGAGGGAATATGGGGAGGGAAATATGTCTCACTAGAGAGGGTTTTGCTTATAACATTGTGTTTCAAAGAGATAATGCCCATTAGTGGCATAATTCTAAGCCCTTTGTGACGTAAGAGGTAAGATTAGATGTAGGCAACATCAAACTAGAAGTACGTTTATGAAAGCACTAGGGAACTCAATTTTAATTTCTAGATCAAATCATTCTTTTTCTTTCAAACTGTATTGACTTTTCTGATTCTAAAAGTAATACATACTCATTGAAAAAATCCAAACATTACAGAAATGTATCATTTAAAAAGGAACAAATCCCTATAATTTTTTAGAATTTGAATTTCTGAGTCAAAGATTTTCTAAACATTCATTTCATTATTGAGGTTGTGTAGCTTTTCATATTTTTACTGGTCTTTGAGGTTTCCTTTTCTATAAATTACCTCTTCATATCCTCCAACTATGTCTATGCCACCTTAACTGTATCTTTTTTTTTTTACTTCTTTATTGGAGTATAATTGCTTTAGAAGTTGTGTTGGTTTCTGCTGTATAACAAAGTGAATCAGCTATATGTATACATATATCCCCATATCTCCTCCCTCTTGCATCTCCCTCCCATCCTCCCTATCCCACTTCTCTAGGTGGTCACAAAGGACCGAGCTGATCTCCCTATGCTATATGGCTGCTTCCCACTAGCTATCTATTTTACATTTGGTAGTGTATGTATGTCCATGCCACTCTCTCACTTTGTCCCAGCTTACCCTTCCCACTCCCATGTCCTCAAGTCCATTCCCTACATCTTCATCTTTATTCCTGTCCTGTCCCTAGGTTTTTCAGAACAATTTTTTTATTCCATATATATGTGTTAGCATACAGTATTTGTTTTTCTCTTTCTGACTTACTTCACTCTGTATGACAGACTCTATGTCCATCCACCTCACTACAAATAACTCAATTTCGTTTCTTTTCATGGCTGAATAATATTCCATTGTATATATGTTCCACATCTTCTTTATCCATTCATCTGTCTATGGACACTTAGGTTGCTTCCATGTCCTGGCTATTGTAAATAGAGCTGCAATGAACTTTGTGGTACATGACTCTTCTTGAACTATGGTTTTCTCAGGTTATATGCCCAGTAGTGGGATTGCTGGGTCATATGGTAATTCTATTTTTAGTTTTTTGAGGAACCTCCATACTGTTCTCCATAGTGACTATTAATTTGCAATCCCACTAGCTTTTAAAATTAGATTGTATCATAAGAAATTTCCATTTTTGTAGGTCAAAAAATGGTTGAATATTGATCATCTCATATGGCTAAACTTAATACACATGGATATTAGCTGTTAGCTCTAAGTCAATGTGGCCTACATTATCATAATTTTTTGTATTACTCTCATCAATATTCTTTTAAAGGAGATTGACCTTTAAAATAAAGACAAACACTGAAAGATGTAGCCACTAAATCCTGAAGAAATACATTTAATTCCTATGAATAATATTTTATCATCCACTTAATGATGACTTTAAAAAATCAACTCGCTATAATTTTCTCAATTGGAAATAATACAAAGTCTTCATTTTTATCAGAACAACAGAATGGCTTAATTTTCTTTACATATAAAATTAAGTATACCAATGTACTATAATAAAGTCTTACTATGTTGTAATCTGCTTTACTTTTTAAAGTGCCTTCACATACATTGTTTCCCTTCTCTCTAAAATAAGATGTGGTTAAAAGTACACATACACACACACTCAGAGAGATAAAATCGTCAAGGCCATGCAGCTATTTGGTGAAAGAGCCTGAAATAGCTAAATCTCAAAGTAAAACACCCAAGATATTAATGGAAATTTTATACCTCTCTTTATAATACAACTTTTAATCTATACATAAAGTTACCATAAGAGAAACATTATTTACATTAAAATATAAATATGCAACTTAATTGAGCATATTAACCATTAAAAACAATTTAAAAATATTGGAAAGTTGACTTACAGTCTTGGAAAAGGCATTTCTCCTGCCCATCTGTTGCCAAGACTTTAGCACTGTAAGTTCAAACTGGTAATGTTGAGTGATGACATTATAAAGAGACTAAAAAACAAGAAGTTAAAGGGAAAAGACAGAGTAATTACATTTCACAGTGCATAGGTGCTTTTGAAGTCTATTCAATAATCATAGCTATGTTCACACACAGTGCTTCACAGCTTGAAATGAGAGAATCAGTTTTTCACTGATTGAATCTGATTGTTTAATAAACATCTAATTGTTTGATATCTGCCTATTTTAACACAAGTTTTGGACATGCATGTGTCCACACAGATGTATGCATATGTGTATGAGTGTGTGTGTGAAAGAGCTATATAAGCTGAAAGGAAAATACAAGAATATAATCATTCCTATATAAAGAGCAACTGTAATTGGGTACATTTTCTTCACATTCAGGCTTTGTTTTAGCCAAGACTATATATATGTTCACAGTGATTTTTCCTCAGAATAACTTGAATATAGTTTATTCTTAGGAATGTATTTTAAGCAAAGGTAAAATGTCTATTAAAATAGTAACGACAAGTCTGAAATGTGGTTTTTTTCTCCCCAAACTTGAACACAAATATTCAGTATGTATAGAGTTATGTTAGAAAAAGTTATCAAATTCTACTTGGTAGGAAATTTGTGAATGTGAACTTTTCATTATATGAAATGGAAACTTGTTCAGTAGGTTAGAATGTGTACAGAGATGAATGTCTTTTATGTGTCCTAGATAACTGAAAGTGAGCATCGTTTTGGTCCTGGGAGGAAGAGTAATTCATTAGTTATTCTCAGTTTGTTTAAAACACTTTCTTTGACATTGGATTAATTTTATTTATGTAAATTTGTATTTCTTATATAAAACTGACCCATTTTATTTTAGAAAATGGAAGGAAGTGTGATTCAAGACATCAGGTTAGTTTCTATTTGAGCAGTGCTATGCAGTATATCTCAGAACCATTTTATTGGCCAAGCTAAGTTTCAAAAATCTGTCAAATAGTATTGCCTTCTAAAGGAAAATAATGAAGTCCATTCAATTTTTAAGTAAAAAGTGGACCACAATCATATAAAGGAATAAAAGGAATACTAACTATGTGTGAAGAGCCTTGAAAAATGTTCCTACCCTGAGGTCCAGTAATTCCACTCCTAGGGATGCATCCTAAGTAACATTATTTACACACAAAGCCTTTCATTTTAGTTTTACATACAATTTTAAAATTTGGAAACACACTAAAAGTCCCAGATTAGGGAGTGGTTTCAGTAAATTACTAGATTAAAATTCCATGAGGACAGGAATCTTGTCTGTTTTGCTCATCACCGTAGCCCTAGCATTCACATGAAAAAAACAGGAACGTAAAACTGTAAGTATAGTTTGATATTTCCTACATGAAACAAACATATTTATGGTGAAAAGAAAGGAAGAAAATACATCAAAATGCTAATAGCAGGATTATGGGTAATTTTATTTTCTGCATACAATGTTTTACATTTAAAAATTCCTACAAAGTATGTCTATATTAAGAAGCAAAAAAATGTATTGATAGAAATATATGTAAAGAATTGCAAATGAAAATAGAAATGATATTTGGAACATTTATATTCTTGGATTATTGTTGCTGTTAAGACAATAAGCGTTACTTTCAAAAAACTGTTGAGGTAAAGCCAAGTAAAAAATAATCGTGATGAATGACTACTTTGTTTTTTAGACATACTTGTTAAATCAATGAAAATAGTCAAATATATAAAAATAAGGCTTTAATGGACAAAAAATAGTGTCAAAATTTCCAAGTGTTACTTAAGAAATATTAACTAAGTAATATCTATGAAAATATAAAGCTGTAAATGGCTTATTCTAGCTCTTGTGAAGAGTATGCTAAAACTTTTGATTTTCCATTTGTACTTATACTTATTAATTTGGAGTTTGAAGCAGAGGGAAGAATGAGTGAAGCGATGAACCAGAGAAGAGCCTTGTAGTAAATGCTAGAAAAGATCTGGGGCTCAAGCACGTGCCCTATAAACCCCATCAACAAGACAGTATTGAGGCATAACTGAAGCTGACTGTGTCTTCTTCTCTTTCTCTTTTGTGACAGCTGTTTCCCTTTATTTCCCAGATTTCCCTTATTTCCCTTTATTTCTCAAGTCTTTCCCAGACTCATTTAAATGAGATTTTACTTGGATATAAAGCAGGAAAGAGTTAAAAGATATACACATACTGTATACAATGAGTTTTGGCCTGGGCCCTGGGCTTCTCCAAGGATGACATCGAGCCATTTTTTTTTTAAACATCTTTATTGGAGTATAATTGCTTTACATTGTTCTGTCAGTTTCTGCTGTATAACAAAGTGATCAACTATACGTATACATACATATCCCCATATTCCCCTCACTCTTGTGTCTCCCTCACACCGTACCTATCCCATGCCTCTAGGTGGTCACACAGCACCGAGTTGATCTCCCTGTGCTATGGAGCTTTTTCCCACTAGCTATTTATTTTACATTTGGTAGTGTGAATATGTCAATGCCACTTTCTCACTTCGTCCCAGCCTACACTTGCCCCTCCCCGTGTGCTCAAGTCCATTCTCTATGTCTGCGTCTTTACACCTATCCTGCCCCTAGGTTCTTCAGAACCAACGTTTTTTGTTTTTTTTGCTTTTTTAAATTCCATGTATATGTGTTAGCATATGGTATTTGTTTTTCTCTTTACGACTTACTTCCCTCTGTATAACAGACACTAGGTACTTCCACCTCAGTACAAATAACTCAATTTCGTTTCTTTTTATAATTTTTTTCTCAGAACATTTTATTTTATTTTACATTTTTACATCTTTATTGGAGTATAATTGCTTTACAATGGTGTGTTAGTTTCTGCTTTATAACAAAGTGAATCAGTTATACATATACATATGTTCCCATATGTCTTCCCTCTTGAGTCTCCCTCCCTCCCACCCTCCCTATCCCACCCCTCCAGGCGGTCACAAAACACCGAGCTGATCTCCCTGTGCTATGCGGCTGCTTCCCACTAGCTATCTACCTCACGTTTGGTAGTGTATATCTGTCCATGCCTCTCTCCGCCCTGTCACAGCTCACACTTCTCCCTCCCAGTATCCTCAAGACCATTCTCTAGTAGGTCTGTGTCTTTATTCCTTTCTTACCCCTAGGTCCTTCATGACATTTTTTTTCTTAAATTCCATATATGTGTTATCATACGGTATTTGGCTTTCTCCTTCTGACTTACTTCACTTTGTATGACAGACACTAGGTCCATCCACCTCATTACAAATGGCTCAATTTCGTTTCCTTTTATGGCTGAGTAATATTCCATTATATATATGTGCCACATCTTCTTTATCCATTCATCCGATGATGGACACTTAGGTTGTTTCCATGTCCTGGCTATTGTAAATAGAGCTGCAATGAACATTTTGGTACATGACTCTTTTTGAATTATGGTTTTCTCAGGGGATATACCCAGTAGTGGGATTGCTGGGTCATATGGCAGTTCCATTTGTAGTTTTTTAAGGAACCTCCATACTGTTCTCCATAGTGGCTGTACAAATGCACATTCCAACTACCAGTGCAAGAGTTTTCCCTTTTCTCCAGACGTGCTCCAGGATTTATTGTTTCTAGATTTTCTGATGATGGCCATTCTGACTGGTGTGAGATGATATCTCATTGTAGTTCTGATTTGCATTTCTCTAATGATTAATGATGTTGAGCATTCTTTCATGTGTTTGCAGGCAGTCTGTTTGTCTTTCGGATAAATGTCTATTTAGGTTTTCTGCCCATTTTTGGATTGGGTTGTTTGTTTTTCTCTTATTCAGCTGCATGAACTGCTTATAAATTTTGGTAATTAATCCTTTGTCAGTTGCTTAATTTGCAAATATTTTATCCCATTCTGAGGGGTGTCTTTTGGTCTTGATTATGGTTTCCTTTGCTGTGCAAAAGCTTTTAAGTTTCATTAGATCCCATTTGTTTATTTTTGTTTTAATTTCCATGTCTCTGGGAGGTAGGTCAAAAAGGATCTTGCTGTGTTTATATCATAGAGTGTTCTGCCTATGATTACCTCTAAGAGTTTGATAGTTTCTGGCCTTACATTTAGGTCTTTAATCCATTTTGAGCTTAGTTTTGTGTATGGTATTAGGGAGTGATCTAATCTCATACTTTTACATGTACCTGTCCAGTTTTCCCAGCACCACTTATTGAAGAGGCTTTCCTTTCTCCACTGTACATTCCTGCCTCCTTTATCAAAGATAAGGTGACCATATGTGTTTGGGTGTTTCTCTGGGCTTTCTATCCTGTTCCATTGATCTATCTTTCTGTTTTTGTGCCAATACTATACTGTCTTGATTACTGTAGCTTTGTAGTATAGTCTGAGGTCTGGGAGCCTGATTCCTCCAGCTCCATTTTTCGTTCTCAAGATTGCTTTGGCTATTCGGGGTCTGTTGTGTTTCCATACAAATTGTGAAATTTTTTGTTCTATTTCTGTGAAAAATGCCAGTGGTAGTTTGATAGGGATTGCATTGAATTGGTGGATTGCTTTGGGTAGTAGAGTCATTTTCACAATGTTGATACTCCAGTCCAAGAACATGCATAGAGGTCTTTTGTCTCCTTAAGTAGGTTTATTCCTAGATATTTTAGTCTTTTTGTTGTAGTGGTAAATGAGAGTGTTTTCTTGATTTCACTTTCAGATTTTTCATCATTAGTGTATAGGAATGCCAGAGATTTCTGTGCATTAATTTTGTATCCTGCTACTTCAACAAATTAATTGATTAGCTCTAGTAGTTTTCCAGTAGCATTGTTAGAATTCTCTATGTATAGTATCATGTAATCTGCAAACAGTGACAGCATTACATCTGCTTTTCCAATTTGGAATCCTTTTATTTCCTTTTCTTCTCTGATTGCTGTGGCTAAAACTTCCAAAACTATGTTGAATAAGAGTGGTGAGAGTGGGCAAACTTGTCTTTATCCTGATCTTAGTGGAAATGCTTTCAGTTTTTCACCATTGAGGATGATGCTGGCTGTGGGTTTATCATATATGGCCTTTATTATGTTGAGGAAAGTTCCCTCTATGCCTACTTTCTGGAGGGCTTTTATCAAAAATGAGTGTTGAATTGTGTCGAAAGCTTTCTCTGCATCTATTTGGATGATCATTTGTTTTTTCTCCTTCAATTTGTTAATATGGAGTGTCACGTTGATTGATTGGCATATATTGAAGAATCCTTGCCTCCTGGAATAAAACCCAGTTGATCATGGTGTATGATCCTTTGAATGTGCCCTTGGATTCTGTTTGCTAGTATTTTGTTGAGGATTTTTGCATCTATGTTCATCAGTGGTATTGGCCTGTATTTTTCTTTCTTCCTGACATCCTTGTCTGATTTTGGTATCAGGGTGATGGTGGCCTTGTAGAATGGGTTTGGGACTGTTCCTCCACTGCTATATTTTGGAAGAGTTTGAGAAGTATAGGTGTTACCTCTTCTCTAAATGTTTGATAGAATTCTCCTGTGAAGCCATCTGGTCCTGGGCTTTGGTTTTTTGGAAGACTTTTAATCACAGTTTCAAATTCAGTGCTTGTGATTGGTCTGTTCATATTTTCTATTTCTTCCTGATTCAGTCTTGGCAGTTGTGCATTTCTAAGAATTTGTCCATTTCTTCCAGGTTGTCCATGTTTTTGGCATAGAGTTCATTGTAGTAATCTCTCATGATCTTTTGTATTTCTGCAGTGTCCGTTGTTACTTCTCCTTTTTAATTTCTAACGCTACTGATTTGAGTCTTCTCCCTTTTTTTCTTGATGAGTCTGGCTAATGGTTGATCAATTTTTTTTATCTTCTCAAAGAACCAGCTTTTAGTTTTATTGATCTTTGCCATCATTTCCTTCATTTCTTTTTCATTTATTTCTGATCTGATTTTTATGATATCTTTCCTCTTGCTAACTTTGGGGCTTTCTTGTTCTTCTTTCTCTAATTGCTTTAGTTCCAAGGTTAGGTTGTTTATTCGAGATGCTTCCTTTTCCTTAAGGTAGGATTGTATTGCTATAAACTTCCCTCTTAGAACTGCTTTTGCTGCATCCCATAGGCTTTGTGTCGTCATGTCTCCATTTTCATTTGTTTCTAGGTATTTTTTGATTTCCTCTATGATTTCTTCAGTGATCACTTCGTTATTATGTAGTTTATTGTTTAGCGTCCACGTGTTTGTATTTTTTACAGATCTTTTCCTGTAATTGATATCTAGTCTCATAGCATTGTGATCCAAAAAGATATTTGATAAAATTTCAATTTTCCTAAATTTACCAAGGCTTGATTTGTGACCTAAGGTATGATCTATCCTGGAGAATGTTCCATGAGCTCTTGAGAAAAATGTGTATTCTGTTGTTTTTTGGATAGAATGTCATATAAATATCAATTAAGTCCATCTTGTTTAATGTATCATTTAAAGCTTGTGTTTCCTTATTTATTTTATTTTTGGATGATCTGTCCATTGGTGAAACTGTGGTGTTAAAGTCCCCTACTATGAATGTGTTACTGTCGATTTCCCCTTTTATGGATGTTAGTATTTGCCTTATGTATTGAGGTGCTCCTATGTTGGGTGCATAAATATTTACAATTGTTATATCTTCTTCTTGGATCGATCCCTTGATCATTATGTGTTGTCCTTTTTGTCTCTTCTAATAGTCTTTATTTTAAAGTCTATTTTGTCTGATATGAGAATTGCTACTCCAGCTTTCTTTTGGTTTCCTTTTGCATGGAATATCTTCTTCCATCTGCTTACTTTCAGTCTGTATGTGTCTCTAGGTCTGAAGTGGGTCTCTTGTAGACAGCATATATATGGATCTTGTTTTTGTGTCCATTCAGCCAGACAGTGTCTTTTGGTGGGAGCATTTAGTCCATTTACATTTAAGGTAATTATCGATATGTATGTTCCTATTCCCATTTTCTTAATTGTTTTGGGTTTGTTATTGTAGATCTTTTCCTTCTCTTGTGTTTCTTGCCTAGAGAAGTTCCTTTAGCATTTGTTGTAAAGCTAGTTTGGTGGTGCTGAACTCTCTCAGCGTTTGCTTGTGTGTAATGGTTTTAATTTCTCCATCGAATCTGAATGAGATCCTTGCTGGTTAGAGTAATGTTGGTTGCAGGTTTTTCTCCTTCATCATTTTAAATATTTCCTGTCAGTCCTTTCTGCCTTGCAGAGTTTCTGTTGAAAGATCAGCTGTTAATCTTATGGCGATACACTTGTGTGTTATTTTTCCTTTGCTTCTTTTAATATGCTTTCTTTGTATTTAAGTTTTGATAATTTGATTAATATATGCCTTGGAATATTTATCCTTGGATTTATCCTGTATGGGACTCTCTCTGCTTCCTGGACTTGATTAACTCTTTTCTTTCCCATATTAAGGAAGTTTTCAACAATAATCTCTTCAAATATTTTCTCAGTCCCTTTCTTTTTCTCTTCTTCTTCTGGAAACCCTATAATTCGAATGTTGGTGCATTTAGTGTTGTCCCAGATGACTCAGACTGTCTTCAGTTGTTTTCATTCTTTTTTCTTTATTCTGCTCTGCAGTAGTTATTTCCACTATTTTATCTACCAGGTCACATATCTGTTCTTCTGCCTCAGTTTTTCTGCTATTGATCCCATCTAGAGTATTTTTAATTTCATTTATTGTGCTGTTCATTGTTGCTTGTTTCAGATTTAGTGTTTCTAGGTCTTTGTTAAATGTTTCTTGCATTTTGTATAGTCTATTTCCAAGATTTTGGATCATCTATACTATCATTATTCTGAATTCTTTTTCAGGTAGACTGCCTATTTCCTCTCCATTTGTTAGGTCTGGTGGGTTTTTGTCTTGCTCCTTCACCTACTGTGTGTTTTTCTGTCTTCTCATTTTGCTTATCTTACTGTGTTTGTGGTCTCCTTTTTGCAGGCTGCCGGTTCGTAGATCCTCTTGTTTTTGGTGTCTGTCCCCAGTGGCTAATGTTGGTGCACTAGTTTGTGTAGGCTTCCTAGTGGAGGGGACAAGTGCCTGTGTTCTGGAGGATGAGGCTGAATCTTGTGTTTCTGGTATGCAGGTCCATATCTGGTGGTGTGTTTTTGGGTGTCTGTGGAATTATTATGATTTTAGGCAGCCTCTCTGCTAATGGGTGGTGTTGTGTTCCTGTCTTGCTAGTTGTTTGGCATAGGGTGACCAGCACTGTTGCTTGCTGGTGGTTTAGTGAAGCTGGGTGCTGGAGTTGAGATGGAGATCTCTGGGAGATTTTCACCGTTTGATATTATGTGGAGCTGGGACGTCTCTTGTGGACCAGTGTCCTGAAGTTTGCTCTCCCAACTCAGAGGTGCAGCACTGCCTCCTGGCTGCAGTACCAAGAGCCTTTCATCCACACGGATCAGAATAAAAGGGAGAAAATTTAGAAAGAAAGAAAGAAAGAAGGAAAGAAATAAAGAAAGAAAGACAGGAAGAAAGAAAGAAGGAAGGAAAGAAAGAAACAAACAAACAAAGAAAAAAGAAAGAAAGGAGTGAGGGAGGGAGGGAGGAGTGAATGAAGGAAGGAAGGAAGGAAGGAAGGAAAGAACGAAATAAGATAAAATAAGATAAAGTAAGATAAAATAAAATAAAGTTATTAAAATAAAAAATAATTATTAAGAAAAAAAATTTTTTAAGGAAAAACAAAAACGGACAGATAGAACCACAGGACAAATGGTGGAAGCAAAGCTATTCAGATGAAATCTCACACAGAAGCATACACATACACACTCACAAAAAAAGGAAAAGGGGAAAAAATCATAAATCTTGCTCTCAAAGTCCACCTCCTCAATTTGGGATGATTCGTTGTCTATTCATGTATTCCACAGATGCAGGGTACATCAAATTGATTGTGGAGCTTTAATCCGCTGCTTCTGAGGCTGCTGGGAGAATTTTCCCTTTTTCTTCTTTATTCTCACAGCTCCTAGGGCTCAGCTTTGGATTTGGCCCCGCCTCTGCATGTAGGTCTCAGGAGGGCATCTGTTCTTTGCTCAGACAGGACTGGGTCAAATGAGCAGCTGCTTCGGGGAGTCTGGCTCACTCAGTCCGTGGATACGGATGGGTACCGTGGGTGGGGTGAGCCTGCGGCAGCAGAGGTCAGCATGATGTTGCACCAGCCTGAGACACTCCATGTGTTCTCCCGGGGAAGCTGTCCCTGGATCCCGGGACGCTGGCAGTGGCGGGCTCCACAGGCTCCCTAGAAGAGGGTGAGGATAGTGACCTGTGTTCGCACACAGGCTTCTTGGTGGTAGCAGCAGCAGCCTTAGCGTATCACGCCCAACTCTGGGGTCCGCGCTGTTAGCTGCAGCTCGTGCCCGTCTCTGGAGCTCCTTTAAGCAGGGCTCTTTATCCCCTCTCCTCATGCACCAGGAAACAAAGAGGGAAGAAAAAGTATTTTGCCTCTTCGGCAGGTCCAGACGTTTCCCCGGACTCCTTCCTGGCTAGCCATGTTGCACTAACCCCTGCAGGCTGTATTCATGCCGCCAACCCCAGTCCTCTCCCTGCGCTCCAACTGAAACCTGAGCCTCAGCTCCCAGCTCCTGCTACCCCGGCAGGTGAACAGACAAGCCTCTCGGGCTGGTGAGTGCTGGTCGGCACTGATCCTCTGTGCAGGAATCTCTCCTATTTGCCCTCTGCACCCCTGTGGCTGTGCTCTAGTTCATGGCTCTGTAGCTCCCTGCTCCACCACCTACCGTTTCTGCCTGCGAAGGGGCTTCCTAGTGTATGGAAACCTTTCCTCCTTCACAGCTCCCTCCCACTGTTGCAGGTCCTGTCCCTATCCTTTTGTCTCTGTTTATTCTTTTTTCTTTTGCCCTACCCAGGTACGTGGGGAGTTTCTTGCCTTTTGGGAAGTCTGAGGCCTTCTGCCAGCGTTCAGTAGGTGTTCTGTAGGAGTTGTTCCATGTGTCCATGCATTTCTGGTGTATCGGTGGGGAGGAAGGTCATCTCCATGTCTTACTCTTCCCCTCGTCCAATTTCGTTTCTTTTTATGGCTGAGTAATATTCCATTGTATATATGTGCCATATCTTCTTTAGCCATTCATCTGTCAATGGACACTTAGATTGCTTCCATGTCGTGGCTATTGTAAATATTGCTGCAATGAACATTGTGGTACATGACTCTTTCTGAATTATGGTTTTCTCAGGGGATATGCCCAGTAGTGGGATTGCTGGGTAGCTCTGTTTTTAGTTTTTAGTTTTTTTTTTTTTTTAACATCTTTATTGGGGTATAATGGCTTTACAATGGTGTGTTAGTTTCTGCTTTATAACAAAGTGAATCAGTTATACATATACATATGTTCCCATATCTCTTCCCTCTTGAATCTTCTTCCCTCCCACCCTCCCTATCCCACCCCTCCAGGCAGTCACAAAGCACCAAGCTGATCTCCCTGTGCTCTGCGGCTGCTTCCCACTAGCTATCTACCTTATGTTTGGTAGTGTATATCTGTCCATGCCTCTCTCTCGCTTTGTCACAGCTTACCCTTCTCCCTCCCCATATCCTCAAGTCCATTCTCTAGTAGGTCTGTGTCTTTATTCCTGTCTTACCCCTAGGTTCTTCATGACATTTTTTTTCTTAAATTCCATTTATATATTTTAGCATACGGTATTTGTCTTTCTCTTTCTGACTTACTTCACTCTGTATGACAGACTCTAGGTCTATCCACCTCATTACAAATAGCTCAATTTCGTTTCTTTTTATGGCTGAGTAATATTCCATTGTATATATGTGCCACATCTTCTTTATCCATTCATCCAATGATGAGCACTTAGGTTGTTTCCATCTCTGGGCTATTGTAAATAGAGCTGCAATGAACATTGTGGTACATGACTCTGAATTATGGTTTTCTCAGGGTATATGCCCAGTAGTGGGATTGCTGGGTTGTATGGTAGCTCTGCTTTTAGTTTTTTAAGGAATCTCCATACCGTTCTCTATTGTGGCTGTACCAATTTACATTCCCACTAGCAGTGTAGTAGGTTTCCCTTTACTCCACACCCTCTCAACCATTTATTGTTTGCAGGTTTTTTGATGATGGCCATTTTGACAGGTGTGAGGTGATACCTCATTGTAGTTATGATTTGAATTTCTCTAATGATTAGTGATGTTGAGCATCTTTTCATGTGTTTGCTGTCCATCCATATGTCTTCTTTGGAGAAATGTCTATTTAGATCTTCTGCCCATTTTTTGATAGGGTTTTTTTTTGTCGTTGTTATTGAGCTGCATGGGCTATTTGTATATTTTGGAGATTAACCCCTTGTCAGTCGTTTCACTTGCAAATAATTTCCCCCATTCTGAGGGTTGTCTTGTTGTCTTGTTTGTGGTTTCCTTTTCTGTGCAAAGCTCTAAAGTTTGATTATGTCCCATTTATTTATTTTTGTTTTTATTTTCATTTCTCTAGGAGGTGGATCACAAAAGATCTTGCTGCAATTTATGTCAGAGAGTGTTCTGCCTATGTCTTCCTCTAGGAGGTTTATTGCATCCAGCCTTACACTTAGGTCTTTCATCCATTTTGAGTTAATTTTTCTGTGTGGTGTTAAGGAGTGTTTTAATTTAATTCTTTTATATGTAGCTCTCCAGTTTTCCCAGGACCACTTTTTTTTTTTTTTTTGCAGTACACAGTCCTCTCACTGTTGTGGCCTCTTCCATTGTGGAGCACAGGCTCCAGATGTGCAGGCTCAGCAGCCATGGCTCATGGGCCTAGCCACTCTATGACATGTGGGATCTTCCCAGACCATGGCACGAACCCGTGTCCCCTGCAGTGGCAGACGGACTCTCAACCACTGCGCCACCAGCAAAGCCCCCCAGCACCACTTTTTGAAGAGACTGTCTTTTCTCAATTGTATATTCTTGCCTCCTTTGTCATAGACTAGTTGACCATAGGTGCATGGGTTTATCTCTGGGCTTTCTATCCTGTTCCATTGATCTATATTTCTGTTTTTGTGCCAGTATTATACTCTTTTGATGACTGTAGGCTTGTAGTATATTCTTAAGTCAGGAAGCCTGATTTCTCAAGCTTTGTTTTAGTTTCTCAAGATTGTTTTAACTATTCGGTGTCTTTTGGTCCTGGATTCCATACACATTGTAAGATTTTTCTTTTTATTCTGTTGAAAATGTCATTGGTAATTTGATAGAGATTGCATTGAATATCTAGATTGTTTTGGGTAGTATAGTAATTTTGATAATATTAATTCTTCCAATCCAAGAACACGGTATATCTCTCCATCTTTTTGTGTTGTCTTTGAGTTTTTTTGTTAGTAGCTTATAGTTTTCTGAGTATGGGTTTTCTGCCTTTTTATGTAGTTTTATTCCTAGGTATTTCATTCATTTTAATGAGATGGTAATGAGATTGCTTCTTTAATTTTTGTTTCTGATTTTTTATTTTTAGTGTACAGGAATGTAAGAGATTTCTGCATATTAATTTTGTATCCTGCAATTTTCCTAATTCCTTGATAAGTTTTAATAGTTTTCTGGTAACATCTTTAGAATTTTCTATGTATAATATCATGTCATCTGCAAACAGTTACAGTTTTACTTCTTCTTTTCCAATTAGGATTCATTTTCTTATCTGATTGCCATAGCTAGGACTTCCAGAACTATGTCGAAAAAAAGTGGTGAGAATAGACATCCTTGTCTTGTTCCTGATCTTAGAGGAAATGTGTTTAGATTTTCACTATTGAGAATTATGTTTGCTGTGTTTTTGTCATATATGGCTTCTTTTGTTGAGGTATGTTCTGTCTATGCCCACTTTCTGGAGAGTTTTTATCATAAACCGGTTTTGAATTTTGTCAAAAGGTTTTTGTGTATCTTTTGAGATTTTTATATAGCTTTTATTCTTCAATTTGTTAAAGTGGGTTATCACACTGACTGGCTTAGGTATTTTGAAGAATCCTTGCATCCCTGGGATAAATCCCATTTGATTGGGTATGATCATTTTAATGTGTTGCTTGATTCTGTTTGCTAGTATTATGTTGAGGATTTTTATGTGTATGTTCATCAGTGATATTGGCCTGTAGTTTTATTTTCTTGTGATATCTTTGTATGGTTTTTGTATCAGGGTGATGGTGGCCTCGTAGAATATTCTTTCCTCCACAATTTTTTTGGAATAGTTTGAGTAGGATAGCTGTTAACTCTTCTCTAAATGTTTGATAGACCATGCCTGCAATTGGTCCTGGTTTCTCTCAGGTGTTGTTTTCACTAGACCACCAGCACAGATTCACTGAAGTCAGGTCCCAGGATTGCAGTAATTATGGATCTGTACTCACTGTGGGTGCTATGGGAGCAGCTCAGACTCTGGACCCACCCCCATTTGTACATTCCCACAAAATCTACAGCTGCTAAAGCTAGACCCATCTTGGCTGCCGAAGCAGTCATTGTCCTTTCAGAAGTTCTGCAGGTGCTGAGTTTGCAAAGCCATTTGCAGGGATGTCAATCCATGATTTGTGCAGCTGTGAGGAGAGATTTCAGCTTTTCTTCCTTAGGTGCACGGCCCCTGGGGCTCAGCTGTTGTTTTAGCCCCACCTCTCCCTGTGGCCCACCCACAGGGATCTGTTCCCGATACTGCCCTGGAGCACACGAATCTGCCCCAGTGAGGAGGAGACATGGAGTTGGTGGAGGCTGGGGTCACGGGAGTGCCTGCCATGGTGGGGACAGGACATGGAGGAGGGGACAGCAAATGCCAGTGTTGTGGGAGTGCCAATTCTGGCAGGAGACCTCCCAAGTGCCCACTGAGGCAGGGGCCAGTGCCCAGGGAAAGAGGCTGCAATGGCAGCCCTGCCCCCTATGCATCACTCCACAATGGCACTTGGCTTCTATGGTGTTCCGGGTTTCCTCCACAAGCATTCTTAGTTGCCAATTTCCTAACTCCCATCCCCTCAGGCTGTCTCCCTGCAGCCAACAGCAGTCCTCTCCCTGAGTCTATTCTCCAAACCCCATGTTCCAACATCCAGCCCCCATCTGCAACAGTGGACACACCTCTCAGGGTGGGGTGTGCAGGGCTGTGGTAAGTACCATCTGTGTAGGCCTCATTCTGTCCTGCCTGCCACAGACTGGATGTTGTGCTCTCCTCCAATAGCCCCCTGAAGCTCCCCTCCTGTCCCAACAGATCTCCTTGCTGGTGAGGGGAACCTCTCTTTTCCTTCAGCTCCCCCCTAGGGGTACAGGTCCTGTCCCACTTCCTCTCCTCTTCCTTTTCCCTTCTTTTTTCTTTCATCCTACCCAGTTATGTAGGGACCTTTCTTGTCCTTTTAGATGTCTGAAGTCCTTGCTAGCATTCAGCAGGTTCTCTATGCAAATTGTTCCATTTGTAGATGTATTCTTGATGCCTTTGTGGGGAGAGATAAAGTCCACATCCTGCTATTCCTTCACTGTCTTGACTCTCTCCATTTAGATTTATTAATTAAAAACTGTCAATCTCAGAATAACTAGGTTGCCACTTAATAACACATAAATAGACCACAAACATTTTTTTGCTGATTATTTTTAGAGCAAAGATTTTACTACTGACCCATTTTCTTTAGGGCATGTACTTTTTTCAGTAACAGTGGCAAGTTTTGATCTCGGGTGGCCTCGGCCTGCAGTGGCTTGAAGCAGGGTTTCGGTTCCCAACCAGAGATTGAGGTCAGGTCGCAGCAGTGAGAACGCCAAATACTAGCCACTACACAATTGGTCAGTGACAAGGCCCTGGCCCTTTGGCTTTGCCGAAAAGTATTCCCACAAAGATGGAAAGTAGTGAAACAAGTAAAGTGTTTATTAGGAGGAAAAGAGTACAGTACATATGGATAGACACACGGGCGGACTCAGAGAGAGAGTCTCGCTCTCGTGGTAGTTTAAATCACTTATATGGGGCATTTCTTCTGGGTTTCCTTTGGCAAATCATTTTGATTTGCCTGGTTCTGAGTCTGTATTTGGTTTATCTCAGGGTCCTCCCATGTGTGCGTGCACATCTCTCAGCCAAGATGGATTCCAGTGAAGAGGCCTATGGGTAGCCTGGCATCACTCCCCTTTTGACCTCCAAGTAATTTCTAGTCAGAAAGGTCTCCTTGACTTCGATAATGAGAAATATGGAGTCTCTTATCCTTTTATCTGGGCAGGGCCCAGCCTCCTCTCTTGATTGTCCTGCTATTGACATTTTGGGATTTCTGTCTACAAGGAACGAAATCCAGTTGCTCACCCTGGTGGAGCCCATCTACTTCCTGCCTCAGTTTGATTTAATATCATCCCAGTTCCTTTGTAACTGTCTGAAAGATAGCTGGCCAGTATTAAACATATTGTCTGTGATCATGATATATAAGATGACTAATGTGGAAAGAGAGCCTTGGACTTTGGCTTTATGTGTGTTGAGTTCTAATCGCTAAGCTAACTTGCTACTAATTTTGTATTCCATTTACTATTCTGAGAATAGTAAATGTATGTTACAAAACTAATATTTTTTTACATTAATGGTTTTTTCATCTTCATTTTATCTCTATGCCTTTTTAGCTCTTCTAACCCATGACAAGTGTCATTAACTTTATGCAAAAAATTGTCATTTTCAAAAATCCTTGCAATGCCAGTTTGATATTTTCACATAAAAATTAGGCTACACATGCAAAACACCAGTTTTAATTTAGAGGGTTATATCCACCCAGACATAATAATAGTGTACCACTTTTTCTGACAGATGAATTTAAGTTTGGGGTTTTCATTTCTTGTGTTAATTCCAAGGTCAAGGCCACTGTCTATAAATTAACTTAATCTACTTGGTAATGAGTACTATTTGAGATTTCTAGTACCTTTAATGCTCATAAGCCAAGAATTTAAAGGTTATACGGATATTTCCAAATTCATAAAGCTTACACTTGCATTCGGGAACTTGGATAAAGGAAACATCTGAAAGAAAGGAGAATATCCAACATACCAGAACAGAGTAGGTCAAGGCAGTAACTAACAAATAGCCTATATAGAAAAGAAAATATAGGGAATAACTTTTTGGTATTGTTGTCAAATCCAACTTTGTGTGCCAGACTCACAATGAGGCCAAACAAACTGAAATGTCAGAGCTTGGAGAAGAAAAATGTTTATTGCAGGGCCAAGAAAGGAGTACAGGGGGCTCAGCTCTAATGATGCAAACTTTCAGGGAATTGTTTTTAAAGGCAACATTTGAGGTAAGGAATGCAGGGTGCATGACTGTCTTCTGATGGGTTGGTGCTGAGGTAACAGAATGGTGTTTCAGGATTCTCAATCATCAACCTTCTGGTTCCAACCAATTGGGGGTCTCAGCATGTAGTTACCCTCCCCCACCTGGATAGGGGCCTTAGTTCTTGGAAAACAACTCAAATATATTGTCACCTACAAATTGGCACTTGTCATCTACCTCTACAAGCATTAAATTATGAGCTGCTGCAGCTGCTGACCTTCAACACCCCCTGAAAGGAGTTCAGGGTGGAGATTAGAAATCAGGCACTCTGTTCTGTTCTCTGGAAAAAAACCTAGCAGGACAGGTCGTCAGATAGTTAGATATTTTCAGGAGATGATTTTATGAGGCTAATTCTTGCATCTCCTCATATCTAGAAAAGCACTAAAATCCTTCATTGTGATGTCTGCACCTCGTGACTAGCAATAACCTTCAAGAGACTAGCAGAAACCTTCTGAAAAAATGTGCACTTGAGGGACTTCCCTGGTGGCACACTGGTAAAGAATCCTCCTGCCAATGCAAGGGACATGGGTTTGATCCATGGTCCAGGAAGATCCCACATGCTGTGGAGCAACTAAGCCCATGCACCTCAACTACTGAGTCTGTGCTCTAGAGCCTGTGCACTGCAACTACTGAAGTCCACGCACCTAGAGTCCATGCTCCGCAACAAGAGAAACCACTGCAATGAGAAGCCGGTGCACCACAATGAAGAGTGGCCCACGCTCACTGCAACTAGAGAAAGCCCACGTGCAACAACAAAGACCCAACATAGCCAAAAAAAAAAAAGTTTGATTGTGTGTACTCCCCCTTCACCAAAATCACATATAAACTGACCTTCCCCCCCCACCTCTTTGGAGCAGTTTCTCAGAGCTATCTGAAATGCTGTCTCCAGGGCTATAGTCCTCATTTTGCCCCAAATAAAACTTAACTCACAACTCTCACATTGTGCATTATTTTTAGGCAGCAATATGCATCATATTGTTATGTATATACCTGAGGAGGAACAGGAACTCTGTTTTATCATTGAACTACAGTTTCTTGACTGCTTTTCATTTCTGTATTCTTTCACTTTCCTACATAGTAACTGAATTTTCTCTTTGGAACCAAAGGAAGGCCTAGGACACAAAAGCCCTTTTTGGTTTTTTTTGGTTTTTTTTTTTTACAAATGAGAAACAGGAGACACAGAGGGGCTTTTATCCCCTGGAGGGTCCTGAGGAGTCCTGCTCAGTTTCAACAATGGTCTTGACAATAAATTTTTTGATATGTCACTGTCAGGGAGGAAGAAATTTTCCTCTATCCTTCTAGGTTCTTCCAGTTGGTCTAAGAATTAAATTGACATGAGACAGATTAACAGGAGAAAAATCAAACAAAATTTAATAACATATATGCATGAAAACTGACTAACTCACCAAATTCCATCCTGTGCTAAAGACAAAAGAGGATGTTGGGCGTGAGGAGAGTTAGTTATGGGAGGTTACCAGGAAAAGCACAGTAAACAGGTGACTGTGGTACAGATTTAAATCATTGCCTTCTCCATTGGGAAGAGTTTCTAGAGATTTGGTCATCCTCCTTTTCCAGCTACAGGGAGGGAGAAACCCTTACAAATGATTTCCCTTACAAACGTAAATGTTTCTTACAAAAGGGCAACTTCTTGGTTTTCAGAGCCCTTCCTATGTCTTCTGTTTCTCAGAAAAAAAAACAAAAACAAAAACTTAAAACAATATGTCAAAGAGACATACAGTAAGTTCCCTACATATGAACAAGTTCCATTCCAAGAGTGCATTCATAAGTCCAATAAAGTTAGCTTGGGTACCCAACTAACACAATTGTCTATATAGTACTGCACTGTAATAGGTTTATAATACTTTTCACACATATAATAAATACATAAAAAACAAACACAAAAAATAAAGAAAATGTTTTTAATCTTACAGTGGTACAGTACAGCTGATATACAGGGGCTGGCATCAAATGAACAGGCAAGAAGAGTTACTGACTGGAGGAGGGAGAGGAGGTGGGAGATGGTAGAGCTGAAGGATCATTAGTAATAGGAGACAGAGTGCAAGCTGCAATTTCGCTCATGCCTAACATTGATGGCACAGGTTCTGGTTCCTTTCTGGATTCAATTCTATATACCCTCTTGAAAATATGATCCAGTGATGTCTGCATAGTAGCTCTTTTTTTCTCATCATAGATGACATTGTAGCACTGGATTGCATTCTGAATGGCTGTTACAACCTTCCTGTACTGTTGAACATTCAGGTCCTGTGCCTCAAAAACTAACAGTGCCTCTTCAAATAAAGAAAATCTCCTTGCCACTTCCTGCATTGTGAATCTCTTCAGTCCTTCAGTTACTTCTTCCTCTTGTCTCTCTTCGTCCTTTCTCTGGGCCTCTAATTCCATCAGGCCTTCATTAGTAAGCTCCTCATGTTGCAGAGCAAGGAGTTCAATGAAGCTGTCTTCTTGCAGATCTAGCTCCAGCTTCTCGCTGAGGGTCACTAAGTTGCTGAAGACCTCTTTGGACTCTTCATCCACCTTCTCAAATCCTTGGAAATCATGAGCAAACTGCGGGGAAATATTCTTTCAAACACCAATCACAGTGATGGACTTAACCTCACACCAAGCAAAGTCAATGATTTTACAGCCTTGTATATGTTATAGTCCTTCCAAAATTGTCCCAAGGTTGTTCACCTTTACTGCCTGATGAAAAGTGTAATGTAAATAATGTTTCTTGGAAGTTGCTGTAACTTCCTGGTCCATGGATTGGATGAGCAATGTAGTATTCAGTGGCAGATGCACTACTTTGATGTTGGGATGAAAGTCGTCCATGAATGGGAGGTGGTCCAGAGCATTGTCGAGCAGCAAAAGAATGTTGAATGGAATGTCCTTCTCCAAGCACTATTTCTCTACCTCTGGGATAAAGTGGTGGAAAGCCAGTCCTGGAAAATGGCCTGTGTAACCCAGATTTTGGGGTTATTCTTCCACACAACAAGAAGAGAGGCCTTGGCTGTTTTTAAGGGCTCTTGGGTTCTCTGAATGATAAACTAAGAGAGGCTTCAGCTTCATATCACAGGAAGAATTGCCCCAAACAACAGAGTTAGCCTATCCTTTGTTGCTTCATAGCCTGTCATCAACTTTTCCTCCATACTGAGTAACTTCAGTCAGGCATCCTCTTCCAGTACAGTCCTGTCTCATCCACATTAAAAACCTGTTCAGGTAAATACACACCTTCATCAATAATTTCTCAAAGCGTTTCAGGAAATTCCTGGGCAGCTACTGTATCTGCATTTGCTGCCTCACCATTTACTTTTACGTTGTGAAGGATGGCTCTAGTCTTGAACTGATGAAACCAGCGATGGCTGGCATTAAAAGATGCAACATATGATTCCTTGCCATGTTTCTTCTTCAAGTCTTCATAAAGGTGATTAGCCTTCTCTTGAATCAGCATTAAGCAGAGCAGGACTTGACACTGATGCAGATCCTGCATCCACACACTGAGAAATTCTCCACCTCCTCCATCACTTTTCCACACTTCTTCAATATTATTGTCAACATCATAGGCACAGCAGACTTCACATGTTCCATGATCTTGCCTTTGTTCTTTAGAATTGTGCCAATGGTTGAACGATTCATGTTATAAGAATGAGTGATGTCTACCATATTTTTGCCTCACTCCACTCTCTCAAGTATTTTCACTTTTGTTTCCATCATTATAGCTTGATGCTCCTTAGAAGTACCAGCTACATCACTGCTGCTTTTATGATTGCTTCTGGACATCCTGGGCTTGAAATAAAGATACTATACTACTGTACTCTACAGTACTGTACAGTAAATTACACAGAAGTACAACCACTTTTAGAGGATTCATGGACGTGACAATGTACACTAGACATGTGAACTAACTTACATGACTGGATGTGCAAATGTATGTTCACATCTTTGAAAGTTCACAACTTGAAAGTTTGTATGTAGGGGACTTACTGTATCTTGAAGTGCTGTTAACTTGGGTTCATATATATTTACAATTGTTACATCTTCTTGGATTGATACCTTGATCATTATGTAGTGTCCTTCTTTGTCTCTTGTAACAGTCTTTATCTTAAAGTGTATTTTTTCTAATATGAGTATTGATACTCTAGCTTTCTTTTGATTTCCATTTTCATGAAAATCCTTTTTCCATCCTCTCACTTTCAGTCTATATGCGTCCCTCAATCTGAAGTGGGTCTCTTGTAGACAGCATATATATGGGTCTTGTTTTAGTATCCTTTCAGCCAGTCTATATCTTTTGGTTGGAGAATTTAATCCATTTATATTTAAAGTAGTTATCTATATGTATTTTCTTATTGTCATTTTGTTAATTGTTTTGGGCTGTTTTTTTGTAGGTCATTTTTCTCCCCTTCCTCTTTTGTTCTCTTCTCTTGTGATTTGATTACTAACTTCAGTGTTGTGTTTGGATTCCTTTTTCTTTTTTTGTGTGTGTATCTATTGTAGATTTTTGTTTTGTGGTTACCATGAGGTTTTGATATAACAGTCTCTATATAAACAAGATTGTTTTAAGTTGCTGGCCTTTTCATTTCAAATGCATTTCCAATATCCTGCATTTGTGCTCTCCTCTTCTCACAGTCACTGGTTTTGATATCATATTTGTGTGCAGGTGATTTCCTATATTTACTGTATTTTGACCCTTACTGGTGAGCTTTTCCATTCATAATTTTCTTGTTTCTAGTTGTGGCCTTTTTTGTTTTTTTTTTTTCTGCCTAGGGAAGATCCTTTAGCATTTGTTTCAAAGTTGGTCTGTTGGTCCTGAATTGTCTTAGGTTTTTCTTGTCTGTTAAGCTTTTGATTTCTCCATTGAATCTGAATGAGAACCTTGCTGGGTATAGTATTCTTGGTTGTAGGTTATCTCCTTTCATCACTTTCAATATATTGTGCCACTCCCTTCTGGCCTGCAGTTTCTGCTGACAAATCAGCTGATAACCTTATGGGAGTTCCCTTGTATGTTATTTGTTGCTTTTCCCTTGTCACTTTTAATATATTTCCTTTGTCTTTAATTTTTGTCAGTTTGATTACTATGTGTTTCAGCATGTTTCTCCATGGGTTTATCCTGCCTGGGACTGTCTGTGCTTCCTGGACTTGGGTGAATGTTTTCTTGTCCATGTTAGGGAAGTTTTCAGCTATTATTTATTCAAATATTTTCTCATGTGCTTTCTCTTTCTCTTCTCCTTCTTGGAACCCTATAATGCACATGTTAGTGCATTTAATGTTGTCCCAGAGGTCTCCTATACTGTCCTTATTTCTTTTCATCCTTTTTTCTTTATTCTTTTCTGTGGCAGTGATTTCCACCATTCTGTCTTCCAGGTCACTTATCCATTCTTCTGCTTCATTTATTCTGCTATTGATTCCATCTAGTGTATTTTTCATTTCAGTTATTTTATTGTTCATCTCTGTTTGCTTTCTCTTTAGTTCTTCTATGTCTTTGTTAAATATTTCTTGTATCTTCTTGATCTGTGCTTCCATTCTTTTTCCTAGATCTTGTATCATCTTTACTATTATTACTTTGAAATCTTTTTCAGGTAGATTGCCTATCTCCACTTATTTTAGTTGTTATTCTGGGGTTTTATCTTGTTCTTTCCTCTGGGACATATTCCTCAGCTGTCTCATTTTGTCTAACTTTCTGTTATTGCAGTTTCCATTCCACAGGCTGCAGACTTGTAGTTCTTTCTTGTGCTGTCTGTGCACTGGTGGATGAGGCTATCTAAGAGGCTTGTACAGGCTTCCTGGTAGGAGGGAGTGGTACATGTCCAATGGTGGGTGGTGCTTGTTCTTGTCCCTCTGGTGGGCAGGGCTGTGTCATGGATATGTTTATTGGGCACCTCTTTATTCAGGAAGACTTGAAGCAGCCTGTCTGCTGATGGGTGTATCTGTGTTCCTGCCCTTTTGGTTGCTTTGCCTGAGGCATCCCAGCTCTGGAGCCTACAGGCTTTTGGGTGGGGCCAGGTCTTGGTGAGAAAATGGCAGCCTCCAAGAGGGCTCACACCAATGAGTACTCACCAGAACTGCCACCTCCAGTGTCCTTGTCCCTGTAGTGAGACAAATTTGTCCCTCTCTTCCACAGGCAACCCTCCAATACTAGCAGGTAAGTCTGACACTGTCTCTTATGAGGTCACTGCTTTTTTCCCTGTGTCCTTGTGTGCATGAGAGCCTGTGTGCACCCTCCAAAGGTGGGGTTTCTGTTTCCCCCAGACCCGTGGAATTACTAAATCAAACCTCACTGGCCATCAAAGCCAGTTTCTGTGGGGGTTTCTCCTCCCCTTGCCACACCCGCAGGGTGGGGAGCCTGATGTGGGGCTCAGAATTTTCATTCCTGTGGGAGAACTTCTTTGGTATAATTGTTTTCCAGTCTATGGGTTACCCACCCAGGGTGTATGGAATGTGATTTTATCACATTAGCGTCCTTCTTACCATCTTGTTGTGGTTTCTTCTTTGTCTTTGGATGTAGGGTATCTGTTTTGATAGGTTCCAGCATTAGTTTGTTAGTTGTTGTTCAGTAGTTAGTTGTGATGTTGGTGTTTCCATAAGAAGGTGTGAACTCATATCCTTCTAATCTGCCATCTTGCCTCACTCCTCTGGAATCAATTTTCTTGATGAGAAACCCTATCATAGAAGCTGAGGGGTTAAACAAATAAGTCAGAATTTATTCTCTATCCATCAGTACTCCTTTATATCTCTTTTCTGTCTTGTCAGTGTTCTAAGCCTTGATCACACAGAGTATGTACAGTTCATAAAGCTTCAGGAGGATTCCTACTATGAATTTATGATAGTTAACTCTTTTGGATCACAAAACATATATTTATGTTGTCTCTGATTATGTCTCTAATTATAAGTAAGCCTTCTGTAGTAGTTATTTGGTTGGCCAAACTGTTCTTTCATTTATTTATTTTATTTTATTTTATTGTTTTCTGTAAGATGCCTCTAGTACCACTTAGTTGTCTTTAACTTCATTCAAAACAATTTTGTTATATTGTATGTGACTTCTGTCGTATCAGTGTGCATTTAAAAAAAGGACTTCAAAATGGGTAAATTTTTGTGTAGCCATTTAAATATTAAAGATGGAAGAAAAAAAGCAACATTTTTGGCATATCATGCTTTATTATTTCAAGAAAGGTAAAAATGCAACTGAAATACAAAAAAAGACTTGTGCAGTGTATGGAGAAGATGCTGTGACTGATTGAATGGGTCAAAAGTGGTTTGTGAAGTTTCATGCTGGAGATTTCTCACTTCATGGTTGGGTAAACCAGTTGAAGTTGATAGCGATCAAATTGAGACATTAATTGAGAATGATCAATGTTATACCACAAGGGAGATAACCGACATACTCAAAATATTCAAATCAAGTGTTGAAAATAATTTGCACCAGCTTGGTTATGTTCATCGTTTTGATCTTTGGGTTCCACACAAGTTAAGCAAAAAAAACTTTCTTAACCATATTTCTGCATGCAATTCTCTACTTAAACGTAATGAAAATGTTCTGTTTTTAAAACAGATTGTGATGGGCGATGAAAAGTGGATACTATAAAATAATGTGGAATGGAAGAGATCATGGGGCAAGTGAAATGAACCACCACTAACCACACCAAAGGCTGGTCTTCATCCAAAGAACGTGATGTTGTGTATATGGTGGGATTGGAAGGGAGTCCTCTATTATAAGCTCCTTCCAGAAAGCCAAACAATTAATTCCAACAAGTACTGCTGCCAATTAGACCAACTGAAAGCAGCATTTGATGAAAAACATCCAGAATTAGTCAACAGAAAATACATAATCTTACATTAAGAAATGCAAGACTGCATGTTTCTTTGATGACCTGGCCAAAACTGTTACAGCTTGCCTTGGAAGTTATGATTCATCTTCTGTATTCACCAGATATTGCATCTTTGGATTTCCATTTATTTAGGTCTTTACAAAATTCTCTTAATGAAACCAATTTCAATTCCCTGGAAGAATGTAAAAGACACCTGGAACAGTTCTTTGCTCAAACAGATAAAAAAGTTTTGGGAAGATTGAATTATGAAGTTGTCTGGAAAATGGCAGAAGGTAGTGGAACAAAAGAGTGAATACGGGGGGTAGTGGTGTGATGAACTGGGAGATTGGGATTGACAAATATACACTAATATGTATAAAATGGATACCTAATAAGAACCTACTCTATAAAACATAAATAAAATAAAATTCAAAAAAAAGGTGAATATGTTGTTCAATAAAGTTCTTGGTGAAAATAAAAAATGTGTCTTTGATTTTTACTTAAAAACCAAAGGCACTTTTTGGCTAACCCAATACATTAATTCTGCTGGCTGGGCATGAAAAACTCCTATGATGATAGAAAGCTAGTGTGACTTCTAAGATGTTGTCTGCATATTAGAGGAATCTGACTCCCTTAGAATTGAATGAAGGAAGCAATGGCTGGGTAATTCCAAAATTATGAACCAGATACTTTTCTGAAGTACATTTGTGATTCACGAGTACATGAGATTGTGTACATTTGCAATGAAAAATAGAAAAAAAAAGACAATGTAGTTCCAATGCTAATAATAAAACAGAAAAATATAAGAAATGTAAAGTATTTTATTAATACTTTATTTATATATAAATGCTGGTTGCTTCAAAAGGAATAGTTGGTTATTACAGAAGAATAAAGGAATCTAGGAATATATATATTTTTCAGATTCTGAAGCATCTTCTGGGTACTTATGTTTCTGGAATTTAATGTTGCTGGTTTTTTATTGTTAATTTCAGTTCAAAACTCAATGCTTTCTTTTTCCTAGAGATGGGAGTGTAATTTTAACCATCCTTGTCATTTGTAATCACAATTAGGGTCCTTTTTGAATCATAAATAGTAATAGTTGCATTTATCAAATATATAACATTTGTCAAAACACTGTGCTAAGCACTTTTATATTAATTGTCTCCTTTAATCCTGACGATGATCCAATAAGTGGAGTGTTAGTTTACTAATTTTGCATATGAGGAAACTGAAGCTCAGAGAAAGGAAAAACAACTTGTCCAAGGATACTGAATCTTAAAAAGTAGAGCTGGGAGTTATAACCTAAATCATCTGACTCCAAATCCTGTGTTCCAACCTCTGCACTAAACTGTCTCACAAATAGAATGAAAATAAGAAAAAGGACAACTTTAGACAGAAAAGAATTTTTAAAATCTATCTACTTATGTGATAGTTAGAACTTGCCTGAGATAGAATAACTGACTGAGCAAAAGCCTGATGTCTCTGTGTGTGTGTGTGTGTGTGTGTGTGTGTGTGTGTGTGTGTAGTATTGCAGACACAAGCATACCTCAGAGATACTGCAAGTTCATTTCCAGACCACTGCGATAAAGAAGATATTGCAATAAAGTCAGTCACACAATTTTTTTTTGTTTTCCAGTGCATATAAAAATTATATTTACACTATACTGTAGTCAATTAAGTGTGCAATAGCATTATGTCTAAAACAACCAAGGTAGATACCTTAATAAAAGCTACTTTATTGCAAAAAATGCTAACTATCATCTGACAATTCAGGGTTACCACAAACCATCAATTTGTAAAAAACCGTAATATCTGTGAAGCACAATAGAAACAAAGTATGCCTGTATTTCCGAATTTGGTTCAAGTGGCCTCAAGGATGTGGGAATAAGGATGAGGTGGAATATGAGAGAGAGAGAGCAATGTGTAACTATTCATAACTTGATGAGGAGCGGTTCACTATTGCTTTCAATTTGAATGCAGTATTCATTCAGAAAAAAGTAACTTTCTACTTACTGATGGAAATGATGACAGGGACTTTATGATCCTGTTGCTCTTAACTCAGCATGGTGTCTGAGTATAGCATTTTCTAGATATTTTTTCTCAAAGAACTCAGTGCGTCCTGCAGCCATTTCCTATTTAATATCTGTGAGATTAATGGGAAACAAAGGAGGAGGTGCAGATAGAATTATGCACGTTTTACAAATGTAGAACTTGAAATACAAGATAACAAGCTGTTTAGGGTCATAAGACATGTTGTTCTCATAGTCAAGAATAGTCTAAATCAGAATCTGGAATTTTTGTTGTTGTTAGAAAGAAAAAGAAAACTCTCAGTGTGGGTTTGATAGGAAATTCCTTTGATGTGCTTTATAACGGAGGAAATAATTATAATGAACAAATATTGCTTATAATTATTCTATTTCCTTTTAGTCATTCTTTCTCCTATTCAACAACCCTATGTGGACAGGGATCAAGTCTAACTCTATATTCAAAGAATCTAATAATATTGTACCTTATACGTATTCAGTGTACTTTATACTCATGAACTACCTGTGTGTCAATAATTGCCAGCAGTAGCTGATAGTGAAAGACATCATTCATTAGTTCATCTTTCATCAAATCAAAAAGACTGACTTTCTACTGTGTATCTAGTACTATAAGAAGCACTGATGAAGAGATAGGGGTATGAGATTATGACCCCTCCTCTCAACAGCTTCCTTCCTATTGAGTGAAGGTAAAGAATATGTTGCATCTATCCATTCACTCATCTCTTAGACATAACTAGAAAAGAAATTCCTAGAAAAGTGACACAACTTAGAAACAAAGGGGTAGGATATTACCTAGTTTAAAAATATGTATATTAATTGGTGTTAATGCACAAAGATCCTTATCTGAATAAAATTAACTAGAGGTGGCAGTGACCTCTGCCCTGTCTAATCCCACAGATGGTTCTGAAATTTGTAATTATTTTATCTGTTTCAGGGATAGGCTGTGGATGTCTGCCAAGTGATAAAAAAATTCTTTATACTTACGTATTTTACAATTTTCAAAGCAATTTCAATCCATTATTTAATTTAATCCAATCCTCACAATGATGCTATGAAATAGGTAGAACATATATCACAGTGCACTGAAGGCCCTGAGGCACTGCCACACAGCAAACTCACAGGGGTGCCATGGGATAATTTTAATGTTCAGGAAAAACAGTGATCTTCAACACTGAGGTAGTTCAGTGTCAACATTCAATATCAACACATTCCTTTTGATGATATCATATTAGAAGTTGGGTTTATGGTAGTTGGTGTGATAAAAAAACAAGTACTGTATGAAATTCATTACCTATGAACAGGTAATGAGAGTGGTGGTGTGCAATCTAATTGCTGAATTTGAGAAGTTGTACAGCGTCCAATACACACACTCATTCCATTAGTAAGTAATTCTGGTTATATAAGAATAAAATAAAAATGTTTTTCTTTCCATTCATGCATATAGTTTTTTCAAACAGTTAACTAGGTTGTTAGGGCATATATACTTATTAAGTTGTTTGGACATAATTACTTGACAAACAGAGGTGTCAGGTGTTTCTTTGGCCTAAGGGTACCATGAAAAAATTACTGAGACACAAAGGTGATTTGTAATCAGAAAATCTGGGGATATCGCCATTATCCCAATCTCCAAAGAGATTTAAAAACTCAGAGAACATAAGGGACTTTTTTCATGAGGATCAGAGATGAAACTAGGACCTCGTTATGACTTTATTAAAGTGGAGCACAATGTGCCAGATGGTGAGATGAGGTTCAACAACAGACAAGAGAATTTGAAATAGAGAAATTTGTTACTCACAAGTCTTGGAGGAATTACATGGCACACCCAAAGGGAACACACGAGGAGGTCAATGCAGAGTACAGACAGAGAAAAGGGCAGGGCCTGTGTACATGCCTTATTAGAGTTCTTGAGTGGAGTTCGTTGAGATTCCTGGGCTAGGCCTGGTTTCGTCAATCTAACCAAAAGATCAGGGTTTTGGTAAGCCCCATGGGTGTGTTATCTAAGGTTCACATAAGGCATACAGGCTCTGGGAGGCAGGGGAGAGTGTCAATCACAGTGGCTGTTGGGGAAATCATATCAAGAACTTGCATTTGTTTGTGACACTGTGGGCTGCTATATACGACATGCACTTGCATGAGAGGGCTAGTGTTGGTTTAAAGTCCTTATAGGCTGCTTGGCCAAACAAAATGGTTGCCAAGGCAGCAAGACTGTGGGGTAATTTAATTAAACTCTTGACAGACCTTATATTCTGATTCCACTCTAATAATCTTGTCTTCATACTACATTGCTTCCTCTTTATTTATACATTATGGCATCTTGCTTTTATTCGATTGTCCATCATTTATTAATACATCAGGTGTCTGCTTTTGCAGATTTCATCAATGTTTTCAGAGACTAATAAGATAAAGACTTTCCATAAATGATGCATAGGTGAGAAATAGATATATTGCATGTGTATTTGTACTGTATTGCTTAGTGTTTTAAAACTATCTAGAATAAGTAATAGAATAAGTACAGAGCACAAAGTTTCAATAAGTTTCCTATATTTTAATGACAAAACTTGAGGACAGTTTCAGGAGTGGTGTTAGGAACACAAATAGTGCTAGAATCAGTTGCACACAGGTTTCAAGAACTTGACGAAATAGTACTATGAGTGTTTTTAAAAAACATTTAATTGAATTAAATAATATAACTGCAGCAAAGAGATATTCAATAGAACGTGTTTTGTTCTCTTGCAGGGATGTCTTCCTCTTAACTGAAGAGGCAGGATGGTGAATCTCATTATGATTCAGTCTACAGAGCACACAAAAATATATCTAGTTGATGTTTTTTCAGAACAAGTATTAATGAAATGATAAATGAAATGAGTTATATATTATTGTTTAGACCAAATTAATATATTGACCCAAGCTTTCTCTTTTCAACTGATTTTGGCATCTGTAGGCACAGACTCTGTAGTTTGATTGAGGTTATCAATATATTTCAATGAAATGTATTCTTTGAGATAGAGTTACTTTAATAAATTTTAATCTAAAATATAATTCAAAGAAGCTGACCAATCACTTTATGGGAAAACATGGCATAAAATTAAAAAAAGTAATATAAGAAAAAAACTACTATTAGCTATTTTAACTTGGGCTTTCACAGGTTTCTTCATTGCATTTTCAATTTTTAAAAATCCAACAATTAAAGCATCAGTTTAGTTGACGTATATATTTGTCACCCAAGTAGGTTCTTTTTCTGATCTCTAACCTGAGCCATACAGAACAAAACAAAACTCCAAATAATCTTAAGGAGCATTACAAAGTTAGTTTCAAAGGTGATATGTAATGAGAAAATCTGGGGAACTCTCTATTATCCAAATCTCTAAAGAGATGTTAAAAATCCCTCTGGATTCCTTTAGTTTCCACCAGTCTATAATAGAGAATGGACTAATGTGATATGTGTATTGATACTGTGATCATAACTAGATGAATATATTTTTAAATGGTGGCCATTAACACACCTGAAATATTTAAATTCTATCTTGCACAAATCCACAACCATCATTTTTTTTCCACTAAAAGTGAAGAATTCAATATCAGGTCAGTAGACTAGTTGCACTATGTTTCTCTCCCCATAGCACAAACTACCATGACTAGCTGATTGGCAAAGCCTATGAGTAATCTCTTTTATGTAACTTTCATAAATGCACAAGTACACTGTATCTTAGGATTTTCTGAATGTTTAAGTACAAAGTTTTATAGGCACCACCAAGCCACAAAAAGAAACTCCACAGTAATTTGGCAAAAGAGTTGTTGGAAGCAAAGAAAATTCTCAGTGAAATGGATACTAATCTATGGTATATTTTTTGCCTTATTCTTTCTTTATTGGAGTATAGTTGCTTTACTAATCTATAGTATATTTTTTATAGATCTTTACTGGAGTATAATTGCTTCACAATACTGTGTTAGTTGCTGTTGTACAACAAAGTGAATCAGCCATATGCATACATATACCCCACATCCCCTCCCTTTTAAGCTTCCCTTCCACCCTCCTTACTCCACCCTTCCAGGTCAGTGCAAAGCACTGCGATGATCTCCCTGTGCTATGTGGCAGCTTCCCATCAGCTAACTATTTTATATTTGGTAGTGTATATATGTCATTTCTACTCTCACTTCGCCCAAGGTTCCCCCTCCCCTCACGTGTTCTCAAGTGCATTCTCTATGTCTACATCTTTATTTATACCCTGCCACTAGGATCATAAGTACCATATTTTTTTTAGATTCCATATATATGCGTAGCATATGATATTTGTTTTCCTCTTTCTGACTTACTTCACTCTGAATGACAGACTCTAGGTCCATCCACCTCACTACAAATAACTCAATTTCGTTTCTTTTTATGGCTGAGTAATATTCCATTGTATATATGTGCCACATCTTCTTTATCCATTCCTCTGTTGATGGACATTTACGTGGCTTCCATGTCCTGGCTATTTTAAATAGTGCTGCAATGAACACTATGGTACATGTCTCTTCTTGAATTATGATTTTCTCAGAGTATATGCCAAGTAGTAGGTTTGCTGGGTCATATGGTAGTTCTATTTTTAGTTTTTTAAGGAACCACCATACTGTTCCCCATAGTGGTTGTATCAATTTGCATTCCCATCAACAGTGCAGGGAGGTTCCCTTTTCACTGCACATTTTCCAGAATTCATTTTATCTAGATTTTTTGATAATGACCTTTCTGACTGGTGTGAGGTGATACCTCATTGTAATTTTGATTTGCATTTCTGTAATAATTAGTAATGTTGAGCAACTTTTCATGTGACTCTTGGCCATCTGTATGTCTTCTTTGGTAAAATGTCTATTTAGGTCGTCCAGCCATATTTTAACTGGATTGTTTGTTTTTTTGATACTGAGCTCTATAAGCTGTTTTTATATTTTTGAGTTTAATCCTTTGTTGTTTCATTTGCAAAAAATTTCTCCCATTCTGAGTGTTGTCTTTTCATCTTGCTTATGGTTTTCTTTGCTGGGCAAAAGCTTTTAAGTTTAGTTAGGTCCCATTTGTTCATTTTTGTTTTTATTTTCATTACTCTAGGAAGAGGGTAAAAAAAAAAATCTTGCTGTGGTTTATGTCAAAGAGTATTTTTCCTGTTTTCCTCTAAGAGATTTATAGTGCCAGACCTTATATTTAGGTCTTTAATCTATTTGGAGTTTATTTTTGGGTAGGGTGTTAGGTAGTGTTCTAATTTCATTCTTTTACATGTAGCTGTCAAGTTTTCCCAGGTCCACATTTTCGATTTCTTTTCCAAATTTGAACATCTGATTTCTTTTTTTTTAAGATCTTTATTGGAGTATAATTGCTTTACTATGGTGTGTTAGTTTTGCTTTATAACAAAGTGAATCAGTTATACATATATCCATGTTCCCATATCTCTTCCCTCTTGCATCTCCCTCCCTCCTACCCTCCCTATCCCACCCCTCCAGGTGGTCACAAAGCACCGAGCTGATCTCCCTGTGCTCTGTGGCTGCTTCCCACTATCTATTTTACCTTTGGTAGTGTATATATGTCCATACCACTCTCTCACTTTGTCACAGCTTACCCTATCCCCTCCCCATATCCTCAAGTCCATTCTCTAGTAGGTCTGTGTGTTTATTCGCATCTTACCCCTAGGTTCTTCATGACCTTTTTTTTTTCTTAAATTCCATATATATGTGTTAGTATATGGTGTTTGTATTTCTCCTTCTGACTTACTTCACTCTGTACAACAGACTCTAGGTCCATCAACCTCACTACAAATATCTCAATTTCATTTCTTTTTATGGCTGAGTAGTATTCCATTGTATATATGTGCCACATCTTCTTTATCCATTCATCCAATGATGGACACTTAGGTTGCTTCCATGTCCTGGCTATTGTAAATAGCACTACAATGAACATTTTGGTACATGACTCTTTTTGAATTATGGTTATCTCAGGGTATATGCCCAGTAGTGGGATTGCTGGGTCGTATGGTAATTCTATTTTTAGTTTTTTAAGGAACATCCATACTGTTCTCCAAAGTGACTGTATCAATTTACATTCCTACCAACAGTGCAAAAGTGTTCCCTTTTCTCCACACCATCTCCAGCATTTATTATTTCTAGATTTTTTGATGATGGCCATTCTGATCAGTGTGAACACTCCCTTACACCATACAAAAAAATAAACTCAAAATGGATTAAAGACCTAAATGTAAGGAAAGACATTATCAAACTCTTAGGGGAAAACATAGGCAGAACACTCTATGACGTAAACCACAGAATGATCCTATTTGACCCACCTCCTAGAGAAATGGAGATAAAAACAAAAATAAACAAATGGGACCTAATGAAATTTCAAAGCTTTTGCACAGTAAAGGAAACCATAAACAAGACCAAAAAAGATAACACTCAGAATGGGATAAAATATTTGCAAATGAAGCAACTGACAAAGGATTGATCTCCAAGATTTACAAGCAGCTCATGCAGCTCAATAACAAAAAAACAAACAACCCACTCCAGAAATGGGCAGAAGACTTAAATAGATATTTCTTCAAAGAAGATATACAGATTGCCAACAAACACATGAAAGAATGCTCAACATCATTAATCATTAGAGAAATGCAAATCAAAACTACAATGAGATATCATCTCACACCGGTCAGAATGGCCATCATCAAAATATCTAGAAACAGAGCCACTTACTGAAGAGGCTGTCTTTCATCCTCTGTATGTTCTTGGCTCTCTTGTCATAAATTATATGACAAATATATGTGCATGGGTCTCTCTCTGGGCTTTCTATCCTGTACCATTGATCTATATATCTGTTTTTGGCCAATAACATACTCTCTTGAATACTGTATCTTTGTAGTATAGTTTGAAGTCAGGGAGCCTGATTCCTCCAGCTCCAGTTTTCTTTCTCAAGACTGCTTTGGCTATTCGGGGTCTTTTTTGTTTCTATATGAACTGTAAAATTTTTTGTTCTAATTCTATAAAGATTACCATTGGTAATTTGATAGGGATTGCATTGAATCTGTAGATTGCTTTGGGTAGTACAGTCATTTTCACAATATTCATTCTTCCAATGAAAGAACATGGTATATTTCTCCATCTGTTTATGTCATCTTTGATTTCTTTCATCAGTGTTTTACAGTTTTCTGAGTACAAGTCTTTCACCTCCTTAGATAGTTTTATTCTGAGGTATTTTGTTCTTTATGTTGCGATGGTAAATGAAATTGTTTCATTAATTTCTCCTTCTGATTTTCATTGTTAGTGTATAGAAATGCCAGAGATTTCTGTTAATTAATTTTGTATCCTGCAACCTTACCAAATTCATTGATTAGTTCTAGTAGCTTTCTCGTGGTCCCTTTAGGATTTTCTATGTATAATATCATGTCAGCTGCAAACTGATAGTTTCACTTCTTCCTTTCCAATTTTGATTCTTTTTATTTCTTTTTCTTCTCTGATTGCTGGTGTAGGACTTCCAAAACTATGTTGAATAAGAGTGGTGAGAGTGGGCAACATTGTCTTGTTCCTGATCTTAGAGGAAATTATTTTAGTTTTTCACCATTGAGAACAATGTTAGCTGTGGGTTTGTCATATATGGCCTTTATTATGTTGAGGTAGTTTCACTCTATGCCCATATTCTGCAGAGTTTTTCTCATAACTGGGTGTTAAATTTTGTCAAAAGCTTTTTCTGTATCAATTGAGATGATTATATGGTTTTTATTCCTTAATATATTAATATGGTGTATGACATTGATTGATTTGCATATATTGAAGAATCCTTGCATCCCTGGGATAAATCCCACTTGATCATGGTCTATGATCCTTTTAATATGTTGTTGGATTCTGTTTGCTAATATTTTGTTCAGGATTCTTGCTTCTATGTTCATCAGCAATATTGGTCTATAATTTTCCTTTTTGTGATATTTTTCTGGTTTTGGTATCAGGGTGATGGTGGCTTTGTAGAATGAATTTGGGGGTGTTCCTCCCTCTGCCATTTTTTGGAAGAGTTTGAGAAGGATTGGTGCTAGCTCTTCTTTAAATGTTTGGTAGAATTCATCTGTGAAGCCATCTGGTCCTGGATTTTGTTGGAAAATTTTAAATTCCAGCTTCAATTTCATTACTTGTGATAGGTCTGCTTATATTTTCTAATTCTTCCTGGTGCAGTATTGGAAAATTGTACTTTTCCAAGAATTTGTCCATTTCTTCATTGTTGTCAAATTTATTGGCATATAGTTGTTTGTAGTAGTCTCTTATAATCCTTTGTATTTCCGTAGTGTCAGTGTGATTTCTCCTTTATCATTTCTAACTTTATTGATTTGCGTGCCCTCCCAATTTTTCTTCATGAGTTTGGCTAAGGGTTATCAATTTTGTTTATCTTCTCAAAGAACCAGGTTTTAGTTTTATTGAGCTTTGCTATTGTTTTCTTTGTTTCTATTTAATTTATTTCTGCTCTGATGTTTATGATTTCTTTCCTTCTACTGACTTTGGGTTTTCTTTGTTGTTTCTCTAGTTGCTTTAGGTGCAGGGTTAAATTGTTTACTTGAGAGTTTTATTGTTTCATGAGGTGAGATTGAATTGCTATCAACTTCCCTCTTAGAACTGCTTTTGTTGCATCCCATACGTATTGGGTCATCATGCGTACATTGTCATTTGTTTCTATGTATTTTTTAATTTCTTCTTTGATTTCTTCAGTGATTTCTTGGTTATTTGGTAGTGCGTTGTTTAGCTTCCATGTATTTGTGGGGTTTTTCAGTTTTTTTTTTTACTCTAATTGATTTCCAATCTCATAGCTCTGTGGTCAGAAAAGATGCTTGATATGATTTCAATTTTCTTCAATTTTTGAGGTTTGATTTGTGACCCAAGATGTGATCTATCCTGGAGAAGTTCCATGCACATTTGAGAAGAAAGAGTATTCTGCCACTTTCGGGTGGAATGTTTTATAAATATCAATTAAATCTAGCTGGTTTATTGTGTCATTTAAAGTCGTGTTTCCTTATTTATTGACTGTTTGTATGATCTGTCCATTGGTGTAAATGGGGTGTCAAAGTTCCCTACTATAATTGTTTTACTGTCGATTTCCCCTTTCATGGTTATTAATATATGACTTATGTATGAAGTTGCTCCTATGTTGGGTGCATAATCATTTATAATTGCTATATTTTCTTCTTGGATTGATCCCTTGATCATTATGTAGTGTCCTTCCTTATCTCTTGTAACAGACTTTATTTTAAAATCTATTTTATCTGATATGAGTATTGCTACTCCAGCTTTTGATTTCCTCTTGCATGGAATATCTTTTTCTGTCCCTTCCCTTTCAGTATGTATGTGTCCCTAGGTCTGACCTGTGCCTCTTGTAGACAGCATATATATGGGTCTTATTTTTGTATCCATTCAGCCAGTCTGTGTCTTTTGTTTGGAGCATTTAATCCATTTACATTAAAGGTTATTATTGATTTGTATGTTCCTATTACCATTTCCTTAATTGTTTTTGTGGGTCTTTTCCTTCTCTTGTGTTTCCCACCTAGAGAAGTTTCTTTAGCATTTGTTGTAAAGCTGGTGTGGTGGTGCTGAATTGTCTTAGCTTTTGCTTGTCTGTAAAGCTTTTGATTTCTCTGTCAAATCTGAATGAGATCATTGCTGGGTACAGTAATCTTCATTGTAGGTTTTTCTCTTTCAGCACCTTAAGCATATCTTGACACTCCTTTCTTGTCTGCAGAGGTTCTGCTGATAAATCAGCTGATGACCTTATGGGGATTCCTTTGTATGTTATTTTTAGTTTTTTCCCTTGCTGCTTGTAATATTTTTTTTAATTTAATTTTGTTAGTTTGATTAATGTATGCCTTGTTGTGTTTCTCCTAGGGTTTATCCTGTATGGGACTCTCTGTGCTTCCTGGACTTGAGTGAGTATTTCTGTTCCCATATTAGGAAATTTTTCCACTCTAATCTTTTCAAATATTTTCTCAGACCCTTTCTTTTTCTCTTCTTCTTCTGGGACCCCTATAATTCGCACGTTGTTGAGTTTAGTGTTGCCCCAGAAGTCTTGGAGATTGTCTTCATTTCTTTTCATTCTTTTTTCTTTATTCTGCTCCTTGGCATTTATTTTCACCATTTTGTCTTCCAGCTCACTTATTCGTTCTTCTGCCTCAGTTATTCTGTTATTGATTCCTTCTAGTGTATTTTTCATTTCAGTTATTGTGTTGTTCCTTTCTGTTTGTTTGTTCTTTAGTTCTTCCAGATCTTTGTTAAACATTTATTGTATTTTCTCAATCTGTACCTCCATTCTATTTCCGAGATTCTGGATCATGTTTACTGTCATTACTCTGAATTCTTTTTCAGGTAGATTTCCTATTTCATCTTCATTTATTTGGTCTTGTAGGATTTTACCTTGCTCCTTTGTCTGTGACATATTTTTTCTGTCTCATTGTTTTTAACTTAGTGTTTTTAAATGCGAACAGTTCTTCATGTGGATTGATTGTTCATTTAACTAATCCCTTCAGTTTTTGTTGGGGATTTAAGCACATTAGGAATTTTTAAAAGCAAAATATGTGAAGTGAAATTTAGAATTCTTCATTGTGTTTTCTTTTATACTTAGATTATTTTTCTACCCAGTGCTGAAATAGGTCTTTGAAAAGGCAAAGGGAAAGCATGATTCAACATAAATGAGTTTTACTTCATATCGAGTTTTTCAGAAATGACTAACGTGACATAGTGATGCTAAACCACGTTGGCTTTTGTCATTTCTCATGCCATAAATAGTACTAGTCACAATAAATAGATCTTATTTTGTTGTGTAAAATATAATTTGGATGCTAAATACACAGCTTTTGCATTGTTGGCAAAATACTTAGATTTAGCTCTTCTTTGGGAACCAACAGGCTTCAGAAAGTGGAGACTGATTTTAATGGTTGATTTTGGAGGTAATTCACCAGTAATGGAATCTAGCTCTAGGAAAGGGGTACTAAACTTATTACTATTTTTTAATTTTATGGATGTGGTCACCAAAAACTCATTTCTTTCCAAGACCAATATTATGCATAAAATTAACCACTGGGAATGAAATCAATAATAGTAATATCCAGCAAATCTTTATGCTTGAGATTACATTAAAAGGTGTGTCTAGGTCAGTGTGTTTCTCTCTTTCTTATGGTGGTTCTGATCATGACACTAGAATTTTAACATTTATAAGCATACTGCTTCTAAGGAAAAAAAATTCACAGTGTAGCTCACCTGTCTAATCAACACTTGATGTTAGTTTATTTTCACTCAATGGGAAATGTAAGTTCCCAAATTTTAATCCACATAAAGGAATTTCTCTTAAGACAGACTCAAAAATAAATATTCTAAGAGAACCTAAGCATGGCTGTGTTGGGTCATGACATTGGATTTTCCAACTACAGCTTTATCTCTGTCAGATACACCAGAGATATTCTGTGAGAAAGTACAGTAGTCACTTTCCATGATCCACAGAATAGGAATGTCCCTTAAAAATCTTTAATATCTTTTAGAAAATCCCTTATGATCTATCATCCATTAATTTATCTAAGCTCTTCCTAAAACTTCTTAAACTTTCTATGGATTTAATAGAATCCCAGTGATTAAATAGACTGTAGACTTCATTCAATATTATTTATTACTTTCACATTTAGCAGGAAACAGATAAACAAACAAACATAAAACTTAAGCCTCAGAGAGAAGAAATGATTTGCTCACGGACACAAAAAAAAATAATAAAAATACTAAGAGACCTAGGCCAGGAATTCTGACACGCAATCCCATATAGATAGATAGATAGATAGATAGATAGATAGATAGATAGATAGATAGATGATAGATAGATAGATATAAATATAGATGTTTTCCTTCTTAATGCTTTATATTTTCTGCTCATACCACCTTTTAGCATTAATAAGTCCCATGTGAATCAGGGGACTAAAACATGTAATGATTTTTAAAAAATTATACATTTGTTTTCAAACTTATTCTTTCATATGTTTTAAAAAACAACATTTTTGCCAATATTTTTAGAGATATATTCAGGGATTTACAATTAAGTGAATTGGTTGTGAGCCTTTTATTTTTGTTATGAAGTTTTGTTTTGTATTTTGACCTGTCTGGTGCTATAAAAACTTTATTGAAAGTTTATATAAAGGGCAGAAAAACAAATGTAAAAATATTGTTGGAAATTGTTCAATTAGGCAGACTAGCCCTACCCACAGAAAAGCTTCCCTGAAATATTGCAGACAGAAATATTCTCTTATACTGAAGGAGAGTGTACTAGAGACACCTTCCTTTTAATTGGCTGTGTGTTTGGTTAAATTCCTACAGTATAGTTATGTACAATATGTGAATGGGATTGGGGTGAGAAAATAAGACATATTTATGTGTTTGAAGCACTTAACATTTTTTTCACAGATTCAAACAAATAAAAAATGATAAGAGCATAAAACAAAATAATTGAATCCTTGACACTTCACAAAACCTATCATCTATCTATCTATCTATTTATCTATCTTCATCAACATAATCATAATCATCATCATCTATCACAAAATCTATCTAAAAATGGATTTTAGAGCTTGTAGGGAATTTATATTAAGATCATCTAGTTCAACCTGAGACCTACGTTCTTTCTATCTGTAGAATTCTATCACAAACTTGGCATCAAATCCAGAAAATAACTAGGAAATCTTGACTTTGTCATCTCCTTTCAAAGTTTGATAGTTAAAAATTTTGAAAAAAATATTGCTACTTTCTAAGATGGAAAGAATTTTTTAAGTCTTTAAGTTTTTAGTTTAGAACATTAAATTTTTTCAAATATCTTATACTGGGGAATGCTGAGAATTTTGTTTTTATTCTCTGATCTTTGTCTTGGAACTGAATTATAATATGGAATATGTCATACATGCTGTATCATTTATTTCCTGTGGAACAGTTACTTTTTCATGAATTTTGGGAGTTGGTTCTTCTTCAAGAGTTTCCAATGCATCAAAAAATTCCTCCTCATCACCACTATCTTCCTCAGTTTTATGTTTCCTCAGATTCAGTACTTATATATGATCTTGTATTAAAATAGTCATCTTCCAATGTAGAAAAAACAGAACATTAAATAATTGTTTAGATTTTCAAAATCTCACTAAAGCTTCCAACTCATTAGCGTTGTAGGCTTTGTAAGGATCTTTCTCTTAAAAGTGAGTCCTGTGTGGCTATCTTTTAAGACTTCCTTTTGGAAATTTTCATATTGGAACTCTATGTATAATTGTAGAAACCACAAGGTCTTTACTTTTAGATTTTACATTTAATTTTGAATTATCCATGTGTTCCATTTTCTTGAACAGCTTCCTTGAGTGCAGTGATTTACATTACCTGTTTTGAAAATAAATATTATTATTGGATATGAAAAGCATTATTATATCACAAAACAATGTACAAAACCATGTAATTGTAATCTTAACTCCTTTTCCCCTTCTCCTTTTAATATGATTGTTTGGTTTGTCACTATCTTTACCTACTTTCCTCCACCTCTCTCAATTCATCCCATCGTGGCTACAGAGAGTGAATAAGAGATCTCACAGATTCCTTTTTATGGATAGGGAAGAAAGTTGTATTAAGTTGGGTCCAGGGTAACTCCTGTGGTGATATTCATATAAGTATATTTGTATTCTTTCCCTTTCAATTCACTGAAGCCTCTGAATGATTGCTGATTCTGGAGGCATCATATAACATTTATTGGACACATAGTATACGTAAGATATAGTGGACTACATCCTGAAAATACAATGATCTAAAGCATGGTCCCTATTCTGAGGTAGCTTACAGACAGGACACACAAATCTGGCAAACTAAATAATAACTTAGGTTGACTGCATACCCATATCAGTCTTTCAAAACACTGAGCTCATGTTCTCTGTAGATATTATTCACAAATATAAATTAGATACATTATAACTCATGAATAAAATGTTTAGTATTTTGTTTTCATACCCAATGTATTTTTTCTTTCATATGATATGCTTGGAAGGATATTGTTCTAGGGATAGTGGAAAAGTAGTTGTGGTTTAGGAGACCTGAAGAGGGCAGGCTTTTAAGAGAAATTAAAGAACCTACAGTCATTTCCCCCTTCCCAAATTATTGCTATTTATATATTTTTGAATTATTTACACATATAGTTTATAAATTATATATATATATATTTACCCCAGACACAATTTCATGCAATTTTCTTTATTTTACAGATAAAAAAGTAAGTTACAGATCAACAAAATAACTTAACAAGGTCACACAGTGAGCTAATGATAATATTCATATAATTATTTAAGCTTAGAAAGCATTTTCACTTTATTTCATTTGCCTCTAACCAAATTTTTTAGAATTATTGACCTTACTTTAGAGGAAACTGAGGTGTGAAGACTTGAAAACCACTAAGCTAAATTGTGTTTAAATTCTTAAACCCACATCTGTTCATTCCAAAGCCATTCTCTTTCCACTTTATCAAAGCTGTCAATACCACTCAAGCTCACCCCTACCTAAAATCTCAAATAGGCTCTACAGAAAATAGAACTTAGTACTTCTCACTCATAGTCCAGTGCTCTTCCCCAGTATCCCACCCTACCCACCTCAGTTAGCTTTTATTGAGTAAGAGAAATTTGATACCAATGCAGAATGAAAACTCCTGCTTCCATGATCCACAGTTTTGGGCAAACTGACGATCACAGGGATTACAACATCAAGAAGTTAAATAGTGTGTCACTCCAGCCACCCATACTAACTCTGCAAGACATGGAGCAACACAAGCTTGTGCACTAGAAAAGAAGGGTGGGACCAGAGATACCATGATGACCCAAGGCTGGATCATTTGTCACCCCTGAGTTTCCCACACCAAAAGGCACAGAAATTATTGCTAAGTTAGCTGAGTCAGGAGGGGACAGAAACATTTCAGTAATATATAGGAAACCCATGAGCTGGTGCTCTCCTTGAGTGAAAGTCTGGCAGCAAGATTGTTAGGCTGGAGGTTGGGTAACACGCGGGAAGAGGAGGGGTCCCTACCTTTTAAATGCAATTATTTTTTATATGGAATATTAATAAATGTCAGCACAAAAATCAGCATCATATTTCAGGAAATTTGTAATTAACTTAAAAAAAACTAACATATCCTATTTAACCTGATGAGGATTATTTCAATTATGTCTGCTCTCATATCTTTCTCCAGTTATACGTTTATTGTTTTAGCTTCTTTAATGTTCACTTAATAATTTTCTGGGCCCTTCTCTTCCAAGGCACATTTCCCTCATTTCCCTTTAAAGAAACATTGATATCTATCTATCTATCTATCTATCTATCTATCTATCTATCTATCTATATATATATATATATAAAATGCAGTTTCAATGACTCCCCATAGTTCAGGGTTGACAAGACATGAAGTATTCAAAAGGGGGGAATCTCAGTCAGCACAAACATTCAAGCTTATTGAAAGCTAGACCTTCAGGCAGAGCTTTCATTTCTCTTCCTTCCTTTCTTCCTTTTCTTTCTTTCTTTCTTTCTTTCTTTCTTTCTTTCTTTCTTTCTTTCTTTCTTTCTTTCTTTCTTTCTTTCTTTCTTTCTTTCTTCTTTCTTTCTTTTTTTTTATTGGAGTATACTTGCTTTACACAATTGTGTTAGTTTGTGCTGTACAGCAAAGTGAATCAGCCATACATAAACATATATCCTCTCTTTTGGATTTCCTTCCCATTTAGGTCACCACAGAGCACCAAGCAGTTTCCTGTGCTATACATAGGTTCTCATTAGTTATCTATTTTATACATAGTAGTGTACATATATGTATCAATCCCAATCTTTCAATTTATCCCAACCCTCATTACCCTCTTGGTATCCATATATGTTTGTTCTCTACATCTGTGTCTCTATTTCTGCTTTGCAAATAAGTTCATCTATACAATTTTTCTAGATTTCACATATATGCATTAATATACAATATTTGTTTTTCTGTATCTGAATTACTTCACTCTGTATGACAGTCTCTATGTCCATTCAAGTTTCTGCAAATGACACACTTTCATTCCTTATTATAGCTGAGTAATATTCCATTGTATATATATACCACATCTTCTTTATCCATTCCTCTGTTGATGGACATTTAGGCTGCTTCCATGTCCTGGTTATTGTAAATAGTGCTGCAATGAACACTGGGATGCATGTGTCTTTTTGAATTATGGTTTCTCTGGGTATATGCCCAGGAGTGGGATTGCTGGGTGATATAGTAGTTCTAGTTTTAGTTTTTTTTTGTTGTTGTTACATAAAGTTCTTTTATTTATTTATTTTTTAACATCTTTATTGGAGTATAATTGCTTTACAATGGTGTGTTAGTTTCTGCTTTATAACAAAGTGAATCAGTTATACATATACCCATGTTTCCATATCTCTTCTCTCTTGCATCTCCCTCCCTCCCACCCTCCCTATCCCACCCCTCTAGGTGGTCACAAACACCGAGCTGATCTCCCTTTGTTATGCGGCTGCTTCCTACTAGCTATCTATTCTACGTTTGGTAGTGTATATATGTCCATGCCACTCTCTCACTTTATCACAGCCTACCCTTCCCCCTCCCCACATCCTCAAGTCCATTCTCTAGTAGGTCTGTGTCTTTATTACTGTCTTACCCCTAAGTTCTTCATGACGATTTTTTTTTGTCTTAGATTCCATATATATGTGTTAGCATATGGTATTTGTTTTTCTCATTCTGAATTACTTCACTCTGTATGACAGACTGTCAATTTTAAGGAAGATTCATAGTGTTCTCCATAGTGGGCTCTATCAAATTACGTTCCCACCAACAGTGTAAGAGGGTTCCCTTTACTCCACACCCTCTCCAGCATTTATTGTTTGTAGATTTTTTGATGACAGCCATTCTGACCAGTGTGAGATGATACTGCATTGTAGTTTAGATTTGCATTTCTCTAGTAATTAGTGATGTTGAGCATCTTTTCATTTGTTTCTTGGTCATCTGCATGCTTTTTGACTGGGTTGTTTGTTTTTTGATATTGAGCTGCCTGAGATGTTCATATATTTTGGAGATTAGTCCCTTGTCAGTTCCTTTCATTGCAAATACTTTCTTTCATTCTGAGGGTTGTGTTTTTGTATCTATGGTTTCCTTTGCTGTGCTAAAGCTTTTACATTTCATCAGGTTCCATTTCTTGATTTTTTTTAATTTTCATTAAACTGGGAGGTGGGTCAAAAATGATCTTGCTGCAATTTATGTCAGAGTGTTCTGCCTATGTTTTCCTGTAAGAGTTTTATAGTATCCGGCCTTACATTTAGGTCTTTAATCCATTTTGAGTTTATTTTTGTATATGGTGTTAGGGAGTGTTCTAATTTCATCTTTTACATGTAGCAGTCTAGTTTTCCCTGCACCATTTATTGAAGAGACTGTCTTTTCTCCATTGTATATTCTTGCCTCCTCCTTTGTAATAGATTAGGTGACCATATGTGCGTTGGTTTATTTCTGAGATTTCTATCCTGTTCCATTGATCTATATTTCTGTTTGTGTGCCAGTACCATACTATCTTGATGACCTTAGCTTTGTAGTATATTCTGAAGTCAGGGAGCCTGATTTTTCCCTTCCATTTTTGTTTCTCAGATTGCTTTTGCTATTCAGGGTATTTTGTGTTACCATACAAATTGTAAAATTTTTCACCTAATTCTGTGGAAAATGCCATTGGTAATTGGATACGGATTGCATTGAATCTGTGATTGCTGAGCATAGTGCAGTCATTTTCACAATATTGATTCTTCCAACCCAAGAACAAGGTATATCTCTCCATCTGTTTGTGTCATCTTTGATTTCTTTCATCAGTATCTTATAGTTTTCTGGTCTTTCACCTCCCGACGTAGGTTTATTCCTAGGAATTTTATTATTTTTTTGCAGTGGTAAAGGAGATTGTTTCCTTAATTTCTCTTTCTGATCCTTCATTGTTAGTGTATAGGAATGCAGGAGATTACTGTGTATTAATATCCTGCAAATTTACTAAACTCATTGATTATTTCTAGTAATTTTCTGGTGGCATGTTTAGGATTTTCTATGTATAATATCATGTCATCTGCAAACAGTGACAGTTTTACTTCTTTTCTGATTTGTATTCCTTTTATTTCTTTTTCTTCTCTGATTGCCATGGTTATGACATCCAAAACTATGTTGAATAACAGTGGCCAGGGTGGACATCCTTGTCTTCTTCCTGATATGAGAGGAAATGTTTTCAGTTTCTCACCATTGAGAATGATGGTAGCTATGTGTTTGTGGATATGGTCTTTATTATGTTGAGGTAGATTTCCTTTATGCCCACGTTCTGGAGAGTTTTTATCATAAATGGGTGTTGAATTTTATCAAAAGCTTTCTCTATATCTATTGAGATGATCATATGGTTTTTATTCTTCAATTTGTTAAGATGGTGTATCACATTGATTGATTTGCATATGTTGAAGAATCCTTGCATCCCTGGGATAAATCCCACATGATTATGGTGTATGATCCTTTTAATGTGTTGTTTGATTCAGTTTGCTAATATTTTGTTAAGAATTTTTGCATCTATGTTCATCAGTGATATTGGCCTGTAATTTTCTTTTTTGTGATATATTTTTCTGGTTTTGGTATCAGGGTGATGGTGGCTTTGTAGAACGAATTTGGGAGTGCTCCTCTCTCTGCCATTTTTTGGAAGATTTTGAGGATAGGTGTTAGCTCTTCTCTAAGTGTTTGATGGAATTCGCCTGTTAAGCCATCTGGTCTTGGACTTCTGTATGTTGCAAGAATTTTAGTCACAGTTTTTATTTCAGTATTTGTGATTGGTCTGTTCATATTTTCTATTTATTCCTGGTTCAGCCTTGGAAGGTTGTAATTTTCTAAGAATTTGTCCATTTCCTCCAGGTTTTCCATTTTATTGGCATATAGTTTCTTGTAGTCGTCTCTTATGATCCTTTGTATTTCTGTGCTGTCAGTTGTAACTTCTCCTTTTTAATTTCTAATTCTATTGATTTGAGTCCTCTCCCTTTTTTTCTTTATGAGTTTGGCTAGAGTTTTATCAATTTTTTCCTTCTCAAAGAACGAGCTTTTAGTTTCATTGATCTTTGCTATTTTTTCTTTGTTTCTAGTTCATTTATTTCTGCTCTGTTTTTTGTAATTTCTTTCCTTCTACTAACTTTGGGTTTTGTTTGTTCTTCTTTCTCTAGTTGTTTTAGATGGAAGGTTAGGTTGTTTATTTGAGATTTTTCTTGTTTTTTGAGGGAGGATTTTATTGCTATAAATTTCCATCTTAGAACTCTTTTTGTTGCATCCCATAAGTTTTGGGTCAGTGTGTTTTCGTTGCGATTTCCTTCTAGGTATTTTTTGATTTCCCCTTTGATTTACTCAGTGATCCACTGGTTATTTAGTAACCTCCATGTGCTTTTGTTTTTTACAGTATATTTTTCCTGTAATTGATTTCTAGTCTCATAGTGTTGTGGTCAAAAGAGATGTTTGATACAATCCCCATTTTCTTAAATTTACCGAAGCTTAATTTTTGACTCAAGATATGATCTATCCCAGAGAATGTTCTGGGTGCACTTGAGAGGAAAGATTATTCTGCTACTTTCAGGTGGAATGTCCTATAAATATCAATTAAGTCTGTCTCAACTAATTTGTCATTTAAGACTTTTGCTTTCTTATTAATTTTCTGTCTGGATGATCTATCTTTTAGTGTAAGTGGAGTGTTAAAGTCCCACACAATTATTGTGTTACTGTCAATTTCCTCTTTTATGGCTGTTAGCTTTTGCCTTATGTATTGAGGTGCTTTTATGTTGGGTGCATAAATATTTACAATTTTTATATCTTCTTCTTGAATTGATCCGTTGATCATTATGTAGTGCTCTTGTCTCTTGTAATAGTCTTTAATTTAAAGTCTATTTTGTCTAATATGTGTATTGCTACTCCAGCTTTCTTTTGATTTCCATTTGCATGGAATGTCTTTTTCCATCCCCTCACTTTCAGTCTGTATGCATCCCCAGGTCTGAAGTGGGTCTCTTGTAGACAGCATATATATGGGTGTTGTTTCTGTATCCATTTAGCCAGTCTGTGTCTTTTGGTTGGAGCATTAAATCCATTTACATTTAAGATAATTATCAATATGTATGTTCCTATTACCATTTTCTTAATTGTTTACTGTTTGTTTTTGTAGATCTTTTTCTTCTTTTGTGTTTCCCTCCTAGAGAAGTTCCTTTAGCGTTTGCTTTAGAGCTGGTTTGCTTGTGCTGAATTCTCTTATCTTTTGATTGTCTGTAAAGCTTTTGATTTCTCCATCAATTCTGAATGAGAGTCTTGCTGTGTAGGGTAATCTTTGATGTAGGTTTTTCCATTTCATCAGTTTTGTGTGTGTGTGTGTGTGGTATGCGGGCCTCTCACTCTTGTGGCCTCTCCCATTGCGGAGCACAGGCTCTGGATGTGTAGGCTTAGCGGTCATGGCTCATTGGCCCAGCCGCTCTGCGGCATGTGGGATCTTCCCAGACCAGGGCACGAACCCTTGTCCCCTCCATTGGCAGGCGAACTCTCAACCACTGCACCACCAGGGAAGCCCCCATTTCATCACTTTAAATATATCCTGACACTCCTTTTTGGCCTGTAGAGTTTCTGCTGTAAAATCAGCTGATATCTTTATGAGGATTCCCTTGTATTTTATTTGTTACTTTTCCCTTGCTGTTCTTAATATTTTTTCTTTGTATTTAATTTTTGATTGTTTAATTAATATGTGTCTCAGGATATTTCTCCTTGGGTTTATCCTGTATGGGACTCTGCACTTCCTGGCTTTGATTGACTATTTCTTTTCCCATGTTAGGGAAGTTTTCGACTATAATCTCTTCAAATGTTTTTTCATATCCTTTTCCTTTTTCTTCTTCTCGGACCTCTTTAATTTGAATGTTGGTGCATTTAATTTTGTCCCAGAGGTCTCTGAGACTGTCCTGAATTATTTTAATTCCTTTTTCTTTATTCTGTTCCATGGCAGTTATTTCCTCCATTCTATCTTCCTGCTCACTTATCTGTTCTTTTGCCTCGGTTATTCTGCTATTGATTCCTTCTTGTGTCTTTTTAATTTCAGTTATTGTGTTTTTCATCACTGTTTGTTCATTCTTAATTCTTCTAAGTCTTTGTTAAATATTGTTTTGTATCTTTTCAATCAGTTCCTCCGTATTTTTTCCAAGGTGTTGGATCACCTTTAATATCATTACTCTAAATTTTTTTTCAGGTAGATTGCCTATTTCTTCTTCATTTATTTGGTCCTGTGGGTTTTACCTTGCTCCTTCATCTGCAATATATTTCTCTGTCATCTCATTTTTTTTCTAACTTACTGTGTTTGTGGTCTCTTTTCCACAGGCTGCAGGGTCTTACTTCCTCTTGTTTCTGTTCTCTGTCCCTTGGTGGGTGAGGTTAGTGCATGTTCTTGTGCAGGCCTCCTGGTTGAAGGGACTGGTGTCTGGCCTCTGGTGGGTGGTGCTGTGTCTTTTCCCTCTGATAGGCAGAGCTACATCAAGTCATGTGTTTTGGGGTGTCTGTGAGCTTAGTATTGCTTTAAGCAGCCTGTCTGCTGAAGAGTGGGGCTGTGTTCTTGTCTTGCTGGTTATTTGGCATGAGGTGTCCAGCACTGGCAGGCAGTTTGGTGGAGCCAGGTCTTGGTGTTGAGATGGATACATTATAATTCAACAACCTTCACTATCAGACTTTCCATCTGGTTTTCACCTAAATTAGTCTTGAGGGAGTCTTGTCTTGGGCTGAGGCAAGATGAGTAGATTTCCACACACATCCCCCAGAATCTTAAATATTCTTATATGGGTTAAGTCATGTATTTAGTTCAGATGTTTTCAACACCACCTTACTCTCTCAAGGCTGCATCCCTGAAACAACTCTGGTTCTGGAATGTTTCAGTTATGCTACTTTTTGTCATGGTTCTTAATCTCTCAGTGCTTCAGTTTTCACCTGCTTTGATGTGAGCCTTTGTTCCTTCACCTAGGAGGTTTTTGAACCAGTTTTTAGATTTCTTTCATAGCAAGTTGTTCCACATGTAGCTGTAGATTTGATGTGTCTGTGGGAGGAGAGTCAGGGGTCCTATTCCATGCAGGTAGAGCTTTAAAAATATGTAATTATATGTAGCCCTATGGGACCACAAGTGTAAGCTCTGTTGGCCACCAGAGCCAGGTGATCTGGAGTTGTTCCCTGGGTGGCAGTAATGAAAATAGGGGCTCCAGATGAGCATACAATCTCCTTTCTGGGAGACAGCAGCGAGCTATAGCAAAGCACAGAGAGAGAGAGTTCAAAGACAACATTCATAAGTCTATGTTTCCAGAGAGAACCTGTGTAGTCTCTAGATATATGCGAGACCTGAAACCTGCCTCAGAGGTTGAAGCTCCAAGACAAACAAAAGGGGATCTTTCATAGATAGACTGGGGTTGTATTTCAGTCTGCTGTCTGTACAGGGCCCTAGATGTGGTAGGCTCCCAGGAATGGTCTCTATAATTATTACAGTCCCATGGGATCCAGGTACATAAGCCCCTCTGGCCTCCAGAACCAGGTGATCAAGGAATGTCCCCTGAGTTCCAGTTACAAAAATTGAGACACCAGATGTAAATACCAGAGCACCAGATGTAAAAGCTCCTCTCTAGGAGATATTGACACTGTACAGTGTGGTAGAGGGTGAGTATACCTGCTGACTGGAGGGAGGTAGAAGAATACTGCAAAGATAGTGTCCACCAATCAGCATGTCCCTAGATGTGTATTAAATTAGATGCCTCCTCCTCAGGCCTACACTTTAAAATTAGAAACTGAGCCATTCTCACATAAAATCTGGGCACCTCTCAATCATCTGTTTCTGTGGGTGAGTCCGTGCATGAACCCTTTAAGAGCTGCTTCTCAGTTTGTTATACCTTGTGGGTCTCAAAGACATGAACCTGATATGTTTTCAAAGCTAGATGTTTAGCGGGCTTATTTCTCAGGATCAGGTCTTATAAGTTGGTGTTCCCAATGTAGGGGTCAAATTCTTTTCTCCTCAGGGAGTAGCTACAGGTTTTGAGCTCTCTCTCAATTGTGAATTGCTGCTCTGGGGATGGAGATTATAGTGAGATTGTGTCCCAGCTTTCCTACCAGCTTCAGTATGGCCCCTCTCTCATTTGCCTAAAATGTAGGAGTCACTCAGAGAGTTTTAATTTTTTTTTTCACAGGAAATTGTTACATATGTAGTTGCAGATCTGGTGTGTCCATGGGATGAGGTAAGTTCAGGATCCTCCTATGTCATCATCTTGAACCAGAACCATGATGTATTTTTGACAGTTTATTTTCTTCCTTTCATGACATTCCCCTGAGCTTTTACTTTTATGTTATACATAGGACTTGGACTCTGTACACATTTCTTACATGTGCTGTTTCTTATTGTAGCATACTGTTTAATGGTTATTAGAATATCATGCTTTATCAAACCATGAAATATGCTCTACCCCTTCTAATATGTAACCACAAACTTTGCTACTAATATCATTCTTAATGTAATTTGTCTTAATTTTATGGCTTGAGTTTCTTAATAATTTTAATAAAAGCTCCTTTTGGCAAGACAGAAAATATTTCATCAATTTAAATTCAATTTAATGGACATTTTCTGAGTGTCTCTTATGTACTAAGTACTGTAGAAGGATACACAGATGAGCAAAAAAAAATCTCTGCTCTCAAGTAGAAGTGGCAAAGTGTACACAAAATATGTACAAATAATTACAACACAAAACAGAGTGTAATAATGTAAGAGTGGTCTAAAAGCGTTTTTGTATCAATTAGGAAATTATTGTTTAAATCAAATCCAGAAGAATAAGTGGGATTTCAACAAGCTGAGAGGAAAAGATTTCAGGAGAAAAGAATATCATGAACAAATGCAACTTCAGGGAAGCTGGAGAAGAGTAGTCACAACATGGCAAATTATTTGATTTGACTAAAATGCAAGGTAAGAATGCAATATGCAGTAGGTAATAATGCTGAGAGGATAAGATGTTTGGGCCCAATCATTGATACCTTGATTTTTATGTGAAGGATTTTAGACTTAATTCTGTGGTCAATGGAGAGATATTGCATAGTTTCAAATAATTTGGTGACATTATCAAAGAAAACGTTTTAGGGAGATCACTCTGCTCACAATGAATAAGTTGTATTAGAATCATAGACCCGTTGAGGAGACATAAAAAATCAGGTCAGAAGAAATTAAGATTGGATGGAGTGGGATAGATGACAGAGAGAATAAAGAATAAGGGATAGAAATAAGGGATATGTTTCATATGCCCATCAATCATTCAATGCATTTCACATTCAAGAGTATTATCTCCAAAAAATAAAGAGTATTATCTCCAGCATTGACCCTGAAAACCAGAATATGTCACATTATGTACTTCTTTCAATGGAAGACAGAAAATTATAGAGTAAGAGAGGTGCATGACAAGTTATGTAGCTACAAAGAAAGCAACACCATTCTGCCCCCCAGAAGATATAATATAAAGATGGAAGAAAGGTTGTATTTATCTTTGGCTACATAATCTACTTTGACAGTGTCTCAGAGAGTATCACTAATCATAGACTCAGAGACTCTTTAGATTTGTTAAGGACCTTGCAGATATTTTAAGCAAATCACTTTATTTTGTTTGTCAAAAAATATTATTAAAGAAGAATGGTGGTTACCAGGGGCTTAAGAGATGCATAAATAGAGAGTTGCTGTGCAATGAATATAGTGGTTCAGTCATGCAAGTTTCTAGAGATCTTCTGTGCAAGAATCAATGTGCCTATACTTAACAATACTCTTCTGTACACTTAAACTTTTTAATAGGGTAGATTTCTTTTTTTATATACCACACACTCAGAAAGAAAATTGAATGTCTATTATCTGCTTAACCCTGTGCTAGGTAAAGTAGAGAATATCAAAGTATTTTAAGACATGCTCATTCCTATCATCAAGTTATAGTCGATTAAGAAAACAAAATATGTGTACTTGACTCAAAAGCAAACAATACGATAAATAGATGATAGCATAAGATGAGCTGGTACTCTCTGGGGGGAGTTTTTGAAGTGTATGGAACTTGACACAGCATGTGAGGACTTCGTAAGATGTAGGTAGGTTGACCTTCAAAACTACATGTGAATAGTATTCTTACATTTTTTTCAAAATGCTTCACATCCTCTTATTCAAACATTGTGTAAGGTAAGTTGTACAGGCATTATGATGCCCTTTTTTTTTTTTTTTTTTTTTTTTGCAGTACGCGGGCCTCTAGCTGTAGTGGCCTCTCTCCCGTTGCGGAGCACAGGCTCCGGACGCGCAGGCTCAGCGGCCATGGCTCGCGGGCCCAGCCGCTCCGCGGCACGTGCGATCTTCCCGGACCAGGGCACGAACCCGTGTCCCCTCCATTGGCAGGCGGACTCTCATCCACTGTGCCACCAGGGAAGCCCTATGATACCCTTTTGATGATGAAATAAATATACGTATGAAGAAGTAAAGTGTTTTCTCAAAGTCCCTTACCTAACTTAAAATGAAGAATCTTAATTGAAGAGTTAAGTCCAGAATGGAAAAAATGTCTTTGTGGTGACTAAATGGCTACTTTAGACTTTAAGACTTCAATCTGGGGTTTCACCTCAGTCAGTAACATCCTATATCTGAAAAATCTACAGGTCAAATAACTCCTTGATTATCATAGAATATGAAATGTACACCTTTGAGTTAACCTTATAATTGTAGTGATCTATGAACTCTTCTTAGGAGTAAAACTTTTCACATTTGTCAACAACTGCTTCTCAGAACTTTCATCTATGCACATTTTAGTTTTGTTAATCTGTCATTCACTCAAAAATCTGAACAAACAAGGTATAAAGTACAAAGTATAGTATACTTGTTAGAGGTTTGGGGAATTTATTAATTTGGATTAACTACGAAATTGAACTCTGCAATATGCCTATTTAACCATCAGTTTTTCCTTTCTTAACATACACACTTCTTAAAAGTATTTTCTCACCTTTACATAGTTATGATTCATTCATCTTTGAAGGGTTTTTTGATGATAAAAAGTGCAGGATTAGAAGATCTATATTTTGTGGTAGAAGGAGCCTGAAACACAGAGGTGTTAATTGACTGGCTCAGAGTCAAATAAAATAGTAATTTATAATGTAGAAAACTATTCATCAAGAATTGTGATAACACAAACACCTCGAGGGCAAAGTAGATTTTTACTGTTTTATTTTTACATTACTTTATGAACCATAACTCTTATATTGGATGTGTATAGTTCTCTTTTATCTCATCCATCTCACCCTATACTACTATGCACATTCTATTCAAATACTGAGGGTTTTTTTGCATATGCATAAAAAATTAATTTTTTAAACTCCATTTTAAAAAGTTGTGTCCTAAGTCATTTCAGCAAAACAAGGGCTTAATTATTATCTAGAATATTCAGAAAGTATTCTAAACTTTGAAAGCATTAAATACTTAAAATTGAATTCATCCCCTACCTCCTTAACTAAGGACTCAGCCATTACCTAAGAAACATCAAAATCAATAAGAAAAATTGAAATTATATTTCAGATTAGAATTGGATCAAAATGAGTCAGTTAAATTCAGGTTTTGTTTAGACCAATTTCCAGTGGACTTGTATCATTGTATCATTTCAATTGTTTTACAGAATACACAAGCTTACTACGAATTTTAACCAGTTCAAAATTTTTTTAGGTTGCATTTTTCTTAAATAATATGTCATTTGGAGTTCAGCAAGTAGGTTTAGTGTAAGGTTTATTTAATTATTTGCTTTATTTTTGGTATAAAATTCTGGTTGTTCAACTACTGAGGTATAAGTTTATTTTAAAATACTGAGCCCTGAACTAGACTTCTTATTTAGAAAGACTGTGAATATGGTCAATCATCTGGGCATAGACTTATTTAATTGCTTTTCTGATTGGATTTGGTCCACCAAGGCAATGAAAGTATAGTTCCCAAAACTGGCATGTCTATGAATGATTTAGGAAATCCATCCCACTATTTGTGTATTCTGTCAAAGTTTAATTTTCCATAGTTTAGTTTTGGATTTTCCATGGTGAATTTACAGTCAGTATGAACCCCAAAATATCATAAAATAAATATTTTTTTAAAACATGAGGGCTGTATAAAGATATGTTTATAACAACAGTTTCAATTGTATCAGCAGATTAAGGTGTTCTGTACTTTAGATAATAAGATATTAAACATTGTGCAGTCCCTATGAAGGGAATCAGTTGTAATTATTAGTGAATTATTGTTTTATTAAAAATTTCTGCTCTTGTAGGAATCTGCCTTATCTACAAAGTACATTTAAAATTACATTTTAAAATATGAAAAGTGTTTTCACAAGAGAAAATATTTACCAAAATATTGATTTTATAAGCTGCTCTTTGGAGTTGATAAAGGATGTCCAAATGTTTCTGGATTCTAATGGAAATCTTAAAGATTTTTATTTCCTGTTTTTAAAGATAATCTTGGCCAATATAATAGAAGATTAGAGCTAACCTCATGCTCAATGATGAAAACTGAAATCTTTTCCTCTAAGATCAAGATTAAGACACTAGTGCTCACTTTCACCACTTTTGTTCAGAATAGTACAGGAGCCCTAGTCAGAGAAATTAGGCAAGAAAAAGAAAGAAATTGTAACAAATCAGAAAGTAAGAAATAAAATTGTCTCTGTTTGGCCATTGTAAATAGAGCTGGAATGAACATTTTGGTACATGACTCTTTTTGAATTATGGTTTTCTCTGGGTATATGCCAGTAGTGAGATTGCTGGGTCATATGGTAGTTCTATTTTTAGTTTATGAGGAACCTCCATACTTTTCTACATAGTGGCTGTATCAATTTACATTCCCTAAGTGTCCATCAACAGATGAATGGATAAAGAAAATGTGGCATATATATACAATGGAGTATTACTCAGCCATAAAAAGAAATGAAATTGAGTTATTTGTAGTGAGGTGGATGGACCTAGCGTCTATCATACACAGTGAGGTAAGTCAGAAAGAGAAAAACAAATACTGTATGTTAACACATATATATGGAATCTAAAAAAAAAAAAAAAAAACCGGTCATGAAGAACCTAAGGGCAAGACAGGAATAAAGACACAGACCTACTAGAGAATGGACTTGAGGATACTGGGAGGCAGAAGGGTAAGCTGTGACAAAGTGAGAGAGTAGCATGGACATATATACACTACCAAATGTAAAATAGATAGCAAGTGGGAAGCAGCTGCATAGCACAGGGAGATCAGGTTGGTGCTTTGTGACCTCCTAGAGGGGTGGGATAGGGAAGGTGAGAGGGAGGGAGACACAAGAGGGAAAAGATATGGGGACATATGTATATATATAACTTATTCACTTTGTTATAAAGCAGAAAATAACATACCATTGTAAAGCAATTATACTACAATAAAGATGTTTATAAAAATTGTCTCTGCATATGACATGACATTGTATATAGAAAACTAAACACTTCACAAAAAAACTGGTAGAAACTAACAAAAAATCAGTAAACCTGCAGGGTACAAAATCAACATAAAAATTTAATTGCATGTTTACACACTAACAACACACTATCTGAAAGAGAAATTAAGAAAGAAATTCCATATAGAGTAGTATCAAAAAGAATAAAATACTTAAGAATACATTAACTCAAGGAAGTTAAAAATCTGTACACTGAAAACTATAATACACTCATGAAAGAAACTTAAGGGGAAACAAATAAATGCAAAGATATCCCACGTTTATGGATTGGAAACTTAAATTGTAAAATGTGCATACTACCTTAGGCAATCTACAGATTTAATGAAATTTCCTTAAAAATTTCAATGGCATTTTTCACAGAAATAGAAAAATAATCATAAAATTTTTATGGAACCATAAAATGATTATAAATATCCAAAGCAGTTTGAATAGCTATCAGTGTACACAGGTACTTTTACAAGAGCTAAATATTCCAAATGAGAAATTATAGCATGTGGTGGAGCCCAGATTAAGAAAAAACAGATTGAAGAGAGTAGAAAAGACAGTTTCCTTCTACTCCCATCACCCCTCCTCCAAACCTGAGTATACCAGCATGGAGAGACACAACCTCTCCATGGAAAATGGAGTTAAGTGAGCACCCAACTTAAACCATGAAACCCATCACCAGTCTAGTACGAGTGTCAGACCAGCACTGTAGTCTCAGCACCACAGGCAAGCTCCCATAGCCCCAAGTTCCCTTCCCCCTCAGCTCCAAACTAGGCTGGGCAGGCCAATCTCCAAACCATCACTTGTGAACTCGAAATTTCCAGACCACCCAAGTACATGACCAGCCACTCTTTACCCAACTGCCAAACCTGTACCTGGAACCCCAGCCTCTAGGATAACCCCAGCACCAAGCTGTCCCCACAGACACAGGCTCCAAGTTGTCTCCCATGGACCAACACTCCCTGCCCACCTCAACACCAGGTTGAGTCCTGTGGCCCAGTCTTCATTCTTGCCCCAGTTTCAAGAAAACCTCCATGAACCTAAGCTGTAGGCTATCTCCCACACTCAGGGTGCAGCCACGTCTCAGTGTTGGGTTAACTACTGCAGACTCAGCCTCCATAGTGGAACCCATGGACCCAGACACCAGGACTACTTTCACAATTCCACTTATCAGGCCCATCCTAGTGGTCCCCAATAAGCTGAGGACCCAGGATCCAGGTCTACCATGTGGACTCAGGTCCTAGGCCAATCACTGCAGACTCAGGAAATAGGCCCACTCTGTGAACCCAAATGAGAGTCCTGCCCCAGTAGACTAGGCTCCAGTCTCACTGCTATGGACTGAGGCATTAGGCAAGACCACCTGCTAACCCAGGCACCAGATCTGCACATCCAAGGACTTCAGCAACAAAATCATCTGTGGATACAACCCAACTGCACACCTATAATCAGCTGATTGGTGAAGAATCACCTGCTGAAGCAAGTTTGTAAAGACTAAAAGAGGGGTCTATTTCTTCAAATGTGTAGACACCAATTTAAAGACCACAGGTGTCAAAAATAATCAAGAAAACATTACATAACAGAGGAAACTAGTAAAGTTCCAATAAGTTAACCTAAAGAAATGGAGATCTATCAACTTCCTAACAAAAAATTCAGAATAATCCTCTTAAAAAAATTCAGTGAATGACAAGAAAACACAGATAGAAAACAAAACAAAATTAGAAAATCAGTGCATGAACAAAATGAGATGTTCAACACAGAAATAGAAACCATTAAAAAGTCAAACAGAGTTCTTAGCAAAGATGGTGGAGTAGAAAGATCGTGAGTTCACATTCTCTCACAGACACACCAAAATCACAACTATCTGCAGAATAACAATTGATGAAAAAGACCAGAACCTGCCAAAAAAGACCTTCTACAACTAAAGACATAAAGAAGAAACCACAACAAGGTGAAGCAGAAACAGTAATCTGAGAGGGGCCTGGTTCAGACTTACCTGTTAATCTTGGATAGTCTCCTAGAGACACAGGAGGTGACTGCAGCTCACCCTGGGAACAAAAATGCTGGCAGCAAACATTTTGGGGAGCTCCTTCTACCATTGGGACAATGGTGCTTACAGCAATTTTGTGGAATCCCACCTGTAGCTCATTAATACCAATACCTGGTCCCACCCAAAAGCCTGTAGGCACCAATGCTTGGGCACCTCAGACCAAACAACCAACTGGGGAGGGACACACTCCCACCCATCAGCAGACAGGCTGTCTTAAGAACCCCTGAGCCCACAACCTCCTCTAGACACAGCACTAACCAACAGAGAGTCCAGGACTTAGCTTCACCAAACAGTGGGCATGCACCAGTCCCAGAATTCCATTGGCCTTGGCCCTGACCTTCAGGGAACATTCTCTAACCTCTGGACCAGTCTTGTCCTGCAGGGGGGAGACACCAGACTTGAGAAAACCACAACATGGCTTGTGGAACCAGCCTGTCCACCAGCAGGCTAGAACCTGCCCAGGACCAGTTGAGCCCCAACCCTACCCACTAGCAGACCAAAACAAGCTTCAGGACACCTAGAACACATACCCAACTGTGTCAGAAACCGTCCCACACCCAGTGATCCCACCCCAACTCTGGGGTCTCTGGGGCCTGTAACCAGACTACAGGACCCAGCTCTGCCTTCCAGGTGGCTGGCAGTAACCTGAGGACCTGGCTTCACCCACCAGTGGGAGGACGACAGCTGCAAAATCTTCTGGATCCTGACTACACCCACCAGGGAGCCAGCATAAGCCCTGGGAGTCCTGGGTTTCTGCAGTCAACTGCTTTGTGATTCAGCCCCACCAACCAGCAGATGGCAGCCTCTGCACAAGACAAGGCCTGGCAACCAACCAGACCAGGGACCAAAAAATACTACCAGAGCACCCAAATAGTTAGCCTACCAAAACAAAAGGACCCATGTGGCCCTCATGGGGGAACTTCTAGAGAATACAGCTTAAGTGAAAAGACGGGAGTGTGCAGCTGGGGGTACATTGGATGTCTCCTACAAAAGGACCCTTCTCCAAGGTCAGAAAACATAACCACCTAACCAGATAAAGAAAAATACAAACGGAAACTTAGGCAAAATGAGGCAACAGAAGAACATATTCCCGACAAAGGAACAAGATAAAACCCCAGAAGAAGAACCAAGTGAAGTGGAGATAAGCAATCTACTTGAGAAGTTCAAGATAGTAACCATAAAGAGGACCAAAGAACCTGGGAAAAGAATGGATGCACGGGCTTCCCTGGTGGCACAGTGGTTGAGAGTCCGCCTGCTGATGCGGGGGTCACGGGTTCGTGCCCCGGTCCAGGAGGATCCAACATGTTGCGGAACGGCTGGGCCCGTGAGCCATGACTGCTGAGCCTGCGTGTCCTGAGCCTGTGCTCTGCAGCAGGAGAGGCCACAACAATGAGAGGCCCGTGTACCGAAAAATAAAGAATGGATGCACAGAGTGAGAATTTAGAAGTTTTTTAACAAAGAGTTAGGAAACATAAAGAACAACCAGAGATGAGCAATACAATAACTGAAAAGAAAAATACACTAGAAGGAATCAACAGTATACTAAATGATACAGAGGAATGAATCAGTGATCTGGAAGACAGAGTTGTGGAAATCACTGATGCTGAACAGGAAAAAGAAAAAAATAATGAAAATAAATAAGGAAAGTTTAAGAGACTTCTGGGACAACAACAAGGTCGGTAATACTTATATTATATGGGTCCCAGAAGGAAAAGAGAGAAAGGAGTTGAGGAAATATTTGAAGACATAATACCTGAAAACTTACCTAACCTAGGAGAGGAAACAGACAGCAAAGCCAAAGAAACACACAGTCCCATACAGAATTAACTCAAATAAGAACACTACAAGATATGTTGTAATTAAAATGGCAAAAATTAAAGATAAAGAGAGAATTTTAGAGACAACAAAGGAAAAGCAACGAATAACATACAACGGAAACCTCATAAAATGATCATTTGACATTTCAGCAGAAATTCCACAGATCAGATGGAATGGCATGATATATTTAAAGTGATGAAAGGGAAAAACATACACCCAAGAACACTCTACTCAGAAACGCTCTCATTCAGATTTGATGGAAAGATCAAAAGCTTTACAGACAAGCAAAATCTACGAGGTCAGCACTACCAAACCAGCTTTACAAGAAAATATTAAAGAAATTTCTCTAAGTGAAAAATGAAAGGCTACAATTAGAAACATGAAAATTAATTTAAAAAAAGTTCATTGGTGAAGGTAAACATACAGTAAAAGTAGGAAATCATCCACACACAAAGCTAAGAGGAAGGTTAAAAGAAAAGAAAATAGTAAAATCATCTATATGTACAATAAGCAGTTAACAGATACACAAAATAAATAGATGTAAGCATTCTTTCATGTGTTTGTTGGCAATGGGTATATCTTCTTTGGAAAAATGCCTATTTAGGTGGTCTGCCCATTTTTGGATAGGGATGTTTGTTTTTTTGATATTGAGCTGCATGGGCAGCTTGTAAATTTTGGAGATTAATCCTTTGTCAGTTGCTTCATTGGTAAATATTTTTTCCCATACTGAGGAATGTCTTTTCGTCTTGTTATTTTTTTTATTTTTTATTAAATTTTTACATCTTTATTTGAGTATAATTGCTTTATAGTGGTGTGTTAGTTTCTGCTTCATAACAAAGTGAATCAGTTTTACATATACATATGTTCCCATATCTCTTCGCTCTTGCATCTCCCTCCCTCCCACCCTTCCTATCCCACCCCTCTAGGTGGGCACAAAGCATCGAGCTGACCTCCCTGTGCTATGTGGCTGCTTCAAACTAGCTATCTATTTTACGTTTGGTAGTGTATATATGTCCATGCCACACTCGCAGTTTCTCACATCTTACCCTTCCCCCTCCCCATAACCTCAAGTCCATTCTCTAGTAGGTCTGTGTATTTATTCCTGCCTGACCCCTAGTTTCTTCATGACATTTTTTTTCTTAGATTCCATATATACTTGTTAGCATATGATATTTGTCTTTCTCATTCTGACTTACTTCACTGTGTATGACAGACTCTAGGTCAATCCACGTCACTACAAATAACTCAATTTCGTTTCTTTTTATGGCTGAGTAATATTCCATTGTATATATGTGCCATATCTTCTTTATCCATTCATCCGATTATGGACACTTAGGTTGATTCCATCTCCTGGCTATTGTAAATAGAGCTGCAATGAACATTTTGGTACATGACTCTTTTTGAATTATGGTTTTCTCAGGGTATATAACCAGTAGTGGGATATCTGGGTCATATGGTAGTTCTATTTGTAGTTTTTTAAGGAGCCTCCATACTGTTCTCCATAGTGGCTATACCAACTCACATTCCCACCAGCAGTGCAAAAGTGTTCCCTTTTCTCCACACCCTCTCCAGCATTTCCTGTTTCTAGATTTTTTGATCATGGCCATTCTGACAGGTGTGAGATGATATCTCATTGTAGTGTTGATTTGCAATTCTCTAATGATTTTGAGCATTCTTTCATGTGTTTGCTGGCACTCTGTATATCTTCTTTGGAGAAATGTCTATTTAGGTCTTCTGCCCATTTTTGGATTGGGTTGATTGTTTTTCTGTTATTGAGCTGCATGAGCTGCTTGTAAATTTTGGAGATTAATCCTTTGTCAGTTGCTTCATTTGCAAATATTTTCTCCCATTCGGAGGGTTGTCTTTTGGTCTTAATTATGGTTTCCTTTACTGTGCAAAGGCTTTGAAGTTTCATTAGGTCCCATTTGTTTATGTTTGTTTTTATTTCCATTTCTCTAGGAGGTGGGTCAAAAAGGATCTTGCTGTGATTTATGTCATAAAGTGTTCTGCCTAAGTTTTCCTCTAGAGTTTGAAAGTTTCAGGTCTTACCTTTAGGTCTTTAATCCACTTTGAGCTTATTTTTGTGTATGGAGTTAGGGAGTGTTCCAATCTAATACTTTTACATGTAGCTGTCCAGTTTTCCCAGCACCATTTATTGAAGAGGCTGTCCTTTCTCTGCCATAAGTTCCTGCCTCCTTTATCAAAGATAAGGTGACCATATGTGTATGGTGTTATCCCTGGGCTTTGTATCCTGTTCCATGGATCTATATTTCTGTTTTTCTGCCAGTACCGTACTATCTTGATTACTACAGCTTTGTGGTATAGTCTGAAGTCAGGGCGCTAGATTCCTCCAGCTCCGTTTTTCTTTCTCAAGATTGCTTTGGCTATTCGGGGTCTTTTGTGATTCCATACAAATTGTGAAATTTTTTTTCTAGTTCTGTGAAAAATGCCAGTGGTAGTTTGATAGGGATTGCATTGAATCTGTAGATTGCTGTGGATAGTAGAGTCATTTTCACACTGATGATTCTTCCAATCCAAGAACATGGTATATCTCTCCACCTATTTGTATCATCTTTAATTTCGTTCATCAGTGTCTTACAATGTTCTGCATACAGGTCTTTTGTCCCCTTAGGTAGGTTTGTTCCTAGGTATTTTATTGTTTTTTTGCAATGGTAAAGGAGAGTGTTTTCTTGATTTCACTTTCAGATTTTTCACCGTTAGAATATATGAATGCCAGAGATTTCTGTGCCTTAATTTGTATGCTGCTAGTTTAACAAATTCATTGATTACCTCTAGTAGTTTTCTGGTAGCATGTTTAGGATTCTCTATGTATAGAATCATGTCATCTGCAAACAGTGACAGCTTTACATCTTCTCTTCTGATTTGGATTCCTTTTATTTCCTTTTCTTCTCTGATTGCTGTGGCTAAAGCTTCCAAAACTATGTTCAGTAAGAGTGGTGAGAGAGGGCAACATTGTCTTCTTCCTGACCTTAGTGGAAATGCTATCAGTTTTTCACCATTGAGGACGATGTTGGCTGTGGGTTTATCATATATGGCCTTTATTATGTTGAGGAATGTTCCCTCTATGCCTACTTTCTGGAGGGTTTTTTATCATAAATCAGTGTTGAATTTTGTCGAAAGCTTTCTCTGCATCTATTGAGATGACCATATGGTTTTTCTCCTTCAATTTGTTAACATGGTGTATCACATTGTTTGATTTGCGTATATTGAAGAATCCTTGCATTCCTGGAATAAACCCCACTTGATCATGGTGTATGATCCTTTTAATGTGCTGTTGGATTCTGTTTGCTAGTATTTTGTTGAGAATTTTGCATCTATGTTCATCAGTGATGTTGGCCTGTAGTTTTCTTTCTTTGTGACATCCATGTCTGGTTTTTGTATCAGGGTGATGGTGGCCTCATAGAATGAGTTTGGGAGTGTTCCTCCCTATACTATATTTTGGAAGAGTTTGAGAAAGATAGATGTTAGCTCTTCTCTAAATGTTTGATAGAGTTCGCCTGTGAGGCCATCTGGTCCTGGGCTTTGGTTTGTTGGAAGATTTTTAATCACAGTTTCAATTTCAGTGCTTGTGATTGGTCTGTTCATATTTTCTATTTCTTCTGGTTCAGTCTTGGCAGGTTGTGCATTTCTAAGAATTTGTCCATTTCTTCCAGGTTGTCCATTTTTTGGCATAGAGTTGCTTGTAGGAATCTCTCATGATCTTTTGTATTTCTGCAGTGTGAGCTGCTACCTCTCCTTTTTCATTCCTAATTCTATTGATTTGAGTCTCCACCCTTTTTTCTTTTTGAGTCTGGCTAATGGTTTATCAATTTTGTATATCTTCTCAGAGCCAGCTTTAACTTTTATTGTTCTTTGCTATCGTTTCCTTCATTTCTTTTTCATTTATTTCTGATCTGATCTTTATGATTTCTTTCCTTCTGCTAACTTTGGGTTTTTTTTTTCTTTCTCTAAATGCTTTGGGTGTATGCTTAGGTTGTTTATTCGAGATGTTTCCTGTTTCTTAAGGTACCATTGTATTGCTATAAACTTCCTTCTTAGAACTGTTTTTGCTGCATCCCATAGGTTTTGAGTCATCATGTCTTCATTGTCATTTGTTTCTAGGTAATTTTTTGATTTCCTCTCTGATTTCCTCAGTGATCACTTCGTTAATAAGGAATGTATTGTTTAGCCTCCATTTGTTTGTATTTTCTCCAGATATTTTTCTGTAATTGATATCTAGTCTCATAGTGTTGTGGTCAAAAAAGATACCTGATACAATTTCAATTTTCTTAAATTTACCAAGGCTTGATTTGTGACCCAATATATGATCTATCCTGGAGAATGTTCCATGAGCACTTGGGAAAAATGTGTATGCTGTTGTTTTTGGATGCAATGTCTTATGAATATCAATTAATCCCATCTTGTTTAATGTATCATTTAAAGCTTGTGTTTCCTACTTTATTTTCATGTTGAATGATCTGTCCATTGGTGAAAGGGGGTGTTAAAGTCCCCTACTATGAATGTGTTACTGTCAATTTCCCCTTTTATGGCTATTAGTATTTGCCTTATGTATTGAGGTGCTCCTATGTTGGGTGCACAAATATTTACAGTTGTTATATCTTCTTCTTGGATTGATCCCTTGATCATTATGTAGTGTCCTCCTTTGTCTCTTCTAATAGTCTTTATTTTAAAGTCTATTTTGTCTGATATGAGAATTACTATGCCAGCTTTCTTTTGGTTTCCATTTGCATGGAATAACTTTTTCCATCCCCTCACTTTCAGTCTGTATGTGTCCCTAAGTCTGAAGTGGGTTTCTTGTAGACAGCATATATATGGGTGTTGTTTTTGTATCCATTCAGCTAATCTGTGTGTTTTGGTGGGAGCATTTAATCCATTTACATTTAAGTTAATTATCAATATGTATATTCCTATACCCATGTTCTTACTTGTTTTCAGTTTGTTATTGTAGGTCTTTTCCTTCTCGTCTTTTTCTTGCCTAGGGAAGTTCCTTTAGCATTTGTCGTAAAGCTGATTCTGTGCTGCTGAACTCTCTCAGCTTTTGCTTGTCTGTAAAGGTTTTAATTTCTTCATGAAATCTGCATGAGATCCTTGCTGGGTAGAGTAATCTTGTTTGTAGGATTTTCTCCTTCATCACTTTAAACATGTCCTGCCACTCCCTTCTCCACTGCAGAGTTTATGCTGAAAGATCAGCTGTTAATCTTATGTGGATTCCCTTGTGTGTTATTTGCTGTTTTTCCCTTGCTGCTTTTTAATATGTTTTCTTTGTATTTAATTTTTGACTGTTTGATTAATATGTGTCTTGGCATATTTCTCCTTGGATTTATCCTGTATGGGATTCTCTGTGCTTCCAGGAGTTGATTAACTATTTCCTTTCCCATATTAGGGAAATTTTCAACTACAATCTCTTCAAATATTTTCTCAGTCCCTTTCTTTTTCTCTTCTTCTTCTCGGAACCCTATAATTCGAATGTTGGTGCATTTAATGTTGTCTCAGAAGACTCTGAGACTGTCTTCAGTTCTTTTCATTCTTGTTTCTTTATTCTGCTCTGCAGTAGTAATTTCTACTATTTTATCTTCCAGGTCATTTATCCGTCCTTCTGCCTCAGTTTTTCTGCTATTGATCCTTGCTAGAGTATTTTTAATTTCATTTACTGTGTTGTTCATCATTGCTTGTTTCATTTTTAGTTCTTCTAGGTAATTGTTAAATGTTTCTTGCATTTTCTTTATTCTATTTCCAAGATTTGGGTCATCTTTACTATCATTATTCTGAATTTTTTTTCTGGTAGACTGCCTATTTCCTCTTAATTTTTTAGGTCTGGTGGGTTTTTACCTTGCTCCTTCATCTGCTGTGTGTTTTTCTGTCTTCTCATTTTGCTTATCTTACAGTGTTTGGGGTCTCCTTTTTGCAGGATGCAGGTTCGTACTTCCCGTTGTTTTGGTGTCTGTCCCCAGTGGCTAAAGTTGGTTCAGTGGGTTTTGTAGGCTCCTTGGTGGTGGGAGCTAGTGCCTGTGTTCTGGTGGATGAGGTTGGACCTTGTCTTTCTGGTGGGCAGGTTCATGTCTGGTGGTGTGTTTTGGGATGTCTTTGGCCTTATTATGATTTTTGGCAGCCTCTCTGCAAATGGGTGGGGTTGTGTTCCTTTCTTGCTAGTTGTTTGCATAGGGTGTCCAGCACTGTAGCTTGCTGGTCGTTGAGTGAAGTTGGTGTGGTGTTAAGATGGAGATCTCTGGGAGATTTTCACTGTTTGATATCACATGGAGCTGGGAGGTCTATTGTGGACCTGTGTCCTGAAGTTGGCTCTCCCTCCTCAGAGGCACAACACTGACTCCTGGCTGGAGCACCAAGAGCCTTTCATCCACACGGCTCAGAATAAATGGGAGAAAAAGAAGAAAGAAACAAAGATATAGGATAAAAGAAAATAAAATAAAGTAAGATAAAATAAAATAAAGTTATAAAAATAATTATTAAGAAAAAAATATTTTAATAAAAATGGACGAGTAGAACCTTAGGACAAATGGTGAAAGCAAAGCTATACAGACAATGTGTCACACAGAAGCATACACATACACACAAAAAGAGGAAAAGGAGAAAAAATAATACATATTATTCTCAAAGCCCACCTCGTCAATTTGAGATGATTCTTTCTCTATCCAGGTATTCCACAGATGCAGGTACATCAAGTTGATTGCAGAATTTTTTTTTTTTATGGTACGTGGGCCTCTCACTATTGTGGCCTCTTCCACTGTGGAGCACAGGCTCCGGACGTGCAGGCTCAGCAGCCATGGCTCACGGGCCAAGCTGCTCCGTGGCATGTGGTATCCTCCTGGACCGGGGCATGAACCCGTGTCCCCTGCATTGGCAGGCAAACTCTCAACCACTGGGCCACCAGGGAAACCTGACTGTGGTGATTTAATGCGCTGCTCCTGAGGCTGTTTGGAGAGTTTTCCCTTTCTATTTTTTTTTCCGCACAACTCCAGGGGCTCAGCTTTGGATTTGGCCTCGCCTCTGCATTTAGGTCACTGGAGGGCATCTGTTCTTCGCTCAGACAGAACGGGGTTAATGGACCTGCTGCTTCGGGGACTCTGGCTCACTCAGGCTGGGGGGAAGGAGGGGTATCGAGTGCAGGGCGAGTCTGCAGCAGCAGAGGCCAGCATGATGTTGCACCAGCCTGAGGCACGCCGTGTATTCTCCCGTGGAAGTTGTCCCTGGATCACGGGACCCTGGCAGTAGTGGGCTGCACAGGCACCCGGGAGGGACAGTGTGGGTAGTGACCTGTGCTCACACACAGACTTCTTCATGGTGGCAGCAGCAGTCTTAGAGTGTCATGCCTGTCTCTGGTGTCCGTGCTGTTAGTCGTGGCTCACGCCTGTCTCTGGAGCTCCTTTAAGCAGAGCTCTTAATCCACTCATCTCGTGCACCAGAAAACAAAGTGGGAATAAAAAGTCTCTTGCTTCTTTGGCAGTTTCAGACTTTTCCCTGGACTCCCTCCTGTCTAGCCGTGGTGCACTAACCCCCTGCAGGCTGTGTTCATACTGCCAAAACCAGTCCTCTCCCTGTGCTCTGACCAAAACCCCAACCTCAGCTCCCAGCCCCACCCAGCCTGGCAAGTGAGAGAGAAGCCTCTTGGGTTAGTGAGTGCCGATTGGCACCAATCCTCTGTGTGGGAATCTCTCTGCTTTGCCCTCTGCACCCCTTTTGTTGTGCTCTCTTCTGCGGCTCTGACACTTCCCCCCTCTGCCACCCACAGTCTCCGCCCGCAAAGGGGCTTCCTAGTGTGTGGAAACCTTTCCTCCTTCACTGCTCCCTCCCACTGGTGCAGGTCCTGTCCATATTCTTTTGTCTCTGTTTATTTTTTTTCTTTTGCCTTACCCAGGTACGTGGGGAATTTCTTGTCTTTTGGGATGTCTGAGGTCTTCTGCCAGCGTTCAGTATGTGTTCTGTAAGAGTTGTTCCACGTGTAGATGTATTTCTGATGTACCTGTGGGGAGGAAGGTGATCTCCGCATCTTACTCTTCCACCATCTTCCCCCTCTCTCCTCGTCTTGTTTATGATTTCCTTTGATGTGCAAATCTTTTACGTTTCATTAGGTCCCATTTGTTTATTTTTATTTCCATTTCTCTAGGAGGTGGGTCAAAAAGAATCTTGCTGTGATTTATATCATAGAGTTTTCTGCCTATGTTGTCCTCTAAGAGTTTGATCATTAGAGAAATGTAAATCAAAACTACAATTAGATAACATCTCACACCAGTCAGAATGGCCATCATCAAAATATCTACAAAAAACAAATGCTGGACAGGGTGTGAAGAAAAGGCAACCCTCTTGCACTGTTGGTGGGAATGTAAATTGATACAGCCACTATGGAGAAAAGTATGGAAGTTCCTTAGAAAAACTAAAAATAGAACTACCATACGACCCAGCAATCCGTCTACTGAGCATATACCATGAGATAACCATAATTCAAAAGAAGTCATGTACCACAATGTTCATTGCAGCTCTAGTTTCAATAGCCAGGACATGTAAACATGCTCTGTGTCCATCAACATATTAATGGATAAAGAAAATGTGGCACATATATACAACGGAATATTACTCAGCCATAAAAAGAAGTGAAATTGAGTTATTTGTAGTGAGTTGGATGGACATATAGTCTGTCATACAGAGTGAAGTAAGTCAGAAATATAAAAACAAATACCGTTTGCTAACACATATATATGGAATCTAAAAAAAAAATGGTCATGAAGAACTAGGGGCAAGATGGGTATAAAGACACAGACCTACTAGAGAATGGACTTGAGGATACTGGGAGGGGGAAGTGTAAGCTGTGACAAAGTGAGAGAGTGGCATGGACATATATACACTGCCAAACATAAAACAGATAGCTAGTGGGAAGCAGTAGAATAGCACAGGGAGATCAGCTCAGTGCTTTGTGACCACCTAGAGGGGTGGGATTTGGAGGGTGTGAGGGAGGAAAGAGATATGGGGACATATGTATATGTATAACTGATTCACTTTGTTATAAACCAGAAACTAACACACCATTGTAAAGCAATTATACTCCAATAAAGATGTTAGAAAAAGACAATAAAAATACAATACAATAAAATAAATAGATGTAAAATATGATATTAAAAAGTGTAATTGTGAGGGAATGATAATACAACTGCAGAGTTTTTAGAATACATTTGAAAATATGAGATCAGCAACTTGAAATGAAACAGTCATGTAGATAGATAGATGTTAGCTATATAACAACTTCATGGTAACGAAAAATTAAATGCTATAGTAGATACATCAGAACAAAAAAATGTAATATGAACAAAACACTAAAGACAGTCATCAAATCACAATAGAAAAGGACAAAAGTAAAAAGACACAAAGAACACCTATGAAAACAACCCCAACACAACAAAATGGCAATAAGAACATGCATATCAATATTTACTGTACATGTAAATGGAATAAATGCTCAAATCAAAAGACATACAATGGCTGAATGTGTACAAAAACAAGACCCATATAGATGCTGCCTACAAGAGACTCACTTCACATCTAAGGACACACACAGACTGAAGGTGAGGGGATGGGGAAAATCATTCCATGCAAATGGAAGTCAAAGGAAAGAAAGATAGCAATATTTACATTAGGCAAAGTAAATTTTAAAGTAAAGACTCTAATAAGAGACAAATAAAAACATTTTGGAATGATAAAGAGATCAATAAAGAAGAAGATACCTCAATTGTAAGTATATATGCACCAAACATAAGACCACCCTAAGTACATAATGCAACTATTAACAGATATAAAGGGAGAAACTGACAGTGACAAATTTAGTGGAATTTAACATCCCACTTACGTCAATGGACAGATCATCCAGACAGAAAACAAATAAGGCAAAACTGGTCTTATGACAAATTAGAGCAGATGAAGTTAATTGATATATGTAGAACATTCCATCAAAAATCCTCAGAACACACACTCTTTTCAAGTGCACATGGAACATTCACTATGATAGATCACACGGTAAGCCACAAAGCAAGGCTTAGTAAATTTAGGAAAATTGAAATCATATCAAGCATTTTTTCCAATCACAATGCTATGAGACTAAAAGTCAACCACAAGAAAAAAACCTGCAAAATACACAGACACATGGAGGCTAAACAATATACTAGTAAACAATCAATGGATCACTGGAGAAATCAAAGAAGAAATAAAAAAAATACCTGAAGACAAATGAAAATGAAAACAAAAACAAAATAATCCGAAATCTATGGCAAGCAGCAAAAGCAGTTCTAAGAGTGAAGTTTAGAGCAGTAGACCCTTACCTCAGGAAAAAGAAAAAACTCTCAAATAAACGACCTAACTTTACACTTAAAAGAGTTAGAAATAAAACAAACAAAACCCAAAGTTAGTAGAAGGACAGAAATTATAAATCTCAGAGCAGAAGTAAGTGAAACAGAGATGAAGAAAGCAATAGAAAATATCAATGAAACTATGATTCTTGATTCTTTGAAAAGATAAATAGAATTGATAAAACTTTAGCCAGACTCATCAAGAGAAAAAGAGAGGGCCCAAATCAATAAAATCAGAAATGACAAAGAAGTTATAACCAACACTACAGAAATACAAAATATAATGAGAGACTACTATGAACACTTATATGTGAACAAAATGGAGAATCTAGAAGAAATGGACAACTTCTTACAAATATACAATTTCCCAAGACTGAACCAGGGAGAAGTAGAAAATGTGAACAGACCAACTATCAATAAAAAAAAAAAAATGAATCTGTGATTTAAAACTCTCAACAAGCAAAAGTTCAGGGCCAGATAGTTTCACAGGTGAATTCTACTAAATAACTGGAGAAGAGTTAACACCTATCCTTTTCAATATATTCCAAAAACTTGCAGAGGAAGGAATGTTTCTGAACTCATTCTATGAGTCCAGCATCACCCTGATACCAAAACCAGAAAAACATACCACCAAAGAAGAAAATTACAGGCCAATATCACTGATGAACATAGATGCAAAAATCCTCAACAAAATACTAACAAACCAAATCCAACAATACATTAAAAGGATCGTACACCATGATCAAGTGGGATTTATCCCAGGGATTCAAGGATTTTTTAATATCCACAAATCAATCAATGTGACACAACACATTAACAAATCCAAATCGAAGGATAAAAACCGTATGATCATCACAATAGAGGCAGAAAAACCTTTTGACAAATTCAACATCATTTATGATAAAAACTCTGCAGAAAGTGGGCATAGAGGGAACATACTTCAACATAATAAAAGTCATATATGACAAACGCACAGCTAACATCATACTCAATGTTGAAAAGCTGAAAGCATTTCCTGTAAGATCAGGGACAAGATGAGGACTCCCACTCTCACCACTTTTATTCAACATAGTATTTGTACTTCTAACCAGAACAATCAGACAATAAAAGGAGTCCAAACTGGAAAAGAAGAATAAAACTGTCACTGCTTACAAATGACATAATACTATACATAGAAAATGCTAAAGACACCACCAGAAAAATACTAGAGTTCACCAATGTATTTGGTAAAGTTGCAGGATACAAAATTAATATAGAGGAATTTGTTGCATTTCTATACACTAAAAACAAACTGTCAGAAGGAGAAATTAAGGAAATAACCACATGTATCATCATATCAAAAAGAATGATACCTAAGAATAAACCTAATGAAGGAGGTTAAAGACCTGTACTCAGAAAACTGTAAGTCAGTGATGAAAGAAATTGAAGACGGCACAAACATATGGAAAGATTTACCATGTTCATAGATTGGCAGACTTAATATTGCTAAAATGACCATATTACCCAAGGCAATGTACAGATTCTATGCAATATCCATCAAAATACCTAAGGCATTTTTTCACTGAACTAGAACAAATAATTTTAAAATTTACATGGAAACATAAAGAATCCAAATAGCCAAAACAATCTTGAGAAAGAAAATCAGACCTGGAGGAATCATGCTTCTTGACTTCAGACTATTCTACAAAGCTACAGTAATCAAAACAGTACAGTACTGCCACAAAAAATAGACATATAGATCAATGGAACAGGATAGAGAGCCCAGAAGTAAACACTCACACTTATGGTTAATTAATATATGACAGACCGGATCAAGATGGTGAAATAGAAGGATGTGTAGCTCACCTTCTCCCACAAATACATCAAAAATACATCTACATGTGGAAAAATTATCACAATACCTGCAGAACACTGGCAGATGATCACATAAAACCAAAATCACAAGAAAGATCACCATGTAATTTGGTAGGAAAAAAAGGTAATCAGGACAAGACCTGTGCCCCTGGGAGGAAGCTGTGCCCCTGGGAGGAAGCTGCTCTGTCACCCTGGGAAGCACCTTTACCAGTGGGGAGATCAGCCAGGACAGAAAGAGTTTCACAGGCTCAGAAGAGAGTGCAGCACACAGTTTGTGGGAGACAAAACAGAGAGAGACCAGCAAAGAGGGTCCCTGTCACCTCACTGCATTCCCAGCCTGAAATGTTTGCATTCTGGTTCAAATAGGGTGTCCTCAGTCTTCAGAGGACAGACCCATGGAGAGGACTGGGGTTGGCTGTGTGGAGACATCCTAAAGGGGCTGGAGCATGCTCCTAGCCACAACCAGTGGTGTGCACAGGAAGGAGCCCAGGTCTGCCATTGAAACCCCATTGTTAAAATATTAACAGGGAGTGAAGTGTGGGGCCCACCATAGCAGCCCATAGCATGCTCACTGTGGATGTGGCTCCACCTCTATGAGTTGTGGGAGCTCATAAGCTCCCTAGGATTGCCCACACGGGGAGGTGGGGCTGAAATCCCCAGAGGTCGTGACTTCAACAGGGCTGGAACCTGAGCGTCTCAGGGACTTTGTGATCTGTGGATTTATGCACCAGAGGTTGCTTTGTAAACCAAGAGCCTGCGGGACATCTGAGTGAATTACTGGTGCTTCCATGGCTGTGGCAGGCCCTGCTGCAGGTTCTCCAGGCATGTGCACAGAGACAGGGCCCCATGTCTGAGCTAACTCAGTATCATCCATGGCATGTCTACATGCATGACTATGGCAGTCCCAGTGCCTGACCTCAGTGGTTCCATGCCAATGAATCTGTTCTAGTCACTTCTTTGAGCACAGTGCCTGAGGGACACCTGGGCCAACCTCCTGAATTCCCGTGGTTGAGGCAGGACTGAGAGCAGTCCCCCAAAACTGTATTTTGTGAGCCCTCACAATGGGTGACAAGTGACACCACAGAGCACACTTCCCAGTGGACAGCTCCTGTAGAGGTATACTCAGTGGCTCCTCTCCCAGTAGGAACACTCTTATCCCACCTACCTCACACTGCAATTCAGAAACGGATCTGGGAGCATTTATTGAAGCAACTGGGGGAGCAAACTCTGCCTCTGACAGGGCTGTGACAACCACAAAGCAAATAGGAGGCCCTGCTCAACATCCAGTGTAAGCTCTCATCACCACCACAATAATCATACCCCTTTTAAGGGGATAACAGCCAGCACACACTGAGAAAAGATGTGGCAGGCATCCATTCTAAAAACAGCCCTCTCACCAAAAATATTAGACTCATGGAGGCTACACAGGGACACTCTCACATAAGAACACCCCTTCAAACCATAGTAGATAACTGTTTCCCCTAAACTCATAGTCATAAAAATATAAGTAAAATGAAGAAGCAGAGGAATCACTCCTAATTTAAAACTCAAGAGAATTTCCATGAAAGAACAAACAATGAAACAGACAGCTCCAGTCTACCAGATCCCAAGTTCAAAATGGAGGTAATAAAAATACAGAACGAGGGACTTCCCTGGCGGTCCAGTGGTTAGGACTCTGTGCTTCCACTGCAGGGGCATGGGTTTAATCCCTGGTCGGGGAACTTGGATCCTACATGCCATGGGGTAGAGCCGAAAAAAATTACTGAAGGAATTTTAAAGACCTATAGGTAGAAATGCAGATTACTGTAACATTTAACTAGAAACTATAAAGCAGGGCTAATTAAAATTATAAAACTCATTTGCTGAGACAAAAGCTGAGCTAAAGGCAATAAATAGCAGACTGGAAAATGCAGAAGAATGAATAAGTGATCTGGAAGTTAGAATAATGGAAATCACCCAATCAGAACAACAGACAAGAAGACAAAAGAAAGCAATATACAAGACCTATGGGATAATATGAAGTGTCCCAATATATGCATAATAGGGATCCCAGAAGGAGAAGAAAGAGAAAAGGAGATCAAAAATGTATTTGAAGGAATTATGGCTGAAAACTTCCAAAACCTAGGAAGGAAACAGATATCTAGGTACAGGAAGCACAGATAGTCCCAAACAAGATGAACCAAAACAGACTTACACGAAGATATTTTAAAATTAAAATGGCAAAAGTTAAAGATAAAGAGAGGATTCTAAAGGCAGCAAGAACAAAAGAAACAGCAACAACAAAACAAAGAGTTAAATACAAAGACCCCCTAAGGCTCTCAGCTGATTTCTCTACAGAAAAGTGCAGGTCAGAAGGGAGTGGCAAGATATATTTGAAGTCCTGAAAAGGAAAAGCTTGCAACTTAGGCTACTCTACCCAGCAAGATTATCATTTAGAATAGGAGAGATAGAGTTTCTCAGACAAGAAAAAGCTAAAAGAATATAGCAATATTAAACTTATCCTAAAATAAATATCTAAAGGTATTCTCTAAACAGAAAAGTAGCAAGAATTTATAGGAGAGAGAAAATCACACATGGAAAGTAAATCACTTAAATAAGCCAGTACACATTTTTAAAATTATTTACTGTGGCAAGAATATTTAACCTGAGATCTATCCTTTTAATAATTTTTTAAGAGTGCAATATAGTACTGTTGACTATGGTTACAATGTTGTACAACAGGTTTCTAAAACTAATTCATTTTGCTCAACTGAAACTTTATGCCCATTGTAGTAACTCCCCAATTCACTCTCCCCACCAGCCCCTACAAACGATATTCGACTCTTTGATTCTATTAATTTGACTATTTTAGACCCTTATATAAATGGAATTATGTGGTATTCATCATTTTGTAATTGGCTCACTTCATTTAGCATAACATCCTTAAGGATCAGCCATGTTGTCCCATATTGCAGAATTTCCTTCTTTTAAAGGCCAGTGCACATTCTTTTTTGTGTTTGTGAAGGTGATGATAACTACAGTGAACAACAAAAGGATAAACATGAAAATGTAAAACAGGACATCAAAATCATAAAATGTGGGGGGGGAGGAGAGTAAGAAAATGTAGAATTTTTTAAAGAATGTGTTTGAACTTATATGACTAAGAGTCTAAAAAAGTAGACATAGTAATGGGCTAACATACTTGAAAAACAGGGTAACCACAAATAAAAAACATACAGGAGATTAACAAAAACCAAAAACCAGAGGACACAAGCATAATACAAAATAAAACAATCAAATCAAAAAAAAAGGAAAAAGAAAGAAACAAAGAAGAAATACAAAATCAACTGGAAAACAATGTTTAAAATGGCAATAAATACATATCTGTCAATAATTACCTTAAATGTCAATGGAATAAATGTCCAATCAAAAGACATAGAGTGGCAGATTGGATTTTTTAAAAAAAAGAGCCTACAATATGCTGCCTACAAGAGACCCACTTTAGAGCAAAGAGCACAAATAGATTGAAAGTGAAAGGATGGAAAAATATTTCATGCAAGTGGAAATGACAAGAAAACAGTGGTAGAAATACTCATATCAGACAAAAGACTTTAAAACAAAAGCCATAATGAAAGATAAAGGACACTGTGTAAAATGATCAATACAAGAAGAGGATATTACACTTGTTAAAATATATGCACACAATATAGGAGTACCTAAATACATATAACAAATGTTAATATAAATTGAGAAAATGACAGTGATACAATAACAGTAGGAGTTATTACTGTTATCCACTTATGTCAATGGATAAATCTTCCTGACCAAAAACCTATAAGGCAAAAGAGATCTTAAATGATACAATAGAATGATTAGATGTAATTGATATTTTCAGGGCATTGCATCCTAAAAAACCCAAAATACATATTTTTTTCAAGTGCACATGGAACATGCTCTAGGATTGGCCATATACTAGGACACAAAGCAAGCATCAACAAATGTAAGAGGATAGAAATTATTTCAAGCAGTTTTTCTGACCACAAGAGTCTGAAACTAAAAATCAACCACAGAAAGAGTAACGAGAAAAAAAATATATGGAGACAAAACAACATGCTACTAAATATCAAATGAGTCAACAATGTAACAAAGAGGAAATTAAAAAAATATCTTGAGACAAATGACAATGAAACAAAACCATACAAAATCTATGGAATGCAGCAAAAGCAGTCCTAAGAGGGAAGTTCATAGTGATAAAGACCTTCCTCAAAAAACTAGAAAAATCTCAAATAAACAACCTAACCTTCCACTTAAAAGAGTTATCAAAATAAGAACAAACAAAACCTAAATTCAGCACAAGGAAGGAATTTATAAAGATCAGAGGGGAAATAAATAAAATAGAGGTTAAAAAACAAGAGAAAAATCCATAAAACCAAGAGTGGGTTCTTTGAAAGGGTAAAAAAAAAATCTGATAAACCTCTGGCAAAGCTCACCAAGAAAAATAGAGGACCAAAATAAACAAAATATGAAATGAAAGTGGAGAAATAACAACTGATACTACAATAATTAAAAAAAAGAGAATACTATGAACAATCATATGCCAATAAGCTGGACAACCTAGAAAAAATGAATGCTTCTACAGCCCACCAAAACTAAATAAAGAAAAAATAGGTAATTTGAACAAACCAATCACTAGCATTAAAATGGAATTTGTATTAAAAAAACAAGCAAACAAACAAAAACAACAACATAAACATCCCTGCAACCAAAAGTCCTGGATTAGATGGCTTCACTGGGGAATTCTAACAAACATACAAAGAAGAACTTATACCAATCCTTCTCAAACTTTTCCAAAGAGTGAAGAGGAGGGAAGACCCCCAAAGTCATGCTTTGAAGCCACTATCACCTTGATAACAAAAGCAAAGACAACATCAAAAAAAAATCATAGGCCAATAGCTTTGATGAATAAAGATGCAAAAAATTCTCAAGAAAACGTTAGCAATCAGAATTCAACAACACATAAAATGGATCATATACCACAATCAAGTTGGATTCACCCCAGTGTCACAAGGATGGCTCAAATTGATCAATGTGATATACACCATATCAATAAAAGACAAAAATCCCATGATTATCTCAAAAGATGCAGAGAAAATATTTGATAAAATTCAACTTCCAGGGCTTCCCTGGTGGGGCAGTGGTTGAGAGTCCACCTGCCAATGCAGGGGACGCGGGTTCGTGCCCTGGTACAGGAGGATCCCACATGCCGTGGAGCTGCTGGGCCTGTGAGCTATGGCCACTGAGCCTGCATGTCCGGAGCCTGTGCTCCACAACAGGAGAGGCCACAACAGTGAGAGGCCCACATACCACTAAAAAAATAATAATAATAATTCAACATCCATTCATGATAAAAATTTTGCCAAAGTGGGTATAGAGGGAACATTTGTCAACATGATAAAAGCTATTTATGACAAACCCACTGCCAACATAATAGTCAATGGTGAAAAGCTGAAAACCTTCCCAGTAAAATATGGAACAAGACAAGGTTCCCCACCCTCACCACTTCTATTCGACATAGTATTGGAAGTCCTAGCAACAGCTATCAGACAAGGAAAAGAAATAAAACTGCTAGAACTGATAAATGAATTCAGCAAGGTAGCAGGATGCAAAATTAATTTACAGATATATGTTACTTTTTTTTAACACTAACAATGAAATATCAGAAAGAAATTTTTTTAAATCCCTTTTAAAACTGCATCAAAACGTAAAATACTTAAGAATAAAATTGACCAAGGAGGTGAAAGGCTTATATGCTGAGAATTATAAAATATTGATAAAGGAATTTGAAGATAATTCAACAAAATGAAAAGATATGTCATGCTGTTGGATTGGAAGAATTAATATTGTTAAATGGCCACACTATTCAAAGAAATCTGCAGGTTTAATGTGATCCCTATCAAATTACTCATGGTAATTATCACAGAACTAGAACAAATAATCTTAAAATTAATATGGAACGATAGAAGACCCAACATTGCCAAAGCAATCCTGAGGAAAAAGAACAAAGCTGGAGGCATAACCATCCCAGAGTTCAGGCAATACCACAAAGCTATAGTAATTAAAACAGTGTGGTATTGGCACAAAAACAGGTGGTATTGTCATGGATCAATGGAACAGAATAGAACACTCAGAAATAAGCCCACACACCTATGGTCAATTAATCTTTGACAAAGTAGGCAAAAATATACAATGGAGAAAAGATGGTCTCTTCAGCAACTGGTGTTTGGAAAGCTGAACAGCTGTATGTAAATCAATGAAGTTAGAACACACCCTCACACTAAACACAGAAGTAAACTCAATATAGCTTAAAGACTTAAATATAACACAAGACACTATAAAACTCCTAGAAGAGAACATAGGCAAAACATTCTCTGACATAAATCATACCAAAGTTTTCTTAGGTCAGTCTCCCAAGGCAATAGAAATAAAAGCAAAAATAAACAAGTAAGATCTAATCAAACTTATAAGCTTTGGCACAGCAAAGGAAACCATAAACAAAATGAAAAGACAACATATAGACTAGAAGAAAATATTTGCAAATGATGCTATTGACAAGGGCTTAATTTCTAAAAAACACAAAAAGCTCATGCAACACAATAATAAAAAAAATCCAATTAAAAATTGGGCAGAAGACCTATCTAGACATTCCTCCAAAGAAGACAAACAGATGGCCAACAGACACATGAAAAAATGCTCAAAATTGTTAATTATTAGAGAAATGCAAATCAAAACCACAGTGAGGTACCACCTCACACCAATCAGAATGACCATCATTAAAAAGTCTATAAATAGGGCTTCCCTGGTGGCGCCATGGTTGAGAGTCCGCCTGCCCATGCAGGGGACCTGGGTTCATGCCCCAGTCTGGGAAGATCCCACATGCCACAGAGCGGCTGGGCCCGTGAGCCATGGCCACTGAGCCTGCACGTCCGGAGCCTGTGCTCCGCAGCAGGAGAGGCCACAACAGTGAGAGGCCCGTGTAACACACACACACACACACACACACAAAGTCTATAAATAACAAATGCTGGAGACAGTGTGGAGCAAAGGCCTCCCTCCTACACTGTTGGTGGGAACGTAAATTTGTACAGCCACTATGGAGAACATTATGGAGGTTCCTTAACACACTAAAAATAGAGTTGCCATATGATCTTGCAATCTCACTCCTGGGCATATATCCAGAGAAAACTATAATTTGAAAAGATATATGTGCCCCAATGTTCATAGCAGCACAATTTACAATAGTTAAGACATGGAAGCAATGGAAATGTCCATCAACAGATGAATGGATAAAGAAGATGTGGTATATATATGCACAATGGAATACTACTCAGCCATAAAAATATGAAATATTGTCATTTACAGTAACGTGGATGAGATCCTCCTAGAGATCATCATACTAAGTGAAGTAAGTCAGAAACAGGAAGACAAATATTATATGATATCATTTATATGTGGAATCTAAAATATAACGCAAATGAACTCATTTACAAAACAGAAACAGACTAACAGATATAGAAAATAAACATGTTTACCAAAGGATAAGGGGTTGGGGAGGGATAAATTAGGAGTTTGGGGTTAGCAGATACAAACTACTATGCATAAAATAGATAAACAATAAGGTCCTACTGTATAGCACAAGGAACTATGTTCAATATCCTGTGATAAATCATAATAGAAAAGAATATGAAGAAGAATATTACATATTTGTATAACTGAAACATTTTTCTGTACATCAGAAACTAACACAACATCATAAATCAATTACAATAAAAAAATCTATGACAAATGAGGTAAGAATATACAATGGAGGAAAGACATTATCTTCTATAAGTGGTACGGGGAAGTCTGGACCCCTACATGTAGAAGAATGAAATTAAAACATTTTCTCACACCATATACAAAAGTAAATATAAAATGCATTAAAGGCCTAAAATTAAGACTGAAAACGATGAAACTCCTAGAGGAAAACATAGACTGAACACTTTTTGACATAAATTGTAGCAATATTTTTTTTTGATCTGTCTCCTAAAGTAAAGGAAATAAAAGAAAAAAAATATTAAATGGGACCTAATTAGAACTAAAAGCTTTTGCAAAGCAAAAGGAACCATCAACAAAATGAAAAGACAACCAGTGAATGGGAGAAACTATTTCCTTATGATATGACCAATAAAGGGTTAATATCCAAAATATTATATATAAAAAGCTCATACAACTCTATTTAACAGCAAACAACCTAATTAGAAAATGAGCCAAAGATTTGAATAGACACTTTTCCAAAGAAGACATACAGATAGCAAACTGGAATATGAAATGATCTCATCATCATTAATCTTCAAAGAAATGCAAATTAAAATCACAGTGACATATCACTTCAATATTGCCAGAATGGCTATCATCAAAAAGGCGACAATGAATAAATGTTGGCAAGGATGTGGAGAAAAGGGAACCCTCGCACACTGTTTGTAGGAATGTAAATTGGTGGAAAAGAGTATAGTGGTTTCTCAATAAGGTAAAAATAGAACTACCATATGAACCAGCATTTCCACCCTTGGGTATATACCACTCCCCTCAAAAAAACCCACTAATTCAAAAAGATTCATGCACCCCAATGTTCATAGTAGCATTATTTACAATTCCCAAGATATGGAAGCAATCTAAGCAATCTACAGTGGAATACTACTCAGCCATGAAAAAGAATGAAAATTTGCAATTTCCAACAACATAGATAGACTTGGAGGGTATTATGCTAAGTGAAATAAGTCAGATATATATAAATACTGTATGTTATCACTTATATGTGGTATCTTAACAATAAAACAAACTAGTGAATATAACAAAAAGAAAACAAGCTCAGAGATATAAGAACAATCTAATGGTTAACAGTGGGGAGTGAAATGGGAGGAGCAAGACAGGGGAAGGGGATTAAGAGGCACAAACTCTTATGTATAAAACAAATAACCTACAAGGATACATTGTACAATGCTGGAAATATAGCTAATATTTTAATAACTGTAAATGGAGAATAACTTAAAAAATTGTGAATCACTATTTTGTACATCTGTAACATATATTATTTTACATCAGCTATATCTCAATACAAAAGAACACAAAAGTCAAACAGAAATCCTAGAGTATAAGAAATGACAAAACTGAAGATTTCAACACACCACTTCAATTGTAGACCCACCAAGCAGAAGAAGGAGTCAGTATCTTGAGTACAAGACATTTGAAACAATCTAGTCAATGGAGAAAAAAGAAAATAAAATACAAGAGTAAAAAGCCTACATGAATTATGGGATACCATTAAGAGATACAATCTACACATTATTGCTATCCCAGAAGGAGAAGAGAGGGAGAAAGGGGCAGAAACGTTAATTATAAAAATATTGTCTGTGGGCTTCCCTGGTGGCGCAGTGGTTGAGAGTCTGCCTGCCGATGCAGGGGACACAGGTTTGTGCCCCGGTCCAGGAAGATCCCACATGCTGCGAGCGGCTGGGCACGTGAGCCATGGCCGCTGAGCCTGTGCATCCGGAGCCTGTGCTCTGCAGCAGGAGAGGCCGCAACAGTGAGAGGCCCGTGTACCGCAAACAAACAAACAAACAAAAATATTGTCTGAAAACGTCACAGATCTAGGAAGAGATTTGGATATCCAAGTGCATGAGCTCCTAGACTTCTCCCCCAAATTTTGTCCCTCAAAATTTCTCCAAAACACATCATAATAAAAGTGTATAAAAATCAAAAATAAAGAAATTTAAAAGTAGCAAGAGAAAAAATATCTTACATAAAAGGTGACCCCAAAAGTCTATCATTGAACTTTTAGCAGAAACTTTCAGGGTGTGAGGGAGTAGGATGACAATAGTGCTAAAATAATAAAAGGACCAACCAAGAATTCCCAGCTAACTTGTCCTTCAAAAGTGAAAGAAAATTAAACACTTTCCCAGTCAAAGAAAAACTGTTGGAGTTTATCACAACTAGACCTGCCTTTCAAGAAATGAAAAAGAGAGGTCTTCAAGTTGAAAGGAAAGGACACCAACATTAAAATATGTGAAAGTACAAAAATAACTACAAGGTGAGACTTTTCAGAATACTCAAATACTATATTGTGATACATTAATTACTTCTCACAGTGAGATAAAAGCTCAGTGAAAGTTGTCTTAATTATAGCTACAATAATGAGTTCATGGATACACCATATATAAAAGATGTAAACTGTGATATCAGTAATGTAATATGTGAGAGGAAAAGTAATTCACATGCAGAGTTTTTGTATGCTATAGAAGTTATGTTGTTATCAACTTAAATATTATATTATATCTATAACATATTTTATGTAAGCCTATTTGTAACCAAAAATTAAAATCCTGGAATAGACACATGAAAGATTAAAAAAAGGAAATCAAAGCATACCACTACAAAACATTATCAAATCACAAAAGAAGATAGCAAGAGAGGAAGAAACCAACAAAAAACTCCTACAAAACAGTCAGAAAACAATGAACAAAATATCAAGAGCAAATCCTTACCTATTGATAACTAATTTAAATGTAAATGGATTAAAGTCTCCAATCAAAAGACATAGTGTCTGAATGGATAAATCAACAAGATCTAACAATATGCTGCCTACGTAAGACTCTCTTTAGCTTTAAGGACATGCTTAAGCTTAAAGTGAAGGAATAGAAAAGGATATTCCACTCAAATAGTAAGCAAATGATAGCAGAGGTGTCTATGCTTGTATCAGACAGAACAGACTTTAAGTCAAAAACAGTAATGAGACAAATAAGGTCATTATATAGTGATAAAAGAGTCAGTTATTGAGTATATTACAATTCTAAATACATATGCACCCAATATCAGAGCACCTAAATATATCAAGTAAATACTAACAGAACAAAAGGGAGAAAAAAACCATGCAATACAATAATAATAGAGAACTTCAATACCCCACTTACAACATCCAGACAGAAAATCAATAAGGACATAGTGGACTTGAACAATATTATTGGCAACATGATCCTAATTCAGTTCAATTTAATTGCACCCGAATAAACATTCTTCTCAAAAACGTGAAACTGTCTCCAGGATAAATAACGTGTAAGTTCACAAAATAATTTATAAAAAATTTAAGAATATTGAAATTATGTCATATATGTTTTCTGACCATAATGGTCTGAAATTAGAAATCAATAGCAGTAAATAACTTAGACAATTTTAAATACGTGGAAATAAAACAATATAACTCTGAACAATAAATAGGTCAAAAAATGCAAAGGGAAATTAAAAAAATAGATTGAGATGAATGAAAATGGAAACACAACATACTAAAACTTATAGGATGCAGCAGAATTAGTTCTTAGAGGCAAGAAATCCCTACAAAAGAAAAAAGAAATACCTCAAACAAGCAACATAACTTCACACCTCATTGAACTGGAAAAAAGAACAAATGATATGTATTGACCAATATGTCAGAAGATTGAGTCACTAATCAAAAACCTCCCAACAAATAAACCCAGAACCAAATGGCTTCATTGGTAAAATCTTCCAAATGTTTAAAGAAGTATTAATAACAAGCTTTCACAAGCTCTTCAAATAAATTAAAGTGGAGGAAACACTTTTAATCCTTTTTATGGGTTCAGTATCACCATGATACCAAAGCCAGACAATAACACTATAAAATAAAGAAAATTACAGGACAATACCTTTGACGAATCTAGATACAAAAATCCTCAACAAAATGTTAACCAACCAAATTCAACAGCATATTAAAAAGATATTCAACATGATCAAATGGTATTTATCCCTGGGATGCAAGGATGATCCAACACACACAAATCAAAGAAGGTGACACACTATGTTAAGAGAATGAAGGAAAAATCATATGATAATCTCAAAAGAAGCATTTGAAACAATTCAACACACTTACATAATAAAAACTCTCAACAGATATGTACCTCAACATAATAAAGGCCATATATGACAAAACCACAGGTAACATCAAACTCGATGGATGAAAAGCTGAAAATTTTTCACGAACAAGACAAGGACACTGTTGCCACTCCTCTTCAACATAGTACTGGAAGTCCTAGTCAGAGCAATGAGGCAAGAATAAAAGGCATTCAAATCAGGAAGAAGGAAATAAAAGAGTTTCTGTTTGCAGATGACATTATATTATATATAGAAAACCCAAAAGACTCCACAATAAAACTGAGAATTAATGAAGAAATTTAGTTAAGATGCAGGATTCAAAACCAACATACAAAAATCAGTTGCATTTCTATGCACTAACAATGAGCTATCTGAAAAAGAATTTAAGAAAACAATCCCATTTACAATAGCAACGAAAAGTACTTAGAAATGAATTTAACGAAGAGGGTAAAAGATTTGTACACTGAAAACCATAAGATCCCAATGAAAGAAACTGAACAGGACACAAATAAATTGAGAGATATCTCCTGTTGATATACTGGAAGAATTATTATTGTTAAAAGATCCATACTACCCAAAGTGATCTCCAGATTCAATGCAATCCCTATTAAAATTCAAAGCAATTTTTCACATTAATAAGCTTTGGCACATCTAAGGAAACTATCAACAGAGTAAAGAGACAACCTATGGAATGGGAGAAAATTTTTGCAAACCATAATCTAAGTGATTAGTATTCAAAACATATTAAAAACACAAACAACTCAATGGCAAGAAAATAACAACCTAATTTAAAAATAGACAAAGAACATGAATAAATATTTTTTTAAAAAAGGCATACAAATTGCTAATAGATATATGAAAAAGTATTCAACATCACTAATTATCAGAAAAATGCCAATCAAAACCACAATGAGAGACCACCTCACACCTGTTAAAATGGCTATTATTAAAAAAAAAGATAGCAAATGTTGGTGAGGACATGCAAAATAAGGAACATTTTTACACTGTTGGTGGGAATGTAAATTGGTGCAGTCATTACGGAAAACAGTATGGAGCTTCCTCAAAAAATGAAAAATACAAGTGCCACATAATCCAGCAGTCCCACTTCTGGGCATATATCTAAAGTAAACAGGATCAGTATCTCAAAATGATATCTGCACTCCCATGTATATTGAAGCATTTTCACAGGAGGAAAGATGGAAACAAGTTCAGTGTCCATCAATGAGTGGATGAATGGATAATGATGATGTGAGATATATATATATATATATATTATTCAGCTATGAGAAAGAAGGAATTCCTGACATTTGTGACAACAAGGATGGAAATAGAGGATATTACCCTAAGTGTAATAACCAGATAGAGGAAGACAAATACCTATCTATGAAATCTAAATTTTTAAAAAAACAGGGCAAGCTCATAGAAACAGAAAATATAACGGTGGCCATCAGGGGCCAGGAGGTGAGGGAAATGGGGAGATGTTGGTCAACAGGTACACAATTTCAATTATGTAGGATGAATAAGTTTGGGGATCTAATGTACCCATATGATAACTTTACTTAATAATACTATATTGAACACTGGTAATATGCTCAGGTAATAGATTTCAGCTGTACTCATAAAAAAAGGTAAATATGTGAGAAGATGATATATTAATTAATTAACATTATTAAAAGCAGTATACAGGTTCCTCAAAAATTAAAAATAGTACTATCATATGATCCAGAAATCCCATTATGGGTATATACCTAAAGGAAATGAATCAGTATCTCAAAGAGATATCTGCATCCCCATATTCATTGTAGAATTATTCACAATAACCAAGATATGGAAACAGCTTAAGTTTCCACTGACAGATGAATGGATAAAGAAAATATGGTTTATATATACAATGGAATATTATTCAGCCATAAAAAAGACAGAAACATTGCCTTTTGCTATAACATAGATAAAACTGATGGACATTATGATAAGGGAAATGTCAGACAAATACTGTATAATATCATTTTAATATAAAATATTAAAAAGTCAAACTCATAGAGGAAGTGAGTAGAACGATGGTTGTCAGGGGATAGGAGGTGGGGAAAATAGGGAGATATTGTTGAAAGTGTACAAACTTTCAGTTATAAGATGAATACATTCTGGGATATAATGTACAGCATGGTAGCTATAATTAATAATACTGTATTATTGACTTGATATTTGGTGAAAGATAATATCTTAAGTATTCTCAAAAGTATGGCAACTATGTGAGGTGATGGATGTGTTAACTTGATGGTTGTAATCATTCACCATAATTACCTATATTAAATAATCACACTGTGCTCCTTAAATATATACAATTTTTATTTGTCAATAATACCTCAACAAAGCTGGGAAAAAAAGAGTGATCAGTATGCAGTCAACAAGGTTGTGGACCAGGAAAATCCATGCCCCTTTTCCCCCATGTAAACTCAAGTAAACAACTACAGACTGACTCAACTAGCTTTGGGGATGATCTGGAAACCAATCATGGATAAGCAGCAACCAAGCAAAATCCAACCAAGAAAAAAGCCACACGCAAAATGGTAGGAAATTTCAGGGTGTTTTTATTCACTCTTGCTTCACCTCCTCCCCAGAAAAGCATGGCACAGTTGGGAAGAAGTGGCCCAATTCCTTGTTCCCTGCCTCAGGATGAAAGAAGTGAATGAACTTGTTTGCAGCATCCTGACTTGCTTGTTAGCAGCAAGCTGATTTCTGTATTGCCTCACTTTGAGCTCAAACAGGAATAACAGCATAGTTTCAATCTTATGTTGGAAATTGCAGGAGGCAATGTAAGGCACTGCAGTTTGTGAAAACTACTGGGGGACAACAGACCCATGAATGACTGGGGGAAAGCGATGACAGGCAGAGGAATAACGCAGAAAATCTAAGAACCAGAGAAGAAGTAGAATATATTAGGGAAATTAAGATATTTTAAAGTAGCTGAAATGATATCAACATCATGCTGGCATAAAATATTCCTCTTTTTTATCCCTAATATTTTAAGCAACAAATTAGACATTCATCCACAGACAAAAGTGCTTTTGTGGGTGTTGTGGGATCTAGTAACACATGCCAAGGGAACCAGGAGGAGTCTCAATTACCTGTGTATCTGTTAATAGGCAGAAATAACTTGGTGTAAGCTGCATAAACAGCAGATCAATAAACCTGCACAGACCCTTCTTATTTGGGGAAAACAAAATCTGGAGACTGCTGATCTGAACATATATCCACACACCAGAGAAAAATTTCAGCCATCTAAACTTCTTGAGGGGAGATTCCCACACACGATTGGACTTCCTCCAAATATAAGTTTTGTCACAGTGGAGAGGAAAATAAGAGAAACTATTCTAGCACTGCCCCCCACTCCAAGGATATTGCATCAGGATGGTCTATCTAGCTAGAGCACCCTCTCCTATGAGGAAAAAGGAGATTGGTGAGTGAGTGTCTCACTACCTCAGCTGTGCAAGATGTGGCTGAAAAAATCCTATCTCTGTTCTTCAGCACCTAGAGTACTAAGTTGAGACCTCTGTGACTGGGGTGAGGGAAGAGATTAAGAAAAGAACAGATAAAAATTTCCAAGGGAATTAGGGATTGCACTCAGCAGTAAGTCTACCCACATGCCCGGGGAATACCACAAACAGGGATCTCCTTATCAGATCTGTGGACACCTCTCATGCCTTGAGTGTTAAGCCATACCTCTTCCCATGCTGTGGCTGCTTCCTTGTTCATGCCTCTATGTGCAGCAGCATGAGAGATCTAGGGTAGACAGGGAGTGTTCTCAGAAAACAGGGCACAGTCTATGAGCAGGGGAGAAAAATGCGAAATTGAGTTATAATGTAACTTTTTAGGAAAGAAAAAAGAGGCTTTTAGTAGGAAGTCTGGTGATTTGTAAGGACAAGAGAAGACATAAAAGCTTAAGAATTCTGCCACAAGAGGGAGAAAGAAGAGTGGAGTCGTGTACCCATACAAAGACCAAGAAAATCCTGTAGGTAATATCAACAGTGGACAGAGTTTGCCATCTGAAGGCAACTAGCAAATATTTAAGAAAGTGTCTGCTACTTCAAATATGAAAGCAGCAATGCAAAACCACAGGAAACATGAGAAATCAAGGAAACATGCCATCACAAAAAGAAAAAATTCATTTCCCAATAACTGAGCTCCAAGGCATGGAATTTTTTGATCTAGCTGATAATGAATTAAAGATAGCTGTTTTGAAGAAACTCAATGAGTTACAAAAAAATTCCAAAAGACAATTCAAGAAAATCTCTAATTATATATGATAAAAATGACAGTTTTACCAATGAAATAGAAATAAAATAGTAAAGGAGATTGAAATGAAAAAGAAACAAACAGAAAATCTGGAGTTGAAGAACTCAATGAACAAAATGAAAAATGCAGTAGAGAGCATCTGCAGTAGTGTAGAGCAAATAGAAAATTAAATAATTGAGTTAGAGGATAGAAATTTTGAAATAACTCATCAAAAAGCAAAACCATATGAAAAGAGCAAAGAAAGCCTGTGTGATATACTATTCCATCAAAAGAACAAATATTAGAATAATTGGAATATCAAAAGGAGAAGGGTAGGAGAAAAGAGCAAAAAAAATATCTATTTATAAAAACAGGTGAGAACTTCCCAAACCTGTGGAAAGACTTGGATATTCAAGTTCACAAATCATAGATCAATCTATTATCTCAATGCAAAAAGACCTTCTCTAAGACACATTATACTAACACTGAGGTGGTTTGGGAGGTAATTAAGTCATAAGGGTTGAGCCCTCATGAATGGGATTAGTACTCTTATAAAAGAGACCACAGAAGTTTCTCTCACCCCCTTCTGCTTTGTGAGGGCACAGTAAGAAGTTGTTAGTCCTTAGCCAGGAAGTGGGATCTCACCAGACACCAAATCTGCAAGCAACTTACTCTTAGAATTTCAGTCTTCACAAGTGTGAGAAACAAATTTCTGTTGTTTATGAGCCATCAAATTTATGGTACTCTGCTATGGCCTGAGTTGAATAAGACAATATATACCCTTTTCTGATTATAATGGAATGAGACTAGAAATCAATAGTAAAAGGTAACCTGAAAAATTATATATATGTGGAAATTAAACAACACACTCATAATCAATGAGTCAAGGAAGAAATCATAAGGTTAATTAGAAAATATTTTGAAATAAATGAAAATGAAAAATCAACATAGCAAAACTTATGAGATAATTTAGCACTGCAAAAGCAGTGCTAAGAGGGAAATGTATAGCTGTAAATTCTTATATTATATAAAAAAAGAGTTCACAACAAAAACCTAATATTCCAACTTAAGGAACCAAAAAGAACAAACTCAACTCACAGCTGGCAGAAGAAGGGAACTAATAAATATTTCAATAGAGATAAATAAAATAGATAATAGAGAAACAATTGAGAAAATTAAGAAAATCAAAAGTTGGTTTTCCAAAAAGGTCAACAACATTGACAAACCTTTAGCTAGATTGACTAGGGAAAACAAGAGAAGACTCAAATAAATAAAATCAGAAGTGAAAATGGGGACATAACTACCAATTTTATATAAATAAAAAGGATTATTAGAGAGTGCTATGAACAATTAAACCCTACAAGTTGTATAACCTAGATGAAATGGACAAAGTCTTAAAAACACATAACCTGCCAACACTGAATCATGAAGAAATAGAAAACCTGAACAGTAAGGAGATTGAATCAGCATTCAGAAATCTCCCTATAAGAAAAGTTAAGAGCAAATGCCTTCCCTGGTGAATTCTATCATTTAAAGAATAATTAATACCAATTATTTTCAAACTATTCCAAAGAATTACAGAGGAGAGGATACTTCCAAACATATCTGATGAGGCCAGCATTGCTGTGATACCAAAGCCAGGCAAAAACACTACAGGAAAAGACTATAAAGGCCAGTATCCCTTATAAATATTGATGCAAATATCCTCAACAATATACTCCCAAACAGAATTAAAACAGTATATGGAAAAGATTATCCACCATAACCAAGTGGATTTATTTCTGGAATGCAAGGATGTTTCAAGATAAAGAAGTAATCATTGTAATACACTACATTAACAGAGCAACTGGAAAAAAAAGAAACAAGTTGTCTCAATTGATGGCCACAGTATTTAAGAAAACTAAACACATTTTATGAGACAAACACACAAAAAGGAGAAATAGAAGGAAACTACCTACATAATAAAAGCCATATATGAAAATTCTTAAAAGCTAATATCTTAAAAGCTTAAAGCCTTACCTCTATAATCAGAAGAAAAGACAATCATGACCACTTTTGACACTTCTGTTTAACATAGTGCTTGAAGTTCTAGCCAGAGCAATTAGGCAAGAAAGAAATAAAAGTCATCCAAATTGGAAAGAAAGAGCAAAACTATTTATAAACGACATAGTACTGAAAATATCAAATAATATACAAAAATCTACTAGAATTAATTAAAAAAAAGCCAAGTTGTATGTTACAGGCTCAACACACAAAAATCACTTGTGCTTCAACATATCAGCAATGAAACAGGTAAAATGGAAATTAAGAAAACAATTTCAATTACAATAGCCTCAAAAATACTGAGGAATAAACTTAACAAAGAAAATGAAAAATTGTGCACCAAAAACTCTGAAACATTGCTGAAAGTAATTATAGAAAACCTAAATAAATAGAAAAAGCATCCTGTGTTCATGAATGGGAAAACTTAATATTGTTACAATGTTAATACTCCCCAAAGAAACCTACAGACTCAATGCAATCCGCTAATATTCCAGTGGCATTTTTTGGAAGAAAAGCTGATCATCAAATCATATGGAATTGCTAGGGGACTCAAATAGTCAAAAACATCTTGAAAAACAAGAACAAAGTTAGAGGATTCACACTTACTGACTTTAAAACTTACTACAAAGCTACAGTAATCAAAACAGTATGTTACTGGCAAAGGATAGGCATATATACCAATGAAATAGAAGTTAAAGTTCAGAAATAAACCCATACATTTATGTCCAATTGATTGTAGGCAAGGATGCCAAGACTATTCAATGAATGAATAGCCTCTTTAACAAATGCTGCTAGTACAACAGGATATCCGCATGCAAAAGAATAAAGTCAGACTGCTACCTCACAAAATGTTTTAAAAAAAGGACCCAAAATATTGAGCTGCCCAAAAAGTTCGTAAACACACTAATGTCCTAAATATGAGAGGTATCACTGTAAAACTCTTAGAAGATAATAGGTATAAATCTTCTTGACTTTTGATTGGCAATTATTTTTTCATGACATCAAAAGCAGAAGCAACAGAAGGAAAAAAATTGGACATCATCAAAAAAAATTGTTGTGGATCAAAGGACGGTAACAATGGAGTGAAAAGGCAAGCCACAGAATGGGAGAAAATATTTGTAAATCTGATAAGGATCTAGTATCCAGAATATATAGAGAACAGTTACAACTCAACATTAAAAAGACAAGCAACCCAACTTAAAAAAGGGCAAAGAACTTGAATAATATCTCTCCAAAGAAGATATGCAAATGGCCACTGAAACATGAAACAATGTTCAACATCATTAGTCATTAGCAAATCAAAACTACAATGAATTACTACTTCACACCCAATAAGATGGCTATAACAATTGTTAAAACCCAGAAAATAAAAAGTGTTGGAAATGATGTGGTGAAATTGGAATCTTTGTACTTTGCAGGTAGGAATGCAAAACAATTAAAAGTGTTGCAAACATTGTGGCAGTTCTTCAAAAATTTCAACGTGGCATTACCACATGATTTCACATTCCATTTCTAGGTATATACCTAAAGGAATTAACGACAGGTACTCAAACAAATGCATATACATGCATACTCATAGAAGCACTGTTCAGAATAGCCCAGAAGAGTCAACAAGGGGAAATAACCCAAATATCCATCAATAGATAAATGGATAACAAATTGTAGTGTGTGTATATATATATATATATACACACACACACACATATATATATGTATGTGTATATATATATATATGAAATATTTTTCGGTCATAAAATTAAACACTGATAAATGCTACAATGTGGACGAAGCTCAAAGCATTATGCTAAGTGAAAGAAACCAGGCACAGATAATCACATACTGTTTTACTTCATTTATATAAAATATCCAGAGGCAGAATACAAATTGGAGATTCCCAAGCCATAGGGGATGTGGGGAGTAGGGGAAAAATACTTAATGGATAAGCAGTTTTACTTTGGAGTGATGGAAATACTTCTGAATTGATAGAGGGGTGGTTGTAAAACACTGTGAATGTAATAAGTGCTACTGAATTGTTCACTTTAAGATAATAATTTTGTTATATGAATTTAATTTAAATAAATTATTTTTAAAACAATGCACAAATTATTCCAACCTACTCATCTGATAATAATACTCAGCTCTTTGAGTAATGTATTCGTTTTCTATTGCTTCTGTAAAAAAATTACCAGAGACCCAGTAGCTTAAAACAACACAAATTTATTACCCTACAGTTCAGCAGGTAAGAAGTACAAAATCTTACTGGGCTAAAATAATTTTCCAGAGTTTGTAGTAGAGAGTGCTTCCTTGTCTTTTTCAGCTTTTAGAAGCTGCCCATATTATTCGGCTTCTGCCTCCTTCCTCCATTTTCAGAGCCAGAAATTTTGCACGTCTCTGAACATTCTTCCATAGTCACATCTCCTTCTGAGTGACTAAAACTGTGGAAGATTTTCAGCTTTTAAGGATTTATGTAATTAGATTAAATCCAGAATAAACTCTTTATAGCTCAGGGTCTTTAATTGCATCTTCAAAATCCCCCTTTCCTTTTGACATGTAAGGTGACATATTCAAAGGTTTCAAGAATTAGAATGTACAAAAGTAGACGGATGATACCATTGTAAATTTATAGTCATGGAGCTCAACTGGGCCACAAATAGCGGCTGGCTATCATACACTATGTTTTTGTTTATCCTTTTTTTAACACCTTTATTGGAGTAAAATTGCTTTACAATGGTGTGTTAGTTTCTGCTGTATAACAAAGTGAATCAGCTATATGTATACATATATCCTCATATACCCTCTCTCTTGCATCTCCCTCCCACCCTCCCTATTCCACCCCTCTAGGTGGTCACAAAGCATCGAGCTGATCTCCCTGTGCTATGCAGCTGCTTCCCACTAGGTATGTATTTTACATTTGGTAGTGTATATACGTCATTGCTACTCTCTCACTTCATCCCAGCTTATACTTCCCACTCCCCATGTCCTCAAGTCCATTCACTATGTCTGCGTCTTTATTGCTGTCCTGCCCCTAGGTTCATCAGAACCATTTTTTTTTAGATTCCATATATTTATGTTAGCATATGGTATTTGTTTTTCTCTTTCTGACTTAACTTCACTCTTTATGACAGACTCTAGGTCCATCCACCTCACTACAGATAACTCAATATCGTTTCTTTTTATGGCTGAGTAATATTCCATTGTATATATGTGCCACATCTTCTTTATCTATTCATCTGTCAGTGGACACTTAGGTTGCTTCCATGTCCTGGTTATTGTAAATAGAGCTGCAAAGAACATTGTGGTACATGACTCTTTTTGAATTATGGTTTTCTCTGGGTATATGCCCAGTAGTGGGATTGCTGGGTCATAATGTAGTTCTAATTTTAGTTGTTTAAGGACCCTCCATAGTGTTCTCCACTGTGGCTGGATCAAATTACATTCCCACCAACAGTGCAAGAGGGTTCCCTTTTCTCCACACCCTCTCCAGCATTTATTGTTTGTAGATTTTATTTTGAGACTTAATCTGCTTTATTCACTGTTTTATCCCCATCACTTTGAAGAGGGTCTGGTACAAAGTAGTTCCTCAATAAATTCATTTGTAAATGAATTAATGTCCTTAAACTAGGTACCAGTTTCTCATCATTAACATGAGGTAACAATATCAGCTTTGGAGGTTATCAAAAATAAACAGTTTGTGAAAGTATGTCACACAACTAGCAGACTAGGTACATAGTAGTGGTTAAAATTATTCTGAACTCCATACCCCAGGAAGAATATGAAAAACCTGGAAGACAAACAGGATTTAGAGGAGAACCAAGACTGTATATTTGAGAAAATACTGAAGGGAAGAGACAGCATTTTGTCTGGAGCAAATTCGGAGGAAGCATGGTCCTTGCCATCCTAAATTTGAAGATTTTTTTGAGCAAGAGAGATTCTCTATATACTTTGTGGCACAAAGACATGTAGAACTAGGATCACTGGGTAAATACTGCAAGGAAATTGATGTCTTCTTATTGAAGGCATGCACTTCCTATTCACCCCTGGGGGACAGAAACCACATTTATTTTCTTTACTGATGTACCTTTATGTCTAGCAGGAGGTCTTAAGGTGTGCAACCAGTCCTAATTGAATGAATGACTGGGAATGAAAAGTGAGTAATCTAATCTTCAGAGCTGACCAAAGCTGGAACAGACTCCCTCAATTTGTGGCTTGGAAGGTTTAAGAAGGAACTTTTCAACCACTGGCTAGGGTACAGCAAAGGTGACACTTTACATACAACTATGATACTTTGTCACCACTAAAGAACTGATGTCAGTGTATTACTATGAACTACACACACTTTGTTCAAATTCCACTGGTTTTTCCACTAGTGTCCTTTTTCTGTTCCACGATCCCATAAAATATACTAGACAACATTTAGTTGTCGTGTCTTCATAGGTGCCTCCTGACTGTAACAGTTTCTCAGACATCCCTTGTTTTTAATGACCTTGATAATTTTGAGGTATATTGAAAATTGTCCTTCTATTTGAATTTGTTTATTTTCTTCATGATTAGACTGGGTTACAGGTTCGGGAAATAAAGAACACAAAGGTAGTGTCATTTTGAGTCACATTACACTAAGGGTACATTTATTTATTTTTTCAACAAATATTTGCTTATTTTATTTTTAATTTTTAACATCTTTATTGGAGTAAAATTGCTTTACAATGGTGTGTTAGTTTCTGCTTTATAACAAAGTGAATCAGTTATATATATACATATATTCCCATATACCCTCCCTCTTTTGCCTCCCTCCCACCCTCCCTATCCCACCCCTCTAGGTGGTCATAAAGCACTGAGTTGATCTCCCTGTGCTATGCAGCTGCTTCCCACTAGCTATCTATTTTACATTTTGTAGGGTATATATGTCACTGTTACTCTCTCACTTTGTCCCAGCTTACCCTACCCCTCCCCATGTCCTCAAGTCCATTCTCTGTGTCTGCATCTTTATTCCTGTCCTGCCCCTAGGTTCATCAGAACCATTTTTCTTTTTTTTTTAGATTCCATATATATGTGTTAGCATATGGTATTTGTTTTTCTCTTTCTGACTTACTTCACTCTGTATGGCAGACTCATCTGTCATCCACCTCATCTCTTTTGTATATTAAATTATTTTTTAAAAAGAATTAAGAAGTACACATCTTTGGAAGGGCATTATTCTCCCTATCAGCAGAAATTTTGTTTGACTATGGACTAACCTAGAACCCCATCCATGCTAGAGTAAATAAAGATTCCAGTAATATAGGGTAAATAGGGAAACAGATACCTCCAGCTTTCCCCTGACATGTGAGTACTTCCAATTCTCAGTAATATCTTTCTGGGCCATTGGTCAACTTTTCAAGTTCATAATTTGGTTTTCAAAGTCACTCGACAACATTTTTCTCCATTTGTGCTACCCTCCATTACCCTCCAGCAACCATTCTATCTGGAACTGTATTGCCCAGTATAACGAGGTTTTTAGCAGTGTACCTTTTGTGTCCAAAAGCCCTTGTTTAAAATATTGATTTTCTTAACATCTTTATTGGAGCATAATTGCTTTACAGTGGTGTGTTATTTTCTGCTTTATAACAAACTGAATCAGTTATACATATACATATATTCCCGTATCTCTTCCCTCTTGCATCTCCCTCCTTCCCACCCTCCTTATCCAACCCCTCTAGGTGGTCACAACGCACAGAGCTGATCTCCCTGTGCTATGAGGCTGCTTCCCACTAGCTATCGGTTTTACATTTGGTAGTATATATATATGTCTATGCCACTCTCTCACTTTTTTGCCATTTACTATCTGAAGTAACTTGGGCAAGCTACTTCATTCCTATGTACATCAGTTTTATCATCTGTAAAATGTAGATATAATAGAATCTATCTCACAGAGCTGTTATGAGAATTACATAAGAATATGTGTGTAATATATTAAGCACAGTAAATGGAACATAGAAAATATTCAATAAATGTTAGCTGTCACTTTTATCAATCTGACTTGTCTCTTCAAGCAGGGAGAAAGCATCTGATAAACTCATATTTACTAAGGCATTAGAAAAAAATGTATGATGTTTTTCAAATTTATTTTCAAAGGAAACATGAATATGACAAGATTTAACTTCAAGAGATCAATCTCTAATTGTAGAACCAAAAATATTATGGTACTTGAAAGGGGGAACTATTTTTAGTTGGGAGTCTTTCTGAAACACCACAGGTAATGGTCACTTCTAATAACTCTTTCTCTTCCACTTACCATTCAAGAATTCCCTATAGGCATTCAAGTGCTCAAAATTCCTTCTTACTTTTCAGGAAGGATACATTTTTCTTTCATACTTCCCACAAGTACTAAGGCAACATTCTTAAAATTAGTAAATTATTTGTGGAATTAGTCTGTATCCATTAAGTACATTCCTTACTTTTCATTTATAATGCCATCATCTTAGATTAGGAATTAATTCCCCCTCCTGTGGATCACTGCATTAGACTCCAAATTTCATGAAATGGTCTCCTCTTCTACAATCTGTCCTTAACAGCAACAAAATATTCTTCGTACAATACAGCCTCGACTTCAAAAGTCTTTACTTGGTTCCCATCTCCTACTGAATTCAGTCTAAATTTCTTCCCTGTCATTAAAAAAAAATCCATATAGGGCCTAAATCTACCTTTCCCAGACTTCTCTCTTTTCTTCCACATGTTTTCTTTAGTAATTTCCTAAAGGACATATTACATTTTTCTATCACCACACCTGTGGCCAGAATGCTCCTTCTCATTTTTTCTTAAAGACCAGGTAAAGTATCACTTTTGTGATCCTTACTTCTAAAACATCATCCATATTCTCTGAACAACATTAACATTCAGCTTGTATCCTTTAAGTGATATTTAACATGTATCCTTACATTGTAATTATGTATTTATATATTTTATGCCATTTAATTGAGTTTGAACTTCTTGACAGGTGGTACATTAGAGTCAGTATTATAAAACAGCATGGATCTGGTATACCATAACTCTGGACTTAACTGCATAAGTTAGATAAATGTAAAATCCAAATAATCAGAAGTGTATGGAGGAGAGGGCTTAAGATGGTGGAGTAGGAAAATGTGGAGCTCACTTCCCCCTAACAAACACATCAAAAGATACATCTTCATATGGAACAATTCTCACAGAAAACTAAGTGGAAACTGGAAGAATCACTCCTATACTGTGAAAGCTGCAAGAATGATCTCCGCTTAACAGGGTAGGATGGGACAAAAAGACATCAGGTCAGGACCTGGGCCCCTGGGAGGGATCTGTAAGGATAAGAAAATATACACAGGTGGCCCCCTCAAACTGGGGAGTCAGTAGGTTGACGCACAATCTAGGGATCCCAGTCCTGGGACCCTGCAGGGAGGAGACAAGAACCCTTGCCTGCTGGGGAGTCTGCTGAGACAGATAGGATGGCTGGAGAATCCTAGACTCTACTCATGAGGAGTGCATGCATGCTGGCTTGCTAACAATAAGGGCCTAGAACCTTGCACTGGTGACTGCTGCCTTGTTACACTTCCCAATCCAAAGAGATGAACACCACGTCCTGCTCAGCCCACACTACAGCTTTTGTGAGATCAGGGCAAAGATTCTGTTTAGTTACACAGACAGACCAGGAGCCTGGGTTGTGATCTGGGTGGAGCCAGTGGAGAACATTGTCAACACACCCACGGAGTGGCATAACAAGAATACTCAGAGGCTAAGGGCTGAATCTAGTGTAGACAGGTACTGGGGGAGGACTCAATCCAGCTATGCAGAAACAGCCTGAAGGGCCTAGGGTGTGATCTGGGTGAAGCTGCAGAGCCCATTGTCAGTGCATGCACAGTGCTACAAGTAAAGCCACTGTGGCAACTGTCAGTGCAAACACTGGGTGGTGTGACAAAAATGCACAGTGGCTAAGTACTGAATCTCTGGCAGGTAAGTACTGGGCTAGAGTACACAGCAGTTTGTTTCCCAGTGAGAGAGCCCAGGCTCTTCCCACTCCACTCACAGCTTAGTGCTAGATCTGGGGCAGATAAGTCCTGGGTGAAGTCTGTCACAGAGGCAGTCCAGACCTCAAGAGACAACACAGCCACCTTAATTCCTGCAGCCCCAATGCCCAACACCCAGCCCTAGTCTACTCCATACCACATCCTTGCACTCAATCTGGCACAGGCTCCAGCTCCTCCATCACCAGCTACACCTATTACCAAGCTGCTAGCATATCCTGGGGAAAGACGTGAATGGAGTTTATATCAAAACCAGCCCTCCCACCAAAAGAATAGGGCAAACACAGTCTACATAGGGATGCTCACACATAAAAACACTCTTTCAAGACCATAATAGGTAACTATCTCCTGTTTTAATTTTTATTTTATATTGGACTATAGTTGATTTACAGTGTTGTGTTAGTTTCTGGTGTACAGTGAAGTGATTCAGTTTTATATATATATATATGTATATATTTATATTCTTTTTCAAATTCTTTTCCCATTTAGGTTATTACAGAATATTAAACAGAGTTTCTTGTGCTATATGGTAGGTCCTTGTTGGTTACCTATTTCAAATATAATACAGTGTGTAAATGTCAAACCCAAACTCACAATTTATTTCTACCCCCAGCCCTTACCCCCCTGTAACCATAAGTTTGTTTTCTATGTCTGTCAGTCTGTTTCTGTTTTGTAAATAAGTTCATTTATATAATTTTTAAAAATTAGATTCCACCTATGAGTGACATCATATGATATTTGTGTTTGTCTGACTTACTTCACTAGGTATAATAATCTGTAGGTCCATCCATGTTGCTGCAAATGGCATTATTTCATTCTTTTCAATGGTGGAGAAATATTCCATTGTATATATGTACGACATCTTCTTTATCATTCATCTCTCAATGGGCATTTAGTTTGCTTCCATGTCTTGACTATTGCAAGAGTGAACATTAGGGTGAATGTATCCTTTTGAACTGAGGTTTTCTCCAGATATATGCCCAAAATTGCTGGATCATATGGTAGTTCTATTTTTAGTTTTTTCAAGAAACTTCCATATAGTTCTTCATAGTGGCTATATCAATTACGTTCCTGCCACAGTGTAGAAGGGTTCCATTTTATCCACACCCTCTCCAGGTTTTATTGTTTGTAGACTATTTGTTGATGGCCCTTCGGACTGGTGTGAGATGATATCTAATTGTAGTTTTGATTTGCATTTCTCCAATAATAAACAATTCTCAGCATATTTTCATGTGCCTGTTGGCCATCTGTATGTCTTTTTAAATTTTTTTAACATCTTTATTGGAGTATAATTGCTTTACAATGGTGTGTTATTTTCTGCTTTATAACAAAGCAAATCAGTTATACATATCCATATGTTCCCATATCTCTTCCCTCTTGCATCTCCCTCCCTCCCACCCTCCCTATCCAACCGCTCTAGGTGGTCACAAAGCACTGAGCTGATCTCCCTGTGCTATGCAGCTGCTTCCCACTAGCTGCCTATTTTACGTTCGGTAGTGTATATATGTCCATGCCATTCTCCCACATTGTCACAGCTTACGCTTCCCCCTCCCCATATCCACAAGTCCATTCTCCAGTAGGTCTGTGTCTTTATTCCCATCTTACACATAGGTTCTTCATGAATTATATTTTATCCTTAGATTCCATATATATGTGTTAGCATACTGTATTTGTTTTTCTCTTTCTGACTTACTTCACTCTGTATGACAGACTCTAGGTCCATCCACTTCACTACAAATAACTCAATTTCGTTTATGGCTGAGTAATATTCCATTGTATATATGTCCCACATCTTCTTTATCCATTCATCCAATGATGGACACTTAGGTTTCTTCAATATCCTGGCTATTATAAATAGAGCTGAAATGAACATTTTGGTACATGACCCTTTTTAAATTATGGTTTTCCCAGGGTATATGCCCAGTAGTGGGATTGCTGGGTCGTATGGTAGTTCTACTTTTAGTTTCTTAAGGAACCTCCATACTGTTCTCCATAGTGGCTGTATCAATTTACATTCCCACGAATAGTACAAGAGGGTTCCCTTTTCTCCACACCCTGTCCAGCATTTATTGTTTCTAGATGTTTTGACGATGGCCATTCTGTCCTGTGTGAGATGATATCTCATTGTAGATTTGATTTGCATTTCTCTAATGATTAATGATGTTGAGCATTCTTTCATGTGTTTGCTGGCAATCCGTATATCTTCTTTGAAGAAAATGTCTATTTAGGTCATCTGCCCATTTTTGATTGGGTTGTTTGTTTTTCTGATATTGAGCTGCATGAGCTGCTTGTAAACTTTAGAGATTAATCCTTTGTCAGTTGCTTCATTTGCAAATGTTTTCTCCCATTCTGAAGGTTGTCTTCTGGTCTTGTTTATGGTTTCCTTAGCTCTACAAAAGCTTTTCAGTTTCTTTAGGTCCCAGTTGTTTATTTTTGTTTTTATTTCCATTTTTCAAGGAGGTGGGTCAAAAACTACCTTGCTGTGATTTATCTCATAGAGTATTCTGCCTGTTTTCCTCTACGAGTTTGATAGTGTCTGGCCTTACATTCAGGTCTTTAATCTATTTTGTGCTTATTTTTGTGTTTGGTGTTAGGGAGTGTTCTAATTTCATACTTTTACATGGACCTGTCCAGTTTTCCCAGCACCACTTATTGAAAAGGCTGTCCTTTCTCCACTGTATATTCTTGACTACTTTATCAAAGATAAGGTGACCATATGTGCATAAGTATATCTCTGGGATTTCTATCCTGTCCCATTATCAATATTTCTGTTTTTGTGCCAGTACCATACTGTCTTGATTACTGTAGCTTTGAAGTATAGTCTGAAGTCAGGAAGCCTGATTTTTCAAGCTCCATTTTTAGTTTTCATGATTGCTTTGGCTATTCGGGGTCTTCTGTATTTCCATACATATTGTGAATTTTTTTGTTCTAGTTCTGTGAAAAATGCCAGTGGGAGTTTGATAACGACTGCATTGAATCTCTAGATTGCTTTGGGTAGTACAGTCATTTTCAAACTGTTGATTCTTCCAATCCAAGAACATGGTATATCTCTCCAACTATTTGTATCATTTTTAATTTCTTTCATCAATGTCTTATAATTGTCTGCATACAGGTCTTTATTCTCCTTAGGTATGTTTACTCCTAGATATTTTACTGTTTTTGTTGCAACGGTAAATGGGAGTGTTTTCTTAATTTCACTTTCAGATTTTTCATCATTAGTGTATGGGAATGCCAGAGATTTCTGTGCAATAATTTTGTATCCTGCTACTTTACCAAATTCATTGATGAGCTCTAGCAGTTTTCTGGTAGCATCTTTAGGATTCTCTATGTATAGAATCATGTCATCTGTAAACAGTGACAGCTTTACCTCTTCTTTTCCGATTTGGATTCCTTTTATTTCTATTTCTTCTCTGATTGCTGTGGCTAAAACTCCCAAAATTATGTTGAATGAGTGGTGAGAGTGGGCAAACTTGTCTTGCTCCTGATCGTGGGGGAAACGGTTTCAGTTTTTCACCATTGAGGATGATGTTGGTGTGGGTTTGTTATATATGTCCTTTATTATGTTGAGGAAAGTTCCCTCTATGCCAACTTTCTGCAGGGTTTTTATCATAAATGGGTGTTCAATTTTGTCAAAAGCTTTCTCTGCATCTATTGTGATGTTCATATGTTTTTTCTCCTTCAATTTGTTAATATGGTGTATCACATTGATTGATTTGCATATATAGAAGAATCCTTGCATTCCTGGAATAAACCCCACTTCATCATGGTGTACGATACTTTTAATGTGCTGTTGGATTCTGTTGCTAGTATTTTGTTGAAGAATTTTGCATCTATGTTCATCAGTGATATTGGCCTGTAGTTTTCTTTCTTTGTGACATCCTTGTCTGGTTTTGGTGTCAGGGTGATGGTGGCCTTGTAGAATGAGTTGGGGAGTGTTCTTCCATCTGCTATACTTTGGAAGAGTTTGAGAAGAATAGGTGTTAGCTCTTCTCTAAATGTTTGATATAATTCACCTGTAAAGCCATGTGGTCCTGGGCTTTTGTTGTTTGGAAGATTTTTAATCACATTTTCAGTTTCAATGCTTCTGGTTGTTCTGTTCATATTTTATAATTTCTTCCTGTTTCAATCTCAGAATGTTGTTCATTTCTATGAATTTGTCCATTCCTTCCAAGTTGCCCATTTTATTTGCATATAGTTGCTTGTAGTAATCTCTCATTATCCTTTTCATTTCTCCAGTGTCAGTTGTTACTTCTCCTTTTTCATTTCTACTTCTCTTGTTTTGGGTCTTTTCCCTTGTTTTCTTGATGAGTCTTGCTAATAGTTAATCAATTTTGTTTATCTTCTCAAAGAACCAGCTTTTAGTTTTATTGATCTTTGCTATCGTTTCCTTCATTTCTTTTTCATTTATTTCTGATCTCATCTTTATTTCTTTCCCTCCGCTAACTTTGGGATTTTTTGTTCTTCTTTCTCTAATTGGTTTAGTTGCAAGTTTAGGTTGTTTATTCGAGTTGTTTCCTGTTTATTAAGGTAGGATTGTATTGCTATAACTTCTCTCTTAGAACTGCTTTTGCTGCATCCCATAGGTTTTGAGTCATCACGTCTCCATTGTCATTTCTTTCTAGGTATTTTTTGATTTCCCCTTTGATTTCTTAAGTGATCACTTCGTTGTTAATTGGTGAATTGTTTAGCCTCCATTTGTTTGTATTTTTTACAGATTGTTTCCTGTAATTGATATCTAGTCTCATAGCGTGTGGTCGTAAAAGGTACTTGATACGATTTCAATTTTCTTAAATTTACCAAGGCTTGATTTGTGACTGAAGATATGATCTATCCTGGAGAATGTTCCATGAGCACTTGAGGTAAATGTGTATTTTGTTGTTTTGGGGTGGATTGTCCTATAAATATTAATTAAGTCCATCTTATTTAATGTATCATTTAAAGCTTGTGTTTCCTTATTTATTTTCATCTTGGATGATCTGTTCATTTATTCGGCTCTTCAATAGTTATTTCTAATATTTTATCTTCCACGTCACTTATCCATTCTTCTGCCTCAGTTATTCTACTATTGATCCCTTCTAGAGTATTTTTAATTTCATTTATTGTGTTGTTAATCATTGCTTCTTTCCTCTTTAGTTCTTCTAGGTCTTTGTTAAATGTTTCTTGCATTTTCTCTATTCTATTTCCAAGATTTTGGATAATCTTTACTATCATTATTCTGAATTCTTTTTCATGTAGACTGCCTATTTCCTCTTCATTTCTTAGGCCTGGTGTGGTTTTACCTTGCTCCTTCATCTGCTGTGTTTTTCTGTCTTCTCATTTTATTTATCTTACTGTGTTTGGCATCTCCTTTTTGCAGGCTGCAGGTTCACAGTACCCGTTGTTTTTGGTGTCTCTTCCCAGTGGCTAAGGATGGTTCAATGAGTTGTGTAGGCTTCCTGGTGGAGGGGACTGGGGCCTGTTTTGTAGTGGCTGAGGCTGGATCTTGTCTTTCTGGTGGGCAGGTCCATGTCTGGTGGTGTGTTTTGGGGTGTCTGTTGCCTTATTATAATTTTAGGCAGCCTCTCTGCTAATTTATGGGGCTGTGTTCCTGCCTAGCTAGTTGTTTGACATAGAGTGTCCAGCACTGTAGCCTGCTGGTTGTTGAGTGAAGCTGGGTCTTGGTGTTGAGATGGAGATCCCTGGGAGATTTTCACCATTTGGTGTTACTTGGAGCTGGTAGGTCTCTTGTGGGCCAGTGTCCTGAAGATGGATCTCCCACCTCAGAGGCATAGCCCTGATGCCTGTCTGGAGCACCAAGAGCTTTCATCCACACAGCTCAGAATAAAAGGGAGAAAAAGTAGAAAGAAAAAATGACAGAGGATAAAATAAAATAACAGATAAAAGAAAATAGAGTTATTAAAATAAAAAAATTATTATTAAGAAAAAGTTTTTTAAGTAGAAACAAAAAAAGAAAAAAAAATGGCTGGACAAAACCCTAGGACAAATGGTGTAAGCAAAGCTATACAGACAAAATCTCACACAGAAGCATACACATACACACTCAAGAAAAGAGGAAAAGGGGTTAAAATAATATATATTGCTACCAAGGTCCACCTCCTCAATTTGGGGTGGTTCTTTGTCTATTCAAGTATACCATAGATGCAGGGTACATCAAGTTGATTGTGGAGCTTTAATCTACTACTTCTGAGGCTGCTGGGAGAAATTTCCTTTTGTATTCTTTGTTCACACAGCTCCCACATTTAAGCTTTGGATTTGGTCCCACCTCTGTGTGTAGGTCACTGGAGGGCTTCTGTTCTTTGCTCAGACAGGACGGGGTTAAAGGAGCAGCTGATTTGCTGGCTCTGGCTTATCAGGACTGGGGGTAGGGAGAGGTACGGATGTGGGATGAGCCTGTGGTGGCAGAGGCCGGCGTGACGTTGCACCAGCCTGATGCACACTGTGCACTCTCCCGGGGAATTTGTGCCTGGATCCTGAAACCCTGTCAGTGGCAGGCTGCACAGGCTCCCGGGAGAGGAGGTGTGGATAGTGACCTGTGTTCGCACACAGGCTTCTTGGTGGCTGCAGCAGCAGCCTTAGTGTCTCATACCCGTCTCTGGGGTTCGCGCTTGTAACCGCAGCTCACGCCCCTCTCTGGAGCTCCTTTAAGCAGCACTCTTTTATTTTTTTAAAGGTAAACACAGAAAATTTTATAAATTTAGCCTAAGAGAAAACAAATTATATTGAGAATAATATTTTCATTTCATCATGAACTTTTTTTTGTACATCTTTATTGGAGTATAATTGCTCCACAATGGTGTGTTAGTTTCCTCTCTACAACAAAGTGAATCAGCCACACATACACACACGCTCTCATATCAAAGCCTCTTGTGTCACCCTCCCTCCCACCCTACCTATCTCACCTCTCCAAGTGGTCACAAAGCATCGAGGTGATCTCCCTTTGCTATGCAGCTCCTTCCCACTAGCTATCTATTTTACATTTGGTAGTGTATATATGTCCATGCCTCTCTCTCACTTTGTCACAGCTTACGATTCCCCCTCCCCATATCCTCAAGTCCATTCTCTAGTCAGTCTGTGTCTTTATTCCTGTGTTACCCATAAGTTCTTCATGAAACTTTTTTTCATAGATTCCATATATATGTGTTAGCATTCAGTATTTGTTTTTCTCTTTCTGACTTACTTCACTCTGTATGATAGACTCTAGGTCCATCCACCTCACTACAAATAATTCAATTTCGTTTCTTGATATGGCTGAATAATATTCCATTATATATATGAGCCACATCTTCTTTATCCATTCATCTGTTGATGGACTCTTAGGTTGCTTCCATCTCCTGGCTATTGTTAATAGAGCTGCAGTGAACAATTTTGTACATGACTCTTTTTGAATTATAGTTTTCTCAGGGTATATACCCAGTAGTGGGATTGCTGGGTCATATGGTCATTCTATTTGTAGTTTCTTAAGGAACCTCCATACTGTTCTCCATAGTGGCTGAACGAATTCACCTTCCCACCAGCAGTTCAAGTGCTCTTAATCCCCTCTCTTCACGCACCAGGAAACAAAGAGGGAAGAAAAAGTCTCTTGACTCTTTGGCAGGTCCAGATATTTTCCCAGACTCCCTACTTGCTAGCCGTGGTGCACTGGCCCCGTTCAGGCTGTGTTCATGCCACCAACCTGAGTCCTCTCCCTGTGATCCATCCAAAGCCCGAGCCTTAGCTCCCAGCCCCCACCATTCCTGGAAGGAGAGCAGAAAAGCCTCTTGGGCTGGTGAGTGCTGGTCGGCACCACTCGTCTGTGCAGGAATCTCTCTGCTGTACCCTCTGCACCCCTGTTGCTGCACACTCCTCATGGCTCCAAAGCTTCCCCCTTCTGCCACCCGCAGTCTCTGCCACGAAGTGCCTTCATAGTGTGTGGAAACCTTTCCTCCTTCACAGCTCCCTCACACTGATGCAGATCCTGCCCCTATTCCTTTGTCTCTGTTTTTTCTTTTTTCTTTTGCCCCACCCTGGTATGTGGGGAGTTTCTTGCCTATTGGGAGGTCTCTGGTCTTCTGCCAACATTCAGTGTCTGTTCTATAGGAACAGTTCGACATGTATATGTATTTCTGATGTATCTGTGTGGAGGAAGGTGATCGCCACATCTTACACTTCCGCCATCTTCTCTCCCTGTATGTCTTTTTGTAGTAATGTCTATTTAGGTCTTTTGTCCATTTTTGATTGGGTTGTTTGTTTTTTTGATATTGAACTACATGAGGTGTTTGTAAATTTGGAAATTAATCCCTTATCAGTCACATCAATTGCAAATATTTTTTCCCATTCTGTGGGTTCTCATGTTGTTTATGGTTTTCTTTGCTGTGCAGAAGCTTTTGAGTTTAATTAAATCCCATTTGTTTATTTTTCTTTTTATTTTCATTATTCTAAGGAGGTGGATCACAAAAATCTTGCTGTGACTAATGTCAAAGAGTGTTCTGCCTAAGTTTTCCTCTATGACTTTTATAGTATCCTGTCTTACATTTAGGTGTTTAATTCATTGTGAGTTTATTTTTGTGCATGTTGTTAGTGATTGTTCTAATTTCATTCTTTTAAATGTAGCTGTCCAGTTTTCCAACCACCATTTATTCTCTTCATTTACTGAGGAGACTGTGTTTTCTCCATTGTAAATGGTAACTATTTCACCTAAATTCATAGAGACAGAGAGTTAAGTAAAATGAAAAAAGACAGAGGAATTATTCACAATTAAATGAAAAAGAGAAATCCCCTGAAAAACAAATGATGAAACAGACCTCAACAATCTACTAAAACCTGAGTTCAAAAAGGAGGTAATAAAAATGCCACAGAAATTACGAAAATTTCTCAATAGAAATGCAGATCACTTTAACAAGAAACTAGAAACTATTATGATGGACCAATCAAAAATAGACACGCAATTTCCGAGATAAAAACCAATCTAGAAACAACAAACAGCAGGCTAAACAGCACAGAATAAGAATTAAGTGATAAGTTGATAGAATAATGGAAATCACCCAACCAGAACAGCAGACAGAAAGACAAAAAAACAAAAAAAATTAAAGCAACATTGGAAATCTGTGGGGTAATATAAAGTGTGCCAACTTATTCATAAAAGGGATTCCAGAAGTAGAATATAGAGAGAAGGAGATCAAGAATGCCTCTTAATGAATTATGGCTGAAAATTTCCCCAAACTAAAGAAGGAAACAGATATCCACCTACAGGAAGGACAGAGGGTCCAAAACAAGAATAACTCAAACAGACACACACCAAGACACATCATAATACAAAAGGCAAATCTTTATAAAGAGAAGATTCTAAAGACAGCAAGAGAAAACTGTCACTTACAAGGGTCCCCATAAGGTATATCAGCTGATTTACTGGCAGTAACTTCTCAGGTCAGAAAGAAATGCCATGATATATTCAAAGTCCTGAGAGAGAAAAACTGCACCCTAGGATACTCTACCCAGCAATATTATAATTTAGAATAAAAGGAGAGATAAAGAATTTCTTAAACAAGCAAAAACTAAAAGAATACAACAATACTAAAGCTACCCAGAAATAAATATTGAAGGGTTTTCCCTAAATATAAAAGAAGCAACAATCTATAGAAAAGGGAAAATCACAGTAAGAAATTTATAAAAGGATTGAAGGTCACCTAAATAAACAAGTATATAGATTTAAAAATAGTAAAAAGATTTTAAAAGTGATTACAACTGCAATTAACAGTAAAACGATAAACATGAAGATAAAAATAGGACAAGAAAATTACAAATTCTCAATGGACTAGATGTTCTCATCAAAAGACATAGGATGGAATGTTAGATTAAAAAAAAACAAGAATCTATAATATGCTACCTACATTAGACTCACTTCAGGGTGAAAGACATACACAGACTGAAAGTGAGGGGATGGAGAAAGATATTTCATGCAAATGGAAATGACCAGAAAATGGAGGTAGAAAAACTCGTATCACACAAAATAGACTTGAAAACAAAGGCTAGAAAGAAACACAAAGAAAGACATTATGTAATGAAAAAGGGATCAATATAAGAAGAGGATATTACCCTCATTAATATATGTGCACTCAATAGAGGAGCTCCTAAGTATATAAAACAGATATAAAGGGAGAAATGGACAATAATACAATAGAATTAGGAGACTTTAAAACCCTACTGAAATCAAAGGGCAGATCACCTGGACAGAAAATCAGTAAGGCAACAGAGGTCCTAAATGGAACAATAGACCAGTTGGACTTAATTGATGTCTACAGGACACTACATCCCCCCCAAAAAACAGAGTACACATTCTTTTCAAGCATGCATGGAATGTTCTCTAGGATAGACCACACACTAGATCACAAAACAAGCCTCAACAAATTTAAGAGGATAGAAATTATTCCAATCATCTTTTCTGACCACAACAGAATGAAATTAGAAATCAAGCACAGATAGAAAAAATGGGAAAAAAACAAACACATGGAGACTAGACAATGTGCTATTGAAAAATCAATGGGTCAAAGTTGAGATCAAACAAGAAATCAGAAAATACCTAAAGAAAAATAAAAGTAAAAACACAACCTAACAAAATCCATGGGATAAAACAAAATCGGTTCTAAGATGGAAGTTCATAGCAATAAGGTCTTCCTCAAGAAACAAAAAAACAAATAAACAACCTGACCTACTATCTAAAATAAACAGAAAAAAAACAAAACAAAAAGTCAGCAGAAGGAATGAAATAATGAAGCTCAGAGAGAAAATACATCAAGCAGAGATAAAAGATAATAAAAATTATCAATAAAACCAAGAGCTGGATTTTGAAAAGATAAACAAAATCAGCAAACCTCTAACAAGCTCACAAAGAAGAAAAGAGAGAAGACCCAAATAAAGAAAATAGAAAATGAAAAAGGAGAAATAAAAACTGATACTACGTAAGTAAAAAAATATATCATAAGAGAATACCATGAACAGTTATATGCCAAAAAATTGGATAACCTAGAAGAAATGGACAAGTTTGAAGAAATACACAGCCTGCAAAAACTGAGTCAAGAAGAAAGAGATAATTTAAATAGATCAATCATCAGGAGTGAAACAGAATCTGTAATAATACTAATAATAATATAACTCCCTGCAAACAAAAGTACAGTACCAGAGAGCTTCACTGGAGAATTATAGCAAACATGCAAAGAAGAACTTATACCCATCCATCTTAAATTATTCTGAAAAATTAAAGAGGAGAAAATTCAATATTCATTTTATGAAGCCACAACCATGCTGATAACAAAACCAGACAAAGAGACTGCAAAAAAAGAAAAGTACAGGTCATTCTTTGATGACTATAGATCCAAAATTCCTCAACAAAGTATTAGCAAAGTGAATCCAACAATACATAAAAAGGAAAATACTCCATGATCCATGATCAAGTCAGATTCATTCTGGATTTGCAAGAATGGTTCAATATATGCAAATTAATCAATGTGATACATCACATTAATGAAAAGAAAAACAAAAACCACATGATCATCTCAATGGACACAGAAAAAGCATTTGACAAAATTAAACATGCATTCATGATAAAAAGTCTCACCAATGTGGGTATAGAGGGAACATATCTCAACATAATAAAAGTATTTGCAACAAACCCACAAATAATAAATAGTGGTGAAAAGCCAAAGCCTTCCCACTAAATTCAGGAAAAAGACAAGGAGGCCAACTCTCACGACTTCTATTCAACATAGCATTGGATGTCCTAGCCAAAGCAATCAGAAAGGAAAAAGAAATAAAATGTATCCAAATTTGAAGGAAAGAGTTAAAAGTTGTGTTTGTAGAGGACATGATACTCTGTATAGAGAGCCCTAAAACCTCCAAACAAAAACTATTGAATGAATAAATGAATTAAGTAAGGTAGCAGGACACATGATATACATGTCTGTGGCATTTTTTACACGAATAATGAAATACCAGAATGTAAAAAAAAAAAACACAGTTAAAATCACCTCAAAAATATGAAAAAGGTATCACATGCTCTTGGGTTGGAAGAATTAATGTTGTTAAAATGGCCATACTACCCAAAGCAAACACAGGTTCATTGCAATCCCGTCAAAATGCCCAGGAAATTTTTCACAGAACTAGAACAAATAATCCTAAAATTTATATGGAACAACAAAGTACCAAGAATTGCCAAAGCAATCCGGAAGGGGGAGAAGCAAAACAAAACAAAAACAAAGCTGGAGTCATAACTCTTCCAGACTTCTGAATATACTACAAAGCTATAGTAATCAAAACAATGTGGTATTGACAGAAAAACAGACATATAGATCAATAGAACAGAATAGAGAGACAAGAAATAAACCCACACTCCTACATTCAATTAATCTACTGCAATGGAGGCAAGAATATACAATGGAGAAAAGAGAGACTCTTCAACAAGTGGTGTTGTGAGAGCTGGATAGCTACATGTAAATTATTGAAATTAGAACAATCTCTCACACCATATACAAAAATAAACTCAAAATGGTTTAAAGACTTAAATATAAGACATGACACCATAAAACTCCTAGAAGAAGGCTTCCCTGGTGGCACAGTGGTTGAGAGTCCGCCTGCCGATGCAGGGGACACGGCTTCGTGCCCCGGTCTGGGAAGATCCCACATGTCGCGGAGCAGCTGGGCCTGTGAGCCATGGCTACAGAGCCTGCGGCCTGCATGTCTGGAGCCTGTGCTCTGCAATGGGAGAGGCCACAACAGTGAGAGGCCTGCGTACCGAAAAAAAAAAAAAAAACCTCCTAGAAGAGAACATAGGCAAAACGTTCTCTGACATTAATTATATCAATATTTTCTTATGTCAGTCTCCCAAGGCAAAAGAAATAAAAGATAAAACTAAATCAATGGGGCTTAATCAATCTTAAAAGCCTTTGTACATCAATGCAAACTATAAACAAAATGAAATGATACCTATACAATGGGAGAAAATATTTACAAATGATGTGACCAGCAAGGGGTTAATATCCAAATATACAAACAGCTCATACAACTCAATATTGAAAGAACAAACACCCAACCAAAATTGGGCAGAAGGCCTAAATAGACATTTCTCCAAAGAAAATATACAGATGGTCAACAGGCACATAAAAAGATGCTCAGCACTGCTAATTATTAGAGAAATGCAAATCAAAACCAAAATGAGTTATCACCTCACACCATTCAGAATGGCTATCATCAAAAAGTCTACAAACAATAAATGCTAGAAAGAGTGTGGAGGAAAAGATTCCCTCCTACACTGTTGGTGGGAATGTAAATTGGTACAGCCACTATGGAGAACAGTATGGAGGTTCCTTAAGAAACTAAAAATAGAGCTACAATATGATCCAGCTATCACACTCCTGGGCATATATCTCAGAAGAAGGAAAACTCTTATTCAAAAATATATGTGCATCCCAATGTTCACAGCTGCACTACTTACAATAACCAAAACATGGAAACAACCCAAGTGCCCATCAACAGACGACTGGCTTAAGAAGATGTGAGGCATATATATATATATTACTCATCCATGAAATGAATAAAATATTGCCTTTGCAGTAATATGGATGGGCCTAGAGAATATTATATTTAATGATGCAATTCAGACAATGACAAATACTATATGATATCACTTATATGTGAAATCTAAAGAATAATACAAATGAATCTATATACAAAATAGAAACAAACTCACAGACATAGAAAACAAACTTATGGTTACCAAAGGGGAGGGAGAGGGAAGGTGGTACAAATTAGCAGTATGGGATTAACAGATACAAACTACTATACATAAAATAGATAAACAACAAGAATTTACTGTATAGGACAGGGAATTACGTTAAGTACCTTGTAATAACCTATAATGGAATACAATCTGAAAAATATATAGCTGAATTACTTTGCTATATACTTGAAACTAACACAGTATTATAAGTCAACTATACTTCCGTCTTTTTAAAAAGTGTATGAAAAGTCTAGAGCTTGTTAAGCTGGCAAATGCAGTAACCTAGATTTGAGCAAGCTGTATTGGGAGAGATCAAAAAAAGAAAGAAAAAACACAGCACAAAAGCAGAAGGGAGTTTATACATGCATAAGTTCACAGGGTGTCAGAGTTAAAAATGACCTTTACAAGTAGTCTAGTCTCATGTGCATATGATGGTGAGTCCTCTTGGTCACATCTCCTCAAACTGCCTTCCACAATTTTATATCTTGTACAGGATATATACCTGTATGTGGAATGTTGAATAAATGATTGAAATTTATACATATTTACCATCCATAAAATGAGAGTTGAAAAACATTTTACATTTCATATTTTTATAATAAAATCATATAAAGCTAAAAACTAGGTTTCCTTTTCAGAATTTAACTCTCTGGTGAGTATTATTTGTTAGTTTTTTTTTAGCAAGTATACTTTAACCTTAAGTAGCTCTTTCTTCTAGCAAACCATTGTATCACTTAATGCACCTCAATTGCTCCATCAGACCAACACTATCATTTAGTGCACTGAAACAAATTTTAATAGTGATTTTCTGTTGTCCCAAGAGGGAGGTAAAGTGTTATTAGGGAAAGAAATTTTGATTGAGAATTCTGCAACTGAATCTGCTACTGACCAGCAGTATGATCTGAAGTAACTTAACATCTCCAGGCCTTAATTGTCTTTTCTTTAAAATTGAGATAATAAAACCTTGTGTCCTTGAGGGAAGGATTCAGAATGAAGTTATCTTTTGTGGTTTCTTTCATTCTGAAAAGTAATGATTATAAATAATTCTTGGTAATGGGACGTTGATACCACACTCTGAAGAATACTGTTAACATATCAATTTAAAAATAATCTCCATTAAGAAAGGAATGTAAGGAACGTAACCTTATGAATTTAACCACTAGCAGGAAGAATTTCATAACAACTCTGATCACTTTGTTGGCTTCAAATTGGAAAGAATGTGTTTTGGGGAAAAACAATATAGAGACCATAATAAAATAATTGAAACCACATATTTATGCATCACACTAGATTACACAAAAGAAACAGAGACTCTTGTTTAAATAACATTGATAAGAAAACCCACCCAGTCTCCCTATCTAATCATTGACTTAATTGAATTCAATGTATATTTATTGAATCCCTATTATGTAAGGCACTATATAACCTACAGAAAGGAATGTTTCATTAACTCTTCCATCTAGGGGTTTATGGTTTAGTGGAAGGAGACAGACACTTAACATATAAAGAATAAAAAGCAGACTAGAATGAGTGCAGGTCAGTATTAAAAAGTGTGATGTCACCAAGATGGCAAAGTAGAAGACCTCAGCCTCTACTCCACTGAATGATCAACAATTAGACAGCTATTCATGAACAAAACCAGCTCTGTGAGAGCACAGGTGTCCACTTAAGAAACTTCAGCATCACAGTGGAACAAAAAAAATCTGAGAATAAATGCACAAAAGGGGAAGATGGAATGGCTTCATTTTGCCTGCATCACTTCATCTCCCCGGCCAGCATGTCTCAGCAGCTAGGGGGAACTCCTCAGCTAGAAAGAATTACCCTCACTGAGAAAAGGAGAGTGGGGTGAGTGTCTAGCTTTGCTCACCTTTTAGAGCACAGCACGAAGGACCCACTTTGGTTTCACCTCCCCCAAGAATGGCAAATCTGTGACTTACAAAGACATATATGAACAAGGAAGAATAGCAGAGACTACTAGTAGTAGCTGTGCAGTGGGAGCAAGCACGGTTCCAGATGGCTTGTTCTGCAGAAGACTCCAGCAATTGTCACCACTGAAGTAAGCAAAGACCAGCACAGCCACCATGGATCCACTGCAGATTTTATTGTTTTGTTTGTTTGTTTGTTTTTGTTCAAGAACTACTCCTTACCACAGACACCAACATCCTGAGACCCTTCCCACTCCCTTTCCCTTTCACCCCTTCTGGAGCACATGATCCATGCAGGCAGCATCTGAAGATGCATGAGTGCAAATCACCAGCTTAGTCCACCCTCGACTGACCCCTACAAATAAGAGTTCACTTGGGGATAAACCCTCCAGCTGTGCACATACATGCTGCTGTCCTACCTCTCATCATCAGCCTCTACTGCCATGTGCTATGCCAGTGGTGAGACCCTATAACTATGGAAGTGCATGCTGACAGCCAAGATACTTACCAGCGGCTTCTGGGCCTGGATTTGGCCTATCTCCTGTCACTGGCCAATACCACTGGGTGCACCAACAGAGATCGCCCCCAACTGTTCACTTTAGACTCACAATAACTCCCTCATGCAAATGCATTCCCTAGATAGCAACCACAGAATCACAAGCAAATTTAAGTTTCTGATATGACTTCCCCAAAAGCCCTTGTGATCAACAGTCTTCCCTGCTTCCTAGGGCCTGTATGCCTTATACGCTTCTTAAATAGGACCCCTATGGAGCTTATCAAACTCCTCTCTTTTGGCTTTTATTGACCATCTCAGCCTAGCTGGGAAACCACAATGTACTCCACCTATGGAACTTAATAAACATATGAGACACAGGTCCCATATTTCTCTGTCTACATTCTGCCTTGACCTTCTTATGTAGTCCAACAAGGTATGCTATGTATTTCTACCAGGACCTGTGAGTAACAAATTTCTCTATTTCCATTTTTTTGTAGGCTATTGTTGAACCATGGCTCACTGTTCAACATTCTGTGCTCTACTGAACAAATATTATTTTAACAAAGCCATGACACACACACAGCTGTGAATCTGAACACCACTGGTCTCAGTCACCAATGCTGCATGCATGGTGCCTTGCCATTGGATCAGGAGGTGACGCTGAGGACACCAACAGCCCTAGGCACCATTAGAGAACCCTATAGAACTTGTTAAGACCCACACAGTTGGAAATGTTATGGACTCCAGTGGCCTTGCAGATGAGACATTATGTTGCCTCCCAGACCTATAGCCACCATATGTCCCTACACTTGGCTCCATTTACTACTAGACATGTGGTCATAGGGTGCTCCAGCATACCTCCATCAACTTCTTTCCTACTGAAGTCTGTCCATAAAGTCTGGAAGATGTGATTGCTGCTTCAAATATGCAGATACCTACACAAAGCCACTGGGGTCACAAAGTATCCAAGAAAAACATGACACCACCACGAACCAAAGTAAACATCCAGTAACTGACTCCAAAGAAATGGAACTACAGGTGTTGTGCAACAAATAATTCAAAATAATTATTCTAAAGAGGTTCAAGCACCTATAACAGAACACAGAAAAACACTTTGACAAAATCATAAAAACAGTAGAAGAATACAAGTAGAAGTCCAACAGAAAGATAGAAAACAAAAAAAATAAACTTAGAACTGAAGAGTATAATGATTGAGCTGAAGAGTTTAACAAAGAGATTAAATAGCAGCCTGTAACATTAGAAGAAAGAATCAGTGAGCACAATGACAGACCATTTGAAGTTATAGAGACAAAGGAAAAACAACAACAACAAAAGAGTGAAAAAGAATGAATAAAGCCTATGGCTTACATTAAGAGAAAAATCTACATATTAGTGGAATCCCAGAAGAAGAAGAAAGGATAAAGGGACAAAAAGATTATTTAAGGAAAAGGGACTGAGAACTTCTCAAAGTGGGGAGTAATTTGGACATCTGAGTTCATGAAGCTAAGAGGTCACAATATAATTTCAATCCAAAACAATATGCTCCAAGACACACTATAATAAAAATGTCTAATATCAAAGACAAAGGTAAAATTTCAAAGGCAGCATGAGAAAAAAGAGTTGTCTTATACAAGGGAATTACCATAAGTCTATAAGTGGATTTCTCAACAAAAACATTGCAGGTCAGGAGAAAGTGGGGTGTTATAGTGAAATGCTGAAAGAAAAAAACCCTGCCAATCAAGGACACTTTGCCCAGCAAAGTTGTCCTTCAGATATGAGATAAAGACTTCCCCAAAGAAAAGCCATGGGAGTTCATCACCACTATATTTGCCTCACAAGGAATGCTGAAAGGAGCTATTTTATAAAACCTTAAAACTCCTCACATAGTCAGAGCACTCGTGAGAAAGAAGGACAAAGCTGGAGGTACCACAATCCTTGATTTCAAATTAGAGTAATCAAAATAGTATGGTATTGGAATAAAAAGAGACACATAGGTCAATGCAACATAATAGAGACCCTGGAAATAAATCCATCCATATTGGATCAATTAATTTACAACAAAGGAGCCAACAGTACATCATGGGGACAAGGCAGTCTCTTCAATAAATGGTGATGGGAGAAATGGATAGCCACCCACAAAAGAATGAAATTGGACCACTATCTTACACCTTACACAAAAACTAACTGAAAAAGGATTGAAGCTTTGAACATAAGACCTGAAACCTTAAAAAAGTATCCTAGAAGAAAACATCAGTGGTAAGCTCCTTCACATCCATATTGGCAATGATTTTTAGATTTGACACCAAACGCAAAAATTAGCAACTGGGACTACATCAAACTAAAATCCATCTGCACCGAAAAGGAAAGCATCAACAAAATGAAAAGGTAAATCAACAGAATGGGAGAGGTAGGCAAAGGCTGCAGTTGGCAGAGGGGGGAAGCTTTGGAGCCGTGGAGGAGACGATAGCAACAGGGGTGCTGAGGGCAAAGCTGAGAGAGTCCTGCACAGAGGGTCCGTGCTGAACGTCACTCACCAGAACGAGAGGCTTGTGTACTCAAACACCAGGGCAGGCGGTTGCTGGGAGCTGAGGCTCGGGATTCAGTCAGATCGCAGGGAGAGGAATGGCAGCGTGAAAACAGCCTGAAGGGGTTAGTGCACCATGGCTAGCCGGGAGGGAGTCCGGGAAAAAGTCTGGACCTGCTGAAGAGGCAAGAGACTTTTTCTTCCCTCTTTGTTTCTTGGTGCTCAAAGAGAGGGGATCAAGAGCACTGCGTAAAGGAGCTCCATAGATGGGCGCTAGCTGCGGCTATCAGAGTGGACCCCAGAGATGGGCATGAGACACTAAGGCTGCTGCTGCCGCCACCAAGAAGCCTGTGTGTGAGCACAGGTCACTATGCGCACCTCCCTCCCGGGAGCCTGTGCAGTCCACCACTGCCAGAGTCCCATGACCCAGGGACAACTTCCCTGGGAGAATGTACAGTGTGCCTCAGGCTGGTGCAATGTCACACCAGGCTCTGTCACCGAAGGTTCATCCCGTACACCTCTGTCCCCCAGCATGGGTGAGCCAGACCGCCAAATCAGTGGCTCCTTTAACCCCGTCCTGTCTGAACGAAGAACAGACACCCTCAGGCGACCTACAGGCAGAGGTGGGGTCAAATCCAAAGCTGAACACTGAGAGCTGTGTGAAAAAAGAAGACAAAGGAAAATTTCTTCCAGCAACCTCAGGAGCAGAGGATTAAATCTCCACAATCAACTTGATGTATCCTGCATCTGCGGAATACCTGAATAGACAAAGAATCATGCAAAATTAAGGAGGTGGACTTTGAGTGCAAAATATATTACTTTTTCCCATTTTCTTCTTTTTGGAATTGTGCTTGTGTATGCTTCTGTGTGAAATTTTGTCTGTATAGCTTTGCTTTCACCATTTATCCTGGGGTTCGGTCAGTCCGATACTATTTTTTTTTTTTTACTTTAAAAATTATTTTTTTCTTAATAATTCTTTTTTATTTTATTAATTTATCTTATTTTATCTTTATTTTATTTTATCCTCTTTCTTTCTTTCTTTCTTTCTTTCTTTCTTTCTTTCTTTCTTTCTTTCTTTCTTTCTTTCTTTCTTTCTTTCTTTCTAATTTTTCTCCCTTTTATTCTGAGCCATGTGGATGAAAGACTTTTAATGGTCCACCCAGGAGTCAATACTATACCTCTGAGGTGGGGGAGTGAAGCTCAGGACACTGGTCCACAAGAGACCTCCCAGCTCCATGTAATATCAAATGGTGAAAATGTCCCACAGATCTCCATCTCAACACCGAGACCCAGCTTCACGCAACGAGCAACAAGCAACAGTGCTGGACACCCTATGCCAAACAACTAGCAAGACAGGAACACAACCCCACTCATTAGCAAAGAGGATACCTAAAATCAAAATAAGGCCACAGACACCCCAAAACCAGACGTGGAACTACCAACAAGAAAGACAAGATCCAGCCTCATCCATCAGGAAACAGGCACTAGTCCCCTCCACCAGGAAGCCTACACAACCGACTGAACCACCTTTAGTTACTGGAGACAGACACCAAAACAATGGGAACTACGAACCTGCAGACTGCAAAAAGGAGACCCCAAACACAGTTAGATAAGCAAAATGAGAAGGCAGACAAACACACAGCAGATAAAGGAGCAAGGAAAAAACACACCAGGACTAACAAATAAAGAGGAAATAGGCATCTACCTGAAAAAGAATTCAGAATAATGATAGTAAAGATGATACAACATCTTGGAAATAGAATAGAGAAAATGCAAGAAACATTTAACAAGGACCTAGAAGAACTAAAGAGGAAACTAGCAGCAATGAACAACACAATAAATGAAACTAAAAATACGCTAGAAGAGATCAATAGCAGAAAAACTGAGGCAGAAGAATGGATAAGTGACCTGGAAGATATAATAGTGGAAATAACTACTGCAGAGCAGAATAAAGAAAGAAGAATAAAAAGAACTGAGGACTGTCTCAGAGACCTCTGGGACAACACTGAACACACCAACGTTCGAATTACAGTAGTCCCAGAAGAAGAAGAGAAAATGAAAGGGACTGAGAAAATATTTGAAGAGATTGTAGATGAATACTTCCCTAATATGGGAAAGGAAATATTTAATCATGTTCAGGAAACACAGAGAGTCCCATACAGGATAAGTCCAAGGAGAAACACAACAAGACACATAATAATCAAACTGTCAAAAATTAAATATAAAATATTATAAGCAGCACGGGAAAAATGAAAAATAATACACAAGGAAATCCCATTACATTAAGAGATGATATTTCAGCAGAAACTCTGCAAGCCAGAAGGGAGTTGCAGGACATATTTAAAGTGAAGAAGGAGAAAAACCTACAACCAAGATTACTCTACCCAGCAAGGATCTCATTCAGATTTGATGGAGAAATTAAACATTTAAAGACAAGGAAAAGCTGAGAGAGTTCAGCACCACCAAGCTAGCTTTACAACAAATGCTAAAGGAACTTCTCTAGGCACGAAAGAGAAAAGAAGGAAAAGACTTACAACAACAAACCCAAAACAATTAAGAAAATGGGAATAGGAACATACATATAGATAATTATCTTAAATGTAAATGGATTAAATGTTCCCAACAAAACACACAGACTGGCTGAATGGATAAAAAAAAAGTACCCATATATATGTGGTCTACAAGAAACCCACTTCATACCTAGGGAAACATACAGACTGAAAGTGAGCGTTGGAAAAAGTTATTCCATGAAAATAGAAATCAAAGGAAAGATGAAGTAGCTATTCTTATGTCAGAAAAAATAGACATTACACTAAAGACTATTACAAGAGACAAAGAAGGACACTACATAATGATGAAGGGATCAATCCAGGAAGAAGATATAACAATTGTAAATATTTATGTACCCAACATAGGAGCACTTCAATGCATAATGCAAATACTAACAGCCATAAAAGGGGAAATTGACAGTAACACATTCATAGAAGGGGACTTTAACACCCCACTTTCACCAATGGACAGATCATCCAACATGAAAATAAATAAGTAAACACAAGCTTTAAATGATACATTAAACAAGATGGACTTAATTGATACTTATAGGACATTCCATCCAAAAACAACAGAATACACATTTTTCTCAAGTGCTCATGGAACATTCTCCAGGATAGATCATATCATGGGTCACAAATCAAGCCTTGGTAAATTTAAGAAAATTGAAATCATATCAAGTATCTTTTCCGACCACAATGCTATGACACTACATATTAATTACAGGAAAAGATCTGTAAAAAATACAAACACATGGAGACTAAAGAATACACTACTTAATAATGAAGTGATCACTGAAGAAATGAGAGAGGAAATCAAAAAATACCTAGAATCAAATGACAATGGAGACACGACGACCTAAAACCTATGGGAGATAGCAAAAGCAGTTCTAGGAAGGAAGTTTATAGCAATACAATCCTACCTTAAGAAACAGGAATCAGCTCAAATAAAGAACCTAATCTTAACCATAAAGCAATTAGAAAAAGAATAACAAAAAAAAAACGTGTTTAGCAAACGGAAAGAAATCATAAAGATCAGATCAGATATAAAAGAAAAAGAAATGAAGGAAATGATAGCAAATATCAATAAAACGAACAGCTGGTTTTTGAGAAGATAAACAAATTGATAAACCCTTAACCAGATGCATCAAGAAAAGAAGGGAGAAGACTCAAATCAATAGAATTAGAAAAGAAAAAGGAGAAGTAACAACTGACACTGCGGAAATACAAAGGATCATGAGAGATTACTGCAAGCAACTCTATGCCAATACAATGGACAATATGGAAGAAATGTACAAATTCTTAGAATTGCACAATGTGCCAAGGCAGAATCTGGAAGAAACAGAAAATATGAACAGAAAAATCACAAGCACTGAAATTTAGACTCTGATTAAAAATTTTTTAATAAACAGAAGCCGAGGACCCGACGGCTTCACAGGCCAAATCTATCAAACGTTTAGAGAACAGCTAACACCTATCTTTCTCAAACTCTTCCAAAATATAGCAGAGGGAGGAACACTCCCAAACTCATTCTATGTGACCACCATCACCCTGATACCAAAACCAGACAAGGATGTCACAAAGAAATAAAACTACGGGCTAATACCACTGATGAACATAGATGCAAAAATCCTCAACAAAATACTAGCAAACAGAATCCAACAGCACATTAAAAGGATCACACACCATGATCAAGTGGAGTTTATTCCAGGAAGGCAAGGATTCTTCAATATATGCAAATCAATCAATGTGAAACACCATATTAACAAATTGAGGGAGAAAAACCATATGATCATCTCAATAGATGCAGAGAAAGCACCTGGAAAAGTTCAACACCCTTTTATGATAATAACCCTGCAGAAAGTAAGCATAGAAGGAACATTCCTCAACGTAATAAAGGCCATATATGACAAACCGACAGCAAATATCATCCTCAATGGTGAAAAACAGAAAGAATTTCCACTAAGATCAGGAACAAGACAAGGTTGCCCACTCTCATCACTCTTATTCAACATAGTTTTGGAAGTTTTAGCCACAGTAATCAGAGAAGAAAAAGAAATAAAGCATCCAAAATTAAAAGAAGTAATGCTGTAACAGTTTGCAGATGACATATTATACATAGAGAATCCTAAAGATGCTACCAGAAAACTACTACAGCTAATCAATGAATTTGGTAAAGTAGCAGGATACAAAATTAATGCACAGAAATCCCTGGCATTCCTATACACTAATGATGAAAAATCTGAAATTGAAATTAATAAAACACTACCATTTACCATTGCAACATAAGGAATAAAATATCTAGGAATAAACCTACCTAAGGACACAAAAGACCTGTATGTAGCAAATTCTGAGATGCTGATGGAAGAAATTAAAGATGATACAAATACATGGAGAGATATACCATGTTCTTGGATTGGAAGAATCAACATTGTGAAAATGACTCTACTACCCAAAGCAATCTACAGGTTCAATGCAATCCCTAGCAAACTACCACTGGCATTTTTTAAAAAACTAGAAAATAAAATTTCACAAATTTTATGAAACACGTAAGACCCCAAATAGCCAAACAATCTTGAGAAAGAAAAATAGAGCTAGAGTAATTAGGCTCCTTGACTTCAAACTATACTACAAAGCTACAGTAATGAAGACAGTGTGGTACTGGCAAAAATGAGAAATATAGATCAACAGAACAGGATACAAATCCCAGAGAAAAACCCATGCACATATGGCCAACTTATCTTTGATAAGGGAGGCAAGAATATACAATGTAGAAAAGAAAGCCTCTTCAATAAGTGGTGCTGGGAAAACTGGACAAGCACATGTAAAAGTATGAGCTTAGAACACTTCCTAACTCCATACACACAAATAAACTGAAAATGGATTAAAGACCTAAATGTAAGGCCAGAAACTATCAAACTCTTAGAGGAATACATAGGCAGAACACACTATGACATAAATCACAGCAAGATCCTTTTTGACCCACCTCCTTGAGAAATGGAAATAAAAACAAAATAAACAAATGGGACCTAATGAAACTTAAAAGCTTTTGCACAGCAAAGGAAACCATAAACAAGCCAAAAAGACAACCCTCAGAATGGGATAAAATATGTGCAAATGAAGCAACTGACAAAGGATTAACCTCCAAAATTTACAAGCAGCTCATGCAGCTCAATAACAAAAAAACAAACAACCCAATCCAAAAATGGGCAGAATACCTCAATAGACATTTCTCCAAAGAAGATATACAGATTGCCAGCAAACACATGAAAGCATGCTCAACATCATTAATCATTAGAGAAATGCAAATCAAAATTACAATGAGATATTATCTCACACCTGTCAGAATGGCCATCCTTAAAAAATCTAGAAACAATAAATGCTGGAGAGGGTGTGTAGAAAAGGGAACACTCTTGCACTGCTGGTTGGAATATAAATTGATACAGCCACTGTGGAGAACAGTATGGAACTTCCTTAAAAAACTACAAGTAGAATGACCATACAACCCAGCAATCTCACTTCTGGTCATATACACTGAGAAAACCATAATTCAAAAAGAGTCATGTGGGCTTCCCTGGTGGCACAGTGGTTGAGTCCACCTGCTGATGCAGGGGACATGGGTTTGTGCCTCGGTCCGGGAAGTTCCCACATTCCGCATAGCAGGTGGGCCATGGTCACTGAGCCTGTGCATCTGGAGCCTGTGCTCTGCAACGGAAGAGGTGACAACAGTGAGAGGCCCACGTACCACTAAAAAAAAAAAAAAAAGGGTCATATACCGAAATGTTCATTGCAGCTCTATTTACAATAGCCAGGAGATGGATGCAACCTAAGTGTCCATCATTGGATGAATGAATAAAGAAGACGTAGCACATATATACAATGGAATATTACTCAGCCATAAAAAGAAATGAAATTGAGTTATTTGTAGTGAGGTGGATGGACCTAGAGTCTGTCATACAGAATGAAGTAAGTCAGAAAGAGAAAGACAAATACCGTATGCTAACACATATATATGGAATTTAAGGGAAAAAAAGGTCATGAAGAACCTACAGTTAAGACAGGAATAAAGACACAGACCTACTAGAGAATGGACTTGAGGATATGGGGAGGGGGAAGGTAAGCTGTGACAAAGTGAGAGAGTGGCATGGACCTATATACACTACCAAACGTAAAATAAATTGCTAGTGGGAAGCAGCTGCATAGCACAGGGAGATCAGCTCGGTGGTTTGTGACCAACTAGGTGGGTGGTATAGGGAGTGTGGGAGGGAGGGAGACACAAGAGGGAAGAGATATGGGAACATATGTATATGTATAACTGATTCATTCTGTTATAAACAGAAACTAACACACCATTGTAAAGCAATTATACTCCAATTAAGCTTAAAAAAAACCAGAATGGGAGAAAATATTTGTAAATCCTATATTTGATAAGTGGTTAATATCCAAAATATATGTCAGTCATAAATCTCAACAGATAAAAACAAAACAATTCTATTAAAATATGGGCAGAGGATCAGAATAGACATTTTTTTAAAGAAAACATATAGATGTCCAACAGGTACATAAAAAGATGTTCAGCATCAATAATCATAGGGCAATGTAAATTGGAACCACAATGAGATATCACTTTACATCTGTTAGAGTGGCTATCATCAAAAAGACAAGAGATACAAAGGTTTGGAGGGATGTGGAGAAAAGGGAACATTTGTGAGCTGTTGGTAGGAAAGTAAATTGGTGCTTTCACTATGGAAAACAGTTCCTCACAAAATTAAATACAGAATTACAATATGACCCAGCAATTCCATTTCTGTGTGTTTATGTAAAGAAATGAAAAAGTTAACTTGAAAAGATATGTGTGCCCTCATGTTCATTGCAGCATCATTGACAGTAGCAACTATAATGGAAACAGTGTGAATGTCCACTGATGGATGGGTGGATAAAGAAAATTATGTATGCATATGCATATATATACTGAAATATTATTCATCTATAAAAACGAAATTTTGTCATTCACAACAACATAGTTAGATCTGAATGGACCTTATAGGTATTATGCTAAGTTAAATAAGTCAGCCAGAGAAAGACAAATTCCATATGATCTCACTTACATGTAAAATTAAACAAAACAAAACAACCAAGCTCATAGATGCAGAAACAGGTTGGGTTAGCCATAGACGGAGCATTCAGCTGGGCTAAATCAGTAAAAGGATTAAAAAAATATAAACTTCCAGTTATAAAATAAATAAATCATGGGTGTGTAATATACAGCATGGTGACCACTGTTAATAATACCGTATTGTATATTTGAAAGTTACCAAGAGAGTAAATCTTGAAAATTCATATTACAAGAAAAAAATCTGTAACTAAGTATGATGATGGTTGTTAACTAGACTTATTGTGATGATCATTTGCAATATATAAAAATGTCAAATCATTATGTTGTACACCTAAGCCTAATATATAAATTTTAAAAATGCTGAGAAAAGTCATTCAAGCTGAAACAAAAGGATACTAACTAGTAACATGAAGACATATATGAAAGTATACAACACACTTATAAATGTAAGAATATAGTCAGATTCAAAATATTTTAATATCATAATAAGAGGACATGTTAACCACTTAACTCTAATTTAAAGGTTAAGGGACAACAATTATGAAAAATATCTACAGATACAGTAATTTGTTAACAGATACACAACTAAAAAGTGGCAAATTGCAACATCATAAGTATACAAAAGGGAATAAGTGGGTAGAGTTTTAGTATGTGATCAAAATTAACTTACACATTTAAAAAAGAATGTTGTATTTATAAAGTTTCAAGTAAACCTCTGGGTAATTACAAAACAAAGTGGTCAAATTTATAAATAACTTTATACAGTGTACTATAAATAAACTTGCAGTTATAAGATAAATAAGGATGTAATGTACACAGGATTAGTATAATTAACACTGCTGAACACTATATATATATATAAGTTGTTAAGATAGTAAATCTTAAGAGTCCTTATCACAAGGAAAAAATATTTTTTTTAGTTTAAATCTACATGAGATGATGGATATTCACTAAACTTATAATGGCAATCATTTCATGACATATGTATGTCAAATCATGTTGTACACTTTAAACTTATGCAGTGCTGTACATCAATTATATCTCAATAAAACTGGAAGAAAAAGCAAACCAAAACAAAAATCAAAACAAAAACTTATAGTAGATACACAAAAGATAAAGAGAAAACAATCGAAATATACAACTATGGAAAATCATCATTCACAAAGGAGGATAGCAAGAGAGAAATAAAGGAAAAAAGGAACTACAACAGAGCCAAAAATCAATTAACAACACAGCAATACCTATTAATAATTACTTTAAATATAAATTGATTAAATTCTCAAGTTGAGAGGCACAGATTGGCTAAATGGATAAAAATGAGACCCAACTATGCACTCCTGTAAGACACTCACTTCAGATTCAAGGACACTTTTAGGATGAAAATGAAAGGATGGAAAGAGATATTCCATACAAATGTACATCAAAAGAAAATAGGGATACAAATATTTATATCAGAAAAAAATAGCTGTAATGAGAAACATAGAAGATCATTATATAATAATAAAGGATTCAATTAATCAAAAGGATATAAAAATCATAAGTATATGTACACTCAACATCAGAGTAATTATATATAGTAGGCACATACTAACAGATCAAAGGGAGAAATAGAGAAAAGTATAATAAAAGTAGGGAAAATCAATATTCCATTTTCAACAATGCAAAGATGATCCAGACAGAAAATCAATAGGAAAACATTGGATTTGAATTATACTTTAGACCAAACAGTCCTGAAAAACATATACAAATAATTTCATCCAATAGCAGCATAATAGACATTCTTCTCAAGTTCACATGGATCCTTCTTCAGGATAGATTATGTGTTAGGCCACAAAATGGTACTAGCGAAATTTACAAGATTGAAGTTATACCAAGTATCTTTTCCAACCATAGTGGTATGAAACTAGAAACCTAAAACAGGAAAAAAAAAGGGAAAAATTCACAGATATATGGAAAAATTCAAAAATATATGGCAATTAAACACACTCCTGAACAACCAATGTGTCAAAGAAGATGTCCAAAGGGAAATCCAAAAATATATTAATAAAATGAAAATGGAAACAACATAGCAAAAAATAGGATGCTGCAAAAGCAGGACAAAGAAGTTTTATCACAATAAACAACTACATTAAGAAAAAGAGATATTTCAAGTAAACAATCTAACTTTACATCTCAAGGAACTAGAAAAATAAAAACAAACTAAGCCCAAGTTTAAAGGAAGGAACTATAAGAAAAAGAATAGAAATAAATAAAATAAAGACCAGAAAAACAATAGAAAATATCAATAAAACTAAGACCTGTTTTTTTTTAATTGACAAACTTTTACCTAGACTAACTGAGAAAAAAGAGGAAAGATTCAAATAGATAAAATTATAAATGAAAAAGGAGACATTACAAACATTACTACAGAAATACAAGACCATAAAAGGTTACTATGAACAATTATATGTCAAAAAATTGTAAAACCTAGAAGAATAGGATAAACTCCTGGAAACTTACAACTGACCAAGATTGATTCATGAAAAAATAAAAAATCTGAACTGACCAATAATATGTAAGGAGATTGCTTCAGTAATTTAAAATCTCCCAATAAAGAAATATCCAGTATCATTTGGCTTCCCTAGTGAATTCTACCAAACACTTAAAGGAGAACTAATGTTAATCTTTCTCAAACAATTCCCAAAAGTCAAAGAGGAGATAACATTAACAATCTCATTTTAAGAAGTCAGCATTACCCTGATACCAAAGCCATAAAAGGACACTGTAAGGAAAGAAAATTCTGGCCAATATCCCTGATGAATGTTATGGCAAAACATTCAACAAAATATTAGCAAACTAAATTATTGCACACTAAAAGGATTATATACCATGATCAAGTGAGGTTCATCCCTGGGATGCAAGAATGCCTCAACATATGCAAATCAGTAAATGTGATACACATTAGAAGAATGAAGGAAAAAATTAATTATTATCTCAATAGATGCATAAAAATCTTCTGTCAAAATACAATATTCTTTCATGATAAAAACTCTGGACAAGTTGACTATAGAAAAAATATATCTCAAAGTAGTAAAGGCCGTCTATGACAAGCCCACAGCTTACATTATACTCAATGGTGAAATGTTGAAAGATTTTCCTGTATGATTAGGAACATAGTACTGGAAGCTCTGGCCAGAGCAATTAGGTAAGATAGGAAGTAAAAAATGCATATAAATAGAAAGGAGGATGTAAAATTATGTTTTTTTGCAGATGATATAACCTTATATGTAGCAAATCCTAAACTCTCCACCAAAATCTTTTAGAACTAATCAGTGAATTCAGTAAACTTGCAAGATACAAAGTCAACACACAAAAATCAATTGTGTTTCTGCACACCAAAAAATGTCTGAAAAGAAAGAAAAAGATAGAAAGAAAGAAAGAAACAATCAAACAAAGAAAGAAACAAAGAAAGAAAAAAGAAAGAAAATCTCATTCACAAAAGTATAAAAATAATAAAATACTTATGAATATATTTAAGCAAGGAAGTTAAATACCTGTACACTCTAAGATTTTGAGGAAAGAATATGAAGATGATACAAACAGATGGAAAGATATCCCATGTTTATGGATCATAAGAATTAATATTGTTAAAATATCTGTACTTCCAACAGCCAATTATATAGATTAAATGCAATCCTGAGCAAAATACCAATGTCATTTTTCACAGAAATTGAAAACACAATTCTAAAATTCGTATGGAACCACAAAAGACTATGAATAGCCAAATTATTCCTGAGAAAGAAGAATAAATCTAGGGACATCAGACTTCCTGATTGCAAATTAATCTACAGAGCTATACTATTCAAAACAGTATGGTACTAGCATAAAAACAAAAACATAGAGCAAATTAATAAAATTAAGAATCCACAAATAAACCCATGAATACTTGGTTCACTAATCCCAAGAACACCAAGAACACAAAATAGGGAAAGGATAATCACTTCCATAAGAGAAAACTGGATATCCACACACAAAAGTATAAATGTGGATCCCTATCTTACACAACACTTGAAATAGATTAGACCTGAACATAAGAACTGAAACTGTACAACTCCTAGAAGAAAACATAGGGGAAAAGCTCCTTGATATACTCTTACATTGATTTTTGGGTATGACATCAAAAGCAGAGGCAACAAAAGAAAATATAAACATGTGGGACTACTTCACATAACAAGTTCTGCACAGCAAAGAAACATTCAATAGAATGAAAAAGCAGTAAATGGAATGGGAGAAAATTTGCAAACCAATTATTTGGTTAGGAACTAACATCCAAAATATTTAAGGAACTCATACAACTCAATAGTAAAGTAGAATCCTGATTTAAAATGGGTAAAGACCTTAAGATATATTTTCAAAGGATAGGTACAAGTAACAAACAGTTATATGAAAGTTACACCAAACGTGCCACCATCACCAATAACAAAAATAAACAAGGGGAACTATATCAGACTGAAAAACTTCTGTACAGAAAAGAAACAATCATCAAAATATAAGGGCAGCCTAGGGAATGGGATAAAATATTTGCAAACCATCTGTCTGATAAGGGGTTAATATCCCAAATAAAATAGGATCTCATTCAACTCAATAGCAAAAAAAAAAAAAAAAAAAAAAAAAAAACAAACAAAACAAAAACCTAATGTTAAAATGTGAAAATGAATAAAATAGACACTTTTCCAAAGACAACCTACAAAATGTCAACAGGCACAAGAAAAAATGCTTGACATCTATAATCATCAGGGAAATACATATCAAAACCAGAATGAGATATCACCTCAGACCTGTTAGGATGGCTCTTACCTAAAAGGGAAAATACAACAAGTTTTAGCAAGACTATGAAAGAAGGGAACCCTTGTGTTCCCTTGGTGCAAATATAAATTGGTACATCCACTATGGACAACAGGATGGAGGTTTTTCTAAAGTTAAAAATAGAACTACGATATGATTCCACAATCCCAATTCTGGATATATATCCAAAGGAAATGAAATCATTCTATCAAAGAGATATTGGCTCTAGTCCTATGAAAAATGCCATTGGTAATTGAGAGGAATTGCATTGAATATGTAATTGACTTGGGTAATATAGTTATTTTGACAATATTGGTTGTTCCACTCTAATTTTGCCATCTCTGATAACTTTGTGTCATCTCCAGTTACTTTCATCAATGTCTTACAGTTTTCAGGGTAGAGGACTTTTGTCTCCTTACTTCAGTTTATTCCTAGGTATGCTATTCTTTTTGATGAGACAGGAAATGGGATTGTTTCTATCATTTTTCTTTCTGATAGTTTGTTGTTAGTGATAGGAATGCAAGAGATTTCTGTGCATTAAATTTTTATCCTGCAACTTTACTGAATTCACTGATGAGTCTAGTTGTTTTCTGGTAGCATCTTTAGAATTTTCTATATATAGTATCATATCATCTGCAAACAGTGACAGTTTTCCTTCTTCTATTCCAATTTGGATTCATTTTATTTCTTTTTCTTCTCTGATTGCCATGGTTAGGACTTCCAAAACTACAGTGAATAAAAGTGGTGACAATGGACATCCTTGCTTTGTTCCTGATCGTAGAGGGAATGATTTCAGCTTTTCATCATTGAGAATGATGTTAACTGTGGGTTTGACATATATGGCCATTATTATATTGAGATATGTTCCCTCTATTCCAGCATTGGTAAGAGCTTTTTATCACAAATGGATGCTGAGTTTTGTCAAAAACTATTACTGCATCTATTGAGCTGATCATATAGATTTTATTCTTCAGTTTGTTAATGTGGTATATCACACTGATTGATTTGCAGATATTGAAGAACACTTGCATCCCTGGGATGAATCCCAATTGATCATGGTGTATGATACTTTTAATGTATTGCTGGACTTGGCTTTCTAGTATCTTGTTGAGTATTTTAGCATCTGTATTCATCAGTGCTACTGGCATGGGATTTTCTTTTTCTTTTTTCTTTAACATTTTTATTGGAGTATAATTGCTTTACAATGTTGTGTTAGTTTCTGCTGTATAACAAAGTGAATCAGTGAAAATCTATACATATATCTCCATATACCCTCCCTCTTACATCTCCCTCCCAAACTCCCTGTCCCACCCCTCTATGTATTCATCAGTGCTACTGGCATGGGATTTTCTTTTTTTCTTTAACATTTTTATTGGAGTATAATTGCTTTACAATGTTGTGTTAGTTTCTGCTGTATAACAAAGTGAATCAGTGAAAATCTATACATATATCTCCATATACCCTCCCTCTTACATCTCCCTCCCAAACTCCCTGTCCCACCCCTCTATGTGGTTGCAAAACACCAAGTTGATCTCCCTGGACTATGCAGCTACTTCCAACTAGCTATCTATTTTACATTTGGTAGTGTTTATATGTCAATGCTACTCTCTCACTTCGTCCCAGGTTACCCTTCCCCCTCCCCATGTCCTCAAGTCCATTCTCTACATTTGCATCTTGTTTTTTTTGTTTGTTTCTTTTGGAGTTTAGGGTATACTATTTACTTAGCACTTAAATTTATAGAACAAAATCTTGTCCTCAATGAAAATTATATAATCCACTGAAGTGAAAAAAGTTGCTCATCATTTTAAGAATTATCATTTCTATAAATTCTTTTAACATGGCGAGAAATATTCTAAATCAGCCTTAAATTTTTTTAACATCTTTAATGGAGTATAATTGCTTTACAATGTTGTGTTAGTTTCTGTTGTATAAAAAAGTGAATCAGCTATATGTATACATATATCCCCATATCCTCTGTCTCTTACATCTCCTCCTACCCTCCCTTTCCCACCCCTCTAGGTGGTCACAAAGCACCAAGCTGATCTCCCTGTGCTATGTAGCTTCTTCCCACAAGCTATCTATTTTACATTTGGTAGTGTATATATGTAAATGCTACACTCTCACTTCATCCCAGCTTACACTTCCCACTCCCGATGGCCTCAAATCCATTCTCTACTTCTGTCTTTATTCCTGTCCTGCCCCTAGGTTCATCAGAAACAATTTTTTAAATTCCATATATATATATATGTATAATGTTAGCATACTTATTTGTTTTACTCTTTCTGAAATACTTCACTCTGTTTGACAGACCCAAGATCCATCCACCTCAGAACAAAAACCTCAATTTTGTTTCATTCTATGTCTCAGTAATATTCCACTGTATATATGTGCCACATTTTCTTTATCCATTCATCTGTCAATGGACACTTAAGATGCTTCCACGTCCTGGCTATTGTAAATAGAGCTGCAATGAACATTGTGGTACATGAGGCTTTCTGAATTATGGTTTTCTCAGGGTATACGCCCAGTAGTGGGATAGCTGGGTCATATGGTTTTTCTATTTTTAGTTTTCTAAGGAAGCTCTATACTGATCACGATAGTGGCTGTATCAATTTACATTCCTACCATCAGTGCAAAAGGATTCCCTTTTCTCCACACCCTCTCCAGCATTTAATATTTGTAGATATTATGATGATGGCCATTCTGACCAGTGCGAGGTGATACCTCATTGTAATTGTGATTACTTTTTCCCTAATGATTAATGAGGCTGAGCATCCTTTCATGTGTTTGTTGGCAATTTGTATATCTTCATTGGAGAAATGTCTCTTTAGGTCTTCTGCCCATTTCTGGATTGGGTTTTTCGTTGTTTTGATATTGAGCTGCATGATCTGCTTGTATATTTCGGATATTAATATTTTGTCACTTGCTTCTTTTGCAATTTTTTTCTCCCATTCTGAGGGTTGTCTTTTGGTCTTGTTTATGGTTTCCCTTGCAGTGCAAAAGCTTTGAAGATTCATTAGGTCCCATTTGTTTATTTTTGTTTTTATTTCCATTTCTCTAGGAGGTGGGTCAAAAAGAATCTTGCTGTGATTTATGTCATAGAGTGTTCTGCCTACATTTTCCTCTAAGAATTTTATAGTGTCTGTTATTACATTTAGGTCTTTAATCCATTTTGAGTTTATTTTTTTGTATGGTGTTAGGGAGTGTTCTAATTTAATACTCTTACATGCACCTGTCCAGTTTTCCCAGCACCACTTATTGAAGAGGCTGTCTTATCTCCATTGTATATTCTTGCCTCCTTTATCAAAGATAAGGTGACCATAGGTGCGTGGGTTTATATCTGGGCTTTCTATCCTGTTTCATTTATCTGTATTTCTGTTTTTGTACCAGTACAACACTGTCTTGATTACTGTAGCTATGTAGTATAGTCTGAAGTCAGGGAGCCTGATTCCTGCAGCTCCATTTTTAGTTCTCAAGATTGCTTTGGCTATTCAGGGTGTTTTGTGTTTCCATATAAATTGTGAAATTTTTTGTTCTAGTTCTGTGGAAAATGTCAGTGGTAGTTTGTTAGGGATTGCATTGAATCTGTAGATTGCTTTGGGTAGTAGAGTCATTTTCACAATGTTGATTCTTCTAATTCAAAAACATGGTATATCTCTCCATCTGATTGTATTATCTTTAGCTTCTTTCACCATAATTGTCATAACTTTCTGCATAAAGTTTTTTGTCTCCTTAGATAGGTTTATTCCTATGTATTTTATTTTTTGCAAAGGTAAATGGAAGTGTTTCCTTAATTTCTCTTTCAGATTTTTCATCATTAGTGTATAAGAATGCAACAGATTTCTGTGCATTAATTTTGTATCCTTCTACTTTACCAAATTCATTGATTAGTTCTTGTAGTTTTCTGGTAGCATCTTTAGGATTCTTTATGTATAGTATCATGTCATCCACAGACAGTGAAAGTTTTATTTCTTCTTCTCGGATTTGGATCTGTTTTATTTGTTTTTCTTCTCTGATTGCTTTGGCTAAAACTTCAAAACTATGTTAAATAATAGTGGAGAAAGTGGGCAACATTGTCTTGTTCCTGATGTTAGAGGAAATTGTTTCAAATTTTCACCATTGACCAAGATGTAGGCTGTGTGTTTTTCATATATGGCGTTTATTTTGTTGAGGTAGGCTCCCTCTGTGCCTACTTTCTTGAGAATTTTTATTATAAATTGTTGTTTAATTTTGTTGAAAGCTTTGTCTGCATCTACTGAGGTGATCTTACGGTTTTTATCCTTCAATTTTTTAATATCGTGTATCACATTGATTGATTTGCATATACCGAAGGATCCTTGCATTCCTGGGATAAACCCCACTTGATCATGGTGTATGTTCCTTTTTATGTGCTGTTGGATTTTGTTTGCTAGTATTTTGTTAAGGATTTTTGCATCTATATTCATCAGTGATATTGTCCTGTAGGTTTATTTTTTTGTGACATCTTTGGTGGTTTTAGTATCAGGGTGATGGTGGCCATGTAGAATGAGTTTGGGAATGTTCCTCCCTCTGCTTTACCTTGGATAAATTTGAGAAGGATAGGTGTTAGCTCTTCTCTAAATGTTTGATAGAATTTGCCTGTGAAGCCATCTGGTCCTGAGCTTTCGTTTGTTGCAGATTTTTAATCACATTTTCAATTTCAGTGATTGTGATTGGTCTGTTCATATTTTCTATTTCATCCTGGTTCAGTCCCAGAAGGTTGTGATTTTCTAAGACTTTGTCCTTTCCTTCTAGGTTGTCCATTTCATTGGCATATAGTTGCTTGTAGTAATTTCTATGATCCTTTATATTTCTGCAGTGTCAGATATTACTTCTTTTTCATTTCTAATTCTGTTGATTTGAGCCTTCTCCCTTTTTTTCTTGATGAGTCTGGCTAATGGTTTATGAGCTTTGTTTACCTTCTGAAATCTTTTAATTTTATTGGTCTTTGCAATTATTTCCTTCATTTCTTTTTCATTTATTTCTGATATGACCTTTATGATTACTTTTCTTCTTCTACCTTTTGGATATTTAATATTTGTTTTTTCTCTCATTGCTTTAGGTGAAAGGTTAGGCTGTTTATTTGAGAGTTTGCTTGTTTTTTGTGGTAGGATTTTATTGCTGTAAACATCCCTGTTAGAACTGCTTTTGCTCCATTCAACAGGTTTAGTGTCATCCTGTTTTCATTGTCATTTGTTTGTAGGCATTTTTTAAACATCTTTATTGGAGTATAATTGCTTTACAATGGTGTGTTAGCTTCTGCTTTATAACAAAGTGACTCAGTTATACATATACATATATCCCCATATATCTTCCCTCTTGAATCTCCATCACTCCCACCATCCCTATCCCACCCCTCTAGGTGGGCACAAACACCAAGAAGATCTCCTGTGCTATGTGACTCCTGCCCACTAGCTATTTATTTTACATTTGGTAGTGTATATACATCCATGTCAGTCTCTAACTTTGTCCCAGCTTATGCTTCTCATTCCCTGTGTCTTCAAGTCCATTCTCTAGTAAGTCTGCTTCTTTATTCCTGTCCTAACCCTAGGTTCTTCATGAACTTTTTTTTTTTAGATTCCATATATATGTGTTAGCATACAATACTTTTTTTCACTTTCTGACTTACTTCACTCTGTAGGACAGAATCTAGGTCCATCCACCTCACTAAAAATAACTCAACTTCGTTTATGGCTGAGTAATATTCCATTGTATGTATGTGCCACATCTTCTTTATCCATTCATCTGTTGATGGACACTTAGGTTGCTTCCATGTCCTGGCTATTGTAAATAGAGCTGCAGTGAACATTGTGGGATATGACTTTTTGAATTATAGTTTTCTCAGGGTATATGCCCAGTAGTGGGGTTGCTGGCTCATATGGTAGTTCCATTTTTGTTTCTTAAGGACCCTCCATACTGTTCTCCATAGTGGCTGTATCAATTTACATTCCCACCAGCAGTGCAAGAGGGTTCCCTTTTCTCCACACCCACTCAGGCATTTATTTTTTGTAGATTTTTGATGATGGCCATTCCGACAGTTGTGAGGTGATACTTCATTGTATTTTTGATTTGCATTTCTCTAATGATTAGTTATGTTGAGCATCCTTTCATGTGTTTGTTGGCAATCTGTATATCTTCTATGAAGAAATCTCTATTTAGGTCTTCTGACTAGTTTTGGATTAGGTTGTTTGTTTTATTGATATTGAGCTGCATGTGTTGTTTGTATATTTTGGATATTAATCCTTTGTCAGTTGCATCGTTTGCAAATATTGTCGCCCATTCTGAGGGTTGTCTTTTTGTCTTGTTTATGGTTTATTTTGCTGTAAAAACTTTGAAGTTTCATTAGGTCAAATTTGTTTATTTTTGTTTTTATTTCCATTTCTCTAGGAGATAGATCAAAAAGGATCTTGCTGTCACTATTGTCATAAAGTTTTCTGCCTGTTTTCTTGTAAGATTTTTTTCGTGTCTGTCCTTATATTTAGATTTTAATCCATTTTGAGTTTATTTTTGTGTATGGAGTTAGGGAGTGCTGTAATTTCATTCTTTTACATGTAGCTGTCTAGTTTTCCCAGCACTACTTATTGAAAAGGCTGTCTTTTCTCCATTGTTATTCTTGACTCCTTTATCAAAAGTAAGGTGACCATATGTGCATGGGTTTATCTCTGGGCTTTCTGTCCTGTTCCATTCATGATATTTCTCTTTTTGTGTCAGTACCATAGTGTCTTCATTACTGTAGTTTTGTAGTATAGTCTGAATTCAGGGAGTCTGATTCCTCCAGCTCCGTTTTTCTTTTTCAAGATTGCTTTGGCAATTCAGGGTCTTTTGTGTTTCCATACAAATTGTGAACTTTTTTCTTCTAGTTCTGTGAAAAATGCCAGTGGTAGTTTGATAGGGATTGCATTGAATCTGTCAATTACTTTGTATAGTATAGTCATTTTCACAATGTTGATTCTTGCAATCCAAGAACATGGTATATCTCTCCATCAGTTTGTATCATCTGTAATGTCTTTCTTCAGTGTTTCATAGTTTTCTACATATAGTTCTTTTGTCTCCTTAGGTAGTTTTATTCCTAGGTATTTTATTCTTTTTGTTGCAGTGGTACATGGTAGTGTTTCCTTAAATTTTGTTTCAGATTTTTCATCATTAGTGTATAGGAATGCAAGAAATTTCTGTGCCTTAATTTTGTATCCTGCTACTTTACCAAATTCATTGATTACCTCTAGTAATTTTCTGGTAACATCTTTAGGATTGCTAATGTAGAATATCATGTCTTCTGCACACAGTGACAGTTTTACTTCTTTTCATATTTGGATTCCTTTTATTTCTTTTTCTTCTCTGATTGCTGTGGTTAAAGCTTCCTAAACAATGTTGAATTATAGTTGTGAGAGTGGGCAACCTTGTCTTGTTCCTGTTCTTAGTGGAAATGGTTTCATTTTTTCATCATTGAGGACAATGTTGGCTGTGAGTTTGTCATATATGGTCTTTATTATGTTGAGATAAGTTCCCTCTATGCCTACTTTCTGGAGGGTTTTTATGATAAATAGGTGTTGAATTTTAGCAAATGTTTGTCTGCATCTATTGAGATCATCACATGGTTTTATTTGTCAATGTTTTAATATAGTGTATCACATTGATTGATTTGCTTATATTGAAGAATCCTTGCATTCCTGGGATAAATCCCACTTGATCATGGTGTATGATCCTTTAAATGTGCTGTTGGATTCTGTTTGCTCATATTTTATTGAGGAATTTTGCATCTATGTTCATCAGTGGTGTTGGCCTGTAGTTTTCTTTCTTTATTTCATATTTGTCTGGTTTTGCTATCAGGGTGATAGTGGCCTCGTAGAATGAGTTTGTGAGTGTTCCTCCCTCTGCTATATTTAGGTAGAGTTTGAGAAGGATAGGCATTAGGTCTTCTCTAAATATTTGATAGAATTCACCTGTGAAGCCGTCTAGTCCTGGGCTTTTGTTTATTGGAAGATTTTTTTTTTTTTTTTTTTTTTTTTTTGTGATACGCAGGCCTCTCACTGCTGTGGCCTCTCCCGTTGCGGAGCACAGGTTCCGGACACGCAGGCTCAGCGGCCATGGCTCACGGGCCTAGCCGCTCCGCAGCATGTGGGATCTTCCCGGGCCAGGGCAGGAACCCTTGTCCCCTGCATCGGCAGGCGGACTCTCAACCACTGCGCCACCAGGGAAGCCCTATTGGAAGATTTTTAATCACAGTTTCAACTTCAGTGCTTGTGATTGGCCTGTTTATATTTTCTATTTCTTCCTGATTCAGTCTTAGTTGGTTGTGCTTTTCGAAGAGTTTGTCCATTGCTTCCATTTTGTCCAAGTTAACGTCATATAAATGTTTGTAGTAATCTCTCTTGATGCTTTGTATTTCTACAGTGTCATTTGTTACTTGTCCTTTTTCATTTCTAATCCTGTTGATTTGAGTCTTCTCCTTTTTTATCTTGATGAGTCTGGCTAATCATTTATCAAAATTTTTAATCTTCTCAAAGAACCTGATTTAAGTGTTTTTTTTCAATTCTTTCCTTCGTTTCTTTTTGATTTATTTCTGATCTGTTATGTATGATTTTATTCCTTCCACTAACTTTGGGGTTTTTTTGTTCTTCTTTCTCTAATTGCTTTACATGTAAGTTTAGGTTGTTTGTTTGAAGTTTTTTCTTGTTTCATGCGGGAAGATTTTACAGATAAACTTCCCTCTTAGAACTGCTTTTTCTGCATCCCACAGGTTTTGGGTCATCGTGTTTTGATTGTCTTTTTTTTCTAGGTGTTTTCCAATTTCCTCTTTGATTTCTCCAGTGACCTCTTGGATATTCAGTAACGTATTGTTCGCCTACATATGTTTGTATTTTTTACATTTTTTTCCTGTAATTGATATCTAGTCACATGGCGTTGTGCTCAGAATAGTTACTTGATATGATTTAATTTTCTTACATTTACTCAGGCTTGATTTATGACCTAAGAGATGATCTATCCTGGAGAATGTTCCATGAGCTCTTGAGAAGGAAGTGAATTCTGCTGTTTTTGGCTTGAATGTCTTATAAAAATCAGTTAAGTCCATCTTGTTTAATGCATCATTTAAACTTGTGTTTCCTTATTTATTTTCATTTTGGATGATCTGTCCATTGGTGAATGTGGGGTGTTAACCTCCCCTTCTATTATTGTGTTACTGTCAATTTCCCCTTTTTGGCTGATACCATTGGTCATATGTATGGAGGTGCTCTTTATTGGGTGCATACATATTTACAATTGTTATATCTTCTTCTTGCATTGATCCCTTGATCATTATGTAGTGTCCTTCTTTGTCTCTTGGAATAGTCTTCTTTTTTAAGTCTATTTTTTCTGATATGAGAATTGCTACTCCAGCTCTCTTTTGATTTCCCTTTGCATGGAATATCTTTTTCCATCCCCTCACTTTCAGTCTATATGTGTCCCTAGGTCTGAAATGTGTCTCTTGTAGACACCATATATGTGGTTCTTGTTTTTTTTATCCATTCTGCCAGTCTATATCTTTTGGTTGGAGCAGTTAATCCATTCACATTTAAGGTTATTATCAATATGTATGTTCCTATTACCATTTTCTTGTTTTGGGTTTTTTTTTTTTTTTTGTAGGTCTTTTCCTTCTTTTCTGTTTCCTGCCTAGAAAAGTTCACTTTGCATTTGTTGTAATGTCCTTTTGTGGTGCTGAATTCTTTGAACTTTTGCTTTCTTTAAAGGTTTCAATTTCTCCATCGAATCTGAATGAAATCATCCTGGGTAGAGTAACCTTGATTGTAGGTTTTCTCCCTTTCATCACTTTAAATATGTCCTGCCACTTCCTTCTGGATTGCAGAGTTTCTGCTGAAAGATCAGCTCTTAACCTTATGGGGATTCCCTTGTATGTTATTCGTTGCCTTTCCCTTGCTGCTCTTCATGTTTTTTCTTTGAATTTAATTTTTGATAGTTTGATTAATTTGTGTCTCGGCATGTTACTCCTTGGATTTATCCTGTATGGAACTCACTGTGCTTCCTCGACTGGATTGACTATTTCCTTTCCCTTGTTAGGGAAGTTTTCATCTATAATCTCTTCTAATATTTTCTCAGGGCTTTTCTCTTCTTCTTTTGGGACCCTTATAATTCGAATGTTGTTGCATTTAAAGTTGTCCCAGAGTTATCTGAGACTGTTCTCAAATTTTTTCATTCTTTTCTCTTTATTCTGGTCTGTGGTAGTTATTCCCACTATTTTACCTTCCAGGTTACTTATCCATTCTTCTGTCTCAGTTATTCTGCTATTGATCCCTTCTCAAGAATTTTTAATTTCATTTATTGTGTTGTTCATCATTGTTTGTCTGCTCTTTATTTCTTCCAGGTCCTTGTTAACATGTCTTGTATTTTCTCCATTCTATTTCCAAGATGTTTGATCGTCTTTACTCTCATTACACTGAATTTTTTTTCCAGTAGACTACCTATTTCTTCTTCATTTTTTATCTGGTGGGATTTTACCTTGTTCCTTCATCTGCTGCATATATCTCTGTCTTCTCATTTTAACCTACTGTGTATGTGGCCTCCTTTCCACAGGCTGCAGGTTCATAGTACCTGTTGTTTTTGGTGTCTGCCCCCTGTGGGTGATGTTGTTTCAGTGGTTTGTGTAGACTTCCTAGTGGAGGGGAATGGTGCCTGTGTTCTGGTGGGTGAGGCTGTATCCTGTCTTTCTGGTGGGCATGGCCACATCTGCTGGCGTGTTTATTTGTGTCTGTGAACTTAGTATTACTTTAGACAGCCTCTCCTAATGGGTGGTGTTGTGTTCCTGTCTTGCTCATTTTTTGGTATGGGGCATTCAGTACTGGAGCTTTCTGGCCTTTGGGTGGAGCTGGGTCTTAGCATTCAGACAGAGATCTCTGGGAGACCTCTTGCTGTTTGATATTTTGTGGGGTGGGAGTTCTCTAGTGATCCAATGTCCTGAACTTGACTCTCCCATCTCAGAAGCTCAGACCTGACACCAGACTGTAGCACCATGACCCTGTCAGCTACATGGCTCAGAAGAAAAGGGAGAAAAAAAATTAATTAAAAACAAACAATAAAAAAATAACAACAAAAGCAGTAAACAATCCAGCAATGATAGCAAGTGCTAAAACTATACTAATTTAAACATATCAATCAGAAACAAATCAGTCTCAGACAGCAAACCCCAAGTCTACCGTTGCTTCCAAGGTCCACCACCTCAGTTTGGGATGATCATTGTTCTATTCAGTTATTCCACAGATGCAGGGTACCTCAAGTTGACTGTGGAGATTTATTCTGCTGCCCCTGAGACTGCATGGAGAAATTTCCCTTTCTCTTCTTTTTTGGAACATCTCCTGGAGTTCAGCTTTGGTTTTGGCCCCACCTCTGTGTGTATGTCGCCCTCAGGCCTCTGTTCCCTCCCAGATAGGAAGGGGTTAAACAGCGGCTGATTAGGGGGATCTTTCTTATTCAGGCCTTGTGGACGGAGCGGTACTGTAGTTATAATTGGAATGCAGGGCAAGTTTGTGGCAGCAGAAGCTGGCGTGTTGTTGCAACAGCCTGAGGTGCACCGTATGTTGTCCTGGGGAACTTGTCACTGGATCATGGGGCCCTGGCAGTGGTGTGCTACACAGGCTCCCCAGGGGGTTTGTGGATAGTGACCTGTGCTTGCACACAGGATTCTTGGTGGCTGCAGCTGCAGCGTTAGCATTTCATACCAGTCTCTGGGGTCTGAGCTGATAGTCACATTGTGTGCCTTTCTCTGGAGTTCACTTATGATGCTCTGCCTTCTGTGGGCAGACAGGGAAGGAATCCCAGCTCCTTGTGAACCCCAAAACAATGGTCTCTTGCGTCTTAGGCAGTTCCAGACTTTTCCCCGACACCCTCCCTGCTAGCTGTGGTGACCTAGCCCCCTTCAGGCTGTGTTCATGCAGCCAACCCCAGTCCTCTCCCTGAGATCTGACTTCCAAAGCCCAAGCTTCAGCTCCCAGCCCCACCTGTCCTGGTGGGTGAGCAGACAAGCCTCTAGGGTTTGTGAATGCTGGTGGGCACCAATCCTCTGTGCAGGAATCTCTCCCCTTTGCCCTCTGTACCCCTGTTGCTATGCTTTCCTCCATGGCTCCAAAGTTTCCCCCCCCACCTACCCCCATCTCTGCCAGTGAAGGTCCATCCTAGTGTGTGGAAACTTTTCCTCCTTCCCAACTCCCTCCCAGAGGTGCTGGTCCCATCCCTATTCTTTTGTCTCTGATTTTTGTTTTTGCTTTGCCTTACCCAGGCTTGTGGGGATTTTCTTGCTATTTGGGAAGTCTGAGGTCTTCTGCCAGCATTCAGTAGGTATTCTGTAGGTGTTGTTCCACATGTAGATGTATTTTTGATGTGTTGGTGGGGAGGAAGGTGATCTCCATGTCTTACTCCTCTGCCATTTTGAAGGTCCCCATCTTCCTTTTTTTTTTTTTGTCTCCTTTTGCTATCAAAGTGATGGTTGACTCATAGAATGAGCTTGAGAGTGTTCTTTCCTCTGAAATTTTTCAGAAGAGTTTCAGAAGGATAGTTGTTATCTTTTCTCTAAATGTTTGATAGAATTCATCAGCGAAGAAGTCATCAGTCTTAGACTTCTGTTTGTTGGAAGTTTTAAAGCTACAGTAATCAAAACAGTATGGTACTAGCACAAAAACAGAAATATAGATCAATGGAATAGGATAGAAAACACAGAAATAAACTCACTAACCTATTGTGAATTAATCTATGACAAGGGAGACAAGAATATACAATGGAGATAAGACAGTCTCTTCAATAAGTGGTGCTGGGAAAACCTGACAGCTATACATAAAAGAATGAAATCAGAATATTTTCTAACTCTATCCAGAAAAAAAAAAAGAAACGGAAAAAGAAAAAAATCTTGAAATGGATCAAGGACCTATATGTAAGGCTGGACAGTAAAACATTCTTACAGGAAAACATAATCAGAACGTTCTTTTACATAAATCATAGTAATATCTCTTTTGATCCACCTATTAGAACAATTAAAATAAACCAAAAATAAACAAATGGGACTTAATTAAACTTAAAATCTTCTGCACAGCAAAGGAAACCATCAACAAAACAAAAAGATGAAGCAACCAACAAGGGATTAATCTCCAAAATATACAAACAACCCATAAGGCTTAATAATAAAAAAACAAAAAATACAATCAAAAAATGGGCAGAAGATATAAATAAACATTTCTTCAAAGAGGCCATGCAGATGACCATCAGGAACATGAAAACATGCTCAACATCACTAAGTATCAGAGAAATACAAACCAAAACTTCAATGAGATATCCCCTCACGCTGGTCAGAATGGCCATCAACAAAATGTCTACAAAAAATAAATGCTGGAGAGGGTATGTAGAAAAGGGATCACTCCTACATTGTTGTTGGTTGGAATATAAATTGGTACAACCACTATGGAGAACAGTATGGAGGTTCCTTATAAAACTTAAATAGAACAACCACATCATCCAGCAATCCCAGTCCTGGGCATATATCCAGAAACAAACATAGTCTGAAAGGATACATACACCCCAATGTTCATTGCCACACTATTTGCAATAGCCAGGATATGGAAGCAACCTAAATGTCTATCGACAGAGGAATTGATAAAGAAGACATGGTAGATATGTACAATGGAACATTACTTGGATGTAAAAAAGAATGAAATAATGCCATTTGCAGCCACATCAATTGACCAAGTGATTATCTTACTAAATGAAGTAAGTTAGACAAAGACAAATATCATATAATATCACTCAAATGTGGAACCGAATTTTAAAAAATATACAAATGAACTTATTTACGAAACAGAAACAGACTTACAGAAATCTAAAACCAACTTGCTACCAAAGCAGAAACATTGTGAGGGAGGGAAAAATCAGGAACTTTGGATGAACATACACACACTACTATTTATAAAATAGACAACCAACAGGAACCTACTGTATAGCACAGGGAACTGTACTCTCTATTTTGTGGTAACCTATTTGAGAAAATAATCTAAAAAAGAATGAATATATGTATGTATGTGTATATATATATATATATAACTGAATCATTTTGCTGTACAGCTGAGACTAACACAATATTGTAACTCAACTATACACCAATAAAATTAAAATATTTAAAAAAAAGAGGGCTTCCCTGGTGGCGTAGTAGTTAAGAATCTGCCTGTTAATGCAGGGGACACAGGTCCAATCCCTGGCCCAGGAAGATCCCACATGCCACGGAGCAACTAAACCTGTGCGTCACAGCTACTGAGCCTGCACTCTACAGCCTGTGTGCCACACCATCTGAAGCTCATGTGCCTAGAGCCTGTGCTCCACAACAATAGAAGCCACTGCAATTAGAAACCCATGCACTGCAATGAAGAGTATCCCCCGCTTGCCGCAACTAGAGAAAGCCCGTGCAAAGCAACAAAGACCAAGCACAGCCAAAAATAAAAACAAATAAATAAATATATATTAAAAAGAGAGACATCTGCACTCCTATGTTAATTGAAGCATTTTTACAATAGCCAATATATTGAAGCAACATAAATGTCTGTCTACAAATGAATGGACATCGAAAGTGTGATATACCATAGGATGTAATTCAGCCATGGTAAAAAGTAAATCCTGCCATTTGTGACCAGACTGATGAAATTTAAGGGTATTATATTAAGTGGAATAAGTTACACAGAGAAAGATAAATACTATATGATTCACTTATTTGTGACATATAAAAGAATTTGAAATCATAGAAACAGATAGTAGAATGGTAGTTGCCAGGGGCTGCAGTGTGGGGGAAATGTGGAGGTGTCAGTCATAAGGTACAAACTTCCAATCATAAGATGAATAAGTTCTGAGGGTCTAATAGACAGTAGTTAACAGTACCATATCATATACTTAAAAGTTGTTAAGAGAGTAGACCTGAAATATTCTCACCACAAAAAAGAAACAGTGATTATACTGTGTGATATATGTGTTAAGTAACCTTACAGTGGTAATCATTTTGCAATATAAATGTGCAACAAATCATCAAATTGTACACCTTAAACTTACACAATGTTATATGTTAATTGTCTCCATAAAACTGGGTAATAAAAAGAAAAAATGAGGATACAGAAGAAGGGTTAATTATAGGAGCTATCCCTTAAGTAGAGAAGGCAACCCAGCACCCAGTGTTGTGAGTTGACTTGTGTCCCCTATAAGGATATATTCAAGACCTACCATTTGGTACTTGTGAACTTGACCTTATTTGGAAATAGTGTCTTTACAGGTGTAATCAAGTTAAGATGAGGTCATTCTGGATTATGGTGGGCCCTAATACAATGATTGGTGTCCTTATGAGAAAAGGGAAATTTGGACACATGCACACCCAGACAGGAAAAATTTGCCATGTGTTCATGGAGGCTGGATTGGGCCAAGGTCTGGGTCAGTCAGCAAGGAAACACCTCAGGCAGTAGTACAATGAACAGACAACAGAAAGTGCTGGGAACATTCAGGGTACCAAGGAGCTTCAATTGTGTGTGGGGAATTTTGGTGAGAAACAAAGCTAAAAATGTGTAGTAAAAGATAATTTCTCAGTACCCAGTTTACATTTGATTTTTCAAATAAATTGTTTAGTGTTTCCACTTGTTTCAAACTAAGCAAATGTGACCTGGCTCTGAGAACTGCAGAGGGCAGTCTAACACTTGCTACTGGAGATCAGAAACTGAAATGCAAATTCGTTTATTCTAAATAGCAACACTTTGTATGTATTACTGGGGTTGTGCTACAGATCACAGAAGCAACTAATACTTGTGCAAAATCAACAAAACCTCACCATCAAGTCACATTCTGAAAAATATAAATACAAATTTTCCTTAATATGTTTGGTCCTTGATCTGAGTATTCTCTGAAATTACAGGAAAACTATACATAAGGAAATGGCTATAGATATTTTTGTTGTTATTAATAATACGACCAATGGGGTAAATAAATAAAGGTAGGATTTTAGTTATAGTTCTAGTTTATTTTGTCCCCTAATTATAATATGGAACACTTAGCATTCACCTGCAAATTATTGGAAGAAGGTGTGTCACTAGGAAAGAAAGATTGTTAAAAAGAAAGAATGATATTTTTATTGTTGGAAGTTATGATATTTGGTTTAGTAATTCAATTTTAGTACTGAAAATATTGTCCTTGTTAAGCATTTAAAAATATACTGATGATAGGAATGAATGCAGCTCAGGATGGAGTGGATACAGTTCAATTTAATTTCTCCCTCCAACAGTCTCCTTCATTCTGGGAAAGAGTCCAATTCTGACAATTTCATGTGTTCAAGGGAGTAGAATCTTTCATTTGAGAAGCATAAAAGCAGTCCTAAGGGGTTCATAAAAAAGGACAGGACCCTGGGAAGGAGACTTCAAAATGTTGGCAAGGAGACAAATAAAATATACTTCACTTTTAAATGAATGCAAAATATTGTGAAACTGTGTCTTAGAGATTATTCCCAATGTGTAATTTAAAAAAAACATTGCCTTGTGTTCACAAAGAAGGGGTTATGCTTACTCATAACCTTCAAATAATAAGTATTCAAAATGTCCTTTTCATGAAGATTCTCATTCATAAATTTAGACAAACAACATTTGCATATCTTGGGAAAATGGAAAAATAAAATGTTTTCTCTTCTATTTAAGTGAAATAATTGAAATGAGTATCTTCCATTCATAATTTGAAAAATCTGTAGTTAATAGATTTTGGGAAAATGGGAGATGGGGTTCACATTTCTAAAGAAGCCCGTTTTAAACATGAATGTGTAGCTAATAGTTCAGAGTTTATTTTTATTCAGCGTAAAAAGTAAAGAGAAACATAAAACCTTTTCTACTGCCTTAGTTTTCCACTAGTATTTTTCCTCTCATGATGCCCATGGGATTGTTTTACATACTCAAGAATGTGCATTGGTCAAAACTCTTCCCAGTTCATCAGTGATAATATCTTATTGGTCCAGAATGAATATAGCTAGTTATAAAAAGTGCCTTGTTTCTCCTATCATTGACTTTTTACTAGACTTTTTCCCTTTGGGAGTTAGAACTGGATTTAGCAATGTTGATTTTAGCCAGATTCTCATAATTCCAAAGTTCTACAATAAATCTCTGCTTCTGAAAGTTTCTGTGGATATAATCTCATTTACATAAGTGAACTAGTGAGAGAAGGAAAAATAATCCTTAAAAATAGAAGGCAGAACACGTAGTACAAAAAGACCAATGAGTGAATAAAAATAAATTCTAAGGTAAGTCCTAATTTAAAAATATTAGACATAATAGTGTGGCCGGCCTGTTGTTATTAGTTATTACTAAACTAATAATATATATCTTTAGCAAGGCTCCACTCTCTTCCTCTGACGTAAGATGAGCTAATTTATTCATTTCAAAACTGAATTTGGCAGTATGTCAGCCTCCAAGAATCCACAGCAAAAAGGAAACATTAAATTACATTATTTTAAATTATATAGCCAGTTAAGACACATGTATAGGATATTAGAACGGTGAAAAATACTTTCAATTAGATTTTCAAGAGGCGAGCAAATATTCTCTAACGGGAAGATTCTTGCAAGTGTATTTCATTAAAAAATGAGAGGGTTTCTATGAGCAGACTGAAATGAAACAATTTCAAAATACACCTCCATGTAGTTAAATGTTTTGACATGTTGAATGTAGTTAAGATTGATTACAAAAATTTTGGGTGAACACAAACCAAGTATAAAATAATCGTTTAAGATAGGTTGATCTTTCTATTAACTGATCAACAGTTTCAAATATACCTAAGACTGCTTCTAGTACAGAAAATACAACCTGTTATCTGTACAAGGTTATTAAGGTAAATATTAAAAAGAAAGTATGCTAGGATGCAATTGTTGTTAACACTGTTGAAGATTGAACTATTGACCTAATTTTATTATAGTCATGTTATTGTGAAAATGATTCCAATGAAAAATCTATAGTCTAAAATCTATTCTGAAGTTGTGCAATTTGATTAGACCCATATATTTTCTTTCTCTGAAAAAAGGGATGGTAATAGATGGGTCAGTGTCAAACATAAACTAATTTTTAAAAAATATTAGTGGAGCTTCCCTGGTGGTGCAGGGGTTGACAGTCTGCCTGCCAACGGAGGGTACCATGCCCTGGTCCAGGAAGATCCCACATGCCACGGAGTGGCTGGGCTCATGGGCCATGGTTGCTGAGCCTGCGTGTCTGGAGCTTGTGCTCCACAATGGGAGAGGCCACAACAGTGAGAGGTCTGCGTACTGCAAAAAAAAAAAAAAAGTATTAGTGATTATTTATGAATGTATTATGTATCAGGATGTGTGCTAAGCATTATAAATATATTATCTAAATTAATTCCTCCATACATCCTATGAAGTGAGAATTGCAGTATTATAATAATATCAATTTACTAATAAGTAAAGGGAAGCATAGAGAGACAGGTAAGATAAGAAGCAAATATATGTCTAGCAAGAGACAGTACCAAGACACAAACCCTGGTCTGTCTGGTACAAAAATTAATTTCTTCTGGAAAAAGCTATAACAGACATTCACCAGTTTCTTGTAGAAAATATTAGTTTGAAAAATTTAGTCTTATTTTTTGATGAAAACTGGCATGAAGTTTTTAAGTAATCCCTAAAATTCTTAATGGTTCCTAACATAAGGGTAGAAGGAAATTTTTTTTTTTTTTTATGTAGGACATCAGAGAAATGTCAGACTAGGAACACCCAGGCCTTTATTGCCACATGGAAACATTAAAAAAAATACTAAAGACTAGCTAAACTAATTTAATAGGAGTTCTGGAAAACAGTTAAAGTCTAGAATAATCAAGTGAATGTCTAATTAAGAAATAGCCACATTCAAAACTGTAGGAAATTGGAGGAAATTTTATTTTACCTTTGCCTCATACCTCACTGATGTAGCGTGGTCTTGGTCTGGAGAAGGTAGCAACACAGTCCCAAATTCATTCACTCCCTCAAACATGAGGGATCAGAGCATACCTTATTTTTCAAAGTTCTCCCTAATCTTGGGGACTGCTTGAAAAACTAGTCTCTGTATTGACTAAAGAAGAGATCAGGGGATGAAAGTGGTATAACTTAGATTTTGGATTGTGAAAAGTGGCAGAAAGCAAGTGGGCACTGCTAATACAATCTTTAAGGGGTGTAAAGACTTACAGAGGACTGTGCCAAAAGATTATTAGTAGAGACAAACAATAGAACTTCTATGCTCCCGAGGAAAAGCTGGGGTGAGACTCTGGGAAATTAAGAAATACAAAAACAGCCATGTATATAGGGGAATTGCAAGAGCCACTCTCAGGCATGCAGAAACACACACAGATTCAGGCAACACATGTTCAGAAAAGACACAAAATAAACTTAAGTCTTCACAACAGATTAATCTCAAAGCTTAAATAATATGTAGCTAATAATCAGAGAACTGTCCTTGCACAAAGCTGATATAACAATCCTGGAAGTGTTCATTTTTCAGATGCCCAATAAAAAGCACAAGGCAAACAAAGAAACAGGAAAACGTGACCCACTCAAAGGAAGAAAATAAATTGGCAAAAACAATTGCTGAGGAAGCACAGACATCAGACTTACTGAAAAGATATTTTATTATTAGGTAATTAATTTTTATTGAAGTATAGTTGATTTACAATCATATTAATTTTGGCTGTACAACATAGTGATTCAATATTTTTATAAATTGTACTCCATTTAATGTTCTTATAAAATATTAGATACATTCCCCGTGCTATACAAAATATCCTTCTAGCTTATTTATTTTATACATAATAGTTTGTACCTCATAATCCCCTATCTTTATCTTATCCCTCTTCTTTCTTTCCCCCAAATGGTAAACACTAGTTTGATCAAACACTATATAGAGTGTTTGATCTCTATATTTATAAGCCTGTTTGATATAGAGTTTGATCTATATCAAACTCTATCAAACTATAGAGTTTGACCTCTATATTTATGAGCCTGTTTCTATTTTGTTATATTCTTTTCTTTTATTTTTTTGATTTCACATATAAGTTATAACATATGGTGTTTGGCTTTCTATATCTAAGTAATTTCACTAAGCATTGTATCCTCCATGTCCACTCATCTTGTTACACATAAAAAAAATCATTTTTTAAGGCTGAATAATATTCCATTGTATATGTAGATCACTTCTTCTTTAAGCATTCATCTGTTGAAAAACACTTAAGTTGCATCCATATGTTAGCAATTGTATATAATGCTGCTATAAACATCAAGGTGTACTTATCTTCTCTAATTAGTGTATTAGTTTTCTTTGAATATATAGCAAGGAGTGGAATTGCTGGATCATGTGTAGTTTTGTTTTTTGAGGAACCTCCATACTATTGTCCACAGTGGCTACACCAATTTACTTTATGACTGATAGTGTACAAGGCTTCCCTTTTCTCCACATTCTTGTCAGCAATTTTTATTTGTGATCTTTTTGATGACAACCATTCTGACAGGTGTGATGTGATATCTCATTGTGGTTTTGATATGCATTTCTCTATTGATTAGTGACGTTGAGCATTTTTCATTTGCCTGTTGGCCATCTGTGTGTCCTTTTTGGGAAAAAAAAGTCTATTCAAGACTTCTGTTCAATTTTTAATTGGGTATTTTCTTTTATATTGAGTTGATGAGTTGCTTGTATATTTTGGATATTAAAAACCATATTGGACATATCACTTAGTAATATTTTTTCCCATTCTTTAGGTTGTTGTCTCATTCTATCAATGGTTTCCCTTGCTGTGCAAAAGCTTTTCAGTTCAGTAAGGTCTAATTTATTTATGTTTGCCTTTTCTTTCCTTTGCCTTAGGAGACAGATCCAAAATAATATTGCTGCAATTTATGTCAAAGAATGTCTGCCTATGTTTTCTCTAGGAGTTTTATTGTTTCCAATCTTACATTTAGGTCTTTAATTATATATATATAAAATATATAGTATATGGTGTGAGAAAATATTCTACTTTCATTCTCTTATATGTAGCTATCCAGTTTCCCCAGGTCCACTTATTGAAGAAGCTCTTTTTTCTATTGTATCTTCTCATTTACTTTGTCATAGATCCATTGACCATAAGTGCGTGGGTTTATTTCTGGGTTCTCAATTCTGTTCCATTGACCTATGTATCTGTTTTTGTGCCAGTACCATGTTGTTTAGATTACTATAAATTTGTTGTATAGTCTGAAGTCAGTGGGCATGATACCTCTAGCTTTATTCTTTATTTCTCAAGATTACTTTGGCTATTTGGGATATTTTGTGGTTCCAAAAAATTTTAGGATTATTTGTTCCAATTTTGTAAAAAAATCATGAGCATTTTGGTAGGGATTACATTAAATCTATAGATTTATCTGGGTGATATGGATATTTCAACAATAATAATTCTTCTAATCTATGAACATAGTATATTTTTTCATTTTGCTGTATCATTTCCAATTACTTTCATCAATATTTTATAGTTTCCAGAGTATAGGTCTTTCACATCCTTAGTTAAGCTTATTCCTAGATATTTTTTTCTTTCTGATTCAATTTTAAATGAGATTATTTTCATTCTTTCACTCTGATAATGAATTATAATTGTATAGAACAGCAACAGATTTCTGTATATTAATATTGTATCCTTCAACTTTACTGAATTCATTTATTAGATCTAATAGTTTTTCATGGAGATGTCAAGGTTCTCTCTATATAGTATTATGTCATCTGCAAATGGTAACAGTTTTACTTCTTCCCTTCCAATTTGGATACATTTTATTATTTTTTTTCTTGTCTGATTGCTATGGCTAGGATTTCCAACACTATGTTAAATAGAAGTGGCAAGAGTGGACATCCCTGTCTTGCTCCTGTTCTTAAAGGAAATGCTTTCAGCTCTTCACAGTTGAGTATGATGTTAGCTGTGGATTTGTCATATTTGAACTTTATTATGTTGAGATATGTTCCCTCGATATCAACACTGACTAGAGTTTTTATTATGAACAGGTGTTGAATTTTATCAAATGATTTTCTGAATCTATTGAGATGAACATGTGATATTTAGCCTTCCTTTTCATAATGTGACATATCATCTTGATTGATTTGTGGATAGTGAACCATCCTGGTATCCTTGAAGTAAATTCTACTTGATTATTGTGTATGATCCTTTTGATATATTGTTGAATTTGGTTTGGTAAAGTTTTGTTGAGGATTTTTGCATCTATATTCATCAGAGATACTGGCCTGTAATTTTCTTTTTCGTAATGTCTTTTTTTTCTAGTTTGGTATCAGACCAGTGATGACTTCATAAAATAAGTTTGGTAGTGTTCCTTTCTCTTCAATTATTTGGAATAGTTTGAGAAGATAGGTATTAGTTCTTTATATGTTTGTTAGTATTCCCCTGTGAAGCTGTCTGGTCCTTGACTTTTGTTTCCTGGGAGTATTTTTGTATTACAAAATCAATTTCACTACTAGTGATCAGTCTGTTCAGATTGTCTTTCTTCCTTATTCAATCTTGTCAGGTTATATGTTACTTGACATTTGTCCATTTCTTCTAGTTTGTCCAATTTGTTGTCATATAACTGTTCATAACATTCTCTTATAACTTTTTGTTTCTCTGTGGTAACAGTTGTTATTTCTCCTCTTTATTTATTATTTTGTTTAAGTCTTCTCTTCTGTTTGATGAGCCTGGATAAATTTGTTTATCAAATTTGTTTATGTTTTCAAAAAATCAGTTTTTGGTTTAATTGTTTCCATTTTCTCTATATATTTTATTTATTTTCTTTATGAATTTTATTATTTCCTTCCTTCTGCTGACTATGGGCTTTGTTTTCTCTTTTTCCACTTTCTTTTGATGGTAGGTTAGGTTGTTTATTTGAGATTTTTCTAGTTTCTTGAAGAAGGCCTGTATCACTATAAACTATTATTTTATAACTGTTTTTGTTGTTATCACATAGGTTTTGGTGTGTTGGCTTTACATTTCCATTTGTCTGGAGGTATTTTCGGATTTCCTCATCGATTTCTTCATTGAACCATTAGTTTTTTAGTAGCATGTTGTTTAGTGTCCACATGATTCTGCTTTTCCCATTTTTCTTCCTGTAATTGATTCCTAATTTCATACCCTTGTGGTCAGAAAAAAATGCTTGATATAATTTCTGTTCTCCTAAATTTGTTGAGATCTGTTTTGTGGCCTAGCATGTGATCTATCCTGGAGAATGTTCCATGTGCACTTGAAAAGAATGTGTATTCTGCTGTTTTTGGATGGAATATCCTGTAGATATCTATTAAGTCCAACTGATCTATGGTGTCACTTATGGCCACTGTTTCCTTATTAATATTCTGTCTGATTATCTGTCCAGTGATGTAGGTGGGGTGTTGAAATCCCCTACTATTACTGTAATATTGTTAATTTCTGCCTCTGCCTGTTAATATAGGTTTTATATACTTAAAGCCTGTATTGGGTGCACATATGTTAACAAGTGTAATATCTTCTCTTTGTATTGATAATTTTATCACTATATAATGCCCTTCTTGGTCTTTTGTTATAGACTTTGTTTTAAAGTCTATTTCATCTGATATGAATATTGCTAACCCCAGTCTCTGGTCATTTCCATTTCACATTTAGTCTCTGTGTGTCTTTAGGTCTGAAATATGTATTTTGTAAGCAGCATATAGACAGATCTTTTTTTTTTTAATCCAATCACCCACCCTATGTTATTTGGTTGGAGTATTTAGTCCATTGATATATAAAGTAATTATTGACAGGTATATACTTATTGCCTTTTTGTTAATTGTTATCTGGTTGTTTTTGTAGTTCTTCTTTGTTCTTTTCTTTTTCTTTTAGTTTCTTCCTTTGTGGTTTGATGATTTTCTTTACTAGTATGCTGTGTTCCTTTCTGTCTAGTTTTTGTGTATCTATTACAGAATTTTGATTTGTGTTTATCATGAAGTTCATATATGTTGAGCTATAACTATATCTACTTTTTTAAACTGACAGTCATTCATGTTCAAACACATTCTGAAGATCCACCTTTTTTATCCCCTGCGTGTTTTATGTTTTTGATCTTATATTTTACATCTTCATGTTTATCTCTTTACTGTTTATTGTAGTTATAGTTGATTTTACAGTTTATTTTTTTTAGTCTTCATAATAATTTATTTAAGTGCTTGATCTACAGCCATTACAATATATTTGTCATTACTAGTGAGATTCTTTCCTTTCTCATACATTCTTCCTTCTTCTTATATCCTTTTCTTTTCCACTTAGAGAAGTCATAGTAACACTTCTTGTAGGGTCAGTTTAGCTTTGTTGAATCTTTTAGTTTTTGCTTCTCTGAGAAGTTCTTTATCTCTTCTTCAATTCTTCATGATAACTTTACTAGGTAGAGTATTTTACATTGTAAAGGTTTTTTTTCCCTTTAAGCACTTTAATATTTCATGTCACTCCCTCTTGGTATGCAAATGTTTTGCAGAAAAATCAACTGATAGCTTTATGGGGTTACCTTGTATGTGAATATATGTTTTTTCTCCTGATGACTTTAAAATTCTCTATTTATTTTTAACTTTGCTGTTTTAATTATGATTTGTCTTGGAGTATGTCTTTTTAGGTTCATCTCCTTTGGAAATCTCTGTGCTTTCTGTACCTGGAAATTTGTTTGTTTCTTTAGCTCTGGGAAGTTTTCATCCATAATTTCATCCACTTTTGACCACATTCTCTCCCTTCTCCTTCTGGGATCCCTATAATGCAGATGTTGGTATGCTTGATTTTGTCCCAGAGGTCCCTCAAACTGTCCTAATTTAGTCATTTTGTTTTTCTTTTGGCTGTTCCTATTGGGTGATATCCATTATTCTATCTTCCAGATCACTTATGCATTCCCCTGTATCACCTAGTTTGCTGTTAATTCCTTCTAGTGTGTTTTTCATTTCAGTTATTTGATTCTTTATCTCTTACTGGTTCTTTTTATATTTTTTAGTTTCTTGTTACAATTTCCACTGTGTTCATCTTTTTTGTTTTTCCTGGTTCAGTTAGTATTCTTATTACTAATGCTTGGAACCCTTTATCTGGTAAATTATTTATCTCTGTTTCATTAGATGTTTTTTCAAGAGATTTTTCTTGTTCTTTTGTTTGAAACAAATCCCATGTTTTTTTCCTTTTGTTTAATTTTCTCTGTATCTATGAAAATAGGTGTAACAGTTACCTATTCCGGTCTTGAAGGGGTGTCTTTCTGTTGGAGCATCCTTATGCAGTCTGTATTTGCCCAGTGACTTTGGTGGGATAGATGGATCTGAAGTGAGTGTGAGTCATGTCTTCTCCCAGAGTGTGCTGGCAGCTATTACCTAGGTGGGAGATGAGGCTGCAGATGGAGGGGCTAAAGCCAGAGTCAGATGTGAGCTGTGTCTTCTCCTATGCTATGTGGCCATCACCATCCTAGCAGGCTTGAGTTGTATTCAAAGTTCTAGAGCAAAAGACCAGTGTTGGGTCTGAGTTGGTTCCATTCCTTTTAAGTGTATGCTCTCTCCCCTCTTGGTATTAGCACATTTACCTCTATGGGGAGCAACACTGATGCAAGGGGTGCTGGATTAGGTACCCAGTGCAGAATGCAGTGCATTCTGGGACAGTACCAACATGCTAGATAAAGCTTCAGACACCTCCCAATCCACCTCCCTTGTGAATACCAGCAAAGGCCACTCTTGCCCTATTCAAAAGCAGGGCTGGGTTCAAGCCAGCTCTTTCCCCACCGTGTGTACACCATCCTCTGCAATTGCAGCCTCTTCCTTAGTGGGGAGCTGTGCCTGAGTAAGAGGGGCTGGGACAGTCTTATGCAGGGGTGATCATGTGTAACTGGCCAAAGTCCCGGGAAGTTTCTACCTTCTTCCTGTGCCTTTTTCCCAGGAGTAAGCAAGCACGTGTGCATGTTCTTCATGAATGGAGTCTCAGTTTCTTACATCTCTCCTGTAAATCCCACTGGTTTTCAAACTAACTTATGGGACTCTTCCTCCTGGGGTTGGACCTCAGGATTGGGGAGCAACAATATGTGGCTGAAACTTCATGCTACTGGTGAGTATTTCTGAGCTCATGATATCTCTATCATCTTCTGTGTTCCCTGCAAGAGGCAAAGGTCCCAATCTGATCACTTCTCCTCCGTTCCTACTGAACTCCATGTGGATTTTTCTTTACAGCCTTGGTTGCTGAAGAGTATTTCTGCCACTCTCTATTTTGTTTCCAGTAAGAGTTGCTCCACATATAGATGCACTTTTTGATGTGTTCATGGAGGGAAGTGAGATCAGTGTTCTCCTACTTCAACATTATTATCTCAGGTTTGCACCTATTTTGCCCCCACAGCCATCTCCAGTTTGGCAACCAACCTTTGGTTCTCTATACCAGTGAGTTAGTTTTCATTTTGTTTTGTTTGTTTCTTTAGCTTTTTAGATTTCATATATAAGTGAGACAATAATATGGTGTTTGTTTTCTCTGTCTGATTTATTTCATTTAAGATAATACATACTAGATCCATCCATGTTGTGGAAAATGGCAAGATTTTTTAATGGCACAGTAATAAATAATATTCCATTTATATACACTGTATTATATGTATCCATTTATCTGTCAATGGATATTTATGTTTTCCATATCTTGGCTATTGTAAAAAATGTTGCAAAATCTTTGGTGTACATACATAATTTTAAAATAGTGTTTTTGTTTTCTTCAGGTAAATACTGAGAAATTAAATTGCTGGTTCATATGGAAGTTCTATTTTTTTTTTTTTTGAGGAAACTCCATATTGTTTTCTGTACTGACTGCACTGATTTACAATCCCACCAACAGTGCACAATGATTCTTTTTTCTCCTCATACTTGTCAGCACTTGTAATTTGTTTTCTATTGGATGAAAGCCATCCTGTCAGGTGTGAGGTTGTACCTCATTGTGGTTTTGATTTGTATTTACCTAATGAATAATGACATTGAGAATCTTTTCATGTGTCTGTTGGTGATATGTATATCTTCTTTATTAAAATGTCTATTCAGGTCCTTTGTCCATTTTTAAACTGGATCTTGTTTCTTCATTTGTTTTGGTGTTTAGTTCTATGAATACATTGCATATTTTGATACTAAACTCTTATTGGATATATTGTTTAAAATATCTTATCACATTTAATAGAATGCCTTTTCATTTTGTTGATAGCTTCCTTTGCTGTACAAATCATTTTAGTTTGAGATAGTCCTATTTGTTTATTTTTGCTTTTGTTCCCCTAGTGTAAGGAGATATATTAAAAAAAAATATTCCTGGAACTGATGTCAGAGAACCTATATTTTCTTCTCAGAAATTTATGGATTCATATCTTACATTTAAGACTTTAATCCATTTTGAGTTTCTCTTTTTATATGGTGTGAGAAATTAATCACTTTGATTCCTTAGCTTGTAGTTATTAAGTTTTCCCAAACTAATTTAAGATGCTTCTTTTCACCATTGTATATTCTTACCTCCTTTGTCATAGATTAATTGATCATACAAGGGTGGGTTTATTTCTGTGCTCTATATTCTTTTCTATTGATTTCTGCTCCTTTCTTTGCCAGTAAAAATCTGTTCTGATTACTGTAGTTTTGTAGTATAGTTTGACAGCAGGGAGTGATGCCTCCAGCTTTGTTCTTTTCTCAAGGTCACTTTGGCCTGGAGAACTTATTGTATGTCAGCTATTGAAAATATTCTCTTCATTGGATTGCTTACTAGTATGTCCAGATTATAAATCTTCGAAGATTAAGCCCAGATGTATCTGGACCATGGTGACTTTATCAAAGCAATATTACTTTGTGTAAATTCTTGATATCCAATTGGTCACCTTATTAATATGTAAAAGTAATTAAGTTAAAAACAAAGAATAACTAGTACATCTGGCTACTAAGTGTATATTGGTAGAGAACCTAAATATATAAAGAAAATATTTACATACATAAAGGGAGATATTGAAAGCAATACAATAATATTAGGAGACTTTAAATATATTGTACTGCTTGCTTTCATTTTATTTTTATTTTTGGCTGTGCCGCACTACATGCAGGATCTTAGTTCCCCAACCAGGGATCGAACCTGTGGCCCCTACAATGGAAGTGTAAAGTATTAACCACTGGACCGCCAGGGAAGTCCCAGTTGGGGATTTTAATACCTCATTGACATCTTTGGATAGATCTTTAGACAAAAATTTCATCAAGATGTGTGCTCACTCTCTCTTGCAAGAGCAGTGGAATCACAATTAACTGATGAACAATAATCGAGAAGACGGTGAAACTCACCAAAAAAGATATCACACATACAAAGACAAAGGAGAAGCCACAATGAGATGGTAGGTGTGGTGCAATTACAATAAAATCAAATCCCATAACTGCTGGGTTGGTGACGCACAAACTGGAGAACAATTATACTATAGAAGTCCACCCACTGGAGTGAAGGTTCTGAACTCCATTTCAGGCTTCCCAACCTGGGCCTCCAGCCATGGGAGGAGGAATCCCCAGGGAATCAGACTTTGAAGGCCAGCGGGATTTGATTGCAAGATTTCCACAGGACTAGGGGAAAAAGTGACTCCACACTTGGAGGACACACACAAAGTAGTGTGCATAGCAGGACCGAGGGGGAAGGAGCAGTGACCCCATAGGACACTGAACCAGACCTACCTGCTAGTATTGGAGGGTGTCCTGTGGGGGTTTGTTGTTGTGGCTCACCGTAGGGACAAGGGCACTTGCAGCAGAAGTCCTCTGAAGTACTCAGTGGTGTCAGCCATCACAGAGTCCACCATTAGACACACTAAAGAGCCTGTAGTCTCCAGTGCTGGTTGCCTCAGGCCAAACAACCAACAGGGAGGAAACTCAGCCCCACCCAACAGCATACAAGTAGATTAAAGTTTTACTGAGCTCTGCCCACCAGAGCAACAAGCAGCTCTACTCACCACCAGTCCCTCCCATCAGGAGGCTTTCACAAGCCTCTTAGATAGACTCATCCACCAAAGGGCAGACAGCAGAAGCAAGAAGAACTAAAATCCTGCAGCCTTTGGAATGAAAACCACAATAACAGAAAGACAGACAAAATGAAAAGGCAGATTCCTATGTCCTAGATGAAGGAACAAGATAAAACACCAGAAAAACAACTAAATGAAGTGGAGATAAGCAACCTTCCAGAAAAAGAATTCAGAATGAAAGTGAAGGTGACCCAGGACCTCAGAAAAAGAATGGAGGCAAGGACCAAGAAGATGCAAGAAATGTTAAAGACCTAGAAGAATTAAAGAACAAACAGAGATGAACAATACAATAACTGAAATGAAAAATGCACTAGAAGGAATCAATAGCAGAATAACTAAGGCAGTGAATGGATAAGTGACCTGGAAGACAGAATGGTGGAAATCACTGCCATGGAACAGATTAAAGAAAAAAGAGTGAAAAGAAATGAAGACAGCCTAAGAGACCCGTGGGACAACATTAAATGCACTAACATTTGCATTATAGTGGTCCTGGAAGGAGAAGAGAGAGAGAAAGGACCTGAGAAAATATTTGAAGATATTATAGTCAAAAACATCCCTAAAATGGGAAAGGAAATAGCCACCAAAGTCCAGGAAGTTCAGAGAGTCCCAGGCAGGATAAACCCAAGGAGAAATACTCTGAGACACATAGTAATCAAATTGAAAAAAAATATAAGGCAAAGAAAAATTATTAAAAGCAACAAGGAAAAAATGGCAAATAACATACAAGGGAACCCCCATCAGGTTAACAGCAGATTTGTCAGCAGAAACTCTGCAAGCCAGAAGGGAGTGGCAGGACATATTTAAAGTGATGAAAGGGAAGAAGATGAACCAAGAATATGCTACCCAGTTATCGTTCAGATTTGATGGTGAAATCTAAATCTTTATAGACAAGTAAAAGCTAAGAGAATTCAGCATGACCAAACCAGCTCTACAACAAATGGTAAAGGAACTTCTCTAAGTGGTAAATAAAGGAGAAGAAAAGGACCTACAAAAACAAACCCAAAACAATTATGAAAATGATAATAGGAATATACATGTCGATAATTACCTTAAATGAGAATGAATTAAATGCTCCAACCAAAAGAAACAGACTGTCTGAATGGATACAAAAACAAGACCTGTATATATGCTGTCTACAGGAGACCCACTTCAGACCTAGGGAGACATACAGACCGAAAGTGAGGGGATAGAAAAAGATATTCCATGTTAATGGAAATCAAAAGAAAGATGGAGTAGCAATACTTATATCAGAAAAAAATAAACTTTAAAATAAAGAATATTATGAGAGACAAGGACGGACACTATGTAATGATCAAGGGATCAATCCAAGTAGAAGATATAACAATTGTAAATATCTATGCACACAATATAGGAGCACTTCAATACATAAGGAAAATGCCAACAGCTATAAAAGAGGAAATCAACAGTAACACAACAATAGTGGGGTACTTTAACACCTCACTTACACCAATGGAAAGATCATCCAGACAGAAAATTAACAAGGAAACACAAGCTTTAAATGACACAATAGACCATATAGATTTAATTGATACTTATAGGACATTTCATCCAAAAACAGCAAATTACACTTTCTTCTAAAGTGCACATGGTACTTTCTCCAGGATATATCACACCTTGGGCCACAAATCAAGCCTCAGTAAATTTAAGAAAATTGAAGTCATATCAAGTATCTTTTGTGACCACAATGCTATGAGATTAGAAATCAATTATAGGAAAAAAAACTGTAAAAAACACAAACATTTGGATGCTAAACAATACCGTATTAAATAACCAAGAAACCACTGAAGAAAGCAAACGGGAAATCAAAAATACCTAGAGACAAATGGCAATGAAAACACGATGATCCAAAACCTATGGGATGCAGCAAAAGCATCTCTAAGAGGGAAGTTTATGCAACGCAATCCTACCTCAAGAAACAAGAAAAATCTCAAATATACAACCTAAATTTACACCTAAAGGAACTAGAGAAAGAAGAAAAACAAAACCCAAAGTTAGTAGTAGGAAGAGAACAAACAAAACCCAAAGTTAGTAGTAGGAAGAAAATCATAAAGATTAGAGCGGAATTAAATTAAATAGAAACAACCGAAACAATAGCAAAGACCAATAAAACAAAAAGCTGGTTCTAAGAGAAGATAAACAAAATTGATAAACTTTTAGCCAGACTCATCAAGAAAAAGAGGTAGAGGAATCAAGTCAATAAAAATAGAAATGAAAAAGGAGAAGTTACAATGGACACCAGAGAAATACAAAGCATCATAAGAGGCTATTACAAGCAACTATATGCCAATAAAATGGACAACCTGGAAATAATGGACAAATTCTTAGAAAGGTATACTTCCAAGACTGAATCAGACAAAAATAGAAATAATATGACTAGAAATCAATTATAAGAATATAACCAGAAAAAACACAAATGTGTAGAGATCAAACAGCATGCTACAGAACAACCAATAGACCAATGAAGAAATCAAAAGGGAAATTAAAAAAAATACCTTGAGACAAATAAAAATGGAAATACATCATTTCGAAATCCATGGGATGTAGCAGAAGCAGTTCTAAGAGGGAAGTTTATAGCGATACTGGCCTACCTCAAAAACAAGAAATGTCTTAAATAAGCAATCTAAGTTTTTATTTAAAGGAGCTAGAAAAAGAAGAACAAATGAAGCCCAAAGTTAGTAGAAAATAATAAAGAGCTAAGTGGAAATATATGTAACACAGACAAAAAAAATGGAAAATAACAATAAAACTATCAGTTGGTTCTTTGAAGAGATAAACAAAATTAATAATCCTTTAGCTAGACTCACCATGAAGAAAAGAGAGAAAGCTCCTTTCAGCAATTCTTGTAATGTAGGTCTAGTGGTGATTAATTCTCTCAGCTTTGTTTCTGTAGAATTCTATTTCTCCTTCACTTTTGAAGGATAACTTTGCTATATAGAGTGTTATTGGTAGCCAATTTTTTTTTCTTTTTGCACTTTGAATATATCATCCCACTATCTTCTGATTTGTAAGGTTTCTGTTGAGAAATGCAATACTAGGCGTAATGAGGTTCCTTTGTAAGTCAAAATCTTTTCTCCTGCTGCCTTTAGGCTTATCTTTTGTCCTTGATTTTTGAAAATTTATTATAATTCTTGGAGAAGATCATTTTAGATTCAAATAATGGTATGAGCTATAAGCTTCATGAGCTGGGATGGCCAAGTCTCTCCCCAGGTTTGGGAAATTCTCAGCAATTGTTTTATTTAAATAAGCTCTTGACTGTTTATCCTTGTGTTCTTCTGCAAATCCAAACATTCTGTAATTGGCTTTTTTCCATCTTTATTGGACTATATTTTCTCTACAATGGTGTGTTGGTTTCTGCTGTACAACAAAGTAAATCAGCTATATGTATACATATATCCCCATATCTCCTCCCTCTTGAGTCTCCCTCCCAAATGCCCTATACCACCCATCTAGGTCATCACAGAGCATCGAGCTGATCTCACTGTGCTATAGAGCAACTTCCCACTAGCCATCCATTTTACATTTGGTAGTGTATATATGTCAATGCTACTCTCACTTTGCCCCAGGTTCCCCTTCCTCCACGTGTCCTCAAGGCCGTGCTCTATGTCAACGTCTTTATTCCTGTCCTGCTAATATGTTCATCAGCAACTTGGTTTTTTTTAGATTATATATATAAGCATTAGCATATGGTATTTGTTTTTCTGTTTCTGACTTACTTCACTCTATATGACAGACTCTAGGTCCAGCCACCTAACTATAAATAACTCAATTTCATTTCTTTTTATGACTGAGTAATATTCCATTGGATATATGTGCCACATCTTCTTTACCCATTCATCTGTCACTGGACATTTTGTTTGTATTCATGTCCTGGCTATTGTAAATAGTGCTGCAATGAACATCGTGGTACACGTCTCCTTTTGAATTATGGTTTTCTCAGGGTATACGCCCACTAATGGGATTGCTGGGTCATACGGTAGTTCTATTTTTAGATTTTTAAGGAACGTCCATAGTGTTCTCTTTTGTGGCTGGATCAATTTATATTCCAACCAACACAGCAGGAGGGTTCCCTTTTCTCCACAACCTCTCCAGCATTTATTGTTTGTAGATTTTTTGATGATGGTCATTTGACCAGTGTGAGGTAATACCTCATTGCAGTTTTGATTTACATTTCTCTAATGATTAGTGATGTGAAGCATCTTTTCATGTGTATGTTGGAAATCTGTATGTCTTCTTTGGGAAATGTCTATTTAGGTCTTCCACCTATTTTTGGATTGGATTTTTTGTTTCTTTGATATTGAGCTGCATGAGCTGCTTGCATATTTTGGAGATTAATTCTTTGTCAGTTGCTCCATTTGCACGTATTTTCTCCCTTTCTGAGGGTTGTCTTTTCATCTTGTTTATGATTTCCTTTGCTGTGAAAAAGCTTTTAAGGTTCATTAGGTCCCATTTGTTTATTTTTGTTTTTATTTCCATTACTCTAGGAGGTGGGTTAAAAAGGATCTTGCTGTTATTTAATTCATAGAGTGTTCTATCTATGTTTTCCTTGAAGAGTTTTATAGTGTCTGGCCTTACATTTAGGTCTTTAATCCATTTTGAGTTTATTTTTGTGTATGCTAATAGGAAGTGTTCTAATTTCATTCTTTTACATGTAGCTGTCCAGTTTTCCCAGCACCACTTATTGAAGAGCGTGTGTTTTCTGCATTTTATATTATTGCCTCCTTTATCATGTTAGTTGACCATAGTTGTGTGGGTTTCTCTCTGGGTTTTCTATCCTGTTCCATTGATCTATATTTCTGTTTTTGCACCAATTCCATACTGTCTTGATTACTATAGCTTTGTAGTATACTCTGAAGTCAGGGAGCCTGATTCCCCCAGCTCTGTTTTTCTTTCTCAAGTTTGCTTTTGCTACCCAGGGTCTTTTGTGTCTCCATAAAAAAATTTAAGAATATTTGTTCTAGCTCTGTAAAAAATGCCATTGGTAATTTGATAGGGATTGCACTGAATCTGTAAATTGTTTTGGATAGTATAGTCATTTTCACAATGTTGATTCTTCCAATCCAAGAACATGGTATATCTCTGCATCTGTTGTATCACCCTTGATTTCTTTCATCAGTGTCTTAGAGTTTTCTGCATATAGATCATTTGTCTCCTTAGGTCGGTTTATTCCTACTTATATTGTTATTTTCGTTGCAATGGTAAATGGGAGTGTTTCCTTAATTTCTCCTTCTGAATTTTCATTGTTAGTGTATAGGAATGCCAGAGATTTCTGTGCATTAATTTTGTATCCTGCTACTTTACCAAATTCACTGATTAGCTATAGTAGTTTTCTGGTGGCATCTTTATGATTTTCTATGTATAGTATCATGTCATCTGCAAACAGTGACAATTTTACTTCTTCTTTTCCAATTTGGATTACTTTTATTTCTTTTTCTTCTATGATTACCATGGCTAAAACTTCTAAGACTAAGTTGAATAATAGTTGTGAGAGTGGGCAGCTTAGTCTTGTTCTTGATCTTAGAGGAATGCTTTCAGTATTCCACAGGGTGATAATGGCCTCATAGAATGAGTTTTGGAGTGTTCCTCCCTGTTCTATATTTTGGAAGATTTTGAGAAATATTGGTGTTAGCTCTTCTCTAAATGTTTGATATAATTCACCTGTAAAGCCATCAGGCCCCAGGCTTTTGTTTTTTTGGAAGATTTTAAATCACAGTTTCAATTTTGATGTTTGTGGTTCATAGATTAATATTTTATTTTTCTTCTTTGTTCCATCTTGGAAGGTTGTATTTTTCTAAGAATTTGTCCATTTCTTCCAGGTTGTCCATTTTTTTGGCATATAGCTGCTTGTAGTAATCTCTAATGTTCCTTTGTATTTGTGCTGTGACAGTTGTTACTTTTCTTTTTTCATTTCTAATTCTGTTGATTTAAGTCTTCTCCCATTTTTTTCTTGATGAGTCTAGTAATGGTTTATCAATTTTGTTTATCTTCTCAAAGAACCAGCTTTTAGTTTTATTGATCTTTGCTATTGTTTCCTTCATTTCATTTTCATTTATTTCTGATCTGATTTTTATGATTTTTTTCCTTCTGTTAACTTTGGGTTAGTTTTTTTTTAACATCTTTATTGGAGTACAATTGCTTCACAATGGTGTGTTCGTTTCTGTTCTATAACAAAGTGAATCAGCTTTATTGTTCTTTCTCTAATTGCTTTATGTGTAAGTTTATTTGTTTTTTTTGATATTTTTCCTGTTTCTTGAAGTAGTATTTTATTGCTATAAAATTCTCTCCTAGAACTCCTTTTGCTGTATCCCATAGGTGTCCCATCATCCAGTTTTCATTGTCATTTCTTTTTGGTATTTTAAAATTTCCTCTTTGATTATTTCAGTGACCTCTTTTTTGTTTATTAGCATATCATTTAGCCTCCATGTGTTTGAATATTTTACAGTTTTTTTCCCTGTAATTGGTATGTAGTCTCATAACACTGTGGTGGGAAAAGATGTCTGATACAATTTCAATTTTCTTAAATTTACCGAGGAGTAAATTGTGACCCAATATGTGATCTGTCTTGGAGAATGATTTGTGTGCAGTTGAGAAGAAATTACATTCTTTGTTTTTGGATGGAGTGTCCTCTATATATCAGTTAAGTCTATCTGCTTCCCTGGTGGTGCATTGGTTAAGAATCTGCCTGACAATGCAGGTGACATGGGTTCAAGCCCTGGTCCGGGAAGATGCCACATGCCTCAGGATAAATAAGCCCATGCACCACAACTACTGAGCCTACACTCTAGAGCCTGGGAACCACAACTACTGAGCCTGCGTGCCACAACTACAGAAACCCACATGCCTAGACCCCATGCTCTGCAACAAGAGAAGCCACTGCAATGAGAAGCCTGTGTACTACAACAAAGAGTAGCCCCAGGTCACCCCAAATATAGACAGCCCTTGTGCAGCAATGAAGACCCAATGCTACCATAAATAAACAGAAAAATAAATAAACAAATAAATATATAATTTTATTTAAAAAGTATATCAATTAAGTCCATCTCATCTACTGTGTCATTTATTTTTTTTACATCTTTATTGGAGTATAATTGCATTACAATGGTGTGTTAGTTTCTGCTTTATAACAAAGTGAATCAGTTATACATATACATATGTTCCCATATCTCTTCCTTCTTGCATCTCCCTCTCTCCCACACTCCCTACCCCAACTGCCCAGGCGGTCACAAAGCACCGAGTGGATCTCCTTGTGCTATGCGGCTGCTTCCCACTAGATATTTACCTTATGTTTGGTAGTGTGTATATGTCTATGCCTCTCTTGCGCTTTGTCACAGCTTACCCTTCCCCCTCCACATATCTTCAAGTCCATTCTCTAGTAGGTCTGTGTCTTTATTCCTGTCTTATCCCTAGGTTCTTCACGTCATTATTTTTCTTAAATTCCATATATGTGTGTTAGCATATGGTATTTGTCTTTCTCTTTCTGACTTACTTCACTCTGTATGACAGACTCTAGGTCTATCCACCTCATTACAAATAGCTCAATTTCATTTCTTTTTATGGCTGAGTAACATTCCATTGTATATATGTGCCACATCTTCTTTATCCATTCATCCAATGATGGACACTTAGGTTGTTTCCATTTTCGGGCTATTGTAAATAGATCTGCAATGAACATTTAGCTAAATAACTCATTTTTGAATTATGGTTTTCTCAGGGTATATGCTCAGTAGTGGGATTGCTGGGTCATATGGTAGTTCTATTTGTAGTTTTCTAAGGAACCTCCATACTGTTCTCCATAGTGGCTGTAACAATTCACATTCCCACCAGCAGTGCAAGAGTGTTCCCTTTTCTCCACACCCTCTCCAGCATTTATTCTTTCTAGATTTTTTGAAGATGGCCATTCTGACTGGTGTGAGATGAAATCTCCTTGTAGTTTTGATTTGCATTTCTCTAATGATTAATGATGTTGAGCATTCTTTCATGTGTTTGTTGGCAGTCTGTATATCTTCTTTGGAAAAATGTCTATTTAGGTCTTTTGCCCAGTTTTGGATTGGGTTTTTTGTCTTATTGAGCTGCATGAGCTGCTTATAAATATTGGAGATTAATCCTTTTTCAGTTGCTTCACTTACACATATTTTCTCCAATTCTGAGGGTTGTCTTTTGGTCTTATTTATGGTTTCCCTTGCTGTGCAAAAGCTTTGAAGTTTCATTAGGTCCCATTTGTTTATTTTTGATTTTATTTCCTTTTCTCCAGGAGGTGGGTCAAAAAGGATCTTGCTGTGATTGATGTCATAGAGAGTTCTGACTATGTTCTCCTCTAAGAGTTTGATAGTTTCTGGCCTTACATTTAGGTCTTTAATCCATTTTGAGCTTATTTTTGTGTGTGGTGTTAGGAAGTATTCTAATCTCATACTTATACATGTACCTGTCCAGTTTTCCCAGAACCACTTATTGAAGAGACTGTCCTTTCTCCACTGTACATTCATGTCTCCTTTATCAAAGATAAGGTGTCCATATGTGTGTGGCTTTATCTCTGCACTTTCTATCCTGTTCCATTGATCTATCTTTCTGTTTCTGTGCCAGTACCATACTGTCTTGATTAATGTAGCTTTGTAGTATAGTCTGAAGTCAGGGAGCTCGATTCCTCCAGCTCCATTTTTCGTTCTCAGGATTGCTTTGAATATTCGGGTTTTTTTGTGTTTCCATACAAATTGTGAAATTTTTGGTTCTAGTTCTGTGAAAAATGCCAGTGGTAGTTTGATAGGGATTGCATTGAACCTGTATATTGCTTTGGGTAGCAGAGTCATTTTCACAATGTTGATTCTTCCAATCCAAGACCATGGTATATCTGTCTATCTATTTGTATCATCTTTAATTTATTCATCAGTGTCTTATAATTTTCGGCATACAGGTCTTTTGTCTCCTTAGGCAGGTTTATTCCTAGATATTTTATTCTTTTTGTTGCAGTGTTAAATGGGAGTGTTTTCTTGATTTCACTTACAGATTTTTCATCACTAGTGTATAGGAATGCCAGAGATTTCTGTGAATTAATTTTGTATCCTGCTACTTTACCAAATTCATTGATTAGCTCTAGTAGTTTTCTGGTAACATCTTTAGGATTCTGTATGTATATTATCATGTCATCTGCAAAGAGGACAGCTTTACTACTTCTTTTCCAATTTGGATTCCTTTTCTTTCATTTTCTTCTCTGATTGCTGTGGCTAAAACTTTCAAAACTATGTTGAATAAGAGTGGTGAGAGTGGGCAACCTTGTCTTGTTCCTGAGCTTACTGGAAATGCTTTCAGTAATCTCTCATGATCTTCTGTATTTCTGCTGTATCCGTTGTTACTTTTCCTTTATCATTTCTAATTCTATTGAGTGTTCTCCCGTTTTTTTCTTGATGACTCTAGCTAATGGTTTATCAATTTTGTTTATCTTCTCAAAGAACCAGCTTTTAGTATTATTGATCTTTGCTACTGTTTCCTTCATTTCGTTTTAATTTATTTCTGATCTGATCTTTATGCTTTCTTTCCTTCTGCTAACTTTGGGTGTGTTTTTTTGTTCTTCTTTCTCTAATTGCTTTAGGTGCAAGTTTATTTTAGATGTTTCCTATTTCTTAACGTAGGATTGTGTTGCTATAAACTTCCCTCTTAGAACTGCTTTTGCTGCTTACCATAGGTTTTGGGTCATCGTGTCTGCACTGTCATTTTTTTCTAGGTATTTTTTGATCTCCCTTTTGATTTCTTCAGTGATCACTTGGTTATTAAGTAGTGTATTGTTTAGCCTCCATGTGTTTGTATTTCTTACAGATATTTTCCTGTAATTGATATCTTATCTCATAGCATTGTGGTCCAAAAAGATACTTGATATGATTTCAAATCTCTTAAATTTACCAAGGCATGATTTGTGACCCAAGATATGATCTATGCTGGAGAATGTTCCACGAGCACTTCAGAAAAATGTGTATTCTGTTGTTTTTGGATGGAATGTCTTATAAATATCAATTAAGTCCATCTTGTTTAATGTGTCATTTAAAGCTTGTGTTTCCTTATTTAGTTTCATTTTGGAGGATCTGTCCATTGGTGCAAGTTGAATGTTAAAGTCCTCTACTATTATTGTGTTACTGTCTATTTCCCCTTTTATGGCTGTTAACATTTGCCTTATGTATTGAGGTGCTCCTCTGTTTGGTACATAGATATTTACAATTGTTATATCTTCTTCTTGGATCAATCCCTTGATCATTATGTAGTGTCCTTCTTTATCTCTTGTAATAGTCTTTATTTTAAAGTCTATTTTGTCTGATATGAAAATTGCTACTCCAGCTTTCTTTTGATTTCTATTTGCATGGAATATCTTTTTCCATTCTCTCACTTTCAATCTGTATGTGTCCGTAGGTCTTAAGTGGGTCTCTTGTAGAGAGCATATACATGGGTCTTGTTTTTGTATCCATTTAGCCAATCTGTGTTTTTTGATGGGAACATTTAGACCGTTTACACTTAAGGTAATTATCGATATGTGTGTTCCTATTCCAATTTTCTTAATTTTTCTGGGTACGTTAATGTAGGTATTTTCCTTCTGTTTTGTTTCTTGCCTAGAGAAGTTCCTTTAGTATTTGTTGTAAAGCTAGTTTGGTGGTGCTGTACCCTCTCAGGTTTTGCTTGTCTCTAAAGATTTTAATTTCTCCACCAAATCTGAATGAGATCCTTGCTGGGTAGAGTAATTTTGGCTGTAGGCTTTTCTCCTTCATCACTTTAAATATGTCCTGCCAGTCCCTTCTGGCTTGCAGAGTTTCTGTTGAAAGATCAGCTGTTAACCTTATGGGGATTCCCTTGTGTTTTATTTGCTGTTTTTCCCTTGTTGCTTTTAATATGTTTCTTTGTATTTAATTTTTGAAAGTTTGATTAATATATGTCTTGGCTTCTTTCTCCTTGGATTCATCCTGTATGGGACTCTCTGTTCTTCCTGGACTTGATTAACTATTTCCTTTCCCATATTAGGGAAGTTTTCAACTATAATCTCTTCAAATATTTTCTCAGTCCTTTTCTTTTTCTCTTCTTCTTCTGAAACCCCTATAATTCAAATGTTGGTGCATTTAATGTTGTCCCAGAGGTCTCTGAAACTGTCCTCAGTTCTTTTTATTCTTTCTTCTTTATTCTGCTCTGCAGTAGTTATTTCCAATATTTTATCTTCCAGGTCACTTATCCATTTTTCGGCCTCAGTTATTCTGCTATTGATCTCATCTACAGTATTTTTAATTTCATTTATTGTGTTGTTCATCATTGTTTGTTTCATCTTTTTTTATTCTATGTCCTTGTTATATATTTCTTGCATTTTTTCTATTCTATTTCCAAGATTTTTGATCATCTTTACTATCGTTATTCTGAATTCTTTTTCAGGTAGATTGCCTATTTCCTCTTCATTTGTTAGGTCTGGTGGGTTTTTACCTTGCTCCTTCGTCTGCTGTGTGTATTCCTGTCTTCTCGTTTTGCTTATCTCCTATGTTTGGGGTCTCCTTCTTGCAGGCTGCAGGTTCGTAGTTCACATTGTTTTTGGTGTCTGTCCCCAGTGACTAAGGTTGGTTCAGTGAGTTGCATAGGCTTCCTGGTAGAGGGGACTACTGCCTGTGTTCTGGTGGATGAGACTACTGCCTGTGTTCTGGTGGAAGAGGCTGTATCTTGTCTTTCTCGTGGGCAGGTCCACGTCTGCTGGTGTGTTTTGGGGTGTCTGTGGACTTATTATGATTTTAGGCAGCCTCTCTGCTAATGGGTGGGGTTGTGTTCCTGTCTTGCTAGTTGTTTGGAATAGGGTGAACAGCACTGTAGCTTGCTGGTCATTGAGTGAAGCTGGGTGCTGGTGTTGAGATGGAGAGCTCTGGGAGATTTTCACCATTTGATACTATGTGGAGCTGGGAGGTCTCTTGTGGACCAGTGTCCCGAAGTTGGCTCTCCCACCTCAGAGGCACAGCACTGACTCCTGGCTGCCACACCAAGAGCCTTTCATCCACACGGCTCAGAATAAAGGGAGAAGAAGTGGAAAGAAAAAATTAGTAGAAGTAGAAAGAAAGAAAGATAGAAAGAAAGAAGGAAGGAAAGAAAGGAGGGAGGGATGGAGGGAGGGAGGGATGAAGGAAGGAAGGAAGGAAGGAGGGAAGGAAGGAAAAGAAGAAAGAAAGAAAGAAGATAAAGTAAAATAAAATAAGATAAAATATAATAAAGTTATTAAAATAAAAATAATTATTAAGAAAAGAATATTAAGGGAAAAAAAAAAAGGACAGATAGATCCCTAGGACAAATTGTGGAAGCAAAGCTATACAGACAGTATCTCACACGGAAGCATACACATACATACAAACAAAAAGAGGAAAAGTGGAAAAATAATAAATCTTGCTCTCAAATTCCAACTCTTCAATTCGGGATGATTAGCTGTCTATTCATGTATTCCACAGATGCAGGGTACATCAAGTTGTTTGTGGAACTTTAATCCGTTGCATCTGAGGCTGCTGGGAGAGATTTCCCTTTGTCTTCTTTGTTCTCACATCTCCCAGGGGCTCAGATTTGGATTTGGCCCCGCCTCTGCATGTAGGTCACCGGTGGGCGTCTGTTCTTCGCTCAGACTGGACGGGGTTAAAAGAGCCACTGATTCGGGGATTCTGGCTCACTCAGGCTGGGGGGAGGGAGGGGCATGGTGTGTGGGGTGATCCTGTGGTGGCAGAGACCTGCGTGATGTTGCACCAGCCTGAGGTGCACCATGCGTTCTCCCTGGGAAGTTGTCCCTGTATCCCGGGATCCTGGCAGTCGTGGGTTGCACAGGCTCCCCGGAAGCGGGGTGTGGATAGTGACCTGTGCTTGCACACAGGCTTCTTGTTGGTGGCAACAGCAGCCTTAGTGTCTCATGCCCATCTCTGAGGTCCACGCTTTTAGCCGCGGCTTGCACTCATCTCTGGAGCTCCTTTAAGCAGCACTCTTAATTCCCTCTCCTCGTGCACCAGGAAACAAAGAGGGAAGAAAAAGTCTCTTGCTTCTCTGGCAGGTCCAGACTTTTCCCCGGACTCCCTCCTGGCTAGCCGTGGTGCACTAACCCCCTGCAGGCTGTGTTTGCACCGCCAACACTAGTCCTCTCCCTGTGCTCTGACCGAAGCCGGAGCCTCAGTTCCCAGTCCCGCCTGCCCCGGCAGGTGAGCAGACAAGACTCTCGGGCTGGTGTGTGCCGGTCGGCACTGATCCTCTGTGCGGGAATCTCTCCACTTTTCCCTCCGCACCCCTGTTGCTGTGCTCTCCTCCACAGCTCCAAAGCTTTCCCTCTCCACCACCCACAGTCTCTTCCCGTGAAGCGGCTTCCTAGTGTGTGGAAACCTTTCCTCCTTCAAAGCTCCCTCCCACTGTTGCAGGTCCCATTCCTATCCTTTTGTCTCTCTTTATTCTTTTTTCTTTTGCCCTACCCAGGTACGTGGGGAGTTTCTTCCTTTTGGGAGGTCTGTGTTCTTCTGCCAGCGTTCAGTAGGTGTTCTGTAGGAGTTGTTCCACGTTTAGAGGTACTTCTGGTGTATCTGTGGGGAGGAAGGTAATCTCCGCGTTTTACTCTTCCGCCATCTTCCCCTCGTCTTATTGTGTCTTTTAAAGTTTGTGTTTCCTTTTTTATATTCTGTTTCAATGATCTGTCCATTGGAGTAATTGAGGTGTTAAAGTCCCCTACTATTTTGTATTACTGTCGATTTCCCCTTTTATGGCTGTTAACATTTGCCTTATGTATTGAGGTGCTCCTATGTTGGGTGCATATATATTTATAATTGTGATATCTTCTTGTTGGATTAATCCCTTGATCATTATGTAGTGCTGTCTCTTGTCTCTTGTAATAGTCTTTATTTTTAATTATATTTTTTCTGTTATGAGTATTGGTACTCTGGCTCTCTTTTTATTTCCATTTGCATGGAATATATTTTTCTATCCCCTCACTTTCAGTCTGTTTGGGTGCCTAAGGCTGAAGTTCATCTCTTGTAGACAGCATATATACAGGTTTTAGTTTTTATTCATTCAGCCAGTCTGTGTCTTTTGGTTGGGAAATTTAATTGATTTACATTTAAGGTAATTATTGATATGTATGTTCCTATTACCCTTTTCTTAATTATTTTGGGTTTATTTTTGTAGGTCTTTTCCTTCCCTTGTGTTACCTTCCTAGAGAAGTTCCTTTAACATTTGTTGTAAAGTTGTTTTGTGGTGCTGAATTCTCCTAACTTTTGCTTGCCTGTAAAGCTTTTGATCTCTCTGTTGAATCTAAATGAGATACTTGCTGGGTAGGGTACTCTTGGTTGTAGGTTTTTCCCTTTGATCACTTTAAATATATGTTGCCCCTCCCTTCTGGCATGTAGAGTTTTGCTGACAAATCAGCTGTTAACCTTATTGGGATTCTCTTTTATGTTGTTTGTTGGTTTTCCCTTGCTGCTTTTAGTATTTTTAATTTGTGTTTAATTTTTGTTAGTTTGACTAATATATGTCTCAACATGGTTCTCCTTGGGTTTTTCCAGTTTGAGCCTCTCTGTGCTTCCTGGACTTGATTGACTATTTCCTTTCCCATGTTGGGGAATTTTCCACTATAATCTCTTCAAATATTTTCTCCGACTCTTTCTTTTTGTCTTCTTCTTCTTGGATGCCTATAATTCGAATGTTGGCATTCTTAATGTTGTCCCAGAAGTCTCTGAAGCTGTCCTCAAATCTTTCATTCTTTTTTTCTTTCTTCTTCTCTGTGGCAGTTATTTCCAACATTCTATCTTCTAGCTCACTTATCTGTTCTTCTGCCTCAGTTATTCTGCTATTGATTACTTCTAGAGTATTTTTAATTTCAGTTATTGTGTTGTTCATTACAGGTTTTCTCTTTAGTTCTTCTAGGTCCTTGTTAAAAGTTTATTGTGTTTTCTCTATTGTGTTTCCGAGGTTTTGGGTCATCTTTACCATCATTACTCTGAATTCTTTTTCAGGTAGGTATTTGGCTTAATTTTCTTTTTTATTGGAGTATGGTAGAAAGGAACTTGTTTACAAAACAGAAGTAGAATCATGGATGTAGAAATCAAACTTATGTTTACCAGGGTATAAGTGTGGGGAGGGACAAATTGAGAGATTGGAACTTACATATACACACTACTATATATAAGATTGATAACAAATGAGAACCAGCTGTATTGCACAGGGAACTCTACTCAGTACTCTGTAATTGGCTTTTATTTATGGTTTACCATAGATCACATAGTGTTCACTCTTTTCCATTCTTTCTCTTTTTTTTCTTATTTCTACCCCACCTATTCTTTCTTCTATTTTGTCCATGCTTATATTGATATTCTATTTTGCATTCTTCATTTCGTTCATTGAATTCTTCAGCTCCAGAATTTCTCTTCAGTTCTATTTTATGATTTTTATATCTTTGTTAGATTTCTCATTGTGATCATGTACTACTTTCCTGATTTTATTAAATTGACTTTGTGTTCTTGTAGCTCATTGAGTTTCCTTAAAAAAACTCTTTGGAATTCTTTACTATGTAAAACATAGATTTCTATGTTTTTGGATTTGTTTAGTGGAAGATTATTGTGATTTTTGGTGTTTTCATATTTACTTGATATTTCATGCTTCTTGGAATTTTGCATGACTGTCTTTACATTTGATGTAGCAGTCTTCTCTTTCAATTTTTCCTGTTTTCAGGATAGAAATATCTTTAGTCCGTCCTGATATAGAGTGTGAGGGTTTCTCTAACCTTCTATAGATACAACTACTCCACTTTCCTTGCTCCTTCTTGTGGCAGAAGTCTTAAGCTTGTATGTCTTTTCTCTATCCTATAACACACCAGGCTAGCTGTTAATAGTCTTTCTTTTATTTTCCTGAAGGTGGTTCTACAGTTTGAGTTTTTGATTTCTCCTTGCCTCCTTTCTGCATGTGCTCCTATCTATCAGAGCTTCTTCTCACTACCATCCTTGGAAATGAGCACAAGAAGCTGGCTACAGAGAAGGGGAAAGTGTGGACTTGGCATGTGATGCACTAGAGATGCCCACAGGCCAGTTGAGGGGAGCCACAGATGAAGCTTTCCCTGTGGCTCATATCAGGCTTCTTGATGGAGTCCAGAATGCAATCAGCAGGAACCGTTAATGCCCTCCAATAATATATGTGCTCTCCTGATTGGCTACCTTACCTCAGTCTTGAAGCTCCCAATTTTATACTCTGGATGCTGCAAGAGAGGGAAATAAATTTCTATGACAGTGTCCAGCACAGGTGAGAACGTCAACGGTTTACTCACTTACTCTCTTTCTCCCATGAAGAAGTCATCTCATTTAGCCCTAAGGTGAGCTACCTTTGGCCAGGTGTGATGCTTGCAAAGTCAAGCTTGTCACTTTTACCCACTCTAATGCATCAAAACTTATATATATATATATATATATATATATATATATATATATATATATATATATATATATAGTTCCAATGGAGTGTTGACACTTTTCCTCTGGAAAACTGGACCTCTGAAAAAGCTTTTTCATCTATAGATGACTGCCCAAGTCATTTTCTGCAGGCACTCCCAGACACACTCAAGAGAGCCCAAAATTAATTCATGGTTTCCTATAGGTTCAACAGCTGCTAATGAAGTCTGTATGCCTATTACCCAATACACAGGAGGGTGAGACTCCTCCCAGTCCATTGGCATATGATGGTGGTTCCCATAACTCTCACAGAGGCACTTACACTCATGGACGGATGTCAATTTTATGTTGCTGAAGAGGAGACAGAAATAAGGGAGGTTTTATGCCACCATGATGCTGACATCACCCCTGCCAAGATCATTACTATTTGTTCCCACTTCTCCTTCTCATTGGCACTACATTTGTTTAAGCTGTAATCATTTCTTGTTTGGAATTCTGCAACAGCCTCCTAAATAAATCCTTATGCCCAGTTTTCCTTATCTTTAGTTCACTCTTAGAATTGCAGTCTGAGTGATGTATCTAATCCAATCATGGAAATCCCCTCCAGTGTCTCTTTAATAATATACAGGCTAAAGTCTAAACTCCTTAGAATGGCATACAAAGCCATTCATGTTCTGTAAGCATACTTCCACTTTAGGATCATATTAAGACACTGCTTTCACACTTCAGGCACCAGCTACTATGAATTATTTAACAATCTCCACACACCATGCCCTCTCTCTGATTCATGCTTCTGCACAAGCCAGTGTAATGCTTCACCCACCTAATATATATCTTTAATGCTTTCTTTAATATATTCAGGTTTCCTTCTGGGAAACCATCCCTGAAATATTCCCTTACAGTGCACTCTCTTAATCTGAGTTAAATGCTCCTCCTCTGTGCTTTCTTCTAACATAGCACTTATAACAATAAATTATAAATATCTCTCCCTTGCAGTAGATTTTGAGCTTTTTGGGTGAACTGACTTGTTATCTTTGTCTTTATATTTCCAAGGCATAGCACAATAGTTGGCAAATAGTTGATACTGAATATATTTTTGTTAAATAAATATATGCTCAAGATATTGGAAAGTGAAGAGGAAAAGTTTAATCCAAATGCCAATGTCCTCATGAAATGTGGAGAAATATTCTGTAATTTAGTAGTTAAGCTTAAGATTATGCTAAGAGTGATATAACCAACTAGAATGATACTTACAAGTGAATCATACTTAATTGTCTAAAAACATTCACATAAAGCAATGGTATGCAAAATTCCTTGGGCATTAGATCACTTGAGATGTGGACTTTACAAATATAACTACATGGGTTTTAGTCACAGAGATTCAGTTTCAAATGTTCTGGAATGAGACCCAGATATCAGTATTTTGTGAAGTTTCTGAGTAATTTTAAGAGACGGTGTATTTGTTTGCTAGGTCTGCCATAAAAAAGGACTATAGGCTTGGTGGCTTAAATAACAGGAAATATTTTTTTTTGCACAATTACAAAGCTACAAGTCCAAGGTCAAAGTACAAGCAAGTTTGGTTTCTTGTGAGGTCTCTCTTCTTCTATAGCAAAAGTCATTTCTCATTGTGCCTTCACATGGTCTTTTCCCTGTGTTTGCACAAAGTGTCTCTTTATATGTACAAATTTCCTCTTACTATAAGAACACCTGTCAAGTGGAATTAGGGCCATCCCAATGGCCTCATTTTAACTTAATCACATCTTTAAAGACCTTATGTCTAAATATAGTCACATTCTGAAATACTGGGTTATGGCTTCAATAGGTTAATTTTTTAGAGACACAGTTCAGCCCATAACAGGCATCCAATTAAGAGGGTAATCATTATTCTCTTTTCTGTTTTTTTAACAGATTTATTGAGATTTAATTAACATGCAACATACTGCACATATTGAAATTGTACAATTTAATGAATTTTGAGGTAAGCATATATTTGTTAAATCATCAACTCAATCAAGATAGTGAATGTATTGATAACTCCCAACAGCTTCCTTTTGTCACTTTGTAATCTATCCCTTCTCCACTCCTCCATACTTCCAGGCAACCACTGATCTGCATTCTATTACTATAAGTTACTTTGCATTTTCTAGAATTGTATTTAAAGTTTGTCAAATATTATGCACATTTTATCTGATGTTACACATGTGAATAGTTCATTCCATTTTAAAATGGGAAGGAGTCAAAATAGACATTTTCCAAAGAAGTCATGAAAATGGTCAACAGACACATGAAAAGATGCTCAACATCACTAATCATCAGAGAAGTACAAATAATAGCACAATGAAATATCACTTCACACCTGTTAGAATGGCTATCATCAAGAAGACAAGAAACAACAGGTGGAGGAGCTGGGAAGATGGCGGAAGAGTAAGACGCGGAGATCACCTTCCTCCCCACAGATACATCAGAAAAACATCTGCACATGGAACAACTCCTACAGAACACCCGCTGAATGCTGGCAGAAGACCTCAAATATCCCAAAATGCAAGAAACTCCCCCATGTAACTGGGTAGGGCAAAGAAAAATAAAAAAAACAGAGACAAAAGAACAGGGACGGGACCGGCACCAGTGGGAGGGAGCCGTGAAGGAGGAAAGGTGTCCACACACTAGGAAGACCCTTCGGGTGGCGGAGGGGGAAACCTTCGGAGGTGGGGAGGAGACTGCAGAAACAAGGGTGCAGAGGGCAAAGCAGAGAGATTCCTGCAGAGAGGATCAGTGCCAACCGGTACTCACCAGCCCAAGAGGCTTGTCTGCTCACCCGCTGGGACGGGCAGGGGCTGGGAGCTGAGATTTGGGCTTCGGTCAGATCCTAGGGAAAGGACTGGTGGTGTGAACACAGCCTGAAGGGGTTAGTGCACCACGGCAAGCCGGGAGGGAGTCCAGGGAAATAGCTGGACCTGCCGAAGAGGCAAGAGACTTTTTCTTCCCTTTTTGTTTCCTGGTGCACGAGGAGAGGGGATTAAGAGTGCTGCTTAAAGGAGCTCCAGAGATGGGAGCAAGCTGCAGCTATCACCGTGGACCCCAGACACGGGGATGAGATGCTAAGGCCGCTGCTTCCACCACCAAGAAGCCTGTGTGCGAGCACAGGTCACTCTCTACACCTCCCCACCCGGGAACCTGTACAGCAGGCCACTGCCAGGGTCCCGTGATCCAGGGACAACTTCCTTGGGAAAACGCACAGCATGCCCCAGGCTGGTGCAATGTCACACCAGTCTCTGCTCCCACAGGCTCGCCCTGCACTCCATGCCCCTCCCTCCCCAGGGCCTGAGTGAGCCAGAGACCCTGAAACAGCTGCTCTTTAACCTCGTCCTGTCTGAGGGAAGAACAGACGCCCTCAGGCAACCTACACGCAAAGGCGGGGCTAAATCCAAAGCTGAACGCCAGGAGCTGTGCAAACAAAGAAGAGAAAGGGAAATTTCTCCAAGCAGCTTCTGGAGTACAGGATTAAATCTCCACAATTAACTTTCATGTACCCTGCATCGGTGGAAAACCTGAATAGACAACGAAACATCCCAAATTGAGGAGATGGACTTTGAGAGCAAGATATATTATTTTTTCCACTTTTGCTCTTTTTGTTAGTGTGTATGTGCATGCTTCTGTGTGAGATTTCGTCTGTATAGCTTTGCTTTCACCATTTGTCCTAGGGTTCTGTGCATCCATTGTTTTTTTTTACTTAAAAATATTTTTTCTTAATAATTATTTTTTATTGTAATAACTTTATTTATGTTATTATACTTTATTTTATTTTATCCTCTTTCTTTGTTTCTACATTTTCTCCCTTTTATTCTGAGCTGTGTGGATGAAATGCTCTTGGTGCTTTAGGCAGGAAACAGTGCTGTGCCTCTGAGGTAGGAGAGCCAACTTCAGGACACTGGTCCACAAGAGACATCCCAGCTCCATGAAATATCAAACAGTGAAAATCTCCCAGAGATCTCCATCTCAACGCAAGCACCCAGCTTCACTCAACGACCAGCAAGCTACAGTGCTGGACACCCTATGCCAAACAACTAGCAAGAAAGGAACACAAAACCACCCATTAGCAGAGAGGTTGCCTAAAATCATAATAAGGCCACAGACACCCCAAAACACACCACCAGATGTGGACATGCCCACCAAAAAGGTAAGGTCCAGCCTCATCCACCAGAACACAGGAATTGGTCCCCTCCACCAGGAAGCCTACAAAATCCACTGAACCAAATTTAGCCACTGGAGTCAGATACCAAAAACAATGGGAACTACGAACTTGCAGCCTGCAAAAAGGAGACCCCAAACACAGTAAGATAAGCAAAATGAGAAGACAGAAAAACACACAGCAGACGAAGGAGCAACATAAAAACCTACCTGACCTAACAAATGAAGAGGAAATAGGTAGTCTACCTGAAAAACAATTCAGAATAATGATAGTAAACATGATCCAAAATCTTGGAAAGAGAATAGAGAAAATGCAAGAAACTTTTAACAAGGACCTAGAAGAACTAAAGAGGAAAGAAGCAACAATGAACAACACAATAAATGAAATTAAAAATACTCTAGATGGTATCAATAACAGAATAACTGAGGCAGAAAAACGGATAAGTGACATAGAAGATAAAATAGTGGAAATAACTACTGCAGAGTAGAATAAAGAAAAAGAATGAAAAGAACCGAGGACTGTCTCAGAGACCTGTGGGACAACATTAAACACACCAACATTTGAATTATAGGGGTCCCAGAAGAAGAAGAGAAAAAGAAAGGGACTGAGAAAATATTTGAAGAGATTATAGTTGAACACTACCCTAATATGGGAAAGGACATAGTTAATCAAGTCCAGGAAGCACAGAGAGTCCCATACTGGATAAATCCAAGGAGCAACATGCTAAGACACATATTAATCAAACTGTCAAAAATTAAATACAAAGAAAATATATTAAAAGCAGCAAGGGAAAAAAAAAAAACAAATAACACACAAGGAAATCCCCATAAGGTTAGCAGCTGACCTTTCAGAAGAAACTCTGCAAGCCAGAAGGGAGTGGCAGGACATATTTAAAGTGATGAAGGAGAAAAGACTACAACCAAAATTATTCTACCCAGCAAGGACCTCATTCAGATTTGATGGAGAAATTAAAAACTTTACAGACAAACCAAAGCTGAGAGAGTTCAGCACCACCAAACCAGCTTTACAACAAATGCTAAAGGAATTTCTCTGCTCAAGAAACACAAGAGAAGGAAAACAACTACCATACCAAATGCAAAACAATTAAGAAAATGGGAATAGGAACATACATATCAATAATTACCTTAGGGCTTCCCTGGTGGCACAGTGGTTGAGAGTCCGCCTGATGATGCAGGGGACACAGGTTCGTGTCCCAGTCCGGGATGACCCCACATGCCACGGAGCGGCTGGGCCCGTGAGCCATGGCCACTAAGCCTGCACGTTCGGAGCCTGTGCTCCTCAATGGGAGAGGCCACAACAGTGAGAGGCCCGCGTAACACCAAAAAAAAAAAAAATATTACCTTACATGTAGCTGGATTAAATGCTTCCACCAAAAGACACAGACTGCCTGAATGGATACAAAAGCAAGAACAATATATATGCTGTCTACTAGAGACCAACTTCAGACCTAGAGACTCATACAGACTGAAAGTTTGGGGATGGAAAAATATATTTCATGCAAATGGAAACCGAAAGAAAGCTAGAGTAGCAATTCTCATATCAGACAAAATAGACTTTAAAATAAAGAGTATTAAAAGAGACAAAGAAGGACACTACATAATGATCAAGGGATTGATTCAAGAAGATATAACAATTGTAAATATTTATGCACCCAACATAGGAGCACCACAATATATAAAGCAAATACTAACAGCCATAAAAGGGGAAATCAACAAAAGCACATTCATAGTAGGGGACTTTCACACCCCACTTTCACCAATGGACAGATTATGCAACATGAAAATAAATAAGGAAACACAAGCTTTAAGTGATACATTAAAAAATATGGACTTAATTGATATTTATAGGACATTCCATCCAGAAACAACAGAATACACATTTTTCTCAGGTGCTTATGGATCATACTACAGGACAGAACATACCTGGGGTCACAAATCAAGCCTTCATAAATTTAAGAAAATTGAAAATATATCAAGTACCTTTTCCTACCACAATGCTATGAGACTAGATACCAATTACAGGAAAAGATCTGTAAAATATAAAAACACATGGAGGCTAACCAATACATTAATTAATAACGAAGTGATCACTGAAGAAATCAAAGAGGAAATTTTAAAAAAAACTAGAAAAAAGTGACAATGCAGACACAATGACCCAAAACCTACAGGATGCAGCAAAAGCAGTTCTAAGAGGGAAGATTATAGCAATACCAGCGTACCTTAAGAAACAGGAAACATCTCGAATAACCAACTTAACCTTGCACCTAAAGCATTTAGAGAAAGAAGAACAAGAAAACCCCAAAGTTAGCAGAAGGAACAAATCATAGAGATCAGATCAGAAATAAATGAAAAAGAAATGAAGGAAACTATAGCAAATATCAATAAAACTAAAACCTGGTTCTTTGAGAAGATAAACAAAATTGATAAACTGGGGCTTCCCTGGTGGCGCAGTGGTTGAGAGTCTGCCTGCCGATGCAGGGGACACGGGTTCATGCCCCGGTCTGGGAAGATCCCACGTGCCGTGGAGGGGCTGGGCCTGTGAACCATGGCCGCTGAGCCTGCGCGTCCAGAGCCTGTGCTCCGCAACGGGAGAGGCCGCAACAGTGAGAGGCCCGCGTACCGCAAAAAAAAAAAAAAAAAAAAAAAAATTGATAAACCATTAGCAAGACTCATCAAGAAAAAAAGGGAGAAAACTCAAATCAATAGAATTAGAAATGGAAAAGGAGAAGAAACAACTGACACTGCAAAAATACAAAAGATCATGAGAGATTACTACAAGCAACTCTATGCCAATAAAATGGACAACTTGGAAGAACCGGACAAATTCTTAAAAATGCACAATGGGCCAAGACTGAATCAGGAAGAAATATAAAATATGAACAGACAAATCACAAGCACTGAAATTGAGACTGTGTTTAAAAATCTTCCAACAACAACAACAACAAAAAATCTTCCAAAAGAAAACCCCAGGACCAGATGGCTTCACAGGCGAATTCTATCAAACATTTAGAGAAGAGCTAACACCTATCCTTCTCAAACTCTTCCAAAATATAGCAGAGGGAGGAACACTCCCAAATTCATTCTACGAGGCCACCATCACCCTGATACCAAAAACAGACAAGGATGTCACAAAGAAAGAAAACTACAGGCCAATAACACTGATGAACATAGATGCAAAAATCCGCAACAAAATACTAGTAAACATAATCCAACAGCACATTAAAAGGATCATACACCACGATCAGGTGGGGTTTATTCCAGGAATGCAAGGATTCTTCAATATACGCAAATCAATCAACGTGATTCACCATATTGACAAATTGAAGGAGAAAAACAACATGATCATCTCAATAGATGCAGAGAAAGCTTTTAACAACATTCAACACCATTTATGATAAAAAAACATTGCAGAAAGTAGGTATAGAGGGAAATTTCCTCAACACAATAAAGGCCATATATGACAAACCCACAGCCAACATTGTCTTCATTGGTGAAAAATTAAAAGCATTTCCACTAAGATCAGGAAGAAGACAAGGTTGCCCACTCTCACCATTCTTATTCAACAGAGTTTTGTGAGTTTTAGCCACAGCAATTAGAGAAGAAAAAGAAATAAAAGGAATCCAAATTGGAAACGAAGAAGTAAAGCTGTCACTGTTTGCAGATGACATGGTACTATACATAGAGAATCCTAAAGATGCAACAAGAAAACTACTAGAGCTAATCAATGAATTTGGCAAAGTAGCAGGATACAAAATTAATGCACAGAAATCTCTGGCAATCATATAAACTAATGATGAAAACTCTGAAAGTGAAATCAAGAAAACACTCCCATTTACCATTGCAACAAAAAGAATAAAATGTCTAGGAATAAACCTACCTAAGGAGACAAAAGACCTCTATACGGAAAATTATAAGACTCTGATGAAATAATTTAAAGATGATACAAACAGATGGAGAGATATACCAAGTTCTTGGATTGGAAGAATCAACGTTGTGAAAATGACTCTACTACACAAAGCAATCAACAGATTCAATGCAATCCCTATCAAACTACCACTGGCATTTTTCACAGAACTAGAACAACAAATTTCACAAGTTGTATGGAAACACAAAAGACTCCGAATAGCCAAAGCAATCTTCAGAACTAAAAATGGAGCTGGAGGAATCAGGCTCCCTAACTTCAGACTATACTAGATAGCTACAGTAATCAAGACAGTATGGTACTGGCACAAAAACAGAAATATGGATCAATGGAACAGGATAGAAAGCCCAGAGATAAAACCATGCACATGTGGTCACCTTATCTTTGATAAAGGAGGCAGGAATGTACAGTGGAGAAAGGACAGCCTCTTCAATAAATTGTGTTGGGAAAACTGGACACGTTCATGTAAAAGTATGAGATTAGAACACTCCCTAACACCATACACAAAAATAAGCTCAAAATAGATTTAAGACTTGAATGTAAGGCCAGAAACTATCAAACTCTTAGAGGAAAACATAGGCAGAACACTCTATGACATAAATCACAGCAAGATCCTTTTTGACCCACCTCCTAGAGAAATGGAAATAAATACAAAAATAAACAAATGAGACCTAGTGAAACTTCAAAGGTTTTGCACAGCAACAGAAACCGTAAATGAGACCAAAAGACAACCCTCAGAATGGGAGAAAATATTTGCAAATGAAGCAAGTGACAAAGGATTAATCTCCAATATTTATTAGCAGCTCATGCAGCTCAATATCAAAAAAACAAACAACCCAATCCCAAAATGGGCAGAAGACCTAAATAGACATTTCTCCAAATAAGATATACAGATTGCCAGCAAACAAATGAAAGAATGCTCAACATCATTAATCATTAGGGAAATGCAAATCAAAACTACAATGAGATATCATCTCACACTGGTCAGAATGGCCATCCTCAAAAAATGTAGAAACAATAAATTCTGGAGAGGGTGTGGTGAAAAGGGAACACTCTTGCACTGCTGGTGGGAATATAAATTGATACAGCCACTATGGAGAACAGTATGGAGGTTCCTTAAAATACTACAAATAGAACTACGGTATGTCCCAGCAATCCCACTACTGGGCATATACCCTGAGAAAACCATAATTCAATAAGAGTCATGTACCAAAATGTTCATTGCAGCTCTATTTACAATAGCCAGGACTTGGAAGCAACCTGTGCCCATCATCAGATGGATGGATAAAGAAGATGTGGCACATATATACAATGGAATATTACTCAGCTGCAAAAAGAAACGAAATTGAGATATTTGTAGTGAGGTGGATGGACCTGGAGTGTGTCATACAGAGTGAAATAAGTCAGAAAAAGAAAAACAAATACCATATGCTAACACATATATAAGGAATCTAAGAAAAATCAAAAAGGTCATGAAGAACCTTGGGGTAAGACAGGAATGGAGATGCAGAACTACTAGAGAATGGATTTGAGGATGTCGTGAGGGGGGATCATAGGCTGTGACAAAGTTAGAGAATGCCATGGACATATATACACTACCAAACATAAAATAGAGAGCTGGTGGGAAGCAGCCGCATAGCACAGGGAGGTCAGCTAGGTGCTTTTTGATCACCTGGAGGGGTGGGATGGGTAGGGTGAGAGGGAGGCAGACGCAAGAAGGAGGAGATGTGGGAACATGTGTATATGTATGAGTGATTCACTTTGTTATGAAGCAGCATCTAACACACCATTGTGAAGCAATTATACTCCAGTAAAGAAGTTAAAAAGAAACGAAATCATAGTATGTATATTGTTTTGAAGCTCTGTATTTCGTATATCATAGACATCTTTCTATACAGTAAATAAAGATTTATGTAGTCATTGTTAAAAAAAAAAGAAACTACAGGTGTTGGCAAGTATGTTATAAAAAGGAAATCCTCTACATTTTTGGGAATGCAAATTCGTCCAGCCACTATGGAAAATAATATTTCATAATATTAAAAATGGAATTACCATACAATCTAGCAATTCCACTTCTGGGTATATACATAAAAGAAATGACAACAGGATTTTGACAAAATATATAAATAAATAAACTCCCATGTTTACTGTAGCATTATTCACAATAGGCAAAATATGGAAACAACCAAAATGCCCATCAGAAAATGAATGGATAAAAAAGTTGTAGTGTATATATATATATATATATATATATATATATTATTATACATGTATTATATTATTATACATTATTCAGCCACCAGAAAGGAGGATATCCTTTCATTTGTGACAACATGGATTGCCCTTGAGCACTTCATGTTAAATGAGATATATCAGAGAAAGGCAAGTGCTGTGTAAGGTCGCTTATGTGTAAAATCTAAAAAGTTAAACTTGACAAAAACAGAGTAAAATGCTCATTTTCAGGGGAGGAACAGGATAAGCGTGATGGTGTTTAAGTGTACAAACTTGTAATAAGTAGTAAATAAGCCATAGAGATCTAATACACAGTATAAAGAATATAGACAATAATATTGTACTATAATTATGTAATATAATAAATATCACTACATCAGTAATCATATTACAAAAATAACACACTTTACACCTTAAACATATACAATGTTACATATCAAATTTATTTAATTAAAATATGGTTCATTTATTTTTATTGACAAGTAGATTTCATTGTATGAATATACCACAAATTGTTTACCCATTCACATGTTGTGGTGATGGATACTTGGGTAATTCCCAATTTCAGTTATTACAAATAAAGCTAGTATGAACATTCTCATACAGCTGTGTATGGACATATACATATGTTTTTATTTCTCTTGGGTAATACTTAAGAATGAAATGATCAGATCATATGACAGTGTTTGTTTAACTTTATAAGTGTAAAATTATTTTGCAATCTTTGCCAAGTTCAATGTTAGTAAGATATTTTCCTAGGTTTTCTTCTGGAAGTTTTATAATTTTAGTCCTTACATTTAGTTTTATGGTCCTTTTTGATTTTTGAATATGGTCTGAGATAAAGGTTTAGGTTGTTTATTTTATGTTTTATTTTGTTTTCATATGCATAGTCCATTGTTTCAGCACTATTTCTTGAACAGATTATCCTTTGCCACTTGAATTACCTTAGGACAATTACTGAAAGTCAGTTACTATATATATCTGTGTCTGTTAATGGATTCTCTGTTTCATTGATCTATATGTCTATATTTACATCATTAAGACACTATTCGAGATTACTGTAGTTTTAATATTAGGGAGGTAGTCTAAATCCTCTAACTTTGTTCCTTTTTTTCAAAATTGTTTAACTATTTTAGGTTCTTTGCATCTCCATATAAAATTTAAAACCAGTTTCATGATTTCTGCAAAAAATAAGTGCCTTCTGGCGTTTTAATTGAGATTGCATTGACTCTGTAGATCATTTTGGGGGGGCAATTAATATCCTAACAACACTGAGTTGTCCAATTCATGACCACACACTATTTTTTCACTTATGTTAGTCTCCTTTAATTTCTCTCAGCAAAGTTTTCTAGTCATCATTCCATCATTCTTGCCTATCTTTTATCAAATTTTCTTTTACACTAGCAAAACTCACATATTAACTCTGGTAGCTTTCCTGAAGAGTCTTTAGGAGTTCCTACATAGAAAAACATGACTTATGTGGGAAAAAGGTTTTACTGTCTTCTAATCTATATGTCCTTTGTTTACTTTTCTTGCCTTCTGGCACTGGCTATGACATCCACTACAATATGAAATAAAAGTAAAGAGACTGAAATTTTGTGCCTTGTTTCTGATTTTAGGGAGAAGTTATTCACTCTCTTACAATGAAATATGATGTTAGTTGGAGACTTTTCATAGTTGCCCCTTATCAGGTTGAGAAAATTCCTTTCTATACCCATTTTGCTTAGAAATGTTGATATGAATCGGTGTTTAATTTTGTCAAGTGATTTTTCTGCATTTATCATAACGTTTTTCGTCTGTTAACCTGAATTATATTGTTCAATTTTCTTGAATGTGAAGTTAATTTTGCTTTCATAAGACAAACCCTGCATGGTCATGGTGTGTTGCCATGTTTATATGTATTTGGATTTAATTTACTAGAAATTTGTTATGAATTTTTGTGTCCATAATCATTATGGATATTGGTCTTCAGTTTTAATTTTTTGTACTATCTTTTTCTAGATTGTTTTTTTTTATGAAGGCAATTCTAGCCTGCTAGCCTAATAAAATAAGTTGGGGATTTCCCACTTCTAATTTTTTTTAATTTATTTTATTTTTATTAACATCTTCATTGGGGGATAATTGCTTTACAATGGTGGGTTAGTTTCTGCTTTATAACAAAGTGAATCAGTTATACATACACATATGTTCCCATAGCTCTTCCCTCTTGCAACTCCCTCCCTCCCATCCTCCCTATCAGGCGGTCACAAACCACTGACCTGATATCCCTGCATTTTGTGGCTGCTTTCCACTAGCTTTCTACCTTACGTTTGGTAGTGTATATATGTCCATGCCTCTCTCTCGCTTTGTCACGGCTCACCTTTCCCCCTCCCCATATCCTCAAGTCCGTTCTTCAGTAGGTCTGTGTCTTTATTCCTGTCTTACCCCTAGGTTCTTCATGACATTTTTTCCCCTTAAATTCCATATATATGTGTTAGCATACAGTATTTGTCTTTCTGTTTCTGACTTACTTCACTCTGTATGACAGACTCTAGGTCTACCCACTTCACTACAAATAGCTCAATTTTATTTCTTTTTCTGGATGAGTAATATTCCATTGTATACATGTGCCACATCTTCTTTATCCATTCATCTGATGTGGGCACTTAGGTTGTTTCCATCTCCAGGCTATTGTAAATAGAGCTGCAATGAAGAGTTTGGCACATGAATCTTTTTGAATTATTGTTTTCTCTGGGTATATGCCCAGTAGTGGGATTGCTGGGTCATATGGTTGTTCTATTTGTAGTTTTTTAAGGAACCTCCATACTGTTCCCCATAGTGGCTATACCAATTCACAATCCCACCAGTAGTGCAAGAGGGTTCCCTTTTCTCCACACCCTCTCCAGCATTTATTGTTTCTAGAGTTTTTGAGATGGCCAATCTGACTGGTGTGAGATGATATCTCATTGTAGTTTTGATTTGCATTTCCCTAATGATTAATGATGTTGAGCATTCTTTCATGTGTTTGTTGGCAGTCTGTATATCTTCTTTGGAGAAATGTCTATTTAGGACTTCTGCCCATTTTTGGATTGGGTTGTCTGTTTTTTTGTTACTGAGCTGCTTGGAAATTTTGGAAATTAATCAGTTGTCAGTTGCTTCATTTGCAAATATTTCTTCCCATTCTGAGGGACGTCTTTTGGTCTTGTTTATGGTTTCCTTTGCTGTGCAAAAGCTTTGAAGTTTCATTAGGTCCCATTTGTTTATTTTTGTTTTTATTTCCATTTCTCTAGGAGGTGGGTCTAAAAGGATCTTGCTGTGATTTATGTCATAGAGTGTTCTGCCTATGTTTTCCTCTAAGAATTTGATAGTTTCTGGCCTTACATTTAGGTCTTTAATCCATTTTAAGCTTATTTTTGGGTATGGTGTTAGGGAGTGATCTAATCTCATACTCTTACATTTACCTGTCTAGTTTTCCCAGCACAATCTATTGTAGAGGCTGTCCTTTCTCCACTGTACATTTCTGCCTCCTTTATCAAAGATAAGGTGACCATATGTGCGTGAGTTTATCTCTGCACTTTCTATCCTGTTCCATTGATCTCTTTCTTTTTTTGTGCCAGTACCATACTGTCTTGATTACTGTAGCTTTTTAGTATAGTCTGAAGTCAGGGAGCCTGATTGCTCCAGCTCCGTTTTTCGTTCTCCAAGTTGCTTTGGCTATTCGCGGTCTTTTGTGTTTCCATACAACTTGTGAAATTTGTTGTTCTAGTTCTGTGAAAAATGCCAGTGGTAGTTTGATAGGGATTGCATTGAATCTGTTGATTGCTTTGGGTAGTAGAGTCATTTTCACAATGTTGATTCCTCCAATCCAAAACATGGTATATCTCTCCATCTATTTGTATCATCTTCAATTTCTTTCATCAGTGACATAATTTTCGGCACACAGGTCTTTTGTCTCCTTAAGTAGGTTTATTCCTAGATATTTTATTCTTTATTTTGCAATGGGAAACGGGAGTATTTTCTTGATTTCACTTTCAGATTTTACATCATTAGTGTATAGGAATGCAAGAGATTTCTGTGCATTAATTTTGTATCTTGCACCTTTACCAAATTCATTGATTAGCTCTAGTAGTTTTCCGGTAGCATCTTTAGGATTTTCTATGTATAGTATCATGTCATCTGCAAACAGTGACAGCTTTATTTCTCTTCCAATTTGGATTCTTTTTATTTCATTTTCTTCTCTGATTGCCCTGGCTAAAACTTCCAAATCTATGTTGAATAAGAGTGGTGAGATTTGGCAACCTTGTCTTGTTCCTGATCTTAGTGGAAATGCTTTCAGTTTTTCACCATTGAGGATGATGTTGGCTGTGGGTTTGTCATATATGGCCTTTATTTTTCTGAGGAAGTTTCCCTCTATGCGTACTCTGTGCAGGGTTTTTATCATAAATGGGAGTAGAATTTTGTCAAAAGCTTTCTCTGCATCTATTGAGATGATCATATGTTTTTTTCCCTCATTTTGTTAGTATGGTGTATCACATTGATTGATTTGTGTATATTGAAGAATTCTTGCATTACTGGAATAAACCCTATTTGATCATGGTGTATGATCCTTTTAATGTGCTGTTGGTTTCTGTTTGCTAGTATTCTGTTGAGGATTTTTGGATCTATGTTCATCAATGATATTGGCCTGTAGCTTTCTTTCTTTGTGACATCCTTGTCTGGTTTTGGTATCAAGGTGATGGTGGCCTCGTAAAATGAATTTGGGAGTGTTCCTCCCTCTGCTATATTTTGGAAGAGTTTGAGAAGGATAGGTGTTAGCTCTTCTCTAAATGTTTGATAGAATTCGCCTGTGAAGCCATCAGGTCCTGGGCTTTTGTTTGTTGGAAGATTTTTAATCACAGTTTCAACTTCAGTGCTTGTGATTGGTCTGATCATATTTTCTATTTTTTCCTGATTCAGAGTTGGTAGGTTGTGCATTTCTAAGAATTTGTCCATTTCTTCCAGGCTGACCATTTTGTTGTCATAGAGTTGCTTGTAGTAATCTCTCATGATCTGTTGTATTTCTGCAGTGTCAGTTGTTACTTCTCCTTTTTCATTTCTAATTCTATTGATTTGAGTCTTCTCCCTTTTTTTCTTTATGAGTCTGGCTAATGGTTTATCTATTTTGTTTATCTTCTCAAAGAACCAGCTTTTAGATTTATTGATCTTTGCTATTGTTTCCTTCATTTCTTTTTCATTTATTTCTGATCTGATCTTTATGATTTCTTTCCTTCTGCTAACTTCGGGGGTTTTTTTCTTCTTCTTTCTCTAAATGCTTTAGGTGCATGGTTAGGTTCTTCATTCGAGATGTTACCTGCTTCTTAAGGTGGGCTTGTAGTGCTATAAACTTCTCTCTTAGAACTGCTTTTTCTGCATCCCATAGGTTTTGGGTCATCGTGTCTCCATTCTCATTTGTTTCTAGGTATTTTTTGATTTCCTCTTTGATTTCTTCAGTGATCATTTCGTTATTAAGTAGTGTATTGTTTAGCCTCCATGTGTTTGTATTTTTTACAGATCTTTTCCTGTAATTGATATCTAGTCTTATGTCATTGTGGTCAGAAAAGATACTTGATACAATTTCAATTTTCTTAAATTGGCCAAGGCTTGATTTGTGACACAAGATATGACCTATCCTGGAGAATGTTCCATGAGCACTTAAGAAAAATGTGTATTCTGTTGTTTTTGGATGGAGTGTCCTAAAAATATCAATTAAGTCCATCTTGTTTAATGTATCATTTAAAGCTTGTGTTTCCTTATTTATATTCATTTTGAATGATCTGTCCATTGGTGAAAATGGGGTGTTAAAGTCCCCTACTATGAATGTGTCACTGTCAATTTCCCCTTTTATGGCTCTTAGTATTTGCCTTATGTATTGAGGTGCTCCTATGTTGGGTGCATAAATATTTACAATAGTTATATCTTCTTGGATTCATCCCGTGATCATTATGTAGTGTCCTTCTTTGTCTCTTCTAAAAGTCTTTATTTTAAATCCTATTTTGTCTGATATGAGAATTGCTACTCCAGGTTTCTTTTGGTTTCCATTTGCATGGAATATCATTTTCCATCCCCTTTCAGTTTGTATGTGTCTCTAGGTCTGAAGTGGGTCTCTTGTAGACAGCATATATATGGGTCTTTTTTTTGTATCCATTCAGCTAATCTGTGTCTTTTGGTGGGAGCATTTAGTCCATTTACATTTAAGGTAATTATCGATATGTGTGTTCCTATCCCATTTTCTAAATTGTTTTGAGTTTGTTATTGTAGGTCTTTTCCTTCTATTTTGTTTCTTGCCTAGAGAAGTTCCTTTAGCATTTGTTGTAAAGCTGGTTTGGTGGTGCTGAACTCTCTCAGCTTTTGCTTGTCTGTAAAGGTTTTAATTTCTCCATCAAATCTGAATGAGATCCTTGTTGGGTAGAGTAATCTTGGTTGCAGGTTTTTCTCCTTCATCACTTTCAGTATGTCCTGCCACTCCCTTCTGGTTTGAAGACTTTCTGCTGAGGGATCAGCTGTTAACCTTATGGGGATTCTCTTATGTGTTATTTGTTGTTTTTCCCTTGCTACTTTTAATATGTTTTCCTTGTATTTAGTTTTTGACAGTTTGATTAATATGTGTCTTGGCGTGTTTGTCCTTGGATTTATCCTGTATGGGACTCTCTGTGCTTCCTGGACTTGATTAACTATTTCCTTTCCCATATTAGGGAAGTTTTCAACTATAATCTCTTCAAATATTTTCTCAGTCGCTTTCTTTTTCTCTTCTTCTTCTGGAACCCCTATAATTCGAATGTTGGTGCATTTAATGTTGTCCCAGAGGTCTCTGAGACTGTCCTCCATTCTTTTCATTCTTTTTTCTTTATTCTGCTCTGCAGTAGTTATTTCCACTATTTTATCTTCCAGGTCACTTATCCGTTCTTCTACCTCAGTTATTCTGCTATTGATCCCATCTAGAGTATTTTTAATTTCATTTATTGTGTTGTTCATGGTTGCTTCTTTCCTCTTTAGTTCTTCTAGGTCCTTGTTAAAAGTTTCTTGCATTTTCTCTATTCTCTTTCCAAGATTTTGGATCATCTTTACTATCATTATTCTGAATTCTTTTTCAGGTAGACTGCCTATTTCCTCTTCATTTGTTAGGTCTGGTGCGATTTTATCTTGCTCCTTCATCTGCTGTGTGTTTTTCTGTCTTCTCATTTTGCTTATCTTACTGTGTTTGGGGTCTCCTTTTTGCAGGCTGAAGTTTCATAGTTCCCGTTGTTTTTGATGTCTGTCCCCAGTGGCTAAGGCTTGTTCAGTGGGTTTTGTAGGCTTCCTGGTGGAGGGGGCTAGTGTCTGTGTTCTGGTAGATGAGGCTGGATCTTGTCTCTCTGGTGGGCAGGTCCAGGTCTGGTGGTGTGTTTTGGGTGTGTCTGTGGACTTATTATGATTTTAGGAAGCCTCTCTGTTAATGGGTGAGGTTGTGTTCTTTTTTTGCTAGTTGTTTGGCATAGGGTGTCCAGCACTGTAGCTTGCTGGTCGTTTAGTGAAGCTGGGTGTTGGTGTTGAGATTGAGATCTCTGGGAGATTTTTGCCATTTGATATTATGTGGAGCTGGGAGGTCTCTTGTTGACCAGTGTCCTGATGTTGGCTCTCCCACCTCAGAGTCACAGCACTGACTCCTGGCTGCAGCACCAAGAGCATTTCATCCACATGGCTCAGAATAAAAGGGAGAAAAAGTAGAGAGAAATAATTAGTAGAAGTAGGAAGAAAGAAAGAAAGAAACAAAAAAGAAAGAAAGGAAGAGAGAAAGAAAGGAGGTAAGGAAGGAAGGAAGGAAGAAAGAAAGAAAGAAAGAAGAAAAGAAGGAAAGAACAAAAGAAAGAAAGGCGGGAGGGAGGGATTGTGGGAGGAAGGAAGGAAGGAGGGAAGGAAGTAAAAAAGAAAGAAAGAAAGAAGATAAAGTAAAATAAAATAAAGTAAAATATAATAATGTTATTAAATTAAAAAACAATTATTAAGAAAAAAATTAAAAAGAAAACAAAACAAAAAAACAGACGGATAGAACCTTAGGACAAATGGTGGAAGCAAAGCTATACAGACAAAATCTCACACAGAAGCATACACATACACACTCACAAAAAGAGGAAAAGGGAAAAAAATCATAAATCTTGCTCTCAAAGTCCACCTACTTAATTTTGGATGATTCATTGTCTATTCATGTATTCCACAGATGCAGGGCACATCAAGTTGATTGTGGAGCTTTAATCCACTGCTTCTGAGGCTGCTGGGAGAGATTTCCTTTTCTCTTCTTTGTTCTCTTAGCTCCCAGTGGCTCAGCTTTGGATTTGGCCCTGCCTCTGCGTGTAGGTCACTGGAGGGCGTCTGTTTTCTGCTCAGACAGGACGGGGTTAAAGGAGCCGCTGATTCGGTAGCTCTGGCTCATTCAGGCCGGGGGGAGGGAGGGGCACGGAATGTGGGGAGAGCCTGTGGCTGCAGAAGGTGGCATGACGTTGCACCAGCCTGAGGCCGGCCGTGCATTCTCCCGGGGAAGTTGTCCCTGTATCCCGGGAACCTGGGAGTGGCAGGCTGCACAGACTCCCCGGAAGGGAGGTGTGGATAGTGACCTGTGCTCCCACACAGACTCCTTGTTTGTGGCAGCAGCATCCTTAGCGTCTCCCTCCCTTCTCTGGGGTCAACGTTTTTAGCCGCGGCTTGCACCCGTCTCTGGGCTCCACGCTTTTAACCGCGGCCCGTGCCCGTCTCTGGAGTTCCTTTAAGCAGTGCTCTTAATCCTCTATCCTCGTGCACCAGGAAACAAAGAGGGAAGAAAAGGTCTCTTGCCTCTTCGGCAGCTCCAGACCTTTTCCCGGACTCCCTCCCGGCTAGCCGTGGTGCACTAACGCCTTCAGGCTGTGTTCACGCAGCCAACCCCAGTCCTCTCCCTGCGGTCCAACCAAAGCCCAAGCCTCAGCTCACAGCCCCGCCTGCCCTGACGGGTGAGCAGACAAGCCTCTTGGGCTGGTGAGTGCCGGTCGGCACCAATCCTCTGTGCGGGAATCTCCCCGCTTTGCCTTCGGCACCCCTGTTGCTGTGCTCTCCTCCGCGGCTCCGAAGCTCCCCCCTCCACCACCCACAGCCTCTGCCCGAGAAGGGGCTTCCTCGTGTGTGGAAACCTTTCCTCTTTCACAGCTCCCTCCCACTGGTGCAGGTCCCATCCCTATTCTTTTGTTTCTGTTTTTTCTTTTGCCCTACCCAGGTACGTGGGGAGTTTCTTGCCTTTTAGGAAGTCTGAGGTCTTCTGCCAGCATTCAGTAGGTGTTCTGTAGGAGTTGTTCCACGTGTAGATGTGTTTCTGGTGTATCTGTGGGGAGGAAGGTGATCTCCGCGTCTTACTCTTCCACCATCTTCAGAACACCTCCCCACTTCTATTTTCTGGGAGAATTTGTATAGCATTTTTTGATCTCTAAATGTTTGACAGAATTCTGCAGTGAAACAATCTGATCTTGCAGTTTTCTTAACAAAGAGGATTTTAACTAATAATTCCATTTAAAAAAAAAGAGATATAGGGCTATTCATGTTATTTCTTCTTGAGTGAGCATTGGTAGTTTGTTTCTTTCAAGGAATTTCTCCAATGTCCTATATGTTGTTTAAATTTATTAGCATTAGGTTTTCATTCTATTAGCTTTTTATTTTCTCTGTGGTGTATAGTGACATACTTTCTCATTCCTAGTACTGGTAAATTTTATCTATCCAATGAACCAGCTTTTGATATCATTTTCTCATCTTTTTTCTGTTTCATCAATTTCTTTTTTTTTTGCTTTTTTCCAGCTTTATTGAGATATTGTTGACATATAACATATGTATGGTTAAGGTGTACAACATGATGAACTGATACACATATATACACATATATATCACAAAAAAATTATCACAATAATGTTGGTTACCACCTCCATCACCTCACATAATCATCATTTTTTGTGTGTAGTAATAACATTTAAGAGCTACTCTCTTAAAAACTTTCAAGTATGTAATACAAAGTGTTAATTATATTCACCATGCTATACATTAAAGGACCTAAGTTTTCATTTGGAGATCTGCAATGAGAGTAAAATTGGACATCTTTAAGGTAATTCACAGGTGAGGAGAGTCTGAATTAATTGTCTCTGACTACGATTAAATTTGCTCAGCTGGAGAGATAACTTACCACCTGTCCTTTCATCCTTTTTGCTAAAGCAAAACTCAAGTTAAGTAGTCAATTTATTCTCTTTTTTTAAATTTCTTATTTTAAATATTCTGAGAAAGAATTTTCTTGGAAATAAATGTCTACTTCTAACAGGTATTTGATTTTATAATTTATTTTGCCAAGCTGATTTTAATTGCAGCACACAATATATGAATATTAATGAAAAGACCTATAACATCTTTTTGTTTGTTTTGTTTGCTGTTTTTGTTTTGGTTTGTCATTTTGTATGATACCTTTGGTATTACCTAGTTTTCTTTGGTTGGTCATGTTAAAATACACATCTAGAGTTATCTCTTGATCCTGTATAAAACTACTCAATTTAAAATGAAAGTAGGGGCCTTTGGGAGTATTTTACAGTTCATACTTTAGAGTAGAGTCTAATGTATATTTCTTAGTCACCACATTCCATGTGGTTTAATAGTATGGAAATAACTCGCATGAAATATTCTTCAGAGTACACTTCCTGGTGATATTTTCCTTCTTCATTTTTAATCAAACAAAAGCCTGAAAAAGGCCTTAACTCATAATAAAATACAATAGTAAAATAATAATTAAAATAACTATATTAAATAAACCATTTTGAAAGTTAAAATAGTTTTAATGTATGTTTGGGACAATTGTATGCTTCTGAGGAAACATAACTGGTTAAAATTAGTAAAAGGGCAGACTTAATTAGTTACAAAACAATGACAGAGGAATTGGACAGCTGGGAATGTTCCTGTAACTTAAGAAAGTTGCTCATATATGTCTTGTTGTTTATATCCTTGCTGATTTTGAGAGCGTTAATATGGAAGAAAAATAATTTCCTGAGGTATATCTGACTTTATACCAACAAACTATTGGAAAACTCAGAGGAGGGTTATTCAAGTTTTCCTCTGAATATATTATACACACATTCACATTTAAAGCTAAATTAAACTGTTAAATAGAAAGTCTACTTACAGTTCTAGTATATATTGCTGTGCTTAGCCAAGTGATAATGTGTCATATAAAGTGTATTTTGTAGAAAATCAAGCAACTAAACTCAGTGAATTCTCCTAAACTCCCCCTACTAAAATAACATAGAAAATGGAACTTCCCTGGTGGTCCAGTGGTTAAGAATCCACATTTCCACTGTAAGTTTGATCCCCAATTGGGGAACTAGGATCCCACATGCTGCATGGTGCAGCCAAAACAAAAATAACATAGAAAAGAAAGCCTTTTGAAATTAGAATTTTAAAATAAATCATATAGTAGAGGAGATGTATCTTCTTAAGTACCTATATGTACACAAATCTGTCTTAAGAAATAACTCAAGTGAGAGAAACACAATTTCTAAAGACTCCCTTTAAAGGGCAAAACATTTAGCAAATACAAAGAAACTGTTTTATATATATATATATAGTTTGTGGGTAATATTTTTACTCCATTTCCTAGTACTTGCATGTGTATTATTTGCACTTGGTTGTTCATCCAGTCATTAAATATATATTTACTACATATATAGAATCTCATATTTGTTGAATAATATTTGTTGAGTAAATATTTGTTGAGTAAATAATTAATATAAAAAACCATGCCAGAGGCTGGAAATAAAATTGTGAATAAGGGGTGACCTCTCTCTTGACTATTAAGACAAGATGACTGTAAACACAAAATTAACAAAAATGCACAACTATAAGATAGTGTTGAAATACACATATGCACAAATTGCTGTGAAGATTCATAGGAGGTGACCCGTTTTGGTGTTGACAACTGATGACAGCTGAGAGAAATTATATAAGGTAGTAAAGAGAAACTAACCTTTAGAGTCCCTGACATCCATATTTGCATCTTAATTCTGACACTGGCTTTAAAACTTTGGTCAAGGACTTAAAATTCTGATAATTTTCTTTTTCATCTGTAAGATGGAGGTGAAAAAATTCTAGTATAGAAGGGTTTTGTTTGCAGAGTGGAGTAAGAAAGTCTTTAGTACAATACTTGACACATGAGCAGTCAAATATTTCTTTCTTTCTTCCCAGAAGTAAGAGTATATTGGTTATTTACTGCTGCATAACAAGTTACCCCTAAAACTTAGCTGCTTACCAGGCACTTTTACTATCTCCAAATTTCTGTGTATCAAACATCTGGACTTGGCTTTGCTTGATATTCTACTTTATGGTCTATCATGAGGTTGCAATAAAGATGCTGGCCAGGAAAGGAGTCTTATTTGAAGTTCTGACTAGAGAAGAATCTGATTCCAAACTCATTTATGTGGTTTTGGACAGGATTCATTTCCTTGAGGGGTATTAAATTGAGGGCCTTGATTCTTCACTGTCTATTGGCTAAGACTTTACTCATTTTCTTTACATGTGGGTTTCTACAATATGGAAGCTTACTTCATCAAAGCCAGAAAGAGACAGAGTGTGCTAGCAAGATAGAAGTCACCATCTTAGTAACCTAATCACAGAACTGATATATTAAGGATGCCATATTCCATTGTTAAGAATCAAGTTATTAGGTTCAGCTTTTACTCATGGGAGAGGATTATACAAGGGTGTGAATGCTAAAGGCATGGATTACCAGAGGTAATCCTAGAAGCTACCTACCACAGATTGCTTTTAAAAGTTACCATTTATTGTGTATTTGCTGTCAGGCAATGTGTCAGTTAATTTATAGGAATAATCTCATTTCACTCTTTCTTTATTTAAAATTAATTATTATTTTTTTTATTTTTGGCTGTGTTGGATCTTCAGTGCTGAACATAGGCTTTCTCATTGTGGTGGTTTCTCTTGTTGTGGAGCACAGGTTCTAGGCATGCGAGCTTCAGTAGTTGTGGCACACCAGCTCAGTAGTTGAGGCTCGTGGGCTCCAGAGTAAAGGCTCAGTAGTTGTGGTACATGGGTTTATATGCTCCACAAAATGTGGGATCTTCCTTGACCAGGGCTCGAACCCATGTTTCCTGCGTTGGCAGGTGGATTCTTAACAACTGCGTCACCAGGGAAATCCCATTTCACTCTTTCAAAAACCCAATGAAGAACATATTACAGAGATCCTTTAAACTGTTCTCAGTTTTAAATTTGTCTTTCTTTTTGCTGCTCTGATTGGGTGATTTCCATCATTTTATCTTCCAGTTCACTTATGTGTTCTTCTTTATCACCTAGTCTGCTGTTAATTTCTTCTAGTGTGTTTTTCATTTCACTTATTGTATTTTTCAGTTCTGACTGATTCTTTTTTTATATTTTCTATGTCCTTGTTAGAATTCTTACTGTGCTCATCTATACTTTCCCCTACTTCAAGTAGCATTCTTATTACTCATGCTTTGAATTCTTTATCTGGTAAATTGCTTATTTCTGCTTCATTAGTTTTTTCAGGGTTTTCCCTTGCTCTTTCAATTGAGAAAAATTCCTCTGTCTTCTCATTTTGCTTAACGTTCTATGTCTCTGTGAAGGTAGGTGAAACAGCTACCTAATGCATTCTTGAAGGATTGTCCTTATGTGGGATCATCCCTATATAGTCCATGTGTGCCCAGTGGTTTTGGTGGTAGAGGTGGATTTGACATGAATTCAAGCAACATATTTCCCCAGGGTGTGCTTGCAGTGATCACCTTTGTAGGAGGTGGGCATGGAGATGGTGGGGCTAGGGCTGGAATCAGTTGTGAGCTTTTCCTCTGCTCAATGGCCCTCACCAGTCTATTTAAGGTGAGGTCAGTTCCTATGTTGCTGGAACCGAAGCCCTGAGTATTTGGTTCAAGCTGCCTCTGTTTCTCTTAAGTGTGTGCTCTCTCCCTCTCCCAGCACTGCCATCCACATATGAGAGGGGAGCACCTCTGGAACAAGTGGGGCTGGCCTATCCACTCAACATGGGTCAGGGTGCAGAGTGTGACAATCTAACCAGGGTTAGAGATCCAGACTACTTCTAACACACTGCCTGTGTTGGCTCCAGTAAATGATGCCCCTACTCTGCTCAGACACTGCTTGGGGCCTGACTCTCCTTTGTCCCTCTCAGCTGGACTCTTCCCTCAGCCTCTGCTGACCTCTGGAGCTGTGCTGCAGGGCAGGCAGTGTCTGTGCTGGCTTTTTGGATGTGTCAGAGTGAGGGCTGTGGTCCAGCTGCCATCAATCTGGACTGCTTCTCGTGTGTTGCCTGTGTAAGCACCAGTAACGGCTGTCCCCACACTGCTCAGACTGCTTCATGTCTGAGCTGCCTCTGTGTCTCATGGGCAAGCTTGATCTGGGTTGTGGTAACCCTTTCTCCAGTGTGAAGTTGCACTGTGAAGCAAGCGGGGCTTCAGGTTTTGCTGAGCTCAAGCTGAGGTTCATGCCAGAGAGGTTGTGGGAAACTAGCCAGCCATGCATGCATTCTCAATCTGCCCTCTCTGCTCTGCTTCAGGAGCAAGAAAGCATCTGTGTGCTCCGCATGAGCAGAGCCCAGGCTTCCTGCAGCCATCCTGTTTGTCCCACTGGCTGTCCAACCAGCCAAGCGTGCTCATCTTCCCTGTGTAGGAGCTCAGTGCTGGCGTACCAATATGTGGCTCAAACCACTCACTCTCCAAGGAGGATCTCCAGCCATGCAATCTCCCTTTTCCTCTGAGTTCCCCCCGCCAAGGGCACAGGCTCTAATATGATCACTTCTCTTCCCTTCCTACCTGACTCCATGTGGATCTTTCTTACAGCCTTGTTTGTACAAGAGTAATTCTGCCAGTTTTTGGCTAGTTTTCAGTGAGAATTGTTCCACATGTAGATGTATTTTTGTTATGTTCACGGGAGGTGGTGAGTTACGTGTCCTCCTACACCACCATCTTGATCTGACTCCCCTGTGATGAAATATTTTTTCCTTCACTAATCTCTTTTGTTAAATGAATTAATAGACCAGTAGGGACAAAATCAAATTATCCAGAAAATGAATGTAGGCATAGTTTTTATTTTCCATAATTATAGAATATGTTGAAATAAGAACTATAGTTATTTTGTATAGCTCCAGTGGGCAAACATAGTATTAATTAGTGGAGTTACTCAGCCCAAGGTTATACTTTCTAATAAAATATATTTTCTTTAGAAGAAACTGACCTCTCCATGATGAGTCCAAGCAGACCATGGATAACCAATTGTTAGAGATGTAGACTTGATTCATAGATCAATGTTCTCAGTCTGAGAGAAAGTTTTTATTAGAATTCAGTAAAATGAAAATCTTAAGGAGAGATTTATGATTTTATTATAGAAGTATATATATTAAATGTCAAACTATCTTTTATTTAGATATTTGGAAATTAAATAACATTTATTTTATAAAATGATAACAATACATTATAACAATTATTGTTGTGATTTTGCTTGATAACATAAAATATTGGAGACCATATACTTGTTTCTCAAATTTTAATTTTTCAGTCTCACCTTTCTGTAAAATTGAAAAATCTGCAAGCTTTGTGCTAAATGATTACGAAGGTCTCTGAAAATACTGAGATTCTTTGATTCCCTGATTTATTGGATTGAATTATTATTTCAAATGACATAGTCCAACTTCCAAACATAACAATAGACATTTTTTGTACATAATATCTAATAATAAAATTGATATTTATTATTACCACCATTTTACAATAGATAAAGCAGAGACAGTGGAATTATGTAACTTGCATTCACAATTGATAAGAACTATAGCAATGATGCAAGAACAGATTTGCCTAATACCGATCTGTTCCTTTCCCTTGATGTATGGCTTCTCTTCAGTTGTATTTAAACTGAAAAACTCTGTTCTGTGACAGAGATTGCCACAATTCAATCTTCCAGATCACTTATCTGTTCTTCTGCCTCAGTTATTCTGCTATTGATTCCTTCTAGTGTATTTTTCTTTTCAGTTATTGTATTGTTCATTTTTGTTTGTTCTTTAGTTCTTTGATAAAAATTCCTTGTATCATCTTCATTCATGCCTCCATTTTTTTACTGAGTTCTGGGGGAAAAAAACCCACAGAAATATAGATCAATGCAGAAGGATACAAGTCCAGCGATAAACCCACACACCTATGGTCACCTAATCTATGACAAAGAAGGCAAGAATATACAATGGAGAAAAGACAGTCTCTACAATAACTGGTGCTGGGAAAACTGGAGAGCTACATGTAAAAGAATGAAATTAGAACACTCCCTAACATCATACAAAAAATAAACACAAAATAGATTAAAGACCGAAATGTAAGGCTGCATACTATAAAATTATTAGAGGAAAACATAGGCAGAACATTCTTTGACATAAATCACAGCAATATCTGTTTTGATCCACTTCCTAGAGGAATGAAAATAAAAATAAACAAATGGTACCTAATGAAACTTCAAAGCTTTTGCACAGCAAAGGAAACTATAAACAAGATGAAAAGGCAACCCGCAGAATGGGAGAAAATACTTGCAAACAAAGGAATCAACAAGGGATTAATATCTAAAATATACAAAATATTCATGAAGCTCAATATCAAAAACATAAACAACCCAATCAAAAAAATGGGCAGAAGATCTAAATAGACATTTCTCCAAAGAAGACATACAGATGGCTAAAAATCACATGAAAAGGTGCTCAACTTCACTAAGTATTACAGAAATGAAAATCAAAGGAATCACCTCATAATGGTCAGAATGGCTATCAGAAAATCTACATAACAATAAATGTTGGAAAGTGTGTAAAGAAAAGGGAACCCTCCTACATTGCTGGTGGGAATGTAAACTGGTAGAGCCACTATGGATAACAGTATGGAGGTTCCTTAAAAATCTAAAAATATAGCTACCATATGATCCAGCAATCCCACTCCTGGGCATATATCTGGAGAAATGCATAATTCGAAAAGATACATGCACTCCAATCTTTTTTGCAGCACTCTTTACAGTAGCCAGGACATGGAAGCAACCTAAATGTCCATCAACAGAGGAGTGGACAAAGAAGATGTGGTGTGGTGGGACCTTCAAGATGGTGGAGGAGTAAGGATTGGAGATCACCTTTCTCCCCACAAATACATAATAAATACATCCACATGTGGAGCAACTCCTACAGAACACCTACTGAAAGCTGGCAGAAGACATCAGACTTCCCCAAAAGTAAGAAAAACCCCACGTACCTGGGTAGGGCAAAAGAAAAAACAGAGACAGAAGAATAGGGACAGGACCTGCACCTCTGGGAGAGAGCTGTGATGGAGGAAATGTTTCCACATGATAGGAAACACCTTCATTAGTGGAGAAGTGGGGTGGGCATGGGGAAACTTTGGAGTCATGGAGGAGAGCAGAGCAACAGGTGTTCAGAGGGCAAAGGGTAGAGATTCCTGCAAAGAGAATCAGTGCCGACCAGCACTCACCAGCTTGAGAGGCTTTTCTGCTCACCCACCAGGGAGGGTAAGGGCTGGGAACTGAGGCTCGGGCATTGGAGGTCAGATCCCAGGGAGAGGACTGGGGTCGGCTGTGTGAACCCAGACTGAAAGGGGCTGGTGTGCCACAGCTAGCTGGGAGAGAATCTGTGAAAATCTGGACTTGCCTAAGAGGAAAGAGATCATTGTTTCAGGGTGCATGAGGAGAGGGTATTCCTTTCCTATCTCCTCACAGAAGGCAAAGCACTACTTAAACAAGCTCCAGAGACTGGCGTGAGCCAGAGCTATCAGCTTGGACCTCAGAGATGATATGAACATTAACGCTGATGCTACAGCCAACAAGGAGCCTGTGTACAAGTACAGGTCACAATCCACACCCACCTGCAAGCCTGTGCAGCAGCATGCCACTCCCAGTGTCCCATGATTCAGTGACAACTTTCCGGGAAGAACACACAGCATGCCTCAGGCTGTTGCAACATCACGCATTCCAATTATAACTATTGTACCCCTGCTCCTGTCTGGTCTGAATGAGCAAGAGCTCCTAATCAGCCGCTGCACTAACCCCATCCTGTCTGTGCAGGAACAGATGCCTGAGGGCAACCGACACACAAATTTGGGGAGAAAACCAAAGCTGAACACAAGGAGAAGTGTGAATAAAGAAGAGAAAGAGAAATTTCTCTGTGCAGCCTCAGGAGCAGTGGATTAAAACCCCACAATCAACTTTATGTACCCTCCATCTGTGGAAAACCTGAACATACAATGAATCATCCCAAAATTGAGACAGTGGACTTGGGGATAAACTGTAGACTTGGAGTTTGCTGTCTGTACCTGATTTCTTTCTGATTTTTATGTTTATATTATTATAGTTTTTATCACATATAATCATTGGTGGATTTGTGCATTGGTTTGGTTGCTCTATTCTTTTTCTTTATATTTTTAATCTTTTTACTTTAATAATTTATTTTTTATATTTTAACATCTTTATTGGAGTATAATTGCTTTACAATGGTGTGTTAGTTTCTGCTTTTTAACAAAATGAATCAGTTATACATATACATATGTTCACATATCTCATCCCTCTTGCATCTCCCTCCCTCACACACTCCCTATCCCACCGCTCTAGGTGGTCACAAAGCACTGAGCTGATCTCCCTGTTCCATGTGGTTGCTTCCCACTAGCCATCTATTTTATGTTTGGTAGTGTATATATGTCCATGCCACTCTCTCACTTTGTCACAGCTTACACTTCCCCCTGCCATATCCTCAAGTCCATTCTCTAGTAGGTCGGGGACATTATTCCTGTCTTACCCTTAGGTTCTTCATGACCTTTTTTTTTTTCCTTAGATTCCATATATATGTGTTAGCATACGGTATTTGTTTTTCTCTTTCTGACTTACTTCACTCTGTAGGACAGACTCTAGGTCCATGCACCTCACTACAAATAACTCAATTTCGTTGCTTTTTATGGCTGAGTAATATTTCATTGTATGTATGTGCCACATCTTCTTTATCCATTCATCCGATGATGGACACTTAGGTTGTTTCCATCTCCTGGCTATTATAAATAGAGCTGCAATGAACATTTTGGTACATGACTCTTTTTGAATTATGGTTTTCTCAGGGTATATGCCAGTAGTGGGATTGCTGGGTCGTATGGTAGTTCTATTTGTAGTTTTTTAAGGAACTCCCATACTGTCCTCCATAGTGCCTGTAACAATTTACATTCCCATCAGAAGTGCAAGTGTTCCATTTTCTCCACACTCTCTCCAGCATTTATTGTTTCTCCATTTTTTGATGATGGCCGTTCTGACCACTGTGAGATGATATCTCGCTGTAGTTTTGTTTTTCATTTCTCTAATGATTAATGATGTGGAGCATTCTTTCATGTGTTTGTTGGCAGTCTGTATATCTTCTTTGGAGAAATGTCTATATAGATTTTCTACCCATTTTCGGATTGGGTTGTTTGTGTTTTTGTTATTGAGCTGTATGAGCTGCTTGTAATTTTAGAGATTAATCCTTTGTCAGTTGCATCATTTGCAAATATTTTCTCCCATTCTGAGGGTTGTCTTTTGCTCTTGTTTATGTTTCCTTTGCTGTGCAAAAGGTTTGCAGTTTCATTAGGTCCCATTTGTTTATTCTTGTTTTTATTTCCATTTCTCTCGGAGGTGGGTCAAAAAGGATCCTGCTGTGATTTATGTCATAGAGTGTTGTGCCTATGTTTTCCTCTAAGAGTTTGATAGTTTCTGGCCTTACATTTAGGTCTTTAATCCATTTTGAGCATATTTTTGTGTATGGTATTAGGGAGTGATCTAATCTCATACTTTTACATGTACCTGTCCAGTTTTCCCAGCACCACTTACTGAAGAGGCTGTCTTTCCTTCACTGTATATTCTTGCCTCCTTTATCAAGGTAAGGTGACCATATGCGTGTGGGTTTATCTCTGGGATTTCTAATCTGTTCCACTGATCTATATTTCTGTTTTTGTGACAGTACCATACTGTCTTGATTATTGTAGCTTTGTAGTATACTGTGAAGTCAGGGAGCCTGATTCCTCCAGCTCCATTTTTCGTTCTCAAGATTGCTTTGGCTATTAGGGGTCTTTTGTGTTTCCACACAAACTGTGAAATTTGTTGTTCTAGTTCTGTGAAAAATGCCAGTGGTAGTTTGATAGGGATTGCATTGAATCTGTAGATTGCTTTGGGTACTGGAGTCATTTTCACAATATAAATTTGCCCAATAAAAGAACATGGTATATCTCCTCATCTATTTGTAACATCTTTAATTTCTTTCATCAGCATCTTATAATTTTCTGCATACAGGTCTTTTGTCTCCAGGGATTTCTGTGCAATAATTGTGTAACTTGCTACTTTACCAAATTCATTGATTAAATCTAGTAGTTTTCTGATACCATCTTTAGGATTCTCTATGTATAGTATCATGTCATTTGCAAACAGTGACAGCTTTACTTCTTCTTTTGCTATTTGTATTCCTTTTATTTCTTTTTCTTCTCTGATTGCTGTGGTTAAAATTTACATAACTATGTTGAATAAGAGTGGTGAGAGAGGGCAACCTTTTCTTGTTTCTTAGCTTAGTGGAAATGGTTTCAGTTTTTCACCATTGAGGACTATGTTTGCTGTGAGTTTGTCATATTTGGTCATTATTTTGTTGAGGAAGCTTTCCTCTATGCCTACTTTCTGCAGGATTTTTATCATAAATGGGTGTTGAATTGTGTCAAAAGCTTTCTCTGCATCTATTGAGATGATCATATGATTTTCCTCCTTCAGTTTGTTAATATGGTGTATCACGTTGATTGATATGTGTATATTGAAGACTCCTTGCATTCCTGGAATAAACCCCACTTGATCATGTTGTATGATCCATTTAAGTGCTGTTGGATTCTGTTTGCTCATATTTTGTTGAGGATGTTTGCAACTATGTTCATCAGTGATAATGGCCTGTAGTTTTCTTTCTTTATGACATCATAGTCCGGTTTTGGTATCAGGGTGATGGTGGCCTCGTAGAATGTGTTTGGGAGTGTTCCTCCCTGTGCTGTATTTTGGAAGTGTTTGAGAAGGATAGATGTTAGCTCTTCTCTACATGTTTGATAGAATTTGCCTGTGAAGCCATCAGGTCCTGGGCTTTTGTTTGTTGGAAGATTTTTAATCACAGTCTCAATTTCAGTACTTGTGATTGGCCTGTTCATATGTTCTATTTCTTCCTGATTCAGTCTTGGCAGGTTGTGCATTTCTATGAATTTGTCCATTTCTTCCAGGTTGTCCATTTTATTGGCATAGTGTTGCTTGTAGTAATCTCTCTTGATCCTTTGTAGTTCTGCAGTGTCAGTTGTTACTTCTCCTTTTTCTTTTCTAATTCTATTGATTTAGTCTTCTCTCTTTTTTTCTTGATGAGTCTGGGTAATGGTTCATCAATTTTCTTTATCTTTTCAAAGAACCAGCTTTTAGTTTTATTGATCTTTGCTATCGTTTCCTTCATTTATTTTTCATTTATTTCTTATCTGATCTTTATAATTTCTTTCCTTCTGCTAACGTTGGGTTATTTTTGTCCTTCTTTCTCTAATTGCTTTAGTTCCAAGGTTAGGTTGTTTATTTGAGCTGTTTCCTGTTTCTTAAGGTAGGATTGTGTTGCTATAAACTTCCCTCTTAGAACTGCTTTTGCTTCATCCCATAGGTTTTGGGTCATCCTGTCTCAATTGTCATTTATTTTTAGGTATTTTTTGATTTCATCTTTTATTAATTCAGTGATCACTTCGTTTTTAAGTAGTGTATTGTTTATCCTCCATGTGTTTGTATTTTTTTACAGATCTTTTCCTGTAATTGATATCTAGTCTCATAGTGTTGTGGTCCAAAAAGATACTTGATACAATTTCAATTTTCATAAATTTACCAAGGCTTGATTTGTGACCCAAGATATGATCTATCCTGGAGAATTATGCATGAGCACTTGAGAAAAATGTGTAATCTCTTGTTTTTGGATGGAATGTCCTATAAATATCAACTAAATTCATCTTGTTTAATGTATCATTTAAAGCTTGTGTTTCTTTATTTATTTTCATTTTGGATGATCTGTCAATTGGTGAAAGTGGGGTGTTAAAACCCCCTATTATGAATGTGTTACTGTCGATTTCCCCTTTTATGGCTGTTAGTATTTGTCTTATGTTTTGAGATGCTCCTATGATGGGTGCATAAATATTTACAATTGCTATATCTTCTTCTTGGATTGATCCCTTGATCATTATATAGTGTCTTTCTTTCTCTCTTGTAATAGTCTTTATTTTAAAGTCTATTTTATCTGACATGAGAATTGCTTCTCTAGCTTTCTTTTGATTTCCATTTGCATGGAATATCTTTTTCCATCCCCTCACTTTCAGTCGGTATGTGTCACTAGGTCTGAAGTGGGTCTCTTATAGACAGCATATATATGGGTCTTGTTTTTGTATCCATTCAGCCAATCTGTGTCTTTTGGTTGGAGCATTTAATCCATTTACATTTAAGGTAACAAAAAATATGTATGTTCCTATTCCCATTTTCTTAATTATTTTGGGTTTGTTATTGTCAGTCTTTTCCTTCTCTTGGGTTTCTTGCCTAGAGAAGTTCCTTTAGCATTTGTTGTAAAACTGGTTTGGTGGTGCTGAACTCTCTCAGCTTTTGCTTGTCTGTAAAGGTTTTAATTTCTCCATCAAATCTGAATGAAATCCTTGCTGGATAGAGTAATCTTGGTTGTAGGTTGTTCTCGTTCATCACTTTAAGTATGTCTTCCCACTCCCTTCTGGCTTGCAGAGTTTCTGCTGAAACATCAGCTGTTAACCATATGGGGATTCCCTTCTGTGTTATTTGTGGTTTTTCCTTGCTGCTTTTAATATGTTTTCTTTGTATTTAATTTTTGATACTTTGAATAATATGGTTCTTCGCGTGTTTCTCCTTGAATTCATCCTGTATGGGACTGTCTGTGCTTCCTGGACTTGATTAACTATTTCCTTTCCCATATTAAGGAAGTTTTCAACTATAATCTCTTCGAATATTTTCTCAGTCCTTTTATTTTTCTCTTCTTCTTCTGGAACCCCTATAATTCAAATGTGGGTGTGTTTAATGCTGACCCAGAGGTCTCTGAGACTGTCCTCAGTTCTTTTCATTCTTTTTTCTTTATTCTGCTCTGCAGTAGTTATGTCCACTATTTTATCTTATCCGTTCTTCTGCTTCTGTTATTCTGCTATTGATCCCTTCTAGAGTATTTTTCATTTCATTTATTATGTCGCTCATCATTGCTTGTTGCCTCTTTAGTTCTTCTAGGTCCTTGTTAATTGATTCTTGCATTTTGTCTATTCCATTTCCAAGATTTTGGATCATCGTTACTATCATTATTCTGAATTCTTTTTCCGGTAGACTGTTTCCTCTTAATTTGTTAGATCTTTTTGTTTTTACCTTGCTCCGTCATCTGCTGTGTTTTTCTGTCTTCTCATTTTCCTTCTTACTGTCTTTGGAATCTCCTTTTTGTAGGCTGCATCTTCATAGTTCCTGTTGTTTTCGGTGTCTGTCTACAGTGGCTAAAGTTGGTTCAGTGGGTTGTGTATGCTTCCTGGTGGAGAGGACTAGTGCCTGTGTTCTGGTCGATGAGGCTGGATCTTGTCTTTCTGGTGTGCAGGTCCAAGTATGGTTGTGTGTTTTGGGGTGTCTGTGGCCTTATTATGATTTTAGGCAGCCTCACTGCCAATTGGCAGGGTTGTGTTCCTGTCTTGCTAGTTGTTTGGCATAGGGTGTCCAGCACTGTAGCTTGCTGGTTGTTGAGTGAAGCTGGTTCTTTGTGGTGAGATGGAGATCTCTGGGAGATTTTTGCCATTTGATATTACTTGGAGATGGGAGTTCTCTTGTGGACCAGTGTCCTGAACTTGACCCTCCCACCTCGGAGGCACAGCACTGACTCCTGGCTGGACCACCAATAGCGTTTCATCCACACGGCTCAGAATAAAAGGAAGAAAAAGTAGAAAGAAAGAAAGAAAGAGAGAAAGAAAGAGGATACAATAAAATAAAATAAAGGTAAAATGAAATAAAGTTATTAAAATAAAAATAATTATTAAGAATAAAAATTTTATTAAAGTTAAAAAAAAAAGATGAAAAGAACCCTAAGACAAATGGTGAAAGCAAAGTTATAGTGATAAAATCTCACATAGAAACATACACACTCCCAAAAGGGAAAAAGGGTAAAAAATAATATATCTTGCTCTCAAAGTCCACCTCCTCAATTTGGGGTGATTTGTTGTCTATTCAGGTATTCCACAGTTGCAGGGTATATCAAGTTGGTTGTGGAGATTTACTCCACTGCTCCTGTGGCTGCTGGGAGAAATTTCCCTTTCTCTTCTTTCTTCGCACATCTCCCTGTGTTCATCTTTGGATTTGGCCCTGCCTCTGCGTGTAGGTTGCCTGAGGATGTCTTTTCTTTACTCAGACTGGACCGGGTTAAAGAGCCACTGATTTGGGGCCTCTGGCATACTCAGGCCAGGGGGAGGTAGCGGTACACGGCGAGCCTTTGGCGGCAGAGGCTGGTGTGACATTGCTGCAGCCTGAGCCACACCATGCATTCTCCTGGGGAAGCTGTCCCTGGGTCACGGAACCCTGGCAGTGGAGGCTGAACAGACTCCCGGGAAAGGAGGTGTGTATAGTGTGACCTGTGCTTGCACACAGGCTTCTTGGTGGTGGCAGGAGCAGCTTTAGTGTCTCATGCCCATCTCTGTGGTCCGTGCTGATAGCCATGGCTTGTGCCCATCTGTGGATCTCCTTTACGTGGTGCTCTTAATCCCCTCTCCTTGTGCTCCAGTAAACAAAGAGGGAAGAAAATGTCTCTTGCCTCTTTGGCAGGTCCAGACATTTTCCCGGACTGCCTCCCGGCTTGCTGTGGTGCACTAGCCCCTTCAAGCTGTGTTCACGCTGCCAGCCCTCTCCCTGCAATCTGACTGAATCCCAAGCCTCAGCTCCCAGCCCCCACCTGCCCCAGTGTGTGAGTACACAAGCCTCTCAGATTGGTGAGTGACGTTCGGCACGGATCCTCTGTGCGGGACTCTCTTAGCTTTGCCCTCCACACCCCTGTTGCTGTGGTCTCCTCCACGGCTCCAAAGCTTCCCCCATCTGCCAACCGCAGTCTCCACCCACTTCTCCCATTCTGTTGATTTACCTTTTCATTTTGTTGATGCTTTCCTTTTCGGTGCAGATGGATTTTAGTTTGATGTAGTCCCAGTTGCTAATTTTTGCGTTTGGTGTCAAATCTAAAAATCATTGCCAATATGGATGTGAAGGAGCTTACCACTGATGTTTTCTTCTAGGATACTTTTTTAAGGTTTCAGGTCTTATGTTCAAAGCTTCGATCCTTTTTCAGTTAGTTTTTGTGTAAGGTGTAAGATAGTGGTCCAATTTCATTCTTTTGCAGGTGGCTATCCATTTCTCCCAACACCATTTATTGAAGAGACTGCCTTGTCCCCATCATGTACTGTTGGCTCCTTTGTTGTAAATTAATTGAACCAATATGGATGGAGTTATTTCCGGGGTCTCTGTTATGTTGCATTGATCTATGTGTCTGTTTTTATGGCAATACCATAATATTTTGATTACTCTAATTTGAAATCAAGGATTGTGGTACCTCCAGCTTTGTCCTTCTTTCTCACGAGTGCTCTGAATATATGAGGTATTTTAAGGTTTTATAAAATAGCTCCTTTCAGAGTTTCCTGTGAGACAAATATAGTGGTGATGAACTCTCACGGCTTTTCTTTGGGAAGTCTTTATCTCTTTTATGAAGGACGACTTTGCTGGGCAAAGTGTCCTTGATTGGCAGGGTTTTTTTTGTTTCAGCATTTCACTATACCACCCCACTTTCTCCTGACCTGCAAGGTTTTTGTTGAGAAATCCACTGATAGACGTATGGGAATTCCCTTGTATAATACAACTCTTTTTTATCATGCTGCATTCGAAATTTTACCTTTGTCTTTGATATTAGACATTTTTATTATAGTGTGTCTTGGAGAATATTGTTTTGGATTGGAATTATGTTGTGACCTCTTAGCTTCATGAACTCAGGTATCCAAATTTCTCCCCACGTTGGGAAGTGCTCAGTCACTTTTTCTTAAATAATCTTTCTGTCCCTTTACCCTTTCTTCTTCTTCTGGGATTCCAATAATATGTAGATTTTCCTCTTAAAGTAACCCATAGGCCTTATTCATTCTTTTTCACTCTTTTGTTGTTGTTGCTTTTCCTTTGTCTCTATAACTTCAAATGGTCTGTGGTTGTGTTCACTGATTCTTTCTTCTGATGTTACAGGCTGCTATTTAATCTCTTTGTTAAACTCTTCAGCTCAATCATTATACTCTTCGGTTCTAAGTTTATTTTCTTTATGTTTTCTATCTTTCTGTTGGGCTTCTAATTGTATTCTTCTACTGTTTTTATAATTTTGTTAAAGTGTTTATCTGTGTTCTGTTATAGGTGCTTGAACCTCTTTAGAATAATTATTTTGAATTATTTGTTGCACAATACCTGTAGTTCCATTTCTTTGGATTCAGTTACTGGATGTTTACTTTGATTCCTGTTGGTGTCATTTTTTTTTTGGATACTTTGTGTCCCCAGTGGCTTTGTGTAGGTATCTGCATATTTGAAGCAGCAATCACATCTTCCAGACTTTATGGACAGACTTCAGTAGGAAAGAAGTTGATGGAGGTATGCTGGAGCACCCTATGACCACATGTCTAGTAGTAAATGGAGCCAAGTGTAGGACATATGGTGGCTATAGGTCTGGGAGGCAACATAATGTCTCATCAGCAAGGCCACTGAAGTCCATAGCATTTCCAACTGTGTGGGTCTTAGCAAGTTCTATAGGGTTCCATAATGGTGACTAGGGCTCTTGGTGTGCTCGGAGTCACCTCCTGGTCCAATGGCAAGGCACCAATGCATGCAGCATTGGTGGCTGAGACCAGTGATGTTCAGACTCTCAGCTGTGTGTGTGTCATGACTTTGTTAAATTAACATTTGTTCAGTAGAACACAGAATGTTGAACAGTGAGCCATGGTTCAACAATAGCCTACAAATAAATGGAAATAGAGAATTTTGTTACTTACAGGTCCTGGTAGAAATACATAGCATGCCTTGTTGGACTACATAAGAAGGTCAAGGCAGAATGTAGACAGAGAAATATGGGACCTGGGCCTCATATGTTTATTAAGTTCCATAAGTGGAGTACATTGTGGTTTCCCAGCTAGGCTGAGATGGTCAATAAAAGCCAAAAGAGAGGAGTTTGATAAGCTCCATAGTGGTCCTATTTAAGAAGCGTATAAGGCATACAGGCCCTAGGAAGCAGGGAAGACTGTTGATCACAAGGGCTTTTGGGGAAGTCATATCAGAAACTTAAATTTGCTTGTGATTCTGTGGTTGCTATCTAGGGAATGCATTTGCATGAGGGAGTTATTGTGAGTCTAAAGTGAACAGTTGGGGGCGATCTCTGTTGGTGCACCCAGTGGTATTGGCCAGTGACAGGAGATAGGCCAAATCCAGGCCCAGAAGCCGCTGGTAAGTATCTTGGCTGTCAGCATGCACTTCCATAGTTATAGGGTCTCACCACTGGCATAGCACATGGCAGTAGAGGCTGATGATGAGAGTTAGGACAGCAGCATGTATGTGCACAGCTGGAGGGTTTATCCCCAAGTGAACTCTTGTTTGTAGGGGTCAGTCGAGGGTGGACTAGGCTGGTGATTTGCACTCATGCATCTTCAGATACTGCCTGCATGGATCATGTGCTCCAGAAGGGGTGAAAGGGAAAGGGAGTGGGGAGGGTCTCAGGATGCTGGTGTCTGTGGTAAGGAGTAGTTCTTGAATAAAAACAAACAAACAGACAAAACAATAAAATCTGCAGTGGATCCATGGTGGCTGTGCTGGTCTTTGCTTACTTCAGTGGTGACAATTTCTGGAGTCTTCTGCAGAACAAGCAACTGGAAACTGTGCTTGCTCCCACTGCATGGCTACTACTGGTAGTCTCTGCTATTCTTCCTTGTTCATATATGTCTCTCTAAGTCACAGATTTGCCATTCTCTGGGGGAGGTGAAACCAAAGTGGGTCCTTCGTGCTGTGCTCTAAAAGGTGAGCAAAGCTAGACACTCACCCCACTCTCCTTTTCTCAGTGAGGGTAATTCTTTCTAGCTGAGGAGTTCCCCCTAGCTGCTGAGACATGCTGGCCGGGGAGATGAAGTGATGCAGGCAAAATGAAGCCATTCCATCTTCCCCTTTTGTGCATTTATTCTCAGATTTTTTTTGTTCCACTGTGATGCTGAAGTTTCTTAAATGGACACCTGTGCTCTCACAGAGCTGGTTTTGTTCATGGATAGCTGTCTAATTGTTGATCTTTCAGTGGAATAGAGGCTGGGGTTCCCTACTTTGCCATCTTGGTGACATCACACTTTTTAATACTGACTTACACTCATTCTAGTCTGCCTTTTATTCTTTATATGCTAAGTGTCTGTCTCCTTCCACTAAACCATAAACCCCTAGATGGAAGAGTTAATGAAACATTCCTTTCTGTAAGTTATATAGTGCCTCACATAATAGGGATTCAATAAATATACATTGAATTCAATTAAGTCAATGATTAGATAGGGAGACTGGGTGGGTTTTCTTATCAATGTTATTTAAACAAGAGTCTCTGTTTCTTTTGTATAATCTAGTGTGATAAATAAATATGTGGTTTCAATTATTTTATTATGGTCTCTATATTATTCGTCCCCAAAACACATTCTTTCCAATTTGAAGCCAACAAAGTGATCAGAGTAGTTATGAGATTCCTCCTGCTAGTGGTTAAATTCATAAGGTTACGTTCCTTACATTCCTTTCTTAATGGAGATGATTATTTATTTATTTATTTATTTATTTATTGCAGTATGTGGGCCTCTCACTGTTGCAGCCTCTCCCGTTGCAGAGCACAGGCTCGGGACGTGCAGGCTCAGCAGCCATGGCTCACGGGCCCAGCCGCTCCATGGCATGCGGGATCTTCCCAGACCGGGGCATGAACCATCCCCTGCATCAGCAGGCAGACTCTCAACCACTGTTCCACAAGGGAAGCCCACTGGAGATTATTTTTAAATTGATATGTTAACAGTATTCTTCAGAGTGTGGTATCAATGTCCCATTACCAAGAATTATTTAATATCATTACTTTTCAGAATGAAAGAAACTGCAAAGATAAATTCATTCTGAATCCTTTCCTCAAGGACACAGGGTTTTATTATCTTAATTTTACAGAAAAGGTAATTAAGGCTTGGAGATGTTAAGTTACTTCAGATCATACTGCTGGTCAGTAGCAGATTCAGTTGCAGAATTCTCAATCAAAATGTCTTTCCCTAATAACACTTTACCTCCCTTTTAGGACAATAGAAAATCACTATTAAAATTTATGTTTCAGTGCACCAAATGATAGTGTTGGTCTGATGGAGCAATTAAGGTGCATTAAATAGTACAATGGTTTGCTAGAAGAAAGAGCTACTTAAGATTAAAGTATACTTGCTTAAAAAAAAAAGCTAACAAATAATACTCGCCATAGAGTTAAATTCTGAAAAGGAACCTAGTTTTTAGCTTTATATGATTTTATTATAAAAATATGAAATGTAAAATGTTTTTCAACTCTCATCTTATGGATGGTAAATATGTATAAATTTCAATCATTTATTCAACATTCCACATACAGGTATATATCCTGTACAAGATATAAAATTGTGGAAGGCAGTTTGAGGAGATGTGACCAAGAGGACTCACTATCATATGCGCAAGAGACTAGACTACTTGTAAAGGTCATTTTAAACTCTGATACCCTGTGAGCTTATGCATGTATAAACTCCCTTCTGCTTTTGTGCTGTGTTTTTTCTTTCTTTTTTTGATCTCTCCCAATACGGCCTGCTCAAATCTAGGTTACTGCATTTGCCAGCTTAACAAGCTCTAGACTTTTCATACACTTTTTAAAAAGATGGAAGTATAGTTGACTTATAATACTGTCTTAGTTTCAAGTATATAGCAAAGTAATTCAGCTATATATTTTTCAGATTGTATTCCATTATAGGTTATTAAAAGGTACTTAACGTAATTCCCTGTCCTACACAGTAAATCCTTGTTGTTTATCTATTTTATGTATAGTAGTTTGTATCTGTTAATCCCATACTACTAATTTGTACCATCTTCTCTCTCTCCCCTTTGGTAACCATAAGTTTGTTTTCTATGTTTGTGAGTTTGTTTCTATTTTGTATGTAGATTCATTTGTATTATTCTTTAGATTTCACATATAAGTGATATCATATAGCATTTGTCATTGTCTGAATTACATCACTAAATATAATATTCTCTAGGTCCATCCATATTGCTGCAAAGGCAATATTTTATTCGTTTCATGGATGAGTTATATATATATATATATATATATATCCCTCATATCTTCTTAAGCCAGTCATCTGTTGATGGGCACTTGGGTTGTTTCCATGTTTTGATTATTGTTAGTGCAGCTGTGAACATTGGGATGCACATATATTTTTGAATAAGAGTTTTCCTTCTTCTGAGATATATGCCCAGGAGTGTGATAGCTGGATCATATTGTAGCTCTATTTTTAGTTTCTTAAGGAACCTCCATACTGTTCTCCATAGTGGCTGTACCAATTTACATTCCCACCAACACTGTAGGAGGGAATCTTTTCCTCCACACTCTTTCTAGCATTTATTGTTTCTACACTTTTTGATGATAGCCATTCTGAATGGTGTGAGTTGATAACTCATTTTGGTTTTGATTTGCATTTCTCTAATAATTAGCAGTGCTGAGCATCTTTTTATGTGCCTGTTGGCAATCTGTATATCTTCTTTGGAGAAATGTCTATTTAGGCCTTCTGTCCAATTTTTGGTTGGGTGTTTATTCTTTCAATATTGAGTTGTAGGAACTGTTTGTATATTTGGATATTAACCCCTTGCTGGTCACATCATTTGCAAATATTTTCTCCCATTGTATAGGTATCTTTTCATTTTGTTTACAGTTTGCTTTGATGTAAAAAGGTTTTTAAGATTGATTAGGCCCCGTTGGTTTATTTTCTTTTATTTCTTTTGCCTTGGGAAACTGACGTAAGAAAATATTGATATAATTAATGTCAGAGAAAGTTTTGCCTATGTTCTCTTCTAGGAGTTTTATGGTGTCATGTCTTATATTTAAGTCTTTAAACCATTTTGAGTTTATTTTTGTATATGGTGTGAGAGATTTTTCTAATTTCATTAATTTACATGTAGCTATCCAACTCTCACAACACCACTTGTTGAAGAGTCTCTCTTTTCTCCATTGTATATTCTTGCCTCCATTGCAGTAGATTAATTGAATGTAAGAGTGTGGGTTTATTTCTCATCTCTCTATTCTATTCTATTGATGTATATATCTTTTTTTCTGTCAATACCACATTGTTTTGATTATTATAGCTTTGTAGTATATTCAGAAGTCTGGAAGAGTTATGACTCTAGCTTTGTTTTTGTTTTGTTTTGCTTCTCCCCCTTCCGGATTGCTTTGGCAATTCTGGGTACTTTGTTGTTCCATATAAATTTTAGGATTATTTGTTCTAGTTCTGTGAAAAATTTCCTGGGCATTTTGATGGGGTTGCAATGAACCTGTGTTTGCTTTGGGTAGTATGGCCATTTTAACAACATTAATTCTTCCAACCAAAGAGTATGTGATACCTTTTTTATATTTTTGAGGTGATTTTAACTGTGTTTTTTTTTTACATTCTGATATTTCATTATTTGTGTAAAAAATGTCACAGACATATATATATATATATATAAATCATGTGTCCTGCTACCTTACTTAATTCATTTATTAGTTCTAATAGTTTTTGTTTGGAGTCTTTAGGGCTCTCTATATAGAGTACCATGTCCTCTACAAATACAACTTTTAACTCTTTCCTTCAAATTTGGATACATATTATTTCTTTTTCTTTTCTGATTGCTATGGCTAGGACATCCAATGCTATGTTGAATAGAAGTCGTGAGAGTTGGCCTCCTTGTCTTTTTCCTGAATTTAGTGGGAAGGCTTTTGGCTTTTCACCACTATTTATTATTTGTGAGTTTGTTGTAAATGGCTTTTATTATGTTGAGATATGTTCCCTCTATACCCACACTGGTGAGACTTTTTATCATGAATGCATGTTTAATTCTGTCAAATGCTTTTTCTGTGTCCATTGAGATGATCATGTGGTTTTTCTTTTTTTTCATTAATGTGATGTATCACATTGATTAATTTGCATATATTGAACCATTCTTGCAAACCCAGAATTAATCTGACTTGATCATTGATCATGATGTATGATCCTTTTTTTTTTTAACATCTTTATTGGGGTATAATTGCTTTACAATGGTGTGTTAGTTTCTGCTTTATAACAAAGTGAATCAGTTATACATATACATATGTTCTCATATGTCTTCCCTCTTGCGTCTCCCTCCCTCCCACCCTCCCTATTCCACCCCTCCAGGCTGTCACAAAGCACCGAGACAATATCCCTGTGCCATGCAGCCGCTTCCCACTAGCTATTTACCTTACTACGTTTGTTAGTGTGTATATGTCCATGACTCTCTCTCGCCCTGTCACAGCTCACCCTTCCCCCTCCCCATAACCTCAAGTCCATTCTCTAGTAGGTCTGCACCTTTATTCCTGCCTTACCCCTAGGTTCTTCATGACCTTTTTTTTCCCTTAAATTCCATATATATGTGTTAGCATACGGTATTTGTCTTTTTCTTTCTGACTTACTTCACTCTGTATGACAGAATCTAGGTCTATCCACCTCATTACAAATAGCTCAATTTTGTTTCTTTTTATGGCTGAGTAATATTCCATTGTATATATGTGCCACATCTTCTTTATCCATTCATCCGATGATGGACACTTAGGTTGTTTCCATCTCTGGGCTATTGTAAATAGAGCTGCAATGAACATTTTGGTACATGACTCTTTTTGAATTTTGGTTTTCTCAGGGTATATGCCCAGTAGTGGGATTGCTGGGTCATATGGTAGATCTATTTGTAGTTTTTTAAGGAACCTCCATACTATTCTCCATAGTGGCTGAACCAATTCACATTCCCACCAGCAGTGCAAGAGTGTTCCCTTTTCTCCGTATGATCCTTTTTATGTATTGTTGGACTCACTTTGCTAATACTTTGTTGAGGATTTTTGGATCTATATTCATCAAAGATTGACCTGTAACTTACATTTTTTGCAGTCTCTTTGTCTTGTTTTGTTACTAGTGTGGTGGTGGCTTCATAGAATGAATATGGAATTCTCTCCTCTTTAATTTTTTAGAATCATTTAAGAAGGATGGGTATAAGTTCTTCTTTGTATGTTTGCTATAATTCTCCAGTGAAGCTGTCTGGTACTGTACTTTTGTTTGCAGGAAGTTTTATTATTATTATTATTACAGATTCTGTTTCACTCCTGGTGATTGATCTATTTAAATTATCTCTTTCTTCTTGACTCAGTTTTTGCAGGCTGTATATATTCAAACTTGTCCATTTTTTCTAGGTTATCCAATTTGTTGGCATATAACTGTTCATGGTATTCTCTTATGATATTTTTTAACTTATGTAGTATCAGTTTTTATTTCTCCTTTTTCATTTTTTATTTTCTTTATTTGGGTCTTCCCGCTTTTCTTCTTGGTGAGCTTGTTAGAGGTTTGCTGAATTTTTTTATCTTTTCAAAATCCAGCTCTTGGTTTTATTGATAATTTTTATTGTCTTTTATCTCTACTTGATTTATTTTCTCTCTGATCTTCATTATTTCATTCCTTCTGCTGACTTTTGGGGTTTTTTTCTGTTTATTTTAGATAGTAGGTCAGGTTGTTTATTTGTTTCTTGAGGAAGGCCTTATTGCTATGAACTTCCATCTTAGAACTGATTTTGCTTTATCCCATGGATTTTGTTAGGTTGTGTTCTTACTTTCATTTCTGTTTAGGTATTTTCTGATTTCTTGTTTGATCTCAACTTTGACCCATTGGTTTTTCAATAGCACATTGTCTAGTCTCCATGTGTTTGTTTTTTTCCCATTTTTTCTTTCTGTGCTTGATTTCTAATTTCATTCTGTTGTGGTCAGAAAAGATGATTGAAATAATTTCTATCCTCTTAAATTTGTTGAGGCTTGTTTTGTGACCTAGTGTGTGGTCTATCCTAGAGAACATTCCATGCATGCTTGAAAAGAATGTGTACTCTGTTTTGGGGGTGGAATGTAGTGTCCTGTAGACATCAATTAAGTCCAACTGGTCTATTGTTCCATTTAGGACCTCTGTTGCCTTACTGATTTTCTGTCCAGGTGATCTGCCCTTTGATTTCAGTAGGGTTTTAAAGTCTCCTAATTCTATTGTATTATTGTCCATTTCTCCCTTTATGTCTGTTAATACTAGCTTTATATACTTAGGAGCTCCTCTATTGAGTGCACATATGTTAATGAGCATAATATCCTCTTTTTGTATTCATCTCTTTTTCATTACATAATGTCTTTCTTTCTAGGCTTTGTTTTAAAGTTTATTTTGTGTGATATGAGTTTTTCTACCTCCACTTTCTGGTCATTTCCATTTGCATGAAATATCTTTCTCCATCCCCTCACTTTCAGTCTGTGTATGTCTTTCACCCTGAAGTGAGTCTAATGTAGGTAGCATATTATAGGTTCTTGTTTTTGTTTTTAATCTAATGTGCCATCCTATGTCTTTTGATGAAAATATTTAGTCCATTGAGAATTTGTAATTTTCTTTTCCTATTTTTTATCTTCATGTTTATCTTTTTACTGTTAATTGCAATTGTAATCACTTTTAAAATCTTTTTACTATTTTTAAATCTATATACTTGTTTATTTAGGTGACCTTCAATCCTTTTATAAATTTCTTACTGTGATTTTCCCTTTTCTATAGATTGTTGCTTCTTTTATATTTAGGGGAAACCCTTCAATATTTATTTTAGGGTAGCTTTAGTATTGTTGTATTCTTTTAGTTTTTGCTTGTTTAAGAAATTCTTTATCTCTCCTTTTATTCTAAATTATAATCTTCCTGGGTAGAGTATCCTAGGTTGCAGGTTTTTCTCTCTCTGGACTTTGAATATATCATGCCATTTCCTTCTGACCTGCGAAGTTACTGCAGGTAAATCTGCTGATATACCTTATGGGGACCCTTGTAAGTGAGAGTTTTCCCTTGCTGTCTTTAGAATCTTCTCTTTATCAAGTTTTTCCATTTGTATTATGATGTGTCTTGGTGTGGGTCTGTTTGAGTGATTCTTGTTTGGGACCCTCTGTCCTTCCTGTATGTGGATATCTGTTTCCTTTTTTAGTTTGGGGAAAATTTCAGCCATAATTCATTAAGAGGCATTCTTGATCTCCTTCTCTCTCTATTCTACTTCTGGAATCCCTTTTATGCATAAGTTGGCACACTTTATATTACCCCATAGATTTTGTATGTTGCTTTAATTTTTTTTTTGTTTTTCTGTTTATTTTTATGTCTGCCTTTCTGCTTGGGTGATTTCCATTTTTCTATCTACTTATCACTTAATTCTTATTCTGTGCTGTTTAGTCTGCTGTTTTTTGTTTCTAGATTGCGTTTTATCTCAGAAATTTAATGTCTACTTTTGACTGGCCCCTCTTAATAGTTTCTACCTTCTTGTTAAATTGATCTGCATTTCTATTGATAATTTTTCTTAATTTCTGTGACATTTTTATTACCTCCTTTCTGAACTCAGGTTTTAGTAGATTGTTTAGGTCTGTTTTGTTATTTGTTTTTCAGGGGATTTTTCTTTTAATTGTGAATAATTCCTCTGTCTTTTTTCATTTTACTTAACTCTCTGTCTCTAGGAATTTAGGTGAAATAGTTACTTATTTACAATGGAGAAAACACGGTCTCTTCAGTAAATGAGGAGAATAAATGTTGCTGGGAAAACTGGACAGCTACATGTAAAAGAGTGAAATTAGAACATTCTCTAACAACATACACAAAAATAAACTCACAATGAATTAAAGACCTAAATATAAGACAGGATACTATAAAATTCTTAGAGGAAAACTTAGGCTGAACACTCTTTGACATAAACCACAGCAAGATCTTTTGTGACCTACCTCCTTAGAGTAATGAAAATAAAAACAAAAATAAACAAATGAGACTTAATTAAAGTCAAAATCTTCTGCACAGATGGTTTGTTTATGGTTTATGGAAACCATAAACAAAATGAAAACCCACAGAATGGGAAAAAATATTTGCAACTGATGTGACTGACAGGGATTAATTTCCAAAATTTATAAACAGCTGATGTAGCTCAATATCAAAAAAAACAAACAACCCAATCAAAAATGGACAGAAGACCTAAATAGACATTACTACAAAAAGACATACAGGGAGAGAAGATGGCAGAAGAGTAAGACGTGGAGATCACCTTCCTCCACACACATACATCAGAAATACATATACACGTTGAACTGCTCCTATAGAATACCCACTGAACGCTGGCAGAACACCTCAGATCTTCCAAAAGGCAAGAAACTCCCCACATACCAGGGTAGGGAAAAAGAAAAAAGAAAAAACAGAGACAAGAGAATAGGGACAGGACGTGCACCACTGGTAGGGAGCTGTGAAGGAGGAAAGGTTTCCACACACTATGAAGACCTTTCGCAGCCGAGACTGTGGGTGGTGAAGGGGGGAAGTTTTGGAGCCACAGAGGAGAGCACAGCAACAGGGGTGTGGAGGGTAAAGTGGAGAGATTCCCACACAGAGGAGTGGTGCCAATCAGCATTCACCAGCACAAGTGGCTTGTCTGCTCATCCCATGAGTTTGGCTGGGACTGGGAGCTAAGGCTCAGGCTTCAGTTGGATCACAGGGAGAGGACTGGGGTTGGTGGCATGAACACAGCCTGAAGGCAGCTAGTGAACCACGGCTAGCTGGGAGGGAGTCTGGGAAAAAGTCTGGACCTGCCGAAGAGGCAAGAGACTTTTTCTTAAATTTTTGTTTCCCGGTGCACAAGGAGAGGGGATTAAGAGCTCTTGCACTGCTGATGTGAATGTGAATTGGTACAGCCACTATGGAGAACAGTACGGAGGTCCCTTAAAGAACTACAAATAGAATTACCATATAACCCATGAAACCCACTACTGGGCATATACCCTGAGAAAACCATAATTCAAGAAGAGTCATGTACCAAATTGTTCATTGCAGCTCTATTTACAATAGCCAGGAGATGGAAGCAACCTAAGTGTCCATCAACAGATGAATGGATAAAGAAGATGTGGCACATATATACAATGAAATATTACTCAGCCATAAAAAGAAATGAAATTCTGTTATTTGTAGTGAGGTGGATGGACCTAGAGTCTGTCATACAGAGTGAAGTAAGTCAGAAAGAGAAAAACAAATACCATATGCTAACACATATATATGGAATCTAAGAAAAAAAGTTGTCATGAAGAACCTAGGGGTAAGACGGGAATAAAGACACAGATCTACTAGAGAATGGACTTAAGGATATGGGGATGGGGAATTGTAAGCTGTGCCAAAGTGAGAGAGTGGCATGGACATATATACCCTACCAAATGTAAAATAGATACCTAGTGGGAAGTAGCCGCATAGCACAGGGAGATCAGCTTGGTGCTTTGTGACTGCCTGTAGGGGTCGAATAGGGAGGGTGGGAGGGAGGGAGATGGAAGAGGGAGGAGATGTGGGAGTGTGTGTGTATGTGTGGCTGATTCACTTTGTTGTAGAGTGGAAACTAACACACCATTGTGTTAATTTCCATTGTGGAGCAGCTATACTCAATGATGTAAAAAAAAAAAGTTCATGATGAATTGAAAATATTATTCTCAATAAAATTTGTTTTCTCTTAGGCTAAATTTTAAAAATTTTCTGTGTTTACTTTGAAAAAAAAAAAGAAAGAGTGCTGCTTAAAGGAGCTCCAGAGAGGGGTTTGACCTGCGGTTATCAGTGCAGACCACAGAGACAGCTATGTTACGCTAAGGCTGCTGCTGCAGCCACCATAAAGCCTGTGTGCGAACACAGGTCACTATCCGCACCTCCCCTCCCTGGAGCCTGTGCCGCCTGCCACTACCAGAGTCCCATGATCCATGCACAACTTCCCCAGGAGAGCGCACAGTGTGCATCAGTCTGGTGCAACATCACGCTGACCTCTGCCACCACAGGCTTGCCCCTCATCACTTCCTCTCCCTCCCCCCTGTCCTGACTGAGCCAGAGCCAAAAAATCAGGTGCTCCTTTAACACCGTCCTGTCTGAGCGAAGAAGAGATGCCCTCCAGCTACCTGCATGCCGATGTTGGGCCAAATCCAAAGCTGAAATGCAGGAGCTGTGCGAACAAAGAAGACAAAGGGAAATTTCTCCCAGCAGCCTTAGAAGCAGTGGATTAAAGCTACACAATCAACTTGATGTACCCTGCATCTGTGGAATACCTGAATAGACAACGAATAATCCCGAATTGAGGAGGTGACTTTGGTAGCAAGATACATTATTTATCCCCTCTTCCTCTTTTTGTGGGAGTGTATGTTGACGCTTCTGTGAGATATTTTGTCTGTATAACTTTGCTTTCACCATTTGTCCAGGGTCCTGTCCATCCGTTTTTTTCCCTTTTTTTTTCTACTTTAAAAATATTTTTTCTTAACAATTAATTTTATTGTAATAACTCTATTTTATCTTTTATTTTATTTTACACTCTTTCTTTCTTTCTTTATACTTTTTCTCCCTTTTATTCTGAGCTGTGTGGATGGAAGGCTCTTGGTGCTCCAGCCAGGCATCAGGGCTGTGCCTCTGAGGTGGGAGATCCAACTTCAGGACACTGGTCCACAAGAGACCTCCCATCTCCATGTAATACCAAATGGCAAAAATCTTCCAGAGATCTCCATCTCAACACCAAGACCAAGTTTCACTCAACAACCAGCAAGCTACAGTGCTAGACACCTTATGCCAAACAACTAGCAAGGTAGGAACACAGCCCAATCCATTAGCAGAGAGGCTGCCTAAAACCATAATAAGTCCAAAGACACCCCAAAACACACCAACACACGTGGACCTGCCCACCAGAAAGACAAGATCCAGCCTCACCCACTAGAACACAGGCACTAGTCCCCTCCACCAGGAAGCCTAAAAAACTCATTGAACCAAGCTTAGTCACTGAGGACAGACACTGAAAGCAACGGGAACTACGAACCTGCAACCTGCAAAAAGGAGAACCCAAACACAGTAAGATAAGCAAAATAAGAAGACAGAAAAACACACAGCAGATGAAGGAGCAAGGTAAAACCACACCAGACCTAACAAATGAAGAGGAAATAGGCAGTCTACCTGAAAAAGAATTCAGAATAATGATAGTAAAGATGATCCAAAATCTTGGAAATAGAAAATGCAAGAAACATTTAACAAAGACCTAGAAGAACTAAAGAGGAAACAAGCAATGATGAACAACACAGTAAATGAAATTAAAAATACTCTAGAAGGGATGAATAGCAGAATAACTGAGGCAGAAGAATGGATAAGTGACCTGGAAGATAAAATATTGGACGTAACTACTGCAGAGCAGAAAAAAGAATAAAGAATTAAAAGAACTGAGGACAGTCTCAGAGACCTCTGGGACAACACTAAACACACCAATATTTGAATTATATGGGTTCCAGAAGAAGAAGAGAAAAAGAAAGGGACTGAGAAAATATTTGAAGAGATAATAGTCGAAAATTTCCCTAATATGTGAAAGGAAATAGTTAATCAAGTCCTGGAAGCACAGAGAGTCCCATACAGGATAAATCCAAGGATAAACATGCCAAGACACATATTAATCAAATTACCAAAAATTAAATATAAAAAAATATTAAAAGCAGCAAGGAAAAAACAAAAAATAACACACAAAGGAATTCCCATAAGGTTAACAGCTGATCTTTCAGCAGAAACTCTGCAAACCAGAAGGGAGTGGCAGGACATATTTAAAGTAATGAAGGAGAAAAACCTACAACCAAGATTGCTATACCCAGCAAGGATCTCATTCAGATTTGACAGGGAAATTAAAACCTTTACAGACAAGCAAAAGCTGAGAGAGTTCAGCACCACCAAACAAGCTTTACAACAAATGCTAAAGAAACTTCTTTAGGCAAGAAACAGAAGAGAAGGAAACAGCTACAATAACAAACAAAAAACAATTAAGAAAATGGGAATAGGAACATATATATTGATAATTACCTTAAATGTAAATGAACTAAATGCTCCCATCAAAAGACCCAGACTGGCTGAATGGATATAAAAACAGGACCCGTACATATGCTGCCTACAAGAGACCCACTTCAGACCTAGGGACACATACAGACTGAAAGTGATGGGATGGAAAAAGATATTCCTTGCAAATGGAAATCAAAATAAAGCTGGAGGAGCAATTCTCATATCAGAAAAAATAGACTTTAAAATAAAGACTACTACAAGAGACAAAGAAGGACACTACATAATGATCAAGGGATCGATCCAAGAAGAAGATATAACAATTGCAATTATTTATGCACCCAACATAGGAGCACATCCATACATAAGGCAAATACTCACAGCCCCAAAAGGGGAAGTCGACAGTAACACAATCATAGTAGGGGAATTTAACACCCACATTCACCAATGGACAGATAATCCAAAATGAAAATAAATAAGGAAACACAAGCTTTAAATGATACACTAAACAAGATGGACTTAATTCTTATTTATAGGACATTCCACACAAAAACAACAAAATACACATTTTCTCAAGTGCTCATGGAACATTTTCCAGGATAGATCATATCTTGGGTCACAAATCAAGCCTTGGTAAATTGAAAAAAATTGAAATCATATCAAGTATCTTTTCCGACCACAATACTATGAGACTAGATATCAACTACAGGAAAAGCCCTGTAAAAAGTAGAAACACATGGAGGCTAAACTATACACTACTTAATAACCAAGTGATCACTGAAGAAATCAAAGGGGAAATCAAAAAATATGTAAAAACAAATGACAGTGGAGACACAATAACCTGAAACCTTTGGGATGCAGCAAAGGCAGTTCTAAGAGGGAAGTTTATAGCAATAAAATCCTACCTTAAAACACAGGAAACATCTGTAATAAACATACTAATATCGCACGTAAAGCAATTAGAGAAAGAAGAACAAAAAAATCCCCAAAGTTAGCAGAAGGAAAGAAATAAAGATCAGATCAGAAATAAATGAAAAAGAAATGAAGGAAACAATAGCAAAGATCAATAAAACTAAAAGCTAATTCTTTGAGAAGATAAAGAAAATTGATAGACCACTAGCCAGACACATCAAGGAGAAAAGGAGAAGTCTCAAATCAGTAGAATTAGAAATGAAAAAGGAGAAGTAAAAACTGACACTGCAGAAATACAAAATATCATGAGAGATTACTATAAGCAACTCTATGCCAATAAAATGAACAACCTGGAATAAATGCACAAATTCTTAGAAATGCACAATGTGCCGAGACTGAACTAGGAAGAAATAGAAAATATGACCAGACCAATCACAAGCACTGAAATTGAAACTGTGATTAAAAATCTTCCAACAAACAAAAGCTCAGGACCAGATGGCTTCACAGGGGAAATTTATCAAACATTTATAGAAGAGCTGACGCCTATTATTCTCAAACTCTTCCAGAATATAGCAGAGGGAGTAACACTCCCCAACTCATTCTACGAGGCCACCATCACCCTGATAACAAAACCAGACAAGGATATCACAAATAAAGAAAACTACAGGCCAATATCACTGATGAACATAGATGCAAAAATCCTCAACAAAGGACGTGCCTGGTGGCACAGTGGTTGAGAGTCTGCCTGCCAATGCAGGGGACACAGGTTCGTGCCCCAGTCCAGGAGGATACCGCGTGCCGCAGAGCAGCTGGGCATGTGAGCCTGCGCGTCTGGAGCCTGTGCTCTATGGCGGGAGAGGCTACAGTGGTGAGAGGCCCTCATACAGCAAAAAAAAAAAAAAAATTCCTCAACAAAGAACTAGCAAACAGAATCCAACAGCATATTAAAAGGATCATACACCATGATCAAGAGGGGTTTATTCCGGGAATGCAAGGATTCTTCAATATACGCAAATCAATCAACGTGATTCACCATATTAACAAATTGAAGGAGAAAAAACCCATGATCATCTCAATAGAAGCAGAGAAAGCTTTTGACAAACTTCAACATCAATTTATGATAAAAAAAAACCCTGCAGAAAGTAGGCATAGAGGGAACTTTCCTCAACATATAAAGGCCATATATGAGAAACCCACAGCCAACATTGTCCTCAATGGTGAAAAACTGAAACCATTTCCACCACGATAAAGAGCAACAGAAGTTTGCCCAGTCTCACCACTCTTATTCAACATAGTTTTGGAAGTTTTAGCCACAGCAATCAGAAAAGAAAAAGAAATAAAAGGAATCCAAATCAGAAAAGAAGAAGTAAAGCTGCCACTGTTTGCAGATGACATGATACTGTACATAGAGAATCCTAAAGATGCTACCAGAAAACTACAGACCTAGTCAATGAATTTGGTAAAGTAGCAGGATACAAAAGTAATGCACAGAAATTTCTGGCATTCCTATACACTAATGATGAAAAATCTGAAAGTGAAGTCAAGAAAACACTCACATTTACCATTGCAACAGAAAGAATAAAATATCGAGGAATAAACCGACTTGTGGAGAAAAAAGACTTGTATGCAGAAAATTATAAGACACTGATGAAAGAAATTAAAGATGGTATAAATAGATGGAGAGATATACAATGTTGTTGGATTGGAAGAATCAACATTGTGAAAATGACTCTACTACCCAAAGCAATCTACAGATTCAATCCAATCCCTATCAAACTGCCACTGGCATTTTTCACAAAACTAGAACAAAAAATTTCACAATCTGTATGGAAACACAAAAGACGCCAAATAGCCAAAGGAATCTTGAGAACGAAAAAGGGAGCTGGAGGAATCAGGCTCCCTGACTTCAGACTATACTACAAAGCTACAGTAACAAAGACACTATGGTACTGGCACAAAAACAAAAATATAGACAAATGGAACAGGATAGAAATCCCAGAGATAAACTCACGCACATTTGGTCACCTTATCTTTGATAAAGGAGGCAAAAATATACAGTGAAGAAAAGACAGCCTCTTCAATAAGTGGTGCTGGGAAAACTGGACAGGTACATGTAAAAGTATGAAATTTGAACACTCCCTAACACCATACACAAAAATAAACTCAAAATGGATTAAAGACCTAAACGTAAGGCCAGACACTATCAAAGTCTTAGAGGAAAAGAGGCAGAGCACTCTATGACATAAACCACAGCAAGATCGTTTTTCACCCACCTCCTAGAGAAATGGAAATAAAAACAAAAATAAACAAATGGGACTTAATGAAGCTTAAAATCTTTTGCACAGCAAAGGAAACCATAAACAAGACAAAAAGACAACCCTCAGATTGGGAGGATATATATGCAAATGAAGCAACTGACAAAGGATTAATCTCCAAAATTTAAAAGCAGCACATGCAGCTCAATATCAAAAAAACAAACAACCCAATCTAAAAATGGGCAGAACACGTAAATAGACATTTCTTCAAAGAAGATATACAGATTGCCAACAAACACATGAAAGAATGTTCAACATCATTAATCATTAGAGAAATGCAAATCAAACTACAGTGAGATATCATCTCACACTGGTCAGAATGGCCATCATCAAAAAAAATCTAGAAACAATAAATGCTGGATAGGGTGTGGAGAAAAGGTAACCCTCTTGCACTGTTGGTGGGAATGTAAATTGATACAGCCACTATGGAGAACAGTATGGAGGTTCCTTAAAAAAGTACAAATAGAACTACCACATGACCCAGCAATCCCACTACTGGGCATATACCCTGTGAAAACCATAATTTAAAAATGGTCATGTACCAAAATCTTCATTGCAGCTCTATTTACAATAGCCAGGACATGGAGGCAACCTAAGTGTCCATCATCGGATGAATGGATAAAGAAGATGTGGCACATATATACAATGGAATATTTCTCAGCCAGAGAATATTTCTCCCTTTTTCGTTCTCAAGATTCCCAACTCAATAAACTAAATTGAGTTATTTGTAGTGAGGTGGATGGACCTTGAGTCTGTTATACAGAGTGAAGTAATTCAGAAAGAGAAAAACAAATACAGTATGCTAACACATATATATGGAATCTAAGGGGAAAAAAAAGTTCGTGAAGGACCTAGGGGTAAGATGGGAATAAAGACACAGACCTACTAGAGAATGGACTTGTGGATATGGGGAGGGGGAAGTGTAAGCTGTGGCAAAGTGAGAGAGTGTAATGGACATATATACACTACCAAACATAAAATAGATAGCTAGTGGGAAGAAGCTGCATAGCACAGGGAGGTCAGCTCAGTGCTTTGTGACCAACTAGAGGGGTTGGATAGTGAGGGTGGGAGGGAGGGAGATGCAAGAGGGAAGAGATATGGGAACATATGTGTATGTATAAATGATTCAGTTTGTCATAAAGCAGAAAATAACACACCATTATAAAGCAATTATACTCCAGTAAAGATGTTAAAAAAAATTAAAAAGACATACTTATGGGCAATAGCAGTTGAAAATATGCTGAGAATTGCTTAATATTGGAGAAATGCAAATCAAAACTACAATTAGATATCATCTCACCCCAGTCCGAAGGGCCATCATCAAAAAGTCTACAAACAATAAAACCTGTATAGGGTGTGGATAAAATGGAATCCTTCTACAGTGTTGGCAGGAACGTAATTGATATAGCCACTATGAAGAACTATATGGAAGTTTCTTGCAAAAACTAAAAATAGAAATACCTTATGATTCAGCAATCCTGGTCATATATCTGGAGAAAACCACAGTTCTAAAGGATACATTCGGGCTTCCCTGGTGGTGCAGTGGTTGAGAGTCTGCCTGCCAATGCAGGGGACACGGGTTCGTACCCCGACCCGGGAAGGTCCCACATGCCGTGGAGCGGCTGTGCCTGTGAGCCATGGCCACTGAGCCTGCGCGTCCGGAGCCTGTGCTCCACAATGGGCGAGGTCACAACAGTGAGAGGCCCGCGTACTGCAAAAAAATAATAATAAGGATACATTCACAATGTTCACTCTTTGCAATAGTCAAGACATGGAAGCGACCTAAATGTCCACTGACAGATGAATGGAGAAAGAAGATGTTGTATATATATACAATGGAATATTTCTCCACCATTGAGAAGAATGAAATAATGCCATTTGCAGCAACATGGATGGACCTACAGATTATTATACCTAGTGAAGTAAGTCAGACAAAGACAAATATCATATGATATCACTCATAGGTGGAATCTAATTTTTAAAAATGATATAAATGAACTTATTTACAAAACGTAAACAGACTGACAGACATAGAATACAAACTTATGGTTACGGGGGGGATAAGGGTTGGAGGTAGAAATAAATTGTGAGTTTGAGATTGACATATACACACTATACTATATTTACAATAGGTAACTAACAAGGACCTACCATATAGCACAAGAAACTCTGTTTAATATTCTGTAATAACCTAAATGGGAAAAGAATTTGAAAAAGAATATATATATATATATATATATATATATATATATATATATATAAACTGAATCACTTCACTGTACACCCGAAACTAACACAACACTGTAAATCAACTATAGTCCAATATAAAATAAAAATTAAAGCAGGAAATAGTTACCTATTATGGTCTTGAAAGGGTGTTCTTATGTGTGAACCTCCCTATGTAGACTGTGTTTGCCCTATTCCTTTGGTGGAAGGGCTGGTTTTGATATAAACTCCATTCACGTCTTTCCCCAGGATGTTCTAGCAGCTTGGTAATAGGTGTAGCTGGTGATGGAGGAGCTGGAGACTGTGCCTGTGTGACATGAGACTTCCTTTCTGCTCAGCAGCCATAACCCCATATCAGGGTCAGGGTCTGTTCCTAAGTTGCTGGAGTGGAAGTCCTGAGGTTTGGGCTTGAACTGGCTCTGTTTCCTTTAAGTGTGTGTTATTTATTCTCTCCACACTGGGGTCTTTTCTCCAAAGGAGGGGAGTTCTGAAGCAAGTGGGACTTGTGTGTGTACAGAGGTCTTATGTGCTGCCGGTGTAGGCATCTACAGCTCTGCTCTGATGCTGCCAAAATTTTTGTCTTTTCTCCTGTTGTGGTTTCTCTCAGGTCCAGTAATAAGCTGTGACAGTGGTCAGGACCAAATGGTTCAGCTGGGTCTGTTGTGTGCTGTGGGGTGGTCTTGGGAATTCTGGTGGCTGTGCTGCCTTTAGAAGTCTGGTCTGCTACTGGGGCACTGTTTGAGTAAACACCAACAATGTGGTTTGTGTTGTAGTATCTCTAGATTGTGCTGGATGTGAGGTGGGGATTCCTTTTTCTCCATGGCTGTCACTGCCTTGTCAGGGGCAGTTTGATCCCGAATTGTTGGAGTAGAAGCCCTGAGGGTCAGGTTTGATCAGGCTCTGTTGCCTTGAGTGTATGTCCTGTCCCAGAAGAGATGATTGATGAAGCAAGTGAGGTCATGCTGTAACAGGGTGCCTGTGTGCCTCCTGTGTAGGCACCCTCAGTTCCATTCAGAAGTCCGAAGTCATCTTCCTTTCTCTGTTGTGCTCATCCCAGATTGAGTGCGAGGCTGTGGTGTGGAGTAGGCTAGGTCTGGGTGTTGGGCATTGTGGCTGCAGGAATTAAGGTGGCTGTGTTGTTTCCTGAGGTCTGGACTGCCTCTGTGACAGACTTCACCCAGGACTTATCTGCCCCAGATCTAACGTTAAGCTGTGAGATTTTCCATTTCATAATTTTCTTGTAACTAGTTGTGGCCTCTTCTTTTCCACTTAGAGAAGTTCCTTTAGCATTTTTTATCAATCTGGTTTGGTTTTGCTGAATTACTTAGTTTTTGTGTGCCTATACAACTTTGGATTTCTCTCTCAAATCTGAATGATAGCCTTGTTGAGTATTCTTTGTTGTAGGATTTTCCCTTTCATCACTTTAAAAATATAGTGTCACTCCCATTTGACCTGCAGTGTTTCTGCTGAAAAACCTGCTGTTAGTCTTATGGTGTTTCCCTTGTATGTTATTTGTTGCTTTTCCCTTGTTTGCTTTTATTATTATTTTTTGCCTTTAGTTTTTGTCAATTTGATTCCTATGTGTCTCAGTGTGTTCTTCCTTGTGTTAGTCCTATATGGGACACTCAGCTCTTCCTGAACTTGGGTGACTGTTTCCTATGTTAGGGAAATTTTCAGCTATTATATTTTCAAATTGTTTCTCAGACCCTTCCTCTCCCTGTTCTTCTGGGACCCCTATAAAGTGAATGTTGGTGCATTTAATGTTGTTCCAGAGGTCTCTTAGGCTGTCTTCATTTCTTTTCATTTTTTTCTTTATCCTATTCCATGGCAGTGATTTCCACCAGTGTCTTCCAGCTCACTTGCCTGTTCTTCTGCCTCATTTATTCTGCTCTTGATTCCTTCAAGTGTATTTTTCATTTCAGTTATTTTATTCTTCAACTCTGTTTGGTTGTTCTTTATATTTTCTAACTCTTTTCTAAAAACTTCTTGTAACTTCTCACTCTATGCATCCATTGTTTTCCTGAGATCTTTGATCATCTTTATGATCATTACTTTGAATTCTATTGGGTAGATTGCCTATTTCCACTTCATTTAGTTGTTTTTCTGGAGTTTTATTTTATTTCTTTGTCAGGAACATATTCCTTTGTTATCTCATTTTGTTTAAATTTCTATTTGTAGTTTTATGTATGTAGTAACTTATTTACATTTCTCAACATGGCAGAAGTGACCCTCTGTAGGGGATGTTCTATGTGTCCTAGCACTCTACTCCCCTCTGTCACCCAAGTGCCAGGGACCACCTGATCCCAGTGTAGTTTCTGTCTTATATTTGTGAATTCAGTTCTGCAGGCTGCAAATTATAGTTTTCTTGCTTCTGGTGTCTTCCTCTGGTAGGTGAGGCTGGTCTAGATGTTTGTGCAGGCTTCCTGATGGGAGGGTCCAGTGCCTATGCACTGGTGTGTGGACCTGTGTTCTGGCCTTCTGTTGGGCAGTGCCATGTCAAGGGGTGTGTCTAGAGATGTCTGTGGGATCATGACGTGTTTAGGCAGTCTGTCTGCTGATGGGTGGGGCTATGTTCTTGCCCTGTTGGTTGTTTAGCCTCAGGTGTCCCAGGACTGGAGCTTACAGGATGTTGGGCGGGACCATGTCTCAGGGCCAAGGACCCAAAATGTCTGCCTCTAGCCAGAGTTCACATATGTCTCTGTTATGTCTGCCACCAGTTTTTTGACCCCAACCAGAGCTACAGCCTCCCCCTGCCTCTTCAGGATTCCCCACAAGACCAGCAGGTAAGTCTGGCCCTAAGTCTGGCCCTGCATTTGCTCTTGGTCCCTGTGTGCATGAGAACCTGTGTACACTCTCCATGATTGGAGTCTGCTTCCCTGAGTCTTGTGGAGCTCCTGCAAAAAGCCCCATTGGCCTTCAATGCCAAATGCTCTGAGGATTCCACCTCCTGATGCCAGACCCCTAGGCTGGGGAGCCTGGTGTGGGGCTCAGAGCTCTCACTCCTCTGGCAGAACCTCTGCAATATTATTTATTTTTTTTTTTAAACATCTTTATTGGAGCATAATTGCTTTACAATGGTATGTTAGTTTCAGCTTCACAACAAAATGAATCAGTTATATATATACATATGTTCCCATATCTCTTCCCGCTTGCGTCACCCTCCCTCCCACCCTCCCTATCCCACCCCTCCAGGCGGTCACACAGCACCGAGCTGATCTCCCTGTGCTATGCGGCTGCTTCCCACTAGCTATCTACCTTACGTTTGGTAGTGTATACATGTCCATGCCTCTTTATTGCTTTGTCACCATTTACCCTTCCCCCTCCCCATAGCCTCAAGTCCATTCTCTAGTAAGTCTGTGTCCTTATTCCTGTTTCACCCCTAGGTTTTTCATGACATTTTTTTTTTCTTAAATTCCATATATATGTGTTAGCATACGGGTCTCTTGTAGACAGCAAATATATGGGTCTTGTTTTTGTATCCATTCAGCCAATCTGTGTCTTTTGGTGGGAGCATTTAGTCCATTTACATTTAAGGTAATTATCGATATGTGTGTTCCCATTCCCATTTTCTTAATTGTTTTGGGTTTGTTATTGTAGGTCTTTTCCTTCTTTTGTGTTTCTTGCCTAGAGAAGTTCCTTTAGCAGTTGTTGTAGAGCTGGTTTGGTGGTGCTGAACTCTCTCAGCTTTTGCTTGTCTCTAAAGGTTTTAATTTCTCCATCAAATCTGAATGAGATCCTTGCTGGGTAGAGTAATCTTGGTTGCAGGTTTTTCTCCTTCAACACTTTCAATATGTCCTGCCACTCCCTTCTGGCTTGCAGAGTTTCTGCTGAAAGATCAGCTGTTAACCTTATGGGGATTCCCTTGTGTGTTATTTGTTGTTTTTCCCTTGCTGCTTTTAATATGTTTTCTTTGTATTTAATTTTTGACAGTTTGATTAATATGTGTCTTGGCGTATTTCTCCTTGGATTTATCCTGTATGGGACTCTCTGTGCTTCCTGGACTTGATTAACTATTTCCTTTCCCATATTAGGGAAGTTTTCAACTATAATCTCTTCAAATATTTTCTCAGTCCCTTTCTTTTTCTCTTCTTCTTCTGGAACCCCTATAATTCGAATGTTGGTACGTTTAATGTTGTCCCAGAGGTCTCTGAGACTGTCCTCAGTTCTTTTCATTCTTTTTTCTTTATTCTGCTCTGCAGTAGTTATTTCCACTATTTTATCTTCCAGGTCACTTATCCGTTCTTCTGCCTCAGTTATTCTCTTATTGATCCCATCTAGAGTACTTTTAATTTCATTTATTGTGTTGTTCATCGTTGCTTGTTTCATCTTTAGTTCTTCTAGGTCCTTGTTAACTGATTCTTGCATTTTGTCCATTCTATTGTCCATTCTATCTCCAAGATTTCGGATCAACCTTACTATCATTATTTTGAATTCTTTTTCAGGTAGACTGCCTATTTCCTCTTCATTTGTTAGGTCTGATGGGTTTTTATCTTGCTCCTTCATCTGCGGTGTGTTTTTCTGTCTTTTCATTTTGCTTATCTTACTGTGTTTGGGGTCTCCTTTTTTGCAGGCTGAAGGTTCGTAGTTCCTGTTGTTTTTTGTGTCTGTCCCCAGTGGCTAAGGTTGGTTCAGTGGGTTGTGTAGGCTTCCTGGTGGAGGGTACTAGTGCCTGTGTTCTGGTGGATGAGGCTAGATCTTGTCTTTCTGGTGGGCAGGTCCACGTCTGGTGGTGTGTTTTGGGGTGTCTGTAGACTTATTATGATTTTGGGCCGCCTCTCTGCTAATGGGTGGGGTTGTGTTCCTGTCTTGCTAGTTGTTTGGCATAGGATGTCCAGCACTGTAGCTTGCTGGTCGTTGAGTGAAGCTGGGTGCTGGCGTTGAGATGGAGATCTCTCGGAAATTTTTGCTGTTTGATATTATGTGCAGCTGGGAGGTCTCTTGTGGATCAGTGTCCTGAAGTTGGCTCTCCCACCTCAGAGGCACAGCACTGACTCCTGGCTGCAGCACCAAGAGCCTTTCATCCACAGGGCTCCTTAATTTGGGATGATTGGTTGTCTATTCAGGTATTCCACAGATGCAGGGTACATCAAGTTGATTGTGGAGCTTTAATCCGCTGCTTCTGATGCTGCTGGGAGAGATTTCCCTTTCTCTTCTTTGTTCTCACAGCTCCCAGGGGCTCAGCTTTGGATTTAGCCCCGCCTGTGCGTGTAGGTCGCCGGAGGGCGTCTGTTCTTTGCTCAGACAGGACGGGGTTAAAGGAGCCGCTGATTCGGAGGCTCTGGGTCACTCAGGCCCGGGGGTAGGGAGGGGCACGGAGTGTGGGGCGGGCCTGCGGCGGCAGAGGCCGGCGAGAAGTTGCAGCCTGAGGCGCGCCTGTGCGTTCTCCTGGGGGAGTTGTCCCTGGATCCCGGGACCCTGGCAGTGGCGGGCTGCACAGGCTCCCCGGAAGGGCGTGTGGCTAGTGACCTGTGTTCGCACACAGGCCTCCCGGTGGCGGCAGCAGCGGCCCTAGCGTCTCATGTCTGTCTCTGGGCTCCGCACTTTTAGCCGCGGCTCGCGCCCGTCCCTGGAGCTCTCTCAAGCAGCGTTCTTAATCCCCTCTCCTCGTGCACCAGGAAACAAAGAGGGACGTAAAAGTCTCTTGCCTCTTCGGCAGTTCCAGACTTCTCCCCGGACTCTCTCCCGGCCAGCCGCGGTGCACTAACGCCCTGCAAGCTGTGTTCACGCCGCCAACCTCAGTCCTCTCCCGGCGCTCCGACAAAAGCCGGAGCCTCAGCTCCCAGTCCCGCCCGCCCCGGCGGGCGAGCAGACAAGCCTCTCGGCTGGCGAGTTCCGGTCGGCCCGATCCTCTGCGCTGGAATCTGTCCGCTTTGCCCTCCGCACCCCTGTTGCTGTGCTCTCCTCCGCGGCTCCCAAGCTCCCCCACTCCGCCTCCCAAAGCCTCCACCCGCGAAGGGGCTTCCTAGTGTGTGGACACTTTTCCTCCTTCACAGCTCTCTCCCGCTGGTGCAGGACCCGTCCCTATCCTTTTGTCTCTGTTTAGTTTTTTCTTTTGCCCTACCCAGGTACGTGGGGGGTTTCTTGCCTTTTGGGAGGTCTGAGGTCTTCTGCCAGCGTTCAGTAGATGCTCTGTAGGAGTTGTTCCATGCGTAGATGTATTTCTGGTGTATCTGTGGGGAGGAACGTGATCTCCACGTCTTACTCTTCCGCCATCTTCCCGGAAGTCCCAAAATTGTAATCTGCAATATTATTATTTCTAGTCTATGGGTCACCCACCCAGTTAGTATGGGATTTGATTATGTCACAATTGTGCCCCTCTTGCAGTCTCATGGTTTCTTCTTCATGTCTTTGCATGTAGAATATCTTTTTTTTTTTTTTGTAGATTCCAGTATTTGTTTTTGATGGTTGTTCAGCAGTTTGGTATGCTTGTGAGAGGAGGGGAGCTCAAAGACTTTTTACTCTGCCATCTTGTCTCACAATCTCCCATATACTTTTTTTCAACTTCAAGAACTGCTGTTTCAATAGTTTTAGCAAACTCCACTTGCTCAAGGTAGTCTCCTTTTGGAGTGCTCCAGTCTCTCCTGACAGATACTCTTTATACAAATGCACCACCACTCCCTGCAAAAGGCTGCTAACAGGAAGGCTATCAGCCCCAGAAAAAAATGGTTTCAGCAAGCTGATTTCCAGTAAAGATGACTCGGCTTATTCTTGAAAAGAAACCTGGGAAGTTCAGAAGTGCCAGATGCAACAGTGGTGAGCCGATTCTGGCTCAGACTAGAATAGAAAAGATGATAGAAGTATGGTGGTACAAGGATCACAACATCAGTCAGACAGAAGGAAATCTATAGTAATATGGCAATGAGAGATCCTGGGGATGTTCTTTGAATAAGGCTGCACCAAGATCAATCTAACTGAACATCTACTCTAGGCTCCTTGTGCACCACAGCCACTGTTGCTACTACTGCTGGGAAGATGTGGTAGTGGCTGTGTGGCTTGTGCTTCCCCCACCACCTTACCTTGCTTCATCTTTCCTCCAGTTTTGAATGCTTACATTAAAAAAGAAGTATCCAAAATTAAAAACCTAACTTCACATCTCAAGGAATTGGAAAATGATGAGCAAGCTGTACCTAAATTTAGCAGAAAGAAGGAAATAATAAGAGTAGAGAGGAAGCAAGTACAATAGAGAATAGAAAATGGATAAAATCAATGAAATAAAAAATTGGTTCTTTGATCAATCAATAAAATTAACAGTTTAGCTCATGTGACAGAAAAATATTACAGAAGACTCAAATTTCTAACATTAGGAATGAAAGAGATGACATTACTACTAGCCTTACAAAAATAGAAAGAAAATACTATGAGCATTTGAAAGTCAACAAGTTAAATAAACAAGATGAAATGCGAAAATTTCTAGGAGGTCACAAACTACTGAAACTGACTCAAGAGGAAATAAAAATATGAATATATCTATACCAAATAGAGATTGAATAAGTAATAAAAAACTTTCCATTAAAAAACTGCAGAAGAAGATGGCTCACTAGTGAATTCTACCAAGCAGTTAAAGAATTAACAACAATCATTCACAAAATCTTCCAAAAACTAGAATAGAGACTAGCTTCCAATGCATTCTATGAGAATAATATTACCCTGATACCAAAACCAGACAAAGACATCATAAGGAAAAAAATACAGATCATATCTCTTATGAATAGAGATGAAAAAATTCCTCAACAAAATGTTAACAAGTCAAATCCAGCAACATATAAAAAAAGAACATATACCATAACAAAATGGGATTTATCACAGGTATGCAAGGTTGAGTAAATATATGAAAATCAATCAATGTAATATACAATAATCATAGAATAAAGGACACAATGATCATCTCAATAGATACATAAAATACACTTGTCAAAAATTCAACACCTATTATGGTAAACACTCATCAAACCAGTAATAGAAGGGAATTATTGATAAAGGAAAAAAGGCATCTATGAAAAACCCACAGCTAACACAATACTTAATGTGAAAGAGTGAAAACTTTCCCCCTAAGATTAGGAAAAGGCACATATGTCCCCTCTTGCCAATTTATTAAACATTGAACTGGAGATTCTAGCCATTGCAGTTAGGCAAGCAAAAAATAAATTGATTAAAATAAATTTTAAAATTTGCATCCAAATTGTAAATTAAGAAGTAGAAGTATCTTTATTTTCATATGGCATGATCTTTATGTAGATCACATACACACAAACCTATTATAATGAAAGTATTTCAGCAAGTTTTCAGGATACAAGATCAATATGAAAGAAGCAATTGTATTTCTATAACATTTGCAATAAACAATATGAAATTTAAATTGAGGAAACTATTACATTTATAATACGAACAAAAGAATAAAATGCTTAGGAAAACTGTAAAACTCTTAGAAAAAAGTTGGCCTAATTATTTGTGACAGTGGGTTATACAATGATATTTTAGATATGACAACAAAAGTTAAAACAATGAAGAAAGATATAAATAAATGACTACATAAAATTCAAATATGTTTTTGCTTAAAATGACATTTTGATGAAAGTGAAAAGACAGCCTACAGTATGGGAGAAAATATTTGTAAATCATATATCTGATAAGCGTCTGGTATACAGACTATATAACAAACTCTTACAACTCAGCAGTAAAAAGACAGCATAATTTAAACATGAAGGGTCTGAACAAACATTTTTCCAAATAAGATCTGCAAATGTCCAGGAAGCACATGAAAAGATACCAAATATCATAAGTCATTAGGAAAACACAAATCAATACCACAATAAAATACTTCAAACCTACTAGGATGGCTGAAATGAAAACAGAAAAATTAGAACAGAAAATACGTTTTGGCAAGGATTCAGAAGAATAGGAGCTCTCATATATTGTTGGTGGGAATGTACAGTGATGTAGCCACTGTGAAAACCACTTTAGTGTTTCCTTCAAAAGTCAAATAGAGTTACAATATGGCCCAGCAATTTCATCTGTAGGGATATACACAAGAGAATTGAACACTTACGTCCACACCAAAACTTATACATGAATGTACATAGCATTATTATTCACAATAGTCAGCAAGTGAAATAACCCAAATATCTATCAACAAATGAATAGATAAATAAAATGTGGTATATCCATACAAATGAATATTACATAGCCATAAAAAGGAATGAAGTACAGATGTATGCTACAACATAGTTGAACCTTGAAAACATTATGCTAAGTAAAAGAACCTAGGCACAAAAGACTATATTTTAGTATTCCATTTGTATGCAATGTCCAGAATAGGCAAATTCATTGAGACAGAAAGTAGATTATTAGTTGCCAGGGGATAGAGAAATAAAGAATGGAGAGCTACTGATAATGCGTACAGAGTTTCTTTGGGGGTGATGAAAATGTCTGGAATTATATAGTAGTAATTGTACAATTTTGTGAATTGTATGCTTTAAAGTGTAGATTTTATGGTATGTGAATTATGCCTCAATAGTAAAAAAAAGTACATGTGTTGGAAACAAGTGTCAGCTTATGCTTAAGAGCCATTATTATATTATAATCAAAACAAGAAAGCCTTTAATATCTCTTCCCAAAGGGTATATATATATATATATATATTTATTTATAATTTATGCCCTTATCTACTTTCATATTTCATAGAAAGTTTGAAATGATTTACAATAATGACACATATTATAATGAACATTTAAGACTAAATTTAAGGGACTGAAAACATAAAGAAGAATGGGAATTTTGGGCAATTTTGCATCGGTTTGAGTTCTGAGATTTCTAGCAACCAAGACACAAAGGGAAATATTAAAGGCTATTATAGTTATTATATTCAATACAAAGAATCATACCACTCATTAAAAGTGAGAAAATATCTCCTGGGTCCTCCTAAGACAAATAATGGATCCTTATATTAGGATCATAGAGTGTTACAATAAATAGCTCATGTAATGGAGATTTTCAATTGAGTTGCAAAATTTTTCAAGTAACTATTTTTTTTGCATTGATCATTGATAAAAGCAGTTTTAATGGGTGAAATCAGATCAGCACATGAGTGTGTATTAGGCAGAAAAACAGTTGAATTGGGAAGTTCGGTTTGTCAGGTTGAGTATCATGTGTATACAGCTGGGACCCAGGCTGGGAATGCTGGTCAGTTTGTTCTGCCAGGTCCACTAGAGCCTTGAAGCATTGGTCTCCTATTTATTCATGGCATGAATGGTGTGCCAGGGAGAGTAAGGCTTTCAGCAAACAGGCCCCCTGCCTTTGGGAGGTGTCAGTTACAAGCTCCAAGTCTGTTATAAAGAGAGACGACAGGGGAACCACTTCTCTCCCAGAAACCCTCTTAGTTCTGATAATTAGGAAAGCAAGGGAGCTAGAAAGACCTGCCTATGAGGAAAACCGAGTCCTTTGAAGTTTATCTTGCGGGGAGGAGAGATCGTTGAATCCAGGTTACTTTGATTCTTCCTTACAGTTAAATTAATATCACTAAAGGGACCTTCCCACTGACTTTCTGAAGTAGCCTCCCACTGACTTCCTTCTCCTGCAACAAGCTGAGATATTTTTTCCCCTGAGTAACATCTAGATGTTGGATAAAAAGAATTTGTGCACAGATAACTTCATCTGGAGACTGATTGCTCCTAAAAATCGAAATAACCACATGGTTCCAGAAGTTATCTGGAGTGGTTACTGAGGAAGACAATAGTTTATTGAGAACTAGGCTTGGCCCATCATTCTCCCAAAATTACCCAGCTTGGTGGGTTATAGTGGAAAGCTGATAGCCTTTTCTAGTGAGCTGACATGAATAGCAAAACTTTCTTCTGGGACTGGAATGGGAGCTCTGTTTTGTAACTCCTAGAAGGGTCTTTGCAAAGTTGATAAAACTCAATACTCCTGAGTTGTTTTTTTTTTTAATGTCTGAATAGATATGCATTTTCTACTTATATATGCATACCCAGCTGAATATAAACAACTATCAAACTTTAACCAGTTGCATACAGACTATAAAAAGCCTGTATTATTTTTACAACAAGTAACAGTGGTGATTTCAAAAACTTTAATATACCTCAATAATTTCATCAAAAGTTATTCGTGGGTGGTGTTAGAGGTTTATATGCAAGTTGGTCTCATTCTGCTGCTTGTATTCCTAGTGATACTGTCATTAACAAGTGGTCACTGACATCCATGAAGAAGATTTCATCCCAGGTGTTGTTCTTCAATGGCTGACAAGGTGTCATTTTCATGTGAAAATTCTCTAAAAGTCAAGTTGACATGTGAACCAGGAGTAGCTATCTGAAAACCCTCCTTCGTGCATCTCTCTTCTCTTGCTCATCACATTGTACATGTGAATACAAGGCTCTGACCCCTTTTTTTTCTCAGAATTGAAAAATGCAGTGAGGAACTTGGAAAGACGAGACCATCTCTCCCATTGAGACAACAAACAGGCTTGGTTCGTACTTCAAAGAAACTGAAATAAATTTCACAACCTCAGCATTCCTCTCCTGTAAGACAACCCAGTGTATGTGCAGACTCCAATGGGCCCTCTGTGTCTCCCCGAGAGCCTCAGGGGCAAAGGGAACCAATACAAACAGGCTAACTTTCCTTGAAGAGAGTAATCAAGACACAGGTCTAACAGTTTTGGTGATGGAAAAGTGGCTTTCTGGAAGAGGTAGAACAGTAGTGGCCAGGCTGGGTGGAAAGACAGAAAAGCATCTGGAATCCAGTAATGAAAACTCTTCCCCTAGACATTTGCAAGAAGAGGGAACAAGGATCCCTGCTGTCCTACTTCTTTTTTTTTTAACATCTTTATTGGAATATAATTGCTTTACAATGGTGTGTTAGTTTCTGCTTTATAACAAAGTGAATCAGTTATACATATCTCTTCCTTCTGGCATCTCCCTCCCTCCCACCCTCCCTATCCCACCCCTCTAGGTGGTCACAAAGCACCGAGCTGATCTCCCTGTGCTATGCAGCTGCTTCCCACTAGCTAAATATTTTATATTTGGTATTGTATATATGTCCATGCCACTCTCTCACTTTGTCCCAGCTTACCCTTCCCCCTCCCCATGTCCTCAAGTCCATTCTCTAGAAGGTCTGCATCTTTATTTCCATCTTGTGCCTAGGTTCTTCATGACCATTTTTTTAAAATTCCACATATATGTGTTAGCATACGGTATTTGTTTTTCTCTTTCTGACTTACTTCATTTTGTATGACACTCTCTAGGTCCATCCACCTCACTACAAATAACTCAGTTTTGTTCCTTTTTATGGCTGAGTAATATTCCAATGTATATATGTGCCACATCTTCTTTATCCATTCATCTGTTGATGGACATTTAGGTTGCTTCCATGTCATGGCTATTGTAAATAGAACTGCAATGAATATTTTGTACATGATTCTTTTTGAATTATGGTTTTCTCAGGGTATATGCCCAGTAGTGGGTTTGCTGGGTCATATGGTAGTTTTAGTTTTTTAAGGAGCCTCCATACTGTTCTCCATAGTGGCTGTATCAATTTACATTCCCACCAACAGGGCAAGAGAGTTCCCTTTTCCCATACCCTCTCCAGGATTTATTGTTTGTACATTTTTTGATGATGGCCATTCTGACTGGTGTGAGATGATATCTCAGAGTAGTTTTGATTTGCATTTCTCTAATGATTAATGATGTTGAGCATTCTTTCATGTGTCTGTTGGCAATCTGTATATCTTCTTTGGATAAATGTCTATTTAGGTCTTCTGCTCATTTTTGGATTGCGTTGTTTGCTTTTTAAATGTTGAGCTGTGTGAGCTGCTTGTAAATTTTGGAGATTAGTCCTTTGTCAGTTGCTCCATTTGCAAATATTTTCTCCCATTCTGAGGGTTGTCTTTTTGTCTTGTTTATTGTTTCCTTTGCTGTGCAAAAGCTTTTAAGCTTCATTAGGTCCCATTTGTTTATTTTTGTTTTTATTTCCATTTCTCTAGGAGGTGGGTCAAAAAGGATCTTGCTGTGATTTATGTCATAAAGAGTTCTGCCTATGTTTTCCTCTAAGAGTTTGATGGTGTCTAGCCTTACATTTAGGTCTTTAATCCATTTTGAGTTTGTTTTTGTGTATGGTGTTAGAGAGTGTTCTAATTTCATTGTTTTACATGTAGCTGCCCAGTTTTACCAGCACCACTTATTGAAGAGGCTGTCTTAAGGCTCATCAGTAAGTGTATCAGTAGTTATGTCAGTTTGCTTTTCCTTAATTTCTCAACCTTATACAACCCTTACTTTTTTAATGTCACTTTATACACAGTGGACATTATGTGGAGTTTTTAAATACCTACGTTTTTGCTATCCAATCTTAAAATTATTTTCTTTTACTTGGAACATTTACTCTATAATATAATAAATTACTAATAAATTTGAAAAAGAAAATTATTTTTGGTAATAACTTAATATCATGATGTTTTGATAAAAACAGATTAAATAAGTGCATTATCTATGCCAATCTCAGCACAGTGATGATACCCAACTCTGCTTAATTAAGGTGTAAGTATCTCAAAACAGTGGAGCAGACAGGCAACCAGCAAAAGACATTTAATATATGCCCATGCTTATCAATCCTGTTAACATAAGTGTTTAAAATTTTCAAATCTAAGTATAGAGGGGCATTTATAAAGTTGCAGAATACAATATAAGAATTATAATTATATACAATCCTGTTTGTGGACAACTTACTTTAGCTGGCATATGTAGTGGGATTTTCAGTGGAGTATTAATAATGGTAACAATGAAAATAAACTGTGTGTTTTAATAGTCTTTACAGTATGAGTTATGGAAAACAGCAGGTAAACATTTGTTCATCTTTATTGCCGTAAACACACACACACACACACACATCTTCAGCAAGACTGAAGTGCTTGTGGTAGGCTAAATAATGGTCCCCAAACGTTATCCACTTCCTAATCTCTGGAACCTGTGAATATTACTTTATATAGCAAAAAGGACATATAGATGTGATTAAGGATCATGAGTTGAGGGGATTATCGTGGACTATCTGGGTGGGTCCGAGATAATCCCAAGAGTCTATGAGAAGGATTCAGAAGGAGGTTTGAGTACAAGAGAGGAGAAAGCAATGTGACCACAGAAACAGAGATTGGGATAATGCAGCCAGTAAAAGAGGCAAGGAACAGACTCACCCTAAAGCTGCCAGACAGCTGACCCAGATGACACCTTACTTTACCCTCATTAACACTCATTTATTTACTTCTTCCCTTTAGAACTATAAGAGAATAAACTTGTATTGTTTTAAGTCACTACGTTTATGGTAATTTTTTATAGCTTCAACAGGAAATTGATAGGGGCTCAAGGTCACAGTGCCTATATTGCTACTTGCCCTCCAATCTTTTAACTTCAAATTCTAACTTCTGCAGTATCCATCACACCAGGCACTTGACACAAAGCAAGCCGATATAAGAACCCTAATAGATAAATCTGCACAACTTTAAAATTCACTTCTAATCCATTGGTAAGTATTGTTTAAGGAATAGCTATTTGGTCTTCAAAAATTTTAGAATTAAAGGGTTGAAAACTTGTTCATCCCTTGATACATTGTATTGTTTGAAATTAGGAAGCAGAGCAACTTGAATTTGTTTTGCTTATACATGCTGAAGTGTATACACTTTTAAAGACAGCTTAGAATTAAGAGTTAACTTCTAATAAGTAGTGGTAAGAGCTATCCAACCAGTTTTCTATGGTACCACATATCAAAGTCTCTACAATATAACAGTCTTATTTAGCACTCAGCATTTTAGGGTGAGGGAGAGAGGCATGGCAAAAAGCAGTTGCAAATTATTTTTTAACAGCAGAAAAGCTTTAAAGACCTATACAGTTTGTCATCATCTCATATTCTATTCCAGAATACTTGGAACAAAGTCTTATTTCAATCAGCTCAATCTATACAAGCTATAAAATGCAAAAACAGTCCAAACCCTATAGTGTACAGAATATGCACTATTTAACACTCATTAAATGAAGTACAGTCAATGAAGATTATCAAATAAGAAGCACACACAGCATTCTAAATTTTTAAATCACCTTAGGGTCACTAACCGGAGATTGTACAAATAGCATGTGCAAGACAAAAAAAAAGAAAAAACAAAAAGAAAAACCAAAGAAAAAAACAAAGAAACAAACTTCTCAGTGCATCACACCAATCAGGATAAAATGTATGGCATTTTTATGATACTAATATTACATTACAACTGTCAATTTTAACTGGGAATGACAAAGAAGTGAAATTCGTATAAGAGCAAGAACCAGCCAATTAAAATGCTAAAATAAAACAGATCACCTGCTTTCTTTGGAAAAAACACTGACAATGTAATGTGTGCAGGTAACTCACTAAATTTTTTCTCATTTATTTGCCCCCTAATAGAAGTGCCTTAACTTTTTTCCTGTAAATATTCTACCTGTTATAACAGTCTGATATTAAGGCTTGTGTAAACGCTAATTTGTTATTGAAACATACTATTTTTTGTTTGATAAGATTGTCTTTGTGAATAAAAAACATATCTGGTTATAAACCATAGAATAAAGCCCCCAAAAGAAAAATGTGACATTTTCTAAGCTAGTGAGAAATAAATTAAACCATGATGTATCAGTTTAAAATTATATCAATATTAAATGACATTTCTATGTTCTATTTTTTCCCATAAAATTAAACAGTGCAGAATAGGGCTTGGGCTACAATTAATCACTTTTGATTTTCTTAAAAACAAAATTTTATTTGCTATAAACAGTTAAAAGGCAATTATCTTCCTTCACAACACACGTGGACATTAAATGTAAGGTTTTAAAAATATCCACAACCTAAAAGAAAAATACTTTTAAATGGCTAAAAGGAATCAAAATAACAAAGTTTAGTGTACAGAAGAGTAGATATAAACAACACCAACATCATTGGTGTTGAATTTTGAATAGATCACAATAAGTTCCAAAGTTTTTCTACCTGAACAAATAAAAAAAGGTGTCCTTTCCAAAGTTTGAGGCTATGCACTGCACATCACCCCCCAACAAGTGTATGAATAAGGTTTTAAAAATGTTGCCAGTATTAAGTTCTTCTGTACCTAAAATTAGAGGACAGCAATAGTATAGTGATTAGGGTGCATGAATTCTCAAAACGTAGTTATGATCCAACATTAGTTATGGTGGTTATTTTAACTGAAAAAGACTTTTCAGAAGAAATACCAGCCCTATGCTAACCACCAGAAGAATGCGGGCTTCTACTGACCAAGCCACTCTTATATTAAATCCTTGGCTGGCTTAGGCCTTGAGCTTCTCTCAAACGGAAATGAGTCTGAAAGTTGATGACAGACTTCAGAGTTACATGAATTGAAACACAGGCAGATTCCATCTGGGTAAGAGCCCTGACTCAGTTCTCACTAGGAAACAAAGGTGGGCCTTCTCCAACTTCAAAATTAAAATATACGATTTTATGTATTTTATGTGTGAAAGCAGAATATTCATTGCTGACACAAAATTTGTATGTCCCAGTTTTGAAGGCTGTTTCTTCATCTTTTTGTATAACATATTGCCATCAGGGCCGTCAGATCGACAATCTACATCATAGTGACTGCCAGTAGTCGCCTGGAACTCGAGGGTGTACTTGGTGACAGGCGTAATGTCCTAGTAGAAGCACTGCTAGGCATAGTTGGGCAGTTTGAATCTGATCTCAGTGCCACCAGGTGGGCACCATTAGCAGCAGTGGCCCAGTGACCTGCGGCGTCTGCCCAGCTCTACGCTGACACCATCCGCGGCATCTGGAGATGCTGTGGTGGTTGCCTCTACAGAGCTGTGGAGAGACTAGGGTCGGGTCTGCACCAACTCAGGGCACGCACTGTAGAGTCTCTCTGAGCCTAAGAGAGATTAAGGATGAGCAGTGATCCGCTAGGTGTGGGTGAGGGTTGCTGAACAACCAGGGCCTAGTGCTGGGAACGATCCAGGAAACAAGACTCCTGAGTTTTTAAAATGGATAATGTCCCCAAATTTATGCTGACAATACGTACTCCATTTAAGAACTTAAAGGAAAACAATTTGTCAGTGAAGTCTGCTGAAACACAGACTACTGCAAGGGATTATATATAAATTGTTAAAAAATAAACACGGAACATTTTAAAAAATAGGTCACAAATTCAAATCCAATCACTTATAATATACTGGAAATGAAATAGCCCAGCTTTGAATCCAAAGTGGTTGGGTTTGAATCCAAGCTACATATAACTTTACCCTTATACCCACAGTGTCTTTGTAAAATGAAAACAATAACATCTACCTTGTAGAGCTGTTTTGAAGATTAAATATGAAGTGCTTATAATATTACCTGGTACTCAATATATGGCAATTATTAATATTACTAGAAGATGAAAAGATTAAGTTGTTAATTCAACCAGGTAAAGTACAGAAAATTCCATATACAAACAGACACATCGACAATTGTCAAATGAACTTTCTGGTCTTGGCTAGAGCATATTTGCAAGGAAACTTATCAGAGGGCAACATTGCAATGTGAAGCTTAAGATTAAGTCCAGAAAACTCTAAACAACTTTAAACTACTTCAATTATTTGCTGTCCTCCCTACCCAGCACCAAGAAGCCAGACAAATCAACTCCAACAATGTTCTTTCTGGTGCTTTCTGCAGGAGTGTACCTAGAGAGAAGCAAGAGAAGTCAATGTGTGTTCTGACTATTGAGTGATAGATTGTCTGGAATTCACCAACTTGCTCAATATCCTTTGACCTGTATTCTCCCTTTCAGGAATGTTCTTAGATAAATAGTTTGTCATCAAACTTTGTCCTACACCCTAAATTGCCTTCAACCCACTCCAAACTTCTCCTTCCCAAGTCTATTCAGCTTAAAGGTTTACTAACAATTTCGGTGGTTGCTGATTAGGAACGTAAAGTGTGACCTCCCTGAAGTATTTGCATTTCTACAGTGGACAATATAAGACCCTCTTACACACACACACACACACACACACACACACACAAACATACACACCTACAAAATTTCAACATTTAACAGAATGATATTATACTAATGAAATGGCATATAATATGTATGGGTATATGAACTTTTATAGATATGTCTACTTGCATTTCTGCTTTATAAATATACCTGATATTTGCATTATTGCTTAGAAATGTACCTGAATTTTGATAGAAAAAAAAATTTCTAACTTGAGTGCTGTCTCAAAGAATCTCCCCTGAATAACTCAGAAGTCATTTAATCTATAGTAATGTCAATGTTTTGCTGTCAAATGTATCCCTTCCCCCTCTCCTTATCCTTAAGGAGCAGCTGGGGCTCAAATTGCACACTTGCTGGCTGACTGGAATTTTGCTGTTAAAAAATTTCATGCCCCCATGCATGGATTACACATGGGCCGGAGAAGAACATAGCCATGAGAATGCCATTCCCAAAACAGGCAGCACCTTGGGTCTGTTGTAGCATTTGTCCATTTTCATTTGTTCTTCATAATGCTATGTTTTTTGTCATTCACATACAACTTAAGTAACTGTCCAGAGTGATTTGGCATTGATAATACAAACCATTTCTCGACCTGCTTTAATATAGTTATTTTTTTTATCCCTTTATAGAATTAGATTCATTGTTAATTTTTGCTGAAAAATAAAATGGTAGTGTTAATTTTTAGAAACATACTAATTAGTTCTGCCTTGAGTTACCTCAAGGTGTATTTATGTGTGTGTGTGCATATACACATGTTGTGTACATACTTCTAGATAGGTTGAAAACTTAGGCTTCCATATAATTATGAATTGTTAAACTGACTGTATTAGTTTACTAGGGTTTCTGTAACAAAGTACCATAAATTGGGTGGCTTAAACAACAATTGATTGTATCAACAGTTCTGGAGATTAGAAGTTTGAACACAAGGTATCAGCAGGGTTGGTTCCTTCTGAAGGATGTGAGGGAAGAATCTGTTCCATGCCTCTCTCTTTGGCTTATAGGTGGATGTTTATATGTCCACATAATGTTCTCCCTGTGTATTTAATCCTGTCTCCAAATTTCACCTTTTTATAAGGACACAAGTCATATTAGATTGGGGTCAACTGCAATGGCCTCATTTTAACATGGTAAAGACCTATCTCTGAATAAAGTTATATTATGAGGAACTGCAGGTTAGAACTTGAACATATAAATTTTAGTGGAATACAGTTTGGCCCATAACATTGAGTGAGATCTTCTTTTCAAAGATTATTTCAATGTCTTTAAGCAAAATTGAAAAAACATTTAGCCAGATTATTTAAGTATGAGTTCCATTTTTACTTTTAGGAGGTAGAGATTATGAGCTCAGTCGCCTGATCAGTATTTTGAATACAATAAATATTCAATAAATATTTGGAGAAGGAATGAAAGCATCATAGTCCAGGAGAGGTAAAAGGTGACATCATAAGCTTCCTTGATTTGCTTTATTTTTTTTTTGAACCTGAGGATATAGGTTGTTGATAGTCTGCTATGGGGGTTTAAGACAGGAATCATATTCAATTACCAAAACTCCTATTTGGAATCATTTTTCCACAGAGTTTCCTAGTGTAAGGCTTAGAACAAGAAGCTCAACAGTTTCCCTGGACTTATGGGTAAATTGGGTTTTGAAATGCTTTATTTTAGCGTCTTTCTTGGTTGTCTTTGACTGAAAGTCAATGTAGGAGGGTCTTGAGACTTATGGAGAAAAGGTTGGAAATTTGGCTGAAAAACTGAGGCAGCCAATTTTTGATTCCTGATTTTGCAAATAGTAGACGGAGGCACTGCTCTAATATTTATGAGCCAGGAACAATTTGAAGATAGAAGCTCACATTCAACCAATTAAAGTTTAATTTTGACTGAGAGCAAAGCCAAGTGGTCATTCACTCTTCCCTATGAAATACTTTAAAGTTACTCAATCAATCCAAAGGGAATGGGAGTACAGTGATCCCTTCTACTATAGCCTCTCCTTGCCTGCTTGCTAAAATATGGAATATCCTTTGGAAAGTATGAGGGTTGTGTGTTTGCCTGCAGATCTAGTCTATGTCTTCTAAAGAGAAAACCCTCTTCTCTAAGATCTGCTTTCATCTGAAGTGGAACTATTATATCACTAACATTAATATATATATACATATTTATTTTATATTTTTATTAATTAATTAATTTAATTTATTTATTTTTGGCCGTGTTGGGTCTTTGCTGCTGTGTGTGAGCTTTCTCTAGTTGCAGCGAGTGGGGACTACTCTTCGTTGTGGTGTATGGACTTCTCATTGTGGTGGCTTCTCTTGTTGCAGAGCACAGGCTCTAGGTGCACGGGCTTCAGTAGTTGTGGCATTGGGCTCAGCAGTTGTGGTTCACAGGCTCTAGAGTGAAGGCTTAGTAGTTATGGTGCATGGCCTTAGTTGTTCCGTGGCATGTGGGATCTTCCCGGACCAGAGATCGAACCTGTGTCTCCTGCATTTGTAGGCAGATTCTTAACAACTGCACCACCAGGGAAGCCCTATATTTTTATTTTAATATTTAGACATTCATGTGTTTTCCAAAACCCTCCAAATCTTCCTCTGCATTCTCATGTTTCTGTCATTCAAGATGATTATTGTCAGACAGTTTTTTAGACTAAGCAAATTAAAGAAAGTAGTATTGGTGGTGGTGGTACATGCATGTTAGAAGAACATGCTTATTTGACATTAAACATTTAAATATCTTCTCGATTTGAAATGAGACTTTAAAACAAAGAACCAAAAATATTAGGTCTAACTCAATATGACCCTTTCATTAAAATCCCTTAAAACTCTTAAGAAAGTTTGTGGGTACAGGCCAAATTAAAATTTTCCTTATGCTGTATTTGCTGCTTAAAGTTAGAATAACAAGTCTGATGAAATGCCCTACCTAGCATATTTATATATAATACTTGGATGTCACATGCTGCTCCCACCTCACTAACCTAGTACAAAATGGGATTGCACCTGGCTCTATTTAGAGGTGGAAAGGCAGCCTTGCATGAAAATTTTAGAAACTTGTCTGACAGCCTGAATTTTTATGCACCCACATTCTTCTGTGGAAACACAGAGACAGGGAAATAGGCAAAATCCCATTTATTTTTTCCAGTAAAACTCTGCTTTATGAGCATGTGTTAGCAATAACAATAGCTAACATGTATATGGCACTCACTATGTGTCAGCAGAGCCACCATACTGTCCAAATCAAGGAATTACCATTCACACTGCATTCTATGTAAATGGCATCCACTGGAGTTATACAATGCGGAGGTACTGAATTTTAGGCTCTGTTCTAAGCACTTTACATATATTACCACAATATAATACTCATAACAGCTCTAAGAGCTAAGTACTATTATGTCGACTCAACAAATGCAGAAACTGAGGTACAGAGTACATAAATACTTTGTTCATGGTCACATAGTAAGTGACAGAAAGTAGATTCAAACTCAGACAATCTAATTGTAGAATCCATGGTTTTAACCACTACACATACTGACTCTATGAAGCTTGGAAAGAGTATATGGCTTTGGAAATGAAGAGATAGCAGTGACTGAATAAAGAATGTCTGAATGCAGTTAGCATGCAAACTGCATGCTTGAAAAGTTCTTCACATTTGCTTAACATGAGCTACAAATTTGATTCTGAACTTTTAAACTTTCAATGCAAAGAAGGAAACCTTATCAGTTGCATGATTCACATTATCTAAATGGAAAATATAGAAGCAGAGTTATTGCTACTGAGATCAGGAAACTATTGCTATGAAGATCAGAAAACTAGTCTTTTTATGAGCAGTCTTGAAGAGTATGTTGTGAGCGATATCATCAACAGCACCTCCATAGTAAACACAGTAACATGTTTCTTAAGGCCTATTTCTATTAATATTGCTTACTGTAAATTGATGCCATAAAGCCAAAGTGATCTTCCCTCTAAATTATTATTGAGCTATACTTGGTCAAAATAAAGTAACCCTGTAGTCCATATTCACGTTTCTCTGGTGGTCTTGCTTAAGCCAACAATGGACTGCAAAGCATCCAAGGAAAACAAAGGGACTTCTAGGGACTTCTCTGTAAGTATAAGCTCTTTCCATTCAGAATTTGAAAATGTTGAGCAACACTAAGTTCCAGGTTATACTTTGTGATGAGAAACTGATATGCAGGTAAAACATGTATATTAAATGCAGGTCCACCTGCTTTAAAAGTTGATGACCGTCAGAAAGAAAAAGACAAATACCGTATGCTAACACATATATATGGAATTTAAGAAAAAAATGTCATGAAGAACCTAGGGGTAAAGCAGGAATAAAGACACAGACCTCTTAGAGAACGGACTTGAGGTTATGGGGAAGGGGAAGGGTGAGCTGTGACAGGGCGAGAGAGAGTCATGGGCATATACACACTAACAAACGCAGTAAGGTAGATAGCTAGTGGGAAGCAGCCGCATGGCACAGGGATATTGGCTCGGTGCTTTGTGACAGCCTGGAGGGGTCGGATGGGGAGGGTGGGAGGGAGGGAGACGCAACAGGGAAGACATATGGGAACATATGTTTATGTATGACTGATTCACTTTGTTATAAAGCAGAAACTAACACACCATTGTAAAGCAATTATACCCCAATAAAGATGTTAAAAAAAAAAAAAAAAAAAAAAAAAAAAAAAGTTGATGACCACTTTGTCATAGACCAGTGCTGCTACCAAGAATTCTGAGTGTGTAATTCAAGGAGAATCAGTGCAGTGTCAGTTAAGGTTAAGCATCTGAACTTTTGAGCAACTCATACCTGATCCCAAGCCACTTAGTTACTATGTGACCTGGGATAAGCTACCAATCTCTTAAAATTTCCTTCTTCACTGGTAAAATAAAGATAAAAATACCTATCAATACCTACCATTAAGTACTTAAAATTGTAGGGACATAAATATTTTTGTGTCAGAAATATATGATTATTGATTACTTTTTCAATATTCTGCACAAACTTTATATATAACAGGTAGAATCAGGCTTAGGAAAAATAGAAAAAAGGAACATTACCTTCAGTTCCCCACCCTCCTTCTTTCTAGTCCTATTTATAGTAATCCTCCTTGCTTCTACGAGGAAAAAGCAGAACAAAGCTCATTAATACTGAGGCATTAGTGAGTAAGTGTGGCAGTATAGAAGATAGATTTTTCTTTAGTCCAACAGACACATCCTCAAGCTCTGACTCTTACTTTTGTTTCGTAAGCCCCAAATTTCTCATTTAGTAAACAAAGGCAATAAATCCTACCCCACAGGTTTGTTGAAAGGATGGGAGGTAACCAATGTGAAAGTATTAATACAGTGGTGCCACATATAAGGTGTTCAATAAATGGTAGTTATTACTGGTATTGTTATTACGCTGTTATAATATTTAGCCTTGGAGACATGAACTTTAGACACAGCTGTTATCCTAACTCATGGTGTGTCCTTGGGTGATATATAGATGTACTTGATAAATTACAAATAATTATTTAAATAGTAGTAGTAGTAGGTAAGATGTAGTATGTAATAGTAGTAGTATTTGTATACATTCATTTTTTAATATTCTTTTCCGTTATGGTTTATCACAGGCTATTCAATATAGTTCCCTGTGCTATACATTAGGACCTTGTTGTTTATCCATTCTAAATGTAAAAATTTGCATCAACCAATACCAAATTCTCAAACCATCCCTCCCCCACCTCCTCTCCCCCTTGGCAACCACAAGTTTGTTCTCTATGTCTATGAGTCTGTTTCTGTTTTGTAGATAGGTTCATTTGTGTCATATTTTAGATACCATATATAAGTGGTATCATATGATATTTGTCCTCTTTCTGACTTTTGCATCCATGTTGCTGTAAATGGCATTATTTCATTCTTTATTATGGCTGAGTAGTATTCCATCATATATATGTACCACATCTTCTTTATCCATTCATCTGTCAATGGACATTAAGGTTATTTCAATGTTTTGGCTATTGTGAACAGTGCTGCTATAAAAATAGGATTGCATATATCTTTTTGAATTATAGTTTTTTTCTATGTATATTCCCAGGAATGGGATTGCTGGAACATATAGTAATTCCATTTTTAGTTTTCTGAGGAAACTCTATACTGTTTTCCATAGTGGCTGTACCAACTTACATTCCCACCAACAGTGTAGGAGAGTTCCCTTTCCTTCATATCCTCTTCAGCATTTTCTATTTGTAGACTTTTTAATAATGGCCATTCTGACCCGTGTGAGGTGGTACCTCATTGTAGATTTGATTTACATTTCTCTAATAATTAGTGATGTTGAGCATCTTTTCATGTGCCTACTGGCCATCTGTATGTTTTCTTTGGAGACATGTATTAAGGTCTTCTGCCTATTTTTCGATTGGGTTATTTGTTTTTTTGTTGTTGAGTTGTATGAGTTATTTGTATATTTTGGAGATTAAGCCCTTGTGTGTCACCATATTTGCAAATATTTTCTCCCATTCGATAGGTTGTCTTAATTTTTTTAAAATTGTTTCCTTTGCTGTGCAGAAGCTGGTAAATTTGAGCAGGTCCCCTTTGTTGACTTTTGTTTTCTTTTTATTCCCTTGGGAGACTGACCTAAGAAAACATTGGTACTATCTATGTCAGAGAATATTTTGCCTATGTTTTCTTCTAGGAGTTTTATGGTGTCTTGGCTTATGTTTAAGTCTTTAAGCAATTTGAGTTTATTTTTATGCATGGTGTGAGGCTCTGTTCTAACTTCATTGATTTACATACAGCTGTCAAACTTTCCCAGCACGACTTGCTGAAGAGATTATCTTTTTCCCATTTTATATTCTTGCTTCCTTTGTCAAAGATTAATTGACCATAGGTGTGTGGGTTTATTTTTGGGCTCTCTATTGTGTTCCATTTATCTATATGTCTGTTTTTGTACAAATATCACACTGTTGATTACTGTAGCTCTGCACTATTGTCTGAAGTCTGGGTGAGTTATGCCTACTGCTTTTTTTCTTTTTTCCCTCAGTATTGCTCTAGCAATTCTGGGTCTTTTATGGTTCCATATAAATTTTTGGATTATTTGTTCTACTTCTGTGAAAAATTTCATGGGTAATTTGATAGGAATCACATTAAATTTGTAGATTTCTTTGGGAATTATAGCCATTTTAACAATATTAATTCTTCCAATACAAGAACATGGGATACCTTTCCATTTCCTTGAATTCTGTTTTATTTCCTTTATTAATGTTTTATAGTTCTTAGTTTATAAGGCTTTCACCTCCTTGGTCAGTTTTATTCTTACGCATTTTAATTTTGGGGGTGCAATTTTAAAAGGTATTGCTAATTTACATTCCCACCAATGGTGCAAGAGGGTTCCCTTTTCTCCACACCCTCTCCAGCATTTATTGTTTGTATATTTTTTTTAAAACTTCTTTACTGGAGTATAATTGCCTTACTTTTTTGTGTTAGTTTCTGCTGTATAACAAAGTGAATCAGCTATACGTATATATATATCCCCATATCCCCTCCCTCTTGCGTCTCCCTCCCACCATCCCTATCCCACCCTTCTAGGTGGTCACAAAGCACTGAGCTGAGCTGATCTCCCTATGCTATGCGGCTGCTTCCAACTAGCTATCTATATTATACTTGGTAGTGTATATGCGTCCATGCCACTCTCTCACTTCGTCTCAGCTTACTCTTTGCCCTCCCCGTGTCCTCAAGTCCATTCTCTCTATCTGTGTCTTTATCCCTGTCCTGCCCCTAGATTCTTCAGAACCATTTTATATTTTTTAGATTCCATATATATGTGTTAGCATACGGTATTTGTTTTTCTCTTTCTGAATTACTTTACTCTGTATGACAGACTCAAGGTCAACCCACCTCACTACAAATAACTCAATTTCATTTCTTTTTATGGCTGAGTAATATTCCATTGTATATATATGCCATGTCTTTTTTTTTTAACATCTTTATTGGAGTATAATTGCTTTACAATGGTGTGTTAATTTCTGCTTTATAACAAAGTGAATCAGTTATACATATACATATGTTCCCATATCTCTTCCCTCTTGCATCTCCCTCCCTCCCACCCTCCCTATCCCACCCCTCTGGGTGGTCACAAACCACCAAGCAGATCTCCCTGTGCTATGTGGCTGCTTCCAACTAGCTATTTTACATTTGGTAGTGTATATATGTCCATGCCACATTCTCACTTTGTCACAGCTTCCCATTCCCCTTCCCCATATCCTCAAGTCCATTCTCTAGTAGGTCTGTGTCTTTATTCCCATCTTACCCCTACGTTCTTCATAACCTTTTTTTTCCCTTAGATTCCATATATATGTGCTAGCATATGATATTTGTTTTTCTCTTTCTGACTTACTCACTCTGTATGACAAACTCTAGGTCCATCCACCTCACTAGAAATTTCTCAATTTTGTTTCTTTTTATGGCTGAGTAATATTCCATTGTATATATGTGCCACATCTTCTTTATCCACTCATCTGTAGGTGGACACTTAGTCTGCTTCCATGTCCTGGCTATTGTAAATAGAGCTGCAATGAACATTTTGGTACATGACTCTTTTTGAATTACGGTTTTCTCAGGGTATATGCTCAGTAGTGGGATTTCTGGGTTGGAAGAAAGAATATACAGTGGAGAAAAGACAGCCTCTTCAATAAATGGTGCTGGGAAAACTGGGCAGGTATATGTAAAAGTATGAAATTAGAACACTCCCTAACACCATACACAAAAATAAACTCAAAATGGATTAAAGACCTAAATGTAAGGCCAGAAACTATCAAATTCTTAGAGGAAAACATAAGCAGAACACTCTATGACATAAATCACAGCAAGATCCATTTTGACCCACCTCCTAGAGAAATGGAAATAAAAACAAAAATAAACAAATGGAACCTAATGAAACTTAAAAGCTTTTGCACAGCAAAGGAAACCATAAAGAAGACCAAAAGACAACCCTCAGAATGGTAGAATATATTTGCAAATGAAGCAACTGACAAAGGATTTATCTCCAATATTTACAAGCAGCTCATGCAGCTCAATAACAAAAAAACAAAAAAACAAATCCAAAAATGGGCATAAGACCTAAATAGACATTTCTCCAAAGAAGATACAGATTGCCAACAAACACATGAAAGAATGCTCAACATCATTAATCATTAGAGAAATGCAAATCAAAACTACAATGAGATATCATCTCACACCAGTCAGAATGGCCATCATCAAAAAACTTAGAAACAATAAATGCTGGAGAGGGTGTGGAGAAAAGGGAACCCTCTTGCACTGTTGGTGGGAATGTAAATTGATACAGCTACTATGGAGAACAGTATGGAGGTTCCTTAAAAAAAGTTTGTAGATTTTTTTATAGAGGTTCCTTAGAAAAACAAAAATAGCACTACCAGGTGACCCAGCAACACCACTACTGGGCATATACTGTGAGAAAAACATAATTCAAAAAGAGTCATGTACCACAATGTTTATTGCAGCACTATTTACAATAGCATGGACATGGAAGCAACCTAAGTGTCCATTGACAGATGAATGGATAAAGAAGATGTGGCACGTATATACGATGGAACATTACTCGGCCATAAAAAGAAATGAAATTGAGTTATTTGTAGTGAGGTCGATGGACCTAGAGTCTGTCATACAGAGCGAAATGAGTCAGAAAGAAAAAACAAATACTGTATGCTAACACATATATATGGAAGCTAAAAAAAAATAGTTCTGATGAACCTAGGGGCAGGACAGGAATAAAGACAGTGACATAGAGAATGGGATTGAGGACATGGGGAGGGGGAAGGGTAAGCTGGGACAAAGTGAGAGAGTAGCATTGACATATACACACTACCATGTGTAAAACAGATAGCTAGTGGGAAGCAGTTGCATAGCACATTGAGATCAGCTCAGTGCTTTGTTACCACATAGAGGGGTGCAATAGGGAGTGTGGGAGGGAGGTGAAAGAGGGAGGGGATATGGGGATATATGTATACATATAGCTGATTCACTTTGTTATACAACAGAAGCTAACACAACACTCTAAAGGAATTATACTCCAATAAATATGTTAAAAAATTATTTAAAAAAAGGTATTGTTTTTTTACATTCCCTTTCTGTTATCCCATTGTTAGTGTAAAGGAATGCAACTGATTTCTGAATGTTAATCTTGTATCTTGCTACTTTGCTGAATTCATTTATTTGATCTCATAGTTTTTGTGTGGAGTCCTGAGGGTTTTCTATATATAGTATGATGTCATCTGCATATAATGACAATTTTACCTCTTCCCTTCCAATGTGGATAGTTTTTATTTCTTTTTCTTGTCTGATTGCTGTGGCTAGGACTTCCAATCTATGTTGAAGTGAAGTGGTGAAAGTGGGCATTCTTGTGCTGTTCCAGATCCTAGTGAGAAGGCTTTCTGTTTTTCACCTTTGATTATTATATCGACTGTGGGTTTGTCATAAATGACTTTTATTATTTTGAAATATATTCCCTCTATTCCCACTTTGGTAAGAGTTTTTATCATGAATGGATGTTGAATTTTAGCAAATGCTTTTTCTGCATCTATTGAGAAGATCATGTGATTTTTGACTTTTGTTAATGTGGTTTATTATATTAATTGATTTGCATATGTTGAACCATCCTTGTGAACCTGGGATGAATCCCACTTTGTCGTGGTGTATGATCTGTTTTATGCATTGTTGGATTCCATTTGCAGATATTTTATTGAGAATTTTTTGCATCTATATTCATCAAAGGTATTGGCCTGTACTTTTCTTGTTTGGTGGTGTATTTGTCTGGTTTTGGTATCCAGGTGATGGTGGCTTCATAGAATGCCTTTGGTAGTGTTCCCTTCTCTTCAATCTTTGGGAAGAGTTTGAGAAGATTCAGTATACCTTCTTCTTTGTATGTTTGGTAGAATTTAGCTTTGAAGCCATCTGGTCCTGGACATTTGTTTGTAGGAAGTTTTTTGTTTTTTTTTTGTTTTATTACAGATTCTATTTCACTTCTTGTGATCGATCTGTTCAAATTATCCGTTTCTTCTTGATTCAATTTTGGTGGTATGTATGTTTCTAGAAAGTTGTCCATTTCTTCTAGGTTGTCAAATTTGTTGGCATATAATTGTTTATAGTATTCTCTTATTTTCTTTTTTTGTTGTTGTTGTATTTCTGTGGTATCAGTTGAGATTTCTCCTTTTTCATTTCTTATTTTATTTATTTAGGTTCTCTCTCTGTTCTTCTTGGTGAGCCTGGGCAGAGGTTTGTCAATTTTGCTTACCTTTTCAAAGAACCAGCCCTTGGTTTTGTTAATTTGGTTATTATTATTTTTTAATCTTAGTTTTATTTATTTCCTCCCTGATCTTTAGTATTTCCTTCCTTCAGCTGACTTTAGGTTTTGTTTGTTCTTCTTTTTAAATTCTTTTAGGTGATAGGTTAGGTTGTTTGCTTGAGATTTTTCTTGTTTTGTGATGAAGGTCTGTATTGCTATGAACTTCCCTCTAAGAATTACTTTGGCTGCATTCCACAGATTTTGTATTGTGTTTTCTTTGTCATTTGTCTCAATGTATTTTTTAATTTCCTTTTTGACTTCCTCATTGACCCATTGTTTTTTTAGTAGCAAGTTATTTAGTACCCAGGTATTTTTTTTTTCATTTCCTTTCCTGTTGTTGATTTCTAGTTTCATGCCATTGTGGTCAGAGAATATGCTTGAAATAACTTCTATACTCTTAAATTTGTTGAGGTTAGTTTCATGCCCTAGGATGTGGTCAATCCTAGAGAATGTTCTGTGTGCACTTGAAAAGAATGTATATCCTGCTTTTTTTGGATTTAATGTCCTGAAAATATCAATTAAGTCTCACTGTTCTATTGCATCATTTAAGACCTCTGTTGCTTTATTGATTCTTGGTCTGAAAGATCTGTCCATTGATGTGATTGTGGTGTGAAAATCTCCTACTATTATTGTATTCCATCAATTTCTCACTTTATGTCTGTTAGTATTTGTTTTATGTATTTGTGTGCTCCTATATTAGGTGCATATATATTGATGAGTGTAAAATCCTCTCCTTGTATTGATTCTTTTATCATTATATACTGTCCTCTTTTTAATTTTTTTTATTGTGGTAAAAGTCACATAATATAAAACATACTATTTTAATCATATTTAACTGTACAGTTCAGTGGCACTAAGTATATTCACATTGTTGTGCAACTCTCACCATCATCCCCAAATTTTTCACCTTCCTAAACTGAAACTTTGTCCCCATTAAACACTAACTCCTGATTTCCCCTCCACACACCCCTTGGCCCCTGGTATCTACCAATGTACTTTCTGACTATGAAGTTGACTATTCTAGGTACCCCATATAAGTGAAATCAAATGGTATTTGTCTGCGTCTACTGTATATTGGAATGCATTTTTAAGGTTAACTTAATATATCTCCTACAAACAGATTGTACCTTCTTTTTTTCCCCCTGTGCTATACAGTAGGTTCTCATTAGTTGTCTATTTTATACATAATAATGTACACATGTCTATCCCAATCCCCCAATTTATCCCACCCCCCTTTACCCCCTTGGTGTCCATACATTTTTTCTCTATGTCTGTGTCTCTGCTTTGCAAATAGGTTCATCTGTACTATTTTTCTAGTTTCCACATGTATGAATTAATGTACAATATTTGTTTTTCTCTTTCTGACTTACTTCACTCTGTATGACAGTCTCTAGGTCTATTCACGTCTCTGCAAATAGCATAATTTCATTCTTTTTATGGCTGAGATTAGTGTCCTTCTTTATCTTTCTTTATAGCCTTTGTTCTAACGTCTGTTTTGTCTGAATGAGTATTGCAATTCGCGCTTTCTTGTCATTTCTGTTTGCATGAAATTTCTTTTCCCATTCCCTCTCTTTCAATCTATACGTGTCCTTTGCCCTAATGTGGGTCTCTTGTAGGAAGACTATTGTAGGCTTCTGTTTTTTTATCCAGTCTGCCACTCTATGTCTTTTGATTGGAGCATTCAGTCTGTTGACACTTAAGGTAATTATTGATACATATATATTTATTGCTGTTTTGAACATTGTTTTCCAGTTGATTCCTTGTTTCTTCTTTGCTCCTTTCTTTTTCTGGTTTGATGATTTCTTTTTATTTTATGCTTGTTTTCTCTTCTTTTAGATTTTTGTGAATCTATTGTATGTTTTTGATTTGTGGTTGCCCTGTTTTTCAAGTATGTTAACCCCTTTCTATATCTGCTTGCTTTAGACTGATAGTCATAAAGGCTCAAACACATTCTAAAAAAAAGAAAAAAAATCTGCATTTTCTTACTCTCCTTCCCCACATTTTATGATTGTGGTGTCACTTTTTATATATTCATGTTTATCCCTTGGCTGTTCCTTGTGTTTTTCATTGCTTTCACAAATAGGTTTTTTTTTTTTCTTTTTGATCTGTATACTGGATAACTTAAGTGATTTATTTTCCAATTGTGATTTCCTCCTTCCTATTTCTTCTTGATTCTTTTCTACTTGGAGATGAACTTTAAATATTTCTTTTAGGATAGGGTTAGTATTGCTATTTCTTCTTTAGTTTTGGCTTGTCTGAGAAGTTATTTCTCCTCCTATTCTTAGTGATAATCTTGTTGGGTAGAGTATCCTAGGTTGCAGATTTTTCTTTCAAGATTTTGAATATATTTTGCCACTCACTTCTGGCCTGCAGTTTTCTGTAGAGAAATTAGCTGATAACCTTATGGGGGTTCCCTTGTAAAGAACTCTTTCTTTTTCTCTTGCTACTTTTTGAATCTTCTCTTTAACTTTTTCCATTTTTTTATAATATGTCTTGGTGTAGGTCCATTTGGGTTCATCTTGTTTGGGACCCTCTGTGCTTCCTGTATCAGGATATCTGTTTCTTTCTTTAGATTTAGGAAATTTTCAGCCATAATTCCTTCAAATACATTTTCAATTCCCTTTTCTCTTTCTTCTCCTTCTGGAATCCATATTATGCATAGATTGGCCCACTTTATATTATCCCATCAGTCTCTTATATTGCTTTCATTTTTTTTTCATTTGGCTTTCTGTCTGCTGTTTTGATTGGGTAATTTTCATTAGTCTATCTTCCATGTAACTTATTTTTTCTTCTGCATTATTCATTCTGCTATTCATTGCCTTAAGTGCAGCTTTCGTCTCAGAAAATGAATTTTTCTAATTGGCTCCTCCTTATAGTTTCTAGTTCCATTTTTCAGTAATATGTATTTCTTTTGATAGCCTTTCTTAATTCCTTCAGTATTTTCATTACCTCCTTTTTGAACTCACTGTCTATTAGACTGAAGATGTCTGTTTCATTATTTGCTCCTTCAGGGGAATTTTCTCGGTCTTTTAAATGAGAGTGGTTCCTCTGCTTCTTCATTTTGCTTATATTTTTCTTACTCTGTGAGTTTAGGAGAAACAATTATCTACTGTAGTCTTGGAGGGCTATTTATAAGAGGGAGCATCCCTGTGTAGCTTATGTGGGTTTAATATTTTTTTGATGTGAGGGCTGTTTTTGGTTTGGATGCTTGCTGTCATTTTCCTCAGTGTGTGTTCACTCTTATCCCCTTGATAGGGGGTGTGCAGGTGCACAGGTACATGCTCCCAGGAAGGTGAGTGCAGCAGTTGGCTCCAGTAGTGTGTCCTTATGCAGCTGCAGCAGTGAGGGTGGTGCATCCCTGGGGAAGTTGGCCCCAAATTGTAGGACCCTAGGAAGTGATAGCAGGTTGTGCACCCCCCACGGAGGTGGGGGCAGTGGTTGGCACCATGTTGTGGGGTGCTTACAGCAGAAGTGGTCGTTGTGCACTCCCACAGAAATTGGGCCTGGATCATGGGACACATGTCTTTGGTGGGCTGTGCCGGCTCCCTGGAAGGTTAGGGTAGTGACCTTCACCCACATTCACAGGGGTGGCAGCAGCAGCAGCCATTTGCATCAGCCTCTGGAGTCTGAGATGGCAGCCCACAGCTTTCACCTGCCCCTGGAGTTCATGTAGGTGTTGCCCTGCCACCTGTGAGCATGCAGAGAAAGAAGTTCCTATGTTAGGCCTGATCCTCTCCTTGCATGCCCCCTAAAATTGTACCTTACTCCTCTGGAAGGCCCAGGCTTCTTCCTGGACTCCCTCAGTTGTGGCACACTACACCCTAGCCCACTCAGGAGCTCAAGCCTCAGTACCCAGCCCCACCCGCTCCAGCGAGTGAGTGGACAAACATCTCAGGCTGAGGAGTGCCGTCAGCACTGGTCCTCAGTGCAGATCTCTCTCTGCTTTGCCCTCTGCACACCTGTTGCTGCACTCTCCTCTAAGGCTCTGAAGCTCTCTCTATCCCCGTTAGTAAGGGGACTTCCTAGTGTCTGGAAACCTTTCTTCTTTCACAGCTCCCTCCCAGAAGTGCACATCCTGTCCTGATTCCTTTTTCTATTTTTTTTTTCTTTTGCCTTAACCAGTTACGTGGAGATTTTCTTGCCCTGGAGTCTTCTGTCAGGGTTCAGTAGATGTTCTGTGAGAGTCGTTCCACATGTAGATGAATTTTTGATGTATCTGTGGGGAGAAGGTGAACTCCACATCCTACTCCTCTGCCATCTTGATCTGGTCTTGTAGTAGTAGTATTTGGTAAAAAGTGAGTGTATGGGAAAACCAGCAACTACTGCATGCTGATCACTTAAATGTAAATTATCTTATTTAATACTTACAATAAGTGAAGTTGAGGTGATTTACTGTATATCTGTTGGGGAACCCCACACAGTTTCTCTATTGCACAGCCTCAGGACTCAAACTTAGATTAAAAGGCACTGTTCCCCTTCCTATCCTTTTTCCTTTCTTGTATGAGGCTTTAGGATGCTACATGGGGTCTACTTTCTGTTCCTTTAGGGGCTAATACTTACCACTCTACCCAGTGGTGTCCTTCTCTTATTTTCTCAAGCTTAGCTCTGAAGTAGAATTCATGTCTGAGTCAGTGGAGTTTGAAGAGTTAGAGGTTGTGGTACCATCTTGGAGAAACTGAGTTTCACCCCAGAGCACAGTTCACACCAGTTCAGGGAACCACGTTCTTGAAGGAGGGAATTCACTCATCTATATGATGAGAAGATATAAGCTTCCTCCCCTCCTCTATTCTTTGCCTGTGCTATAAACTTAGAAATGTTGAGAGTGGGAAAAGGGGAGCAGGGAGGATTCTCATATTTTTATGGTGCATTTTGCTCCTCTGGCCCCTTTATGCTGCTCTCATGGAACAGTACATAGACATTTTACTTTAAGGAATTTACTACAGCTGGCACTGGGGAAAATGATGAAATAACAAAAAAAAATAATTATGAGGAAGACTATTTAGTTTTTTAAATTATTTTTGTGTAACAAGTCACCATAAATTTAGTATCTTAAAATAAAATCCATTTATCACTTCATAGTTCTTTAAGGTAGAAGACTGGATGGACCTGACTGAGTTTTATTCACAGGATGAGATCAAGGTGTTTTTCAGACTGAGTTTTTATATGGGAGACTTAGGGGAAATCCACTTCCAAGCTCATTCTCATTGTTGACAGAGTTCATTTCCTTGCAGTTGTAGAACTGAGGTTCCTATTCCTTTGCTGGCTATTAGCCAGACACTGCTTTTAGTTCCTAGAGGCCACCCACATTCATTGACACATACCCCCTTCAATGTTCAAGCCAGCAAACATACATCAAATCCTTCTCATCCTTCAAAGTTTCCAATTGCTCTATCTACGACATATAGACTCAGAATTAAAGTGATGATATGAATAGATCAGGTCCATCCAGATAATCTCCCTACCTTAAAATCAATTGTGCCTTCTGCCCATTTTTGGATTGGGTTGTTTGTTTCTTTGATATTGAGCTGCATGAGTTGCTTGTATGTTTTGGAGATTAATCCATTTTTTTTCATATTACAAACTTTGAGTTTATTTGAACAAAAATCAATTGGAATCAGACAGTGCCAAACTGAAAATGGTTAGGAGTGTTCCACGAACAGGAGCTAAAGGAAAGACTTTATAGAGAAGAGGCAGGCAGACTCAAAGAAGAAAACCCATTATTTACTTGGCTATAGTTTAAGCAGTTGCATTACTTGGTTGTTTGTGATGGTTTGTCCTTAGGTTGAGATTAATCCTTTGACAGTTGCTTCATTTGCAAATATTTTCTCCCATTCTGAGTATTGTATTTTCATCTTGTTTATGGTTTCCTTTGCTATGCAAAAGCTTTTAAGTTTCACTAGGTCCCATTTGTTTATTTTTATTTCCATTTCTCTAGGAGGTGGGTCAAAAAGGATCTTTCTGTGATTTATGTCATAGAGTGTTCTGCCTACGTTTTCCTCTAAGAGTGTAATGGTGCCTGGCCTTAATTTAGGTATTTAATCAATTTTGTGGTTATTTTTGTGTATGGTGTTAGGGAGTGTTCTAATTTCATTCTTTTATATGTAACTCTCCAGTTTTCCCAGCACCACTTACTGAAGAGGCTGTCTTTTCTCCACTGTATATTCTTGCCTCCTTTATCAAAGATAAGTTGACCATATGTGTGTGGGTGTATATCTGGGATTTCTATCCTGTTGCATTGATCTATATTTCTGTTTTTGTGCCAGTACCATACTGTATTGCTTACTGTAGGTTTGTAGTATATTCTGAAGTCAGGGAGCCTGATTCCTCCAGCTCTGCATTTCTTTCTCAACATTGCTTTGGCTATTCGGGGTCTTTTGTGTTTCCATACAAACTTTGAAATTTGTTTGCCTAGTTCTGTGAAAAATGCCAGTGGTAGTGTGATAGGAATTGCATTGTATCTGTAGATTGCTTTGGGTAGTAGAGTCATTTTCACAATGTTGATTCTTCCAATCCAAGAAAATGGTATATCTCTCCATTTACTTGTATCATCTTTAATTTATTTCATCAGTGTCTTATAGTTTTCTGCGTACAGGTCTTTGTCACCTTAAGTAGGTTTACTCTGAGATATTTTATTCTTTTTGTTGCAGTGGTAAATGAGAGTGTTTTCTTAACTTCACTTTCACATTTTTCATAATTAGTGTATAGGAATGCCAGAGATTTCTGTGCATTAATTTTGTATCCTGCTACTTTACCAAATTCATTGATTAGCTCTAGTAGTTTTCTGGTAGCATCTTTAGGATTCTCTATGCATAGTATCATGACATCTGCAAACAGTGACAGCTTTACTTATTCTTTTCCAATTTGTATTCCTTTTATTTCTTTTTCTTCTCTGATTTCTGTGGCTAAAACTTCAAAAACTATGTTGAATAAGAGTGGTGAGAGTGGGCAAACTTGTCTTGCTCCTGATCTTAATGGAAATGCATTCAGTTTTTCACCATTGAGGACCATGTTGACTGCAGGTTTCTCATATATAGCCTTTATTATGTTGAGGAACGTTCCCTCTATGCCTGCTTTCTGCAGGGTTTTTATCATAAACGGGTGTTGAATTTTGTCAAGGGCTTTCTCTGCATCTATTGAGATGATCATATGGTTTTTCTCCTTCAATTTGTTAATATGGTGTATCACATTGATTGATTTGTGTATATTGAAGAATCCTTGCATTCCTGGGATAAACCCCACTTGATGATATTGTATGATCCTTTTAATGTGCTGTTGGATTCTGTTTGCTAGTATTTTGTTGAGGATTTTTGCATCTTTGTTCATCAGTGATATTGGCCTGTAGTTTTCCTTCTTTGTGACATCTTTGTCTGGTTTTGGTATCAGAGTAATGGTGGCCTTGTAGAATGAGTTTGGGAATGTTCCTCCCTCTGCTATGGAAGAATTTGAGAAGGATAGGTGTTAGCTCTTCTCTAAATGTTTGATAGAATTCGCCTGTAAAGCCATTTCTCCAAAGAAGATATACAGATGGCCAACAAACACATGAAAGAATGCTCAACCTCATTAATCATTAGAGAAATGCAAATCAAAAGTACAATGAGCTATCATCTCACACCAGTCAGAATGGCCATCAGCAAAAGTCTACAAAAAATAAATGCTAGAGAAGTTGTGGAGAAAAGGGAACCCTCTTGTGCTGTTGGTGGGAATGTAAATTGATACAGCCACTATGGAGAACAATATGGAGGCTCCTTCAATAACTAAAAATAGAACTACCATACGACCCAGCAATCCCTCTACTCAGCATATACCCTAAGAAAACCAGAATTCAAAAAGAGTCATGCACCAAAATGTTCATGGCAGCTCTATTTACAATAGCCAGGACATGGAAGCAACCTAAGTGTCCATCAACAGATGAATGGATAAAGAATATATGGCACATATATACAATGGAATATTACTCAGCTATAAAAAGGAATGAAACTGAGTTATTTGTAGTGAGGTGTATGGACCTAGAGACTGTCATACAGAGTGAAGTAAGTCAGAAAGAGAAAAACAAATACCGTATGCTAACACATATATATGGAATCTAAAAAAAAAAAAAAGAAAGAAAGAAAATCGTCAGAAAACCTAGGGGCAAGATAGGAATAAAGTTGCAGACCTACTAAAGAATGGACTTGAGGACACGGGGAGGGTGAAGTGTAAGCTGTGACAAAGTGAGGGAGTGGCATGGACATAAATGCACTACCAAACATAAAATAGCTAGTGGGAAGCAGCCGCCTAGCACAGAGAGTTCAGCTCAGTGCTGTGTGACCACCTAGAGGGGTGGAATAGGGAGTGTGGGAGGGAGGGAGATGCAAGAGGGAAGAGATATGGGGACATATGTATATGTATAACTGATTCACTTTGTTAGAAAGCAGAAACTGACACACTATTGTAAAGCAATTATACTCTAATAATGATGTTAAAACAAACAAACAAAAAAAAACCTGATGCAACCAAATTAAAAACAAAAAGTTACAAGGAAGGCATTCACTGTTTGGGATGATGAAGAATTCTGGAGATTGATATTGATGATGGTTGCACAATAATGGGAGTGTACTTAATGTCCCTGAATTGTTCAATTAATATGCTTAAAATGATAAATTGTGTTATGTATATTTTACCACAATAAAAAAATAAAACAATTTTCAAAGAAAATCAGTTGTGCCATATAATACAACCTAATCATAGGAGCATGATCTATCATAATCCCAGTGATTATTCAGGACCTTACCTAAAGGAGCAAGGATCTTGGGGGCCATCTTAGAATTCTGCCTAGAATACAATGTTAACACATCCTTATAGGTGTGTCTCTTAGTTACTACTACTACTACTACTACCATTCTTCCTTCTTATTCATCTCCTCATACTACAAACAATACCATGCTGTTGTGATAACAACAACAACAACTAACTTCTTTTGAGTGTTTACTATGGGTTCAGGCACAGTTGTAAGCATTTGGCATGTATTAACTTTTGCAATCCTCACATAACCTTATGAACGGTGAGGTGCTGTTCTTAACAACCAGCTGTCTGGGAGAGAAAAAGACCCCTGATGTGTAATGTTTCTGGTTTCTCTGATACAAACATTCCACTATGGTCAGTTTCAAGCTAGCAGCATGATGTCATTGAATTCAGATTTGGGAAGACATGTGCAGTAGTACACCATCGTATAGTATTTCCATCATATGGATAGAAGACCTTAAGTGCATAGATAATAGTAAAATAATTAAGAAGTGTAGAAAATAAAAATTAACTTGGACTATAAAAATCCTTCCTGCTATTCATAATGCTGGAATAAAAGACAGAGATAAAGCCAGCTGCAATGTTAAGAGAAATCAATGCTTTTCCCACCAACATCTGCAACTGTAAAATGACATATCATCCCCCTTCTTCCAGTGTCTACTGCTGTCTTACTCACTATAGAACCCTGTTCCCTAAAAGACTTTAGAAACTTGGTTGTTTGTAATTATATCATTAATAATGAAGTATCCTACTCTTGTCTATGACACCTAAATCACTTTGACCCAGAGAAGCAGCCTTGATTTTCCAGCTCAGGTAAAGAGGTTCAGATGAAGTGTTTCTAGCATAACATCCCACATCTATCTTAACATTATATTTCTAAGGAAACAAGACCCTGAGTCCACTTCGCTGTGCATACATGATGTCGGTCCCTTTACATGCAACTCTGCTTTGCTTTGAGACTATCAAAACACTCTTTCATTTAAATGTCACTTAAGCTCCATAAATCTATCTCCAAAATTCTGTAACTCCATCTTCTCCTTTGTTTGAGAGATGCCCCATGATTCCTCTGGTGTGTGATCTCTTTCATTGTCAGATGAAAGGAAGTCAGATTTTGTCAGACTGCAGGTTTATTCATGGTGCCCTTAGGCTTTTTGTACTAGGAAAAAGTGATGAGTTTTAAGTATTTATTCACTTTTTCTTTAATACAATTTATTTTATATTAAGTTTATATGATTCAGTTTTTAATAATGGTTATGTTTGACCTCCAGTTCACAAAATAACTGAAAATCAAATATTGATTCTTTGTGAGCAGGTATTATCCAGCTATATCACACTATGAGGTAGATTTTATCATTTCCATTTTACCAGTGAAGGAACTGACACTCAGACAAGTTACATAATATAACCTGTGACCTGGGTGACACAGCTAATAAATGGCAGAGCTGGAATTTCAATCCCAAATTTTAGCTCCAAACGCCATGCTTTTAATCACCTGCTTCCTTTCATATGTTAAGTTAAAGTTGCATGAGGATTTTGCCCTTTGTTTTCATCTGTGAGAATGGAACCTGTCAACTTTGTGGCCTCCTTTCTCCAGGAAGACTTTACTGTAGACTGGGTAGTCTACAGATGAAATTCTTCCAGAATATCAGATATCATCTTTGCCCCAAGTGGGTGATTTGCTGTCATTAGGCTTCTGTCAAGTTCAAAGCAGTGCTCTCTAGGAATTTACTGCCACTTTAAGCATCGATTTATTTATCTTTAAAAGGTAGCCTGTAATGCTAAGCCCAGAAAGAACCTTGATTTTAAAATGGTGCATTTCTTAAGGCCCACTAAGTGCCATGTGTTTTGTGTACATTATATCAGTAAAGTGGATATCATATCCCAATTTAAAGATTAGAAAATTCAACATCTTGCTCAATATCAACCATTTAGCAAAATGGGGAAATTAGGATTCAAACTTGGGTCTAATTAACTTCAAAGCTCATGTTCTTTCCACTAGTTCAGATTTGGGAATATCTGACTGATTTCCCTCTCAGCAAAGCATACTGTAAAGAAAAACATAAGGAAAAAAAATAATGTGAACCTTCTTGAAAGGCTTGGAGTTTTCTGCAAATGTAAACTGTGCCTATAGTGGGGTTAGTCCCCTGGTTAAACTTTTTAGCAGTGGTCCACTATAGTCACACTCATCAGTCAACCAATTCCTTTTTTACCTACAGCCTGAGATTTAGCCTTGAGAAGGGAAAGGGTAAAATCAGACTCTGACTTTTGTTGCAATGTGAACTTGAACATGGATTAGTCATACTCATCTCTCCAATACATTTAGTCACCTGAAGAGGAAGCAGTTATCTTTTAAGTTGAACACTTACCCTGTGTACAAAGTTCTGGCCTAAGCAGGGAAAAACAGAATTCTAGTTTTTGAATGCTGACTGCTTCACTGAGGCGCAATTTCATTATATGCTTTTGTTTGTACACTTTGGAACGGCTTTGGGCTGCTAGTTAAATTCAGCTTTCTCTAGCCAGATTTTAGAGCAGAACCCTCTTTAAAAGAAATGACTTCTTTTAAAATTTAGTATCAAAGTACCCAGACCTCAGCCACAATAATCTCAGCCTGATGGAATTCTGGGAACACGCTGTCATCACTGCCTTCTATTTCTCCTGAAAGGTTGATTGCTCAAAGAGTCCAGTAATAACACACTGCTGCCTGGAGACTTAAGTAATAATATATTTTAAATTTTGGTCTGAAAGCTTACTAATGTTAGTGATCTCACTCATTACTCAGCATTGTGATGTATTAGGGGATGAGGTTGGCATAATCCAAAAGGTGGTGAATTGTGGTTTGTCACCATTACATTTTAATAAAGAAGAAATATAAAAGTGGGCTTTTGCATTGCTTCATCTGCTCCATGAGTCTCCTCGAAATGATTCATTTAGTGTTTATCTCCTTTGAAAATCCAAAGATCTATTAATGAAATGAGTTCTACTTCCAGTTTTAGGTGTTGGTCTATTTAACATCCCTTTCTCTTTAAGTCAGTGCCCAGTTACTGTGATCAATGTTTTCAACTAAGGAAGGATGCATAATTGAATGATTAGAGGTTTGATTGAGAAACCTAAGACTGAAGTCCCTGGCTGCAGCTCTGATTGATAGAAGCAAAGTTTGGGAAGACTTGTTTCCCACTTTTCTAAAATAACAATAATTTCTATACACCTACATTGTCAGAAATATTTTTAGGATGTTATTGAGTGGGTTTACAAGACGAACTGAGATCCTACATTGCTAAGAACGTTCTATATGTGAAATATTTTTAAATGGTCTGATGGAGAAAATCCAAGCCACAGATAGATTTTATTTGAAACCCAAGTATTTTATCTTGAGCAGTTTCATAACTCATGTGTAGTTGAATCTTTGATTGAAGTGATGTGTCATGAGAACAAGACCATGAGGCCCCAAATTCTCCTAGCTTCATGCTATTCTGCAGTTCTGGAGCCAAATTTTTTAAGTCTGAGAGTCCTGGTAAGGCTTCTAAGCTTTTTGCTAAAACAAATGTGTTACTGATCTTTAGAAATGAAAAAAAAAAAAAAACCTCAACCCTGTAAATAAGCCCTCTAAATCTACTTAAGTCATAAATTTGCAACCCAAATGCAAATACGAATAATGATAAATGTCTACAGAAGGGTGAACTATGAGTCAACATTAAGAGGAGGGAAAACTGAATATATTACTCCTGGATAGCACTTCTAAGAGCAAGAGGTCATCTACAACAAAGTTTCCCAACATTGGCACTACTAACATCTTAGATTGGATAATTCTTTGCTGTAGAGGCTATCCTGTGCATTGCAGCATATAGCAGCATTCCTAGATCTCTACCAACTAGACACTAGCATCACCACCCCCGTGATTTGTAACAAACAATATGTCTCCAGATATTGCCAAATATCTTCTCTGTGTGTGCAGTCACTCCAGGTTGAGAACTACTGATTTATAACATATGAATAATATGTTCTTGCTTCCCTGCCCCACTGTCTTAAATTTCAGCTATTAGAGATTCCTTTCTTCAGAATAAAGCATTGTTTCATGGGTAGTCCTCTTTTAAAATACAGATAATACAGACACACTTAGCAAAATCAGCAAATTAAGCTTTAAGTGACCATTGGCACATAGCAATGATCTATTCATAAAAATTATAATAGCTAACACCCTTTCATATATATTATCTTATATACTTAAGAGTTTGAACCATAGGAGCAGACAAACCTGAATTCCAGTTTGAGATCTAAAACTACCTAACTGACTTGGGACAAAATTTACTTAAACTCTTCTTCAGTTTCTTCATTTGTAAAATGAGACACTAACAGTATTAATCTTGTTTTTTTACAGGTATAAATATTACACAATGAATTTAAGGTGTTTTGCACAATGTTTGGATGAATACATTTTAGTTCTGATGTTATTAGTTTCATTTTTTGTTTAATAGGGACCTTGTGAGGAAAATACTAATATTATTTCCATTTGATATATATGACATACATGATGATATATCTGAAAACACTTTGCATGTAGTAGGTTTTTACTTAGAGAGGTAAAACTTATTCAAGGATACAATTAACTATGAACCTGGGCTCAAATGTAGTTCTTCTGATTTCAAATCATTTTCTCTTACTTAACAGAACTTACAAATTTTAGGGAATGTAAACTTTGACTCAGAGACGTGAAGGAAGATGGAGGCATAATTTGTAGATCTGAGAAAGACCTAGATAAATCAGCCCTGTTAGGAGCCCTGGGTATTGGATAGCCAAGGAGAAGCACAGAGGAACCTAGTTAGGTATCCTAAGAAGATAAGGTGAATAATACATTGCAGTTAATCCAGGTTCATTCTCTGCCCTCTGATTGGCTAGCAAAACTACATTGGCTCCTGAAGGTCCAAATTTAACATTGCCCAGGTCTAGCAAAGGAGTATAAATGGAGGCATTTTGAGGCACAAAGTCCACCTTCCTACTTTTCCCACTTCTACCTCTGCCCTGTACCACAAATATCTCTTTGATGTATGTTTATACACAACTTCCATATATTCAAGTCCATCCATCTCTTACAACTTGCAAACAGCTGCCTCTTGGCCATCTCCAGGTCTAAGGTTAAACACACTTGTGGATCAGTCTGTTCTTGAAAAGATGGACATAAGCAAGAAATGGCTTTGGTCCTTGACAGCAGATTCTGGACCATTTGAGCAGGAAATTTTGCATAATTGATGCCTGGTTCAGAAAAGAGAGTTAAGTCTTCAATTGGAGTACATACCAGTGGACCTGTAGAGGGAAGTAGCTGGAGGAGAACTAAAAGCAGGAAATTTTAAAGCACAAGGGGAATACTGAGCTTCTGTGTCTGGAGTTCTGTCTTTAACTTTTCCTCAGCAAATGTTGTATGTCTGTCAAGGTCTTACATTCTCTTGTGATATCTAGCTAAACTGAATAATAAACCTCTATTTTTTGGGGAAAGGGAAGTTGGACACAGAATTGCTAAAGGTTTACTGACTCTCAGATGTCAGGAACTGTATTAGAACAGCAACCTTCTGGGGCCCAAATGAGTGCTTCTGATAGTGGACATTTAAATTCCTTAATGCCTACTATCAGGAGAAACACATTACTGGAAAGAAGAGAACAATTAGTAATTCGCAGATCTGGAGAGATTAGTTCAAGATGGCAGAGTAGAAGGACATGTGCTCATTTCCTCTTGCAAGAGCACTGGAATCACAACTAACTGCTGAACAATCATCGACAGGAAGACACTGGAGCTCAACAAAAAAGATACCTCACATCCAAAGACAAAGGGGAAACTGAAATGAGATGGTAGAGGGAGTGCAATCACGATAAAACCAAATCCCATAACTGCTGGGTGGGTGACTCAGAAACTGGTAACAATTATACCACAGAAGTCCACCCACTGGAGTGAAGGTTCTGAGCCCCACGTCAGGTTTCCCAACCTGAGAGTCTGGCAATGGGAGGAGGAATCCCTAGAGAATCAGACATTGAAGGTCACTGAGATTTGATTGCAGGACTTCAACAGGACTGGGGGAAACAGAGACTCCTCTCTTGGAGGAGACGCACAAAGTCTTGTGCAGGACCCAAGGGGAAGAAGCAGTGACCATATAGGCGACTGAACCAGAAATACCTGATTGTGTTGGATGGTCTCCTGCAGAGGGGTAGTTGTTGTGGCTCACCATGAGGGCAAGGACACTGGCAGCAGAAGTTCTGGGAAGTACCCATTGGTGTGAGCCCTCATAGAATCTACCATTAATCCCATCAAAGAGCTTGTAGGCTCCAGTGCTGGTCACCTCAGGCCAAAGAACCAACATAGAGGGAACTCAGCCCCACCCATCAGCAGAGAAGTGGAATAAAGTTTTGGCTGAACTGTACCCTCCAGAAAAACATCCAGCTCTACCCACCACCAGCCCCTCCCATCAGAAATCTTGCACAAGCCTTTAGATAGCTTCATCCACCAAAAGGGCAGACAGCAGAAGGAAGAAGAATTACAATTTGCAACCTTCAGAATGAAAACCACAATCACAGAAAGACAGACAAAATGAAAAATCAGAGGATTTTGTCCCAGATGAGGTCACAAGGTAAAACCCCAGAAAAACAACTAAAAGAGATGGATATAGGCTTCCTCCTAGAACAAGAATTCAGAATAATGATAGTGAAGATGATCCAGAACCTCAGAAAAAGAATGGAGGCAAGGTAGGAGATGATGTAAGAAATGTTTAACAAAGACCTAGAAGAATTAAAAAACAAACAAACAGAGATGAACAATACAATAACTGAATTGAAAAATACACTAGAAGGAATCAATAACAGAATAACTGAGGCAGAAGAACAGATAAGTGACCTGGAAGACACCAGGAAGAATGGTGGAATTCACTGCCTCAGAATAGAATAAAGAAAAGAGAATGAAAAGAAATGAAGACTGCCTAAGAACCACTGGGACAATTTTAAAGGCACCAACAATTGCATTATAAGGGTCCCAGAAGGACAAAAGACAGAGAAAGGACCCAAGAAAATATTTTAGAGATTATAGTCAAAATTTCCCTGACATGAGAAAGGAAATAGGCACCCAAGTCCAGGAAGTGCAGAGACTCCCAGTCAGGATAAACCCAAGGAGAAATACACCAAAACACATAGTAATCAAATTGACAAAAATTAAAGACAAAGAAAAATTATTACAAGCAACAGGGAAAATGACAAATAACATACAAGGGAACTCCTGTCAGGTTAACAGCTGATTTCTCAGCAGAAACTCTGCAAGCCAGAAGGGAGTGGCACAATATATCTAAAGTGATGAAAGGGAAGAACCTACAACAAAGAATACTCTACCAACCAAGGATCTCATTCAGATTTGATCAAGAAATCAAAAGCTTTACAGACAAGCAAAAGTTAATAGAATTCAGCAAGACCAAACAAGCTCCACAACAAATGTTAAGGGATCTTTTCTAAGTGGGAAACATAAAAGAAAAGGACCTACAAAACAAACCCAAAACAATTAAGAAAATGGTAATAGGAACATACATATCACTAATTACCTTAAATGTAAATGGATTAAATGTTCCAACCAAAAGACACAGACTGGCTGAATGGATACAAAAACAAGACCCGTATACATGCTGTCTACAAGAGACCCACTTTAGACCTAGGGACACACACAGACTGAAAGTGAGGGGATGGAAAAACATATTCCATGCAAATGGAAATCAAAAGAAGCTGGAGTAGCAATTCTTATATCAGACAAAATAGACTTTAAAATAGACTATTACAAGAGATAAAGAAGGACACTACATAATGATAAAGGGATCAATCCAAGAAGAAGATAACAAAATTGTAAATATTTATGCACCCAACATAGGAGCACCTCAATACCTAAGGCAAATGCTAAGAGCTATAAAAGAGGAAGTCTACAATAGCACAATAATACTAGAGGACTTTAACATCTCATTTACACCAATGGACAGATCATCCAGGCAGAAAATTAATACAAAAACACAAGATTTAAATAACACAATAGACCAGATAGATTTAATTGATATTTATACAACATTCCATTCTAAAAGAGCAGATTACACTTTCTTCTCAAGTGCACACCGAACATGCTCCAGAATAGATCATATCTTGGGTCACAAATCAAGCCTCGGAAAATTTAAGGAAACTGAAAACATATCAAGTATCTTTTGCAACCACAACACTATGAGATTAGAAATAAATTACAGGAAAAAAAAATAAAAACAAAAACACATGGAGGCTAAACAATATGCTCCTGAATAACCAAGAGATCACTGAGGAAATCATAAAATACCTAGAGACAAATGACAACAAAATCATGATGATACAAAACATATGGGATTCAGTAAAAGCAGTTCTAAGAGGGAAGTTTATAGCAATGCAATCCTAACTCAAGAAACAAGAAAAATCTCAACTAAACTACCTAACCTTGCACCTAAAGGAACTAAAGAAAGAAGAACAAACAAAACTCAAAGTTAGTAGAGGGAAAGAAACCATAAAATTCGGAGCAGAAATAAATGAAATAGAAACAAAGAAAATAGTAGCAAAGATAAATAAAACAAAAAGCTGGTTCTTTGAGAAGATAAACAAAATTGGTAAACCATTAGCCAGACTCATCAAAAAAAAAGAGGGAAAGAACTCAAATCAATAAAATTAGAAATGAAGAAGAAGTTACAGTGGACCGTGCAGAAATATAAAGCATCGTAAGAGGCAATTACAAGCAACTATATGCCAATAAAATGGAAAACCTGGAAGAAATGGACATATTCTTAGAAAGGTATAACCTTCCAAGACTGAACCAGCAAGAAATAGAATATATGAACAGACAAATCACAAGTAATAAATTGAAACTGTGATTAAAACTCCTCCAAAAAAAAAAAGTCCAGGACAAATGGCTTGACAGGTGAATTTTATGTAACATATAGAGAAGAGCTAACACCCACACATATCAAATTGTTCTAAAAAATTACAGACGAAGAAACACTCCCAAACTCATTCTACAAAGCCACCATCACCCTGACACCAAAACCAGACAAAGATACTGCAAAAAAAGAAAATCACAGTTGAGTATCATTGATGAATATAGACGCAAAAATCCTCAACAAAATACTAGCAGACAGAATCCAACAGCATATTAAAAGGACCATACACCATGATTAAGTGGGATATTTCTGAAGGATGCAAGGAGTCTTCAATATACGCAAATCAATCAATATGATACACCATATTAACAAATTGAAGAATATATACCATATGATCATCTCAATAGATGCATAAAAAGCTTTTGATAAGGTTGAACACCCATTTATTATAAAAACTCTCAGAAAGTGTGCACAGAAGGAACCTACCTCAACGTAATAAAGCTCATATATGACAAACCCACCGCAAACATCATTCTCAATGGTGAAAAACTGAAAGCATTTCCTCTAAGATCAGGAAAAAGACAAGGATGTCCACTCTCCCCACTATTATTCAACATAGTATTGGAAGTCCTAACCACAGCAATCAGGGAAGAAAAAGAAATAAAAGGAATACAAATTGGAAAAAAAGAAGTAAAACTCTCACTGTTCGTAGATGACATGATACTAGACATAGAAAATCCTAAAAATGTCACCAGAAACCTACTGGAGCTATTCAATGAATTTGGTAAAGTTGCAGGATACAAAATTTATGCACAGAAATCCTTTGCATTCTTATATGCTAACAATGAAAAATCAGAAACCAAAATTAAAGAAAGAATCCCATAAAACAGTGCAACAAAATGAATAAAATACCTAGGAATAAACCTACCAAAGGAGGCAAAAACCTGTACTCAGAAAACTATGACATTGATGAAAGAAATCAAAGATGACACAAAGAGATGGAGAGATATATCATGTGCTTGGATGGGAAGAATCAATATTGTGAAAATGACTATACCCAAAGAAATCTACAGATTCAATGCAGTCCTTATCAAATTAGCAATGGCATTTTTTATAGAACTAGAACAAAAAAATCTTAAAATTTGTATTGAGACACAAAAGACCCCAAATAGCCAAAGCAATCTTGAGAAAAAAAAAAAAAAACAGAGCTGGAAGAATCATACTCCCTGACTTCAGACTATACTACAAAGCTACAGTAATGAAGACAATATGATATTGGTCCCAAAACAGAAATATAGATCAATGGAACAGGATAGAAAGCCCAGAGATAAACCCACACACATATGGTCACTTAATCTATGACAAAGAGACAAGGATACTCAGTGAAGAAAAGACAGTCTCTTCAATAAGTGGTGTTGCAAAAATTGGACAGCTACATGTAAAAGAATAAAATTAGAACACTCCCTAACACCATACACAAAAATAAACTCAAAATGGATTAAAGATCTAAATGTAAGGCCAGACACTATAAACCTCTTAGAGGAAAACATAGGAAGAACACACTATGACATAAATCACAGCAAGATCTTTTTTGACCCACCCCCTAGAGAAATGGAAATAAAAACAAAAATAAATAAATGGGACCTAATTAATCTTAAAAACTTTTTCACAGCAAAGGAAACCATAAACAAGATGAAAAAGACAAGCCTCAGAATGGGAGAAAATATTTGCAATGAAGCAACTGACAAAGGATTAATCTCCAAAATATATAAACAGCTCATGTGACTCAATATCAAAAAAACCCAAACAACCCAATCCAAAAATGGGTAGAAGACCTAAATAGACATTTCTCCAAAGAAGACATACAAATGTCCAAGAGTCGCATGAAAAGCTGCTCAAGATCACTAATTATTAGAGAAATGCAAATCAAAATGACAATGAGGTGTCACCTCACACTGGACATCATCAGAAAATCAACAACCAATAAATGCTGTAGAGGTTGTGGAGTAAAGGGAACCCTCCTGCACTGTTTGTGGGAATTTAAATTGATCCAGCCACTATGGAGAATGGTAAAATGGTAAAAATAGAACTACCATATGACCCAGCAATCTCACTGGGCATACACCCAGAGAAAACCATAATTCAAAGAGACACATGCACCCCAATGTTCATTGCAGCACTACTTACAATAGCCAGGTCATGGAAGGAACCTAAATGTCCATCGACAGATGAATGGTTACAGAAGATGTGGTACATATATACAATGGAATATTACTCAGTCTTAAAAAGGAATGAAATTGGTCATTTGTAGAGACGTGGATGGAACTAGAGACTGTCATACAGAGTGAAGTAAGTCAGAAAGAGAAAAACAAATATAGTATATTAATACATATATGTGGAATCTAGAAAAATGGTATAGATGAATCGGTTTTCAAGGCAGAATTACAAACACAAATGTAGAGAACAAACGTATGGACACCAAGGGGAGACAGTGGGTGGGGGTGGATGGGCTGAATTGGGAGATAAGGATTGACATATATACACTAACACATATAAAATAGATAACTCATAAGAATATGCTATATAGCACGGGGAACTATACTTTGCTGTGCAGTAGAAACTAACACAACATTGTAAAACATCTATTTCCCAATAATAAAAAAAAAAGTATAATTCTCAGATCTGCCTAAATTAAAAAGAAATAAACCACAGATATTAATTTATAGGAAGCCTACTCAATTAATTAATTCAACACATATTTAAGAAGCTTATACTTTATCAAGCACTGTTCTAGGTGTTGGTCCCGCATGGAATAACAGAAGATGTTTAATTCGAGTAGGGGAATGAGGATCACAGATTTCAGAGGATATGATGTTTAAAATGATATTTTAATAGATGAAGTAACCAAGGGGAGTATTTGTTTGTGTATGTACGTGTGTGTGTGTGTGTGTGTGTGTGTGTGTGTGTCTGTGTATGCATTCCTATTAACTAAGGGAAAGGATAAGACATTCTAGGTAAGTGGACCTTAACTTAAAATATTGATATTAACATAAATACTTTTAATTCCATTTTCCAGATGCAGAAACCAAAGCTGAAGTGATTATTGGACTTTTCCAAGGCCACATAGCCACTACATTCTGGCGCCCAAAATCAAACCAAACAGATCTATATAACTCCAAATTTGATCTTTCTACATTATACATTGTCCTTCCTCTAGTCAAATCTTGTTATTCAAGGGATCTTAAGCTAAAAAATATATTTCTGGGAAATTTTCGGTGGCATTTTCATGTTGGATTAAATCCTATCTTGTTAAGAACACACACATACATAAATACACACAGAGCCACTTAATTCATGTTTATTAAATTAACAAATGAACAAATGAATAAATAAGATATTTGAGTTAGCAAACATTTATTAAAGTCTGCTGTCTGCAAATCAATGTGCTTCTGATACATGCTGTGGGGGAAGCAGGCACTGTTCCTACTATTAATGTGCTTACTATCTAATTAAGGAAATTACATATTTTCAAAATAACTGAAATATAAGGTAGAATATGATAAACTACACAAGAAAAGTCTAAAACACTCAGACAATTAAAATATAAATAATAAATAAAGGTACAGAGTAAAAGTTTTCTAGAAAATGTGCAATTTAAACTGGACTGAGAAGGTTATATAGACCTTCTCTAGTCAGATATTGAGAAATGGACAATCCAGAGAGAAGGAACAGTCTGGTGGCGATTACAAAAGTGGTAAAATAAGAAAGTAGCATAGAATAATAACTAAACCCTCAAGGACTCTGAAGTTAGATCGGACATGTGTTAAATTTCTAGTTCTGCCATCTACTAGCTACATGACCAATGGATAATTACTTAACCTTTCAACAGTTTACCTTTTTTATCATTAGTGATATAATAATGAATTTGATAATACCGGAAAGGCACTTAACATGGTATCTGGCACCTGGTAGTTGGTAAAAAATTAGCTAGTTTATTATAAAACATAAAGTATATAGAACATAAAGTATTTTATTTGGGATAGAAATAGTATTAAAGGGATGGGGATGAGAATAGTACATATATTTAATTTAGTCTTATAAGTTATTTGTAGTTTGTCACCTAACCTAATGTTAATTACATTCTGAGTACACTCTGAAATTGAAGGCCTGGGCTACGAGATAAACTGTTTTACACAGGATAGTTAGTTATGAGGTGTCAGACAGAAGGAAAGATCCCTAAGGTCTGTCTTAAGCATTGAAGAGAAACAATAATTCCTTACTGCTTTGAAACCAAAGTGTCTTGTGTATTAGAAGTGGAGACAGAAACTTTATTTTATATTTCAGTCAGGAAAGTTCATAAAATCCTTTGGCTCACAAAACCTCCCAAGCAACATGCAAGCACCAGCTCTTCTGAAGTGTCAGAAAGAGATGTGTCATAAATAGCTTGAGGATACATTTTGCATTTTTATCAAACTGACTAGACTCTAACCAGGTTACTCTTCTGTACATGGGCCAACATTCAATGACAACTGGTTCCAGCCATTGACAGCAGTAAGTTATTCATCTCTTTAATTCTCTTACTTCTTGTTTCAAACTATCTCTCCCTTTCCTGGATGACATCACCACCACTCTTCTTAATCTAATTTCCCTCCTTCAAGCAATATCATGTTGTGGTATTACCACATGCAGAGACATTTATAATTAAAAAATAATTAAATAAAAGAAGAAAGAACAAGATAAACGATTTTTGCAATGAGAAAACTCTTTAAAATCCAAAGGAAGAATCTTATATAGTAGATCTTCAGGGGCCTTTGCAGTGTCTTGTCAATCACACCATTTAGATGTAGTTCTCTACAACTTGCTAGATTATATAAAGTAACATCATTGTTTGTAGGGGCAAACTTGTTCATAAAATGGTAGGTGTGTTGCACAGACTTTATTTGCTTTCTACTCCCCCAATATCTATGTTCCACCCTCCTCTACCCTGCTCTATGCCACAGGAGAGTGATCTGTATGAACTGTATAACCAAGAGTCCCTTTACTTCTGATTTCAGTTGGATTAAGCAATAAGAGGCAAGGGACTGGGGTACAGGAAGAGAAAGAGATGTCATGACATATCTTTACCTCTCTGCAACAACTGTGTGACCAGAGTTCCTGTTGGTCAGCTCCTTTCTTATAGCTTTAGTTCTTGCTGTATTCTAGTAACACAGTTCTTTCTGAGGTCCCTTCAGGCCTGCAAGTACTAAAGGCTTATTACTGCTGCTAGACACTATATATCTCATCATTCCTTATTGGTTCTTTAATCCTGTTCACAACTCTGCAAAAAATACCTTCATTAAATCTCTTAAACCATTTTGTGTATGCTATTTGTTTCCTACTGAAATACTGAATGATACAGTAAAAATCATCTTGGCTTCTCTACCTTCTAGGAATATGGGCTTTGATAACAAGAAAAAATAACAAAATTCAAAAGGCCTATACATGTTTTATAAAGTTTTCTAAATATCACAAGTCTCAATCTGCCTGTTTAAGGCAAAATAAGATCACACATGTGAAAGTGCTCTATAACCTACAAAGTACTGTGCAAGTCTAAAAGGATAATGATGAAGATGATGCCCCCTCAGATTTAATTGTATTTTAAAATTTAAAACCATGTTTAGATTTAGTTCCAAGATGGAGGAGTAGAAAGACGCTGAGCCCCCCTCTTTTCATGAGCACACCTAAATCACAACTATTTACAAAACAGCTATTGATAAAAAATATTGGAACTTACCAGAAAATATCTTCTATGATTAAAAATATAAAGAAGGAACCTCAACTGAGATAGGTAGGAGGGGTGGAGTTGCAGTATAGTCAAAACCCATACCTATAGGTGGGCAAACCCCAAATAGGGGAATAATTACATTGCGGAAGTTCTCCCCAAACAGTAAGCAGTCTGAGCCACACATAAGCCTCCCCAGTCCGGGGTTTCTATGCCAGGAAGATGAACCCCCAGAATGTTTGACATTGAAGGCCATCAGGGCTTACTTTTAGGAGACCCAGAGAGCTGTGGGAAATAGAGACTCAACTCTTAAAGGGCACATACAAATTATCACATGTTCTGTGACACAGGGCAGAAGAAGTAATTTGAAAGGAACCTGAGTCAGACCTACCTGCTGATCTTGGAGAGTCTCCTAGAGAGGCAGGAGGCAAATGAACATCATCCTGGGGACATAGACACTGGTAACAGCCATCATGGGAGCTCTTTCTACCATGTGGACATTGTTTTTGGTAAACACCATTTTAAAATTCTTCCTCTAGCTTATTAACCTCATGACCAGCAATGACCCTGCCCACCATCCTGTAGGCATTAGTGCTAGGATACCTACACACGCTCCACCCAGCAGCAGACAGGCTGCCTTAACACCTCCTGAACCCAGAGCCACTACTGGACATGGCCTGCTCCCCAAAGGGCCCAAGACCCAGATCTAAACACTAATGCACAGGCACTATAACTGTTACACCCAGGGCTCTACAGCCAGAGACACTGGGATCCAACTCTACCCACCAATGGGCAGTCAAAAGCCCCCAAGTTCCCTGGGCTCCATTCTCACAGACCAGAGAGTCTGCTTTAGCCTGGAGACCAGCCTCACCCAACACTGGGCAGACACCAACACCAGGACAACCACAGCCCAATAAAGTGCAGAGACAGGAGCCAAGCCATCTAACAGCAGGCCAGCTCCAGCCCTGGTACCAGCTGGGCCACCTTTGGATCATCACAGACACTACAGCCAGCTGTGTCAGGAATTGTCCACCCCACCACCAACAGACTGACACCAGCTCTGAGACCCCTGGGACCTGCAGTCAGACCCCAGAACCAGATTCTTCCCACCAGTGAGCCAAAACAACCATAGGAACTGGCTTTACTTGCCAGTGGTTGGACACCAGCCCCAGGATCTCCTGGACTATTATTCTGTCCATGAGTGAGCCAGAACTAAACCTGGCATACCCTGGGATACCTCTGCCAGCTGACTTGTAACACACTTCCACCAACCAGTGGCTGACAACTTTCATAGAAAACAGGGCTTGACAATCAACCAGACCCAGGGCCAGCCATGACTATGAGACAAGCCACAGGAGTCAGACCACCAAAACAGAAGGACCCACAAACCCGTATAGGGAGCACACCTATAGCATATAGCTCTGATGATGAGAGGGGCCTGTGCTGTTGGGACACATATGATGTCATCAACAAAGGCCACTTCTCCAAGGTTAGTATATGTTTCTACCAGATACATAGAAATAAAAATAGCAAGTTAGGCAAAACAAGGCAAGAGAGAAACATGTTTGAAATGAAGGAACAAGATAAAATCTCAGAAGAACTAAGTGAAGTGGAGATGGACAATCTACCTGAGAAAGAGTTAAAGGTAATGATTGTAAAGATGATCAAAGAACTGAATGTATGAATAGAGTGAGATATTAGAAGTTTTAGACAAAGACTATGAAAATATGAAGAACAACCAAACAGAGATGAAGAATACAATAACTGAAATGAAAAATACATTAGAAGGAAACAACAGTAGACTAAATGATTCAGAGAAACAAATCAGTGAGCTTAAAGATGGAAAAGTGGAAATCACTGAAGCTGAATAGAAAAAAGAAAAAAAGAATAGAGAGAAATGAGGACAGATTAAGAGACTTCTGAGACATCATCAAGCATACTAACATTCACAGTATATGGGTGCCAGAAGGAAAAGAGTGAGAGAAAGAGGCAGAGAACATATTTAAAGACATAATAGATAAAAACTTCTCTAACTTGGGAATGGAAACAGACATCCAAGTCAAGAAAGCACAGAGAGTCCCAAACAGGATCAGCTCAAAGAGGACCACAACAAGAGACATTGTAATTAAAATGGCAAAAAATAAAGATAAAAAGAGATTTTTTGGGGGTGGGGCTGAACTGGCAGCAGAAGTTCTGGGAAGTACTCATTGGTGTGACCCCACCCGGAGTCAACCATTAGCCCCACCAAAGAGCCTGTAGGTTCCAGTGCTGGGTCACCTCAGGCTAAACAACCAACAGGGAGGGAACACAGCCCCACCTAACAGCAGACAAGCAGGTTAAAGTTTTGCTGAGCTCTTCTCACCAGAGCAACACCCAGCTCTACCAACCACAAGTTTCTCCATCAGGAAGCTTGCACAAGTCTCTTAGATAGCCTCATCCACCAGATGGCAGATAGCAGAATCAAGAAGAACAACAATCCTTCAGCCTGAGGGGGAAAAAAACAAACAAAACACAATCACAGAAATATAGACAACATGAAAAGGCGGAGGATTATGTCTCATATGAAGGAACAAGATAAAACCCCAGAAAAACAACTAAATGAAGTGGAGACAGGCAAACTTCCAGAAAAAGAATTCAGAATAATGATAGTGAAGATGATCCAGAGCCTCAGAAAAAGAATGGCGGCAGGATGGAGAAGATGCAAGAAATGTTTAACAAAGTCCTAGAAAAATTAAAGAACAAACAAACAGAGATGAACAATAAAATAACTGAAATGAAAAATACACTAGAAGGTATCAATAGCAGAAAAAATGAGGCAGAAGAATGGGTAAGTGATCTGGAAGACACTGGTGGAAAACATTGACATGGAACAGAATAAAGAAAAAAGAATGAAAATAAATGAAGACAGCCTGAGACCTCTGGGACAACATTAAATTCACCAACTTTCAGATTATAGGGGTCCCAAAGGAGAGTAGAGAGGGAATGGACCCAAGAAATTATTTTAAGAGATTATAGTAGAAAACTTCCCTAACATGAGAAAGGAATTAGGCACCCAAGTCCAGGAAGTGAAGAGAGTGCCAGGCAGGATAAACCCAAGGAGAAACACACCAAGACACATAGTAATCAAATTGACAAAAATTAAACACAAATAAAAATTATTAAAAGCAACAAGGGAAAAATAACAAATAACATACAAGGGAACTCCCATAAGTTTAACAGCTGATTTCTCAGCAGAAACTCTGAAAGCTAGAAGGGACTGGCACAATATATTTAAAGTGATGAAAGTGAAAAACCTACAGCAAGGAATACTCTACACAGCAAGGCTCTCATTCAGATTTGACAGAGAACTCAAAAGCATTACAGACAAGCAAAATCTAAAAGAATTCAGCACCACCAGAACACCTTTGCAATAAATGCTAAAGGAACTCCTCTAGGCGGGAAAGAGAGTAGCAACTTAAAACAACATTGTACATATACAGACTGCTATATGAAAACCTTATGGGAACAGCGAACACCAAAACTACAAAAGATACACCTACAAAAAAGAAAAAGCAACCTCAACACAATACGAAACATGGTCATCAAACCACAAGGGAAGAGAATAAAAAAGGAAGGGAAGAAAAAAGATCTACGAAAACAAACCCAAAACAATTAAGAAAATGGGACTAGGAACTCACATATTGATAATGACCTTAAATGTAACTAGATTAAATGCACCAACCAAAAGACATAGACTAGCTGAATGGATATGAAAACAATACCATATATATGTTGTCTACAAGAGACCTACCTCAGATCTACGGACACATACAGACTGAAAGTGAGGGAACAGAAGTTATTCCATAAAAATGGAAACCAAAATAAAGCTGGAGTACCAATATTCATATCAGACAATATAGACTTTAAAATTAAGACTGTTATAAGAGTCAAAGAAGGATACTACATAACAACCAAGGGATTGATCCAAGAAGAAGATATAACAATTGTAAATATATATGCACCCAAGATAGGAGCACCTCAATATACAAGGCAAATACTAAGAAACATAAAGGGAGAAATCAACAGTAACACACTAATAGTGGGGAACTTTAACAGCCTAGTTTTGTCAATGGACAGATCATCTGACAGAAAATCAAGAAGGAAACACAGACCTTAAATGACACATTAGACCAGGTAGACTTAATTGATATTTATAGAGCACTCCATCCAAAAAGAGAAGAATACACATTCTTCTCAAGTGCGCACGGAGCATTCTCCAGGATTGACCACATACTGGGTCACAAAGCAGGCCTCAGTAAATTTAAGAAATTTGAAATCATACCAAATATCTTTTCTGACCACAAGGCTATGAGATAAGAAATGAAATACAAGAAAATAAAAATTATAAAAAACACAAACATGTGGAGGCTAAACAATATGATACTAAACAATGAATGTATCACTGAAAATATCAAAGATGAAATAAAAAATACCTAGAGAAAAACGAAAATGAAAGCACCACGACCCAAAATCTATGGGATACAGCAAAAGCTGTTCTATTAGGAAAGGTTATAGTGATACAATCTTACATCAGGAAACAAAAAAACTCAAAAAAACAAGTTAAGCCTACACCTAAAGCAAATAGAGTAGGAATCATAAACAAAACTGAAAGTTACGGCTTCCCTGGTGGCACACTGGTTGAGAGTCCACCAGCCGATGCAGGGGACACGGGTTCATGCCCCAGTCCAGGAGGATCCCACATGCTGTGGAGTAGCTAGGCCCATGAGCCATGGCTGCTGAGCCTGTGCTTCTTGAGCCTGTGCTCCGCAATGGGAGAGGCCACAGCAGTGAGAGGCCCATGTACTGAAAACAAAACAAAACAAAACAAAAAAACCCTGAAAGTTAGTAGAAAGAAATCATAAAGATTAGAGCAGAAATAAATTAAATAGAGACAAAGAAAACAATAACAAAGATCAATAAAACTAAAAGCTGGTTCTTTGAAAATATAAACAAATTAGATAAACCTTTAGCCAGACTCATCAAGAAAAAGACAGAGAGGACTCAAATCAATAAAATTAGAAATGAAAAAGGAGAAATTACAGCTGACACACAGAAATACAAAGGATCATACTATATGCAACTGTATGCCAATAAAATGGACAACTTGGAAGAAATGGAGAAATTCTTAGAAAGGTACAATCTACCAAGACTGAACTAGGAAAAATTAGAAAATATGAATAGTCCAATTGCAAGCACTGAAATTTAAACTATAATTAAAAAACTCCCAACAAAAAAAAGTCAAAAACCTGAGGGCTTCACAGGAAAATTATCTCAAACATTTAGAGACAGCTAACACGTATCCTTCTGAAAAACTGTTGCAAAGAATTGCAGAGGAAGGAAAACTCTCAAATTCATTTTATGAGGCCATCATCACCCTGATACCAAAACCAGACAAAGACACCACTAAAAAAGAAAATCACAGGCCAATATTGCCGATGAACATACACACAAAAATCCTTAACACAATACTAGCAATTTGAATCCAACAATACATTAAAGGAATCATACACCATGATCAAGCAGGATTTATCCCAGGGTTGCAAGGATTTTTCAATATCTGCAAATCAAACAGTGTGCTACACCATATCAACAAAATGAAGAATAAAAACCATATGATTATCTCAATAGATGCAGTAAAAGTTTTTGACCTAATTCAACACCATTTATGACAAAATCTCTCCAGAAAGTGGGCAAAGATAGAACCTACCTCAACATAATACAGGCCATATATGACAAACCTACAGGTAGCATCATACTCAATGGTGAAAAGCTGAAAGTATTTCCTCTAACACATGGAAGAAGACAAGGATGCTCACTCTCACCATTTTTATTCAACATAGTTTTGGAAGTCTTAGCTACAGCAATCAGAGAAGAAAAATAAATAAAATGAATCTAAATATGAAAAGAAGTTAAACTGCCACTGTTTACAGATGACATGATACCATACATAGAAAATCCTAAAGATGCTACCAGAAAACTGCTAGAGCTCATCAAAGAATTTGGAAAAGTTGCAGGCTACAAAATTAATATACAGAAATGTGTTGCATTTCTATACACTAACAATGAAAGATCAGAAAGAGAAATTCAAGAAACAATTCCACTTACCATTGTATCAAAAAGAATAAAATACATAGGAATAAACCTACCTTAGGAGACAAAAGACCTGTACTCTGAAAACTATAAGATGTTGATGAAAGAAATAGAAGAAGACAGAAACAGATGGAAGGATATACCATGTTCTTAAATTGGAAGAATAAATATTGTCAAAATGACTGTATGACCCAAGGCAATCTACAGATTCAATGCAATCCCTATCAAATTACCAATGGCATTCTTCACAAAACTAGACCAAAAATCTTAAAATTTGTGCAGAGACACAAAAATCCCAAATAGCCAATGCAATATTGAGAAAGAAAAATGGAGGAATCAGGCTATCTGAGTTCAGAGTGTACTACAAAGCTATAGTCATCAAAACAGTATAGGACAGACACAAAAATTGAACTATAAATCAATGGCACATGATGAAAATCCCAGAAATAAAACCACACACCTATGGTCAAAAAATCTGTGAAAAAAGATGCAAGACTATACAATGGTGGAAAGACAGTCTCTTCAACAAATGGCGCTGGGAAAACTGGACAGCTACATGTCAAAAAAAAAAGCAATTAGATCATTCTTTAACACCATACAAAAAAATAAGCTCAAAACGGATTAAAGACCTAAATGCGAGGCTGGACACTACAAAACTCCTAGGCTAAAACTTAGGCAGAACACTCTGTGACATAAATCTCAGCAATATCTTTTACAATCAGTCTCACACAGTAATGGAAATAAAAACAAAATAAACAAATGGAACCTAATTAAACTCAAAACTTCTGCACAGCAAAGGAAATCATAAACAAAGTGAAAAGACAACCCACAGATGAAAAACAACAAACAATATATAAGAGAAAAACAACAAACAATGAGTGAAAAACAACAAACAATATATAAGGCAATCCCCATAAGGTTAACAGCTGGTCTTTCAGCAGAAACCCTACAGGCCAGAAGGGAGTAGCAAGATATATTTAAAGTGATGAAAGGGAAAAACCTACAACCAAGATTACTCTACCCAGCAAAGATTTCATTCAGATTTGATGGAGAAATCAAAAGCTTTACAGACAAACGAAAGTTAAGAGAATTCAGCACCACCAAACCAGCTTTACAACAAATGCTAAAGGAATTTCTCTAGGTGGAAAACAAAAGACCACTTCTAGAAACAAGAAAATTACAAATGGAAAAGCTCACTAGTAAAGGAAAACATAAAGTAAAGGTAGGAAACCATCTTCACACAGATATGATATCAAAACCAGCAATCGTGAGAAGAGGAGAGCACAAGTGCAGAATATTGGAAATGCATTTGAAATTAAAAGACAGCAACTTAGTTGCTTCATTTGCAAATATTTTCTCCCATTCTGAGGGTTGTCTTTTAGTCTTATTTATGGTTTCCTTTGCTGTGCAAAAGCTTTGAAGTTTCATTAGGTCCCATTTGTTTATTTTTTTTTATTTCCATTTCTCTAGGAGGTGGGTCAAAAAGGATCTTGCTGTGATTTATGTCATAGAGTGTTCTGCCTGTGTTTTCCTCTAAGAGTTTAATAGTCTCTGACCTTATATTTAGGTCTTTAATCCATTTTGAGTTTATTTTTGTGTATGGTGTTAGGGAGTGATCTAATTTCATACTTTTACATGTACCTGTCCAGTTTTCCCAGCACCACTTAATGAAGAGGCTGTCCTTTCTCCACTGTACATTCCTGCCTCCTTTATCAAAGATAAGGTGACCATACATGCGTGGGTTTATCTCTGGGCTTTCTATCCTGTTCCATTGATCTATCTTTCTTTTTTTGTCCCAGTACCACATTGTATTGATGACTGTAACTTTGTAGTATAGTCTGAAGTCAGGGAGCCTGATTCCTCCAGCTCCGTTTTTCATTTTCAAGACTGCTTTGGCTAATCGGGGTCTTTTGTGTTTCCATACAAATTGTGAAAATTTTTGTTCTAGTTCTGTGAAAAATGCCAGTGGTAGTTTGATAGGGACTGCATTGAATATGTAGATTGCTTTGGGTAGTAGAGTCATTTTCACAATGTTGATTCTTCCAATCCAAGAACATGGTATATCTCTCCATTTATTTGTGTCATCTTTAATTTCTTTCATCAGTGTCTTATAATTTTCTGCATACAGGTCTTTTGTCTCCTTAGATAGGTATATTCCTAGATATTTTATTCTTTTTGGTGCAATGGTAAATGGGAGTGTTTTCTTGATTTCACTTTCAGATTTTTCATCATTATTGTGTAGGAATGCCAGTAATGTCTGTGAATTAATTTTGTATCCTGCTACACTGACAAAGGATTAATCTCCAAAATTCATAAGCAGCACATGCAGCTCAATCACAAAAAAACAAACAACCAAATCCAAAAATGGGCAGAAGACCTAAATAGACATTTCTCCAAAGATAGGCAGACTGCCAACAAACACATGAAGGAATGCTCAACATATTAATCATTAGAGAAATGCAAATCAAAACTACAATGAGATATCATCTCACACCAGTCAGAATGGCCATCATCAAAAAAATCTAGAAGCAATAAATGCTGGAGACAGTGTGGAGAAAAGGGAACCCTCTTGCACTGTTGGTGGGAATGTAAATTGATACAGCCACTGTGGAGAACAGTATGGAAGTTCCTTAAAAAACTACAAACAGAACTACCATATGACCCAGCAATCCCACTACTGGGCATATACCCTGAGCAAACCATAATTCAAAGAGTGTCATGCACCAAAATGTTCATTGCAGCTCTATTTACAATAACCAGGAGATGGAAACAACCCAAGTGTCCATCATCGAATGAATGGATAAAGAAGATGTGGCACATATACACAATGGAATATTACTCAGCCATAAAAAGAAAGGAAATTGAGCTATTTGTAATGAGGTGTATAGACCTAGAGTCTGTCATACAGAGTGAAGTAAGTCAGAAAGAGAAAGACAAATACCATATGCTAACACATATATATATATATGGAATTTAAGAAAAAAATGTCATGAAGGACCTAGGGGTAAGACAGGAATAAAGACACAGACCTACTAGAGAATGGACTTGAGGATATGGGGAGGGGGAAGGGTAAGCTGTGAGAAAGCGAGAGAGAGGTAAATAGCTACTGGGAAGCAGCTGCATAGCACAGGGAGATCAGCTCGGTGCTTTGTGACCGCCTGGAGGGGGGGGATAGGGAGGGTGGGAGGGAGGGAGAAACAAGAGGGAAGAGATTTGGGGACATATGTATATGTATAACCGATTCACTTTGTTATAAAGCAGAAACTAACACACCATTGTAAAGCAATTATACTCCAAAAAAAAAAAGACCAGCAAATTAAAATAATCTTGTTTACGTATAGACTGTTATATCAAAACCTCATCGTAACAGCAAATGAAAAATATACAATAGATACACACACACAAAGAAAAAGGAATCCAAACACAACACTATGATTATTGATCAAATCACAAGAAAAGGGAACAAAAAAGGAAGGGAAGAAAAAAGACCTACAAAAACAAATCCAAAACAATTAAGAAAATTGCAGTAGAAACGTATGTATAGATAATTACCTTAAATGTAAATGGACTAAACTCTACAATCAAAAGTATTAGACTGACTGAATGGATACAAAAACAAGACCCACATATATATGCTGTCTACAAGAGACCCACTTCAGACCTAGGGACACACACAGACTGAAAGTGAGGGGATGGAAAAAGACATTCCATGCAAATGGAAATCAAAAGAAAGCTCTAGTAGCAGTACTCATATCAGAAAAAACTAGACTTTATAATAAAGACTGTTGGAAGAGACAAAGAAGGATACTACATAATCATCAAGGGATCAATCCAAGAAGAAGATATAACAATTTTAAATATACATACATGTAACTTAGGAGCACCCCATTATACAAGGCAAATACTAACAGCCTTTAAAGGAGAAATTGACACTAACACAGTAATAGTGGGGGACTTTTACACCTCACTTACATCAATGGACAGATCATCCAGGCAGAAGATCAATAAGGAAACACAGGGCTTAAACAGCACATTAGACCAGATGGACTAAATTGTTATTCATAGAGCATTCAGTTCAAAAGCAGCAGAATACACATTCTTCCCAAGTGCCCATGGAATAATCTCCAGGCTTGATCACATTCTGGGCCACAAAGCAAGCCTCAGTTAATTTAAGAAAATTGAAGTAATATCAAGCATCTTTTCTGATCACAACTTTATGAGATTAGAAATCAACTACAAGAAAAAACTAATAAACACAAACACCTGGAGGCTACACAATATGCTACTAAATAACCAAAGTCTATTCCAACACTAAAAAATATTTAATCTATGAAAATTTATCTTATTAATCAGCTGTGCTTCATGTGATCTTAATTTTAATGTGTCCTACAGGGTGTGTGTCCATACTCTTTCAAGCAGTAAAAAAAAAAAAAAAAAAAAAATCTGTTACTTGAAGTAAAGGAGGGAATATTAAAGGTGACATGGGAAAATAAACAAGTTACATACAAGGGCACTCCCATAATGCTATCTGGCTACTAAGTGAAAACTATGCAGGACAAAATGGAATGGCACAATGTATGGAAAGTGATAAAACGGAAAAACTTAAAACCAAGAATATTCTACCTGGCAAAGCTCTCATTCTGATTCAAAGGAGAGATCAACATTGTAGAGAAAAGCTAAGAGTTTAGCAACATCAAAACAGCTTCATAAGAAATGTTAAAGGGACTTCTTTAAGCTAGAAAGAAAAGGCCACAACTGGAAACATGAAAGGTATGAAAGGAAAATCTCATGAGTAAAATCATATACAAAGTCAATGTAGTACATTACCCACATTCAAAGCTAGTAGGAAGGTTAAAGAACAAAAGTAGTTAAACTGTCTATATCTACAATAAGCAATTAAGGAATACACAAAACAAATAGATGAAAAATATGTCAAAAACAGTCATCATGAGGGGAGGAGAGAAAAAATGCAGAGTTGTTAAAATGCATTTGAAATTAAGAGGTCAGCAACTTAAAAAGTCATGTATACATATATAGATAGCTATATATAAACTTCATGGTAACCACAAACCAAAAATCTATAACAGATATATACCCACAAAAAGGAGAAAGGAATTCTAACATAACACTAATGATAGTCATCAAATCACAAGGGAAGAGGACAAAAGAAGGAGAAAGGAACAAAAAAAAGAATTGTGAAAGCAACTACAAAACAACTAACAAAATGGCAATAAGTAAATACATATGAGTAATTACTATAAATGGAAATAGAGTAAATTTTCCAATCAAAACACATAGGATGGCTGAATTGACAATAAAACAAGACCTGTATATATATTGCCTACAGGAGACTCACTTCAGTTCTAAAGACCCACATAGACTGAAAGTGCAGGGGTAGAAAAAGTTATGCCATGTATTTGGAAATTAAAAGAAAGCTGGGGAAGCAATATTTATATCATTTTATACCAAATGGACCTAACAGAGATATAGAGAAAATCCATCCAACAACAGCAGAATACACATTCTTCTTGAGCACACATGAAACTTTCTACAGTATAGATTATATGTTAGTTTACAAACCATCCTTAACAGGCTTAAAGTTATTGAAATCATCCTAACTATCATTTCCAACCACAAAAGTATGAAGCTAGAAGTCAGTAAGAGGAGAAAAAGTGAAATTTTACTAACATATGAAAATTGAATAACACATTTCTGAGCAACAAATGGGACAGTGTGTCAAAGAAAAAATCAAAAGGAAATTTTAAAAATCTTGAAATAAACAAAAATTGAAACACAGTATACCAAAACTTATGGAATGCAGCAAAAACAAGTATACCAAGGAAGTTTATAACAATAAACATCTACATTAAGAAAAATGAAAGATCTCAAATTAATAGCTTAGTTTAATAATTCAAGGAATGAGAGAAAGAAAATCAAACTACTCCAAAAGGTAGCAGAGGAAAGGAAATAAAAAATATGAAACAGAAATAAATGAAATACATACCAGTAAAACAATACAAATGATGAATAAGACTAAGAGCTGGTTATTGAAAAGATAAACACAATTGACAAACATTTAGTGGACTAAGAAAAAAAAGACTCAAAAAATTATAACTATGAGAGGAGATATTATGATTGATATCAGAGAATTACAAAGGATTATATGAGACTTCCATGAACAGTAATACTCTAACAAATTGAATATCCTATGAGAAATGGATTAATCCCTAGAAACAGAACCAACCAAGACTGAACCATAAAGAAATATAAACTCTGGACAAATTAATAACAAATAAGAAGATGAAATTTAAAAATTATAAATTCTGCTACAATGAAAGACCCAGTACAACATGGCTTTAAAGCTTAATTCTACCAATTAAAAATGAATTAATACCAATCCTTATCAAACTCTTCCAAAAAATTGAATAGTAAGGAACATGTACAAACTAATTTTATGAGGCCAGAGTTACACTGAGAACAAAGCTTGAGAAAGACACTACAAGAAAAGGAAATTTCAAGCCACTATCCCTGATAAATTTATATGCAAAAATTCCCAATATGATAGTAGAAAATATTATTCAACAGAACATTAAAATGATTCATAGCCAATGATCAAATAAGATAATCCTGAAATGCAAGGATGTTTCAATATATGCAAAACAATCAATGCAGTATGCCACATTAACAGAATGAAGGATAAAAATCATATGTTCATCTCAATAGATGCAGAAAAAGTACTTGACAAATTCAACATCCTTTCATGATAAAACCTCTCAACAGATTAGGTATAGAAGAAATGTACTTCAACATAATAAAGTCCATATATGGCAAACCCACAACAAACATCATACTTAAAGGTGAAAAACTGAAAGCTTTTCCTTAAGATAAGGGGTAAGTCAAAGTTGCCCACACTAGGCACTTTTATTCCCCATAGTACTGAAAGTCCTATCTAGAGTAATTAGGAAAGAAATAGAACTAAAATCTATCCAAAGAAGAAAGGAAATAGTAAAATTGTCTCTGTTTGAAAATAACATGATCTTATATATAGAAAACCCTACATATGGCAACAAAAAATGTTAAAGCTAATAAATTCAGTAAAGTTGCAGGATACAAAACTCAACATACAAATATCAGTTGCATTTCATTATATTAAAAGTGAACTATTTGAAAAAGAAATTATGAAAGCAATCACATTTACAATACCATCAAAACAAGTTAAAATTAGAAATAAATGTAACCAAAGAGGTAAAATTTCTGTTCACTGAAATCTGCAAGACATTGATTAAATAAATTGAATATGAACCAAGTAAGTGGAAAGACATACCGTACTCATGAATTGGAAGTATCAATATTCTTAAAATATCCATTCTACATAAAGAAATCTATGGATTCAATGCAATCCTTATCAAAATACCAATGACATTTTTCCCTGAAATAGAAAAATACAATTAAAAAATTCCCTTGAAATTAGAAAAGGCTCCAAATAGTCAAAGCAACCTTGAGAAAGAACAGAGTTGGAAGCATCACAATTTCTGATTTCAACATATATTAAAAATCTATAGTAATTAAAACATTATAGTACTGACATAAGAAAAGACACATAGACCAAATGAACAGAATTGAAACCAGAAATAAACTCATGCATATAAGGTCAAACAACCATTGACAATGGCATCAAGAACACACAATGAGGAAATATTGTCCCTTCAATAAATGGTGTTAAGAAAAATGAGTATTCACATGCAACATAATAAATTTGTTCCCCTATCTTACATCACTAACAAAAATTAACTTAGAGACTTCACTGTATAAATTAAAACCTTAAGTTTTTAGAAGAAAATATATGGGAAAAGATCTTTGTCTTTGGTCTTGGCAATGACTTCTTTGGATATGGCACCAAAAGTACAAACAACAAAAACAAAAATAAACCAGTTACACTATATCGAATTAAAAAGCTTCTGCACAGCAGAAAAAATAATCAACAAATGAAGAGGTTACCTACGGAATTGGTAAAAATATTTGAAAACAATATATTATGTCGACTGCAAAAAAAAAATGCACAAACTAAAAGTTGAAAATTATGTTTTATTTGTTGGACAAAACTGAAAATTTAAGCCTGAGACACAGCCTCTCAGATATCTCTGAGGGATTGCTCCAAAGAGGTAAGAGGAGATCCAGGGTATATAGGCCTTTTTGCAATGAATACCAGGTAGTCAAAATATCAAAAGACTACTGTTAGATAAGAAAACCAGGAAGTCTTCAAGATGGCAGAAGAGTAAGACATGGAGATCAGCTTCCTCACCACAAATACATCAGAAATACATCTACATGTGGAACAACTCCTACAGAACACCCACTGAACGCTGACAGAAGACCTCAGACCTCCCAAAGGGCAAGAAACTCCCCACGTAATCAGTAATCAAGACAGTATGGTACTGGCACAAAAACAGAAATATAGATCAATGGAACAGGATAAAAAGCTCAGAGATAAACCCACACACATATGGTCACCTTACCGTTGATAAAGGAGGCAAAAACATTCAATGGAGAAAAGACAGCCTCTTCAATAAGTGGTGCTGGGAAAACTGGACAGGTACATGTAAAAGGATGAAATTAGAACAGTCCCAAACACCATACACAAAAATGAACTCAAAATGGATTAAAGACCTAAATGTAAGGCCAGACATTATCAAACTCATAGAGGAAAACATAGGCAGAAGACTCTATGACATAAATCACAGGAAGATCCTTTTGGACCCACCTCCTAGAGAAATGGACATAAAAACAAAAATAAACAAATGGGACTTAATGAAACTTAAAACCTTTTTCACAGCAAAGGAAACCATAAACAAGATGGAAAGCAAACTCTCAGAATGGGAGAAAAGATTTGCAAATGAAGCAACTGACAAAGGATTAATCTCCAAACTTCGCAAGCAGCTCATGCAGATCAATAACAATAAAACAAACAATCCAATCTAAAACTGGGCAGAAGACCTAAATAGACATTTCTCCAAAGAAGATATACAGACTGCCAACAAACACATGAAAGAATGCTCAACATCATTAATCATTAGAGAAATGCTAATCAAAACTACAGTGAGATATCATCTCACATCGGTCAGAATGGCCATCAGCAAAAAATCTACAAACAACAAATGCTGGAGAAGGTGTGGAGAAAAGGGAACCCTCTTGCACTGTTGGTGGGAATGTAAACTGATACAGCCACTGTGGACAGCAGTATGGATGTTCCTTACAAAACTAAAAATAGAACTACCATATGACCCAGCAATCCCACTACTGGGCATATACCCTGAGAAAACCGTAATTCAAAGAGTGTCATGTACCAAAATGTACATTGCAGCTCTATTTACAATAACCAGGACAGGGAGGCAACCTAAGTGTCCATCAACAGGTGAATGGATAAAGAAGATGTGGCACATATGTACAGTGGAATATTACTCAGCCATAAAAAGAAACGAAATTGAGTTTTTTGTAGTGAGGTGGATGAACCTAGAGTCTCATACAGAGTGAAGTATGTCAGAAAGAGAAAAAAAATACCGTATGCTAACACATATATATGGAATCATAAAAAAAAAAAGGTCATGAGGAACCTATGGGCAAGACAGGAATAAAGACAGACCTACTAGAGAATGGACTTTAGGATATGGGGAAGGGGAAGGTTAAGCTGTGACAAAGTGAGAGAGTGGCATGGGCATACATACGCTACCAAATGTAAAATAGATAGCTAGTGGGAAGTAACTGCATAGCACGGGGAGATCAACTTGGTGCTTTGTGACCACCTAGAGGGGTGGGATAGGCAGGGTGGGAGGGAGGGAGACCAAGAGGGAAGAGATATGGGGACATATGTATATGTATAACCGATTCACTTTGTTATAAAGCAGAAACTAACACAACATTGTAAAGCAATTATACTCCAATAAAGATGTTAAAAAAAAAGAAACCCAGGTGTCTCGAGTTAATAAATTTAGCCCTTTTCTATGTATGTGAAGATGCAAGAGTATGGGCTCATTGAAATCATTCCTTTGATATGCACCTTAGCTATCTAGGGCTAGTATCCCATGCTTTACCATCTTGAGTTCCCTCAGAGTGCACCACTGTGGGTGGTAGCAGTGGCTGAGCGCTTGGCAGTGGGCAGCTTGTTTGTCTCCATGCTGAGTTTCCCTCATGGCTCACTGTCAGGGGTGGCTGTAGTGGCTTGATTGCTGTAACAACATTTGTTTCCTGATAATGGCAGGCAAGATTTTTCATTCAGATATATGATAAGGGGTTAATATCCAAAATGTATATGAAATATTTGATTCAATAGCAAAAATATATACCCTCATCTAAAGACGGGCAAAGGACTTGAATAGATATTTTTCCAAAGAACACACAAATGGCCAACAGGTGCATGAAAAGATGGTCAACATCATGAATCATCAGGGTAATGTAAATTAAAACCATAATAAGATAGTCTCTCACACATATATCATGGCTATCATCAAAAAGACAAGAGATAAGTGCTATGAGGATGTGGAGAAAGAAGAACCTTTGTACACTGTTGGTGGAAATGTAAATTGTTCACCCATTATGGAAAACAATATTAAATTTCCTCAAAACATTTGTAAATGAACTACCTTATGATCTTGAATTTCCACTTCTTGGTGTAAATGCAAAGGAATCCAAATGAGTATCTTGAAGATATATCTACCCTCTCACTTTTATTGCAACATTATTCACAATTACCAAGATATGGAAACAACATATACATATATATATGTGTATATATATATATATGTGTGTGTGTGTGTATACATATGTATATATTTTATATATATATACACACACATATATATGTATATATATGTGTGTATACACACACACACACACACACACACACACACATATATATATATATATGCAGTGAAATATTTTTCAGCCGGGAGAAGGAGGTAAATCATGCCAGTTTCAACAACTTGGGTGAACATAGAGGACATTATGCTAAATGAAATAATTCAGACACAGAAAGGCAAATGCTGTATGATCAGTCTATCATTTGGTATCTAGTTCCTGGGCAGGTGGGAGTTAAGTGGGGAGCTGATAGTCAATGACTACAGGCCTTCAGTTAGAAGATGAATAAGTTCTTGTGATCTAATATACAGCATGATGGCTATAATTAATAATTTATTTTATACTTGAAATTTACCAAGAGAATAGATCTTAAGTGTCCTCACTACAATAAAAAGGAAATTGTAACTATGTGAATTGGTAGATACATTAGTTAACCTGATTGTGGTAATTGTTTCAGAAAAAACATGTAGATCAAGTCATCATATTCTACCCCATAAATACATACAATTTTATTTTTAATTGTACTTCAATTAATTGAAGAAGAAATAAACCACTAGAGCCCTTTAAAAAATGTGTTATGCTTGACTTATTTTTGCATTAATATAATACTCCATTATATTTTTAGCTGATAATTCCAACATATTTAACATCTCAGGATTCAAAGTTGTTGGTTTTCTTTTCCTTTTTGAGTTAAGATTTTCCTTGTTTTGGACTTCCCTGGTGGTCCAGTGACTCCACGCTCCCAATGCAGGAGGCCCAGGTTCTATCCCTGGTCAGGGAACTAGATCCCACATGCTGCAACTAAGAGTTCGCATTCCACAACTAAAAAAAGGCAAGTCATATTGAGTTTTATAGTAAGCATTTCAAATATTATGTTAAATGATTCTGGGTCTTGTTTAAATCCTTTGGCAAATGTCGGCATTTTTGTTCTAATAGACAACCAACTCTTTCAGTTCAGACTGTAAGTTATACTTTGTCTTTTTTCGACAGTGGTTCTAATGTTTGTTAGTTTTCAAAGCCTTTGCCAATTTGTTTGGATGTCACTTGTGTGTGTACCACCTAGTAATCAGTCTGGGATGTAAGTGTTTGTCTTCCTCAAGAGGTCAGTTTCTTGATATGGGGTTTAGGATCAGATCCTTGTTTCCATTGTTCAAGCAAGAGCCCAAGGATCCTATACAACATGATGGGATTCTTGAGCTACTTATTTTCTGCAATCTCCATAAATTTTACCAGTTCCCAAGGACCATCCCTCCTTGGAACATTGTCTGGGATGCTGAATCTTTTGTTTCACTATTCTGTGGCACACTTTCTGTGGATTCTTCTGCCTCCAGGATGAAATAGCTAGAAAATTTTAAAAAAATGTAGGGATTCTATCTATGCTCTTGGAAACACAATTTCTCAGATCAGATATAAGAGTTCCCATTCCTCAGAGTTTTAGGCACATGCCTGGTCACCACTGGCGTCATTGATGCCAATACAGGAACTGCTTGGAGGCTGAGGCAGGGAGGAATATTTAAAAACTAAAATAAAAGGGGAATTTCCTCCACCCTAACTGACCTCTTTCTTGCCTTTTGGAACAGAAATAAAAGGGTTTTTTGGTGTTATTTCTGTCAACACCTGATAAATAACTGTAGGTTTCAGGCTACCTTGGAGTTCAACCAAGAAGAAACTAGGGGGGAAAAAACAGGACGCTCATTTTGTTTCTGTGGTACTTTGAGATTTGTTTTTCTTCCTCCCATCAACATGATACCATTTACTTTTCAGAGACCTCATATAGCTCTTCCGTGTATTCAATTTATTTACTGTGAGAGAGGAGGTTAAAGTGTTCTTACCTAGTCTTATCTGGAACCAGAACCTTCCAATTTAATTTTTGTTTTTTTAATTAATATAATTTAATTTTGGAATTACTTTAGATTTACAGAAAAGTTGCAATTATAGTACATATAATTCCAGCATACCCCTCTCCTAGCCTTTCTTAACCACTTTACTGAGAAAGTATTTATATATAAAATACTGTGTGCATTTACTGTATACATGTTAATGAGTTTGGAGGTAACTGCACACACATGAAACCATCACTACAATCTATTCCATAAACATATAGATAAGCTCCAAAACTTTCATTTTTATTATTTTTTGTGAGGGATAAGAACACTTAACATATGCTATAACCTTTAGCAAATGTTTAAGTGTACAATACAGTGTTATTAACTATAGGTATTATGCTATACAGTAGATCTCTAGAACTTATTAATCTTGTATAAATAAAGTGTACTCAGATAAATATTTTCCCTTTACCCCTCCACCAATCCCTGGCAACCACCATTCTACTCTCTGATTCTGAGTTTGACTATTTTAGACAACTTTATAGGTGGACTCATGTATTATTTGTTCTTCTGTGTCTGGCTTATTTCACATAACATAATGTCATCCAGGTTTATCTACATTGTATCATATTGCAGTATCTTTTTATTTTTAAGGCTGAATAAATTTCCATTGTATGTATATACCACATTTTCTTTATTCATGCATCCACTAAGGGTTATATAGGTTGTATTAAGGTTTTGACTTTTGTGAATAATGCTCAAATGAATATAACAGTGCAGATCTATTCTCAAGACAATAATTTTAAAACCTTTTGCTGCATACCAAGACATGATATTTCTGGATCATATGGCACTTATACTTTAAATTCTATTTTAATTTAATATTTATTTTACAATTTTACTGGATTATAGTTGATTCACAATGTTGTGCTAGTTTCAGGTGCACTGAAAAGTGAATCATAGATCCACTCCTTTTTAGATTCTTCTCCCATATAGGCCATCACAGAGTATAGAGTTCCCTGTGCTATACAGTAGCTCCTTATTAGTTACCCATTTTATATATATTAGTTATCCATTTTATATATAGTAGTGTGTACATGTCAATCATTATCTTCCAATTTATCCCTACCCCTGTTTACCAACTGGCAACCATAAGTTAGTTCTCTATATCTGTAAATCTATTTCCGTTTTGTAGATACAGACTATACTACAAAATTACAGTAATCAAAACAGTATGATACTGGAGAAAAACAAACACATAGATCAATGGAACAGGATAGAAACTCCAGAGAAAAACCCATGCACCTCTGGTCACCTAATCTATGACAATGGAGGTAAGAATATACAATGGAGAAAATACAGTCTCTTCAATAAGTGATGCTGGGAAAACGTAAATGAATGAAACTAGAACACTTCTTAACACCATGTGCAAAAATAAATTCAAAATGGATTAAAGACCTAAATGTAAGGCCAGACACTTTAAAACTCTTAGGGGAAAACATAGGCAGGACACTCTTTGACATAAAAGTAGCAAGCTCTTATTTGATCCACATCCTAGAGTAATGAAAATAAAAGCAAAAGTAAACAAATGAGATCTAATTAAATTTCAAAGCTTTTGCACAGCAAAGGAAACCATAAACAAAATGAAAACAGAACACTCAGAATTGGAAAAAAAATATTTGCAAACAAAGCAACTGACAAGGGATTAATCTCCAAAATGTATAAACAGCTCATGCAGCTATATATATATATATATATATATATATATATATATATATATATATATATATATAAAACCCAATCAAAAACTTGGCAAAAATCAAAATAGACACTTCACTAAAAAGACATACAGATGGCCAACAGGCACAGGAAAAGATGCCCAACTTCCTTAATTATTAGAGAAATGCAAATCAAAACTACAATGAGGTATCACCTCACACTGGTCAGAATGGCTATCACCAAAAAAATTTACAAACAATAAATGCTGGAGAGGGTGTGGAGAAAAGGGAACCCTCCTACATTGTTGGTGAGAATGTAAATTGGAACAGCCACTATGGAGAAGAATGTGGAGATGTCTTAGGGAAAAAAAAAAAAGAAAAACTAAAAATAGAGCTACTATATGATCCAGCAGTCCTTCACACTGCTTTCCATAGAGGCTACAACAAGTTACATTCCCACAGAGAATGCACAGGAGTTCCCATCTTTTGACATCTATACCAACTCTTGTTATCTTTTTTCACTTTTTGATAAAAGTGCCTTAACATATGTGAGGTGATATTTCATTGTGGTGTTGATTTGCATTTCCCTGGTGATTAGTGATGTTGAACACCTTTTCATATTCCTGTTTGGCCATTTGTAGCTTTTCCTTTGAGAAATGTCTATTCAGGTCCTTTGCCCACTTTTTGATCAAGTAATTTCTATTTTTGTTATTGAGTTTGTATGTTTTATCTATATAGTTTAGATATTAACTCCTTATCTACTGTATGGTTTGTAAATATTTTCACCCATTCTGTAGATTGACCTTTCATACTGTTGATTGTTTGCTGTGCAGAAAGCCTTTTATTTTATTTTATTTTTATTTATTTATTTATTTTTTTGCAGTATGCGGGCCTCTCACTGTTGTGGCCTCTTCCGTTGCAGAGCACAGGCTCTGGACGCGCAAGCTCCGCAGCCATGGCTCACGGGCCTAGCTGCTCCGTGAGAAAGCCTTTTATTTTGATGCAATCTCACTTGTTTATTTTTGCTTTTGTTGCCTGTGCTTTTGGTGGTATATCTAAAAAATCATTGTCAAGACCATCTCAAGATTTTTCCCTGTTTTCTTTTAGGAGTTTTACAGTTTCAGGTCTTGTGTTTAAGTCTTTAATCTCTTTTGAGTTGATTTTAGATTGTGGTGTGTTGTAAGAATCCAATTTCATTTTTACTCCTTTGGATTTTCAGTTTACCTACTACTATTTGTTAAAGTGACCATCCTTTCCCCATTATGTATTATTGACATTCTTGTCAAATATCAATTTATTGTAAAGTGATGTCAGCATCATGAGAGCATAATACATTCCTCTTATTTGCTTCCCTTTTAAAATAATCAATTAGACATACAAACATAAACAAAAATTCCTCTGTGGGAATTGTGGGATTCAGCAGCATATAGCAAAGGATATGGAATAAGTTTTTTTTCCAATTTGTCTATCTGGTAATAGACAGACAGCCCTGGGATGCAACACGGAGGGAAGAGGAATTTTGCCAGTGTCACCATCATCCAAGGCAACAGAGTACATGGCTGTATTAGCTAGAGGCAACTAATCTTGTGGAGGAAAAGTAGAGTAGAGTGTGAAAAGATGCCTCAGCTATATTGGATACTGCTGGAGTAATCAGTTTATTTCCAACAACTAGAGTACTGATGTGGAACCTTCATGACTGGAGAGAAGAAAGAGATTGAGAAAGAAGAGGATAAGAAAATTAAATGGCATTAACAGTTCATACTGATGGCACTCAGGAATTCAGCAGGAAGTCTGCCCACAAGCACCTGGGAGAAATTCACAGGAGGATATCTCCACCAGTTCCATGGACATCCTCAATCCTCAGAGTGTTATACCCACACCTCCTCCCACTCTGAAGCCAACTCCTTAAGCATGCTCCTAAGTATGATGGCAAGACTGGGTCCAGTAGACAAACTGGTATCAAAAAAGAGACCAGGATCTGTGTCAAGGGAGAAACTACAAACTTGAACTATAGCTCCACTTTCTTAAAAATAAATCAGAGGCTTACAGTAGCCAGCATGTGGGTTGTAGGAATCAGAAAGGATATACAAACTTAAGAATTCTGCAAAAAGAGGGACAAGATGAATGCAGCAGGTGTATCCATAAAAGTTTGGAGAAAACTCCTGGTATAACATGCCAAAGGACTGTGTTCCACACATGAAGGCAAAAGGAAAAGATTTGAGGATTTGTCTGCTGCTTTAAATATGAAATCAGCAACACAAAACTCCAAGGAATAGAAAGAATCATGGAAACACGTAATCACCAAAGATAATAATCTTCCAATAACCAGGCTCAAAGGCATGAAATTTTGTGATGTAGACAATAAATACTTCAAAATGGCTCTTTTGAGGAACCTCAATAAGCTACAAGAAAACACAGAAAGACAATTCAAAAAATTTAAGAAAACAATACAAAACAAAATGAGAAAATTTCAATAATATAGAAATAATAAACAAGAACCAAACAGAAATTCTGGAGCTGAAGACTTCAATGAATTATATGAAAAATGCAATATAGAGCATCTACAGCAGAGCAGTACAAAGGGAAGACAGAATATGTTATTAAAAGGAAATGAATTTTGACATAACTCAAAGGAGAACATCAAAAAAGAAAATTAAAAAAGAAGAAAGAAAGCCTAAATGATTGGGTTCATATAGACATACAAATATTAGAATAATTAGGATTCCAGAAGAAGGAGAGATGGAGAAGTGGGCAGAAAGTTTATTTAAAGAAATAATATTTGAGAACTTTCCAAAACTTGGGAGAGACTTGGACATACAAGTTAACAAAGCTAATAAATCATCCCATTAGCTCAATGCAAATAGACCAGGACACATTATAATAAAACTATTAAAAAATAAATGAGAAAAGAAGACCCTTAAAAAGCAGCCAGAGAAAAAAGATTGTAACCTACCAAAGAACCCCCATTAAGCTGTCATCAATTTTCTCAGCAAAAACACTACAGGCCAAGAGAGAATGAAATGACATATTCGAAGTGTCGAAAAAATTGCCAGACAAGATTCTCTATCTGGTCAATTTATCCTTCAGGTAAAAAGGAGAAATAAAGACAGTGTTTGAAAAAAAGAAAAAAATGCTGAGGTTGTTCACAACTGCTAGATCTGTCTTGCAAGAAATGCTGAAATGAGAATTCAAACAGAAATGAGAAAAATGAAATGAAAATATATAAAAGTAAACAACAAAAAAATAAATGTAAATATACAGTCAGAAGTAGGAAACTCCAATTCTGTAATAGCATGGTGTGTTATTTCTGTGGGAACCCCCCCCCCCTCCAATGTGGCAAATTTCAGTAGGGAAGATTTTGCTGAGGGGTTAAAGTGCAGACTCACTCACCCTGAGACACAACAGAAGCAAAAGCAAAAGTTTAAAGGGCACCTAAACTATATGGGAAGGAAATCCATTTACTAAAACTAGAGCTTCTGCAAAATGAGCAGGGAACTGCTGGAGCCCTCTCTGGGATCAGAGGCACAGGGAAATATCATTGATTGAGTCCCCTTGGGGCTCCCCATCCTCATGTCCACACATACTCCAGCCCCAGCTGCCCCACTGAGACTGTCTTGGGCACAGTGCTCCTCAGGCACAAGCAGTCTACACATAGGATGCTCCCAAACAAGAACACTACTTTAAGACTGGGAGAGGTAGCTGTTTCACCTGATTCATAGAAAAAAAGTCAAACAACATGATGAGACAGAGGAATATGTTCAAAAAAAGAACAAAATAACCCCCCAGGGAAAACCCTAATGAAATAAAGGCAAGTAATTAACTTGGTAAAGAGTCCAAAGAAGCTATCATAAGGAAGCTCACTGAACTCAGGAAAATAATGGAGGAACTCAATGAGAACTTCAACAAATACTTAGAAAATATAAGAAATAATCATTCAGAGCCACATAATACAATAACTAAAATTTTAAAAATACACAAGAAAGAATTAACAGCATATTAGATGTTACAGAAGAATGGATAAGCAATCTGGAATGTAGAATTGTGCAAATCACCCAATCAGAAGAGCAAAAAGAAGAAAGAATTTTTTTAAATGAAGAGAGTTTAAGGGACATCTGGGACATCAAGGATACTAACATTCCTATTATAGGTGGTCCCAGAAGGAGAAGAGAGAGAGAAAGGGACAGGAAACATATTTGAAGAAATAATAGTTGAAAATTTCCCTAACCTGGGGAAGGAAGCAAACATCCAGGTACAGGAAGCGCAAAGAGTCCCAAATAAAATGCACCCAGAGAAATCCACGATAAGACATATTATAAATAAAATAGCAAAAACTAAAGATAAAGGGAGCATCTTAAATGCAACAAGAGAAAACAGCTAATCACATATGGGGTAATCCTCATAAGATAATCAGCTTATTTCTCACAGAAACTTTACAGGATAGAAGGGAGTGGCAGGATATATGTAAGGTGCTGAAAGGAAAAAACTTACAAGCTGGAATACTCTACCCATCAAGATTATAATTTAGAATTGAAAGAGAGATGAAGAGTTTCCAGATAAGTAATAACTAAAGGAGTTCACCAACATTAAACCAACCATACTAGAAATGTTAAAGGGTATTCTTTAAGTGGAAAATAAAAGCCCACAAATAGAAGTAACAAAATATGTGAAAAGAAAAATCTTACTGGAAAAGGGAAATAAACAGTAAAGGCAGTGAATCAGTCACTTAAAAAGCTAATATGAAGGTTAAAAAGAAAAAAGTAATACAATCAACTATAAATATAATAAGTAGTTAAGGAATGCACAAATAAAAAGATGTCAACTATGAAAACCAAAATATAAAACATGGGGATGGGGAGTAAAAATATAATGCTTTTAGAATCCCTTCAAACTTAAGCTTCTACCACTTAAAATATATGCAGGTTGATTTACATAAACCTCATGGCAACAACAAACCTAAAACCTACAATGGATACACAAAAAAATAAAGAGAAAGAAATCCAAATATAACATTAAAGATATCTATGGAATCATAAGGGGGAGAGAGAGAGAGAGAGGGAAAAGGAGGAGGAGGAGGAGGAGGAGGAGGAGGAGGAGGAGGAGGAGGAGGGGGAGGAGGAGGAGGAGGAGGAGGAGGAGAGAGAAGAAGAAGAAGAAGAAGAAGAAGAAGAAGAAGAAGAAGAAGAAGAAGAGAAGAAGAAGAAGAAGAAGAAGAAGAAGAAGAAGAAGAAGAAGAAGAAGAAAGAAGAAGAAGAAGAAGAAGAAGAAGAAGAAGAAGAAGAAGAAGAAGAAGAAGAAGAAGAAGAAGAAGAAGAAGAAGAAGAAGAAGAAGAAGAAGAAGAAGAAGAAGAAGAAGAAGAAGAAGAAGAAGAAGAAGAAGAAGAAGAAGAAGAAGGAGAAGAAGGAGAAGAAGAAGAAGACAGGAATGGAGAACTACAAAAACAATCAGAAAGCAACCAATAAAATGGAAATAAGTACATACCTATAAACAATTATTTTAAATGTAAATTGAATAAATGCTCCAATAAAAAGACATAGGGTAGAGGCAAGTATTAAAAAAATCAAACAAGACCAATTCATATGCTGCCTACAGTGAGTCACTTAAATTCTAAAGACACACATAGATTGAGTATAAAGGGATGTAAAAATATATTACAGGTAAGTGGAGAAGAAAACTAGGGTAGTAATATTCATATCAGACAAAATAGACTTTCATATCAATCTATAACAAAATACTAAGAAGACCATTACAATAAGTCCTCTACATACAAACAGAAAGTTCTGTTCAGAGAGCATGTTTATAAGTCCAATTGGTTCTTAAGTGCAACAAAGTTAGCCTAGGTACCTAACTAACACAATTGGCTATAGAATACTGTACTGTCATAGGTTTATAATACTTTTCACACAAATAATATATAACAAACACAAAAAGTAAATAAAACATTTCTAATCTTACAGTACAGTACCTTGCAAAGTACAGTAGTACAGTACAACAGCTGGCATACAGGGGTTGGCATCAAGTGAACAGGCAAGAAGAGCTACTGACTGGAGGAGGGAGAAGAGGTGGGAGTTGGTAGAGCTGAAGGGCAATAAGAGACAGAGGGCAAGCTACAATTTCACTCATGCCTGAAGCTGATGGCACAGGTTCTGGTTCCCTGCTGGAACAAGATGCTAGCTCATATCTTTGGAAGTTTGCAACTTGAAGGTTCATATATAGGGGACTTACTGTACATAATAATAAAGTGGTCAATAAAACAAGTGGATATAACATTTGTAAACATTTATGCACCAAACATTGGAACATCTAAATGTATAAAGCAAATATTAACAGAAATAAAGGGAGAAATAGACAGTGATACAATAATAGTAGGTTTCTTTAATATATATTATATATATAACATTAATATAGCATTAATTAATGTTATATAACATTATATATATAATATTCCATCCAAAACTAACAGAATACATACACATTATTTTTAATTTTGCATGGGACATTCTTGAGGATAGATCACATATTAGGTCACAAAACCAAGTCTCAATAAATTTAAGAAGACCGATATCTTATCAAGCATTATTTTCAACCATGATATGAACCTAGAAATTATGTACGAGAGGAAAAGTGGAAAAAAACTCACAAACACATGGAGACTAAACAACAAGTTACTCAACAAGCAATGGATCAATGAAGAAATCAAAGAAGAAAACTTAAAATATCTTGTGACAAATGAAAATGGAAACCCAAATTTACAAAATCTATGGGATGCAGCAAAAGCAGTTCTAAGAGGGAAGTTCATAACAATAAATGCCTACCTCAAGAAATAAGAAAAGTTTCAAATAAACAATCTAAATGTACACTTAAAGGAACTATAAAAAGAAGAACAGCAAAGACCAAAGTTAGTAGAAGGAAGAAAATAATAAGCAGAGAGGAAAAAATTGAAATAAAGACAAAAAAAATAGAAAAGATCCATGAAACTAAGAGTTGGTTCTTTGAAAAGTTTAAAAAAAATGGCAAATGTTTAGTCAGACTCATCAAGAAGAAATGAGAGAGCCCAAATAAATAAAATCAGAAATGAAAGGGGAGAAATTACAACTGACATCACAGAAATACAAAGCATCATAAGAGAACACTATGAGCAACCATATATCAACAAATTAGACAACCTGGAGTAAACGGATAAATTTCTAGAAATATACACTCTTCTAAGTATGAGTCATGAAGAAATAGAAAATCTGAATAGACAGATTGCTAGTAACAAAATTCATTCAGTAATTTAAAAAACATCCCAACATATAAGTCAATGTACAGATGGTTTCACCTGCAAATTCTACCAAACATGTAAAAAAGAGTTAATATCCATCCTTCTCAAAGTATTCCAAATAATTTAAGAGGAAGGAACACTTCCAAACAAAATTTAAAGGACTAGCATTACCCTACTACCAAAACCAGACAAGGACAACACACACACACACACACACACACACACACACACACACACAGGAAAATTGTAATACAAGCTCTAATATCCCTGATGAATATAGATGCAAAAGTTCTCAACAAAATATTAAGCAATCCAAATTCAAGAGTACATTAAAGGGGTCATACACCATGAACAAATGGTATTCATTTCAGGGATGTAAGGATGGCTTAACATCCATGCCTCAATCAATGTGATACACCATATTAACAAAACAAAGGATAAAAATCACATATTATCTCAATAGATGTAGAAAACGCATTTGACAAAAATCAACATCCATTTCTGATAAAATCTTTCAACAATAGAGGGAGTTTAGCTCAACATAATAAAGGCCTTATATGTTAAACCAATAGCTAACATTATACTCAAAGGTGAAAAGCTGAAAGCTTTTTCTCTAAGATCAGGAAGAAGACAAGGATGTCCACACTTGTCACTTTTTTTCAACATAGAGTTGGAAGTTATAACCACAGAAATTAGGCAAGAAAAAGAAATAAAGGCATCCAGGGTGGAAAAGAAGAATTAAAACTGTCACTATTTGCAGGTGACATGATACTATATATAGAAAACCCCAAAGCCTGCCCCTGCCAAAGAAAAAAAAAAAAAAACTCTTAAAGAACTAGTAAATTATTTCAGTAAAGTTGCAAGATACAAAATTCGTGTACAGAAATCTGTTTTGTTTCTATGCACTAATAATGACCTATCAGAAAGAGAAATTTAGAAAATTATCCCATTTACATTGCAAAAAGAATTAAATACCTCAGAATAAATTTAACCAAGGAGGTGAAAGAACCTGTATTCTGAATACAAGACGTTGAAGAAAGAAATTAAAGATGACACATAAATGGAAACTTATACTATGCTCATGCATTGGAATAATTAATATCATTAAAATGTCCATACTATCCTAAACAACCTACAGATTCAATGCAATCCCCATCAAAATAGCAATGGAATTTTTTTCCACAGAAATAAAACAAATCATCCTAAAATTTTTATGGAACCACAAGAGACCTCAAATAGCCAAAGCAATCCTGAGAAAGGACAAAGATGGAGGTATCATGCTCCCTGATTTCAAAATATACTACAAAGCAATAGTAATCAAAACAGTATTGTACTGTCACAGACAGCCACATAGATCTAGAGAACCAAATAGAGAACCCAGAAATTATCTCACACCTACATAGGCAATTAATCTACAACAAAAGAGACAAGAAAATACAATGGGGGAAAAGACAGTATCTTCAATAAACGGTTTAGGGAAAAATGAACAACTACTTGCAAAGGAATCAAACTGGACTAATTTCTCACACCATGTAAACTTAAACTAAAAATAAAGACTTAAATGCAAGATGTAAAACCATAAAACTTCTAGAAGAAAGCAAGGAAGAAGCTACTTGAAATTGGCCTGGTAATGATTTTGTGCATATGACACCAAAAGCAAAGGCAATAAATTAAAAAATCAACAATTGGGACTACATAAAACTGAAAATATTCTGCACAGCAAAGGAAACATTCAACAATATGAAAAGGCAACATACAGAAAGGGTAAAATATTTGCAATTCTTACATTATATAAGGAATTAATAACAAAAATTTATAAAGAGCTCATTCAACTCAATATGCAAATAGGTTTGCCCATTACAGAAAAAGTATGAAAATTCCTCAAAAAATTAAAAATAGAACTCCTACGTCTGAGTATATATCCAAAGGAAATTAAAACATAATGTCAAAATGATATCTGCACTCCCATGTTTATTACAGAATTGGTCACAATAGCCAAGATATGGAAACAACCTGGGTGTCTATCAACATATGAATGTATAAAGATATGTGATATATATTTAAACAAACAATGAAATATTATTCAGCCATGAGAAATAAAGAAATCCCACCATTTGGGACAACATGAATGGAACTTATGGGCATTATGCTAAAGTAAGTGAGACAGTGTAAGACAAATATTGTATGATATCACATGTAAATATGTAATATTTGTAAATGTAAAATAGCCGAATTTGTATAAAGTGAGAACAGAATGATGATGACCAGGGGCTGAGGAATAGATAATTGGAGATATATATTTAAGGATACAAAATTACAACTAGAAGATAAATAAGTCCTGGAGTTCGAATGCACAGCATAGTGATTATAGTCAACAATACTATATTACAGACTTCAAAGTTGCTAAAAGAGTAGATCTTAATCATTCTCACCACAAAGAAAGGAAATGATAATCATGTGACCTGATAGAGATGTTAGCCAACACTGTGACAGTACTTTTATTGCAATATATAAAAGTGTCAAATCAACAAGTTGTACACCTTAAACTTAGAAAATATCATTATCTAATCTATATGTCACAAGAAAAGGAGATCAGTTGACTATAGGTGAGTGGATTCACTTCTGGGCTGTCTATTCTGTTCCACAGGTATATATGTCTTTACACCACCACCATACTGATAGTTTTGTAATATATTTGACATATCAGATATACGTATACATTGTGAAATGATTACCATAATCAAGCTAATTAATGCATCCATCTCATCACATTTCAATTTTTTTGTCATGAGAAGACGAGATTTGCTCTCTTAGCAAATTTCAAGTATACGGTACTGTATTATTAACTGTAACCACATGGTGTTCCATAGATGAATAGATGATAGATAGATAGATAGATAGATAGATAGATAGATAGATAGATAGATGATAAGTAGATAAATAGGTGATAGATATATTCCTTAAATATTTTGGATAAGATCCTTTTATCAGATATATAGTTTGCAAATATTTTTTTCCATTTTGTAGATTGCCGTTTCATTTCACTGTTTGTTTTATTTGCTTTTAAATTTGATGTAATCCCACTTGTCTATTTTGACTTTTGGTGCCTGTGTTTTAGATGTCCTAGCCAATAAATCAATTCCAAAGCTAATGCTAAGAATCTTTTCCCCTATGTTTTTTTCTACACATTTTACGTTTCTGGTCTTTCATTTAACCCTTTAATCTACTTTGAGTTTATTTTTATGTTGTAAGGGTCCAATTTCATTCTTTTACATGAGGATACAGAGTTTTCCAATACCAATTATTGAAAACATTATAAATTCCCCATTTTGTGTTCTTAGCATCATTATTGAAGATCAGTACCTTATTTGCATGGGTTTATTTTGGGACTTTCTATTCTGTTCCACTGGTCTAAACATCTGTTATATACCAGTCCCATGCTCTTTTGATTACTGTTGCCTTGAAATATATTTGGAAATCAGGAAATATGAGGTCTCTAGTTTTATTCTTCTTGCTCAAATATACTTTGACTATTCAGGGTCTTTTCTGGTTCCATATAAATTTTAGGATTATTTGTTCTAGTTCTGTGGAAAATGTTATGTGTATTTTGATAAGGATTGCATTAAATCAGTAGATTGCTTTGGGTAGTATGGATATTTCAACAATAGTAATTTTTCCAATCCATGAACACAGTATATCTTTCTATCTGATGGTGTCATCTTTAATTTTTTTTTTTAACAGTGTCATACTTTCCTGAGCGAAAGTGTTTTTCCAACTTAGGGAGTTTTATTCCTAGGTATTTTATTCTTTTAGTGGTGATTGTAAATGGGATTATTTCCTTAATTTCTTATGCTGATAGTTGGTTGTTAGTGTATAGAAATTCAACAGGTTTTTGTATTTTACTTTTGTATCCTGCAACTTTACCGATTTCATGGATGAGATCTAGTATTTCTCTGGTGGCATCTTTAGGATTTTCTATATATAATATTATGTCATCTGCAAAGAGTGACACTTTTAATTCTTCTTTTCCAATTTGGATTCTTTTTATTTGTCTGATTACTGTAGCTAGGACTTCTAATACTATGTTGAATAAAACTGGCAAGTGTGAACATCCTTGTCTTGTTCCTGAATATAAAGAAAACATTTTCAGTTTTCACTGTTGAGTATGATGTTAGCTATGGGTTTTTCATATATGGCCTTTATTATATTGAGATATGATCCTTCTATATCGTTTGATAGTAATTTTTTATAATGAATGGATGTTGAATTTTGTCAAATGCTCCTTCTCTATTAAAATTATCGTGTGATTTTTATTCTTTTTAAAAAATTGTAGTATAGTTGATGTACAATATTATATGTTATGGGTATACAATATAGTAATTCACAATTTTTAAATGTTATACTCCACGTATAGTTACTATAAAATATTGGCTATATTCCATGTGTTGTACAATATATCCTTGTAGCATAATTTATACATAATAGTTTCTACCTTTTAATACCCTGCTTCTATATTTCTCCTCACCCTTTCCCTCTCCCCACTGGTTAACACTAGTTTGTTCTCTATATCTGTGAGGCTGTTTCTTTTTTGTTATATTCACTATTTTATTTTATTTTTTAGTTTGCACATATAAGTGATATCATATGGTATTTGTCTTTGTCTGACTTATTAACTTAGCATAGTACCTTTTAGGCCCACCCATTTGGCTGCAAATGGCAAAATTTCATTCTTTCTCATGGTTGAGTAGTATTCCATTGTGTGTGTGTGTGTGTGTATATATATATACATATACATGTATATATATACATATATATGTATATAAACCTATATATACATATATATGTATATATATGCTATGTTTTCTAACTCTTTGTCAAAAATTTCTATCTTCTAACTCTATGCATCCATTTTTCTCCCAAGTTCTTTCATCATCTTTACAGTCACTATCCTGAGCTCCCCCCTACTGGATAGGACTCTGTCCAGGGGTGACTGTGCACTCAGGGATTCTTAAAGCAGCCTGACTGCTGGTGGGTGGGGCTGCCCCACATGGTTATTTTCTTGGCCTGAGGCATCCCAGTACTGGTGTCTACAGGCTGGTGGGCAAGGGCAGAGCTCTGTTCTGGGCTAATAAACTAGAAGGAGGATTCCAAAATGGCACTTGCCAGCACCAGTGTCCTCATGGTAGAATGAGCTCCCCAAAATAGCTGCTGCCAGTGTCCATGTCTCCAGGGTGAGTTCCACTTACCTCCTGTCTCCCTAGGAGACTCTCCAAGATCAGCAGCTGGGTGTGACCCTGGCTTCTTTCAAATTACTGCTTCTGCCCTGTGTTCTGCAGTGTTTGAGATTTTCTTTGTACATTTTAAGAATGACCTCTTTATTTCCCTTAGCCCTCTGGATCTCCAAAAAGAAAGTACCACTGGCCTTCAAAATCAAACTTTCTGGGGGATCATATTCCAAGTGAGGGACCCCAAGCTATGGAGCTCGATGCTTGGTTCACATCCCTCACTCCTTGAGGGGAACCTTTGCAATTATAATTATCCTCCCATTTGTGGATCACCCACCAGGAAGTAGGGGTCTTGACTATACTGCAACCCCACCCCTCCTATCAGCCTCATTGTGGTTCCTTCTTTATACCTTTAGTTGTAGAAGATCTTTTTTGGTTGATTCTGATCTTTCTCATTAATAGTTGTTCTGTAAATAATTGTAATTTTGTTGCTCCTGAGGGAGGAGATGAGCTCAAGATCATCCTACTCCACCATCTTGCAGCAATCTATGACTTGTTTTCAGTTAATCTCTGTAAAATTATGCTGGAACACAAAGTACAGTCTTTAGATTTACAACTTTAGTTCTTCCATTATTTGGGAATTTTCTGCTGTTATATTATCCAATAGTTTCCCTGTTCCATTTGTAGAGCAGAAGTTGTTCTACTTCAGGATTATTTTCACTACATCATCTGTGATCTTTGTCTCTATTATTTTCTTTCTAACTGCTTTAATTTTTAAAACTCTTTTTCTCTGCATTCACTGTGATTATATTAGAATTTCTCTCCATTTCTTTAATTTGATTTTCAGCATTTCTATGGAGTTCTGTGCATTTTGTAGTTTATTTATCAAATGGAGTTTTATTGTTTTGTTTCCTTAGCCCTAAATCCTTCCTTTAAACTTATATTTTGATATTTACCTGCTCATTGAGTTCCTTTTATATGTAATTCATATTTTTAATAAACTCTTTTCTTCACCAAACATTCATGGGTAATTTGAATTGTTTTTTTTCCCTTGCATTGTGCATTCTTCCTGAGTGGATTCTTCGTTAGTCTTTTGCCTCCTATGCTCAATTTTGTTCCTTACTTTACCTCCCATTTTTTTCTGTGGTATATTTTTATTACTGTAATGCAGTTTCATTTTGTCTTATCTTGCTTATGGTTAATAGAGTCAGGTTTTGTAACTCTTATATTTACCTTTATATAGTATAGTTATGTTTTCTTGACACTATTTATTTATTTTCTGATACCCTTCCACTTCCCTTCTCTTTTAAGGTATATTTTAAGGGTTGATTATGGAAATTCTGTTCAATACTTTTGTAGCGTACTGACTGGAGAGTGGGGAGTAGGTGTGAGCTACTCTGAATTTGTCTGAAACTTGTGTTTCAGAACTTGGTCTCTGCAAATCTTTCTGAGATATTTTTAAAAATGTCCTGAATCATGATACATTCCGCTTGTGTCCTTTTCCCATGAGATATTCTTCTTCGCTTTGGCTTATTTCTCAAATTCAGCATTAAAAAATAATAGTTTCTAGATTTTCCTACCTCTCCTGCTATCCTAAAAAGTTGTGCCTGTAATTGAAATCTTGTCAAGAATTTTCATTATTTTTGTGCCTCTACGTCTTCCTCAGTTTCCTTCTCTTTAAATTATTCATGAAAATTCTCAAGATCCTGAGACGCACATTCTCCCCAGTACAATTTCTCAGTGTAAGTGATTTGTATAAGAAACACTCATGACTGAGGTTGCAGCTGTAGTGTCAATGACTGAGACCACATGTGAGAGGCCAATAAATGCACCAATACTCAGCCAAGTAGACACAAGGAATAAACGTCAAGAATACTTCCTGCACCATTTCAGCAACCCACACACTGCACATAAGGGGACATAAAATTATTGTTCATCCAACACTAAATTAATATTTTAACAACAGCAACATAAATGAGTTACAAAAATGACTCTGAGAATGATGTCACATAAGATGGCAGATTGGAAACTCCAGGATCCTATAACTCCACTGGAACAATTTTATTGGCAAAAAAAAAATAAATCTCAGAATGAACTATATTAGAACTCTGGAATTCAATCAAACAATCATCCATGAATGTGCTAGATGAATTAAGATGCTGGTAAATTGCAGTAAATTTTGGCATTTTGCATAACAGCTACTATTCCACATCACCATAGTGGGCACACATGGAAAGGATAGACCAAATTTCTTGTGTGGCTTTCTGGTACAAAGGCAGGCAAAGAACTTTGTCCTACAAAAGTCAGAGCTGTGTGTTTTTATGGGCCTGTTGGATTACTGAGGGACAAGCACAGGGTGGCCATTATTTTAATTCCCTCAGGCTGAAGTAATTTTTCCAGATAATATCTGTTGAAAGAATTTAGAGTGATCAAATATCGTTTTCTTCTTATTTGATCCAGGCTTTCAAGGAAATTTCTGTAAGGTCACAGGTTGAGTGTGGGGATAATGGAACAGAGACTTCAATAACCACACACAACAAAGATTATAATCTTTGCAAAATAGTTTGATGAAGTCACTAACAAAATAGAAGACTACAGCACACAATAAGCAAAAACAGCAATCCTGGGGAAGATGAGAGAATCTGATTTCCTGAGTTACCACATTGCAATATTCAAAACATCCAACTCTCTGAAAAAACATGAAGCATAAAAAGAAACAGGAAACTGTGATCATTTTATAAGATAAAAGGAATAAGCAGAAACCATCATTAAGGAAGCTCAGACTTTGGACTTACAAGAAAAAATCTATAAATTAACTATCTTAAATATGCTCAAAGAGATAAAGAAACCATGGACAAGTAATTAAAAGCAATCAGAAAATGATGTGTGTATAAGTAGGGAAAATCAAAACAGAGATAAAAATTATAGAAAGAACCAAATACAAATTATGGAGCTTAAAAATATAACAGGTGACATGAAAAAAATCACTGCAGAAGTTCAAAAGCATATTTCAACAGGTAAAGGAAAATAAACTTTAAAACGGCTAATAAAAATTACCCTGAGGATAAGAAAGAATACAGAAAAATGAACAAAGCCTAAGCTACAAATTTGACACAAACAGGTAAATCAATGCATGTATTATGGGAATCCCAGAAGGAGAAGAGTAAAAAGGGTCAAAGAAAATTTGATGTAAAAATAGCTGAAAATTTTTCAAATTTGATTTAAAGACACAAATTCATACATCCAGGAAGCCCAATAAACACCAAATAAGATAAACTAAAGAGATTTACATTGAGACACATTATAATCAAACTGTTGAAGGCCAAAATGAAAGTAAGTTTTTTGAAAGCAACAAGAGAGATGCAACCTGTCATATACATGGACTCCTCAATAAGATTAACAGAAAAATTCTCATCAAAAAACACAGAGGTCAGAAGGCAGTGGGATGATATATTTAAAGTGCTCAAATAAAATTAAAAGAAAAACTTCTCAAAAGTTCAATATGGCAATACTATCCTTCAAAAATGAAGAGAAATTAAGATCTTCACAGATAAACAAAAGCTAAGTGCTCTTGTTGCTAGTATACCTACCCTACAAGAAAAGCTACAGGGAGTTCTTAATGCTTAAGCAAAAAGACAATAAATGGCAATCCAAAGCCACATAAATATCTCTGTTAAAAATAAAATAGATTAATATAAAATTTAGTGTTTTGGGGGTTTGTAATTTCTCTTTTTACTTACTATGTGAGTTAAAAAGAAAAATGCATAAGATAATAATTATAAATCTGTATTAATGGGCACACAATGTATAAAGATATAGTTGTTAACAATAATGACATAAAGGGGAGAATAGAGATGCATAGCAGCATAGGAGCTAACTTATGCTATTGAAGCTAAATTGGTATAGTTCAACTAGTTTCCTAGAAAATTTAGGATACTAATGATAATTCTCATGATAACTACTAAGAACATAAATTTAAAATAGAAATAAAGAGGAAATAAAAATGGTACACCAGAAAAAAATCAAATACAAAACAAAGAAGTACAGGAGGAAGTGAACAAAAAAAGACATGTAGAAAAAAACAGAAAAGTGGCAGAACTAAATTCTTCATTAATGATAATCACTTTAAATGTAAATAGATTAAACTCAATAATTAAAAGAGAAAATTGGTAGACTGGATTAAAGAATAAAAACGTGATCTACCTATATGTTCTTTAAAAGAGACTAACTTTATATGAAAAGACACAAATATGTTGAAAGTGAAAGAATATAAAAATATCCCATGAAATAATAAGCAAAATAGTGCTACAGTGAATATACTAATATAAGACATTACAAGAGACAAAGAGAACATTGTATGTTTATTAAAGGGTGAATTCATCAAGAAGATACAACTATAAACATTTATAAATCAAACAACATAGCCCCATTATATATGAAGAGAATATTGGCATAATTGAAGGGATAAATCGAAAATTCTACAATAATATTTGGAGACATGCACACATCACTTTCCATGATAGCTAGAACATCTAGAGAGAAGATTAATAAAGAAGTAATTTGAACAATATTATAAAATAAGTAGACTTAATGTATATGTATAGTACACTCCAATTAACAATAGTAGAATAAATATTCATTTCAAAAGGAAATTTATAGCATCTAATCACTACGTTATATACTAAAATCTCAAACCAAAAAATTAACTTTACAATTTTAGGAACTAGAGAAAAAATTACAAACTGAACTCAAAAGCAACAGAAGGAAAGGAATGAAAAAGATTAGAGCAGAGATTTTAAAATCAAAGAGAGAATAGCAAAAAAAAATCAAGAGAATCAACAAAACTAAAACTTGGTCCTCTGAAAAGGTAAAACTAGCTAGATGAAGACAAAGAGAGAGAAGGCACAAACCACTAAAATCAAAAATGAAAGTGGGAACATTACTACTTACATTAAATTAAGTGTAGTATAAAAAAATAACATAAACAATTGTACGCCAGGTAATAAGATAATCTATAGGAAATGAGAGAATTCCTAAAATCAAACAAATTACCAAAACTGATGCAGGAAGAAATAGAAAATATAAACAGATATTGATCAAATGCAATTTTCCCAGGAATATGAGTGTATTTCAACATAAGAAACATAAGAAAATCAATCAATGTAATATACCATAATAATAGAATGAAGGGGAATAAACAGTATGAACATCTCAATAGATGCAGAAAGCTTTTTGACACAATTTAACACTCTTATTCTTTCAGTGATAAAATCACTCAGAAAACTAGGAATAGAAGGAACTTCCTCAGCATAGTAAATGACATATATGAAAAAGCCACAGTTCACATGACATTCAAGCATGAAAAATTGAAACTTTTCTGCAAAGATCTGGAACAGACAAAGATGTTCACTTTAACCAGTGCTATCTAACATTGCATTGGAAGTCCTAGTCAGAGAAATTAGGCGGGTTGGGGGGAAGGAAGTAAAATGCATCCAAATTAGAAAAGAAGAAATAAACTACTTGTATTTGCAGATGACAGGATTTTATATATAGAAAAATCCCCCCAAGACAAATCCACAATAATACTAGAGATAATTTAAAAAATCAACGAAGACACACAGTAAAAAAATTAACTTATAAAAATCAGTTGTGTGTCAATACACCACCCACAAACAATATGAAATAGAAAGTAAGAAAATTATTCTGTTTACAATAGCATCAAGAAAGATAAATATCTACAAATAAATCAAACTAAGAAGGTAAAAATCTGTGCTCTAAAACTAAAAAAGCAGCCCTGCAGGTAGTTGGCTCTCACCAGCAGGCTGTGCTAGTGCTCACCTGAGCAGAACTTGGCAACCAATGGTCCACTGGCCACTCAGTAGCACTGCCTTCATGACCCTCCAGAGAACGGGCAACCATGCCTTCTCCACAGTTTATGGGTGGTGAGCACCTTTGAGAGAGAACAGAGTCTGAACCCTTCTTTGCACCAAGAAGTTGAGCCCTGGCTCTGACATTCTGTGAGGACTTCCAATACCATATTGAATGAAAGTGGCAATTACTGATCACAGACAAGATGGCAGGGTAAAAGGATGTGAGCTCACCTCTTCATATGGAAACACCAAAACACAATTAACTTGAACAGTCATTGACAGAAAAAAAAAAAGCCAGAATCTACCAAAAAAGATACCATATATCCAAAGATAAGAAAGAAGCCACACCAGGACAGGAGCAGACAGCAGAGGCAAGCAGAACTAAAACCCTGAAGCTTGTGGAATGTAAGCCACAATCACAGAAAGTAAGACAAAATGAGATGGCAGAGGAATACATCCCAGATAAAGGAACAAGACAGAACGCCAAAAGAACTATGTGAAGTGGAGACAGGAAATCTACCTGAAAAAGAACTCAGAGTAATGATAGTAAAGATGAGGCAATATCTCAGAAAAAGAATGGAGGCACAGATGAGAAGATACAAGAAATGTTTAACTAAGACCTAGAAGAACTAAAGAACAAAGGAATGAGGAAAACGCAAGAAATAATGTATGAGGGCAATCCCATAAGTTTATCGGGAAGAATCCTGTTCCATTGATTTATGTCTGTCTTTGTGCCACTACCATACTCTTTTGATTACTGTAGGTTTGTAGTATAGTCTGAAGGAAGGGAGCCCTATTCCTCCAGCTCAATTTTTATTTCTCAAGATTGCTTTGGATATTTGGGGTCTTGTGTGTTTCTATATTTTTTAAAAAATTTATTCCAATTCTGTGAAAAATGCCAATGGTAATTTGACAGGGATTGCATTGAAGCTGTAGATTACATTTGGTAGTATAGTCATTTGACAATATAGATTCTTTCAATCCAATAACATGGTATATCCTCCCATCACTTTGTGTCATCTTCTATTTCTTTCATTAGTGTCTAATAATTTTTGAAGTACAGGTTTTTGCCTCCTTAGGTGATTTGATTACTTGGTATTTTATTCTTTTTGATGAGATGGGATATGGGGTTATTTCTTTAATTTTGGTTTCTGATATTTCTTTGTTAGTGTATAGAAATACAACCGATTTCTGTGTATTAATTTTGTATCTGACAAAATTACCAAATTCATTGATGAACTCTAATAGTTTTCTGGTAGCATCTTTAGGATTTTCTCTGTATAGAATCATGTAATCAGCAAGCAGTAACAATTTTACTTCTACTTTTCCAATATGGATTATTTATATTAAATTTTCTTCCTGATTGGCATGACCAGGACTTTCAAAACTATCTTGAATAAGAATGGTGAGAGTGAACGTCCTTTCCTTGTTCCTGATCTTTAGGGAAATGTTTTCAACTTTTCACTGTTAAGTATGATGCTAGCTGTGGGTTTGTCATATATGGCCTTTATTATGTTGAGGTAGGTTCCTTCCATGCCCACTTTCTGGAGGGCTTTTATCATAAAAGGGTGTGGCATTTTGTCAAAAGATTTTTCTGCATCTATTGAGGTGACCATATGTTTGTTTATTTGTTTTTCACGTGGATAGATTTTTTAAATGTATTTTCTGTAGTTGTACAAGAGTAGGGTCCTCTGCTTCTTTGTTTTTCCCCTTTAACACTACACTCTGGGCATGATTCCTTTTCACTCTAATGGCCCTTGATGCTTGTATTTATTTATTTATTATTAAAAAAAATTTACATCTTCATTGGAGTATAATTGCTTTATAATGGTGTGTTAGTTTCTGCTTTATAACAAACTGAATCAGTTATATATATATATGCATATGTTCCCATATCTCTTCCCTCTTGTGTCTCCCTCTCTCACACCCTCCCTAACCCACCCCACTAGGTGGCCACAAAACACCGAGCTGATCTCCCTGTGCTATGCAGCTGCTTCCCACTAGCTATCTATTTTACGTTTGGTAGTGTATATATGTCCCTGCCACTCTCACTTTATCACAGCTTAACCTTCCCCCTCCCCATATCCTCAAGTCCATTTTCTAGTACGTTTGTGTCTTTATTCCTGTCTTACTCCTAAATTCTTCATGACATTTTTTTTCTTAGATTCCACATATATGTGTTAGCATACAGTACTTGTCTTTCTCTTTCTGACTTACTTCACTCTGTATGACAGACTCTAGGTCCATCCACCTCACTACAAATAACTCAATTTCGTTTCTTTTCATGGCTGGGTAATATTCCATTGTATATATGTGCCACATCTTCTTTCTCCATTCATCCGATGATGGACACGAAGGTTGTTTCCATCTCCTGGCTATTGTAAATAGAGCTGCAATGAATATTTTAGTACATGACTAATTTTGACTTAGGGTTTTCTCAGGGTATATGTCCAGTAGTGGGATTGCTGGGTCATATGGTAGTTTTATTTGTAGTTTTTAAGGAACCTCCATACTGTTCTCCATAGTGGCTGTACCAATTCACATTCCCACCAGCAGTGCAAGAGTGTTCCCTTTTCTCCACACCCTCTCCAGCATTTATTGTTTCTAAGTTTTTTGATGATGGCCATTCTGACCAGTGTGAGACGATACTTCATTGTAGTTTGGATTTGCAATTTTCTAATGATTAATGAGATTGAGCATTCGTTCATGTGTTTCTTGCCAATCTGTATATCTTCCTTGGAGAAATGTCTATTTAGGTCTTCTGCCCATTTTTGAATTGGGTTGTTTGTTTTTTTTGTTATTGAGCTGCATGAGCTGCTTGTAAATTTTGGAGATTAATCCTTTGTCAGTTGCTTCATTAGCAAATATTTTCTCCCATTCTGAGAGTTGCCTTTTGGTCTGGTTTATGGTTTCCTTTGCTGTGCAAAAGATTTGAAGTTTCATTAGGTCCCATTTGTTTATTTTTGTTTTTATTTCCATTTCTCTAGGAGGTGGGTCAAAAAGGATCTTGCTGTGATTTATGTCATAGAGTGTTCTGCCTATGTTTTCCTCTAAGACGTTGATACTTTCTGGCCTTACATTTAGGTCTGTATTGCATTTTGAGTTTATTTTTGTGTATAGTGTTAGGAAGTGATGTAATCTCATACTTTTACATGTAGCTGTCCAGTTTTCCCAGCACCACTTATTGAAGAGGCTGTCCTTTCTCCACTGAATATTCCTGCCTCCTTTATCAAAGATAAGAGGACCATATGTGTGGGGGTTTATCTCTGGGCTTTCTATCCTGTTCCATTGATCTATATTTCTGTTTTTGTGCCCATACAATACTGTCTTGATTACTGTAACTTTGTAGTATAGTCTGAAGTCAGGGAGCCTGATTCTTCCAGCTCACTTTTTCATTGACAAGATTGCTTTGGCTATTTGGGGTCTTTTGTGTTTCCATACAAATTGTAAACCTTTTTGTTCTAGTTCTGTGAAAAATGCCAGTGGTAGTTTGATAGGGATTGCATTGAATCTGTAGATTGCTTGGATAGTAGAGTTATTTTCACAATGTTGATTCTTCCAATCCAAGAACATGGTATATCTCTCCATCTATTTGTATCATGTTTAATTTCTTTCATCAGTATCTTATAATTTTCTGCATAAAGGTCTTTTGTCTCCTTAGCTAGGTATATTCCTAGATATTTTATTCTTTTGTTGCAATGGTAAATGGGAGTGTTTTCTTGATTTCACTTTCAGATTTTTCATCATTAGTGTATAGGAATGCCAGAGATTTCTGTGCATTAATTTGTATCCTACTATTTTACCAAATTCATTTATTATCTCTAGTAGTTTTCTGGTAGTGTCTTTAGGATCCTCTATGTATAGTATCATATCATCTGCAAACAGTGACAGCTTTACTTCTGCCCTTCCAATTTGGATTCCTTTTATTTCCTTTTCTTCTCTGATTGCTCTGGCTAAAACTTCCAAAACTATGTTGAATAATAGTGGTGAGAGTTGGCAACCTCGTCTTGTTCCTGACCTTAATGGAAACGCTTTCAGTTTTTCACCATTGAGGATGATGTTGCCCATGGGTTTGTCATGTATGGCCTTTATTATGTTGAGCAAAGTTCCCTCTATGCCTATTTTCTGGATGGTTTTTATCATAAATCGGTGTTGAATATTGTCGAAAGCTTTCTCTGCATCTATTGAGATGATCATATGGTTTTTCTCCTTCAATTTGTTAATATGGTTTATCACATTGATTGATTTGCGTCTATTGAAGAATCCTTGCATTCCTGGAATAAACCCCACTTGATCATGGTGTATGAACCCTTTAATGTGCTGTTGGATTCTGTTTGCTTGTATTTTGTTGATGGTATTTGCATCCATGTTCATCAGTGATATTGACCTGTAGTTTACTTTCTTTGTGACATCCTTGTCTGGTTTTGTTATCAGGGTGATGGTGGCCCCGTAGAATGAGCTTGGTTGTGTTCCTCTCTCTGCTATACTTTTGAAGAGTTTGAGAAGAATAGGTGTTAACTCTTCTCTAAATGTTTGATAGAATTTGCCTGTGAAACCACCTGGCCCTGGCTTTTGTTTGTTGGAAGATTTTTAATCACAGTTTCAATTTCAGTGCTTGTGGTTGGTCTGTTATTATTTTCTATTTCTTCCTGATTCAGCCTTGGCACATTGTGCAATTTCTAAGAATTGGTCCATTTCTTCCACATTGCCCATTTTATTGGCATAGAGTTGCTTGTAGTAATCTCTCATGATCTTTTGTATTTCTGCGGTATCACTTGTTACTTCACCTTTTTCATTTCTAGTTCTACTGATTTGTGTGTTCTCCATTTTTTTCTAGATGAGTCTGTCTAATGGTTTATCAATTTTGTTCATCTTCTCAAAGAACAAGCTTTTAGTTTTATTGATCTTTGCTATTTTTTCCTTCATTTCTTTTTCATTTATTTCTGATCTGATCTTTATGATTTCTTTCCTTCTGCTAATTTTGTTTGTTTTTTTCTCTAATTGCTTTAGGTGCAAGGTTAGGTTGTTTATTCAAGATACTTCCTGTTTCTTAAGGTAGGCATATATTTATACAAACTTCCCTCTTAGAACTGCTTTTGCTGCATCCTATAGGTTTTGGGTTGTCGTGTCTCCATTGTCATTTGTTTCTAGGTATTTTTTGATTTCCTCTTTGATTTCTTCAGTGGTCACTCCCTTATTAAGTGTATTGTTTACCCTCCATGTGTTTGTATTTTTTTACAGATCTTTCCCTGTAACTCATATCTAGTCTCGTAGCATTGTGGTCAGAAAAGGTACTTGATACAATTTCAATTTTCTTAAATTTACCAAGGCTTGGTTTGTGACCCAAGATATGATCTATCCTGAAGAATGTTCCATGAGCACTTGAGAAGATTGTGTATTCTGTTCTTTTTGGATGGAATGTCCTATAAATATCAATTAAATCCATCTTGTTAAATGTATAATTTAAAGCTTGTGTTTCTTTCTTTATTTTCATTTTGGATGATCAGTCCATTAGTGAATGTGGGGTGTTAAAATCCTCTACTATGCATGTGTTATTGTTGATTTCCCCTTTTATGACTGTTAGTATTTGCCTTATGTATTAAGGTGCTCCATTGATGGGTGCATAAATATTTACAATTGTTATATCTTCTTCTTGGTTTGATTACTTGAACATTATGCAGTGTCCTTCTTTTTCTCTTCTAATAGTCTTCATTTTAAAGCCTATTTTATTTCATATGAGAATTGCTACTCCAGCTTTCTTTTGGTTTCCATTTGCATGGAATATCTTTTTCCATCCCCTCACTTTCAGTCTGTATGTGTCTCTAGGTCTGAAGTGGGTCTCTTGTAGACTGCATATATATGGGTCTTGTTTTTGTATCCATTCAGCCAATCTGTGTCTTTTGGTGGGAGCATTCAATCCATTTACATTTAAGGTAATTATCGACATGTATGTTCCTATTCCCATTTTCTAAATTGTTTTGGGTTTGTTATTGTAGGTCTTTTCCATCTCTTCTGTTTCTTGCCTAGAGAAGGTCCTTTAGCATTTGTTGTAAAGCTGGTTTGGTGGTGCTGAACTCTTTCAGATTTTGCTTGTATGTATAGGTTTATATTTCTCCTTCAAATATGAATGAGATACTTGCTGGGTAGAGTAATCTTGGTTGTAGGTTTTTCTCCTCTTCACTTGAAATATGTCCTGCCAGTCCCTTCTGGCTTGCAGTTTCTCCTGAAAGATCCGCTTTTAACCTTATGGGGATTCCCTTGTGTGTTATTTGTTGTTTTTCCCTTGCTGCTTTTAATATGTTTTCCTTGTATTTAATTTTTTACAGTTTGATTAATATGTGTCTTGGTAGGTTTCTACTTTGATTTTTCTTGTATGGGACTCTTTGTGCTTCCTGGACTTGATTAACTATTTCCTTTCCCATATTAGGGAAGTTTTCAACTATAGTATCTTCAAATACTTTCTCACTCACTTTCTTTTTCTCTTCGTCTTCTAGAACCCCTATAGTTTAAATGTTGATGTGTTTAATGTTGTCCCAGAGGTCTCTGAGACTGTTCTCAGTTCTTTTCATTCTTTTTTCTTTATTCTGCTCTGCATTGGTTATTTCCACTCTTTTATCTTCCAGGTCAGCTTCTTCTGTCTCAGTTATTGTACTACTGACCCCTCTAGAGTATTTTTATTTGCATTTATTTTGTTGTTCACCATTGCCTGTTTTATCTTTAGTTCTTCTAGGTCCTTGTTTAAGGTTTCTTGCATTTTCTCTATACTATTTCCAAGATTTTGGATCATCACTACTATCATTATTCTGAATTATTTTTCCGGTAGACTGCCTATTTCCTCTTCACTTGTTAGGTCTGGTGGGATTTTATCTTGCTCCATCATCTGCTTTGTGTTTCTCTGTCTTCTCATTTTGCTGATCTTACTGTGTTTGGGGTCTCATTTTGCAGGCTGCAGGTTCGTATTTCCCGTTGTTTTTGGTGTCTGTCCCCAGTGCCTAAATTTGGATCAGTGGGTTGTGTAGGCTTCCTGGTCGAGGGGAGTATTGCCTGTGTTCTGGTGGATGAGGCTGGATCTTGTGTTTCTGGTGGGGATGTCCACATCTGGTGGTGTGTTTTGGGGTGACTGTGGCCTTGTTATGATTTTAGGCAGCCTCTCTGCTAATGGGTGGGGGTGTGTTCCTGTCTTGGTAGTTGTTTGGCATAGGGTGTCCAGCACTGTAGCTTGCTGATCATTGAGTGAAGCTCGGTGTTGGTGTTGAGATGGAGATCTCTGGGAGATTTTCGCCATTTGATATTATGTGGAGCTGGGAGGTCTCTTGTGGACCAGTGTCCTGAAGTTGGCTCTCCCACCTCAGAGGCACAGCACTGACTCCTGGCTGCAGCACCAAGTGCCTTTCATCCATACGGTTCACAATAAAAGGGAGAAAATATAGAAAGAAAGAAAGAATGAGGCTAAAAGAAAACGAAGTGAAATAAAATAAAGTTATTAAAATAAAAATATATTGTAAGAAAAAAATGTTTTACAAAGTAAAAAAAAAAGAAATCAGACAGATAAAACCCTAGGACAAATGGTGAAAGCAAAGCTATACAGGCAAAATCTCACACAGACCATACACATACACACTCACAAAAAGAGGAAAAGGGGAAAAATAATAAATCTTGCTCTCAAAGTCCACCTCCTCAATTTGGGATGATTCGTTGTCTATTCAGCTATTCCACAGATGCAGGGTACATCAAGTTGATTGTGGAGCTTTAATCCACTGCTTCTGAGGATACTGGGAGAGCCTTCCCTTTCTCTTCTTTGTTCACACAGCTCCCGGAGCTCAACTTTGGATTTGGCCCCGCCTCTGCATTTAGATCACCTGAGGGCATCTGTTCTTTGCTCAGACAGGATGGGATTAAAGGAGCAGTTGATTTGGGGGCTCTGGCTAACTCAGGCCGAGAGGAGGGAGATGCGAGATGCGGGGCGAGCCTGCGGCGGCAGAGGCCGGCAGGACGTTGCACCAGCCTGAGGCGTGCCGTGCGTTCTCCCGGGGAAGTTGTCCCTGGATCCCGGGACCCTGGCAGTGGCGGGCTGCACAGGCTCCCCAGAAGGGAGGTGCAGATAGTGACGTGTGCTCGCACACAAGTTTCTTGATGGTGGCAGCAGCAGCGTTAGCATCTCATCCCTTCTGTTTGGTCCGTGCTGTTAGCCATGGCTCGTGCCTGTCTCTTGAGCTTCTTTAAGCAGCGTGCTTAATCCCCTCTCCTCGTGCACCAGGAAATAAAGAGGGAAGAAAAAGTCTTTTGTCTCTTCGGCAGGTCTAGACATTTTCCTGGACTCCCTCCCTACTAGCTGTGGTGCACTAACCCCCTGCATGCTGTGCTCATGCCACCAAAACCAGTCCTCTCCCTGTGCTCTGCCAGAAGCCCAAGCCTCAGCTCCCAGACCTGCCCACCCTGGCAGGTGAACAGACAAGGCTCTCGGGCTGGTGAGTGCTGGTTGGCACCCATCTTCTGTGCAGTAATCACTCCACTTTGCCCTCGGCACCCCTTTTTCTGTGCTCTCCTCTGTGGCTCTGAAGCTTCCCCCCTCCACCTCCTGCAGTCTCTGCCAGCAAAAGGGCTTCCTAGTGTGTGGAAACCTTTCCTCTTTCACAGCTCCCTCCCACTGGTACATGTCCCATCCCTATTCTTTAGTCTCTGTTTATTCTTTTTTTCTTTTGTCCTACCCATGTACATGGGGAGTTTCTTGCCTTTTGGGAGGTTTGAGGTCTTCTGGAAGGATTTAGTAGGTGTTCTGTAGGAGTTGTTCCACGTGTAGATGTATTTCTGATGTATCTGTGGGTAGGAAGGTGATCTCCGCGTCTTACTCTACCATCATCTTCCCCCTCTCTCAATCATATGGTTTACTTCTTCAATTTTTTAAAGAGGTGTATCACACCAATTCATTGGCAGATATTGAAAAATACTTGCAACCCTGGCATAAATCCAACTACATCACGTTGTATGTTTCTTTTAATGTATGGCTCCATTCAGATTGTTAATATTTTGTTGAGGATTTTTGCAACTATGTTCATCAGTGATATTAGTCTGTAATTTTCTTTTTTGGTATCTTTGGTTTTGGTATCAGGGTGATGGTGGCTTCATAAAATGAGTTCTGAAGTATTCCTTTCTCTGTCAATTTTTGGAAGAGTTTCAGAAGGGTACTTTTTAACTCTTCTCTAAAAGTTTCATAGAATTCGGCTGTGAAGACTCCTGGTTCTGGGCTTTTGTTTGTTGGAAGTTTTTAAATGAGAGTTTTATTTTCAGGGCCTGTGATTAATCTGTTCATATTTTCTATTTCTTCCTGGTTCAGTCTTACAAGGTTGTACCTCTCTAAGTATTTGTCCATTTCTTCTAGGTTGTACATTTTATTGGCATATAGTTTTTTGTAGTAGTCTCCTATGATTCTTTGTATTTCTGTGGTGTCTGTTGTAATTCTTTTTTATTTTTAAATTTATTTTATTTTAATATCTTTAACACCGTTATTGGAGTACAATTGCTTTATGATGGTGTGTTAGTTTCTGCTTTATAACAAAGTGAATCAGCTATACATATACATATATCCGCACATCTCCTCCCTCGCACCCTCCCAGTCCCACCTCTCTAGGTGGTCACAAAGCACCGAGCTGATCTCCCTGTGCTATGTGACTGCTTCCCACTAGCTATCTATTTTATATTTGATAGTATATATATATGTCCATGTCACTCTCTCGCTTTGTCCCATCTTACACTACCCCTCCCCATGTCCGCAGGTCCATTCTCTATGTCTGCATTTTTATTCCTGTTCTGAACTTAGGTGCTTCAGAAACGTTTTATTTTATTATTTTAGATTCCATATATATGTGTTGGCGTATGTTATTTGTTTTACTCTTCCTGACTTACTTCATACTGTATGACAGTCTCTAGATCCATCCACCTCACTACAAATAACTCAGTTTCATTTCTTTCTATGGCTGAGTAATATTCCATTGTATATATAGGCCACATGTTCTTTATCCATTAATCTGTTGATGGGCACAGAGCATGCTTCCATGTCCTGGCTATTGTAACTAGAGCTGCAATGAACATTTTGGTACACAAATCTTGTTGAATTATGGTTTTCTCAGGGTATATATCTAGTAGTGGGATTCCTGGGTAATATGGTAGTTTTATTTTTAGTTTTTTAAGGAACTTCCGTACTGTTCTCCATAGTGGCTTATCAAGTTACATTCCCACCAACAGTGCAAGAGGGTTCCGTTTTCTCCACACCCTCTCCAGCATTTATTGTTTGTAGATATTTTCATGATGACCATTCTGACTGGTGTGAGGTGATACATCAATGTAATTTTGATTTGCATTTCTCTAATGATTAGTGATGTTGAGCATCCTTTCATGTGTCTGTTGGCAATATGTATATCATCATAGCGGAAATGTCTATTTAAGTCTTCTGCTCATTTTTGGATTGGGTTGTTCAGGCTTTTGATATTGAGCTGCATGTGCTGTTTGTAAATTTTGAAGATTAATCCTTTGTCAGTTGCTTTATTTGAAAATATTTTCTCCCATTCTGATGGTTGTTTCTGTCTTTATATTTTCATTTGCTGTGCAAAATATTTAAGGTTTATTAGGTCCCATTTTTAAATTTTTTTTCATTTCCATTTCTCTCAGAGGTGGGTCAAAAAGTATCTTGCTGTGATTTATGTCAGAGAGTGTTCTGCCTATTTTTTCCTCTTAGAGTTTTATAGTGTCTTGCATAACGTTTAGGTCTTTAATCCATTTTGAGTTTATTTTTGTGTATGGTGTCAGGGAGTGTTCTAATTTCATTATTTTACATGTAGCTATCCAGTTTTCCCAGGATCAATTATTGAAGAGACTGTCTTTTTTCCATTGTATATTCTAACCTCTTTTATAAAAGATAAGATAGAGGGAGTTGAGGAAGATAGCAGAAGCGAAAGAGGCAGAGATAACCTTCCTCCCCACAGATACATCAGAAATATCTCTACACGTTGAACTGCTCCTATATAACACCCATTGAATGCTAGCAGAAGACCTCAGACGTCCCAAAAGACAAGAAACTGCCCACATACCTGGGTAGGGCCAAGGAAAAAAGGAAAAAGAGATACAAAAAAATAGGGATGGGACCTGCACCAGTGGGAGGGAGCTCTGAAGGAGGAAAGGTTTCCACATACTAGGAAGGCCCTTCACGTACAGAGACCGCAGGGGGTGGAGGGGGGAAGCTTTGGAGCCACAGAGGAGAGTGCAGCAACAAGGGTTGGAAGGGCAAAGCAGAGAGATTCCTGCATGGAGTATCAGTGTTGACCAGCACTCCACAGCCTGAGAGGTTTGTCTGCTCACCCACTGTGGCAGGCGGGGTCTGGAAGCTGAGGCTTGGGCTTCAGTCAAATCCCAGGGAGAGGACTGGGGTTTGCAGCGTGGACACAGCCTGAAGGGGTTATTGCACAACTGCTAGCTGGGAGGGAGTCTGGGAATAAGTCTGGACCTGCTGAATAGGCAAGAGACTTTTTCTTCCCTCTTTGTTTCCTGGTGCTCAAGGAGAGGGGATAAAGAGTGCTGCTTAAAGGAGCTCCAGAGATGAGCACGAGCCACAGCTAACAGCACAGACCCCAGAGAAAGGAATGAGATGCTAAGGCTGCTGCTGCCGCCACCAAGAAGCCTGTGTGCAAGTACAGGTCACTCTCCACACCTCCCCTCCCAGGAGTTTGTGAAGCCTGCCACTACCAGGGTCCCATCATACAGGGATATCTTCCCCGGGAGAACGCACGGCTCGCATCAGCATGCTGCAACGTCATGCTGGCCTCTGCCACCGCAGGTACACACTACATCCATACCCCTTCCACCCCTGGCCTGAGTCAGCCAGAGGCCCCAAATCAGCTACTCCATTAATCCCGTCCAGTCTGACCGAACAACAGACACCCTCAAGCGACCTACAAGCAGAGGCGGGTCCAAATTCAAAGCTGAACACTGGGAGCAGTGCAAAAAGAGAAGAGAAAGGGAAATCACTCCCTGCAGCCTCAGGAACAGCAGATTAAATCTCCACAATTAACTTGATGCACTCTACATCTGTGAAATATCTGAATAGACAAGGAATCATCCCAAATTGAGGAAGTGGACTTTGGGAGCAAGATATTTTTTTTCCCCTTTTCCTATTTTTGTGAGTGTGTATGTGTATGATTTTGTGTGAGATTTTGTCTGTATAGCTTTGCTTTCATCATTTCTCCTAGGGTTCTGTCTGCCTGTTACTTTTTTTAAATTTATTAATTTTTTACTCTTTAAAATTTTTTTAAATAATTATTTGTTACTTTTTATTTTAATAACTATTTTATTTTATCTTATTTTATTTTATCCTCTTACTTTCATTCTTACTATATTTTCTCCCTTTTATTCTCAACTGTGTGTATGAAAGGCTCTTGTGATTCCAGCCAGGAGTCAGTGCTGTGCCTCTGCGGTGGGAGAGTCAACTTCAGGACACTGGTCAACAAGAGACCTCCCAGCTCCACAAAATATCAAATGGCGAAAATCTCCCACAGATCTCCATCTCAACACCAGCACCCAGGTCACTCAATGACCAGCAAGCAACAGTGCGGGACACCCTATGTCAAACAACTAGAAAGACAGGAACACAACACCACCAATTATCAGAGAGGCTGCCTAAAATAATAATAAGTCCACAGACACCCCAAAACACACCACCAGACCTGGACCTGCTCACCAGAAAGACAAGATGCAGCCTAAACCACCAGTACACATGCACTAGCCCCCTCGACCAGGAAGCCTACACAACCCAATGAACCAACGTTAGCCACTGGGAACAGACACCAAAAACAACGGGGACTATGAACCAGCAGCCTGCAAAGAGGAGATGCCAAAAAAAATTAAGTTAATCAAAATGAGACGACAGAAAAACACACAGCAGATGAAGGAACAATGTAAAAACCCACCAGACCTAATAAATGAAGAGGAAACAGGCAGTCTACCTGAAAAGGAATTCAGAATAATAATAGTAAAGATGATCCAAAATCTTGGAAATAGGAGAGAAAATACAAGAAACGTTTAACAAGGACGTAGAAGAACTAAAGATCAAACAAACGATGATGAACAACACAATTAATGAAATTAAAAATTCTCTAGAAGTAATCAATAGGGAAATAACTGAGGCACAGGAACGAATAAGTGACCTGGAAAATAAAATAGTGGAAATAACTACTGCAGAGCAGAATATAGAAAAAAGATTGAAAAAAACTGAGGGCAGTCTCAGAGACCTCTGTGACAACATTAAATGCAGCAACATCACACTTTTAGGGGTCCCAGAAGAAGAAGAGAAAAAGAAAGGGACTGAGAAAATATTTGAAGATATTATAGTTGAAAATTTCCCTAACATGGGCAAGGAAATAATTAATCATGTCCAGGAAGCACAGAGAGTCCCATACAGGATAAATCCAAGGAGAAACACACCAAGACACATATTAATCAAACTACCAAAAATTAAATACAAATAAAACATACTAAAAGCAGCAAGGGAAAAATACAAATAACACACAAGGGAATCCCCATAATGTTAAGAGATGATCTTTCAGCAGAAACTTTGCAAGCTAGAAGAGACTGGCAGGACATATTTAAAGTGACAAAGGAGAAAAACCTATAACCATGATTACTCTACCCAGCAAGGTTTTCATTCATCATAGATGGGGAAATTAAAACCTTTACAGACAAGCAAAAGCTGCAAGAGTTCAGCACCACCAAACCAGCTTTACAACAAAGGCCAAAGGAACTTCTCTAGTCAAGAAAGAAAAAGACCTACAGTAACAAACCCAAAACAATTAAGAAAATGGGAATAGGAACATAAATATTGATAATTACTCTAAATGTAAATTGATCAAATGCTCTCACCAAAGGACACAGACTGGCTGAATGGATACCAAAGCAAGAACCATATATAAGCTGTCTACAAGAGACCCACATCAGACCTAGTGACACATACAGACCGAAAGTGAGGGGATGGAAAAAGATATTCTGTGCAAATGGAAATCAAAAGAAAGCTGGAATAGCAATTCTTATATAAGACATAATAAACTTTAAAATAAAGACTATTACAAGAGACAAAGAAGGACACTGCATAATGATCAAGGGATGAAGATATAGCAATTGTAAATATTTATGCACCCAACATAGGAGCACCTCAATACATAAGGCAAATACTAACAGCCATAAAAGGGGAAATCGACAGTAACACAGTTATAATAGGGGACTATAACACTCCATTGTCAACAATGGACAGATCATCCAAAATGCAAATAAATGAGGAAACAGAAGCTTTAAATGGTACATTAAACAAGATGGACTTAATTAATATTTATAGGACATTCCATTCAAAAACAGCAGAATAAACTTTCTTCTCAAGTGTTCATAGAACATTCTCCAGGATAGATCATATCTTGGGTCACAGATCAGGCCTTGGTAAACTTAAGAAAATTGAAATTATATTACATCTCTTTTCCAACCACAATGCAATGAGAATAGATATCAATTACAGGAAAAAATCTGTAAAAAATACAAGTAAATGGAGGCTAAACAACAAACTACTAAATAACCAAGCGAACACTGAAGAAATCAAAGAGGAAATCAAAAAATACCTAGAAACAAATGACAAAGAAAGCACGACAACCCAAAATCAATTTGATGCAGCAAAAGCAGTTTTAAGAGGGAAGGTTACAGCAATACAATCCTGCCTTAAGAAACAAGAAACATCTGAAATAAAAAAACTAACCTTACACCTAAATGTATTACAGAAAGAAGAACAAAAAAATACCAAAGTCAGAAGAAGGAAAGTAATCATAAAGATCAGATCAGAAATTAATGAAAAATAAATGAAGGAAACAATAGCAAACATCAATAAAAGTAAAAGCTGGTTCTTTGAGAAGATAAACAAAATTGATAAACCATTAGCCAGACTCATCAACAAAAAAAGGGAGAAGACACAAACCAATAGAATTAGAAATGAAAAATGAGCGGTAACAACTGACACTGAAGAAACACACACTCTCATGAAAGATTATTACAAGCAGCTATATGTCAATAAAATGGAAAACCTGGAAAAAGTTGCCAAATCCTTAAAATGCCCATCCTTGTGAGGCCGAACAAGGAAGAAATAGAAAATGTGAACAGACCAATCACAAGCACTGAAATTGAAACTGTGTTTAAAAATCTTCCAAGAAAGAAAGCCTATAACCAGATGGCTTCACAGGCAAATTCTATCAAACATTTAGAGAAGAGTTAACACCTATCCTTCTCAAACTCTTCCAAAATATAGCAGAGGGAAGAACACTCCCAAACGCATTCTACGAGACCACCATCACCCTGACACCAAAACCAGCCAAGGATGTCACAAAGAAAGTAAACTACAGGCCAATATCACTGATGAACATAGATGCAAAAATCCTCAACAAAATACTAGCAAACAGAATCCAACAGCACATGAAAAGGATCATACACCATGATCAAGTGGGGTTCATTCCAGGAATGCAAAGATTCTTCAATATACGCAAATCAATCAACGTGATGCACCATATTAACAAACTGAGGAGGAAAAACCAGATGATCATCTCAATAGATGCAGAGAAAGTTCTCAACAAAATTCAACACCCATTTATGATAAAAACCTGAAGAAAGTAGGCATAGGCGGAAATGTCCTCAACATGATAAAAGCCATGTATGACAAACCCACAGCCAACATCATCCACAATGGTGAAAAACTGAAACCATTTCCACTAATATCAGGAACAAGACAAGGTTGCCTACTCTCACCACTATTATTCAACAGTTTTGGAAGTTTTAGCCACAGCAGTCAGAGAAGAAAAATAAATACAAGTAATCCATATTGGAAAAGAAGAAGTAAAGCTGTCACTGTGTGCAGATTACATCATACTCTACCCAGAGAATCCTAAAAAGATGTCACCAGAAAACTACTAGAGCAAATCAATGAATTTGGTAAAGTAACAGGATACAAAAATAATGCACAGAAATCTCTGGCATTCCTATACACTAATGATGAAAAATCAGAAAATGAAATTAGGAAAATACTCCCATTAACCATTGCAACAAAAGAATAAAATATCTAGGAATAAACCTACCTAAGGAGACAAAAGACCTGTATGCAGAAAATTATAAGACACTGATGAAAGAAATTAAAGATGATACAAATAGATGGAGAGATATATCGTATGCTTGGATTGGAAGAATCAATACTGTGAAAATGACTCTACTACCCAAAGCAATCTACAGATTCAATGCAATCCCTATCAAACTACCACTGGCATTTTTCTCAGAAGTAGATAAAAAATTTCACAATTTGTGTGGAAACACAAAATACCCCGAAGAGCCAAAGCAATCTTGAGAATGAAAAATGGAGCTGGAGGAATCAGGCTCCCTGCCTTCAGACTATACTACAAAGCTACAGTAATCAAGACAGTATGGTAATGACACAAAACAGAATTATAGATCAATGGAACAGGATAGAGAGTCCAGAGATAAACCCACACACATATGGTCACCTTATCTTTGATAAAGGTGGCAAGAATATAAAGTGGAGAAAAGAGCCTCTTCAATAAGTGGTGCTTCGAAAACTGGACAGGTACATGTTAAAGGATGAAATTAGAATACTCTCTAACACCATACACAAAAAATTAATTCAAAATGGATTAAAGACCTAAATATAAGGCCAGACACTATCAAACTCTTTGAGGAAAACATAGGTAGAACACTTTACAACATAAATCACAGCAAGATCCTTTTGACCCACTTTCTGGAGAAATGGAAATAAAAACAAAAATAAACAAATGGGATCTAATGAAACTTAAAAGCTTTTGGACAGCAAAGGAAACCATAAACAACACCAAAAGACAACCCTCAGAATGGGAGAAAATATTTTTAAGTGAAGCAACTGACAAAGGATTAATCTCCAAAATGTACAAGCAGCTCATGCAGCTCAATAACAAAAAAACAAACAACACAATCCAAAAATGGGCAGAAGACCTAAATAGACATTCCTCCAAAGAAGATATACAGATTGCCAACAAACACATGAAAGAATGCTCAACATCATTAATCATTAGAGAAGTTCAGATCAAAACTACAATGAGATATCATCTCACACCAGTTAGAATAGTCATCATCAAAACATCTAGAAACACTAAATGTTGGAAAGGGTGTGGAGAAAAGGGAACCCTCTTGCACTGTTGGTGGGAATGTAAATTGATACAGCCGCTATGGAGAACAGTATGGAGGTTCATTAAAAAACTAAAAATAGCGGCTTCCCTGGTGGCGCAGTGATTTAGAGTCTGCCTGCCGATACAGGGACACGGGTTTGTGCCCCGGTTCCGGGAGATCCCACATGCCACAGAGCGGCTAGGCCCATGATCCACGGCCGCTGAGCCTGCACGTCCGGAGCCTGTGCTCCACAACGGGAGAGGCCACAACAGTGAGAGACCTGCATACTGCAAAAAAAAGAAAAAAAAAAAACTAAAAATAAAATATATATACCATATAACCCAGCAATCCAACTACTGGGCATATACCCTGAGAAAACCATAATTCAAAACGAATCATGTACCAAAATGTTCTTTGAACTCTATTTACTGTAGCCAAGACATTGAAGCAAACTAAGTGTCCACCGACAGATGAATGGATAAAGAAGATGTGGGAGAGAGGGGGACAATGGCAGAAGAGTAAGATGCGGAGATCATCTTCCTCCCCACAGATACATCAGAAATACATCGACACGTGGAACAACTCCTACAGAACACCTACTGAACGCTGGTAGAAGTCCTCAGACCTCTGAAAAGGATAGAAACTCCCCATGTACCTGGGTAGGGCAAAAGAAAAAAGAATAAACAGAGACAAAAGAATAGGAACAGGACCTGTACCAGCAGGAGGGAGCCGTGAAGGAGGAAAGCTTTCCACACACTAGAAACCCCTTCACGGGCGGAGACTGTAGGTGGTGGAGAGGGGGAGCTTCGGAGCTGTGGAGGAGAGCACAGCAACAGGGGTGCAGAGGACAAAGTGGAGAGATTTCTGCACAGAGGATCAGTGCCTACCAGCACTCACCAGCCTGAGAGGCGGGCTTCTGTCAGAGCTCACGGAGAGGACTGGCAGCGCGAACACAGACGGAAGGAGTCAGTGCACTATGGTTAGCTGGGAGGGAGTCCAGGAAAAAGTCTGGACTTGCTGAAGAGGCAAGAGACTTTTTCTTCCCTCTTTTTTTCCTGGTGCTCAAGGAGAGGGTATTAAGAGCGCTGCTTAAAGGAACTCCAGAGACGTGCGTGAGCCGCAGCTAACAGTGTGGACAGCAGAGACGGGCATGAGACGCTAAGGCTGCTGCTTCTGCCACCACGAAGCCTGTGTGCAAGCACAGGTCACTATCCACACCTCTGTTCCAGGGAGCCTGTGCAGCCCGCCACTGCCAGTTTCTCGGGATCCAGGGACAACTTCCCTGGGTGAAAGCACAGCACGCCTCAGGCTGGTGCAACGTCACGCTGGCCTCTGCCGCCACAGGCTCACCCCGCACTCCGTACCCCTCCCTCCACCCTGGCCTGAATGAGCCAGAGCCCCCGAAGCAACGGCTCCTTTAACACTGCCCTCTCTGAGCGAAGAAAAGACACCCTCAGGCAACCTACATGCAAAGGCGGCAACCTACATGCAAATCCAAAGCTGAGCCCCGGGAGCTGTGCGAACAAAGAAGAGAAAGGGAAATCTCTCTCAGCAGCCACAGGAGCAGTGGATTGAATCTCCACAATCAACTTGAAGTGCCTTGCAACTGTGGAATACCTGAATAGGTAATTAATCATCCCAAATTGCGGAGGTGGACTTTGTGAGGAAGATTTATTATTTTTCCCTCTTTTCCTCTTTTTGTGAGTGTGTATTTGTATGTTTCTGTGTGAGATTTTGTCTGTACAGCTTTGCTTTCACCATTTGTCCTAGGGTTCTATCCAACCGTTTTGGGTTTTTTAAAATTTTTTTTCTTAATAATTATTTTTTTATTTTAATAACTTTATTTTATTTTACCTTACTTTATTTTATCCCCTTTATTTCGTTTTTTCTACTTTTTCTCCATTTTATTCTGAGCCGTGTGTATGAAAGGCTCTTGGTGCTGCAGCCAGGAGTCAGTGCTCTGTCTCTGAGGTGAGAGAGCCAACTTCAGGACAGTGGTCCACAAGACACCTCCCAGCTCCATGTAATATCAAATGGCGAAAATCTCCCTGAGATCTCCATCTCAACACCAACATCCAGCTTCACTCAACGACCAGCAAGCTACAGTGCTGGATACCCTATGCCAAACAACTAGCAAGAGAGGAACACAAACCTACCCATTAGTAGACAGGCTGCCTAAAATCATAATAAGGCCACAGACACCACAAAATACACCACCAGAAACGGAACTGTCCACCCAAAAGACAAGATCAAGCCTCATCCACAAGAACACAGGCACTAGTCCCCTCCACCAGGAAGCCTACATAACCCACTGAAACAATCTTAGCCACTGGGGACAAACACCAAAAACAATGGGAACAAAAAACCTGCAGCCTGCAAAAAGGAGACCCCAAACACAGTAAGATCAGCAAAATGAGAAGACAGAGAAACAAAAAGCAGATGAAGGAGCAAGATAAAAACCCACCAAACCTAAAAAATGAAGAGGAAATAGGCAGTCTACCTGAAAATGAATTCAGAATAATGATAGTCAGGATGATCCAAAATCTTAGAAACGGAATACAGAAAATGCAAGAAACATTTATCAAGGACCTAGAAGAACAAAAGAGGAAACAAGCAACGATGAACAACACAATAAATGAAATTAAAAATACTCTAAAAGGGATCAGTAGCAGAATAACTGAGGCAGAAGAATGGATAAGTGACCTGGAAGATAAAATAGTGGAAATAACTACTGCAGAGCAGAATAAAGAAAAAAGAGTGAAAAGAAATGAGGACAGTCTCAGAGACCTCTGGGACAACATTAAATGCACAAACATTCGAATTATAGGGGTTCCAAAAGAAGAAGAGAAAAAGAAAGGGAATGAGAAAATATTTGAAGAGATTATAGTTGAAAACTTCCCTAATATGGGAAAGGAAATAGTTAATCAAGTCCAGGAAGCACAGAGAGTCCCGTACAGGATAAATCCAAGGAGAAACACGCCAAGACACACATAAATAAAACTGTCAAAAATTAACACAAAGAAAACATATTAAAAGCAGCAAGGGAAAAACAACAAATAACACACGAGATTATCCCCATAAGGTTAACAGTTGACCTTTCAGAAGAAGCTCTGCAAGCCAGAAGGGACTGACAGGAAATATTTAAAGTGATGAAGGAGAAAAACCTACAACCAAGATTACTCTACCCAGCATGGATCTTATTCAGATTTGATGGGAAAATTACAAGCTTCAAAGAAAAGCAAAAGCTGAGAGAGTTCAGCACCACAAATCCAGCTTTACAACAAATGCTAAAGGATGTTCTCAAGACAAGAAAGACAAGGAAAGGAAAAGACCTATAATAACAAACCTAAAACAATTAAGAAAATGGGAATAGGAACACACATATCGATAATTACCTTAAATGTAAATGGATTAAATGCTCCCAACAAAAGACACAGATGGGCTGAATGGATACAAAAACAAAACCCATATATATGCAGTCTACAAGAGACCTACTTCAGACCTAGAGACACATACAAACTGAAAGTGAGGGGATGGAAAAAGATATTCCATGCAAATTGATACCAAAAGAAAGCTGGAGTAGCAATTCTCATATCAGAAAAAAATAGACTTTATAAAATAAAGAGTATTAGAAGAGACAAAGAAGGACACTACATAATGATCAAGGGATTGATCCAAGAAGAAGATATAACAATTGTAAATATTTATGCACCTAACAAAGGAAAACCTCAGTACATAGGCAAATACTAACAGCCATAAATGGGGAAATCGATAGTAACAAATTTATTGTAGGGGGCTTTAACACCGCACTTTCACCAATGGACATATCATCCAAAAAGAAGGAAACACAAGCTTTAAATGATATATTAAACAAGATGGACTTAATTGATATTTATAGGACATTCCATCCAAAAACAACAGAATACACATTTTTCTCAAGTGCTCATGGAACATTCCCCAGGAGACATCATATCTTGGGCCACAAATCAAGCCTTGGTAAACTTAAGAAAATTGAAATTGTATCAAGTATCTTTGCCAACCACAGTGCTATGAGATTAGATATCAATTACAGGAAAAGATCTGTAAAAAATACAAACACATGGAGGGTAAACAATACACTACTTAATAACGAAGTGATCACTGAAGAAATCAAAGAGGAAATTAAAAAATTACCTAGAAACAAGTGAAAATGGAGACACGACGATCCAAAACCTATGGGATGCAGCAAAAGCAGTTCTAAGAGGGAAGTTTATAGCAATACAATCCTACCTTAAGAAACAGGAAACATCTCGAATAAACAATCTAACCTTGCACCTAAAGCAATTAGAGAAAGAAGAACAAAAAAACCTCCAAAGTTAGCAGAAGGAAAGAAATCATAAAGATCAGATCAGAAATAAATTAAAAAGAAATGAAAGCATAGATCAATAATACTAACAGCTGGTTTTCTGAAAGAGAAATAAAATTCATAAAACATTAGCCAGACTCATCAGGAAAAAAGGTAGAAGACTCAAATCAATAGAAATATAAATGAAAAAGGAGAAGTAACAACTGACCCTGCAGTAATACAAAAGATCATGAGAGATTACTACAATCAACTCTATGCCAATAAAATGGACAACATGGAAGAAATGAACAAATTCTTAGAAAAGCACAAGCTGTCAAGATTGAATCAGGAAGAAATAGAAAATATGAACACACAAATCACAAGCACTGAATTTGAAACTGTGATTAAAAATCTTCCAACAAACAAAACCCCAGGAGCAGATGACTTCACAGGCGAATTCTATCAAACATTTAGAGAAGATATAACAACTATCCTTCTCAAACTCTTCCAAAATATAGCAGAGGGAGGAACACTCCCAAACTCATTCTACGAGGCCACCATCACCCTGATACCGAAATCAGACAAAGATGTCACAAAGAAATAAAACTACAGGCCAATATCACTGATGAAAATAGATGCAAAAATCTTCAACAAAATTCTAGCAGAAAGAGTCCAACAGCACATTAAAAGGATCATACACCATGATCAAGTGGGGTTTATTCTAGAAATGCAAGGATTATTCAATATACAAAAATCAAAAAATGTGATACACCATATTAACATATTGAAGGAGAAAAACCATGTGGTTTTCTCAATAGATACAGAAAAACTTTTGACAAAATTCAACACCTATTTATGATAAAAACCCTCCAGAATATAGGCATAGAGAGAACTTTTCTCAACAAAATAAAGGACATGTATGACAAACCCAGAGCCAACATCATCCTCAATGGTGAAAAACTGAAAGCATTTCCACTATGATTAGGAACAAGACAAGGTTGCCAACACTCACTACTATTATTCAACATAGTTTTGGAAGTTTTAGCCACAACAATTAGAGAAGAAAAGAAAATAAAAGGAATCCAAATCGGAAAAGAAGAGGTAAAGCTGTCACTGTTTGCAGATGACATGATACTATATATAGAAAGTCCTAAATATGTTACCAGAAACCTACTAGAGCTAATCAATGAAGTTGGTAAAGTAGAAGGATACAAAATTAATGCACACAAGTCTCTGGCATTCCTATACACTAATGATGAAAAATCTGAAAGTGAAATCAGAAAACACTCCCATTTACCACTGCAACAAAAAGAATAAAATATCTAGGAATAAACCTACCTAAGGAGACAAAAGACCTCTATGCAGAAAATTCTAAGACACTGATGAAAGAAATGAGGGATTATACAAATAAATGGAGAGATATACCATGTTCTTGGATTGGAAGTATCAACATTGTGAAAATGACTCTACTACACAAAGCAATCTACAGATTCAATGCAATCCCTGTCAAACTACCACAGGCATTTTTCACAGAACTAGAACAAAAAATTTCACAATTTGTATGGAAACACAAAAGATCCAGAATAGCCAAAGCAATCTTGAGAATGAAAAACGGAACTGGAGGAATCAGGCTACCTGACTTCAGACTATACGACAAAGCTACAGTAATCAAGACAGTATGGTTCTGGCACAGAAACAGAAAGATAGATCAATGGAACAGGATAGAAAGCCCAGAGATAAACTCACGAATATATGTTCACATTATCTTTGACAAAGGAAACTGGAAAGTACAGTGGAGAAAGGACAGCCTCTTCAATAAGTGGTGCTTGGAAAACTGGACAGGTACATATAAAGGTATGAGATTAGATAACTTCCTAACACCATACAAAAAAATAAGCTCAAAATGCAATAAAGACCTAAATGTAAGGCCAGAAACTATCAAACTCTTAGAGGAAAACATAGGCAGAACACTCTATGATATAAATCCCAGCAAGATCCTTTTGGACTCAACTCTTGAAGAAATGGAAATACAAAAAAAAAAAAAATAAACAAATGGGACCTAACGAAACTGCAAAGCTTTTGCACAGTAAAGTAAACCATAAACAAGACCAAAAGACAACCCTCAGAATGGGAGAAAATATTTACAAATGAAGCAACTGAAAAAGAATTAATCTCCAAAATTTACAAGCAGCTCATGCAGCTCAATAACAAAAAAAACAAACAACCCAATCCAAAAATGCATAGAAGACCTAAATAGACATTACTCCTAAGAAGATATACAGAGTGCCAGCAAACACATGAAAGAATGCTCAACATCATTAATCATTAGAGAAATGCAAATCAAAACTACAATGAAATATCATCTCACACAAGTCAGAATGGACATCATCAGAAAATCTAGAAACAATAAATCCTGGAGCACGTCTGGAGAAAAGGGAACACTCTTTCACTGCTTGTTGGAATGTGAATTGGTACAGCCACTATGGAGATCAGTATGGAGGTTCCTTAAAAAACTATAAACAGACTACCATATGACCCATCAATCCCACTACTGGGCATATACCCTGTGAGAACCATAAATCAAAAAGAATCATGTACCAAAATATTCATTGCAGCTCTATTTACAATAGCCAAGAGATGGAAACAACCTAAGTGTCCATCATCAGATAAATGGATTAAGAAGATGTGACACATATATACAATGGAATATTACTCAGCCATAAAAAGAAATGAACTTGAGCTATTGGTAATGAGGTGGATGGACCTAGAGTCTTTCATACAGGGTGAAGTAAGTCAAAAAGAGAAAGTAAATACTGTATGCTAACACATATATGTGGAATCTAAGAAAAAAAATGTCTTGAAGAATCTAGGGGTAAGACAGGAATTAAGACACAGACGTACTAGAGAATGGACTTGAGGATATGGGGAGGGGGAAGGGTAAGCTGTGACAAAGTGAGAGAGTGGCATGGACATATATACACTACCAAATGTAAAATAGATAGCTAGTGGGAATCAGCCGCATAGCACAGGGAGATCAGCTCGGTGATTTTTGACCACCTAGAGGGGTGGGATAGGAAAGATGGGAGGTAGCGAGATGCAAGAGGGAAGAGATATTTGAACATATGTATAAGTGATTCACTTTGTTATAAAGCAGAAACTAACACACTATTGTAAAGCAATTATACTCCAATAAAGATGTAAAAAATAAATAAAAAGATGTGGCACATATATACAATGGAATATTACTCAGCCATGAAATGAAACTTAATTGAGATATTTGTAGTGAACTGGATGAATCTAGAGTCTGTTATACAGAGTGAAGTAAGTCAGAAAGAGAAAAACAAATACCATATGCTAACACATATATATGGAATCTAAGAAAAACAAAAAAAATAAGGTAATGAAGAGCCTCGGGGTAAGACGGGAATAAAGAAACAGACCTAGTAGCGAATAGACTTGAGGATATGGGGATGGGGAATGGTAAGCTGTGACAAAGTGAGAGTGTGGCATGGACATATATACACTACCAAATGTAAAATAGATAGCTAGTGGGAAGCAGCCGCATAGCACAGGGAGATCAGCTTGGTGTTTTGTGACCCCCTAGAGTGGTGGGATAAGGTTTGTTGGAGGGAGGAAGACACAAAAGGGAAGAGATATAGGAACATATGTATATGTATAACTGATTCAATTTGTTATAAAGCAGAAACTAACACACCATTGTAAAGCAATTATCCTCCAATAAAGATGTAAAAAAAAAAAAGATAAGGTGAACATAAGTGTGTGTTTGTCTCTGGGATTCTGAGATTCTATGCTGTTCCATTTATCTATATTTCTGTTTTTGTGCCAGTACCATACTGTCTTGATTACTGTAGTTTTATAGTATAGTCTGAAGTCTAGGAGCCTGACTCATCCAGCTCCATTTTTCTGTCTCAAGTTTGCTTTGGCTATTCGGGGTCCTTTGTGTATCCATACAAATTCTGAAATTTTTTTTGTAGTTCTGTGAAAAATGCCATTGGGAATTTGATAGGAATTACATTGAATCTGTAGATTGCTTTGGGTTGTGTAGTCATTTTACACAGTGTTGATACTTCTAATCCAAGGATATGGTATATCTCTCTATCACTTTGTATCATCTTTAATTATTTCATCAGTGTCATAGCTTTCTGCATACAGGTATTTTGTGTCCTTAGGTAAGTTTATTCCTAGGTATATTATTCTTTTTGTGGCAATGGTAATTGGGAGTGTTTCCTTAATTTCTCTTTCAGATTTTTCATCATTAGTGTATAGGGATTCAAGAGATTTTTGTGCATTAATTCTGTATCCTGTACTTTACCAAATTCATTGATTCACTCTATTAGTTTTCTGGTAGAGTCTTTAGGATTCTCTATGTGTTGTATCATGTCATCTGCAAAAAGTGACAGCTTTACTTCTTTTCTGATTTGGATTCCGTTTATTTCTTTTTCATCTCTGGTTACAGTGGCTAAAACTTCCAAAACTGTGTTGAATAATAGTGGTTAGAGTGGACAACCTTGTCTTATTCCTGAAATTTTAGGAAGTGTTTTCAGTTTTTCACCATTGAGAACAATGTTGGATGTGGGTTTGTAACATATGGACATTATTATGTTGAGGTAAGTTCCCTCTATGCCTTTTATTTACCATAAATGGGTGTTGAATTTTGTTGACAGTTTTTCTGGATCTATTGAGGTGATCAAATGGTTTTTCTCCTTCAATTTGTTAATATGGTGTATCACGTTGATTGTTTTGCATATATTGAAGAATCCTTGCATTCCTGGAATAAATCCACTTCATCATGGTGTATGATCCTTTTAATGTGCTGTTGGACTCTTTCTGCTAGTATTTTGTTGAGGATTTTTGCATCTATATTCATCAGTGATATTGGCCTGTAGTTTTCGTTTGCTTTCACATCTTTTCTGGTTTTGGTATCATGGTGGTGGTGGCCTCGTAGAATGAGTTTGGAGTGTTCCTCTCTCTGCTATATTTTGGAAGAGTTTGAAAAGGATAGGTGTTAGCTCTTCTGTAAATGTTTGAAGGAATTTGCCTCTGAAGCCATCTGGTCCTGGGCTTTTATTTGTTGGAAGATTTTTAATAACAGTCTCAATTTCAGTGCTTGTGATTGGTCTGTTTATATTTTCTATATATGCCTGGTTCAGCCTCAGAAGGTTGTGCTTTTCTAAGAATTTGTTCATTTCTTCCAGGTTGTCCATTTTATTGGCATAGAGTTGCTTGTAGTAATCTCTCATTATCCTTTCTTTTTCTGCAGTGTCAGTTGTTACTTCTCCGTTTTTGTTTCTAATTCTATTGATTTGAGTCTTCTCCCTTTTCTTCCTGGTGAGTCTGACTAATGCTTTATCAATTTTGTTTATATTCTCCAAGAACCAGATTTTAGTTTTATTGATCTTTGCTATTGTTTCCTTCATTTCTTTTTCATTTATTTCTGATCTGATCTTTATGATTTCTTTCCTTCTGCTTACTTTGGGGTTCTTTTGTTATTCTTTCTCTAATTGATTTTGGTGTAAGTTTAGGTTCTTTATTTGAGATGTTTCTTGTTTCTTAAGGTAGGATTGTATTGCTATAAACTTCCCTCTTAGAACTGCTTTTCATGCAAACCATAGATTTTGTGTCGTTGTGTTTTCATTGTCAATTTTTTCTAGGTTTTTTTTTGCTTTCCTCTTTCATTTCTACAATGATTTCTTGCTTATTTAGTATTGTATTGTTTAGCCTCCATGTGTTTGTATTTTTTACAGTTCTTTTCTGTAATTAATACTTAGTTTCATAGAATTGTGTTCTGGAAAGTTACTTGATAGAATTTCAATTTTCTTAAATTACCAAGGCTTGATTTGTGACCCAAGATATGATCTCTCCTGGAGAATGTTCCATGAGCACTTGAGAAGAATGAGTATTCTGTTGTTTTTTGGATGGAATGTCCTATAAATATCAATTAAGTCCACCTTGTTTAATATATCATTTAAAGCTTGTGTTTCCCTATTTATTTTCATTTTGGATGATCTGTCCATTGGTTAAAATGGGGTGTTAAAGTCCCCTACTATGATTTTGTTACTGTTGATTTCCCCTTTTATGGCTGTTACCATTTGCCTTAAGTATTGGGTTGCTCCTATGATGGGTACATATTTACAACTGTTATGTCTTCTTCTTGGATTGATCCCTTGATCAGTTGTAGTGTCTTTCTTTGTTTCTTGTAATAGCCTTTATTTTAAAGTCTATTTTGTCTGATATGAGAATTGCTACTCCAGCTTTCTTTTGATTTCCATTTGTATGGTATATCTTTTTCCATCCCCTCACTTTCAGTCTGTACGTGTCCCTAGCTCTGAAGTGTGTCTCCTGTAAACAGCATACATATGGGTCTTGTTTTTGTATCCATTCAGCCAGTCTATGTCTTTTGGTTGGAGCTTTAATCCTTTTACATTTAAGGTAGTTATCGATATGCATGCTCCTATTACCATTTTCTTATTTGTTTTGGGTTTGTTATTGTAGGTCTCCTTCTCTTGTGTTTCCTGACTAGAGAAGTTCCTTTAGCATTTGTTGTAAAGCTGGTTTGTTGGTGCTGTATTTTCTTAGGTTTTCTTGCCTGTAAAGTTTTTAATTTCCCCTTTGAATCTGAATGAAATCCTTCCTGTGTAGCGTATTGGTTGTAGGTTTTTCCCTTTCATCACTTTAAATATTTCCGGTCACACCCTTCTGGCTTGCAGAGTTCTTCTGAAAATTCAGCTCTTGATGTTATGGGAATTCCCTTGTATGTAATTTGTTGCTTTTCCCTTGCTGCTTTTAATATATTTTCTTTGTATTTAATTTTTGCTAGTTTGGTTAATATGTGTCTTGGAAAGTTTCTCCTTGGATTTATTCTGTATGATGCTCTCTGTGCTTCCTGGACTTGATTAACTATATTATTTCCCATATTAGGGAAGTTTTCAACTATAATCTCTTCAATACCTCTGATATTTTCTCAGTCCCTTTCTTTTTCTCTTCTTCTTCTGGGACCCCTAAAAGTCAAATGTTGGTGCATTTAATGTTGTCACAGAGGTCTCTGTGAGTGTCCTCAATTCTTTTCATTCCTTTTTCTTTATTCTACTTTGCAGTAGTTATTTCCACTAGTTTATCTTCCCGGTCACTTATCCGTTCTTCTGCCTCAGTTATTCTGCTATTGATTCCTTCTAGAGAATTTTTAATTTCATTTATTGTGTTGTTCATCATTGTTTGTGCTATGGTTCTTCTAGGTCCTTGTTAAACTTTTATTTTGTTTTATCCATTCAATTTCCAAGATTTTGGATCATCTTTACTATCATTACTCTGAATTATTTTCCAGGTAGACTGCCTATTTCCTCTTCATTTGTTTGCGCTGGTCAGTTTTTACCTTGCTCATTCATCTGCTGTGTGTTACTCTGTCTTCTCATTTGGTATAACTTACTGTTTGGGGGGTCTCCTTTTAGCAGGCTGCATGTTCATAATTCCTGTTGTTTTTGGTCTCTGCCCCCAGTGGCTAATGTTGGTTCAGTAGGTTGTGTAGGCTTCCTGGCGGAGGGGACTAGTGCCTGTGTTCTGGTGGATGAGGCTGGATCTCATCTTTCTGGTGGGCAGGTTAACATCCGGTGGTGCTGTTTTGGGGTGTCTGTGGACTTATTATGATTTTAGGCAGCCTCTCTGCTAATGGGTGGGGTTGTGTTCCTGTCTTGCTAGTTGTTTGGCATAGGGTGTACTGTCCTGTAGTTTGCTGGTCATTGAGTGGAGCTGGGGCTTAGCATTGAGATGGAGATCTCTGTGAGATCTTTCACCATTTGATATTAAATGGAGCCTGGAGGTCTCTGGAGCACCAATGTCCTGAACTCAGCTCTCCCACCTCAGAAGCACAGGTCTGACACCTGACCAGCACCAAATCCCTGTCAGTCATACAGCTCAGAAGGAAAGGGATTAAAAAAAGGAAAGAAAGAAAGAATAAAATAAAATAAAAGTTATTAAAATTGAAAAATAAATTATAAATATTAAATTTTTAAAAAAATTAAAAATAATATAAAAAGAAAAAAAAGGAATGAAAGAAGAGAGGAACCAAACCAAAAACAAATTCACCAATGATAATGAGCACTAAAAGCTATAATAATAAAAAAGAAGGTACAGACAGACCCTAAGATAAGTAATAAAAGGAAAGCTATACCGACAAAATCACAGAAAGAAGCATACACCCTCACAAAAAGCGAAGAATGAAAAAAATATATACATATATATGTATATATATATGTGTATATATATATATATATATATATATATATATATACATATATATATAGTTGCTCCCAAGTCCACTGCCTCAATTTTGGGATGATTCACTGTCTATTCAAGTATTCCACAGATGCAGGGTACTTCAAGTTGATTGAAGAGACTTAGTCTGCTGCCCCTGAGGCTACTTGGAGAGATTTCCCTTTCTCTTCTTTGTTCGCACAGCTCCTGGGGTTCAGCTTTGGATTTGGCCCCACCTCTACGTGTAGGTCACTGAGGGCATTTGTTCTTCACTCAGACAGGACTGGGTTAAAGAAGCAGCTGATTAGGGGTCTCTGCCTCACTCAGGCCAAGGGGAGGAAGCGGTACAGAGTTCGGGGCGAGCCTGCAGCTGCAGTGGCCTGTGTGACGTTGCAACAGCCTGAGGCATGCTGAGCGTTCTCCTGAGGAAGTTGTCCCTGGATCGCTGGACCCTGGCAGTGGTGGGATGCACAGACTCCCGGGAGGGGAGCTGTGGATAGTGACCTGTGCTTGTTCACAGGCTTCTTGGTGGCTGCAGTAGCAGCCTTAGCGTTTCATGCCTGTCTCTGGTGTCTGCGCTGATAGCCGTTGCTCGCGCCCATCTCTGGAGCTCATTTAGGCAGTGGTCTGAATCCCCTCTCCTCACACACTCAAAAACAATGGTCTCTTGCCTCTTAGGCAGGTCCGGACTTTTTCCCAGACTCCCTCCTCTCTCTCTGTGGTGTATTTGCCCCCTGCAGGCTGTGTTCACACAGCCAATCCCTGTCCTCTCCCTGGGATGTGACCTGCGAAGAGGTAGCCTCAGCTCCCAGGTCCCACTTTTCATGGCAGGTGAGCAGACAAGCCTTTCAGGCTGGTGAGTGCTGGTAGGCAGAGATCCTCTTTACGGGGATCTCTCCACTTTGCCCTCTGCACCCCTGTTGCTGCACTCTCCTCTGTGGCTCTGATGCTTCCCCTCTCATCAACCCCCACTCCGTCTCTGCCAGTGAAGGGGGTTCCTAGTGTGGCATCTTTTCCTCCTTCACAGCTCCCTCCCAGTAGTGCAGGTATCGTCCCTATTCTTTTGTCTCTGTTTTTTCTTTTTTCTTTTGCTATACCCAAGTATGTGTGGAGTTTCTTGCCTTTTGGAAAATCTGAGGTCTTCTGCCAGCGTTCAGTAGGTGTTCTGTAAGAGTTGTTCCACATGTAGATGTATTTCTGATGTATTTGTGGGTAGGAAGGTGATCTCTGCGTCTTACTCTTCTGCCATCTTGAATGTCTCTCTCTCTAACCCCTTTTTAAAAACATTGTTAAGATTCAATAATATCTTTTTTTAAACATCTTTATTGGAGTATAATTGCTTTACAATGGATGTATACAATGGAAGATTCAGTAATATAAAAACAGTTCTCATAGGTTATAGAGAAATTTCCCAGCACCACAGGTGATAACACACTACTGTTCTATTTGGAGAAATAAGAAAAATTGTAAATTAAAATAGAACTACCATACGATCCAGCAATCCCACTACTGGGCATATATCCTGAGAAAACCGTAATTCAAAAAGTCATGTACCAAAATGTTCATTGCAGCTCTATTTACAATAGCCAGGACATGGAATCAACCTGAGTGTCCATCAACAGATGAATGGATACAGAAAATGTGGTGCATATATACAATGGAATATTACTCATCCATAAAAAGAAACGAAATTGCCTTATTTGTAGTGAGGTGGATGGACCTAGAGTCTGTCATACAGAGTGAAGTAAGTCAGAAAGAGAAAAACAAATACCATATGCTAACACATATATATGGAACCTAAGAAAAAAAAAGGTCATGAAGAGCCTAGGGGTAAGATGGAAATAAAGAAACAGACCTACTAGAGAATAGACTTGAGGATATGCGGAGGGGAGAGGGTAAGCTGTGACAAAGTGAGAGAGTGGCATGGACATATATACACTACCAAACATAAAATAGATAGCTAGTGGGAAGCAGCCGCAGAGCACAGGGAGATCAGCTCGGTGTTTTGTGACCACCTGGAGGGATGGGAGAGGGAGGGTGGGAGGGAGGGAGACGCAAGAGGGAAGAGATATGGGAACATATGTATATGTATAACTGATTCACTTTGTTATAAAGCAGAAACGAACACACCATTGGAAAGCAATTATACTCCAATAAAGATGTTAAAAATAAAAAAAGACAAAAAAAGAGCTTTTAAATACAATGAAAACAATCAACAAGATATGAGGTCTTTCCTTGACCACTTAGAAAAGAATTTGACTTTACTTTTTATTCAAAAACTATTAGGCTTATTTTCATTTTTTAATTAAAAAGGAGTATTGCTTAAAGAAAGCCTTTTTTTTTTATAATAGTCAGTACAATATTCAATTACTTTTCTCCATGCATGCAAGATTTCAATTATACAAGGCGAATGTTGCCTAAATATTTGGAAAATTTCTGATTTTAATAGTTGTCCCCTAAACAATTTCGTCCTCCTCATATGTAAATGGTCCATGGGTATTCCCTATCATTACAAGTTCTGGACATTATTCCTATAAAGGAATATATGGATTGATGGATTTAATCTCTGATTATCACTGTGAAAACACAAATTTATTAAATATATTTTGATTAAGTAGAAAAAGTCTCATAAGCCTCTGAGTCCACTCACCCAATGTAAGGATATCTGCTACAGATTCTCTGACAGATTTTTCTGGCCTCTGCTTGAACACCTCAGTGAATTTTAATTTATTCAGTTCATTGCAGCCCTTCAGTCAGTTAAATACTTACTAAGTATCCACTCTTGGAGGATATGAAAATTAATAAACAGAAACCTCAGTTAAAATAGATTCAGGAGGACAGAAAAGGGAGCTCTCAAGATCTGCAATAATAGCTGAGCCCAACAGGAAAAAAGAGTCTTCCTCTTCTTGCCAGGCAAGAGCTCAGATAATGAGAGAATATCACAACTCAGCAAATGTAAAAGCCACTATACTTTGAACTCTCAACTCTCCCAATGAACTCTTTGTTCAATATAGCCTTTCCAACTCTCTTTTCCACTCTTTAAAAGAGTTCTCCTCTCTTCGCTGTGTGGAGACTTGCACATTGCTCACCATGGTTGCAGACCCCTAATTGCCATTCTTTGTCGATCTGGAGTAAAACTATTTTTTTCCTGGAGAAATAACTCACTATTTTTTTAAGTGAACAAAGAGCACGATGTGAGTAAAATCCTATCTAAATCTAATCAGGGAGACTGACACACATGTCAGTCTCATACAAAGGTGAGTAGGATTAATGATATTTCAGAACTAAACAATGTAATTGGGGAGCTGTTTTAGAAGGAAAGATTCAATCTGAACAAAAAATCTGGGTTAGATTTTGAGGGAGGTGGGATTGAAATGGGGTATTTGTTATATGGAATGGAGATATTTAAACTAACTCAAGAATTAATGGAGTATGACTGAATGTGGATTAAAATGGAGAAGTCATCTGAACAGAAGCAGCTCTAGGATCTAGCTACAGGCATACATCGGAGATTTTGCAGGTTCAGTTCCAGACCCAGCAATAAAGTGAATATCATAATAAAGTGAGTCACATGAATTTTTTGAGTTTCCAAAAATATAAAAATTATGTTTATACTACATTGTAGTCTATTAAGTGGGCATTATACCTAAACAATGTACATACTTAATTAAAAATGCTCTATGCTGAAAATTATCTGAGCCTTCAGCCCGTTGTAATCATTTTTCTGGTGGAGGTTCTTGCCTCAATGTTGACAGCTGCTGACTGATCAGGGTGGTGGTTGCTAAAGGTTGAGGTGGCTGTGGCCATTTCTTAAACCAAGACAACAATAAAGTTTGCCATATTGATCAACTCTTCCTTTCATGAATGATTTATCTGAGCATGAAATGGTATTTGATACCATTTTACTCACAGTAGAACTTCTTTCAAAATTGGAGTCAATCCACTCAAACCCTTTCACTGCTTTATCAACCAACTTTCTGTAATATCCTAAATCCTTTGTTGCCATTTCAACAATCTTCACAGCATCTTTTCCAGGAGTAGTTTCCATTTCCAGAAACCACTTTGTTCATCTATAAGAAGCAATTCTTCATCCATTAGTTTGAGATTGCAGCAATTCAGTCACAGCTTCATGCTACACTTCTAATTCTAGTTCTCTTGCTATTTCTACCACATCTGTAGTTACTTCCTCCATTGACATAACCTCTTCCCATGAATCAGAAGTGTTCTTAATGGTGTATAGAATGGTGATTCTTTTCCAGAACCTTTTGTATTTGCTTTGCTCAGATCCACCAAAGGAATCACTATCTATGGCAGCTATAGCCTTATAAAAGGTATTTCTTAAATAACAATACTTGAAGTTGAAATTACTCCTTGAACCATGAGCTGCAGAATGCATGTTGTGTTAGCAGACATGAAAACAACATTAATCTCATTTTATATCTCCATCAGAGCTCTTGGGTGACCAGGTGCTTTGTCAATGAGCAGTACATAATATTTGGAAAGAAATAGTTATTTTTCTGAGCAGTAGATCTTAACAGTGGGCTTAAAATATTCAGTAAACTAAGTTGTAAACAGATGTGCTGTCATCCAAGCTTTGTTTTTCCACTTATACAGCATAGCAGAGTAGATTTAGTATAATTCTTAAAGGCCTTAGGATTTTCCGAAAATAAAATGAATATTAGCTTTAACATTAAATCACCAGCTGCATTATTAGCCTGTACCAAGAGAGTCAGTCTGTCCTTTGAAGCTTTGAAGCCAGGCATTGACTTCTCTCTAGCTATGAAAGTCCTAAACAGAATCTTCTGCCAATAGAAGGATGTTTGTCTACATTTAAAATCTGTTGTTTAGTGTAGCCACTTAGTTAATTATCTTAGCTTGATCTTCTGGATAACTTGCTGCAGCTTCTACATCATCACTTGCTGCTTCACCTTGTACTTTTATGTTATGGAGATGGCTTCTTTCCTTAAACCTCATAAGCCAACCTCTGCTAGCTTCAAATTGGTTTTCTGCAGCATTGTCTCTTCTCTCAGCCTTTATAGAATTGAAGAGAGTTGGGGTCTTGATCTGTATTTGGCTTAAGGGAATGTTGTGGCTGGTTTTATCTCCTCTCCAGACCACTAAAACTTTATATCAGCAATAAGGCTGTTTCACTTTCTTATCATTCATGTGTTCATTAGAGTAGCACTTTTAATATTCTTCAAACACTTTTCCTTTGCATTTACGACTTGGCTAACTATCTGATGCAATAGGACTAGCTTTCAGCCTATCTTAGCTTTTGAATACTTTCCTCACTAAACTTAATCATTTCTAGCTTTTGATTTATAGTGAGAAACATGGCACTACTATTTTTACTTGAACACTTAGAGGCCATTGTAGGGTTTTTAACTGGCCTAATTTCAATATTGTTTTGTCTCAGGAAATAGGGAGGCTTGAGGAAAGGGAGAGAAACTGGTGAATGGCTTGTCAGTAGAGCAGTCAGAACACACAAAATATTTATTGATTAAGTTCACCATCTTATATGGATGTGATTTTTGTCCTGCATAACAATTACAAGAGTAACATCAAAGATCACTGATAACAGATCACCATAACAAATATAATAATAACAAAAATGTTTGAAATATTGTAAGAATTATCAAAAGGTGACTCAGAGACATGAAGTGAGTAAGTGCTGTTGGAATAATGGCATTGATATGCTTTCAGGGCTGCCACAAACCTTTAATTTGTAAAAAGCACAATATATCTTTGAAGTACAATAATATGAAGCAAAATAAGACAAGTTATTCCTGTACTGTTTAAAATTCTCTAAGGAACCAGTTGGCCCTGGTTTCTTATGGCATATCTCCTCTCAGTGTAATTTTTTTTCTTTGCTTTCCATCCCAATCAACTAATTTTTCTTCTGCTTAGTTTTTGCCCACATGTAGCTTCATCTTTCATATGGCTCATCATGGCTACTCATGTTTATTTCTCCCTTCATTATCAATTTTTCCCCTTCTTACTGCCAGCTGGGAAATTCTCCACCATTTTATTAGTTCAAATTCTTAAGAAAACTAAAATATTTTGGACTGATTTTTGTTTTGTGATAGGCCATAAGATATAATTGATAGTCCTACTGGATGCTCTAAAATATGATGGATACATAACCATCATACAAATAACTATGGTATGGTGGGAGATGGATGAGGAGAATAGGGTCACTTGACATGAATGAAATAGTGGCCACAGACTGGATAATTTCCCCTTAAAATGGATATGTGTGAAAATAAGGCAATTAAATATTTTCCTGTCCAGTGAGATATTATACATAATACAACTGGACAGATAAGCTGATATCAAACTGTAATGATTATTATATGCTAATCTAAGAAACATAGAATTTTTCTCTGTATATCAAAGGAAGTTTTCAGAGTTATTTGTGAAGGGGAATCATAATAATAGCCAACATTTATATACCACTTAATTGTGCTACAGGAACAATTTTAAGTGCTTTATGAGTTGTAATTCACCAAACATCATTAAGCTTACATCAAAGGAAGTTAGTTCTAGCTGCCTCAAGGCATGGCTTGAAAGAAAGAGTTAGAGATCTGGGGTGGGGGTGGGGCAAAGGGTGGAGAGTAGAAAACTGTTTTAATAGTTTTGAACACTAGTACTTAAACATGAGTACCTAAACCAGATCACTGACAAAACAGTAATCGTATGAATACAAGAAACTTTCATAGTTAAACCTGATACAATTATTATTTGACTTTATGTGAAAGGAGAATGGAAGATAGTGCTGAGTTATAGACCTTAAGAGGCTTGACCTGGAGAAGATTATGATATTACTAAAGACACAAAGGGATGTGGGAAGAAGAGTAAGTTTACAGATAAGAAGAGTTTATTTGAGGTGTCTATGGGACATCAGGTGGAGAGATTTGCATAAAGAGGTCTGGTATTTGGGAGAAAAGGTGACAGAGTTTTGAAAGTCATACCTTGTTATCAAATGAAAGCCTTCAGTGTGAGCTAAGAAATCCCAGTAATAAATGCTGATTTAAGGTTGGGAAAATTATCATTAAAGGAAGTGATTACAGAATCATGGTTCTCTAGAACTGGAAAGGACCTTAAATATGCACTTTGACATTCTAATTTTGAAGAATTCATTTCAGAGAGAAATGACTAGTCCAAGTTCATAGCATAAGTTATTGATAAAACTAAGGCAAGTGTCCTTATACACTGAAGAAGAAGAGCCAGAAAAGTCCCATATCACAGAAAAGTAGGGAGAACAAGATTAATTACAAGGATATTGAGCAAATTTGAAAAGGACTTCTGCTTGACGAAAACTCAGAAAAGGCCACTGAATTAGGCAATTAGGGGTATACTGTTAGAAACTTTTCATTACTGAAATATTCTTTCTTGAACAAAGGTCACCCTCGACCCAGTAACTTCAAACCACCTGTCCTAGGTTTTTGTCCTTGAGCCAGTATTGCTCCCTTTTTTCTCTTCTTATCTTATACTTTTTATCTTTTCCTCCTCTCCCCTGTTTCCAACCCATATCTTTCTTTATCTTTTTCACAACATAAAAGTGAGTGCAGTTTCGTGTTTTTCAATGCCTTATACTTTTAAAAGTTGTGATTTATATATTATTTTTCTTTGTATTTCATCCAAAGCCCGAACTTCAAAACTTATTGCTCCTTTTGATTTCTGTTGATAATGTTATGCATAGTTATTCTATTGCAACAGGTTTTTTTTCTTTTTGCCATTTAATATAATTTACCTTGTTTTATTTTATTGATTATCTTTCTCTATTAGACAGAATGGTTTAAATGCAAATAACACAGAACATTTATACTGAGTCCTGACCCTATCAACTACATCTCTGTAAGATCTTTAGTAGGTCACTTGAATTCTCTATCTCTTAGGTTCCTAATCTGTCAATTGAGGATATTGACTTCCATGCCTCTTTTTAGGAAGAAATTGTTGGGAAAGTTTGGGGGTGGTTCAGATAACATTTGTATATAAAATTATATGAAAATAGTTTGGAAAATAAAACAATACTGTGCAAAAAGTAGTTCTTACATTTATATAGAATTATATAATGGGTAAAACATGGTATTTGAACCCACATAGAGCCTAGTTTGAATCCTAACTCTAGCATTTACTAGCTTTATGATCTAGTGCAAGTTACCTAACTTCTGTAGGTTTCAGTTACCTTATCTGAATAAAGGGGATAATAAGAGTATTAACCTCCTAAAATGTTGTAAGGATTACAAATTGCATATAAAGTGGACAAAGTGCTAGGTACACAGTAACTGTTCCATAAATATACTACCGTTTTTTCTTTTCTTTCCACACCAAGATGTTTTGCTTACACATAAAAGCTTTATGTCAAATCTTCTTGCAATTATCCCTCTTGGAAAGTAGCATAATCAAAGAGACCAGTGTATCCTGGAGTCTAATGAGTGTTCCATTAAATAGGTTAGATACAGATAATTGACTCAGCAAAAGTTAGGATGAAAGCTTTTTTTAAAATGTGTATAATCTACAGAGGGTAGACCCTGCCATTCCTGATGCACTTTTTTTAATAGTTCATGTTTTGTTTTTCTTTTTCTATCATCTTTACTGTAGTATAATTGCTTTACAATGTTGTATTAGTTTCCGCTGTATAACAAAGTGAATCAGCTATACGTATACATATATCCCCATATCCCCTCCCTCTTGTGTCTCCCTCCCACCTTCTCTATCCCACCCTTCTAGGTGGTCACAAAGAACCGAGCTGATCTCCCTGTAGTATACGGCTGCTTCCCACTAGCTATCTATTTTACAATTGATAGTATATATATGTCAATGCCACTCTCTCACATCGTCCTGGCTTACCCTTCCCCCTCCCCATGTCCTCAAGTCCATTTTGTTCGTCTTCATCTTTATTCCTGTCCTGCCCCTAGGTTCTTCAGAACCATTTTTTTTTAGATTCCATATATATGTGTTAGCATATGGTATTTGTTTTTCTCTTTCTGACTTACTTCACTCTGAATGACAGACTCTAAGTCCATCCACCTCGCTACAAATAGCTCAATTTTGTTTCTTTTTATGGCTGAGTAATATTCCATTGTATATATGTGCCACATCATCTTCAGTCATTCATTTGTTGATGGACACTTAGGTTGCTTCCATGTCCTGGCTATTGTAAATAGTGCTGCAATGAACATTGTGGTACATGACATTTTTTTATATAAAATTTTATTTTTGTTTGTAAATTTTTAATATTTTCTTCCAGTTTTATTGACATATAATTGGTGTACAGCACTGTGTACATTTAAGGCATACAGCATAATGATTTGACTTACATAAATCATTTAATGATGATCACAATAAGTTTAGTGAACATCCAACATCTCATAGAGAGACAAAATTAAAGAAGTAGAAAACACATCCTTTTCCTTGTGATGAGAATTTATGGTTTACTCTCTTAACAGCTTTCATATGTAACACATAGCAGTGTTAATTATCTTTCTCAGGTTGTACATTACATCCCTATTACTTATTTATCTTATAACTGGAAGTTTGTACCTTTTGACAACCTTCATCCAATTTCCTCTCCCCGCAGATAGGCTGTTGCTTTTTGAATATATAAATGAAGAGCATAATTCTTTATCTCCCATAATAAATGGAATAATTTGCCCAAGAAGAGGTAGATACTAATTTTAGAAGATATTGAGAAGTTTGTCAAACACCTACCTCCTCCAAAAGAACCTAATAAAAGACAGTTTTCAAGCAGTTTCTTTCTTTTTATTTTTGAAACTGATAATTCCTATGTCAAGGAGATACACAGATACGGAATACTTTTCCAGTTATTCTCTGAGTTGGCATTACTGTGATATTGCAAGTGGACTGCAGTAGTACTCAAGAAAACCTAGGACCCTTTCAGATTAGAAAGGCTCACCTCTATTCCTTGAACTTCAAATTTCACGGCCTTTTAAAGTGAAGTGAAGAGAAAGGGTAAATATTTAGTCAATCTTGTAATTGGAATGGCTGGGAATTTGGATAAGTACTAGACAAGGGGTAACTGCCAAAATTAATAACAGAAACCAGGAGCAGCCCACCCAAATGTAAGGCACATACACCAGGACACATCACCCTAGGGAAAAACCAGGATCGCAAAAATAACCACGTACAAGGTATCACTGACACTTGTCTCTGCCCAGGATATCATATCTTCCACTTCCATGAAAAAGAATATTTTTCACATCCCTCATTATTTCTTGCATCACACAGGCATCTCATGAGGGATCACACTCACCACTGCACTCTCTGTGATTAACAAGTGTCTGGCATACACTTAGTGTCCAATACATGTTTACCCAAATGAATGAGTGATATGAACAAGGATTGTTCACCAGTCACATGATACTTGCTGTTTGCTCCTTTGTTGCTTTGGTGTGTCCTCTGGTGAGCACATTGGGTAATTTCTGAAGCCCTGAAAACTGCTGCTTTTATTTATTTATTTTTAACATCTTTATTGGAATATGATTGCTTTACACTGGTGTGTTAATTTGTGCTTTATAAAAAAGTGAATCAGCTATACATATACATATATCCCCATATCTCTTCCCTCTTGCATCTCCCTCCCACCATCCCTATTCCACCACTCTATGTGGTCACAAAGCACAGAGCTGGTCTCCCTGTGCTATGCGGCTACTTCCCACTAGCTATCTATTTTACATTTGTTGGTATATATAAGTCCATGCCACTCTCTCACTTCATCCCAGCTTACCTTTCCCCTCCCTGTGTCCTCAAATCCATTCACTGCATCTGTGTCTTTATTCCTGTCCTGGTGCTAGGTTCTTCAAAACTTTTTTTTTTTTTTAAGATTCCACATATATGGGTTGGCATACAGTATTTATTTGTCTCTTTCTGACTTACTTCACTCTGTATGACAGTCTCTATGTTGATCCACCTCAGTACAAACAACTCAATTTCATTTCTTTATATGGTTGAGTAATATTCCATTGTATATATGTGCCACATCTTCTTTATCCATTCATCTGTCAATGGACACTTTAGTTGCTTCCATGTCCTGGCTATTGTAAATAGAGCTTCAATGAACATTTTGGTACATGACTCTTTTTGAATTATGGTTTTCTCAGGGTATATGCCCAATAGTGGGATTGCTTGGTCGTATGGTAATTCTACTTTTAGTATTTTTAAGGAACCTCCATACTGTTCTCCATAGTGGCTGTATCAATTTACGTTCTCACTAACAGTGCAAGAGGTCCCCTTTTCTCCACACCCTCCCCAGCATTTATTGTTTGTAGATGTTTTGATGATGGCCATGCTACCCTGTGTGAGGTGATACCTTTTTTTAGTCTTGATTTGCATTTCCTAATGATTAATAATGTTGAGCATTCTTTCATGTTTTTGTTGGCAATCTGTATATCTTCTTTAGAGAAATGTCTATTAGGTCGTCTGGGCATTTTTGGATTGGGCTGTTTGTTTTTCTGATATTGAGCTGCATGAGCTGCTTATATATTTTGGAGATTAATCCTCTATCAGTTGCTTTGTTTGCAAATATTTTCTCCCATTCTGAGGGTTGTATTTTCGTCTTGTACATGGTTTCCTTTGCTGTGTAAAATATTTGTTTCATTAGTTCCCATTTGTTTTTGTTTTTTTTTATTTCAATTTCTCTAGGAGGTAGATCAAAAAGGATCTGGCTGTGATTTATGTCAGAGAGTGTTCTGCCTATTTTTTCCTCTAAGAGTTTTATAGTGTCTGGCCTTACATTTAGGTCTTTAATCCATTTTGAGTTTATATTTGTATACGGTGTTAGGGAGTGTTTTTATTTCATTCTTTAATGTAGCTGTCCAGTTTTCCCAGCACCACTTATTAAAGAGGCTGTATTTTATGCATTGAATTTTCTTGCCACCTTTATCAAAGATAAGGTGACCATATGTGCATGGGTTTATCTCTGGGCTTTCTATCCTGTTCTATTGATCTATATTTCTGTTTTTGCTCCAGTACCATACTATCTTGATTACTGCAGCTTTGTAGTATAGTCTGAAGTCAGGGAGCCTGATTCCTACAGCTCCATTTTTTTTTTCCTCTCAAGATTGCTTTGGCTATTCGGGGTCTTTTTTTTCCATACAAATTGTGAAATTTCTGATTCTAGTTCTGTGAAAAATGCTATTGGTAGTTTGATAGAGATTGCACTGAATCTGTAGATTGCTTTGGGTAGTGTATTCATTTTCACAATGTTGATTCTTCCAATTCAAGAACATGGTATATCTCTCTATCTCTTTAATTTCTTTCACCAGTGTCTTATAGTTTTCTACATACAAGTATTTTGTCTCCTTAGGTAGGTTTATTCCTAGGTAATTTATTCTTTTTGTTGCAGTGGTAAATGGGAGTGTTTCCTTAATTTCTCTTTCAAATTTTTCATCATTAGTGTATAGGAATGCTAGAGATTTCTTTGTATTAATTTTGTATCCTGCTATTTTACCAAATTCATTGATTAGCTCTAGTAGTTTTCTGGTAGCATCTTTAAGATTCTCTATTTATAGTATCATGTCATCTGCAAAGAGTGACAGTTTTACTTCTTCTTTTCCAATTTGGATTCCTTTTATTTCTTTTTCTTCTCTGATTCCTATGGCTAAAACTTCCAAAACTATGTTGAATAATACTGGTGAGAGTGAGCAACCTTGTCTTTTTTCTGATCTTAGTGGAAATGGTTTCAGTTTTTCACCATTGAGAATGATGTTACCTGTGGTTTTGTCATATATGGCCTTTATTATGTTGAGGTCAGTTCCCTCTATGCCTACTTTCTGGAGGGTTTTTTTTTCATAAATGCGTGTTGAATTTTGTCAAAAGCTTTTTCTGCATCTATTGAGATTATTATATGGTTTTATCCTTCAGTTTATTAATATGGTGTATCACATTGATTGATTTGCACATATTGAAGATTCCTGCAATCCTGGGATAAACTCCACTTGATCATGGTGTATGATCCTTTTAATTTGCTGTTGGAACCTGTTTGCTAGTATTTTGTTGAGGATTTTTGCATTTATGTTCACCCTCTCCTGATGCATTTTTTGACTATCTGCAGATCCTCTGATTCACCTCACACTCCTCTGTAGTGAAATAAATAGAGCACAGGTCATGTTATCATAAAGCCTGAATTTGAATCTTCATTTTACCATTTAACATAGGTTTCCTTGGAAAGCCATGAGGACTTTCTCAGGCTTAATTTCTTTATTGTGGAATTAGGGTAATTCCTCTTTCTATCTCTACCTTGTGGAGTTGTGCATGAAGTATAGAAAAATATAGGTCGATGTGTCTTGGTAAAATGTAAAATATAATAATGTGAAGTAGTGTTATTATTCAGGGGTCTTTATAGTGGTTTGGGATACTTTTTTAGTCTGAGGATCTAAGTAATCTGGATTCTTTAAGGCCCATGTTTGAGGTTTCCATGGGTAAAATCAGAGTCAGGTCTTATAAGGTCTGTGAGGTGTGTTACAGTGAGGCTCTGGAGTTCCAGCATTTTCCTCATTTTTGCCACATATTTCTCATTTTTCCCTTTGTTTATAAACATGGCTTCTGAGAAAACCAGCGACCCTGGCAGTCACTTGGAGTCTAATTTATCTTCAATTATTCAACTTGTGAATCATCCACACTAATATTTCAATAAAACTGATCACTCTTTTTTTTTCCTGATTTTAGACTTTGACATATATTGTTCCACAAAAACTAAAAGGCATAAGGAACATTAATGCTTTATTCATTTATACTTTCAGATTTTGAGACAGAGAATGTGTATTAGTAAGAATAGAGAGTATTGCTGAAACAGAACTGCAGATGATTCCCTTATAATTGAATATTTTTGTTAAGTAAATCACTTCTTGTCTTGCCCTTTTTGAAAGAAGTTGTTTCTTTGGTGTCACTAAGCAGGGGAATAGATACTCATATTCTCTTATAATCACCCTCCTTGGTATGATTTCTTCTCCAATTAAGAGGAAAAAAATCAGAAAGAAAGAAGCATATTACAAGGTTATTTTCTTTGTAAGAAATTATACTGTATATGCCTGAAAAGATAATTTTGTAAAATATGGCCCTATAATTACTATAACCTCACTCTACCTCACCCAAGATTACTGTATAAGAAACTATGTGTATTGAGGAGAAATTTTAAAAGCCTCATTACATAGGACAATTCCATGTTTACAACTGCTTCAGTTTTACTTTTATTTTGTAAAATAATAATTCTTACTATAAAAATAATACCTGTACACACTACAGAGATTGAAGTAAAATTATGAAATGTATTAAGGTATAATATAGAAAACAAAAATAAGTTATAATCTGATCACATACTGTGCATATTTTTCTGAGATTATTTTTTATATATCAACCATTACACAGAATTTCAAACTCAGTCAAATTTATTCTCAGACCACAACAAAATAAGGCAAGTAAAGGCCATTTAATAATTTTGCCTGAGAACAGACAGACTCAAGTTCATTGTGCCATACACAAAATACTAACTACCCATTTCTCAGCCAAAATAAGTGACTACCACTTCTTTACCAATTACAGCTTCGTCTTCATATTGGTTTCTCTCTTCCCTATAGGTAAGACTTACTGAGATACCTAATCATAGAATGCCTCTCTTCTGCTTTCTGCCAGCATCTAATCTGGAGAAAAATTCCTTAAATACTCCCCCAATTTACCCAACCAAAGCCCAAACCCTATAATATGTTTTTTTAATACCCTGTTCCTGTGACACTCCATACTTCTTCATGATGTATGTTCTCTCTTGCTGCAATGAGAAATAAATCCAACATGTTTAATTGCACACATCTATATTTTTCTGATGGTTTGACATCTGGAGCCTCACTGATCTTGGAGGAATTACCCCCCAAATGTTAATCAATTTGTAGAGATAGTGAACAACTCAGCTGTGAGTGTGTATTTCAGATGCAAACCAAACAATATAAGCCTATACCCTAACCACCTCCTTTATTGGGTTTTCACACTCTGGGTCTCTATTCAAACGCCCTAAACACATCAGGGACAGGTACCAGACAGCTAGGGACAGCTCATAAACCCCCCATACTCCAGAGCCTGCTGAAATTATTCTAACTGATCCTTAAGCTGCTTACTCTGCCTTGCCCATTCCTTCCCACAGAAAGCATAATAAAGGTTCTTGCCCATGTTTCCCCATTACATATGTTTCCTGACTGACCCTGGTGCTTACCTGGGTGTCCACCCCTGGTGGCATACCATGTCGCCTGTTACTAGGAATTTGTAAATATAAAAACTTCTTCCTTCATGACAGTTATTTCTGTGCCTGCAATGTCTTGCTATGCCTGATTAAAATAAATCTCATGTATATTTTAAAACACTGTGTCCCTTTAGCTGGAGGGCAATATATATATATATATATTTTTATTTGTTATTTCTGCCCAATGGCCTTCCTCAAGTGTCAGGGCAAACCTAGGGGGAATGATGACCACATGGGCTGCTGTTAGGTTTGAATTCCAGTGGCTTGGCTTTATTGGATGGACTGCATCTCCTAGTGGCTAAAAACACAAAAACATTGGTAATTTGATGCGAATTGCATTGAATCTGTAGGTTTCTTTGGGTAGTACAGTCATTTTCACAATATTGGTTCTTCCAATCCAGAAGCATGGTATATCTCTCCATCTGTTTCTGTCATCTTTGGTTTCTTTCATCAGTGTTTTATAGTTCTCTGAGTACAGGTCTTTTGCCTCCTTAGATAGGTTTATTCCTAGCTATTTTATACTTTTTGTTGTGATGGTAAATGGAAGTGTTTCCTTAATTTCTCTTTCTGATCTTTCATTTTTAGTGTATAGGAATGCAAGAGATTCCTATGCATTAATTTTCTATCCTGCAACTTTACCAAATTCATTGATTAGTTCTAGTAGTTTTCTGGTGGCATCTTTAGGATTTTCTATGTATAGTATCATGTCATCTGCAAACAGTGACAAATTTACAACTTCTTTTCCAATTTGGATTCCTTTTATTTCTTTTTCTTCTCTGATCACCATGACTGGGACTTCCAATACTATGTTAAATAAGAGTGGTGAGAGTGGATATCCTTGTCTTATTCCTGATCTTAGAGGAAATGCTTTCAGTTTTTCACCATTGAGAATGATGTTTGCTGTAGGTTTGTCCTATATAGCCTTTATTATGTTGAGTTAGGTTTCCTCTATGCCCACTAAATGTCCATCAACAGATGAATGGATAAAGAAGATGTGGTACGTATATATAATGGAATATTATTCAGCCATAAAAAGAAATGAGATTGGTTCATTCGTAGAGATATGAATGGATCTAGAGTCTGTCATACAGAGTGAAGTAAGTCAGAAAGAGAAAAACAAATATCATATATTAATGCATATATGTGGAATCTAGAAAAAGTGGTACAGATGTACCTGTTTGCAGGGCAGGAATAGAAAGGCAGATGTGGAGAACGGATGTGTGGACACGGGGGGAAGGGGAGGGTGGGACGAATTGGGAGATTAAGTTTGACATAAATACACTACCATGTGTAAAATAGATAGCTAGTGGGAACCTGCTGTATAGCACAGGGAGCTCAGCTTGGCGATATGTGATGGCCTAGGGTTTGCATAAGTTTGATTCACTTTGTGGTGTGACAGAAATTAACACAACATTGTAAAGCAATTATACTCCAATAAAAAAATAAAAACATCAAAACATAGTTAGCTATGGGCGTCAAATTCAAGTCAAGAAAGAGAGTCAAGGTCAGTCTCAGAAGAGCAGTGTCAGGATCAGAAATAACGGGAAAGTGCTAGTGATGGAGAACTCAGGATTCAGGAATGGACTGAAAAAAAAAAAAAGAGGAACCAAAAAGGTTAAGAAAATTAACCATGAGCAATGCAGCAGTGCTCATTATCTGGGGTGGGATCTAAGGAAGTGTGAATAATCTACATCAATTTAAAAAATATTAATATGCTTTAACATATAATGTATACTTATTGTTTGACTTTGCAGATTTCATAGCTTTACTTTAGGAAGAGTTATTTTATTTCCTAATAAGTTAAATATAAAATGATCTAACTTTTAATTTAAAATTTTGCTTCTACTAATAAAGTGAGAATACTGAACTGTCTACTTTAATACTGAATACATGACAAACCTGATGGCATGAGATTGGGGGGTCTGGCATAAAAGTGTAGAACTGAGCCAGATCAGATACCCTCAGAAAAAATGGTGCAGGTAACTTACTCTCCCCATACTGGCTAGAACAGGAAACTCTGAGGCTCAAGAAATGTTTGATTACAAATGAAATCATTTCCAAGCAATAGTCCATATACGAACACATAGAGTATTGCTTCTACATACACAAGACTCAAAAGTGAATTGTTACTCACACTTCTATTTGGGACTATGGGAAATAGTGGATTCTGCTAAGATATTTGAATTCGTGAGTTTTATTAATCTTGATTTTCAAGTTACTGAAAGTGTTTTTCTTACAAATAGTATGGATATATCCTTTTCAGGTTAGGAATTTTGTCTATAATATCCTGAATAACATTGCCAAGCTTTTCTCCATTGGTCCCTTAGCAATCCTTCTGTTAATGGTGACTGTGTTGAGATATCATATACAGTAATTAATCTAAGCTCATTATTGTATCTCACATGAAAAATGGTAGAGAATGTCATGTCAGTTGATTTGAATGAAATATAAGCTCTTTTGTATTGAAGTATAGTAGATTTACAACATTGTGTGTTTCTGGTGTACAGCAAAGTGATTCAGTTATACATATATACATATTCTTTTTCATAATATTTTCCATTATGACTTATTGCAGGATATTGAATATGGTTCTCTGTGCTATACAGTAGGACCTTGTTGTTTATCTGTTTTATATATAGTAGTTTGTATCTGCTTATAGCAAACTCCTAATTTATCCCTCTCTCACCACTTTCCCTTTGGTAACCATAAGTGTGTTTGCTATGTCTGTGAGTCTGTTTCTGTTTCATAAATAAGTTCATTTGTGACATATTTTAGATTCTGCATGTAAGTGATATCATATAGTATTTGTCTTTCTATTTCTGACTTAATTCACTTAGTATAATAATCTCTAGGTCTATCCATGTTGCTGCAAATGGCATTATTTCCTTCTTTTTTATGGCTGAGTAGTATTCCAATGTGTATATATACCACATCTTCTTTACCCAAAGTATAGGCTCTTAATAATTAAAAGCATGTTCCACAAATTTTTCATTTGCTCCCCAGAAATCTGTAGTGAGAAAGACGTTCTCTAAGGCCTCTTTCTTTCTTTAATATTGGGTTAGCCAAAAAGTTCGTTGGGGTTTTTCCATAAGATTTTACAGAATAACCTGAATGAAATTTTCATCCAATCCAATATATTAAAATAAAATAAAACTACCTCTCTCTTTTCTTCTCGTTGTTTCTCACTTGCACTCTTTCAACTGTAAATACTTTTATATTTCACGGAACTGAGCATATTTCTTTAGGGTATTTACAAAGATTGATGGTTTTTAATAAATATCCTAAACTCCAAGAGGAAATATCATGTCGGGACAGTCCCACTATCTATTTGTGTATCATATAGGATCGTTGACTCCCTGAGTCAGAAGGCAGGCTGAAAAATTAGTGGAACATGCTGTATATCATCTACTCTAGTTCATATTTACATCCCAATCCCTTCTGCACAAGCCAGTCTTTCAAAATTTGAAGACAGTTTTCACAGTCCCTCATGCAATTTAGGTACAGATTATTTTTGACCAACCCAGCTACCTATCTTTGGTTGTTTCGTTTATTTTTTAAATTTATTTATTTATTTATTTTTGGCTCTGTTGGGTCCTCATTGCTGCACACGGGCTTTCTCTAGTTGTGGTGAGCGGGGGCTACTCTTTGTTCTGGTGAGTGGGCTTCTCGCTGTGGTGACTTCTCTTGTTGAGGAGCACGGGCTCTAGGCACCTGAGCTTCAGTAGTTGTGGCATATGGGCTCAGTAGTTGTGGCTTGAAGGCTCTAGCACCCAGGCTCAGTAGTTGTGGCACACAGGCTTAGTTGCTCCGCAGCATATGGGATCTTCCCAGACCAGGGATCGAATCCATGTCCCCTGCATTGGCAGGCAGATTCTTAACCACTGTGCCACAAGGGAAGTCCTGTCTCAGTTTATTAATGTCCTTTTAAAAATGTGGCACAACATTCCAGATTTGATCTGAACTTTATACTTCTATTTATGTACCCTAAGATAGCATGAGCCTTGTAGAAAACCATGATATGCTGCTTGGTTCATATGAAGCTTGCTGTCAACTAAACTCCCCAATGGTTTTATAATGTCACTTCAATTCTTTTCTTGTAAAATTAATCTTTTTGAATTTAAATGCATAACTTAATTCCATTAAGCTTCATATTTTTAGTGTTAGCCCAGTATTTATTATAAATAATAACAATAATAATAATCTGATAATTATCTTCTTTTAGTCAGTAAACATTTTCTGGGGCCAGATGGTAAATGTCTTTAACTCTACCACCTATAGGGTCTGTGTTGCAACCACTCTGCTAGCATAGTGCAAAAGTAGCCATATAGAATTCATAAACTATTGGGTGTGACTGTGTCCCAGTAAAATTTTGTTTACAAAAACCAATGAACAACATTTGACCCATGGACTTTAGTTTGTCATCCCCTACTCTAACATGTACATATAATCCTGTCTTCAGTCTTCTGAGAGGAAGGTCTATAGCTTTCCTCAGACTCTTAATGGAATTGAAGTCTTCAGTTATGATGATGAACATATACTCTGGGGACTCTGTCTAACTATGTTCTTGCTAAGTTTATATTCATTTACATATAGAACAACAGTGCCAGTTTATGCCTATTGTCTCAGTGTTCTGTCTGGTTAGTGCTATCTTTCACTCTCAAAAGTCTCCTAGTTTGGTTAAGAACTATATGGTAACTCTACTAATATGCCATATGGATATGATCTCTATTAGGTCCAGAGACATTTCTGAAACTTGGAATTACTTCAATATCTTTCTTCTAACCATTCAAGCAAGTAATCTTCCAAACACAAGTACTTTGCTATTTTTTCTCTATTCAGTTTTAAAATGGCAGATTAAACAGATGAAAAACAAAGGGCTATTTTGCTGAACTGAAGATGGTTTAAATTAGTAATATGTTGAGAAGAATTTAGGGGCAGACAATAGCACCATAAACAGGAAAACAGGCACTGTGGTCAGAAAAATAATACTGAGGCAGGAATAGAGAAGAGCATGCACACATGGTCCCTGTTTGTGAACACTACCACAAAATTCATGATTTTTTAGTCTCCTGATTTTATGTGCTAGAGAAGAAAATGCTTAAAATTTTTGAGATCCTCCTGAGAACTTCAGAAATTAAAAACAGAAGATTGCCTAGACTTTGAGGTGCAACTGTAGTGGGGGGATGGACTACTTGGGCCTTTGCACTTTTTTCAACACTACAACTCAATAATTCCTCTAGAAATTTGTTTTCTAAATAGAGGTTGAGATAAATCTGCTTCTAAGATCAATAGGGTTCTAGATCTGTTCTTCCATTAGCTAGCTATGTTGATTTCAAGTCATTTCCCCTCTCTGGGCATTTGCTGTCCCTTTTTTATTTTTCAAGTGGGATAATAATCTGTGTTTTGCCAGTAGAGATTTTGGGTATATATATAATTTTAACCTCTATTTATCTATTTTCCTGAATTTTGTGGGACTAAACTTATGGCAATGTCCTTAATTGAATATCTGACATAACTGCTGTTATTCTTTTTTATCCCCAGAAAGTAATGCTCAGTATAATCTGTTTGACTCCCTCCCTTATTTCAAATTGTAGGACAGTTTGACCCCCAACTTCATGGAGCGATTCAAGACTATGAATCTTCCACTTTATGATGAAGACACATTTTTAAGACTTGAGTAGGTGCCTTACTCTCTTTTACAAAAGGAAATAAATGCAGTATGCCCAAGAATGCATGGACAATTTCTTTTCTTCTACCAGGTACTTGTGAATGTGAACTTGATATAAGCAGCTCTTTCCAGGTAGAGCTTAGGTGTGATTTTTTAAAGCATGCATGCAGGGGCTTTTCATCCCAATATAACTATTCCTTGTCTGATATCTATCTGAACTTTAAAAATTAGATGTTCCCCTAAAGACTTGAAATATTAGAGATGGGTTTAATGAAGAAATAATGTTAATTCCTTCTGTGTGTACTATGCTTTATCATTTACAAAGCCCTCTGAATCCGGCAGGGCAGGTGGTAGAATTCTCTCTTTACAGGTGGAGAAACTGAGGCTTTAAAAAATGAATAAGATTTGTCGAAATTTAAACAGATTAATGGAATCACTAACACTAAAACCAAGATGAATTTTAAGGTATTTTTAAATGTTTTTTCTTTCTTTTGCCTGATTCAGATAAATCTTACCCTCATGGCAACTTGGTGATGTAAATAAGAGTAATTTAAAGATAAAACTGTTAATTGTTACTATAATTAAAAATAGATATCTACATTTCACTTGATATTCTACATAAAAAAGATGGAATTTTTGCCTTAAAAAAGTACCTGCTAAAACATCCAAGTTAAAGAGTTATTTTTATATATCTTAATCAACTCAATACTTCATGACTTTTCAGTAGTGAAACTATAGTTTAAGGCCCAAAACTCAATAAATTGCAAAGCCTTGCATCAGGGAATCAGTGTTTAAGAAATATATTTATGTATTAACAATAATGTTCTGATAATTGCTGCCACCGATTTAGTCTTCTATGGAGATTTTTAAAAGAAGCTTTGTACCCATTGAAAAGAAATAAGTCATGACAGTTTGTTTCTTGGCATACTTCTCTCAACAACTAGTTGTTGAGAATCAACACTGTACTAGTCTCTGTGGGGTACAGAAAACAAGTAGAAGTCACAATCCCTGACCTAGAGAAGCATATATCCTAGTTGGAAATTTATATAGCCCCTAGGGTGCAAAACAAAATATTACAAACAGAATGTTTTCACTTTTTAGTATGTACTCTAAGGAACATCGTCTTTGGATAATATAGCCATTGTCCTGGTATGCACTGAGTAGCATGAATTTCTGAAGGTAGAAATGGACATTCCATTGCATCACAGTCCAAAAGGATTGTACACCATTAGGTTTTCAGAAGGATATAATGGTTAATAATAGAGGTTCTGGTAACTTTACCCAGGTTTCAATCTTGAATCAGTTACTTGCTAATTTGGGTTCAAGTTATTTGAGTCTCAGTACTTCATTTATAAGAAGTGACAATTAATAATACCTTATAAAGATTTTTACAAATTAAATAAGATACTCCATAGAACTGTTTTAGCATAGGGCTTGGGACATAGTAAATGCATGGTAACTATTATTACTATTTCCTAAGGTTATGTATTGAATTTGCTATGTTACTTTTAATTCCTTCCCCAAATTTAATTTCCCTTAAAATTTGAATATTGAACGTCGAACCCACAGTATTTAGAATATGACTTAATTTAGAAATACGGTCATTGAGATATAATTAGTTAACTTAAGATGAGGTTAGATGGGGTAGGATGGGGCCCTAGTTCACTATGACTGGTGTCTTTACAAAAGGGAAGATTTGGACTCAGACTTGTAAACAGGAGAATGCCATGTAACTATTGGGGTGGTGTTGCCATAAACCAAGAAGATACCAGAAGGTAGGAGACAGGCCTGGAATAGAAATTCCCCTAGTGCCTCTAGAGGAACTATGGCCATCACAACACTTTGATCTTTGACTTCTAGCCTCCAGAAGCATGACACAATACATTTCTTTTGTTAACCCACTCAGTTCATGGCACCTTGTTACAGCAAACCTACAATATGAATATACTACCTTATAGGGCTAGAACATTCATGAATCAGGTCTTTTACTCCTTGTAACCTGTAAAATACATATCAACTCCTCATCTCTGGATAGCAGGAATGAGGTAAACGAAGGAAGAAAAATTTTCTTTCCCTTTATGTTCTCCAGATCCAGTTTTTTTTTTCTCAAAGAATATGTGTCTCTCATAGTTAAATGAAATATAGCAGTATCCTCAGGTCAACACCAGAAACAATCTGTGCTCCTGAAGGACAAGGGTAAGAGGAAAGCAGAGAAAATGGTCATTCAAGGAATGCAAGTGGTCATTCAAGGCGTGGCCAAGTGGCATAAATATGAGCAAGAAAATGTGTTGTATAATGGTGCATTCTTTATTGCATGGTGTTTCGTATAAGGATACCTTAATGCCTGTGTACCAAGTACTTGCCTGCTGAGTGTCAATGCCCTTGGCCAAATAAAGTGTGATTACTCACACTTTAATTCTGTGAAATGGCAGCATGTAATCTGAAAAGATCTTCATATACAACTGTAAATAGAAGACCATGTAATTAATAAAAGTTTTAATTCAAATACTAATTTCATATACAATATTTGAAGACTGATGAAGACAACTAATCTTTATTTCATTGTTTAAAGTTGAAAAAATATGTAGTGGCTATTTTTAATTGATTGATTAAATTAGCATTTAAATTCTCAAGAAAACTGAAAACAATTAAAATATATATTCCATTTTTGTGTTTTATATTTATTCTTCTTTTCTACTTGGAATTTAACAGTCTTTTAGCTAAAATCTTAGCATTTATTCAAAAATTATTCAGGTAAAAACTTCAAAACTTTAAACACATACACATTTTAAAGTTCATTTATATGAAGGGACGATGACTCATGATTTATAAATGACTTATAGGATATATATGATTTTAATGTTGCTTTTTTTCTTTTGACTGGTTTGGGTTTTTTTATTTTATTTTATATTTTTACATCTTTATTGGAGTATAATTGCTTTACAATGGTGTGTTAGTTTCTGCTTCATAACAAGGTGAATCAGTTATACATATACATATGTTCCCATATCTCCTCCCTCTTGCATCTCCCTCCTTCCCACCCTCCCTATCCCACCCATCCACGTGGTCATAAAGCACTGAGCTGATCTCCCTGTGCTATGCCGCTGCTTTCCACTAGCTATCTATTTTATGCTTGGTAGTGTTATATGTCCATGCCACTCTCTCACTGTCACAGCTTACCATTCCCCCTCCCAATATCCTCAAGTCCATTCTCTAGTAAGTCTGTGTCCTTATTCACATCTTACCCCTAGGTTCTTCATGACACTTTTTTTTTTTATATTCCATATATATGTGTTAGCATACAGTATCTGTCTTTCTCTTTCTGACTTACTTCACTCTGTATCACAGACTCTAGGTCCATCCACCCCACGACAAATAACTCAATTTCTTTTCTCTTTATGGCTGAGAAATATTCCATTGTATACATGGGCCACATCTTTATCCATTCATCTGTTGATGGACACTTAGGTTGCTTCCATCTCCTGGCTATTTTAAATAGAGCTGCAATGAACATTTTGGTACATGACTTTTTTTGAATTATGGTTTTCTCAAGGTATATGCCCAGTAGCAGGATTGCTGGGTCATATGGTAGTTCTATTTGTAGATTTTTAAGGAACCTAGATACTGTTCTCCATAGTGGCTGTACCAACTCACATGCCAACCAGCAGTGCAAGAGTGTTCCCTTTTCTCCACACCCTCTCCAGCATTTACTGTTTCTAGACTTTTTGATGATGGCCATTCTCACTGGTGTGAGATGATATCTCATTAGAGTTTTGATTTGCATTTCTCTAATGATTAATGTTGTTGAGCATTCTTTCATGTGTTTGCTGGCAATCTGTATATCTTCTTTGGAGAAATGTCTATTTAGGTCTCCCGTCCATTTTTGAATTGTGTTGTTAGATGTTTTTGGTATTGAGCTGCATGAGTTGCTTATAAATTTTGGAGATTAATCCTTTATCAATTACTTCATTAGCAAATATTGTCTCCTATCCTGAGGGTTGTCTTTTGGTCTTGTTTCCTTTGCTGTGCAAAAGCTTTGAAGTTTCATTAGGTCCCATTTGTTTATTTTTCTTTTTATTTCCATTTCTCTAGGAGGTGGGTCAAAAAGGATCTTGCTGTGATTTATGTCATAGAGTGTTCTGCCTATGATTTCCTCTAAGAGTTTGATAGTTTCTGACCTTACATTTAGGTCTTTAATCCATTTTGAGTTTATTTTTGTGTATGGTGTTAGGGAGTGATCTAACCTCATACTTTTACATGTACCTGTCAGTTTTTCCAGCACCACTTATTGAAAAGGCTGTCCTTTCTCCACTGTACAATCCTGCCTCCTTTATCAAAGATAAGGTGACCATATGTGTGTGGGTTTATCTCTGGGCTTTCTATCCTGTTCCACTGATCTATATTTCTGTTTTTGTGTCAGTACCATACTGTATTGATGACTGTAGCTTTGTAGTATAGTCTGAAGTCAGGGAGCCTGATTCCTCCAGCTCAGTTTTTCGTTCTCAAGATTACTTTGGCTCTTTGGGGGCTTTTGTGTTTCCATACAAATTGTGAAATTTTTTGCTCTAGTTCTGTGAAAAATGCCACTGGTAATTTGATAGGAATTGCACTGAATCTATAGATTGCTTTGGGTAGTAGAGTCATTTTCACAATGTTGATACTTCAAATCCAAGAACATGGTATATCTCTCCATTTATTTGTTTCATCATTAATTTCTTTCATCAGTGTCATAATTTTCTGCATACAGGTCTTTTGTCTCCTTAGGTAGTTTTATTCCTAGATATTTTATTTTTTTTCTTACAATGGTAAATGGGAGTGTTTTCTTGATTTCACTTTCAGATTTTTCATCATTAGTGTATAGGAATGCCAGAGATTGCTGTGCATTAATTTTGTATCCTGCTACTTTACCAAATTAATTGATTACCTCTAGTAGTTTTCTGGTAGCAGCTTTAGGATTCTATATGTATAGTATCATGTCATCTGCAAACAGTGACAGTTTTACTTCTTCTTTTCTGATTTGGATTCCTTTTATTTCCTTTTATTCTCTGATTGCTGTGGCTAAAACTTCAAAAACTATGTTGAATAATAATGGTGAGAGTGGGCAACCTTGTTTTGTTCCTGATCTTAGTGGAAACGCTTTCAGTTTTTCACCATTGAGGACGATGTTGGCTGTTGGTTTGCCATATACGGCCTTTATTATGTTGAGGAAAGTTCTCTCTATGCCTTCTTTCTGCAGGGTTTTTATCATAAATGGGTGTTGAATTTTGTCAAAACCTTTTGCTGCCTCTATTGAGATGATCATGTGGTTTTTCTCCTTCAGTTTGTTAATATGGTGTATCACATTGATTAATTTGTATATATTGAATAATCCTTGCATTTCTGGAATAAACCCCACTTGATCATGGTGTATGATCCTTTTAATATGCTGTTGGATTCTGTTTGCTAGTATTTCGTTGAGGATTTTTGCATCTATGTTCATCAGTGATATTGGCCTGTACTTTTCTTTCTTTGTGACATCCTTGTCTCTTTTTGGTGTCAGCGTGATGGTGGTCTCATAGAATGAGTTTGGGAGTGTTCCTCCCTTTGCTATATTTTGGAAGAGTTTGAGAAGGATAGATGTTAGCTCTTCTCTAAATGTTAGATAGAATTTACCTGTGAAGCCATCTGGCGCTGGGCTTAGGTTTGTTGGAAGATTTTTATCACATTTTCAATTTCAGTGCTTGTGATTGGGCTGTCCATATTTTCTATTTCTTCCTGATTCAGTATTGGCACATTGTACCTTTCTAAGAATTTCTCCATTTCTTCCAGGTTGTCCATTTTATTGGCATAGAGTTGCTTGTAGTAATCTCTCATGGTCTTTTGTATTTCTGCAGTGTCAGTTGTTACTTCTCCTTTTTCATTTCTAATTCTATTGATTTGAGTCTTCTCCCTTTTTTCTTGATGAGTCTGCCTGATGGTTAATCAATTTTGTTTATCTTCTCAAAGAATCAGCTTTTAGTTTTATTGGTCTTTGCTATCATTGCCTTCATTTCTTTTTCAATTATTTCTGATCTGAATTTTATGATTTCTTTCCTTCTGCTAATGTTTTTTGTTTTGTTTTGTTTTTCTTCTTTCTCTAATTGTTTTAGGTGCACGGTTAGGTTGTTTATTTGAGATGTTTCCTGTTTCTTCTGTTAGGATGGTATTGCTATAAACTTCCCTTTAGAACTGCTTTGCTGCATCCCATAGGTTTTGGGTCATTGTGTCTCCATTGTCATTTGTTTCTAGGTATTTTTTGATTTCCTCTTTGATTTCTTCAATGATCACTTCATTATTAAGTAGTGTGTTTTTTAGCCTCCATGTGTTTGTATTTTTAATAGATTTTTTCCTGTAATTGATATCTAGTCTAATAGCACTGTGGTCAGAAAAGATACTTGGTACAATTTCAATTTTCTTAAATTTACCAAGGCTTGATTAGTGACCCTAGATATGATCTATCCTGGAGAATGTTCCATGAGCACTTGAGAAAAATGTGTATTCTGTTGTTTTTGGATGGAATGTCCTATAAAAATCAATTAAGTCCATCTTGTTTAATGTAACATTTAAAGCTTGTGTTTCCTTATTTATTTTCATTTTGGATGATCTGTCCATTGGTGAAAGTGGAGTGTTAAAATCCCCTACTATGGATGTGTTATTGTCGATTTCCCATTTTATGGCTGTTAGTATTTGCCTTATGTATTGAGGTGCTCCTATGTTGGATGCATAAATATTTACAATTGTTATATCTTCTTCTTGGATCGATCCCTTGATCATTATGTAGTGTCCTTCTTTGCCTCTTTTAATAGTCTTTATTTTAAAGTCTATTTTTTCTGATATGAGAATTTCTACTCCAGCTTTCTTTTGGTTACCATTTGCATGGAATATTTTTTCCATCCTCTCACTTTCAGTCTGTATGGGTCCCTAGGTCTGAAGTGGGTCTCTTGTAGACAGCATATATATGTGTCTTGTTTTTGTATCCATTCAGCCAGCCTGTGTCTTTTGGTGGGCACATTTAATCCATTTACATTTAAAATAATTATCGATATGTATGTTCCTATTCCCATTTTCTTAATTATTTTGGGTTTCTTATTGTAGGTCTCTTCCTTGTCTTGTGTTTCTTGCCTAGAGAAATTCCTTTAGCATTTATTGTAAAGCTAGTTTGGTGTTGCTGAACTCTCTCAGCTTTTGCCTGTCTGTAAATGTTTTTAATTTCTCCATCAAATCTGAATGAGTTCCTTGCTGGGCAGAGTAATCTTGGCTGTAGGTTTCTCTCCTTCATCACTTTAAATATGTCCTGCCAGTCCCTTCTGGCTGCTGAAAGATCAGCTGTTAACCTTATGGGGATTCCCTTGTGTGTTATTTGTTGTTTTTCCCTTGTTGCTTTTAATATGTTTTCTTTCTATTTAATTTTTGACAGTTTGATTAATATGTGTTGTGGAGTGTTTCTCCTTGGATTTATCCTTTATGGGACTCTCTGTGCTTCATACAGTTGATTAACTATTTCCTTTCCCATATTAGGGAAATTTTCACCTATAATCTCTTCAAATATTTTCTCAGTCCCTTTCTTTTTCTCTTCTTCTTCTGAAACCCCTATAATTTGAATGTTGGTGCATTTAATGTTGTCCCAGAAGTCTCTGAGACTGTTCTCAGTTCTTTTCATTCTTTTTTCTTTATTCTGCTCTGCAGTGGTTATTTCTACTATTTTTTTTTACATCTTTATTGGAGTATAATTGCTTTACAATGGTGTGTGAGTTTCTGCTTTATAACAAAGTGAATCAGTTGTACATATACATATGTTCCCATGTCTCTTCCCTCTTGCTTCTCTCTCCCTCCCACTCTCCCCATCCCACTGCTCCAAACAGTCACAAAGCACCGAGCTTGTTTCCCTGTGCTATGCGGCTGCTTCCCACTAGCTATCTACCTTAAGTTTCATAGTGTCACTTATCCATTCTCCTGCCTCAATTTTTCTGCCATTGATCCCTTCTAGAGTATTTTTAATTTCATTTATTGTGCTGTTCATCATTGCTTGTTTCATCTTTAGTTCTTCTAGGTCCTTGTTAAGTGTCTCTTGCATTTTCTCTATTCTATTTCCACAATTTTGGATCATCTTTACTATCATTATTCTGAATTCCTTATCAGGTAGACTGCCTATTTCCTCTTCATTTGTTAGGTTTGGTGTGTTTTAATCTTGCTCCTTCATCTGCTGTGTGTTTTTCTGTCTTCTTATTTTGCTAATCTTACTGTGTTTGGGGTCTCCTTTTTGCAGGATGCATGTTCATAGTTCCCGTTGTTTTTGGTGTCTGTCCTCAGTGGCTAAAGTTGGTTGAGTGGGTTGTGTAGGCTTCCTGGTGGAGGGGACTAGTGCCTGTGTTCTGGTGGATGAGGCTGGATCTTGTCTTTCTGGTGGGCAGGTCCACGTCTGGTGTTGTGTTTTGGGGTGTCTGTGGACTTATTATGATTTTAGGCAGCCTCTCTGCTAATGCATGTGGTTGTGTTCCTGTCTTGCTAGTTGTTTGGCATAGGGTGTCCAGCACTGTAGCTTGATGGTTGTTAAGTGAAGCTTGGTCCTGGTGTTGAGATGGAGATGTCTGGGTGATTTTTGCCGTTTGATATTATGTGGAGCTGGGAGGTCTCTTGTGGACCAGTGTCCTGAAGTTGGCTCTCTCACCTCAGAGACAGAGCACTGACTCCTGGCTGCAGCACCAAGAGACTTTCATCCACACGACCCAGAATAAAAGGGAGAAAATGTAGAAAGAAAGAAAGAAAGAGGAAAAAATAAAATAATATAATGTAAGATAAAATAAAGTTATTAAAATAAAAAATTATTATTAAGAAAAAAAATTTAAAAAGAAAAAGGAAAAAAAACACAACGGATGGTTAGAATCCTAGGACAAATGGTGAAAGCAAAGTTATACAGACAAAATCTCACACAGAAGCATGCACATACACACTCACAAAAAGAGGATAATGTGAAAAAAATAATAAATCTTTCTCTCAATGTCCACCTCCTCAATTTGGTATGATTCCTTGTCTATTCATGTATTCCACAGATGCAGGGTAGATCAAGTTGTTTATGGAGCTTTAATCCGCTGCTTCTGAGCCTGCTGGGGGAGATTTCCCTTTCTCTTCTTTTTTCCGCACAGCTCCCGGGGCTCAGCTTTGGATTTGGCCCCACCTCTGCATGTAGGTCGCTGGAGGGCCTCTGTTCTTCACTCAGACAGGAAAGGGTTAAAGGAGCAGCTGCTTTGGGGGCTCTGGCTCATTCAGGCCGGCGGGGAGGGAGGGGTGCAGATGCGGGGCGAGACTGCGACAGCAGAGGCCGGCAGGACATTACACCAGCCTGAGGCATGCGGTGTGTTCTCCCGGGAATGTTGTCCCTGGATCCTGGGACCCTGGCAGTGGTGGGCTGCACAGGCTCCCAAGAGGGGCGATGGGGATAGTGACCTGTTTCTCTCACACAGGCTTCTTGGTGGTGGCAGCAGCAGCCTTAGCATCTCATGCCCATCTCTGGGGTCCGCGCTGTTAGCCGCAGCTCGTGCCTGTCTCTGGAGCTCCTTTAAGCAGCACTCTTAATCCCCTTGCCTTGAGCACCAGGAAACAAAGAGGGAAGAAAAAGTCTCTTGCCTCTTCAGCAGGTCCAGACATTTCTCTGGACTCCCTCCCGTCTAGCCGTGGTGCACTAACTCCCTGTAGGCTGTGTTCACGCCGCCAACCCCAGTCCTCTCCCTGCGATCCGACCAAAGCCGGAGCCTCAGCTCCCAGCCCCGCCCGCCCCGGCGTGTGAGCAGACAAGCCTCTCGGGCTGGTGAGTGCTGGTCGGCATCGAGCCTCTGTGCAGGAATCTCTCCGTTTTGCCCTCCGCATCCCTGTTTTTGTGCTCTCCTCCACGACTCCGAAGTTTCCCCCTCCGCCACCCGCAGTCTCCACCTGCGAAGAGGCTTTCTATTGTGTGGAAACTTTTCCTCCTTCACAGCTCCCTCCCACTGGTGCAGGTCCCATCCCTATTCTTTTGTCTCTGTTTATTCTTTTTCCTTTTGCCCTACCCAGGTACGTGGGGAGTTTCTTGCTTTTTGGGAGGTCTGAGGACTTCTGCCAGCGTTCAGTAGGTGTTCTGTAGGAGTTGTTCCACGTGTAGATATATTTCTGGTCTGTCTGTGGGGCAGAAGGTCATCTCCGCGTCTTACTCTTCTGCCATATTCCCCGTCCTCAACCCCGTCTTCCCCCTCCTCAACCCATCCTCCCCCTCCTCAACCTTATTTTTAACATTAATGTAACATCAGCACGGTGCCAAGTTTTATATAAATTGGAACCAATATGGTGTCAAATTTACCAATTCATTCACTGGAAAATGAAATAAGAAAATAACAAATTGTTATTAATGTCACATTTCCAAAATCAGTTGTGATTAACAATTTTTCCCTATAACAAATAGATGTCATATAGTATAAAAAAAGATATTGTGAGTTGCTGATTGCATTCTGACACTAATTCTCATATACCAGCTGGGTGTCCTATAATTTAATTCAATGCTGACACTATATGAGTATCAGATCCCAAAGGTGAAAGTGCAAGATCCCCAATAAGGCTAACTTTACTTCAGATGCCAGCCATAAGGAGGGTGCCCAGAGTACCCTCAGTTCTTCCAAGCTGACTACAAATTTGCAGTTTCCAACAGGTTTGATAATTTGTTTGATAATTCACTAGAAAATGCATAGAAGTCAGGAAAGCACTATATTTATGATTACCATTTCATTATAAAGATTACAAATGAATAATCAGATGAAGAGATACATAGAGCAAGGTCTAGGAAGGTCTCAGGTACAGTAGTTTATGTTTTCTTGGAATCAGGCTGTGTCACTCTTTCAGTATATTCACATATTCACCAACCAGGAAGCTCCCATGAGCTTCAATGTCCAGACATTTTACATGGGGTGTCATTACATAAGCATGATTGGTTAAATAACTGACCATGTAAGTGAACTCAATATCCAGCCCTACTCGCCTCCTTGGATTTTGGGCAGCTGAAAGTTCCAACACTCTAGTTATGCATTTGGCTTTTCTGATGACCAACTCCCATCTTGAAGCTATGTAGCGGCTGCTATAGGTCATTTCATTAACATAGAAGACATAATCCTATCACTCTGAAAATTCCAAGGGTTTTTGAAGCTCTGTGCCAAGAACCAGGGACTAGAAAATCAGATATAGTCTTTACTACTTCACATTAATTTTCTAGTGCCCAAAGTAGGACATAGTGGTAGTGTCTCTTCAACACCAAACTTCTGCTTCCTCTTGAGTATAACCCCTCAACCCACCCAGACTCAAACTTATTCTTTCTTTCTGTCCCTAAATTCTCTATCCACTCCACCATCATTAAGTGGATATGACTAATATCAGCTTCAAGTATGATAATCTCCCTTGGTGTTCATTGATTCGTTTGTTAACCCAAAATAATTATTTTAAAAGTGATATATGTATATAATAGGATATTACCCAGAAATAAAAAGAAGGAAATCTTGCCATTTGCTACAACATATATGAACTTTTAGGACATTATATAAGTGAGATAGGTTAGACAGAGAAACTCAAATACTGTATGATCTCATTTTCATGTGGAATCAAAAAAACTGAGCTCATAGAAATGAAGTAGTAGATTCTAGGGGCTGGAGGGTGGGGAAAATGGGGAGATGTTGGTCAAAAGTACAAATATCCAGTTAGAAGATGAATAAGTTCTGAGGATCCAATGTACATCATGGTGACTATTGTTAAAAATACTGTATTATAGTTGAAAATTGCTAAGAGAGTTCATCTTAAATGTTCTCACTACACACCAAAGTAACTCTGTGAAGTGATGGATGTGTTAACTAACCTTATTGTGGAAATCATTTTACAGTATATACATATACCAAATTATCACATTGCACACCTTAAACTTACACATCATATGTCAATTATATCAATAATGCTGAAAAAATTATTATTATTATAATACCTACTATGTGTTAAGCATTATTCTTTGTTTGTGTCTCACAGCACTGTTCACTCTATGCCTTATAAGATAAAATTTTATGCATATCTTAATCTATCTTTGTATATTTATTTAACTTGGAGCTTGGTAATTATTTGTTATTGAATGTTGCCATCTACATACTAGAGGTTGCCATCTACCTATGAATTAATATATTAATTAAACAAATATTTATTTCTTATCTATAATATGCTGTGGGGCATGGCAGTGAATAAAGCACATGTCTTTTGGAGCTTATAATCTACAGGATATACAGACAACTAACAAATAAATGTAAAATATTAGGTTAAAATATAGGACAAGTACAAGTGATAATTTGTGTCATTTTAGTTAAGGAGGGTCATAAGAAAAAGCTCTGAAAAGATAAAATTATAGCAAAGGAAGGAAGCCACTGGATCAGGAAATGAGACATGAAACAATCTGGGAGAAGAATATTATAACAAGGGCAAAGACCTAGAAGTAACAATAAGTTTGTGGGTTTTAGCAACAGCAAGGTTAATGTAGTTAAGTCATAATGAGTTGGAGGATGGTAGGAGATGAGGTCAGTGAGCTAAAGAAGGGCCATATCATGTAGGACCTTGTAAGCCATGACAAGGCGTTTATATATTTTTTTCTCAGTACAGTAGATAACTACTTGGTTTTATCTTTGAAGAATTTTGAGCATGAGAGTGACACAATTTAATGTATATTTTAAAAAATCCCTCTACCAGCACTGTGAAAGACTGACTATATGGGGGCAAGAATGGAGCCATGTAGACCACTTAAGATACTATTATTATAGTTTAGACCAGATATCAGTGGCTTGGATAAGGTAGCAGTTGAAGAGGTGAGAAAATATGCTTGAGATATATTTTTTAAAAGAAGAGTGAATAGAATTTGATAATGGATTAGATGTAGAGTGGAAGGGAAAGAGAAAAATAAAATATGACCTCTGGGGTTTTGACCAAAGCAACCAAGTGAATGGTTTACTGACATGAGGAACGATTGATAAAGAACAAGATAGATGGGGAGTGGTGATGTAGTCGAGATGCATTTTACACATGTTAAATTTGATTTGTTATTAGGCAACAAGTAGTGTAGTCCCAAGGCAGTTGGACATAGGAGTCTATAGCTTATGGAAGTTCAAAGGCTGCACAAATTTGGGGTCATCAGAATATAAATCCTATTTAAAACCATTAAAAATTAAATCACCAAGAATATGAAGCTAAATAGAGATAAACAGAAAACATACAATATTTAATAAATGGGAAAGAAGAGTAGGAAAACTAAAATAAAGCTGAGAAGGAGATTCTAATGAGGTATGATGAAAACAAGGAGAATATCCTGCCCTAGATGAAATCAAGTCATAACAGTGCTTCAACAACAGAAAAGTGATCAACTGTGTTAAGTGCTGCTGAAAGATCAAATAAAATACAAATGAAAACTGACCATAGATTTGAAAAATATGGAGGTCACTGGAAATCACAATGCAAGGTTTCAGTGCAGTTATGAGAACAAAATCTAATTAGAGTGTGTTTGGAAGACAATGAGATGTGGAAAATTTGAGAGACTAAGTGTAGACAACACTTTTGAATGGAGGTTTGCTGCATATATTATCATAGAAAAGGAGTAAGAAGTGGTAAATTATAAAGGATTTGGGCCCTACAGAAATTGTTTTTGTTGCTGGTAGTGTTGTTGTTTAAGATGTGAAATATTTCAACATGTTTGTTGGTTGAGAACCTAGTGTACAGGGATAAATTGATGATGCAGGAAATAAGTTATTTTCAGGAGCAAAGTACATAATTGGAGTAAAGCAGATTATGTGGGTGCAGATACAGTGAGATGGGTAAATGTTTTAGTAGGAGCTTGTGATAGGCCTCTTCAGATACCTTCAATTTTATCAGTGAAATAACAGGCCAGTTAATCAGTTAAGGTGAGGAGAGGGAAGGCAATATTGGATGTTTGAGAAGAGGAGGTGTGAAATAGTTGCTAGGGCCAGAGGAACAGAGGATAAAAATGGACTTGCAATTAAAGTAGGAACACCTGGAAGTACTGAAATATCACTTCAAATTTTATTCATAAACTTAAAATGAGACCATACATGGAAGTCTTAAACAAATAAGATGTAAACTACATTTGGAACTACTTGACTTCAGCAAACAGAAGAGCAAACAGAAGATTTGGTATCAAAGAGCTACCTTCCAGTCATAATATTAAGCCAAAATGGTCAATAAAATATACAGAGGCCAATGGGCACAAAAGGATCACTATTTGGGAAATTAGCTCTTGACACGAGCTTACTGCTTTTGGATACAGGGCTGGTTGCTATTGAAGGCAATAGTGATGGTGATGATGCTGATGTTTTTGTTTCAAGATATAGGTCCAGGGCCTCCAACCTCCTTCACAGAAGTAGAGAAGATACAGAGACAAGTTATTATGAGTGTCTCCATTTCATAGTATACAGTGTTTATGAGCTTCAAAGATGATAAATTCCATCTATTTGTCCTCCTATTTCCACATTATCCATTCTTCCCCACAATGGACACTCTATTTGCTTAGCTAAATTCATTACTCATAAAAGAAAGAGGAACACTCTTTTATTTTATTCAGAGATTTATTCTGAAGTGTGAGTGGAACTGCATATCAAATTTTGTATTAGACCTTAGTTTTATTAGTATCAACTCTGCTGCCTTCACAGTATCACTGAAACCATACCATGCAGATAAAGCCTCATAATGAGATCAGTTGTCAGCAAACTCTATTTGATATTATAGGAAGGATTCTGGTGGAACTCTACGTGTTACTTTGCTGATGCAACAAGACTATCCTGATTAGATCACAGTAAACCAGAAAAATGCTTGCCTTGATGCCATTTCTACATGAGGCACCTATGATAACACTCAGAAGGACTTGTTATTCCTTGGCACTATATATTGTATCTGGTTTTAGCTTTAACACACAGCAGGGAATTTACAGCCAGAGATTTGTTGCAAAAAAAATGGTCAAGAGGAGGGAAATCAAGATGGTAGAGTAGGAGGATGCTGAGCTCACCTCCTCCCTTGAACACAAAATAAATAAATCTACATGTGGAGCAACTCTCATTGAAAACAAACTGGAGGCTGGCAGAAAGATTCACACAGAGTTGGGTAGGAAGGGAGGTGAAGCAATCAGGTAGGGACCTGCACCCCTAGCAGGGGAGACAGAAGAGAAGGGACTATCACAGGCTTGGAGATCCACTCTGGGAGGTGAGAGACTGGAGCCAAATATCAGCACCCCAGCTCTGGGTTCTGACAACAAGAAGACAAGTCCCCTTAGCTGGTTTGAAAACCAGTGGGAGTTACAGGAAGGCTGTAAGAGACTGAGACTCCACTCATGAAAAGCACACACACACACACACACACACACACACACACACACACACACACACACATGCTTGCTTACTCCCTGGAACAAGAGGAAGAAGGTTGAAAATGGCCCGGGGCTCTGGCCAGATTCCTTCAATTGCTCCAACATTCACCCCAGCCCACACCGGGTGCTTGCTCCAGCCCCTCTAGCTCGAGCACAGCTCTCCACTAGGATGAAAGTTGCCTTTGCCAAGAGAATGTGCACATGGGTGGAATGGAGCCAGCTTGGACCTGGACCTGCATTTGAACACAGTGAAAACAACCATTATCAGAGTACACACAGAGGTGGCAGATAGAAAGCTACCTGAAGATCTGACTGGAGTGCCAGGAGCATCCCAGTGGGTGCCCTGGCTTGCACTAGGCATCTGATTCTTCCCTATTGCTCTGGCACTGATTTGTAGTAGAGCAGAAGTGCCATTGCTGGGAGGAGACCACACACTTAGAGGGAGTGGAACCAGCTTGGGCTGGAACCTTAGGGCTTCTGCTCTGGCAACATGAACCCAATCTCACTGGTGATAGGGCAGTGATGGCCACTGAGCATAGGAGAAACTGTGGATTCTACCTGGTTCTGGCTCTAACTCCTCCATATCCAACCCAACCTCCCACTGAAGTGGTAGATGCTAGCATACAAATGGGAAAGATGTGACCCATGCTCACTTTAGATACAACTCTCCCACCAAAGCCACTGGGCACATGCAGACTGCATAGGAGCACTCCCCCACAAAGACACACCTTCAAGACAGGGATAGGTAATTGTATCACACAATTCCATACAGACAAAGAAAATTAAACAAAATGGGAAGACAGAGAAATTTGTTTCAAATGAAAGAATACAAAAAAAAAAAAAAAAACCCTGAAAAAGTCCCTAATGAAACAGAGATAAATAATTTATTAGATCAGGGGTTCAAAGCATCAGTAATAAAAATACTAACTGAACTTGGGGCAAGAATAGATTAAAATAGTGATAATTTTAGCAGGGAACTATAAAATTAATAAAGAATCAGTCAGAATAGAATACAAAAATTAAAATGAAAAATACACTAGAAGGCATCAGTAGCAGACCAGGTGATACTGAAGAAGGCATAAGTGATCTGGAAGACAGAATAATGGAATTCATTCAATCAGAGCAGCAAAAAGAAAAACAAATTAAAAAAATGAAAATAGTGTAAGGGGCCTCTGGGACAATGATAAGCATAATCACATTCTTATTATAGGACTTCCAGAAGGAGAAGAGTGAGAGTAAAGAGTTGAAAATTCATTTGATGAAATTATAGCTGAAAACTTCCCAAAGATGAAGAAGGAAATGGATTTCCACATCCAAAAATCACAGAGTTCCAAACAAGGTGAAACCCAAAAGAACTACACCAAGACATATCATCATTAGAATGGCAAAAGATAAAAAGAAAATTTTAGGGCTTCCCTGGTGGCGCATTGGTTGAGAGTCCACCTGCTGATGCAGGGGACACAGGTTCATGCCCCGGTCCAGGAAAATCCCACATGCCATGGAGCAGCTGGGCCCGTGAGCCACGGCCACTGAACCTGCGTGTCTGGAGCCTGTGCTCTGCAACAGGAGAGGCCACAACAGTAAGAGGCCCGCATACCGCAAAAAAAAAAAAAAAAAAAAAAAGAGAAAATTTTAAAAGCAGCAAGAGAAAAACAAAGAGCTATATAAAAGGGAACCCCCATAAGGCTATCAGCTGAATTTTCTGCAGAAACTTTGCATGCCAGTAGAGAGAGGCATAATATATTTAAAGTGCTGAAAGGGAAAACCTACAAGCTAGAATATTCCACCCAGCAAGGTTATCATTCAGAGTTGAAGGAGAGATAAATAACATAGACAAGCAAAAACTAAGAGTTTATCAATACTAAACCAACCCTACAACAGGCATTAAAGGTTCTTCTTTAAGTGGAAAAGTAAAGGGTACAACAAGTAAAGAATTTATGGAAAAGGAAAATCCTACTAACAGAGGTAACTATTTAGTAACGTCTGTGGTTCAATCAATTAAATAAGCTAGTATAAAGATTAAAGACAAAAAATTGTAAAATCGAGCATAACTACAATGAACAGTTACGGGTTAGACAAGGAGATGTAATATATGACATCGAAAACACAAAATGTGGGGTAAGAGAGTAAAAACTATAGATCTTTTAGAATGTGTTTGAAAGATTATCAGTTTAAAATAAGTTGATATAGTTATAGATCAACATATATGAACCCCGTGGTAATCATAAAAAAAAAAAACTACAATAGATACACAAAAACTAGGGAGAAAGGAAAACAAGCATAACATCAAAGAAAATCAGCAAACCACAAGGAAGAAACTAAAAGAAGAATAAATGAACAGAGAAGAAAAAAACAAACAGAAAACAAGTAACACAATGGTAATGTATACATGCCTCTCAGTAATCACTTTAAATGTCAATGAACTAAATGTTCCAATCAAAAGATATATGGTGGCTGATTGGATAAAAAAACAAGACCCATTCATGTGTTGTATACAAGAGACTCACTTCAGAGCTAAAAACACACACAGACTGAAAGTGAGGGAATGGAAAAAGACATTTCATGCAAATGGACATGATGGAAAATCTGGGGTAGCAATACTCATATCAGACAAAGTAGACTTTAAAACAACATCTATTACAAAAGACAAAGATGGGCACTTTATAATGATATAGGGATAAACACAAGAAGAAGATACAATATTTGTTAACATAGGCACACCTAATATAGGAGCACCTAAATATATAAAGCAAATATTAACAGACTTAAAGGGAAAATGACAATAATAGTAGGGATTTTAACACCACACTCACATCAATGGACAGATCATCAAGACAGAAAATTAATAAGGCAGCATTGGTCTTAAATGACATATTGGACCAGTTGGACTTAATAGATATCTACAGATATTCCATTCAAAGCCATCAGAATACATATGTTTTCAAGTGCACATGGAAAAATCTCCAGGATAGAACACATACTAGGTCACAAACCAAGTCTCAACAAATTTAAGAAGATAGAAATTATATCAAGCATTTTTTTTTCCTAATCACCACAACATGAAACTAGAAATCAATGATAGGAATAAAAATAGGAAAAACACAAATTTGTGATGAGTAAACAACATGCTACTAAAAAAAACTAATGGGTCAATGAAGAAATCAGAAAATACCTTGAGACAAATGAAAATAAAAATACAACTTTATAAAATCTCTTGGATGCAGCAAAAGCATGCTAGGAGGAAGTTTGTAGCTATGCAAGCCTAACTCAAGGAGCTGGGAATATCTCAAATAAACAGCTAACTTACCAACTAAGGAAATTAGAAGTAGAAAAATAAAGGCCAAAGTTAGCAGAAGGAAGGAAATAATAAAAATTACAGAGTAAATAAATGAGATAAAAATAGAAAAGATCAATAAAACCAAGAGCTGTTTTTTTTTTAATATAAACAAAATTAATAAGCCTTTAGCCAGGATCATTAAGAGAGAAAGAGAAAGGACCCAAATAAACTAAATGCGAAATGAAATAGGAGAAACCACAACTGATATCGCAAAGATACAAAAAATAAGAGAATACTATGAACAGTTATATGCCAACAAATTTGACAACCTAGAAGAAATGGATAAACAAGTAGAGACATGCAATCTTCCAAGACTGAATCAGGAAGAAAAAGGTAAACTGAGAAGACTGATCATTAGTAGTGAAATTGAAGCAATAATCACAAAACTTCCAGCCAGCAAAAGTTTAGGACTGGAGAGCTTCACAGGGGTATTTTACCAAACATACAAAGAAGACCTAACACCAACCCTTCTCAAACTATTCTGAAAAGTTGAAGAAGAGGGAACACTTCCAAATGCATTCTATGATGCCACCATTACCATGATACCAAAACCAGACAAAGAAACTAAAAAAAAAAAAAAAAAGAATATTGCATGTCCTCTACAAACAGTGTCAGTTTTCCTTCTTCCTTTCCAATTGGATTCATTTTATTTATTTTTCTTCTCTGATTGCTGTGGCTAGGAATTCCAAAATTATGTTGAACTAAAGTGGAGAGAGTGGGCATCCTTGTCTTGTTCCTGATCTTGGAGGAAATGATTTCAGCTTTTCACTGTTGAGTATGATGTTAGATGTGGGTTTGTCATATATGCCATTATTTTGTTGAGGTATGTTCCCTCTATGCTCACTTTCTGGAGAATGCTTTTGTTTTTAATCATAATTGGGTGTTGAATTTTATCAAAGGTATTTTCTGCATCTATTGAGATCATTATATTGGTTTTTATTCTTCAGTTTGTTAATGTGGTGTATCACATTGATTGATTTGCAGATATTGAAAAATCTCTACATCCCTGGGATAAATCCCACTTAATCATTTTGTATGATCCTTTTAATGTATTGTTGCATTCTGTTTGCTGGTATTTTGTTGAGGATTTTTGAAACTACGTTCATCAATGATATTGGCCTGTAATTTTCTTTTTTGATATCTTTGTCTGGTTTTGGTATCTGGGTGGTGCTGGCATCATAGAATGAATTTGGGAGTCTACCTTCCCCTGCAAATTTTTGGAATAGTTTCAGGATAGATTTTCTGCCTATGTTCCTAGAGAAAACAGGCAGAACATACTTTGACATAAATTGCAGCAATATTGTTTTGGATCTGTCTCCTAAAGTAAAAGAAATAAAACTAAAAATAATTAAATGGGACCTAATTAAACTTAAAATGTGTTTCACAGGAAAGGAAACCATGAACAACATGAAAAAGCAAGCTACTGAAAGGGAGAAAATATTTCCAAATGATATGACTGAAAAAGGATTAATATCCAAACTATATAAACATCCACTGTGGAAAACAGTATGGAGGTTTCTCAAAAAAACTAAAAATAGAACTACCATATACCCAGCAATTCCACTCTTTGGTATATATCCTAAAAAAACAAAGACACTAATTTGAAAAGATATGTGCACCCTAATGTTCATAGCAGCATTATTTACAATTGCCAAGATATAAAAACAACCTAAGTGTCCATCTACAGAAGAATGGATAAAGAAGATGTGATATATATATATATATATATATATATGTATGTATGTATGTGTGTGTCTGTGTGTGTGTCTGTGTTATATAACATATATATGTTATATATATCTAACAAATGAATATCACTCAGCCATATAAAAGAACAAAATTTTGCCATTTACAGCAACATGGATAGACTTGGAGAGCATTATGCTGAGTAAAATAAGTCAGACAGAGAAAGACAAATACTGTGTGATATCACTTATATGTAGAATTTAAAAAATACAACACAATGAGCTAGTGAATATAAGAAAAAGAAGCAGATTCACAGATATACAGCACAAAGTAGTGGTTACCAGTGGGGGAAGAGAGGCAATTTAGGGCTGGAGGAGTGGTAGACACAAACTATTCGGTATAAGATATGCTCAAGGAATATTGTACAACACAGGGATTGTAGCCAATATTTTTTTAGTAACTGTAAATGGACAGCAACCTTTAAAAATTGTATAAAAGTAAAAAAAAATAAGTAAAAAAAATAAACATAAAAAAGAACATGTGGGAAAAATTACAAAAAAATATTACAGGTCAATATCTCTGATAAATATAGATGAAAACAACCTCAAATAATAGTAGCAAACAGAATCCAACAATATGTAAAAAGGATAATACACCATGATCAAGTGGGATTTATTCCAGACATGCAAGGGTGGTTTAATATCCACAAATCTATCAATGTGGTACACCACAGTAACAAAAGAAGGAATAAAAATCACAAGATCATCTCAATAGATGCCAAAAAAAATTTGACAAAGTTAAGCATCGATTTATGATAAAATCTCTTATCAAAGTTTGTGTAGAGGAAACTAATCTCAACATATCTCAATATAATAAAGGCTATTCATGAGAAAACCGCACCAGAGTATACTCAATGGTGAAAGGCTAAAATCTTTCCCTCTAAAATCAAGAAAAAGAAAAGGAGCCCACTCTTGCATCTTTTATTTAACACAATATTAGATGTCTTAGCCACAGCATTTAGAGATGAAAAAAATTAAAGCCATACAAATTAGAAAGAAAAAGTAAAACTGTCACTATTTGCAGATGACATACTACATATAGAAAATCCTAAAGTCTCTACCAAAAAAACTATTGGAAGTAATAAAAGAAATTCTGTAAAATTTCAGGATACAAGATTAACATACAGATATCTGCTGCTTTTCTATACACTAATAATCAGCTATCAGAAAGAGAAAGCAAGAAAAAAATCCAATTTAAGATCACATCTAAAAGAATAAAATAACTAGAAATAAAATTACCAAAGAGATGAAAGACCTATACTCTAGAAACTATAAAAAATTTATGTAGGAAATTGAGGATGATGATAAAAAGGAATTAAAATGTATTCTGTGTTCATGAATTGCAAGATTTAATATTGCTAAATTGTCCATACTACACAAAGCCATCTACAGATTTAACGCAATCCGTACCAAAACATCCATGACATTTTCCACAGTACTAAAACAAATAATCAAAAATTACATTGAACAAAAAAAGACCTTGAACACCCAAAGCAAAAGAGAAAAATGAACAAAGCTGGAAGTATCACACTCCCTGACTTCAGAATGTACTACAAAGCTACAGTAATCAAAGAATTATTTTACTGGCAGAAAAAGTAGTCACATAAATCAATGGAATAAAATAAAGAGTCCAGAAAAAAAAATCCATGCACTTATGGTCAATTAAATTATGACAAAGGAGGCAAGAATATACAATGGAGAAAAGAGAGTCTGTTCAATAAGTGGTGCTGGGAAAAGTGGACACCTATATGTAAAAGAATAAAATTAGTACATTTTCTTAAGCCATTCACAAAAATTAACTCAAAATGGATTAAAGACCTAAATGTAAGACTGGAAAACATAAAATGTCTAGAAGAAATCATAATTAGGACAATCTTTGACATAAATTGTAGCAATATTTCTTTGGATCTCCTAAAGCAAAGGAACAAAAGCAAAGGAACAAAAGCAAAATATACTGATGTTACTTAATTAAACTTAAAAGGTTTTGCACAGCAAAAGAATCTGTCATCAAAACAAAAGCACAGCTTAATGAATGGAAGAAAATATTTGTGAATGATATGACCAATAATATGTTAATATCCAAAAATATATACACAGCTCATGCAAATCAACATCAAAAAAAAGTCCAAGTTTTAAAAGAGCAGAAGGCCTGAATAGACATTTTTCAAAAAGACATGCAGATAGCTAATTGTCACATGGAATAATTCTCACTAATCATAAGAGAACTGTAAATCAAAAACACAATGACCTGGGGCAGGACAGAACTAAAGATGTAGACATAGAGAATGGACTTGAGGACATGGGGAGAGGGAAGGGTAAGCTGGGACAAAGTGAGAGAGTGGCATGGACATATATACACTACCAAACGTAAAATAGATAGCTAGTGAGAAGTAGCTGCATAACACAGGGAGATCAGCTCAGTGCTTTGTGACCACATAGAGGGCTGGGATAGGGAGGGTGGGAGAGGGACACAAGAGGCAGGAGATATGGGGATATATGTATATATATAATTGATTCACTTTGTTATAAAGCAGAAACTAACACACCATTGCAAAGCAATTATACACCAATAAAGAAGTTAAAAAAAAAAACATGATATCACCTCACACCAGTCAGAATGGCTACAGTCCAAACAAAGAATAAATATAAAAAAACAGACACACAGAAAGAGGAAAACAAATAAAACTAGTGCTATCCAAGTAGAAGAAGAATTGGGGGAGGGGCAAAATAAGGGTAGAGGATTTTTCTTTAATTTTTTTTAACATCTTTATTGGAGTATAATTGCTTTACAATGGTGAGTTAGTTTCTGCATTATAATAAAAGGAATCAGTTATACATATACATATGTCCCCATATTTCTTCCCTCTTGTGTCTCCCTCCTTCCCACCCTCCCTATCCCACCACTCTAGGCAATCACAATTCACCGAGCTGATCTCCCTGTGCTATGTGGCTGCTTCTCCCTATCAATCTATTTTACGTTTGGTAGTGTATATATGTCCATGACACTCTCTCACTTTGTACCAGTTTACCCTTCCCCCTCCCCGTATACTCAAATCTATTCTGTAGTAGGTCTGTGTCTTTATTCCTGTCTTGCAGCTAGGTTCTTCATGACCACTTTTTTTAAATATTCCATATATATATGTGTTACCATACGGTATTTGTTTTTCTCTTTCTGACTTACTTCACTCTGTATGACAAATCTATGTCCATCCACCTCACTACAAATAACTCAGTTTCATTTCTTTTTATGGCTGAGTAATATTCCATTGGATATATGGGCCACACCTTCGTTATCCATTCATCTGTTGATGGACACTTAGGTTGCTTCCATGTTCTGGCTATTGAAAATAGAGCTGCAATGAACATTGTGGTACATGACTATTTTTGAATTATGGTTTTCTCAGGGTATATGCCCAGTAGTGGGATTACTGAGTCGGATGGTAGTTCTATTTTTAGTTTTTAAGAAACTTTCATACTGTTCTCCATAGTGGCTGTATCAGTTTATATACCCACCAACAGTGCAAGAGGGTTCACTTTTCTCCACACCCTCTCCAGCATTTATTGTTTGTAGATGTTTTAATGATATCCATTCTGACCCATGTGAGATGGTATCTCATTGTAGCTGTGATTTGCATTTGTCTACTGATTAATGATGTAGAGCATTCTTTCATGTGTTTGTTGGCAATCTGTATATCTTCTTTGGACAAATGTCTATTTAGGTCTTCTGCCTATTATTGGATTTTTTGTTGTTGTTGTTTTTTGGGTTTTTTTTTTGATATTGAGATGCATGCTTGTAAAGTTTGGAGATTAATCCTTTGTCAGTTGCTTTATTTGCAAATATTTTATCCCATTCTGAGGGTTCACTTTTCATCTTGTTTAAGGTTTCCTTTGCAGTGCAAAAGCTCTTAAGTTTCATTAGGTTCCATTTATTTATATTTGTTTTCCTTTCCATTTCTCTAGGAGCTGAGTCAAAAAGAATCTTGCTGTGATTTATATCATAGACGGTTCTGTCTTTGTTTCCTCTAAGATAGTGTCTGGCCATACATTTAGGTCTTTAATCTATTTTGAGTTTTTGTGTATTGTGTTAGGGAGTGTTCTAACTTCATTCTTTTACATGTAGCTGTCCAGTTTTCCGAGCACCACTTATTGAAGAGGCTGTCTTTTCTCCACTGCATATTCTTGCCTTCTTTATCAAAAGTAAGGTGACCATATGTGTGTGGCTTTATGTCTGGGCTTTCTATCCTGTACCATTGATCTATATTTCTGTTTCAATGCCAGTACAATACAGTCTTGATTACTGTAGCTTTGGAGGATAGTCTGAAGTCTAGGAGACTGACTTCTCCAGCTCAGCTTTTCTTTCTCAAGATTGCTTTTGCTATTTGTGTTCTTTTGTGTTTCCATACAAATTATAAAATATTTTGTTCTAGTTCTGTGAAAAATGTCAGTGGTATTTTGATAGGGATTGCATTAAATCTATAGATTGCTTTGGGTAGTAGAGGCATTTGCACAATGTTGATTCCTGCAATCCAAGAACATGGCATATCTCTCTATCTATTTGTATCATCTTTAATTTCTTTCATCAGTGTCTTATAATTTTCTGCATACAGGTCTTTTGTCTCCTTAGGTAGGTTTATTCCTATATATTTTATTCTTTTTGTTGCAGTGGTAAATGGGAGTGTTTTCTTAATTTCACTTTCACATATTTCATCATTAGTGTATAGGAATGCAAGAGATTTCTGTGCATTTTTTTGGTATCCTGCTAGATTACCAAATTCATTGATTAGCTCTAGTAGTTTTCTGGTAACATCTTTAGGATTATCTATTTATAGTATCATGTCATCTGCAAACAGTGACAGCTTTACTTCTTCTTTTCTGATTTGGATTCCTTTTATTTCTCTTTCTTCTATGACTGCTGTGGTGAAAACTTCCAAATCTATGTTGAATAATAGTGGTGAGAGTGGGCAACCTTGTCTTGTTCCTGATCTTAATGGAAATGGTTTCAGTTTTTCACCATTGAGGATGATGTTGCTGTGGGTTTTTCATATATGGCCTTTATTAAGTTGAGGAAAGTTCTCTCTAAGCCCACTTTCTGGAGTGTTTTAATCATAAATCATTGTGGAATTTTGTCAAAAGCTTTTTCTGCATCTATTGAGATCATCATATGCTTTTCTCCCTCAATTTTTAAATATGGTGTATCACAGAGCTTGATTTGTGTATATTGAACAATCCTTGCATTCCTGAGATAAACCCCACTTGATCATGTTGTATGATCCCTCTAATGTGCTGTTGGATTCTGTTTGCTAGTATTTTGTTGAGGATTTTTGCATCTATTTTCATTAGGAATATTGCCCTGTAGTGTTCTTTCTTTGTGAAATCTTTGTCTGATTTTGGTAACAGGGTGATGGTGGCCTTGTAGAATGAGTTGGGAGTGTTACTCCCTCTGCTATATTTTGGAAGAGTTTGAGAAGGATACGTGTTAGTTCTTCTCTAAATGTTTGATAGAAGTCACCTGTGAAGCCATCTGGTCCTGGGCTTTTGTTTGTTGGAAGATTTTTAATTGCAGTTTCAATTTCAGTGCTTGTGATTTGTCTCTTCGTATTTTCTATTTCTTCCTGGTTCAGTCTCATAAGATTGGGCATTTCTAAGAATTTGTCCATTTCTTCCAGGTTGTCCATTTTATTGGCATAGAGTTGCTTTTAGTAATCACTCATGATCCTTTGTATTTCTGCAGTGTCAGTTGTTACTCCTCCTTTTTCATTTCTAATGCTATTGATTTGAGTCTTCTCCCTTTTTTTCTTGATGAGTCTGGCTAATGGTTTATCAACTTTGTTTAGCTTGTCAAAGAACCAGCTTTTAGTTTTGTGATCTTTGCTATAGTCTCCTTCATTTCTTTTTCATTTATTTCTCATCTGATCTTTATGATTTCTTTCCTTCTGCTAACTTTGGGGTTGTTTTGTTCTTCTTTCTGTAATTGTTTTAGGTGTAAGTTTAGGTTGTTTATTCGAGATGTTTTTTGTTTCTTAAGGTAGGATTGCAATGCTATAATCTTCCGTCTTAGAACTGTTTTGGTGAATCCCATAGTTTTTGGGTCATTGTGTTTTCATTGTCATTTGTTTCTAGGTATTTTGATTCCCTCTTTGATTTCTTCAGTGAGCTCTTGGTTATTAAGTAGTGTATTGTTTAGCCTCCATGTGTTTGTATTTTTTACAGATTTTTTCCCTGTAATTCATATCTAGTCTCATAGAGTTGTGGTTGGAAAAGATAATACAATTTCAATTTATTATATTTATCACGGCTTAATTTGTGAACCAAGATATGATCTATCTTGCAAAATGTTCCATGAGCACTTGAGTAGAATGTGTATTCTGTTGTTTGGGGTTGGAATCTCCTAAAATATCAATTAAGTCCAACTTGTTTAATGTATCATTTAAAGCTTGTGTTTCCTTATTTATTTTCTTTTTGGATGATCTGTCCATTGGTGAAAGTGGGGTGTTAAAGTCCCCTACTATGATTGTGTTACTGTCCGTTTCAACTTTTATTGCTGTTAGTATTTGCCTTATGTATTGAGGTGCTCCTATGTTGGGTGCATAAGTATTGTCAATTTTTATATCTTCTTCTTGGATTGGTCCCTTGATCATTATGCAGTGTCCTTCTTTGTTTCTTGTAATATTTGCTTTAAAGTCTATTTTGTCTGAAATGAGAATTTCTACTCCAGCTTTCTTTTGATTTCCAGTTGCATGCAACATCTTTTTCCATCCCCTCAGTTTCCCTCTGTATGTATCCCTAGGTCTGAAGTGGGTCTCCTGTAGACAGCATACATATGGGTCTTGTTTTATATCCCTTCAGCCAGTCTATGTCTTTTCATTGGATCTTTTAATCCATTTACATTTTCGGTAATTACCAATATGTGTGTTCCTATTTCTATTTTCTTAATTGTTTTGTGTTTGTTATTGTAGCTCTTTTCCTTCTCTTGTGTTTCCTGCTTAGAGAAGTTCCTTTAGCATTTGTTGTAAAGCTGGTTTGCTGGTGCTGAATTCTCTTAGCATTTGCTTGTCCATAAAGCTTTTAATTTCTCTGTCAAATGAGAACCTGACTGCGTAGCGTAATCTTGGTTGTACGTTTTTCTCCTTCATCACTTTAAATATGTCCTGCCATTCCCTTCTGGCTTGGAGAGTTTCTGCTGAAAGATCAACTGTTAACCATATAGGGCATCCCTTGTGTGTTATATTTTCCCTCATTTCTTTTAATATTTTTTCTTTGTATTTAATTTTTGATAGTTTGATTACTTTGTGATTGGCCAGTTTCTCCTTGGATTTATCCTGTATGCGACTCTCTGTGCTTCCTGGACTTCATTAACTACTTCCTTTCCCATACTGTGGAAATTTTCAACTATTATCACTTCAAATATTTTCTCAATCCCTTTCTTTTTCTCTTCTTTTTCTGGGACCCCTATAATTCGAATGTTGATGCATTTAATGCTTTCCCAGTGGTCTCTGTGAGTGTCCTCAATTCTTTTCATTCTTTTTTCTTTATTCTACTCTGCAGTAGTTATTTCAACTATTTTATCTTCCAGGTCACTTATTCGTTATTCTGCCTCAGTTATTCTGCTCTTGATCCCTTCTTGAGAATTTTTAAGTTCATTCATTGTGTTGTTCATCACTCTTTGCTTACTCTTTACTTCTTCTAGGTCCTTGTTAATCATTTCTTGTATTTTCTCCATTCTGTTTCCAAGATTTTGGATCATCCTTACTAACATTATTTTTAATTCTTTTTCAGGCAGACTGCCTACTTCCTCTTCATTTGTTAGGTCTGGTGGGTTTTTGCCTTACTCCTTCACCTGCTGTGTCTTTCTCTGTCTTCTCATTTTGCTTAAGTTACTGTGTTTGCAGTCTCCTTTTCGCAGGCTGCAGGACATCATTACCGTTTTTGTTGGTATTTGTCCCCAGTGGCTAAGATTGGTTCTGTGGGTAGTGTAGGCTTCCTGGTGGAGGCGACTTTTGCCTTTGTTCTGGTGGATGAAGCTGCATCTTGTATTTCTGGTGGGCAGGTCCACGTCTGGTTTGTGTTTTGGGGTGTCTGTGGCCTTATGATGATTTTAGGCATACTCTCTACTAATGGATGGGTTTGTTTTCCTGTCTTGCTAGTTGTTTGGTATAGGTTGTCCAGCACTGTAGCTTGCTGGTCATTGAGTGGAGCTGGGTCTTGGTGTTGGAATGGAGATCTCTGGGAGATTTTTGCCATTTGATATTACATGGAGGTGAGAGGTCTCTTGTGGACCAGTGTCCTGAACTTGGCTCTCCCACTTCAGAGGCACAGCTCTGATGCCTGGCTGGAGGACCAAGAGCCTTTCATCCATATGAGTCAGAATAAAAGTGAGAAAAGAAAGAAAGAATAAAATAAAATAAAAATTATTAAAATAAAAAATAATTATTAGAAAAATTTTTTCTTTGTAATTCTATTTTATTTATTTTTCTTCAAGTTTTATTGATTTAATTGACATACAGCACTATTTGTTTGAGTACAGCATAATGATTTGACTTACGTACATCATGAAATGATTATCACAGTAAGTTTAATGAACATCTATCATCTCATATATACACAACATTTAAGAAATGGAAAAAAATATTTTCCTTGTGATGAGAACTCTTAGGATTTACTCTCTTAATCACTTTCATATATAAAAAATAATGAAAGAAAGAAGAGTTCAACCAAAACAAATAACAAATCTACCAATGATAACAAGTACTAAAAACTGTACTAAAAAAAAGAAAAAAGGAGAGACATAACCCAGGAGAAATGCTAAATGCAAAGCTATACACACAAAATCACACAGCGAAGAATACACATTCACAAAAATAGAAAAAGGGGAAAAAAATATATATCGTTGCTCCCAAAGTCCACCTCCTCAATTTGGGATGATTGTTGTCTATTCAGGTATTCCATAGATGCAGGGTACATCAAGTTGATTGTGGAGATTTAATCTGCTGCTCCTGAGGCTTCTGGGAGAAATTTCCCTTTCTCTTCTTTGTTTGCGCAGCTCTAGTGGTTCAGCTTTAGATTTGGACCCGCCTCTGTGTGTAGGTTGCCTGAGGGTGCCTGTTCTTCGCTCAGAGAGCATGGGGTTAAAGGAGTAGATGATTCAGGGGCTCTGGCTCACTCAGGCCGGGCATAGGGAGGATTACAGAATACGGGGCAAGCCTGTGGCAGCAAAGGTCGGCGTGACGTTGCACCAGCCTGACGCACACCGTGCCTTCTCCCAGGGAAGATGTTCCTGTATCACGGGACTCTGGCAGTGGCGGGCTGCACAGGCTCCCGGGAGGGGAGGTGTGGATAGTGACCTGTGCTTGCACACAGGCTTCCTGTTGGCTGCAACAGCAGCCTTTGCATCTCGTGCCTCTCTTTGTGGTCTGCCCTGGTAGCCACGGCTGGCGCCTGTCTCTGGAGCTCTTTTAAGTGGCACTCTTAATCCCCTCTCCTCGCACACCAGGAAACAAAGAGGCAAGAAAAGGTCTCTTGGCTGTTCAGCAGCTCCAGACTTTTTCCCGGACTCCCTTCCAACTAGCTGTGATGCACTAGCCCCTTCAGGCTGTGTTCACACAGCCAACTCCAGTCCTCTCCCTGGGATCTGACCTCCGTAATCCGAGCCTCAGCTCCCATCCCCCACCCATCCCAGCGGGTGAGCAGACAAGTCTCTCGGGCTGCAGAGTGGTGGTCCTCTGTGTGGTAATCTCTCCACTTTGCCCTCTCCACCTCTGTTGTTGCACTCTCCTCCTTGGCTCTGAAGCTTCCCCCGTCTGCCTCCCACAGTCTCCGCCTGTGAAGGGACTTTTTAGTGTGTAGAAACCTTTCTTCCTTCACAGCTCCCTCACACTGGTGCAGGTCCCATCCCTATTCTTTTGTCTCTGTTTTTTCTTTTGCCCTACCCAGGTACATGTGGAGTTTCTTGCCTTTTGGGAGGTCTGAGGTCTTCTGCCAGAGTTCAGTAAGTGTTCTGTAGGAGTTGTTCCACATACAGATGTATTTCTGATGTATTTGTCAGGAAGAAAGTGATCTCCACGTCCTCCTCTTCTGCCATCTTGAAACCCCCCCCCCTTTTTTTCTCCTTTTCTTTGTGCTTCCTCTAGTTTCACTTGCTGACAGGATGCCACACGCAGACTCCTTGCACCAGGACGGCCCTACAGACCAGATTTCTTCCAGCCAAATGGGTGCTCTGGACACCTGCGGGGTAGAGAATTAAGAGGTATGATCTGCTATGTATAAAATAAATAAGGTACAAGGATATATCGTAGAGTGCAGGAAATATAGTCAATATTTTATAACATTAAATGGAGTATAATCTTTAAAAATATTGAATTACTAATTTGTACACCTGAAAGTAGTATAATTTTGTAAATCAGCTATGCTTTATTTTTAAAAGTGGACATGATGACAAGAAGATGAATGAACTACTATGCAACTGGGTATACTTTTAATATTATACTGCATTTTATTGTTTCCCAAGCATGTTTGTATACATTTGATTTTCACAGTCTTATAAGTTTGCCAGGAAAGTTTATTATTTATATTTTTCAGTAAGAAAATTGTAGCTTAAACTGAATTTCTGAAAACTACATAAATAGTAAATAGCAGAGCCGTAGTAAACTCACTTCTCCTGAAAGAGTGTTTTTTCCACCACTATACAGTTTTTTTCAAATGACCCCAATTATATTTCAACCAGTTTTTCATGAATGCCTAATCTGTGCCAAGCAATATATTATATGTTAGAGATACAACTATTTTTACTTTTAATTCATTTGTTAAAAGATTATTAGTTCATTTTTATTATATAAAAATGAATAATATGTATGAATTACAGGAGATTTGGGAAATACCAAAGTTATGGAAAAAATAATATAGAACAGTTCAATCATAATTTCTAGTACCATATAGCAGCTGTCCCCAACATTTTGGCACCAGGGACTTGTTTTTTGGAAGACAATTTTTCCACAGACCAGGAAGGGAGAATGGTTTTAGGATGATTCAAGCACATTATATTTATTGTGCACTTTATTTTTATTATTATTACATTGTAATATATAATTAAATAATTATACAACTCACCATAATGTAGACAGGGGGCAGAGCTCAGGCAGTAATGCCAGTGATGGGGAGTAGTTGTAAATACAAATGAAGTTTCTCTTGCTCACCCACCACTCACCTCCTGCTGTGTGACCTTGTTCCTAACAGGCTACAGACTGGTACTGGTCTATGGCCCAGGGGTTGGGGATCCCTGTCATATAGTTTCATCTTCTTTCTCTTAAACCTTAAAAATTTGGCATGCCTACTTGGATGATGTAAGCAAAATCAAATGGAAAATCATAGAAAAGGTTTTGGATGGGTTATTGAAGAAGAGGTATTAAAGTATACCACTATGATTGTGGGTTGTCATACTCTCCTTGTAATTATTTCAATCTGCTTTAGATACTTTGAGGCTATGCTATTAAGTGCACTCAACTTTAGAACTGTTATCTTCTTGGAAATTGCTTATTTTATCATTCTGTACTGACCCTCTTTATTACTAATAATATTTTTGCCTTATAATCTGTTTTCTCTGATATTAACATAAACACATTAGATTTCTGTTCCCATCTCTTTGCTTTGAATCTACCTGTGTACTTATGTTTTAGATGTATTTCTCACAAATAATTTATAATTAATTTTTTAAAGTTTTCTATCTAGTCTATCTTTGCCATTTAATTGGAAAGATTAGTCTACTTATATGTGTTGTGATGACTGACACGTTTAGATTTTTCTACTGTCTTATCTTGTATTTTTAATAATTCTGCCTTTTCTATGCTTTCTTTAACTTCTTTTTCTGCCTTATATTACATGTTTCTTTTTCCTCTACTCATGTTGATATACATTTTATTTACATTTTTCTTTTGATTACCCTTAAAAATTGGCATACCTACTTGACTTAACAATATTTAATGTCATTCCATATCTTTATTTTCTACTATCCTTCTGAATATTATGAGTACCTTATAATAATTTAACTCCAGTCTTCCTTTACCATTTTACCATATTTTCCAGTACTTTTGTTTTGTCTTGTTTTTATACTATCTAATAAGTTGTTTTCTTGCTCTTGTTTCTGTTCTTTTTGTTGTTGCTCTCATTGTTGTTATATAGTTAATTCTTGTCCTCACTCTTGCATAATGATTTACCTGGATATAAAATTCTATATAGGAAGTTATTTTCTCTGAAAGCTGAAAATGATTTGTGTGTGTGTGTGTGTGTGTTACATGGGCCTCTCACTGTTGCGGCCTCTCCCATTGCGGAGCACAGACTCTGGACATGCAGGCTCAGCGGCCATGGCTCACAGGCCTAGCTGCTCTGTGGCATGTGGGATCTTCCCAGACTGGGGCATGAACCCGTGTCCCCTGCATTGGCAGGCAGACTCAACCACTGCACCACCAGGGAAGCCCGCTGAAAATGATTTATTGATTAATGTCTATTATTGCTACTAATAAAGTCCCCTATTTTTATTTGTGAGTACTCTTTTCTCTCTGATTGCTTTTAGGATCTTCTTTTTATATTTTATGTGAAGTTTCTCTATAATGTGTATAGCATTGAGTTAGTTCTATTTATCCTTCTCCGTTTTAACTCTAATTTTTTTTCTGTGTATATTTGTCTTTCTTCAATTCTGGAAAACTCTAAGTCACTCTTTCTTTGAATATTGCTTCTCCACTATTTTCTCTATTCTCTCCTCTGTAACTCAGAACACATATATCCTAGACTTTTTAGTTCATTTGTCTATGTATCTGAACTTCTCTTTCATATTTTCCTTCTCTTTATTTACCTATAGTACACTATGGATAAATTTATTAGATTTACCATTGAGATCATTAATATTCTCCTCAGTGGTTGTGATGCAAGGAACAGGATTGTATGGCACAGCATTATAAAATCTCTCTTAGCAATGCACTAGAGGTTTCTATGATATAAAATCTCTGAGGACTCTCACTGTTTCATGATTGTAATTTGATTTATTTTTCATCCTCCTACTCTTTCATTTCCTCTCTCTTTCCTCTATTTTATTTTTTTTAGATTTTTAAAAATTATTGATTTTATAAAATAAACATTGGTTGGAGGAAAAACTTGGAATCATGTTTTTGTCAGTTGTCAGATTTCAATTTGATTTGAAATTCAATTTTCCTGTAGAAAAAAGTGAATAAATTGAGTGAAAATGACTCTGCTTTGACAAACAGCTCACTGGAACCAGAGACTCCCTCTATTCCCAGAAAGGGAGTTTGCATCCAAGCCCAGCTTCCCCCTGGACCTGTGCTTCCTTCCACCAAACAGGGATCCCATTGACACCAAGTTCTTCATATTCTGGGAATATAGCATTACAAACAGCTCTTGCATACAAAAGATCCCCTAAATCAAGACTGCCTAGTTACTAGCAGTCTATGTAGTTAGTTCTCTGCTGACAAGACTGCTTTTTTCACACTGGTCCCACAGGAGAAGTATGTTCATTTACTGGGTCACAGACCCATACTATTGGATAATATGTGCAGGACCTACTAAACTTTTCTAGGTGATGCTAGATCAAAGAGACCTATACTTTAGTTCTCTTGCATATGTAAATGTCCTTGCTTCATATAAGTCCTCTTAATAAAATCTATTCTTTAACTCATGCAGTGGGAAATTATGTTTTTCCCAAATCCTGATGTACATCTGATGGATTTGAGTTGCTTATCATATATTGTTTTCTGGAAAGCTTTATGACTTTGAATTGTAGGGATTTTGAGGCTAAATCCAGGTTTATTGTGAGAAATAATTTTATTTTTCATAATAACAACTATTAACAAATAACATTTTTATGTTTACAATGTGCCAGTCACTGTGATACATGCTTTACATACATTATATTTCATCTTCACAACAGCCCTGTGAGATCAATACTATAATTACTCCCACCACACAGATGAGGAAACTGTGGGTTATAAATGTTAAGTAAGTTGTCAAAGGTCACACAACAAGTTAGTGGTAAAACAATGATTAGAACTCAAATCTATATGACTCTATACCTCAAACTATTAACTGCCATGCCAAGATTTCTCAAACTTTACAAATGGTCCTTTTCAAAATCTAACATTACAGATCCCCAATGTTTATTTAAATTATTTTTCCCTTTACTTTGGTACTTAAATGAACACAGCATAAAGTATAAATTCCTTATTTTTATAACTTATACAAATAATGCAAAATTGCAAGACAAATTTTAAAATTAATTACAAACAAAACTATGAAATAAATTGTATAAAGTTAATACTATTAATTTAATGTCATAGATGATACTATTATCTTAAACTAAAAAATAAATTTGTTTTTAACAATCAATCCTCTTTATTGAAGAATTAATTGATTAGTATCATAAGATGTAATACTAAAAACTATAAAAAATAACATTTAATGAAGCATTCTTTATTGAATAATTTCTAAGTAGTTAATGCTTCATTACTTATTGTGAGTGAAGAATGGCTAGTTGGTATAGAGAAAAATGAGTGTATAATTTGAATATGTTAGTAAAACTTACTGCCCAGCATTATTCAATTTTAGCATTGCAATATTACTATGTGCTGTGATATTATTCAGTCCTCCCATAAATTTTCTTTAATTGAACTACAGTAAAACCTTCATTTGCCATGAGGTCATTGGACATTCACTTGTGTAAATACATCATTTATGTGTGAAGTTCTCTCTGTTATTAATCTTATTACCTCCAGCAATTTTTATTGCTCCCTTAGTTCATTTTTAGGGCATTGAATCAAAGTCTTATTTTACTGATAAATAAAACAATTGAAGCTCATGTTTTATGAAAATGTCCCTCAGTAGTGACACATCATACCAAAAGAAAGGTTTTATTTAAACAATAATTGGAACAAAATCTCAAATTCTCTTGGAAATTTAAAGCACACCAATGATCTCAAGATTCAGTTTGAGGGGAACCTTCAAGATGGTGAAGGATTAAGAGGTTGAGATCACCTTCCTCCCCACAAATACATCAAAAATACATGTACATGTGGAACAACTCCTACAGAACACCTACTGAACCTGGCAGAAGAACTCAGACTTCCCAAAAGATAAGAAAATCCCCATGTACCTGTGTAAGACAAAAGGAAAAAGAAAAAAACAGAGGCAAAAGAATAGGGACAGGACTTGCACCTTGGGGAGGGAGCTGTGAAGGAGGAAAAGTTTCCACAACTAGGAAGTGCCTTCACTGGCAGAGACAGGGAGTGGGTCGGGGGGAAGCTTCAGAACCACGGAGGAAAGCGCAGCAACAGCAGTGTAGAGGGAAAAGCATAGAGATTCCCTCACAGAGGATCGGTGCAGACCAACACTCACCAGCCTGAGAAGCTTGTCTGCTCACCACTGGGGCAGGTGGGGACTGAGAGCTGAGGTTCGGGCTTCAGAGATCAGATCCCAGGGAGAGGACTGGTGTTGGCTGTGAGAACACAGCCTAAGGGGGGCTTTTGCATCACAGCTATTTGGAAGGGAATCTGGGGGTCCAGCAGGTCTGGACCTGCCTAATAAGCAAGAGACCATTGTTTCAGGGTGTGTGAGGAGAGGAGATTCCTTCGCTGTCTGTCCACAGAAGGCAGAGCACCACTTAAATGAGTCCATGGATGGACATGAGCCACGGCTATCAGCTCGGACCACAGAGATGGGCATGAAATGCTAACACTGCTGCTACAGCCACCAAGAATCCTGTGTGCAAGCACAGGGCACTATCCACACACACCCTGGAGCCTGTGTAACACACCACTGCCAGGGACCCAAGATCCAAGTACACGTTCTCCAGAAGAACACACGGTGCACCTCAGGCTGTTGCAATGTCACACAAAGTTCTGCTGCCACAGATTTCCCCCATATTCCAATTATAACTACCATACCCCTCCCACACCCAGGCATGAGTGAGAAAGAATCCCCTAATCATCAGCTGCTTTAAACCCGTCCTGTCTGGGTGGGAACAGATGTCTGAGGATGACCTACAGAGATGGGGCCAAAACCAAAGCTGAACCCCAGGAGCTGTGCAAACAAATAAAAGAAATTGAAATTTCTCTGTGCAGCCTCAGGAGAAGTTGATTAAATCCCGCAATCAACTTGATGCACTCTGCAAATGTGGAATACACTGAATAGACAATGAATCATCCCAATATTGTGGTGGTGTACTTTGAGAACAACTGTAGACTTGGGTTCTGCTGGCTGCTACTGATTTGTTTCTGATTTTTATGTTTATATGAGTATAGATTTTAGCACTTGTTATAAATGGTGGAATTGTTTATTGGTTTGGTTGTGCTCTCCTTCTTTATTATTCTTTAATAACTTTTGTATTAAATTTTTTTTCTTTCTTCTTTTTCTCACTTTCCTTCTGAGCCACATGGCTGACTGGATCTTGGTGCTCCGGCCTGGTGTCAGTCTGAGTCTCTGAGGTGGGAGAGGTGAGTTCAGGACATTGGATGACCAGAGACCTCCAAGCCCCATGGTATATCAATCGACAAGAGTTCTCCTAGAGATATCCATCTCAACACTACGACCCAGCTCCACCCAATGGCCAGCAAGCTCCAGCGCTGAACACCCCATGCCAAACAACTAACAAGACAGGAACACAATCACACATTAGCAGAGAAGTTGCCTAGAATCATACTAAGCTCACAGACACCCAAAAACGCACCACTGGGGGTGGCTCTGCCTACCAGAAAGAAAAGATCCAGTCCAATCCACCAGAACACAGGCACTAGTCCTCTCTACCAGGAAGTCTAAACAAGTCACTGAACCAAACTCACCCACTGGGGGTAGACACCAAAAACAATGAGAACTATGAACATGCAGCCTGTGAAAAGGAGATCTCAAACACAGAAAGCTAACAAAATGAGACCATAGAAAAATATGCAGCAAATGATGTAGCAAGGTAAAAACCCACTGATCAAACAAATGAAGAGGAAATAGGCAGTCTACCTGAAAAATAATTCAGACTAATGACAGTAAAGATAATCCAAAATCTTGGAAATAGAATGGAGAAGATACAAGAAATGTTTAACAAAGAACTAGGAGAACTAAAGAGCAAACAAACAATGATGAATAACACAATAAATGAAATGAAATATTCTCTAGAAGGAATCAATAGCAGAATAACTGAGGCAGAAGAAGAGATAAGCAACATGGAAGATAAAATAGTGGAAATAACTACCACAGAGCAGTATAAAGAAAAAATAATAAAAAAAAATTGAGGACAGGCTGAGAGACCTCTAGGACAACATTACATGAATCAACATTCAAATTATAGGGGTCACAAAAGAAGAAGAAACAAAGAACGTGTCTAAGAAAATATTTGAAGATATTTGAGTTGCAAACTACCCTAACATGGGAAAGAAAATAGTCAGTAATGTCCAGGAAGTGCAGAGAATCCTATACAGGAAAAATCCAAGGAGAAACACGCCAAGACACATATTAATCAAACTATCAAAAATTAAATACAAAGAAAAAATATTAAAAGCAGCAATGGAAAAACAACAAATAAGATACAAGGGAATTGCCATAAGGTTAACAGCTGATCGTTAAGCAGAAACTCTGTAAGCCAGAAGGGTGTAGCAGGAAATATTTAAAGTGATGAAAGGGAAAACACTATAACCAAGATTACACTACCCAGGAAGAATCTCATTCAGATTTGATGGAGAAATTAAATTGTTTACACAAAAGCAAAAGTGAAGAGAATTCAGCACCCCCAAACCAGTATTACAACAAATATTAAGGGACGTGATCTAGGCAGGAAGCCCAAGAGAAGGAAAAGACAAAAAAAAAAAAAGAATAAAATGGCAATAAGAACATACATATCAATAATTACCTTAAAAGTATATAGACTAAATGCTCCAACCAAAAGACATAGACTGGCTAAATGGATACAAAAACTAGACCCATATATATGTTGTCTACAAGAGACCCACTTCAGACCTAGGGACACACACAGACTGAAAGTTAGGGGATGGAAAACGAAATTCCATGCAAATGGAAATCAAAAGAAAGCTGGAGTAACAATTCTAATATCAGACAAAATAGACTTTAAAATAAAGACTTTTACAAGAGACAAAGAAAGACACTACATAACAATAAAGGGATCAATCCAAGAAGAAGATATAAAAGTTGTAAAAAATTTTGCACCCAACATAGGAGCACCTCAATACATAAGGCAAATGCTAACAGCCATAAAGGGGAAATTGACAGTAACACAATAATAGTAGAGGACTTTAACACACACTTTCACCAATGGACAGATCATCCAAAATGAAAATAACTTGGGAAACACAAGCTTTAAATGATACATTAAACAAGATGGACTTAATTGATATTTAAAGGACATTCCAACCAAAAACAACAGAAGACATGTTCTTTTCAAGTACTCATGGAATATTCTCCAGGATAGATCATATCTTGGGTCACAAATCAAGCCTTGGTAAATTAAAGAAAATTGAAATAGTACCAAGTATCTTTTATGATCACAACGCTATGAGACTAGTTATTAATCACATGAAAAAAACCTGTTAAAAATACAAACACACGGAGACTAAACAACACACTACTAAATAACCAAGAGGTTATTGAAGAAATAAAAGAGGAAATCAAAAATAAATTAGAAAAAAATGAAAAGGAAAACACGATGTCCCAAAACCTATGGGATGCAGCAAAAACACTTCTAAGAGGGACATTTATAGCAAAACAATACTACCTCAAGAAACAAGAAAAATCTCAAATAAACAACCTAATCTTACACATAAAGCAATTAGAGAAAGAATAACAACAACAAAAACAAAGTTAGCAGAAGGAAAGAAATCAAAGATCAGATCAGAAATAAAGGGAAAAAAATGAAGAAAATGATAGCAAAGATCAATAAAACTAAAAGCTGGTTCTTTGAGAAGATAAACAAAATTGATAAACCATTAGCCAGACTCATCAAGAAAAAAAGGGAGAAGACTCAAATCAATAGATTTAGAAATGAAAAAAGAGAAGTAAAAACGGAAAGCAGCAGAAATACAAAGGATCATGAGAGATGACTACAAGCAACTATATGCCAATAAACTGGACAAACTGGAAGAAATGGACAAATTCTTAGGAAGGCAAAATCTTCTGAGACTAAACCAGGAAGATAGAGATAATATAAACAGACTAATCACAAACACTGAAATTGAAACTGTGATTAAAAATCTTCCAACAAACAAAAGCCCAGGAGCAGATGGCTTCACAGGCGAATTCTATCAAATATGTACAGAAGAGATAACACCTATCCTTCTCAAACTCTTCCAAAACATGGCAAAGGGAGGAACACTCCAAAACTCATTCTATGATGGTACGACCATTCTGATACCAAAATCAGACAAATATGTCAAAAAAAAAAGAAAACTACAGTCCAATATCACTAATGAACATAGATACAAAATTCCTCGACAAAATACTAGCAAACGAAATCGAACAGTACATTAAAAGTATCATACACCATGATCAATTGAGGTATATCAGAAGAATGCAAGGATACATCAATAGGCAAATAAATCAATGTAATACAAAATACTAGCAAATTGAAGGATAAAAAACATAAGATTATATCAATAGATGCAGAAAAAGCTATCAACACAATTCAACACCCATTTATGAAAAAACACTCCAGAAAGTAGACATATAGGGTACCTACCTCAAGATAATAAAGGCTATAATATGACAAACCCAAAGACAACATCATTCTGAATGGAGAAAAACTGTAACCATTTCCTCTAAGATAAGGAACAGGCAGGGTTACCACTCTCACCGTTATTATTCAACATAGTTTTGGAAGTTTTAGCCACAGCAATCAGAGAACATAAAGAAACAAAAGGAATCCAAATAGGAAAAGAAAGTAAAACTGTCACTCTTTGCTGATGACATGATACTATGCATAGAGAATCCTAAAGATGCTACCAGAAAACTCCTAGAGCTAACCAATGAATCTGATAGAGTAGCAGGATTCAAAATTAATGCACAGAAATCTCTTGCATTCCTTTACACTAAAGATGAAAATCTGAACAAGAAATTAAGGAAACACTCCTATTTCCCATTGCAACAAAAAGAATAAAACACCTAGGAATAAACCTACCTAAGGAGACAAAAGACCTGTATGCAGAAACTAAAGGACAATGATGAAAGAAATTAAATATGATACAAATAGATGAAGAGATATACAATGTCATTGGACTGGAAGAATCAACATTGTGAAAATGACTCTACTACCCAAAGCAATCTACAGATTCAATGCAATTCTTATCAAGCTAACAATGACATTTTTCACAGAACTAGAACAAAATTTTTCACAATTTGTATGGAGACACAGAAGACCCTGAATAGCCATAGTTATCTTGAGAAAGAAAAACGGAGCTAGAGGAATCAGGCTCCCTGACTTCAGATAATACTACAAAGCTACAGTATGCAAGACAGTATGGTATCGACACAAAAACAGAAATATAGATCAATAGAACAGGATAGAAAGCCCAGAGATAAACCCACACACATATGGTCACCTTATCTTTGATAAAGGAAGCAAGAATATATAATGGAGAAAGATAGCCTCTTCAATAAGTGGTGCTGGGAAAACTGGGCAGCTACATGTAAAAGAATGAAATTAGAACACTCCCTAACTCCATATACAAAAATAAACTCAAAATGGATTAAAGACCTAAATGTAAGGCCAGACACTATAACTCTTAGAGGAAAACATAGACATAGCACTCTATGACATACATCACAGCAAGATCCTTTTTGACCCACCCCTTAGAGAAATGGAAATAAAAATAAACAAATGAGACCTAATGAAACTTAAAAGCTTATGCACAGCAAAGGAAACCATAAACAAGATGAAAAGGTAACCCTCAGAATGGGAGAAAATATTTACAAATGAAGCCACTGACAAAGGATTAATCCAAAATATACAAGCAGCTCATGCAGCTCAATATCAAAGAAAACAAACAACCTAATCCAAAAATGGGCAGAAGACCTAAATAGACATTTCTCCAAAGAAGATATACAGATTGCCAACAAACACATGAAAGTATGCTCAACATCAGTAATTATTAGAGAAATGCAAATCAAAACTACAATGAGGTATCACCTCACACAGGTCATCATGGCTATCATCAAAAAATCTACAAACAATAAATAGTGGAGAGCGTGTGGAGAAAAGGCCACGCCCTTGCACTGTTGGTGGGAATGTAAACTGATACAGCCATGGTGGAGAACAGTATGGAGGTTCCTTAAGAAACTAAAAATAGAACTACCATATGACCCAGCAATCCTAGTACGGGGCATATACATTGAGAAAACCATAATTCAAAAAGAGTCATGCTAAATGTTCATTGCAGCACTATTTACAGTAGCCAGGACATGGATGCAACCTAAGTGTCCATCAACAGGTGAATGGCTAAAGAAGATGTGGCTCATATATAGAGTGGGATATTACTCAGCCATAAAAAGAAATGAAACTGAGTTATTTGTAGCCAGGTGGATGGAAAGAGAGTCTGTCATACAGAGTGAAGTAAGTCAGAAAGAGAAAAACAAGTATCATATGCTAACACATATATATGTATTTAAAAATATGGTTCTGAAGAACTTAGGGCCAGTAGAGTAATAAAGATGCAGATGTAGAGTATGGACTTGAGGATATAGGGAGGGGGAATGGTAAGCTGGGACAAAGTGAGAGAGTGCCATGGACATATATATACTACCAAATGTAAAATGATAGCTAGTGAGAAACAGCCACATAGAACAGGGAGTTCAGCTCGTTTTTTTGTGACCACCTAGAGGAGTGGGTTAATGAGGGCAGGAGGGAGATGGAAGAGGGAGGGGTATGGGGATATATGTATACATGTAGCTGATTCACTTTTTTATACAGTAGAAACTAACACAACTTTGTAAAGCAATTATACTCCAGTAAAGATGTTAAAAAATAAAGAAAAAGATCCTGTTTGAATTTAACTTAGGTAGTGACATTGGCACGATGGCAGAGTACAAGATACAGACATTTAAATACCCACAAAAACAACAATTAAACAGCTGTTCACAAAAGAAAATAACCCTCAGAGGACAGAAGTGTTCAATTAATAATGTATGGCAACATAGTAGAGCAAAAAAATGGAGAATAACCAGACAGAAAGTATCTCTGGGGAGGTCACCTTAGCCAAGACCTCTGAAGATGACTAGAAACAAATAATAAGGGCAGGGGCTATCAGTATCATATACACAGCAGGTATCAATGTAGTCCCCAATAGTTTTCTCTCTAGAGGACTTGGAAAGCCTTTGCCACTTAGGACCTTAGCCACAATGACAGCCATATACTCCTTGTTGCTTCTGAAGTGGAGAACCCTGCAGTGTTCATCAGTGTGGAACACACAAGGCTGTTCTGCAAAGGACATAGGCAGATTTTGCCACTGAGTTAACCAAGAGGCATCACCAATGTGGACCTCCTAAGGATGAACATATTGCTGATGGAACTGCTATTTTGTTTCCCCAGGACCAAAGCTGTCAGATCCTCCCCCCAAACCCATGCATGCTCCAGAGTTTAGAGCCCCACACATTTTATGTGCAAAAACATCTCAGGTATGAGAGAAACTTCTATTGCAGTCTAAAGAAAGTCTCAGATCCTGGAGATGCTATTGTTCCATAGGTATATTTGCCTAAGTCCCTGGCTCCAAGGCTGCTCCACAGGGACTTATAAATCCAGACATTAGTGCAACCACCACTGTGAAGTCATGTGCAAGCTGGACCTGGTGCAAATAGGATCCCCTCAGCCATGACATATACCATGGGATAAAAATAGTTCAGGAGGTCCACAACAGCCTTTACCACTAAACACCTCAATAGTCCTCAATGCTGCTGCAGACACCTGCAGCCTTGGCCAATGAGCATCTCTCAAATCTAGCCAACACTGACCTCAGCTAGTGTAGTTTTATGGAGACAACATTGCTGGACCTACCCTGGAGATAAAACTGGTACACCCCATTCAATTATCATTCTTGTATTCACCCACAGGTGAAGGTCTTTCTCCAACAAAACCAGTTTGTAAATTCTGGAAGAAGTGACTGTTCCATCAAATGCTCAGAGTATAGGAAACATGAAAATTAAGGAAACATGATATAACCAAAAGAAAACAATTTTCCAGTAACCAACCACAAAATAGTGGAGATTTTACAAATTGCCATAGAAAAAAATTCAATATAATTGTTATAAAGAAGTTCAGCAAGTTATAAGAGAACACAGATAGACAAAGCAGTGAAATCAGGAAAACAATACACGAACAAAACTAGAAGTTTAATGTGGAAATAGAAATAATGAAAAATGAACCAAACAGATTCTGGAGCTCAGGAATAAAATGAATGAAATGAAAATTTTAATAGAGAGCATTAGCATCAAACTTGGTCAAGCAGAAGAAATAATCTGTGAACTCAAAGACAGGTCTTTTTTGTTTGTTTGTTTGTTTTTTGTTTTTTGCAGTACGCGGGCCTCTCACTGTTGCGGCCTCTCCCATTGTGGAGCACAGGCTCCGGACGCACAGGCTCGGTGGCCATGGCTCATGGACCCAGCCACTCTGCAGCATGTGGGATCCTCCCGGACCGGGGCACGAACCCGTGTCCCCTGCATCGGCAGGCAGACTCCCAACAACTGTGCCACCAGGGAAGCCCCAAAGACAGGTCTTTTGAAATTATACAAAGGAGAAAAAAAGAAAAAAAAAAAGAATAAAGAGAATGAATGCTTACTTGAATTATGTGTCACCATCAAGCAAAAATATAATCAGTATTATAGAAGTGATGGAAGAACAAGAGAAAGAGAAGGGGCAGAAAGATTATTGAAAGAAATAAAGACTGAGATCTTCCCAAATCTGAGAGGAGATATAGACAGCTAGGTACATGGAGCACATATGTCCTCATCCAGATTTAACCCAAAGAAGACTTCACCAGAATATATTATTAAAAAACAATTGACAATCAAATACAAAGAATTTTGAAAGTAGCAACAGAAAAACAGCTCATCTCATACAAGGGAACTGCTATACGGATATCAGCAAACTTCTCAGTAGAAACCTGAAAAGCCAGGAGAGAGTAGGAAGATACATTCTAAGTGGTGACGGAAAACAAACAAAAAACACTTTATCCGGTGAAGTTGTCCCTCAGAGATAAAGAAGAGATAAAGACTACCCCAGACCAAAAAAAATAAACAAATAAAAAGCTGAGGAAGTTCATCACAAGTGATCTCTTTACAAGAGATTCTGAAATGAGTCCTTCATGCTGTAATGGAAGGACACTAATTAGTACCACAGAGATATACAAAAGTATAAAACTCACTAGTAAATTTCAGTATATAGTCAAATACAGAATATTCCAATATTGTAAATGTAGTGTGTAAATCACTAGTTCTAGTATAAATGTTAAAAGACAAAAATATTGAAAATAAATTCAGCTACAATAATTTGTTAAAGATGCATCTTTAAAAAGATGACATTTTGATATCAAAACCATAAAATGTGTGTGGGAGGGGATAAAAGTGCACAGATTTTTATGTGATTGAAGTTGTTATCAGCTTAAAATAGATTTATAATATGTATTATATAACTTTCATGGTAAAGAGAAAGCAAAATTTATAGTAGACACAAAAAAGATTAAGAGAAACAATCAAAGCATACCACTACAGAAAATAATCAAATCACGAAGGAAGATAGTAAAAGGGGAATAAAATAACAAAATAATTACAAAAGAGACAGAAAAAATGATCACATTGACAATAGTGAGTTTCTACCTGTTAATAATTACTTTAAGTGTAAATGTATTAAATTCTCCAACCAAAAGGCTTAAAGAGGCTGAGTGAATAAAAACACAAAACCCAACTATATGCTACCCAGAAGATTCTCACTTCAGCTTTAAGGACACACATAGGCTCTGGCCTCACATGTAGGTATTTAATCCATTTTGAGTTCATTTTTTTGTACGCTATTATGGAGTCTTCTAATTTCATTCTTTTACATGTTGCTGCCAGTTCTCCCAGCACCACTTATTGAAGAGACTGTCTTTTCTCCATTGTATATTATTGCCTCCTTTGTAATAGATTAGGTGACCACAGGTGTATGGGTTTATCTCTGGGCTTTCTATTGTGTTCCACTGATATACATTTTCTGTTTTTGTGCCAGTAACATACAGTCTTGATGACTGTAGCTTTGTAGTATAGAGAGGGGCATCTGATTCTTCCAGCTCCATTTTTCTTCCCCAAGACTGATTTAGCTATGTGTGGTCTGTTTTGTGTTTCCATACAAACCACAATTTTTTTTGTTCTAGTTCTGTGAAAATTGTCATTGATAATTTGATAGGGATTATATTGAATCTGTAGATTGCTTTTGGTAGTATTATCATTTTCACAATGTTGATTCTTCCAATCAAAGAACATGGTATATCTCTCCATCCGTTTGTGTTGTCCTTGATTTCTTTCATCACTGTCTTATAGTTTTCTGACCAATATTCTAGAGTAATGAAAATAAAAACAGAAATAAACAAATGGGACCTAATTAAACTTAAAAGGTTTTGCACAGGGGGCGGAGGGGAAGATGTCAGAAGAGTAAGACGTGGAGATCACCTTCCTCCCCATAGATACACCAGAAATACATCTACACGTGGAGCAACTCCTACAGAACACCTACTGAATGCTGGCAGAAGACCTCAGACCTCCCAAAAGGCAAGAAACTCCCCAGCTACCCGGGTAGTGCAAAAGAAAAAAAGAAAAAACAGAGACAAAAGAATAGGGATGGGACCTGTACCAGTGGGAGGGAGCTGTGAAGGAGGAAAGGTTTCCACACACTAGGAAGCCCTTTCGCGGGCGGAGACTGCAGGAGGCAGAGGGAGGAACTTCGGAGCCACGGAGGAGAGCACAGCAACAGGGGTGCAGAGGGCAAAGCGGGGAGATTCCCGCACAGAGGATCGGTGGCAACCAGCACTCACCAGCCCGAGAGGCTTGTCTGCTCACCAGCCAGAGTGGGCAGGGCTGCGAGCTGAGACTCTGGCTTTGGTCGGAGTGCAGGGAGACGTCTGGGGTTGGCTGTGTGAACACAGCCTGAAGGGGTTAGTGCACCACGGCTAGCCGGGAGGGAGTCTGGGAAAAAGTCTGGAGCTGCCGAAGAGAGAAGAGACTTTTTCTTCCCTTTTTGTTTCCTGGTGCGCAAGGAAAGGGGTTTAAGAGCGCTGCTTAAAGGAACTCCAGAGACGGGAGCGAGCCGCGGCTAAAAACGCAGACCCCAGAGACAGGCATGAGCCGCGGCTAAAAACGCGGACCCCAGAGACGGGCGCGAGCCGTGGCTAAAAGCGCAGACTCCAGAGACGGGCACGAGCCACGGCTAAAAGCACGGACACCAGAGACAGGCGGGAGACGCTAAGACTGCTGCTGCCACCACCAAGGGGACTGTGTGCAAGCACAGGTCACTATCCACAGCTCCCTTTCGGGTAGCCTGTGCAGCCCGCCACTGCCAGGTTCCCGGGATCAAGGGACAACTTCCGCGGGAGAACGCACGGCAGGCCTCAGGCTGGTGCAATGTCACGCTGGCCTCTGCCGCCGCAGGCTCGCCCCGCACTCCGCGCCCCTCCCTCCCCCCAGCCTGAGTGAGCCAGAGCCCCTGAAACAGCGGCTACTTTAACCCCGTCCTGTCTGAGCCAAAAACAGACGCCCTCCAGCGACCTACACGCAGAGGCGGGGCCAAATCCAAAGCTGAGCCCCTGTGAGCTGTGAGAACAAAGAAGAGAAAGGGAAATCTCTCCCAACAGCCTCAGAAGCAGCGGATTAAAGCTCCACAATCAACTTGATGTACCCTTCATCTGTGGAATACATGACTAGACAACGAATCATCCCAAATTGAACAGGTGGACTTCGAGACCAAGATTTATGATTTTTTTCCCCTTTTCCTGTTTTTGTGAGTGTGTATGTGTATTTTTCTGTGTGAGATTTTGTCTGTATAGCTTTGCTTCCACCATTTGTCCTAGGGTTCTATCCGTCCATTTTGGGGGTTTTTTAATTTATTTTTTCTTAATAATTAATTTTAATAACTTTATTTTACTTTACTTTCTTTCTTTCTTTCTTTCTTTCTTTCTTCCTTTCCTTCTTTCTTTCATTCTCTCTATCTTTCCTTCCTTCCCTCCTTAGACCATGAATCATCCCAAAATGAGGAGGTGGACTTTGAGAGCAAGATTTATGATTTTTTCCTCTTTACCTCTTTTTGTGAGGGAGTATGTGTATGCTTCAGTGTAAGATTTTGTCTGTATAGCTTTGCTTCCACCATTTGTCCTAAGTTTCTATCCATCCTTTTCTTTTTTCTAAATAATTATTTTTTAATTTAATAACTTTACTATATTTTACTTTATTTTATTCCACTGTATCTTCTTTCTTACTTTATTTTTTCCTTCCTTCCCTGCTTCCTTCCTCCCTCCCTCCTTTCGTTCCTTCTTTCCTGCTTTTCTTCTTTCTTTCTTTCTTCCTTCCTTCCCTCCTCCCTCCTTCCCTCCTTTCTTTCCTTCTTTTCTTCTTTCTTTCTTTCTTCCTCCCATCCTTCCTTCCTTCCCTCCTTTCCTTCTTTCTTTCTTCCTTTCTTTCTTTCTTTCTTTCTTACTACTTCTACTAATTCTTTCTCTCTACTTTTTCTGCCTTTTATTCCGAGCCGTGTGAATGAAAGGCTCTTGGTGCTGCAGCCAGGAGTCAGTGCTGTGCCTCTGAGGTGGGAGAGCCAACTTCAGGACACTGGTCAACAAGAGATCTCCCAGCTCCACATAATATCAAATAGTGAAAATCTCCCAGAGTCCTGCATCTCAACACCAGCACCCAGCTTCACTCAACGACCAGCAAGCTACAGTGCTGGAAAACCTATGCCAAACAACTAGCAAAACAGAAACACAAACACACCCATTAGCAGAGAGGCTGCCTAAAATCATAATAAGTCCACAGACACCCCAAAACACACCACCATACGTGGACCTGCCCGCTAGAGAGACAAGATCCAGCCTCATCCACCAGACCACAGGCACTAATCCCCTCCACCAGGAAGCCTACACAACCCACTGAACCAACCTTAGCCACTGGGGACAGACATCAAAAACAACAGGGACTATGAACATGCAGCCTGCAAATAGGAGACCCCAAACACAGTAAGATAAGCAAAATGAGAAGGCAGAAAAACACAGAGCAGATGAAGGAGCAAGATAAAAATGCACCAGACCTAACAAATGAAGAAGAAATAGGCAATCTACCTGAAAATGAATTCAGAATAGTGATAGTAAAGATGATCCAAAACCTTGGAAATAGAATGGACAAAATGCAAGAAACATTTAACAAGGACGTAGAAGAACTAAAGATGAAACAAACAATGATGAACAACACAAAAAATGAAATGAAAAAGACTCTAGATGGGATCAATAGCAGAATAACTGAGGCAGAAGAACGGATAAGTGACCGTCACATAACATAGTGGACCGGAATGCAAAATAGTGGAAATAACTACTGTAGAGCAGAATAAAGAAAAAAGAATGAAAAGAACTGAGGACAGTCTCAGAGACATCTGGGACAACATTAAACAAAACAATATTCGAATTATAGGGATTCAAGAAGAAGAAGAGAAAAAGAAAGGGACTGAGAAAAATATTTGAAGAGATTAGAGTGGAAAACTTCCCTTATATGGGAAAGGAAATAGTTACTCAAGTTTAGGAAGCACAGAAAATCCCATACAGGATAAATCCAAGGAGAAATATGCCAAGACACATATTAATCAAACTGTCAAAAATTAAATACAAAGAAAGCATATTAAAAGCAGCAAGGGAAAAACAACAAATAACACATAAGGGAATCCCCATAAGGTTAACAGCTGATCTCTCAGCAGAAACTCTGCAAGCCACAAGGGAGTGGCAGGTCATACTGAAAGTGATGAAGGAGAAAAACTGGCAACCAAGATTACTCTATCCAGCAAGGATCTCATTCAGATTTGATGGAGAAATTAAAATCTTTACAGACAAGCAAAAGCTGAGAGAGTTCAGCACCACCAAACCAGCTTTACAACAAATGCTAAAGGAACTTCTCTAGGCAAGAAACACAAGAGAAGGAAAAGACCTATAATAATGAACCCAAAACAATTTAGAAAATGGGAATAGGAACATACATATCGATAATTACCTTAAATGAAAATGGACTAAATGCTCCAACAAAAAGACACAGATTGGCTGAATGGATACAAAAACAAGACCCATATATACGCTGTCTACAAGAGACCCACTTCAGACTTGGAGACACATACAGACTGAAAGTAATGGGATGGAAAATGATATTCCATGCAAATGGAAACCAAAAGAAAGCTGGAGTAGCAATTTTCATATCAGACAAAATAGACTTTAAAATAAAGACTATTAGAAGAGACAACGAAGGACACTACGTAATGATCAAGGGATCGATCCAAGAAGAAGATATAAAAATTGTAAATATTTATGCACCCAACATAGGAGCATCTCAATACATAAGGGAAATACTAACAGCCATAAAAAGGGAAATAGACAGTAACACATTCATAGTAGGGGACTTTAACACCCCACTTTCACCAATGGATAGATCATCCAAAATGAAAATAAATAAGGAAACACAAGCTTTAAATGATACATTAAACAAGATGGACTTAATTGATATTTATAGGGCACTCCGTCCAAAAACAACAGATTACAATTTTTTCTCAAGTGCTCATGGAACATTCTCTAGGATAGATCATATCTTGGGTCACAAATCAAGCCTTGGTAAATTTTTTAAAAAATTGAAATTGTATCAAGTAACTTTTCCGACCAGAATGCCATGAGATTACATATCAATTACAGGAAAATATCTGTAAAAATACAAACACATAGAGGCTAAACAATACATTACTTAATAACGAAGTGATCACTGAAGAAATTAAAGAGGAAATAAAAAAATACCTAGAAACAAATGACAATGGAGACACAAAGACCCAAAACCTATGGGATGCAGCAAAAGCAGTTCTAAGAGGGAAGTTTACAGCAGTACAAGCCCACCTTAAGAAGCAAGAAACATCTCGAATAAACAACCTAACCTTGCACCTAAAGCAATTAGAGAAAGAAGAACAAAAAACCCTAAAGTTAGCAGAAGGAAAGAAATCATAAAAATCAGATCAGAAATAAATGGAAAAGAAATGAAAGAAACAATAGCAAAGATCAATAAAACTAAAAGCTGGTCCTTTCACAAGATAAAAAAAATTGATCCACCATTAGCCAGAATCATCAAGAAAAAAAGGGAGAAGACTCAAATCAATAGAATTAGAAATGAAAAAGGAGAAGTAACAACTGACACTGCAAAAATAAAAAAGATCATGAGAGATTACTACATGCAACTCTATGCCAATAAAATGGACAACCTGGAAGAAATGGACAAATTCTTAGAAATGCACAACCTGCCAAGACTGAATCAGGAAGAAATACAAAATATGAACAGACCAATCACAAGCACTGAAATTGAAACTGTGATTAAAAATCTTCCAACAAACAAAAGTCCAGGACCAGATGGCTTCACAGGAGAATTCTATGAAATATTTAGAGAAGAGCTAACACCTATCCTTCTCAAACTCTTCCAAAATATAGCAGAGGGAAGAACTCTCCCAAAATCCTTCTACAAGGCCACCATAACCTTGATACCAAAACCAGACTAGGATGTTACAAAGAAAGAAAACTACAGGCCAATATCGCTGATGAACATAGATGCAAAAATCCTCAACAAAATACTAGCAAACAGAATCAACAGCACATTAAAAGGATCATACACCATGATCAAGTGGAGTGTATCCCAGGAATGCAAGGATTCTTCAATATACGCAAATCTGTCAACGTGATTAACCATATTAAAAAATTGAAGGAGAAAAAACATATGATCATCTCAATAGATGCAGAGAAAGCTTTCGACACAATTCAACACCGATTTATGATAAAAACCCTGCAGAAAGTAGGCATAGAGGGAATTTTCCTCTACATAATAAAGGCCATATATGACAAGCCCACAGCCAACATCATCCTCAATGGTGAAAAACTGAAAGCATTTCCACTAAGATCAGGAACAAGACAAGGTCGCCCACTCTCACCACTCTTATTCCACATAGTTTTGGAAGTTTTAGCCACAGCAATCAGAGAAGAAAAGGAAATAAAAGAAATCCAAATCAGAAAAGAAGAAGTAAAGGTCTCACTCTTTGCAGATGACATGATAGTATACATACAGAATCCTAAAGATGCTACCAGAAATCTACAAGAGATAATCAATGAGTTTGGTAAAGTTGCAGGACACAAAATGAATGCACAGAAATCTCTTGCATTCCTACACACTAAAGATGAAAAATCTGAAAGTGAAATCAAGAAAATACTCCGATTTACCATTGCAAGAAAAAGAATATAATACCTAGGAATAAACCTACCTAAGGAGACAAAAGACCTGTATGCAGAGAATTATAAGACACTGATGAAAGAAATTAAAGATGATACAAATAGATGGAGAGATATACCATGTTCTTGCATTGGAAGAATCAACATTGTGAAAATGCCTGTACTACCCAAAGCAATCTATAGATTCAGAGCAATTCCTATCAAACTACCACTGGCATTTTTCACAGAACTAGAACAGAAAATTTCACAATTTGTGTGGAAACACAAAAGACCCCGAATAGCCAAAGCAATCTTGAGAACGAAAAAAGGAGCTGGAGTAATCAGGCTCCCTGACTTCAGACTATACTACAAAGCTACAGTAATCAAGACAGTATGGTACTGGCACAAAAACAGAAAGATAGATAAATGGAAGAGATAGAAAACCCAGGAATAAACCCATGCACATATGGTCACCTTATCTTTGATAAAGGAGGCAGAATGTACAGTGGAGAAAGGAAAGCCTCTTCAATAAGTGGTGCTGGGAAAACTGGACAGGTACACATAAAAGTATGAGATTAGATCACTCCCTAACACCATACACAAAAATATGATCAAAATGGATTAAAGACCTAAATGTAAGGTCAGAAACTATCAAACTCTTAGAGGAAAACATAGGCACAACACTCTATGACACAAATCACAGCAAGATCCTTTTTGACCCACCTCCGAGAGAAATGGAAATAAAACCAAGAATAAACAAATGGGACCTAATGAAACTGCAAACCTTTTGCACAGCAAAGGAAACCATAAACAAGAGCAAAAGGCAACCCTCAGAATGGGAGAAAATATTTGCAAATGAAGCAACTGACAAAGGATTAATTTCCAAAATTTACAAGCAGCTCATGCAGCTCAATAACAAAAAAACAAACAACCCAATCCAAAAATGGGCAGAAGACCTAAATAGACATTTCTCCAAAGAAGATATATAGACTGCCAACAAGCACATGGAAGAATGCTCAACATCATTAATCATTAGAGAAATGCAAATCAAAACTACAATGAGATATCATCTCACACCAGTCAGAATGGCCATCATCAAAAAATCTAGAAACCATAAATGCTGGAGAGGGTGTGGAGAAAAGGGAACACTCTTGCACTGCTGGTGGGAATGTGAATTGGTTCAGCCACTGTGGAGAACTGTATGGAGGTTCCTTAAAAAACTACAAATAGAACTACCATATGACACAGCAATCCCACTACTGGGCATATACCCTGAGAAAACCAAAATTCAAAAAGAGTCATGTACCAAAATGTTCATTGCAGCTCTATTTACAATAGCCCGGAGATGGAAACAACCTAAGTGCCCATCATCAGATGAATGGATAAAGAAGATGTGGCACATATATACAATGGAATATTACTCAGCCATAAAAAGAAACTAAATTGAGCTATTTGTAATGAGGTGGATAGACCTAGAGTCTGTCATACAGAGTGAAGTAAGTCAGAAAGAGAAAGACAAATACCGTATGCTAACACATATACATGGAATTTAAGAAAAAAAAATGTCATGAAGAACCTAGGGGTAAGACACAAAGACACAGACCTACTGGAGAACGGACTTGAGGATATGGGGAGGTGGAAGGGTGAGCTGTGACAAAGTGAGAGAGAGGCATGGACATATATACACTAACAAACGTAAGGTAGATAGCTAGTGGGAAGCAGCCGCATAGCACAGGGAGATCAGCTTGGTGTTTTGTGACCCCCTAGAGTGGTGGGATAAGATTTGTAGGTGGAAGGAAGATACAAAAGGGAATAGGTATGAGAACATATGTATATGTATAACTGATTTACTTTGTTATAGAGCAGAAACTAACACAGCATTGTAAAGCAATTATAGCCCAATAAAGATGTTAAAAAAAGAAACTTTTGCATAGCAAAAGAAACCATAAACAAGATGAAAAGGCACACTGAAAATTGGAGAAAATATTTGCAAATGAAGCAACAGACAAGGGATTAATGTCAAAAATTTACAAACAACTCATGGAGCTCAATATCAAAAAAACAAAAAAAAACCCAATCCAAAAATGGGCAGAAGACCTAAATAAACATTTCACCAAAGAAGACATACAGATGGCCAACAAACACATGAAAAGATGCTCAACATCACTAATTATTAGAGAAATGCAAATCAAAACTACAATGAGGTATCATCTCATACTGGTCAGAATGGCCATCATGAAAAAATCTACAAACAATACATGCTGGAGGGGGTGTGGAGAAATGGGAACCCTCTTGCACTGTTGGTAGGAATGTCAGCTGATACAACCACTGTGGAGAACAGTATGAATATTCCTCAGAAAACCAAAAATAAAACTACCATATGACCCAGCAATCCACTACTGAGCATATATCTAGAGACACATGCACCACAAAAGACACATGCACCCCAAAGTTTATTGCAACACTATTTACAATAGTCAGGACCTGGAAGCAACCTAAATGTCCTTCAACAGATGAATGGATAAAGAAGATGTGGCACATACATTCAATGGAATATTACTCAAGTATGAAAAGAAACATAATTGAACTATTTGTAGTGGGGTGGATGGACCTAGGGTCTGTCATACAGAGTGAAGTAAGTCAGAAAGAGAAAAACAAATATCATATGCTAACACATTTATGTAGAATCTAAAAAGAAAATGGTTGTGATGAACCTAGGGGCAGGACAGGAATAAAGATGCAGAAGTACAGAATGGACTTGAGGACACGGTGTGTGGAGGGGAAGCTGGGACAAAGTGAGAGAGCAGAATTAACCAAATGTAAAATAGGTAGCTAGTGGGAAGCAGCTGCATAACACAGGGAGATCAGCTTGGTGCTTTGTGCCCACCTAGAGAGGTGGGATAAGGCAGGTGGGAGGGAGGTGTAAGATATCTGTCTACATATAGCTGATTCACTTTGTTATGCAGCAGAAACTAAAACAACATTGTAAAGCAATTATACTCCAATGAAGATGTAAGAAAGAAAAGGATTAGGGCTTCCCTGGTGGCGCAGTGGTTGATAGTCTTCCTGCTGATGCAGGGGACCCGGGTTTGTGCCCTGGTCCAGGAAGATCCCACATGCTACGGAGTGGCTAGGCCCATGAGTCATGGCCGCTGAGCCTACGCATCCAGAGCCTGTCCTCTGCAATGGGAGAGGTCTGCATACCACAACAAAAAAAAAGGAGTATAGTACAGCATTACTGATTATATATATATAGAGAGAGAGAGAGAGAGAGAGGGAGAGAGAGAGAGAGAGAGAGAGAGAACACGTCTTAATTTTTTCTCTTCAAAAAACAAAAAAAAAAAGAAAGAAGATGTGGTACATATATACAATGGAATATTACTCAGCCATGAAAAGGAGCAAAGCATGTTCACCTGTAGAGATGTGGAAGGAAACAGAGACTGTCATACAGAGTGAAGTTAGTCAGAAAGAGGAAAACAAATATCATATACTAATATATGTATCTGGAATATATTAAAATGGTATAGATGATCTTATTTGCAAAGCTGGAATAGAGACACAGACATAGAGAAGAAACGTATGGATACCAATGGGGAAGCGGAGCTGGGATGAATTGTGAGATAGGAATTGACATATATACACGATTGATACTATGTATAACATAGATAACTAGTGAGAACCTACTGTACAGCACAGGGAACTCTACTCAGTGCTCTGAGGTGACCAAAATGGGAAGGAAATCAAAAAAAGTGGGGATATATGTATACATACAGCTGATTCACTTTGCTGTACAGTAGAAACTAACACAACATTTTAAAGCAACTATACTCCAATAAAAAAATAGTGTATAAAGAATGAGAAAAAAGGACACACATACACTTAAAATAAAGGGATGGAAAATAATATGCCATGCAAATGAAAATGAAAAGTGAACAGGGTAACTATACTTATATCAGAAAAAAATGATTTTGAATCAACAACTTTAATAAAATACAAAGATCATTATATAATAATAAGGAAAAATTTATCAAGAGAGGATAGTAATTGTATATATATCCAATACCAGAGTAGCTAATTAAGAACATATTAACATATCATTAGAAAGAATCAGCCAGGTATACAATAGTAAGTGACTGCAATACCCAACATTCAGCCATGGATAGGTTATCTAGACATAAAATTAAGAAGGAAATACCAGACTTATATTACAATTTATACAAGCTAGATCTAATAGACATATAGAGAACATTCCATCCAAAAGCAGCAGTATACATGTTCCTTTTGTGCACAAAGGGAAGGTTCTTCAGGATAGATTATATGTTAGTTTATAAATCTGGTCTTAACAAATTTAAGAGGATTGAAATAATATCAAGCACTTTTTCTGACCACAGTGATAAGAAATTGTAAATAAATAACAAGGGAAACTGAAGAATTCACAAATATGCAGAAATTAGACAACACATGTCTGAACAACCAATAGGTCAAAGAAGAAATCAAAAGGGAAATCAAATAGTATCTTAAAGCAAACGAAAGTGGAAACACAACGTACTGAAATGTATAAGATGCTGGCTAAGCACTTCTAAGAAGAAAGGTTTTAGTGGTAAATGCCTACATTAAGAAAAAACAAGGTCTCGAACAACCTAACTTTACACCTCAAGGAATGAGAAAAATAAGAACAAACTAAGAAAAAAGCAGAAGGCAGGAAATAATAAAGGTCAGAGCTGAAATAAATGAAATAAAGAATAGAAAAACAGTAAAAATGATCAAAAATACTAAGAGCCACTTCTTTGAAAAGAGAAATAAAATTAACAAATGTTGGTGAAGATGTGGAAGGAAAGGAATGCTTGTACACTGTTGATGGACATGTAAATTGGTACAGCCATTATGGAAAACAGTACGGAAGTTCCTAAAAAAATAGAATCACCATATGATCCAGCAAGTCCCCCTTCTGAGTATATAGGCAAAGGAAATTAAATCAGGGTCTCAAAGAGATATCTGCAATAGCATGTTGATTGCAGCATTTCCCCTAATATCCAAGATATGAAAATAATGTAAGTGTCCATTGGTGGGTGAATGAATAAAGAAAATGTGAGATCTACATAAAAAGAAGGAAATTCTACCCTATGTAACTAAATGGATGATTTGGAGGACATTATAGTATGTGAAATAAGGCAGACAAAGGCAAAGACTGTATGGTATCACTCATATGTGGAGTCTTTTTTAAAAAGTTGATATCAGAGAAACAGAGTTGGTGGTTTCCAGGGGCTGGGGGATGGTTTGCTAAATCGTATAAACTTTCAGTTATAAGGTGAAACAGTTCTGAGAATCTGACGTGCAGCATGGTGAGTATAGTTAAAAACACTGTATTATATACTTGAATTCTGCTAAGAGATTACATTTTAAGCATTCTCACAACAGGTTGAACAGGTTGAAAGTGAATGAAGAAGACAAGGTATTGCATACAAATAGTAATAAAAAAGAGGTTTGAGGCAGCTGCATTAATATCAAACAAAATAGTTTTAAGTCAAAAACTGTTACAAAAGACAAATAAAAACATTATATGTTGATAAAGCGTCAAATCCTCAAGAAGATATAACAATTATAAACACGCACCAAACAACAAATTCCCCAAATATATGAAGCAACATTGACCAGATTGAAGTGAGAAATAGTTCTACAATAATTGGAGATGTCAAAGCATTAATTTAAATAATGGGTAGAACATCTAGCTAGATGATCAATAAAAACCAAAAGACTTGGACAACACTCTAAACTATTAGACCTAATAGATATGTATAAAACAATTTACTGAACAATAGCAGAGCACACATTTTTCTCATGTGTACATTGGACCTTCTCCAGGATAGACCATATGTTAGGCAACAAGTATCAATAAATTTTAAATGATTGATATCACACAAGCATCTTCCAGGACCACAATGGAGTAAAGCTATAAAAATATCAGAAAAATGAAAAACATTTTAAAATGTGTGGAAATTAAATAGCAAACAATTAAATAACAAATAGGTTAAAAAAGAAATCACTAGATAAATTAGAAAATAATTTGAGGTGAATAAAACTGAAAACACAACATATCAAAACTTATGGGATGCAACAAAGGCAGTGCTCAGAGGGAAACTTATAGCAGTAAATGACATTATAAAAGAGAGAAAATCTCACATCAAAAATCTAAATTTATACTTGAAAGAACTAGAAAAAGAAGAGCAAACCAAAACTAAAACTAGCAAAAAGAAGAAAATAATTAGATCAGAGATTTTTAAACTAGAGAATAGAGAATGTCAACAAAATCAAAGATGGTTCTTTAGAGAGATCAACAAAAATTGACAAATCTTTAGGCAGACTGATTAAGAAAAAGGAGGGAATACACAAAAATCTAAAATTAGATATAAAAGTGGACATTACTACCAACCTTAAAGAAATAGAAAAAACTATAAAAGAACACTATAAACAGTTTTACACCAACAAGTCAGATAACCTAGATGAAATGGACAATTTCCTAGAAACACTCAAATTATCAAAATTGACTGAAGAAGAAATAGAAAATCTGAACAGACTTATAAAAAGTAATAAGATTAAATTAGTAGTCAAAAACATCCCAACAAAGAAAAACTCAAGGCCATGTGGCTTCACTGCACTGTTAAATTCAACCAAATATTTAAAGAAGAATTAACATTAATTCTTCCCCAACTCTTTCAAAAAATGGAAGAGGGAGGAACACCTCTTAAATCATTGTATAATGCATGCATTACTCTGATACATCAGAAAACAATCGCAAGGGAAGGAAATTACAGACCAATATCCTTTATGAATACACAGCAAATATTCTCAACAAAATACTAGCAAACTGAATCCAATATCATATTTAAAGGGTTATACATCATGACCAACTTGTATTTGTCACAGGAGTGCAAGGGTGGTTCAATATAAGAAATCAATCAACATAATACACCACATTCATAGAATGAAAAAAATCCACATGAGTATCTCAATTGCTGTAGAAGGGCACTTGGCATAATTACACCTTTTCATGATATAAACATTCAGAAACCTAGGAATAGAAGGAAACTTCCTTAACATGGTAAAGGGCATTTTTGAAAATCCCAGAGCTAACATTATACTTAATGTTGAAAGACTGAAAGCTTTTCCCCTAACATTAAGAACAATTCAAGTGTGTCCACTTTCACTACTGCTATTCAACATTGTACTAAAAGTTCTAACCAGAGCAATTAGGCAAGAAAAAGAAGTAAAATTTATTCAAATAAAAAAGGAAAACTTAAAACTATATCCACAGATGATGTAATCTTATATATAGAAAATCCCAAGGAAGGTACAAAAAAACTACTAGAGCTAGTAAACAAATTGAGTAAAGTTGAATGTTACAAGCTCAACCCATTAAAAAAATCAGTTGTGTTTTCATTCAACAGCAATGAGTAATCCCAAAAAGGATTTAAGAAGTCAATTCCACTTAAAATTGCATTTAAAAGAAAAAAATCCCTAAGGATAAATTTAACCAAGAATGTAAAAGCCTTGTATACTTAAAACTATAAAATATTGCAGAGAGAAATTAAAGAAGACCTAAATAACTGGATAGACATAGGGCTCTGTAGAGCCAAAACAATATTTTAAAAGACAATAAATTTAGAGGACTCACTATTCAGATGCAGGAATGAAATCTGTGGATAGATATGAAGACAAATGGAATATAACTGAGAATCCAGAAATCAACCCATATATCAATGGCCAACTGACTTGACAAAGGTGCCAATATCATTCAATGGAGACAAAAAGAGTTTCTTTAATAAATGGTGTTAGGACAACTAAATCTCCACATGCAAAAGACTGAATTTGGACCCATAAACTCAATTGACTATTGACCTAAATATAAGAACCAAAAGCTAGTATTTCTTATAAGAAAACAGGGGTAAACATTAATGGCTTTGGATTTGGCAATAGATTCTTACATATGACATCTAAAGCACAAGCAACAACAACAAAAAGATAAATTGTACTTCATCAAACTTAAAAATTTTGTGTAACAAAACACATTATCAAGAAATTAAAAAGACAATTTACAGAATGGGAGAAAATTTAATAAATCATATATTTGATGTGGGGTTAAATACAGAATATATAAAGAACTCCTACAGCTCAACAAAGCAACAACAAAAAGATTTAAAGTGGACAAAGGACTTGAAAAGATATACAAATAGCCAATGAGCACATGAAAAGATGTTCAACATCATTAGCCATTAAGGAAATTCAAATAAAAAACACAATTAGATACCATTTCACATCAAATAGGATGTAATTAATTTTTTAAAAATTGAAATCAACAAGTGTTGGCAAGGAGGCGGTAAAATTGGAACCATCATACATTACTCTTGGGAATGTAAAATGGTTCAGCTGTTGTAGAAACGGTTTTGTGCTTCCTCGGAAAATTAAACAGAAATTATATGAACCAACAACTCCAGTTGTAGATATATATGCAAGGAATTTGAAAACAGGCATTAAAACAAATATTTGTATGCCAATGTGCATTGTAGCCTTACTCATATTAGACAAAACAACCCAGGTGTCTGTCATCAGATGAATGGATAAACAAAATATGGTATATATGGTAAAAGGAATGTTGTTCAGCCATTAAAAATAATGATGTTCTGGTCATCTAAAATACGGATGAACCTTGAATACATTAAGGTAAGTGAAATAAGCCAAGCAGAAAAAGATAAATATTGTATGATTCCACTTGCATGAAATATCTAAAATACACAAGTTCATAATAACAGAATATAGATTAGAGGTTACCAGAGACAACAGGGAAGGGGAAATAGAGAGTTTTTAATGGTACAAAGTATCTATTTGGAGTAATGGAAAAGTTCTGAAAATAGATAGTGGTGATGATTGTACAGTATTGTGAATGTAATTAATTCCACTGAATTGTGTACTTAAAATGGTGAAAATGGGGAGTTTTACAGTATATAATGTACCCACAAAATTTGAAAACTTTGCACTGTACCCAATTATTATTTAGTTATAATAATTTTAAACAAAACTCGTTATAGGATAAATCCCATGATTGAAATATGTGCTAACAAAGTTTCTACACATTGGAATTCTGCTTAGTGAAAAATTTAATTTGATTTTATATATCAAATCAGATAAATATTGCATTGTAGATACTTGTAGTTAGGCTAGTATATAAAATCACTCTTAAAATACAGTACATGTGTCAATGATATTCATCTCTAAGGAAAATTATAAATTTCTATCAACAATATAGTTGTACTTAAAATAAATACCATTGGTGTAACATCACCTTTTACAAAATTAAAATAATAAAATTGAAAATATAAGATGGAAAAAAGTTAATGACCTGGAACCAAAAAATTTTGCTGCACTAAGTTTTGGAGACAAGTGAAGAGCTATAAACACATTAATAATAATAAGTAGAGAAAATGATACCCAAACCCCCAAGGTTTCTGGGGCTAAGTATATATTCAAACTTTTTCTGTATATATTTATATCTATTGTCTTCTGCAATTAAAATTAATTTTTTCAAAATAGTATTGTGAGGGTCTGTAAATCTTCAATTACAAAGAAAGATTTAACTATAATTTATTAGACTCTACTCAATAATGTTGGAAAGGGGACTCATGCATTCTGGAAAGATTCTCAACAACAGGTATTGAGATAAAATGAAATCTCTTTTAAATCTGTTACCTGAAAATTCAATTAACTTCAAAGACATCTTTCACCTCTTCTTTCTCTCAAATCTCTCACTGAATTGGTCAATTAGTCCTGTCAATTCTCCCTTCAGATTTTCTTCTATTGATCTCTTGCTTTCCATTCCCACTGCCATTGCCCATAGTTCAGGTCCTTATTATCTTTTCTCTAGACTATCACAATAGCTTCCATTTCCTCTCCTTATAACTGATCTTTCCCACTGGAATCAGAGTTATCTTCATAAATCAACCATCTGAACATGTTGCTCTGATGATTAAAATTCAGCAACTCAACTGCCTAGCATGGTATGCAAAGTCAAAATGGTATGAGTCAATTTGGACTCACTTTATATCTCTGGTGGTATCTTTGTTATGGACTGAATTTTTGTGCACCCTCAAATTTATACATTGAAGTGTAATGATATTTGGAAATGAAGCCTTTGGAAGATAATTTAGTTTAGATAATATCATTAAGGTGAGGCTCTCATGATGGGATTAGTACTCTTATAACAAGAGACCCAGAGAAATTTCTTGCTCTCTCTCTCTTTCTCACCCCACCATGTGAGGACACAGTGAGAAGTAGCCATCTACAAGCCACGAAGAGAGCCCTTATTAGGAATTGAATTGGCCAGCATCTTTATCTTGGACTTTCCATCCTTCAGAACTTTGAGAACATAAATTTCTGTCATTTAAACCACCTCATCTATGGTATTTTGTTATAACAGCCTGATCTGACTAATACAGATTTCAGTACCAAAAGTGAGCTGCTGCTGTAACAAATACCTAAATGTGGAAGAGTCTTTGGAACTAGGTAATGGTAAAGGCTGGAATGGTTTTGAGGTGCATTAGAAATATGGATATTAAGGACAATTTTGGTGAGGTTTGTAAATGAAGAACATGTTTTTAGAAACTAGAGGAAAGGTGATCCTTGTTATAAGGTGGCAAATAACTTGACTGAACTCTGTCCTAGCATTTTTTGAAAAGCAGAAATTTGAGCAATAAAATTGGATATTTAACTGAGACTTCAAAGCAAAATGTTGAAGGGTGGGTTTATTCCTTCTGACTGCTTATAGTAATATGTAGAAATGAAGAAGGAATTGCTAAGCAAGGAGGAACCAGAAATTGAATATTTGGAAAACTCAGTGTATCATTATTTCAAAAAATCTTATTCTGAAGAGAACACTAAGAATGTGGCTGAACTACAATTTGATAGGGACATCATGCATGTGACTCAGAGACTTAATCAGCCATCTTAGAAGGAGCCAGGAATAGAGATGGAATTATACCAGCAAAGACACTATCAGTTTGAACTAAAGGAAATGGAGAAAGCAGGACAGAATAAAAAGATGATTCTGAGATCATCAGTACTGCCACTTCCTCCAGAGGCATTTGGGAAGGCTGTTTCCTCCTTGGTTTCAAAATGTGGAGCCACTTTTCCTGTTTCAGTGCATCAGAAGATATCACCCAAGTGCCCCAATGATGGGACCTCCCTGGGATATAGCCATTTGGGTGGGGCCTATGCAGAAAAGAGAAGGGTTGGAGCCTTCCCATAGAGCCATGGGGGTAACACTGCTGCTCCAATGGGCCTACAGTACAGAGAAACACACCAAAGAAGATTAGTCTTGAGTCTTAAGATCTAATGTGGGAGGAGCAGCCAAGTTGTTGGAGTAGGAATACTCTGAGCTCACCTCCTCTCACAGGCACACAAAATCACAACAATTCACAGAGGAGCTATCAACAAGAAAGACCTGAAGGCTAACAGAAAAGGTCTTCTACAAATAAAGATGTAAAGAAGGAACCATAAAGAGATACATAGGAGGGACAGTTACATGGTATAAGCAAGATCCATACCATCAGGTAGGTGACACACAAACAGGAGTGTGATTACAATTGTAGAGATTCTTCCCAATGAGTAAGGGGTCTGAGCCCCACATCAGACTCCCCAGCTTGGGGGCCCTACATTGGGTAGGCATGCCCCCAGAATGTTTGACTTTGAAGGATATTAGGGTTTGAGAGACAGCCAGAGGGCTGTGGAAAATAGATCCTGCTCTAAAAGGGCAAATACAAAATTTTGCATGCTCTGAGACACAGGGCAGAAGTAATTTGAAAGAAGCTTATGTCAGACGCACTTGCTGATCTTAAAGAGCCTCCTGGAGAGTTAGGAGGAAATTGAGAGTCACCCTGGTGACATAGATGCTAGAAGCAGACATTATTTGGAGCTAATCCCACCACTGCTGCTTCCAAGCACCGTTTTGGAACCCTCCCTCAAGCTTATTACTGCCAGGACCCAGCCCCACCTGCCATACAGTAAGCACCAGTCCTGGGATGTGACAGGCCAAGCAGCTATCTGGGCAGGGACACAGCCCCACCCACCAGCAGGCTGGCTGCTATAGGACCAGTTGAGCCTCCAGTCACTCTGTGACCTGGCTCTACCCACCTCAAGGCCCAGCCCCTTAACAGGGTGTTGGCACCAGAACTGGTATACCTTGGGCACTGGCCCTACCAACATGTGGACTGAAACCAACTCTGGCATATTCAAGACCCTGCAGTCAGGGAACCCAGGACCTGAATCCTCACACCAGTGGGCCAGCACTAGCTCTGGAACTGAACCTCACCCAGTCAGTGGGCAGGCACCAGGCCCAGAACACCCTGGGCCCTGGCCCTGCCCACCAGCAGGTAGATACTGGCCACAGGGCTAGTGCAGCACTGCAACAAACATTGTCAGTATGTGACCAACTCACCAGTGGACTGGCATCAGCTCAGGACCACCTGAGCCCTGGCCCTACTCACCAGCAGGCTGACACAAGATCCTGGACAGCCAGGCCTGGCAGACAGAGACCCTAAGACATAGCTCTGCCCACCAGTGGGCCAGCACTAGCCCCATGACCTGGCCTCACCCATTAGTGGAAGGACACCAACCCTTAAACATCCTAAGCTCGAGTCCCACCTACCAGCAGCCATGGAGACCACTCTGGCCCTGCAACAAACTGTCTCATGAAATAGCCCTGCCAATCAGCAGGGTGACACCAGCCCTGGGATTCTGCCCCTGAGGCCATGGACCCACACACTGGTGGGCTGTCATTAGCCCCAGGACCCCACAAGGTTCCATAGACAGCTGCCTTGTGATCTAACCCCATCCACCAGAAACCAAGAGGCTTCTCACAAGGCAGGGCCTGGCAACCGACTGGAGTGTGGGGCAGCCACGCCCATTACCATGCCAAGGGTAATTAGTCTACTGAAACAGAAGGACACATGCAGCCCACATAAAGATCACAGCTAGAGCTTATAGATCTGGTGAACAGAGTAGAGTGCACTGTTGGGCCACATAGGAATTTTTCTACATAAAATCACTCCTCAATGATCTGGAAATGTAACCAACCTACCAAATGCATAGAAACAGAATCAGGCAAAATTTGACAACAGAACAATTTGTTTCAAGCAAAGGAGCAAGATAATATCCCAGAAGTTGAACTAAGCTAAGTGAAAATAAACAATCTACCTGATAAAGAGTTCAAGGTAATGATCACAAAGTTGCTCAAAGAACTTGTGAGAAGAATGAGTGAACAGAGTGAGAAGTAATAAGTTTAAAACAGAGAGTTAGAAAATATGAAGAAGGACCAAACAGAGCCGAAGAATTATCATACTAAGTGAAGTAAGTCAGATAGAGAAAGACAAATATCATATGATATTGCTTATATGCAAAATCATAAAAAAAATGATACAAAAGAACTTATTTACAAATCAGAAACCGACTTAGAAATGGAACTTATGGTTACTTGGGGGAAGGCTGGGAGGAGGGGTAGACTGGGAGTTTGGGATTGAAATGTACACACTGCTATATTTAAAATAGATAACCAACAAGGACCTACTGTAAAAAGAAATAAAGTATAATTTAAAAAGAATGAATGAACAGAGTGAGAAGATATACGTTTAAAACAAAGAGTTAGAAAATATTAAGAAGGATTAAATAGAGCTGAAAATTACAATAACTTAAATAAAAAATACATTAGAAGGAATCAACTATAGATTTGATGACAGACATGAATGGGTCAGCAACCTGGAAGACAGAGTAGTTGAAATCGCTCAAGCTGAACAGGAAAAAAAATGATAAAAAATAGGATATTTTAAAAGACCTCTGGGAAAACATCAAGCATTCTAATATTTGCAATATAGGGGTCCAGAAGAAGAAAAGAGAGAGAAAGCATAGAACATATGTGGACATAATAGCTGAAAATTTCCCCAACCTGGAAAAGGAAAAGGAAACAGACATCCAGATCCAAGAAACACAGAAAGTTCCAAGAAGGATCAACCCAAAAAGGACCACACCAAGACATATTGTAATTAAAGTGGCACAAAGTAAAGAGAGAATATTAAAAGCAGCGAGTGAAAAAAAGCAAGTTACATACAAGGGAACTCCCATAAGGCTATCAGCTGAATTTTAAGCAGAAACTGAAGGCCAGAAGGAAGTAGGATAACATATTAAAAGTGATGAAAGGGGAAAACCTACAACCAAGAATACTTTACCAGTAAGACTTTCATTCAGATTTGATGGAGATATAAAAGCTTTACAGAAAAGCAGAAACTAAGGGTTCAGCACCACCAAATCAGCTTTACAAGAAATGTTAAAGGGACTACTCTAAGCTAAAAAGAAAAGAAGTACAAAAATATGAAAGGAAAAAGCTAATTGGTAAAAGTAAATACAAGGTATGTGTAGTAAATCAATCATGTACAAAGTTAGTAGGAAGTATAAAAGACAAAAGTTGTAAAATCATCTATATACACAATAAGTAGTTAAGGATACACAAAACAAAAAGAAGTAAAATATGATGTCAAAACAGTAAACAGGTTGGTGGGGGACAAAAATGCAGGACTGTTAAAATGCATACTAACTTAAGATGTTAGCAACTTAAAATCATCACACATATAGACTGCTATATACAAACAACATGGTAGCCAAAAACTAAAAATATATAATAGATACACACACAAAAATGAGACAGGAATCCTTTAAAGAATGACTTTAAAGACACTAATTAAATCACAGAAGAAGAGAGAAATTGAAGAAGAAAGGACAAAAACAAACTACAAAAACAACCAAAAAGAATTAACAAAATGTCAATAAGTACATACCTATCAATAATTACATAAATGGGGGTTCCTTGGTGGTGCAGTGGTTGAGTCTTCCTGCCGATACAGGGGATCTGGGAAGATCCCACATGCTGTGGAGCGGCTGGGCCCGTAAGCCATGGCCGCTGAGCCTGCACGTCCCGAGCCTGTGCTCCGCAACAGGAGAGGCCACAACAGTGAGAGGCCCGCATACCGCAAAAAAATAAATAAATAAATAAATAATTACATAAGTGTAAATGGATTAAATGCTCCATTCAAAAGACATAGAGTAGCTGAATGCATACAAAAAAACAAGACCTATCTATCTATCTATCTATCTATCTGTCTATCTATCTATCTATCTATACTGCCTACAAGAGATTCGTTTCAGGTCTAAAGACACACAGACTGAAAGTGAGGGGACAGAAAAAGGTACTCTATGCAAATGGAAACAAAAATAAATCTGGGTTAGAAATACTTATATTAGACAAAATATACTTTAAAATAAGGACTGTAACAAGGATATTACCCAATGAGAGGGAGATTAATCCAACAAGAAGATATAACAATTATAAATATATGTGCACCCAACATAGCTTTACCTAAATACATAAAGCAAATATTAACAGACATAAATGGAGAAAGTGAAAGTAACACAATAATAGTAGGGGACATTAACAACCCACTTACATCAAAGGACAGATCCTACAGATAGGAAATCAATAAGGCAACACTGGCCTTAAATTACACATTAGGCCAGATGGAATTAACAGACATACATAGAACGTTCCATCCAAAAGCATCAGAGTAAAAACATTCTTTTCAAGAGTACATAGAACATTCTTGAGGACAGATAATATGCTAGGACACAAAACAAGTCTCAATAAATTTAAGAAGTTTTAAATTATACTAAGCATCTTTTCCAACCATAATGCCTTGAGGCTAGAAATCAACTACAAGAAGAAAACTGCAAAGAAACACAAAATATGGAGTCAAAACAATATGACACCAAACAACCAATGGGTCACTGATGAAATAAAAAAGAAAATAAAGAATACCTGGAGGCAAATAAAAACAAAAACAAAATGATCTAAGACCTATGAGACCCATCAAAATCAGTTCTAAGAGAGAAATTTATAGCAATACAAGCCTACTTCAGGAAGCAAGTAAAATCTCAAATAAATGACCTAAACTTACACCTAAAGTAACTAGAAACAGAAGAACAAACAAAACAAAAATTACTAAAAAAAAAAAGAAATCATAAAGATCAGAGCAGAAGTAAATGAAATAGAGATGAAAAACAATAGAAAAGATCAATGAAATTAGACCTGGTTATTTTCAAAGATAAACAAAATGGATAAAACTTTAGCCAGTCTCAATAAGAAAAAACAGTGAGGACCCAAATGAATAAAACAGGAAATGAAAAAGAAGTTACAACCAACACCACAGAAATAATCATGAGATTATCATGAAGTTATATGACAATAAAATGGACAACATAAAAGATATGAAAAATTTCTTAGAAATGTACAATCTCCCAAGACGAAATTAGGAAGAAGTAGAAAATATTAGCAGGCCAATTACCAGTAATGGAACTGAATCAGTAATTTAAAAAGCTTTCAAACAAATAAAAGTCCAGGACCAGATGGTTTCAAGGCTGAATTCTACCAAATATTTAGAAAAGAGTTAACATTTATTCTTCTCAAACTATTTCAAAATATGAAAGAGGAAGGAACAATTCTGAGCTCATTCTATGAGGTCACTATCACCCTGGTACCAAAACCAAAGACACTATTAAAAAAGAAAATTTCAGGCAAATATCACTGATAAATATAGATGCAAAAATCTTCAAAAGAGATGGTGGAAGAGTAAGATGCGGAGATCACCTTCCTCCCCACAGATACATCAGAAATACATCTACACGTGGAACAACTCCTACAGAACACCTACTGAATGCTGGCAGAAGGCCTCAGACCTCGCAAAAGGCAAGAAACTCCCCCACGTACGAGGGTAGGGCAAAAGAAAAAGCAGAGACAAAAGAATAGGGACAGGACCTGCACCTCGGGGAGGGAGCTGTGAAGGAGGAAATGTGTTCACACACTAGAAGCCCCTTCCCAGGCAGAGACTGCAGGAGGAGGAAGGGGGAATCTTCAGAGCCACGGAGGAGAGCACAACAAAAGGGGTGCGGAGAGGAAAGCAGAGAGATTCCCTCACAGATATCACTGCCGACGAGTATACACCAGCCCGAGAGGCTTGTCTGCTCACCCGCCAGGGCGGGCGGGGATGGGAGCTGAGGATTGGGCTTCGGTCGGAGTGCAGGGAGAGCACTGGGAGTGTGAACACAGCCTGAAGGGGTTAGTGCACAATGGCTAGCTGGGAGGGGTCCAGGGAAAAAAATCTGGAGCTGCAAAGAAGCAAGAGACTTTTTCTTCCCTCTTTGTATCCTGGTGTGTGAGGAGAAGGGATTAAGAGCGCCACTTAAAGGAGCTCCAGAGATGGGCGTGAGCCGCGGCTAGCAGCGTGGACCCCAGAGACAGGTATGAGATGCTAAGGCTGCTGCTGCTGACACCTGCCAGGGTCCCGGGATCCAGGGACAACTTCCCCGGCAGAACACATGGCACGCCTCAGGCTGGTGCAACGTCACGCTGGCCTCTGCCGCCGCAGGCTCGTCCCTCACTCCGTACCCCTCCCTCCCACTGGCCTGAGTGAGCCAGAGACACCGAATCAGCTGCTCCTTTAACCCTGTCCTGTCAGAGTGCAGAAAAGGCACCCTACGGCGACCTACCCGCAGAGACGGGGCCAAATCCAAAGCTGAAACCCGGGAGCTGTGCGAAAAAAGAAGAGAAAGGGAAAGCTCTCCAGAAGCCTCAGGAGCAGTGTATTAAACCTCCACAATCTACTTGATGTACCCTGCATCTGTGGAATACCTGAATAGACAACAAAGCATCCCAAATTGAGGAGGTGGACTTTGAGAGCAAGATTTATTATTTTTTCCCCTTTTCCTCTTTTTGTGAGTGTGTATGTGCATGCTTCTGTGTGAGATTTTGTCTGATTAGCTTTGCTTTCACCATTTGTCTTAGGGGTCTATCTGTCTGGTTATTTTTGTTGTTGTTGTTTTTCTTTAAAAACTTTTTTTCTTAAAATTACGTTTTATTTTAATAATTTTATTTTACTTTATCTTATTTTATTTTCTTTTATGCCCTTTCTTTCTTTCTTTCTTTCTTTCTTTCTTTCTTTCTACTTTTTCTCCCATTTATTCTGAGCCGTGTGGATGAAATGCTCTTGGTGCTACAGCCAGGAGTCAGTGCTGTGCATCTGAGGTGGGAGAGCCATCTTCAGGACACTGGTCCACAAGAGACCTCCCAGCTCAACATAATAATATCAAATGGCGAAAATCTACCAGAGAGCTCCATCTCAACACCAGCACCCAGCTTCACTCAGTGACCAGCAAGCTACAGTTCTGGTCACCCTATGCCAAACAACTAGCAAGACAGGAACACAACCCCACCCATTACCAGAGAGGCTGCCTAAAATCATAATAAGTCCACAGACACCCCAAAACACACCACAAGACATGGATCTGCACACCAGAAAGACAAGATCCAGCCTCATCCACCAGAACACAGGCACTAATCCCCTACACCAGGAAGCCTACACAACCCACTGAACAAACCTTAGCCAATGGGGACAGACACCAAACACAACGGGAACTGCAAACCTGCAGCCTGCAAAAAGGAGACAACAAACACAAAAGATAAGCAAAATGAGAAGACAGAAAAACACACAGCAGATGAAGGAGCAAGACAAAAACCCACCAGACATAACAAATGAAGAGGAAATAGGCAGTCTACCTGAAAAAGAATTCAGAATGATGAAGTAAAGATGACCCAAAATCTTGGAAATAGAGTAGAGAAAATGCAAGAAACATTTAACAAGGACCTAGAAGAACTAAAGATGAAACAAGCAATGATGAACAACACAATAAATGAATTTAAAAATACTCTATAAGGGATCAATAGCAGAATAACTGAGGCAGAAGAACGGATAAGTGATCTGGAAGATAAAATAGTGGAAATAACTACTGCAGAGCAGAATAAAGAAAAAAGTATGAAAAGAACTGAGGACAGTCTCAGAGACCTCTGGGACAATATTAAACAAAACAATATTCGAATTATAGGGGTTTTCAGAAAAGCAAGAGAAAAAGAAGGGACTGAGAAAATATTTGAAGAGATTATAGTTGAAAAGTTCCCTAATATGGGAAAGGAAATAGTAAATCAAGTTCAGGAAGCACAGAGAGTCCCAGACAGGATAAATCCAAGGAGAAACATGACAAGACACATATTAATCAAACTGTCAAAAATTAAATACAAAGAAAATATATTAAAAGCAGCAAGGGAAAAACAACAAATAAAACACAATGGCATCCCCATAAGGTTAACAGCTCACCTTTCAGCAGAAACAATGCAAGACAGAAGGGACTGGCAGGATATATTTAAAGTGAGGAAGGAGAAAAACCAACAACCAAGATTACTCTACCCAGCAAGGGTCTAATTCAGATTTGATGGAGAAATTAAAATCTTTACAGACAAGCAAAAGCTGAGAGAGTTCAGCACAACCAAACCAGCTTCACAACAAATGATAAGGATCTTCTCCAGGCAAGAAACACAAGAGAAGGAAAATACCTACAATAACGAACCAAAAACAATTAAGAAAATGGGAATAGGAACATACATATCAATAATTATCTTAAATGCAAGTGGATTAAATGCTCTCACTAAAAGACACAGACTGGCTGAATGGATGATAAAACAAGAACCATATGTACACTGTCTAAAAGAGACCCACTTCAGAGCTAGAGATACAGACTGAAAGTGAAGGTATGGAAAAAGATATTCCATGCAAATGGAAACAAAAAGAAAGCTGGAATAACAATTCTCATATCAGACAAAATAGACTTTAAAATAAACACTTTTAGAAGAGACAAAGAAGGACACTACATAATGATTAAGGGATCAATCCAAGAAGCAGATAAAACAATTGTAAATATTTATGCATCCAACATAGGAGCACCTCAATACATAAGGCAAATACTAACAGCCATAAAAGGGGAAATAGACAATAACACATTCATAGTAGGGGACTTTAACACCCTACTTTCACCAATGGACAGACCATCCAAATTGAACATAAATAAGGAAACACAAGCTTTAAATGATACAATAAACAAGATGGACTTAATTGATATTAATAGGACATTCCATCCAAAAACAACAAAATACACATTTTTTCTCAAGTGCTCATGGAACATTCTCCAGGATACATCATATCTTGGGTCACAAATCAAGCCTTGGTAAATTTAAGAAAATTGAAATTGTATCAAGTATCTTTTCTGACCACAATGCTATGAGACTAGATATCAATTACAAAAAAAGTTTTGTAAAAAATACAAACACATGGAGGCTAAACAATACACTACTTAATAACGAAGTGATCACTGAGTAAATCAAAGAGGAAATCAAAAAATACCTAGAAACAAATGACAATGGAGACAAGATGACCCAAAACCTATGGGGTGCAGCAAAAGCAGTTCTAAGAGGGAAGTTTATAGCAATACAATCCTACCTTAAGAAACAGGAAACATCTCGAATAAACAACCTAACCTTGCACCTAAGGCAGTTAGTGAAAGAAGAACAAAAGAACCACAAAGTTAGCAGAAGGAAAGATATCATAAAGATCAGATAAGAAATAACTAAAAAAGAAATGAAGGAAATGACAGCAAAGATCAATAAAACTAAAAGCTGGTTCTTTGTGAAGATAAATGAAATTGATAGACCATTAGCCAGACTCATCAAGAAGAAAAGGGAGAAGACTCAAATCAATAGAATTAGAAATGAAAAAGGAGAAGTAAAAACTGACACTGCAGAAATACCAAAGATCATGAGAGATTACTTAAGGAAACTCTATGCCAATAAATTGGACAACCTGGAAGAAATGGACAAATTCTTAGGAATGCACAACCTGCCAAGACAAAATCAGAAGAAATAGAAAATATGAGTGGACCAATCACAAGCACTGAAATTGAAACTGTGATTAAAAATCTTCCAACAAACAAAAGCCCAGGACCAGATGGCTTCACAGGCGAATTCTATCAAACATTTAGAGAAGAGCTAACACCTATCCTTCTCAAACTCTTCCAAACTATAGCAGTGGGGGGAACACTCCCAAACTCATTCTACGAGGCCACCATCACCCTGATACCAAAACCAGACAGGATGTCACAAAGAGAGAAATATAGAGGCCAATATCACTGATGAACATAGATGCAAAAATCCTCAACAAAATACTAGCAGAAAGAGTCCAACAGCACATTAAAAGGATCAAACACCATGATGAAGTGGATTTATTCCAGGAATGCAAGGATTCTTCAATATATGCAAAACAATCAACGTGATACACCATATTAACAAATTGAAGGAGAAAAACCATATGATCATCTCAATAGATGCAGAGAAAGCTTTCGACAAAATTCAACACCCATTTATGATAAAAAAAAAAACTTGCAGAAAGAAGGAATAGATCAAACTGTCCTCAACATTAGAAATATCATATATGACAAACCGACAGCCAACATCATCCTCAATGGTGAAAAACTGAAAGCATTTCCATTAAGATCAGGAACAACATAATGTTGCCCACTCTCACCAGTCTTATTCAACATAGTTTTGGAAGTTTTAGCCACAGCAATCAGAGAAGAAAGGAAATAAAAGGAATCCAAATCAGAAAAGAAGAAGTAAAGCTGTCACTGTTTGCAGATGACATAATACTATAAATAGAGAATCCTAAAGATGTTACCAGAAAACTACTAGTGTTATTCAATGAATTTGGTAAAGTATCAGGATACAAAATTAATGCACAGAAATCTCTGGCATTCCTATACACTAATGATGAAAAATTTGAAAGTGAAATCAAGAAAACACTCCCATTTACCACTGTAACAAAAAAATAAAATATCTAAGAATAAACATACCTAAGGAGACACAAGACCTGTATGCAGAAAATTATGACACTGATGAAAGAAATTAAAGATTATACAAATAGATGGAGAGATATACCATGTTTTTGGATTGGAAAAATCAACATTGTGAAAATGACTCTACTCCCCAAAGCAATCTACACATTAAATGCAATCCCTATCAAACTACCACTGGTGTATTTAACAGAACTAGGGTTAAAAATTTAACAGTTTGTATGGAAACACATAAGGCCCTGAATAGCCAAAGCAATCTTGAGAATGAAAAACAGCCTGAGAAATCAGGCTCCCTGACTTCAGACTATACTACAAAGCTACACTAATCAAGACAGTATGGTACTGTCACATAAACAGAAATATAGATCAATGGAACAGGAGAGAAATTCCAGAGATAAACCTACGCACATATGGTCACCTTATCTGTCAGAAAGGAGGCAGGAATGTACAGTGGAGAAAGGACAGCCTCTTCAATAACTGGTGCTGGGACAACTGGAGAGGTACATGTAAAAGTATGAGATTACATCGCTCCCTAACACCATACACAGAAATAAGCTCAAAATGGGTTAAATACCTAAGTGTAAGGCCAGAAACTATCAAACTCTTAGAGGAAAACATATGCAGAACACTCTGTTACATAAATCACAGCAAGACCCTTTTTGATTCACCTCCTAGAGAAATGGAAATAAAAACAAGAATAAACAAATGGGACCTAATGAAACTGCAAACCTTTTGCACAACAAAGGAAACCATAAACAAGACCAAAAGACAACCCTCAGAATGGGAGAAAATATTGTCAAGTGAAGCAACTGACAAAGGATCAATCTCCAAAACTTACAAGCAGCTCATGCAGCTCAATAACAAAAAAAATGAACAACCCAATCCAAAAATGGACAGAAGACCTAAACAGACATTTCTCCAAAGAATATATACAGAGTGCCAACAAACATATGAAAGAATGCTCAGCATCATTAATCATTAGAGAAATGCAAATCAAACCTACAATGAGATATCATCTCACACCAGTCAGAATGGCCATCTTCAAAAAATCTAGAAACAATAAATGCTGGAGAGAGTGTGGAGAAAAGGGAACAGCCTTGCACTGTTGGTCGGAATGTGAATTGGTACAGCCACTATGGAGAACAGTATGGAGGTTCCTTAAGAAACTACATATAGAACTACCATATGACCCAGCAATTCCACTACTGGGCATATAACCTGATAAAACCATAATTCTAAAAGATTCATGTACCAAAATGTTCATTGCAGCTCTATGTACAATAGCCAGGAGTTGGGAACCACCTGAATATCCATCATCAGATGAATGGATAAAGAAGATCTGGCCCATATATACAATGGAATATTTTTCAGCCATAAAAATAAACGAAATTGAGTTATTTGTAGTGACGTGGATGGACCTAGAGTCTGTCATACAGAGTGAAATAAGTCAGAAAGAGAAAGTCAAATACCGTATGCTAACACATATATATGGAACCTAAGAAAAAAATGTCATGAGGAGCCTTGAGGTAAGACAGGAATAAAGACACAGACCTACTAGAGAATAGACTTGAGGAATGGGGAGGGGGATGGGTAAGCTGTGACAAAGTGAGAGAGTGGCCTGGACATATATATACTACCAAACATAAAATAGATAGCTAGTGGGAAGCAGCCGCAGAGCACAGGGAGATCAGCTCAGTGCTTTGTGACCACCTAGAGGGGTCGGATAGGGAGGGTTGGAGGGAGGGAGATGCAAGAGGGAAGAGATATAGGAACATATGTATACGTATAACTGATTCACTTTGTTATAAAGCAGAAACTAACACACCATTGTAAAGCAATTATACTCCAATAAAGATGTAAAAAAAAAACAAATGCACAAAAAAAATTAGCAAAACAAAATCAACAATATGTTTCAAAGTTCATACACTCTCATTAAGCTGGATTAATCCCAGAGAGGTAATGTGGTTCAATATCCACACATCAATCAATGTGATACACCACATTGACAATTTGAAAAGTAAAAATCATGATCATCTCAATAGACACATAAAAATTTTTGAAAAATTTCAACATCCATTTATGATAAAACTCAACAAATTGGGTATATAAAGATCAACATAATAAAGATCATCTGTGACAAGGTCACAGCTAACACCATACTCAATTGTGAAAATTTGGAAGCATTTCCTCTAAGATCAGAAACAGCAAGGATGTCCATGGTCACCAATTTTATTCAACACAATAATGGAAATCCTACTCACAGGAATCATAGAAGTAAAAGAAATAAGAGGAATTCAAAATTGGAAAAGAAGTGAAACTGTCACTGTTTGCAGGTGACATGATACTATGCATAATAAAATCCTAAAGAGGCCACCAAAAAAACCCTAGAACTCATCAATGAATTCAGTAAAGTTACAGAATACAAAATTAATATACAGAAATGTGTTGTGTTTCTATACATCAAAAAACAAAGTATCAGAAAGATAAATTAAGAAACGATCCAATTTACAATTTCATCAGAAAGAATAACCTGTACTTGGAAAAATGTAAGACACTGATGAACGAAATTGAACAACCCTAACAAATGGAAATATATACCGTGCAAATGGATTGGCAGAATTGTTATTGTTAAAATGACCATATTGCCCAACGAAATCTAGAGATTCAGTGAAATTAATATCAAAATTCCAATGGAATTCTTTAGAGAACTAGAACAAATAGTTCTAAAATTTATAATATGGAAACACAAAAGACCCTGAATATTCAAATCAATCTTGAGGAAGAAGAACAAAGTTGCAGGTATCAATTTCAAACTGTACTACAAAGCTGCAGTAATAAAAAAAAATATGATACCAGCACAAAAACAGGCACATAGGTCAATAGATCCAAATACAGAGCCCACAACTGAACCAACACTTAAATGGGCCATTAATCTATAACAAAGGAGGGAAGACTATATAGTGGGGAAAAGAAAGCCTCTTTAATAAATGATGTTGGGAAAAGTGGACAGCTACATGCAAAGAATAAAACAGAGTTATAGATTCAGAGAACAAACAGCTGATTGCAGAGGGGGAAATGGTGGGGGGAGGAGAGAAATAGGTGAGGGAGATTGAGGGACATAATTTTAGATAGAAAATAAGTGCGTCATTGGCATGAAACATACAGTGTGGGGAATATATTCTATAATATGTAATATTTTTATAAGTTGATAGATGGTAGCTAGAATTATGCTGATCATTTTGAAATGTATTGAAATATTGAATTGCTGTGCTGTGTTTTATAACAGAGTGTGGTAAGTCAGTTATAATTTAAAAAAATAAATAAGCTCATAGAAAAGCAGATCAGATTTGTGGTTACCAGAGGTGGGGTTTGTGGGGAGGAGGAATTGGATGAAGGTATTCAAAAGGTACAAACTTCCAATTATAAGATAATTTCTGGGATGTAATTTACAACGTGATCATTATAGTTAACACTGCTGTATATTATATAGGAAAGCTGCTATGAGAGTAAATACTAAGTGTTATCTTCAGAGGGAAAAATTTCTCTTTTTTAAAAATTTTGTATCTATGTGAAATGATAGATGTTCACTAAAATTATTGTGGTAATCATTTCATGATACATATAAGACAAATCATTATGCTGTATAACTTAAATGGACACAGTGCTGTATGTCAATTATATCTCAAAAAAACTTGAAGAAAATAAATGATCCAATGGAATTTGCCTTGTTAGGTTTGAGACTTGCTTGGGAACCACATTCTCTTTCTTCTTTCCAATTTCTCTCTCTTGGAATGGAAATTTCAATCCTATGTCTATCCACCATTATATTATGGAAGCACATGGCTTGTTTCATATCACAGGTTCATAGCCGAAGAGAAAAAAAATTAAATAGGGAAAGCCATATTGCATTTGATTTATTAATTGTTATTCAATTTTTTAAACAACTTTATTGGAGAAAAATTGCTTTATATGGTGTCTTAGATTCTGCTTTATAACAAAGTGAATCAGCTAATCATATACATATGTACACATATCTCTTCCCTCTTGAGTCTCCCTCCCTCTCACCCACCCTATCCCACCTCTCTAAGTGGTCACAAATCACGGAGCTGATCTCCCTGTGCTATGCAGCTGCTTCCCACTAGCTATGTATCTTACGTTTGGTAGTGTATGAATGTCCATGCCACTCTCTCACTTTGTCCCATCTTACCCTTCCCCCTCTCCGTATCCTCAAGTGCATTCTCTAGTAGGTCTGTGTCATTATTCCCATCACGCCCATATGTTCTTCGTGAAAATGTTTGATTTTTTTGTTTTGTTTTGTTTTGTTTTTTAGATTCCATATATATGTGTTAGCATACGGTATTTGGTTTTCTCTTTGTGACTTACTTCACTCTGTATGACAGACTCTAGGTCCATCCACCTCACTACAAATAAGTCAATTTCATTTCCTTTTATGGCTGAGTAATATTCCATTGTATGTATGCACCACAGCTTCCTAATCCATTCGTCTGTTGATGGACAATTAGGTTGCTTCAATGTCCTGGCTATTGTAAATAGACCTGCAATGAACATTTTGGTACATGACTATTTTTGAATTATGGTTTTCCCAGGGTATATGCCCAGGAGTGGAAACGCTACGTCATATTTTAGTTCTACTTTTAGTTTTTTAAGGAACCTCCATACTGCTCCGCATAGTGACTGTATCAATTTACATTCCCACCAACAGTGCAAGAGGGTTCCCTTTTCTCCAAACCCTCTCCAGCATGTATTGTTTGAAGATTTTTTGATGGTGGCCATTCTGATGGATGTGAGATGATATCTCCCTGTAGTTTTTATTTGCATTTCTCTAATGATTAATGAGGTTGAGTATTCTTTCATGTGTTTATTGGCAATCTGTATATCTTCTTTGGACAAATGTCTATTTAGGTCTTCTGCCCATTTAAGGACTGTGTTGTTTGATTTTTTTATATTGAGCTGCGTGAGCTGACTGTAAATTTTGGAGATTAATCCTTTGTCAGTTGCTTTATTTGCAAATATTTTCCCCCATTCTGAGGGTTTTCTTTTAGTCTTATTTATGGTTTCCTTTACTCTGCAAAATACTTTAAGTTTCATTATGTTCCATTTGTTTACTTTTTTATTTCCATTTCTCTAGGAGATGGGTCAAATATGATCTTGCTGTGATTTGTGTCAGACTGTTATGCCTATGTTTTCTTCTAAGAGTTTGATAGTGTCTGGCCTTACATTTACGTCTTTAATCCATTTTGAGTTTATTTTTCAATATGGAGTTAGGGAGTGTTCTAATTTCATTCTTTTACATGTAGCTGCCCAGTTTTCCCAGCACCACTTATTGAAGAGGATGTCTTTTCTTCACTGTATTTTCTTGTTTCCTTTATCAAAGATAAGGTGATCATATGTGCCTGCAGTTATCTCTGGGCTTTCTATACTGTTCCGTTGATCTATATTTCTGTTTTTGTGCCAGTACCATACTGTCTTGATTACTGTAGCTTTGTAGTATAGTCTGAAGTCACAGAGCCTGATTCCTTCAGCTCCATCTTTCTTTCTCAAGATTGCTTTGGCTATTTGGGGTCTTTTGTGTTTCCATACAAATTGTGAATTTTTTTTTCTAGTTCTGTGAAAAAAGCCAGAGTTAATTTGATAGGGATTGTATTGAATCTGTAGATTGCTTTGGGTAGTAGGGTCATTTTCACAGTGTGATTCTGCCAATCCATGAACATGGTATATCTCTCTATCTATTTGAATCATGTTTAATTTATTTCATCAGTGTCTTATAATTTTCTGCATACAGGTCTTTTGTCCCCTTAGGTAGGTTTATTCCAAGATATTTTATTCTTTTTGTTGCAATGGTAAATGGGAGTGTTTTCTTAATTTCACTTTCAGGTTTTTCATCATTAGTGTATAGGAATGCAAGAGGTTTCTGTGTATTAATTTTGTATCCTGCTACATTACCTGATGCATTGATTAACTCCAGTAGTTTTCTGATAGCATCTTTAGGATTCTCTATTTATAATATCATGTCATCTGCAAACAGTCACAGCTTTATTTCTTCTTTTCCAATTTGGATTCTTTTTATTTCTTTTTTTTTCTCTGATTGCTGTAGCTGAAACTTCCAAAACTATTTTGAATAATAGTGATGAGAGTGGGCAAACTTGTCTTGTTCCTGATCTTAGTGGAAATGGTTTCAGTTTTTAACCATTGAGGACGATTTTGACTGTGGCTTTGAAATATATGGCCTTTATTATGTTGAAGAAAGTTCCCTCTATGCCTATTTTCTGGAGTGTTTTTATCATAAATGCGTGTTGAATTTTGTCAAAAGCTTTTTCTGCATCTTTTGAGATGATCATATGGTTTTTCTCCTTCAATTTCTTAATATGTTTTATCACGTTGATCAACTTGTATATATTTAAGAATCCTTGCATTCGTGGGATAAACCCCATTTGATCATGTTGTATGATCCTTTGAATGTGCTGTTGGATTCTGTTTGCTATTATTTTGTCTAGGATTTTTGCATCAAGATTCATCAGTGATATTGTCCTATACTGTTCTTTCTTTGTGACATCTTTGTCTGGTTTTGGTATCAAGGTGATGGTGACCTCATAGAATGAGTTGGTGAGTGTCCCTCCCTCTGATATATTTTGGAAGAGTTTGAGAAGGATAGGTGTTAGCTGTTCTCTAAATGCTGATAGCATTCGCCTGTGAAGCCATCTGCTCCTGGGCTTTTTTTTTTGTTGTTGGAAGATTTTTAATCACAGTTTCAATTTCTGTGCTTGTGATTGATCTGCTCATATTTTTCTATTTCTTCCTGTTCCATTCTAAGAACATTTTGCATTTCTAACAGTTTATCCACTTCTTCCATGTTGTATATTTTATTGGCATGTAGTTGTTTGTAGTAATCTCTCCTGATCTTCTGTATTTCTGCAGTGTCAGTTGTTACTTCGCCTTTTCCATTTCTAATTGTATTGATTTGAGTCTTCTCCCTTTTTTGCTTGATGAGACTGGCTAATGTTTTATCAATTTTGTTTATCTTCTCAAATAACCAGCTTGCAGTTTTATTGATCTTTGCTATCACTTCCTTCATTTCTTTTTCATTTATTTCTGATCTGATTCTTATGATTTCTTTACTTCAGCTAACTTTTGGGTTTTTGTTCTTCTTTCTCTAATTGCTTTAGGAGTAAGGCAAGGTTGTTTATTTAGGAGGTTTCTTGTTTCTTAAGGTAGGACAGTGTTGCTATAAACTTCCCTCTTAAAATTGTTTTTGCTGCATCCCATAGGTTTTGGGTCATCGTGTTTTCATTGTCATTTGTTTCTAGGTATTTTTTGATTTCCTCTTTGATTTTATCAGTGAGTTCTTTTTTATTAGAGTAGTGTACTGTTTAGCCTCAATGTGTTTGTATTTTTTACAGATTTTTTCCTGTAATTGATATCTAGTCTCATAGTATTGTGGTCAGAAAAGATACTTGATACAATTTCAGTTTTCTTAATTTTACCAAGGCTTGTTTTGTGACCCATGATATGATCTATCCTGGAGAATGTTCCGTGAGCACTTGAGAAAAATGAGTATTATGTTGTTTCTCAATGGAATGTCCTATAAATATCAATTAAGTCCATCTTGTTTAATGTATCATTTAAAGCTTATATTTCCTTATTTATTTTGATCATTTTGGATGATGTGTCCATTGGTGAAAGTGGGGTGTTAACATCCCCTACTATGATTGTGTTACTGTCGATTTCCCCTTTTATGGCTGTTAGCACTTGCCTTATGTATTGAGGTGCTCTTATGTTGGGTGCATAAATATTTACTATTGTTGTATCTTTCTCTTGGATTGATCGCTTCATCATCATGTAGTGTCTTTCTTTGTCTCTTGTAATAGTCTTTGTTTTAAAGACTCTTTTGTTTGATATGAGAATTGCTACTCCAACTGTCTTTTGAATTCCATTTGCATGGAATAACTGTTTCCATACACTCACTTTCTTTTTTTTTTTTAACATCTTTATTAGGGTATAATTGCTTTACAATGGTGTGTTAGTTTCTGCTTTATAACAAAGTGAATCAGTCATACATAAACATATGATCCCATATGTCTTCCCTCTTGTGTCTCCCTCCCTCCCACCCTCCCTATCCCACCCCTCCAGGCTGTCACAAGGCACCGAGCCAATATCCCTGTGCCATGCGGCTGCTTCCCACTAGCTATCTACCTTACTACGTTTGTTAGTGTGTATATGCCCATGACTCTCTCTCGCCCTGTCACAGCTCACCCTTCCCCCTCCCCATAACCTCAAGTCCGTTCTCTAGGAGGTCTGCATCTTTATTCCTGCTTTACCCCTAGGTTCTTCATGACATTTTTTTTCTTAAATTCCATATATATGTGTTAGCATACGGTATTTGTCTTTTCCTTTCTGACTTACTTCACTCTGTATGACAGACTCTAGATCTATCCACCTCATTACAAATAGCTCAATTTCGTTTCTTTTTATGGCTGAGTAATATTCCATTGTATATATGTGCCACATCTTCTTTATCTATTCACCCGATGATGGGCACTTAGGTTGTTTCCATCTCCGGGCTATTGTAAATAGAGCTGCAATGAACATTTTGGTACATGACTCTTTTTGAATTTTGGTTTTCTCAGGGTATATGCCCAGTAGTGGGATTGCTGGGTCATATGGTAGTTCTATTTGTAGTTTTTTAAGGAACCTCCATAGTGGCTGAACCAATTCACATTCCCACCAGCAGTGCAAGAGTGTTCCCTTTTCTCCACACCCTCTCCAGCATTTATTGTTTCTAGATTTCTTGATGATGGCCATTCTGACTGGTGTGAGATGATACCTCATTGTAGTTTTGATTTGCATTTCTCTAATGATTAATGATGTTGAGCATGGGACCTAATGAAACTTCAAAGCTTTTGCACAGCAAAGGAAACCATAAAAAAGACCAAAAGACAACCCTCAGAATGGGAGAAAATATTTGCAAATGAAGCAACCGACAAAGGATTAATCTCCAAAATTTACAAGCAGCTCATGCAACTCAATAACAAGAAAAAAACAACCCAATCCAAAAATGGGCAGAAGACCTAAATAGACATTTCTCCAAAGAAGACATACAGACTGCCAACATACACTCACTTTCAATCTGTATATGTCCCTTCGTCTGAAGTGGGTCTCTTGTAGACAGCATATATATGTGTCTAGTTTTTGTATCCTTTCAGACAGTCTATGTCTTTGGTTGAAACATTTAATCTATTTACATTTAAGGTAATTATTGATATGTATGTTCCTATTCCCATTTTCTTAATTGTTTTGGGTTTGTTATTGTAGCTCTTTTCCATCTCTTCTGTTTCCTGCTGAGATAACTTCCTTTAGCATTTGTTGTAAAGCTGCTTTGTTTGTGCTGAATTCTCTTGGATTTTGCTCGTCTGTAAAGCTTTTAATTTCTCTGTCAAATCTGAATGAGATCCTTGCTGCATAGAGTAATCCTAGTTGTAGGTTTTTCTCCTTCATCACTTTAAATATGTCCTGCCACTCCCTTCTGGTTTGCAGAGATTCTGCTGAAAGTTCATCTGTTCACCTTATGGGGATTCCCTTGTGTGTTATTTGTTGTTTTTCCCTTGCTGCATTTAATTTTTTTCCTTTATATTTAATTTTTGATAGTTTGATTAATATGTGTCTTGGTGTGTCTCTCTTGGATTTATCCTGTATAGGAATCTCTGTGCTAACTGGGCTGGATTAACTATATTCTTTCCCATATTAGGGAAGTTTTCAACTATAATCTCTTCAAATATTTTCTCAGTCCCTTTCTTTTTCTCTTCTTCTTCTGGGACCCCATAATTCGAATGTTGGTGCATTTAATGTTGTCCCAGAAGTCTCTGAGACTTTCCTCAATTATTTTCTTTCTTTTTTCTTTTTTCTGCTCTGCAGTATTTATTTCCACTGTTTTATCTTCCAGGTCACTTATTCGTTCTTCTACATCAGTTATTCTGCTCTTGATCCTTTCTAGAGAATTTTTAATTTCATTTATTGTGTTGTTCATCACTGTTTGTTTGCTCATTAGTTATTCTAGGTCCTTGTTAAAAGTTTCTTGTATTTTCTCCATTGTATTTCCAAGATTTTGGATCATCTTTACTAACATTATTCTGAATTCTTTTTCAGGTAAACTGCCTATTTCCTCTTCATTTATTAGGCCTTGTGGGGTTTTTGTCTTGCTCCTTCATCTGCTGTGTGTTTCTCTGTCTTCTCATTTTGGTTAACTTACTGTGTTTGGGGTCTCCTTTTTGCAGGCTGCAGGTTCGTAGTTCCCATTGTTTTGGTGTCTGTCCCTAGTGGCTAAGGTTGGTTCAGTGTGTTGTGTAGACTTCCTGTTGGAGGGGACTAGTGCCTGTGTTCTGGTGTATGAGCCTGGATCTTGTCTTTCTGGTGAGCAGGTCCCCGTCTGGTGATGTGTTTTGTCTTGTCTGTGGTCTTGTTATGATTTTAGGTAGCCTCTCTGAAAATGGTTGGTGTTGTGTTCTTGTCTTGCTAGTTGATTGTTATATAGTGTCCAGCACTGTAGCTTGCTGGTCATTGAGTGAAGCTCGGTTTTGTTGTTGAGATGGAGATCTGTGGGAGATTTTTGCCGTTTGATATTACGTGGAACTGGAAGGTCTGTTGTCGTCCAGTGTCCTGCACTTGGCTCTCCCACCTCAGAGGCACAGTCCTGATGCCTGGCTGGAGCACCAAAATCCTGTCATCCACACAGCTCAGAATAAAAGAGAGAAAAAGAAAAAAAGAAGAAAGTAAAATAAAATAAAATAAATAAAATAAAGTTATTAACAGAAAAAATAATTATTAAAATAATTTTTCTAAGTAATAAAAAAAGAAAGAAAGAAAGAAATAAGAGAGCAACTGAACCAAAAAACAAATCCACCAATGGTAACAAGTGCTAAAAACTATAGTAAAAACAAAGAAACAGACAGGACGCTAGGCAAATTGTAAAACCAAGCTATACAGACAAAATCACACACAGAAGCATACACATGCACACTCACAAAAAGGGGAAAAAAATATATCTTTTCTCCAAAGCCAACCTCCTCAATTTGGGATGATTCGTTGTCTATTCAGGTATTCCACAGATGCAGCATACATCAAGTAGATTGGGGCGATTTTATCCACTGCTCCTGAGGCTGCTGGGAGAAATTTCCCTTTCTCTTCTTTGTTCACACAGCTCCTGGTGTTCAGTTTTCGATTTGGACCCACCTCTGCATGTAGATCACCTGAGGGCCTCTGCTCTTCCCTCAGACAGGATGGGGTTAAAGGAACAGCTGATTCGGGAGCTCTGGCTCACTCAGGCCGGGTGGTGGGATGGGTATGGAGTGTGGTGTGAGCCTGCAGCAGCAGAGGCAGGCATGACGTTGCACCAGCCTGAGGTGCACCATGTGTTCTCCCGGGGAAGTTGCCCCTGGATCACGGGACCCTGGCAATGCCGGGCTGCAGAGGTTCCCGAGAGGGGAGGTGTGGAGAGTGACCTGTTCTTGCACACAGGCTTCTTGGTGGCTGTAGCAGCAGCCTTAGCATCTCGTTCTTGTCTCTGGGGTGTGCTTTGATAGCCATGGCTCATGCCTGTCTCTGGAGCTCTTTAAGTGGCACTCATGATTCCCTCTCCTCGCACAGCAGGAAACAAAGAGGCAAGAAAAAAGTCTCTTGCCACTTCGGCAACTCCAGCCTTTTTCCCAGACCCCCTTCCGGCTAGCTGTGGCACACTAGCCCCTTCAGGCTGTGTTCACATAGCCAACCCCAGTCCTCTCCCTGGGACCCGAACTCTGAAGCCCGAGCCTCAACTCGCAGCCACCGCCCGCCCTGGTGGTTGAGCAGACAAGCCTCTCTGGCTGGTGAGTGCTGGTGGGCACCAATCCTCTGTGTGGGAATCTCTCTGCTTTGCCCTCCAAACCCCTGCTGCTGTGCTCTCCTCCGTGGCTCCAAAGCTTCCCCCATCCACCATCCACAGTCTCCACCCGTGAAGAGGCTTCCTAGTGTGTGGAAACTTTTCCTCCTTCACAGCTTCCTCCCACTGGTGCAGGTCTCATCACTATTCTTTTGTCTCTGTTTTTTCTTTTTATTTTTCCCTACTGAGGTACGTGGGGAGTTTCTTGACTTTTGGGAGGTCTGAGTTCTGCCAGCATTCAGTAGGTGTTCTGTAGGAGTCGTTCCACATGTAGAGGTATTTCTGATGTATTTGTGGGGAGGAAGGAGATCTCTACATTTTACTCTTCTACCATCTTGAAGCCATCCTGGTGAAGAGAAATTTTAAGTAAGGATGAATCTCCCCTCTACTCTCACCCATGGTTTGTATGAGGCTTGAATGAGACTTTGAGCCTTAGACTTTAGATATGATGCTGGAATCAGTTAAGACTTTCTGGGCTGTTGAAATTGAATTCATGTGTTTTGCATACGATAAGGAATTTAGGAGGCTAAAGAATGAAGTATTATGGATTGAATATTTGTGTTTCTGCAAAATTCATATGTTGAAACCCTATGCCCCAAGTGACGATATGGAGATGAGGATCTTTTGGAGGTAATTAGGGTTAAAAGAGGTCATAAGTGTGGGACTCTCATGATGGGATTAGTGCACTTATGAGAAGAGACACCAGAAATGTTTCTCTCTTTCTCCCTCTCTAGTCAAGAAGACAGCTCTCACCGGGAACTGAATTACATAGCATCTTCATCTGGACTTCACAGCCTCCAGAACTGTGAGAAAACAAACCTTCAATTAAGTTGCCTGTCTACAGTATTTTATTATGGCAGTCTGAGCTGACTAGCATGCTCCACTACACTACATACCTCTTGTCACAGGGATTGAAGTTCCATTTTCCAACACATGATGTCCCTTTTTTCGTCCTCTTCTGTTGACTCAGAATGTCTTCCATTCACTCAGTTTATCCAAATCCTTTAAAGTTACCTCAAATATTGCATCTCTTCTATGAAGCTATTCCAGTCCACAAATTCAGAATTTATTTATTTATTCTTGTAATAAATATTATTCGGTGGTTTCACATCTCTAGAATAACATTCAGTTTGTTCTGTTTTGTATCCAAGATGCTTTAAAGAGGTCTGACAGACCCATTTATCTATAAGCATCTTGAGGGAAGAATGTTATATTTCTGTGTCTCCCTATAATTTGTAGCATAAAACATATTTACAAAAAGTAGGTACAAATATTTTTAGAATGACTAGATTCTTTATTTCCTGAATTTGGAGATTAATCTATGTTTAATTTATTCTTCTGTCTTTTGTCCAGCATAGAATTTGTGAAACTAATGATAAAGCCATAAAGAACTCTAACCCCAAATTCTTCTAAGAGAAAGTTATTTCTCATGGTTGCATACATACATACAGTTTGCATCATGGGTGTGCAACCTATACAGTTGCACAGGGCTCCATGCACAGAAGGATCCTATAGTTGATTTACAGCTCTACTCTCAGTGACTTAAATAATTTAATCTCAGAATTGTGTTTCCTAAGTGAAATTTAACAAGACAATAGAGCATATTTGTGAGCAGAAAAAATATGAACAATATGCATATTTACTGTTTCTTGCCAAACCTTTTGCATAAAGCTATTGTGGTACCTCATGAGTACAGAATTCTGGTGGACCCATAATGTGTGGGAGGTCAGTAATTCTCAAGGAAATTATAAGGTAAGTGAGCTACATTACTATGAATGAGTAAACTTGGCCACAAACAGACCCTAAGGACCACACTTTCCTTTCACACTAAAACTTGCTTCAAACACAGAAAGAAGGAAATGATGTTCTAAGAAACAAGAACAACCATAGAACCTTATATTCTTTCTTACTCATGTTATTTCCTTGTATTAGCCAACCACACTTACTGAAAATTATGACATAGGTTAAAATGGAAAGATAGGGCAATCCATAGATCCTTATCTTTTCAGTCCTTTCTTATGCATCAGGAAGCCCGAAATAGAGAATGTCGGTAGAATGTATGCCTATCAGAAAGTCAAATCAAAGCATTTAAGTTAGTTTTGTGCAGTATTTCCACTGCTCTGGTAAGAAAAAAATACATATGTCTGTACAAGATATAAAATAATAACTGAGTAATATATATGATTCCACATAAAATTTATATCTCTATTTAAACTGCCTTGCACAATACAAAAATGAATGGTATAATTTATGCTAATAATTTAAACATAAAGTTTTCTTTACTCATAACAACAACAAATAGCAGATAAAAAACACCTAAACAAGTCCAGAGAGAGACCACAGAAGAAAATATATATATATATTTTAGTAAATTTAATGGTTTATTTTCCCCTGAAATTTGAACTAGGAACCCCTAATTTTTATCTTTTACTGAGACTTGAACATTATGTAGTAGTATAAAATGACCTTTGTTTTGTGGTTACATGGCTAAAACTACTATTCAGTTAATCTGACCCTTAATTTTACAAGCAACTCAAAAAATTATTTTTCTCAAAAAGTACAATCATCCAATTAAAAATACCTGCCAGTACATCTTCTCACTTCCTCTAATAGTGAAGTAATGTTTCAGACTAGGACTGATTTTTTTCCCTGTCATTTTGAAACAGGAGGGAAGGAGGCAGGGCACAACTTTTGAAAGAATGACATAGCCCAAGGACATGACATAAACTGATTAGAACCAAATGGATCCAAGATGGCAGACAAATTGACTTTTTCCACTAGACCTTGAGACTCAGTATCACCAAGCTCACAACAGCAAGCTAAATGACACACCCACAGTTGCCATGAAAGTTCCAAGACTGATCATAAGGATAAAATGGGGGCAGTGGCCCTCTTCCTGGAAATCCCTGCCTCTTCCTAAAATAGATGGAATACTCCCATTCATGAGCCTATGAAATTACCCACTCTTATAAAAACTGACAACCTCATACCCTGGTGCCTGTCTCACCTTCTGAGATGGCCCACACTCTGTCTGTGGAGTGTGTTTCTCTCTAAATAAATCCACTTCTTACCTTTCACTTTGTCTCTCACTGAATTCTTTCTGTGATGAGCCATCAAGAACCTGAGATTCATTAAGTCTTGAAACCAGATGTGTGATCTCAGTTGGAAGATTGTGGGTTCTGGCTAGGTTCGAGTCATGGCCACGTGAGTTCAAGTCCCAATCTGGGTTTTGGCCAGGTTCGAGTCCCAGCCACGTGGGTTCAAGTCTCAATCTGGGTTTTGGCTGGGTTCGAGTCCCAATCTGGGTTTTGGCTGGGTTCGAGACCTGGCACATGGGTTTAAGTCTCAATCTTAGGTGCACAGTTTCAATTTCAACTCAGGCCTGCCCCACTTAATTTAGCTTGTGGCAATCATTTCTGCTTACACTATAATTAGGTTAGTAGTGTAAGCTTTGCAGTCAACTGGATCTGAATTTGAATCTTGTCTCCACTCATTTTCTGGGACATTTTGAGAAAATTACCTATCCTCTTTAAATGTTTGCTAAGGCCCATCCTCAGAGATTCTTATTTAATAGATCTTGTATGGAGGAATAAGAATCTGACTTTGTAACTAATTACCCATGTGACTCTGATGTAGCTATTCCACATACTGTTATTTGGGAAGCCTAGAACTGGATAATTTTTATGAAGTATACAGGCTCCTCAGTTCCTTGCTGCACATGTGACTTAGAATGATGTCCTTTTAGTCTCCTTGACAGGAGACAAATTCTTCATTATGACACAGTCCTCAGTAGAATGGTATGCAGGAAGAATAAGGCATTTCTTGACCTGACTCAAAAGCAAAAAATAATTGATCTTATTATAGGGTTATAGAATTTCCCTGTGGTAGCAAGAAACATTACATAGTTCTTGTACCCAGTGCTATAAAAAACGATAAATATATAACCTAAGGAAAGCACTTTTCCAAGAATAGTTACCAATATATTGAGCCTATTCTTCTGGTATATGAAGATGATGAAACAGTCATAAAATACAAAAGGTAAATTTGCAAGTGTGAGTGTGTAGACAATTGGAGATTAGTGATACATAATTAATTTGGATCTGTCAGTTGTCCTTTAAAATAAAAATAAAAATAAACCACGAGGAGGATGAAGATGGTGGAGTAGCAGGATGTGGAGCTCCCCTTCCCCCACAAACACATTAAAAAAATACATCTACTACAAAAAAATTATAAGCCAATATTTTTGATGAAGATAGATGCAAAAATCCTCAACAAAATACTAGGAAACAGAATCCATCAGTACAGTAAAAGGATTATATACCATGATCAAGGTGGATTCATTCTCACGTCACAGGGATGGTTCTACACATGCAAATCAATCATTGTGATACACCACATTAACAAAAGGAAAGACAAAAACCACATGATCATCTCAATAGACATAGAAAAAGCATTTGACAAAATTCAACATCCATTCATGATAAAAAGTCTTAGCAACATGGGTACAGAGGGAACATATCTCAACTTAATAAAAACACACAGCAGACATAATACTCAAAGTTGATGAAAGTCTTCTTGCTAAGTTCAGGAAGAAGACAAGGATGCCCACTCTCACCACTTCTATTCAAAATGGAATGGAAGTCCTATCCACAGCAATCATACAAGAAAATGAAAAAAAAATGGTATCCAAATTGGAAGGGAAGGGATAAAACTTTTACTATTTGCAGGTGACATGATACTCTATATAGAGAACCCAAAAGACTCCACACAGCTATTATTAGAACTAATAAATGATTTCAGTAATGTAACAGTATACAAGGTTAATATAGAGAAATCTGTTGTATTTCTTTACACTAACAAAATATCAGAAAGAGAAATTTTAAAAAATCCTTGTTAACATTGTGTCAAAAAATTTAAAAAACCTAGGCATAAACTTAAAGGGTGAAAAACCTATACATGAAAAGAATAAGACATTGATAAAGGAATTTGAAGATTATTCAAAGAAATATAAATATATTCCATGCTCTTTGATTGGAAGAATAATTAAAATGGCCATATTACCCAAAGTGATCTATAGATTTAATGTGACCCCTGTCAAAATACCCATGGCATTTTTCACAGAACCAGAACAAATTGTCCTAAAATTTATATTCAACCACAAAAGGTGCAGAATTGCCAAACCAATCCTGAGAAAAAAGAATAAAGCTGGAGGCATAAACCTTCCAGGCTTTAGACAATACTACAAAGCTACATTAATTGAAACAGTGTGGTATTGGAACAAAACTAGCCATATAGATCAATGGAACAGAACAGAGAGCCCAGAAATAAACCCACACACCTGTGATCAATTAATCTATGACAAAGGAGGCAAGAATATACAATGGAGAAAAGATAGTCTCTTCAACATGTGATGCTGGGAATGTTGGACAGATACATGTAAATCATTGAAATTAGAACACTCACATCGTATACAAAAATAAAATCAAGATGGTTTAAAGACCTAAATATAAGGCCTGAAACTATAAAACTTTTAGAAGAGAACATAAGCAAACTTTCTTGGACATAAATCATAGCAATATATTTTTAGATCACTCTCCCAAGGCAAACTAAATAAAAGCAAAAATAAACAAATGGGACCTAATCAATCTTAAAAGCTTTTCCACAAAAAAAAATAAAAATAAAATCATTACCAAAACTAAAAGACAACCTACAGAATGGGAGAAAATATTTGCAAATGATGTGATCAACAAGGGGTTAATATCCAAAATATAAAACAGTTCATATAACTCAATATCAAAAACAAAACAATCCAATCAGAAAATAGGCAGAAGACATAAATAGATATTTCTCCAGAGAAGACATACAGGTGGCCAACAGACACATGAAAATATGCTCAACATCACTAATTATTAAAGAAATGCAAACCAAACTCACAATGAGGTATCACCTCACACTTGTCAGAATGGCTATCATCAAAATGTCTATAAATAATCAATCCTGGATAGAATATGGAAAAAGGGGAACCTCCTATACTATTGGTGAGAATGTAAATTGATATAGCCACTATGGAGATCTATATGGAATATTAGCCATAAAAAGAATGAAATGTTGCCATTTGCAGCAACATGGATGGACCTACAGAATTTTATACTAAGTGAAGTAAGTCAGAAAGAGAAAGACAAATATTATATGATATCACTTATATGTGGAATCTAAAATAATACAAATAAATCTATATATAATGCAGAAACAGATTCACAGACATAGAAAACAAACTTATGGTTACCAAAGGGGAATGTGAGGGGATATATTAAGTGTATGGGATTAAAAGATACAAACTATTATATAAAATGGATAAGCAACAGAGATGTACTGTATAGAACTGGGAGCTATATTTAATATCTTGTAATTATCTATAGTGGAAAATAATCTGAAAAGCATATATTATATGGCTTTTAAATTATATATAAAATATATGCTTTTCAGATTATATATATATATATATATATATATATATATACATCTGCATCACTTTGCTATATACCTGAAACTAATGCAATACGGTAAATCAACTATCCTTCAATAAAAATGGAAAAAAAACCACATCTTAATAAAAATTGAAATTTCTATTCTTCTGGAAAAATCCAGCCTTACAGGATGCAAATGAAGCTATGGGGGTCTGGATGGGAGAACGAATGGTGAAGACTTTTGAAATAGAGCTGAATTGTGAATGAGGAAAGTGTTGGTGTTGGTAGAGAGAATTCAGACAGCCAGAGATCAATCTGAGGAGCTCTGAGGTGAGAAATGGGCACTAAAAATAAAGTGGGGTAGTACCACTGCGATTTAAGCAAAGGCCCTTGCAATAGGAAGCCTGTGAGTGCTCCTCTTTCTGTTCCTTCCATGACTTACTGTTAACCAGACGTGATTGCAGCATTAATTAAAGAGCATTACAAGAACACATGGAGTACTTAATTGTGCTTGTTCCTGTTCTCTAATATTTCCACCTTTACCATTATGGTCCCAAACAGTTCATTACTGATAATTAATATTTATTTAATACTTTCTAATTGAAACTATTGTCAGGGGGTTGGTAAGGTTGGGTTTCAGTATCAAATCATTTTTCCAATTTGTCCTGCTGTGCTTATTGCTCTGTTGGTTTCCCAGTTATTTCAACTTTCCTGAAGCTATACTCCCATGGTAGAGGAATCAGAGCAGCTCAAATATCAATAAATCAACATCTCAAATAAATAGACATCAGTGGCTTTGTTTTGTGACTGTGTATTCCCTGTGTGGAAAAGCAATGTGAAGAATGTAGTAAATATACTTCTGTCTCAAAAAGCAGATGGGCTGGTCATATACATAAAACGGAGCTACCATTTGGATATTGCCCCTTTTGCATGTCTTTTTTGGTACCAAAACTATTTAATTGTGTATTTTCTCTCTCAGTATGTAATTATAAACCTTCTCATTTAAAATATTACATGAGAGTAAGTCATTATGACAATACATTTAAGAAAACAATTCAGAACCACAGATGTTAATCTCTGTCCAAGTTTGTAATCAAAAAATTTTATTTTAAAGAGACTCAGAAAGATGCCCTATCTTATAAATTGGTAAGCTGGGTCTCAGATTAAGGAACATTTCATTCAAGGCAAACTTAAAAGCTAAATATGTGAAATGGACATTTTTAGTATTTTGTATCAATGTAACTATTAAGAGTTCTTGATTACTTTTTTCTTTTCTTTTTGATTTTTAATAGTTGAGTTACAATGCTGTGCTAATTTCTGCTGTACAGCAAAGTTATACACATATATACATTCATTTTTATATTCTTTTCCACTACGATTTATCCCAGGGTATTGAATACAGTTCTCTGCTACTGCTATGCAGTAGAACCTTGTTGTTTATCCATTCTAAATGTAATAGTTTGCATCTACTAACCTCAAACTCCAAGTCCATCCCTCTCCCTCCTCCCTCTCCCTTGGCAAACACAAGTCTGTCATCTATGTTTGGGAGTCTGTTTTTCTTGATTTTTTTATTTTTCTGAAAGACTTGGGCCATAGAAACCTGAGTTAGATACTAATATGAACATGCATTCTTCATTATGAATTTTAAAGATCTGAAGATGAGAGCCTGACAGCTCTGGAAAGTCATAGTATATTTATATCATAAGTGGGGGAGAAGAGTGATATTAATTAATACTGGTTTCAGATTTGTATCCTTAGCCCCACTAACTCTTCTTTCTTCTATACCACTTTCCTGGATACAAGGAAAGAAAAGAAGGTGGAACATAATTTACAGGTGGCTGAACATTACTTTAGGCTCTTTACTAATGTTTGATCATTTAGCTGCTTTATGCTTCCTGTCAGATTCATTTCCAGTCCATCTGTGTTGCATAGCCTTGGAAGTTTAAAACTATTTCTTAAGCGAAGTGTTGAAAGATATTTTTTTCTCTTGTGTTACTTTCTAGAAAGTCAGGAGAAATTGGTTTCATTATAAAGTGTACTGCATAGGAGCAACTTTTTTCATCTTCTTTTTCTTTCTTACTCTCACTTACCTTCTTTCTTTCTCATTTGCCCTCTTTCCTTTTTTTTTCTTTTCGCTTTTCTTTCTTTCTTTCCTTCCTTCCTTTTTCTTTTCTTTCTTATTTGTTTGTTTCTTTCTTTCTATCTTTGTTTCTTTCTTTTTCTTTTACTCCTTCCTTCCTTCCTTTCTCTCTGTCTTTACTTCTTTCTTTTTTATTTTCCTGGAGCCAGTTCTACATGCCATCAACACATGACCATCACAAAGGAGAACAGGTATGAAGTGAAAAGTGGCTTCACATTAAGAGTTTTCCCTCTCTAACAGATGTCCTGATTTTCTATGAGACTGCCACTCCTAAACATTTCTTCTTTTTTTCTTTATTTTGGTATTTTCCTTGATATCACATTTTCATCTATAACATCATTAGGGAATGGCAGAAGAAGAAACGTGATGCTGATAATGTTCAGATTTCCAGTGTGAGGGGAAGACTCCTTGCAAAAGACCCTTTTACTTGGCAGGAAGAGGAATTCAGAGACTTCTGTGACTGTAGTTTTCCATTTTAAACAGACGTTCTAGTTTGTGTTCTTGATACCTATTTCCCCAATTCCTTTTTACCCCCTTCTGTGTTGATTTTATTTTCATTGTAATGATTTAAAAAATAAAAGGGAGAGAAACAGGGCTGTCCTCTCCATTATTTATTCCTCCCTTGACTATCAGGTGGCTTGGTTTTTAGAGGCATGTGTAATGTATCCTTTTCCTTGATGCAGTTTTTAGTACCATGGTTGCAATAGCCAATCTCCCACCAGATCTTTTGCTCTGAGGAAAAGAAATATTTTACTTAAATATTAAAAGGTATATTAAAGTCTTTCCATATGTATGTTTTTCATCCATTTTATATGGAAATATGACCTCTTAGTTTCAGAAGATTTGTCTCTTTACAAATGAGCAGAAATGACCTGTCAAGATGATTTTGGCAGTGTCTCCATTAGTGGAACTGAAAGTAAAAAGAAAAAACAAAATAAAGCATGTAGCTTGATAAACTTTGTCCAAAAGAGGTACATGTCCAAATACTGATAATCCTTTAGTCTCACCTTTTCCAAGAAGACTTCCCTAACCACCCCAGCCTTCACTAATCTCTGCTTCCTCCAAGTTCCTGTGCTGTCAGATGTTTATGGAAAGCAATTTTAGGATAACATAACTTGCCCAAGGTTACAAAAAAATAAGTGACAAACTAGGATTTTAACTCAGGCAGTATGGCTTCAGAGACTGCCTGTACTTTTAGTCAACATTCTATACCACCTTCCTTGACAGACCCTATGATATGAGAAAAAAACATTGATTAGGTAAATGTACAGCTCTGGAAGAAAAAAAGTAGAGGATGTTGTACATGTTGGTTTGCTTTCATCACATAATTTTCTTTTAATCAAAGTATGCTATACTGTTAATGGCTGTAAAATGTGTTGATTTAAAGGAAGAGGAGAGCATCTAAGAAGTCCTGAAATGCTTATTCTTTAAACTGACTCTTAAATTTTCTTGACATGTGCTGGAGGTGGAGAGATTAGGGAGAAGGCTGCAGATAGGAATTGGAAAAGTGTTCCTGGTCAGCGTTATCTTGGAAACCTCAAGGGCAGAAGAGAGTGAATTAACTATATAAGCCTAGCTGAAAACAGTACTGGACCATAGAGAAATCCAATTCTGTATCCTACTGTAGCTTGGTTAGTGGGCTTGATCCTCATTAGCACTGTTGTTGTATTGATAGTTTCCAATTCATGGATATTTGTGTATGTGTCTTAATCTAATCTCTCCACTCTCCTACCTCACTTCTCAGGATACCACAATGTTTATAAAATGCCTTCAGGTTTTTAAATGATTGCCCCAGGGAATATCCCTCAACTGTCACCTCTTTACTTTTCCCAACCTCTTACAGGAGAAAATCAAAGATTTAAAAAATTGTGAAGTTTTAAATAAAAGGAAGGAAGAGGAAATGACCATATACAGGTTAATGCTTATATATGCTGAGTAACAGAAATGAAAAGCATATTTCTTTTATAAAATTCAAGCTGGTCACTTGACTTGAGCTTTTCTAGGTCTCAGCCATCTGGTTCAGCTCTGCTGCTTCATAACTGTGTGACTTTGAGCAAATTCACTCCTCTTCTTTAGGCTCTTTCCCTCATTGATGAATGAGATTGTTATATCAGCCAATCAGAGCTTCTCAAATGCATCGATGTGGTGGCTCTTTAATGCTAAGGTAAGCTCCAGCAGGGAATTATCCATGAATATCTCTGACTTGTATCGACTTCCACCTTCTAATGTAAATCTATGCCCTTATACACACATATCACCAAAGAAAATGATATCATAATAATAGCTAATAATTAGAGTGCTCTTTACTATGTAGCAGGCATCATTTTAATCAATTCCCATGTATCTGGTCTTCACAACCACCCTAGGAAATAGGCACCATCATTGTCTTCATTTTATAGAAAAGGAAACCCACCCCCATAAGAGAGGCTAAAACATTTGGCCAAATTCACATAACTAATAAGTGGAAGAATTATAATTTGAACTCAGCCGACTTGGCTCCAGAGACCATGCACTCAACTACTATACTACATTGACAACACAATAGTATTTGGAAAAATAATAAATATTGATTTTAAAAATGCAAAATGAGACATCAAATAGCAAATATTTACAAACCCTCTACTCTTCACAGAATTCCAAAGGATACACAAATATCCACCTATTTATGCATTGCTTTCCCTTCCCTAAAGTTAAAAAGTGATCAACATTATTGAACTTTTCATATACTTGTTTTACATTTTCAAATCTACTTTAATGGGAACACAGTAAAACTCATAAGGGACTGGATTATGCAAAGCAGATTCCATCCATCCATTTATAAATAGCCACATCCTTGTATGGATAAGAGGTTTACTCTTTAGATATGACTAATCTGCCTATTTGCAGCTGAGTTCTTGCCTGAAAATGGGCCACAATGTATCATGGGTGATGTGTAAAAGTCACATACTTTTAACCACTTATAAAAAGCTATTGTCCTTGGCTGTTCATAACAGAAAAAATATATATATTTGCAACTAAATTAAATCCTCTCAATCAAAGAACATACAAAGCCATCTTGCTCTCTTGTACTTAGGTAATGCCCAGTCCCTGATGGAAGATTTTGATGACAGGTGTAACTGTTTGATTCAAATTGATTTCATACACACACAATTCACACACTCCATTTCACCATTTTCTATTTCTTTCTGGAGATACTTAAAGGGCACTCAGATCTCTTTACTGCACGTCTCCCACGTTGCCTTTAGGTACACATTTACTGGTAACTATTTTACAAAGGAAGAGATCACATTAAGGTCAAGTAGTGATTATTATGATCTCTTTGGTTGACTGAGTCTACACACACACAGTGAAATGGATAATTGAGACAACTATCAAGATAATTCGAGGCAAAAAAGAATTATTGCTTCAATTATCTGACTATTTCAGATGAGTGTGTTTTGAACTGAATTACCTACCTAATTGCTTCAATTTTCCACTTCACTTTGTGTGGGTGTCGCCAAGTTGTTAGGGTGCTAAGCTGATGAAAGTCTACTGTTTTCCCCATTTAATTAAACTATTTTTACACTAGTCTGCCTTTTTAAAAAATAGTCTTCAGGAGGAATTCTAGGTTGTTTCAGACTTAGGGAATTGAATTCCAATATGACCTTGGGTAGTTAATGGTACCTCTCAAGACCCTATGGAAAATTTAATAATCTTATAGGACTCTTCCAGGTCTGAAATTCTATGAATGATTTTGTTTAATCAAACCAGTCTTACAGACGTCTGGAAAAACAGTAAAGCTTAGTGTCAGGCCACTTCTATCCATACAGCTGACATTCATGTTGATGATGATGAACACTGACAGCCTGTGGCTGGATCCTCATCTCCAAAGCTGTTGTTCCAGGAAAAATCTTCTTTTTGCTACAGAACTTTGCTGGTTGCAGTCCTGCTCTGAAAATTTGGCTAGCAAAGCTCTATCGTTTTCAAGATAAAAATATCTTGTGTGTTTGTGCATACATGCATTAGAGTGTCTGCTGCTGCTCCTGCTCCTGCAAAGCATTTCCTCACCAGAGCAGTGACTGTTAACAGGAAGCAGAGACTGGCTGCAAGGAACACCAAGAGGAAAGTGAAAGGTGAGTCTAGTGGAGTTGCCTGGAGGCATCTACTTATTAAATGAAACTTTCAAGCTGATTTTCAGAAGGCTCTGTTTCAGAGATCTGTAAATGAGTTGAATTCATTTTCCATGCCAATTACTTGGAGTCCGAGTTTCTACAGTAGCCTGCTATTAGCCTCTTATGTAAACACTATCAACTGCTTATGCATCTCTTATGGAACCAAGCAGACTCAACAGCTGAGCTAAGTTTTACTTGCAAGTAGAAGACTGTATTGGTAGATAGTTCACCCTTACTCTGGAAAGATAGTCATCAAACCAATTCTGTCTCCTTAGGTTCAACTTGTTTAAATAATATGTTAATTAACTTGTTGATGAGCTATAATCATATTGATAGAATTTCCTGAGCTGAGTTGACAGCCATATCTGTAGGCAGTCTTAACCATCTTAGAATCATTTGAATGTGGAAGGGAAGCTGATGAGACATCCCCAGACCACATTCAAATGATTCATGATGCTGTCTGAATTGTTGATTGTTGAATATATGATCACATTTTCCAAACTTCTTGTTCTTTTTATATTTTCTCCATGGTAAATTGAAGTTCAGAGGTAAATGCAAGATTAGAAAAGGCAAAAATACAGCTTTTCCTATTTCCTGCCTTATTCTCTCACCATGAGACCCAGAGTTTGAAATATTTTTCTTATTACAAATTCATAAGATATAATGTATTCCTTTACTGCTAGAAAAAATAAAGACATCCATAATTGTGTGTGATATATAGTGATATTTGGTGTATTTTCTCAGAGTTCAAAATCTTGCAAGGAATCATTAATGACACAGTAAAACTGTTTTTCAAAAAATCTCCTCAATGCCTTTAAAGATCAACACGACTACAGAGTGGATAATCATGAGAAAGTAGCAATAATCGTTTTCCTTTAATGAAGGATAATGTTGATGACTTTTCTTTTTATAATTGTTACTTTAGGCAGCTATGTGTTGGTAAATTTTGCATTCTGATTCTGAGAAGAGGGAAAGCTTTATGGGCATGTTACTAGTGCAGTGGTACAGGACACCACACTCAGAAGGGTGTCCAGTGCTTAGGGTTTAATGCTCTGAAGTAACCGTCTTAAACTTCTTAGTAATTTTATCTTTGAATTGTGTTTGTACATAAAGTCCAAAGAGACAATGGAATATGTGACAGGAGTTTGGAGCTTGGCTTCATGTTGTAATCCTTCCTTTCACTGCTTCTCTTCCTCCCCAGGATGAGTTCTCAGTGCCCATGGCTGCAGAACATCCATTGTTGCCCTCTGACCCTGTGGAAAGAATTGAGGTCCCTGTAAGTCTTAGACTAGGGCATGGCAGTAGCCATACCTTCCTTGGGCTGATGGTATCATGGCCTCGGTGAGAGTGAGTCTTTAGCCCATCCACCCCTCCCAACTCAGGAGTAAGTCCTAAAGTTCAGTCACTTTTGGAGGCCCTTCATTCACTGAAGATAGGATTTTAGGAAATAAAAATGCCTTGCTAGACTCCCCCCTCTCTCCAAAAGGGTATGGCGCTTTGATCTAGCAGTTGGGAGAGGGAAGAACCCTGTGGCTGATGGGCATGCACCAAGTAGTGCACTTACCCCACAAGTATCCCTGTCTCTGAGGGATTGCAACATTAGAAGTCAAATAAAAAACACTGACAGGTCAAGAAAGAGAAAGAAATAAGATTTAACAACATATTTTTCTGCTTTTAAAATAAGAGTTCCCACATTTTAATTTTGTACTGGGACCCACAAATTATGCAGCCTGTCCTGAAGAAGGGGTAGTCAAACCAGCAAATTTTAGGTGGCAATCTAAGTGGTCAACTGGCAAGCTTTGACCATGTTAAAAAGATTTCCTAATGTGAGCATGCTATGGTGGTTCAAACCCTATGTAGGGGTCATGAAATCTGTATATAAGACAACCCTGTCAATGACCCCATTCTGTGAATGTGAAAAAGATTATTCTCTGACCTTTAATTTCTTCATTAGTAAAATGAGAGGGTTATTTTCTGTGCTTTTCAAGTCCTTCCAATGTTAACATTCTGTGCTTTCTGTGAACATTTTGTCAGAAATAATTTTTCTTCAAGAGCTAAAGGACAGTATAGTAATTATATCCTCTTTGTATCAGTGGATCTCAACAGGGGCAATTTTGCCCACCAGGGAATGTTTGGAAATATCTGGAGACATTTTTGATTGTCACAGCTGAGATGAGGGTGCTACTGGCATCTAGTGGATAAAGGCCAGGAATGCTGTTAAATATCCTACAATGCACAGGGCAGCCCCACACAAAGAAAACAAAGAATTTTCCAGCCCACAATGTCAGTAGTGCCAAGGTTAAGAGCTCCTCGCCTATATGAAAGACATACTTTTGCTTTAGGATTTGTATAAATGTCCCATTCTTTTCTTTAACAATGGGTTAAGGCATGATAATGTTAGAATCAAGGCTTAATAACCAAATCAAACACAAAAGATGTTGACTAATGTTGCTATTGGATTCTGGTCTCTGGAAACAGGAACATCTGTCTGCTGTAATCTTTTGTTTTCCAAGATAGGAAGAGAATAATTAATTAACTGTAGTTATAAAACTCTCTCACACATAAAGTCTGTAGAAGAATAAAAAGTTAAGACTGCTTTATTAGGCTAATAATTGAGCAATTTTTCCACTCGTGAACTTTATTGTGCTGGTAGAATGTTGAAGATGATTTCTTTGCAGCCTCCATATTTTCACACAAGAAATAAACAGAGAGCTTTCTAACAAAGCTAGTCATCGCTATCACTAATAACACAAGGAATTACAAGGAGGATGTTACTGGCTAACTCCAAGATTTATGTATTCATTAATTCATTAATGCATTCATTTATTCAATATTTTTAATTAAAATTTTACAGTTTGCCATGATTTCATAGAATATAGTGATTAATACTACTACTACTACTAACTCTATATAGGTCCTTGTTTGCATCCCAGTAGTTGTTGTGAGGCATGCTCAAATAACTAAACCAAATTTGTAATATATAGTGATAGCTACAAAGAAAGTGTAGAGTAAGTGCCATAGATTGTAAAACAAAAGAGAGAGAGTTCTTTAGGAGTTCAGGGAAGAGAGAGATTGTTTTTAACTGGTGTGGTCAGGAAGTCTTTGTGTAACTGGTGATTATTGAACTGTATTTTTTTCACATAATAGAATTTGAATAGCTGCATTACCTGTCATATAGTGAATACCCAAGTGAGGAAGGTAAAAAATACAAATGCATTCTTATGATCAGGTTTCTGTAATGAGATTGTGTATAGACAGAGCTTTTTTGATTGCAAGTATCAGAAGCCCAAGTCAAACTAAATTAAGACAAAAAAGCAGTTTGTATTAGGAATCCTGGGGTATCTGAGAGAAACTGGGGACAGAAATTAAAGAAGAAAAATGAAGCATGTGTGCAGAAAGAAGCAGATTGTAGAGGAGGAGCATCCTGATTGAGTTTCAGACTCCAGTTCCAGTGATTCATGAAACCCAGCTGCATCTCCTCTGAATCCCCAGAACTGACAAGGGCCTTGGTTTTGGTGCCCACCCTACATTAATCAAATATGGTTGGAAATGGAGATACATATTATACTCACAAGTCAGCACTCTCAGTTGCTATGAAAAGAATTGGAGTGGGGTAGCAATTTCCAGAAGGAAAGCATTCAACAGGAATAAGGGAGAAGTATCTTGGGTAAAAGGTGTCTACCAGACACAGATAGTTCTAAGGCCCTTTGAAATTAAATGACATACCTTACATTTATAGAATGATAAATGCAAACCAATGTGTACAGACATGAATTGTCTCACCTAAACTTCAACAGAGTCTTATGAGGAATGTTATTTTATAACCACAATATTTACAGATGAGTAAACCCAGTCTTTAATGGGTAAAAATAACTTGATCAAGGTAATATATAAATCTGATAAGTTAGGGAGCCAAGATTCAAACACAGATACTCTGACTCAATGACTACACAGTACTGCCTCAAACATTTTTGTGAAATAGTTGCAAAGCCAGCTTCATGGGTAAATGATAAACACAGTCATACAAGGCCACATGCTCAGAAGGGTCTCATGCTTGGGGTTTAGTGTTCTGTGATACTGTCTTGAAATTCTTAATACCTTTATCTTTGAATTTATGTTTTGAAAGTGATGTCCAATGGGACAATGGAGCTTGTACTAGGGGCTTGGAATCTCTCCTTATGTGCAACCCAGCCTCCCCCACTTCCCCGCTTCCTTAAAAATGTCCCTGTGCTTAAGGGAGTGTGACATTCAATAACAAATAAAAAATATCATGTCATGTTGTGGGAGAGGCTGTAAAAGAAAGAAAAATGTATATGTTAAAGTCCTTAAGAAAGAAAAGTTTTCCCCTTACTGTTTGAAAAGGAGTCTTTCATCTTCATTTTTCATTGATCACTGAAAATTATGTAGCCAGCCCTGAACAGTTGTTAAGAATGCTGTCTATGGCCAAATAGAGTTTCTGCGGGCCAAAACCAATTGCATAACAAAGAGATAAAAACATTATCTGTAGTCTAGCTATCTCAGATCACCATCCAAGAAAAAAAGTAACTAATATCATCAGATATGATTAAAGCAGGTGAATTAGGCCCCCATAACTAACTATCCAGAAGCATGGCATCGTGATTTTGAGTGCAGATTCTAGAATCAATTGCCTCAGTTCATATCCTATCTTCCTTGATGTGTGTCCCCAAGTAAGTTAACATCTCTGTGTTTTCACTTCCTTATGTGTAAAGATGATGATAATAATACTAATACCTATTTATAGAATTGTTATGAGGATAAAGTGAGTTGACATATGTAAATATATGTAATATATATAAAATGTGCTTTGAACATTGCCTGGTACTTAATAAGTACTCAGTAAATTTCACTATTCTGAAAAGCTATGGACCCAACATATGAGGACAATTCTATAGCATAATTAATAAATGTTAGCACAGAGCTTGTGTCCAAAAAAACATTACTAACTTCAACTTGAACTTTAATTACCTCAAATATACAAGCTTACTAACATTGTTAGTTTCCCAGAAAATGTTTCCAGTGCTTAATAAGTCATGGAATACACAGTTCAATGTAATAAAAGTTCATTCCATGAGGAAAATATAATGAGAGCACTGTGTAGGACATGTGCAATTTTGAAAAGTATTTGGATTTCAAGCAAAAATATTCTAAATTAAGTTGAACTTAACTGCAAGTTCAGCATACAATGTTTTTGTAATTGTATGCCTTTAGTCTTGCAGCCCAAGAGACCATGACTATAAATACACACAGAAGAGACCATTGCTTAAATGAAATTACATATATAAATCATCTAGCATAGTTCCAGGCATAAAGTAGATGTTCAATAAATGATAACTATTATCATTAATATTGAAGTCTTTTGAAACTTCAGTGACTAGAATGTAATTTGGCTCTCTGACCACTGGGTCATCTTTCTGGAGTGATTGGAACTGAGCTCTTTTAAAGAATTTCAGATCGTCTATTATAATGCTGCATTTTATCGTTGAATAAATCAGTGGCTATTACCTTTTGGAGAAGAAAATGAAGAAAGGAATGTTATGAGAAATGTCACAAATGTAAATTTTATGGATAGTTTTATGAAAAAGCCATTAGACAGCAACAGTAGTTCACAAAGATGTTCTTCTATTTAGTATTGTTACCTACAGGTGCTGACTGACAGTGTAAAATCACAGAAGCATCAACTCCCAGAGCTTCGAGTACCTGTGGAAACATATAACACAGTGTCAGGCATATAGAAGGCACTCAATAAATGCAAGTATCCTTGTATTCTTCCTTTGAGATTGTATAGTTCAACGCACCCCCCCACCTCAGTTTTGCAAATGAGGAAATGAGAGGGAATAACCTGGCAAGATTATACAAGTAAATTTTTGATTGAATAGGAAGTAGAATGTCTATAAAATGTCTCAGAAGACTCAGATGATGTTCTTCTCCATTTTGAAACAAACCAGTTAACCCTGAGAGGAGAGCTTGGTATACAAAACAACATGAGTAGTGAGAGCTCCCTTTCTCTTAAAAGCAAAGCAACCCAAAGCAGTAATTACAACTCATAGAAACTCTACCCTATGAACAAAGACTCAGCTATCTCTGTCCCAGCAACTCCACACCCCCTTCTCCCCAGTCTGCTAAACAATATTCCCTGCAAGAAAATGTCTAAAATAATCATACACTCTCCTAAAGCTAGATGAGACTTTATCCAACCTTTTCACCAAAACAGGAATTCCTTTTCTACCATCTCTAAAAGGTTTTATCTTGTGAAGACTAAAAAAAAATCCAGTTCTTTCAACAATCCCTTGTATGGTTATTTTCTGAAACTTCCAGAGACACTGTAATTAAGCAGAGTCAATATTGATGTACCCAACTATAATAGATTTGATTATTGGTTCCATTTTTTCCTCCCTTGTTAACAGAGTTATGCATCCACATACTTTGCCAGGTACATTTTTAGTATCCTCCCAATACGGGTGAAGTATACTTGGCTTTGTGACTTGACTTGGCCAATGAAAGATTACTGGAAATGATGTCAGTGAATGTTTAAAATGTATTGGCATGTATTGGCTTGTCCTCTTGCCCTCCAGTGATACGTCTTGAGAAGTATACTTCCTGAGTAGCTGCTAGTCCAAGAAGAAAAACAGGGAAAATGAGGAACAGACTTAAATCCAATTCATGATGTATCTGAACCCAATCAACCCGAAGTCTTAGTCAGAGATTGGCAAATGAGTCACAAAGTCATGAATGAGAAATATAAATGCTTGCATTGTAATTCACTGAGTTTTGGGGGCAGTTTATTACATAATATTGTTTGAAACAATAGCCAGCCAAGACTTCCCATGATTGGCTGCTGAGCATAGCCACAGTTGTAAAGAACCTAGGTATGGTATAGGCCAATAGATTTCTTTATTATTTTACTGAAAGCTTATTCTTTTACAGAAGTCACTCTTAATGTGTGACATCCTTTAGTTTTTTATCTTTCATTTGTTAAATTGAGGTATGATTGACATACAGAAAATGTTGTACATATTTAATGTATACTTCATGATGAGTTTAAAGATAAATATACATTTTGCAGCAAACGGCAGGATTTCCTTATTCTTAAGGCTGTATAATATTCCACTGTATGTATATACCACATTTTCCTTATCCAATTACCTGCTGATGGATATTTAGGTTGTTTCCATGTCTTTGCCATTGTAAATAAAGTTGAAATGAACATAGGTGTGTAGATATTTCTTTGCAATACAGAGTTCAGTTTTTTAGGTGTAAGCCCAGAAGTGCTGGATCATATGATAGTTCTATTTTTAATTTTTGATAAAACTCCAAACTGATTTCCATAAAAGCTGTACCAATTTTCATTTCTACCACATCATCACCAACACTTTTTAACCTATTTTTTTTTAAATATAATAGCCATCCTAGTAGGTGTGAGGAGATATTGCGGTTTTGACTTGTATTTCCCTGATGGTTAGTAATCTTGAGCACATTTTCATATACCTATTGGCCATTGGTATTTCTTCTTTGGAGAACTATCTATTCAGGTCTTTTTCCCATTAAAAAATAACTCAGAATAAACTTAACCAAGGAGACAAAAGACTTGTACACTGAAAACTATAAAACATTTGAAGAAAGAAGAAATTTTAAGAGTAACAATAAATGGAAAGAAACCTCTCTTAATGCATTGGAAGAATTAATATTGTCAAAATGTCAATACTACCCAAAGTGATCTAGAGATTTAATGCAATCCCTACAAAAAATCTCAATAGCATTTTTTAAAGAAAAAGAAAAATACTATCCTAAAATTCATATGGAACCACAAGTGACCCCGACTAGCCAAAGCAATCTTTTTTTTTTTTAACATCTTTATTGGGGTATAATTGCTTTACAATAGTGTGTTACTTTCTGCTTTATAACAAACTGAATCAGTTATACATATACATATGTTCCCATACCTCTTCCCTCCTGCGTCTCCCTCCCTCCCACCCTCCCTATCCCACCCCTCCAGGCGGTCACAAAGCACCGAGCTGATCTCCCTGTGCTATGTGGCTGCTTCCCACTAGCTATCTACCTTACGTTTGTTAATGTGTATATGTCCATGCCTCTCTCTCGCTTTGTCACAGCTCACCCTTCCCCCTCCCCATATCCTCAAGTCCATTCTCCAGTAGGTCTGTGTCTTTATTCCTGTCTTACCCCTAGGTTCTTCATGACATTTTTTCCCTTAAATTCCATATATATGTGTTAGCATACGGTATTTGTCTTTCTCTTTCTGACTTACTTCACTCTGTATGACAGACTCTAGGTCTATCCACCTCATTACAAATAGCTCAATTTCGTTTCTTTTTATGGCTGAGTAATATTCCATTGTATATATGTGCCACATCTTCTTTATCCATTCATCCGATGATGGGCACTTAGGTTGTTTCCATCTCTGGGCTATTGTAAATAGAGCTGCAATGAACATTTTGGTACATGACTCTTTTTGAATTTTGGTTTTCTCAGGGTATATGCCCAGTAGTGGGATTGCTGTGTCATATGGTAGTTCTATTTGTAGTTTTTTAAGGAACCTCCATACTGTTCTCCACAGTGGCTGAACCAATTCACATTCCCACCAGCAGTGCAAGAGTGTTCCCTTTTCTCCACACCCTTTCCAGCATTTATTGTTTCTAGATTTTTTGACGATGGCCATTCTGACTGATGTGAGATGATATCTCATTGTAGTTTTGATTTGCATTTCTCTAATGATTAATGATGTTGAGCATTCTTCCATGTGCTTGTTGGCAGTCTATATATCTTCTTTGGAGAAATGTCTATTTAGGTCTTCTGCCCATTTTTGGATTGGGTTGTTTGTTTTTTTGTTATTGAGCTGCATGAGCTGTTTGTAAATTTTGGAAATTAATCCTTTGTCAGTTGCTTCATTTGCAAAATTTTCTCCCATTCTGAGGGTTGTCTTTTGGTCTTGTTTATAGTTTCCTTTGCTGTACAAAAGGTTTGCAGTTTCATTAGGTCCCATTTGTTTATTCTTGTTTTTATTTCCATTTCTCTCGGAGGTGGGCCAAAAAGGATTATGCTGTGATTTATGTCATAGAGTGTTGTGCCTATGTTTTCCTCTAAGAGTTTGATAGTTTCTGGCCTTACATTTAGGTCTTTAATCCATTTTGAGCATATTTTTGTGTATGGTGTTAGGGAGTGATCTAATCTCATACTTTTACATGTACCTGTCCAATTTTCCCAGCATCACTTATTGAAGAGGCTGTCCTTTCTCCACTGTACATTCCTGCCTCCTTTATCAAAGATAAGGTGACCATATGTGCGTGGGTTTATCTCTGGCTTTCTATCCTGTTCCATTGGTCTATCTTTCTGTTTTTGTGCCAGTACCATACTCTCTTGATTACTGTAGCTTTGTAGTATAGTCTGAAGTCGGGGAGCCTGATTCCTCCAGCTCCATTTTTCGTTCTCATGATTGCCAAAGCAATCTTGAATGAAGCAGAAGGCATCACATTTCTTGATTTCAAAAAATATTACAAAGCTCTAGTAATTAAAAGGTTATGGTACTGTTAAAAAAAAGACATATCAACCAGTGGAACAAAATAGAGAGTTCAGAAATAAATCCACACATTTATGGTAAACTGATATTTAAAGGATAGTCATTTCAATAAATGGTGTTGGGCATACTGGATATCCAAATGCAAAAGAATAAAATTGCACTCTTATTTTACACTGTACACTAAAATTAACTCAAAGTGAATTAAAAGCATAAATGTAGGACATGAAACTTTAAATCTTCTAGAAGACAATAAGGATAAATGTTCTTGATATTGGTCTTGGCAATGGTTTCTTGGATATGACCCCAAAAGCGAAAATAGACAAGTCGTACTGCACAAACGAAAAAGCTTCTGCACAGCAAAGGAAATAATCAGAAAAGTGATAAGGCAACCTACAAGATGAGAGAAAATATTTGCAAACTAGATGTCTGATAAAGGGTTAATATCCAAGATATATAAGGAACTTCTGTGACTCGAAAACAAACAAACAAAAAACCCACAAATGACAAAATTATATCTTTCCTTTTGATAAGCTTCCATCATATGAAACTTTAGGTGAGCTAAAAGGATGCTCCACTGGCCTCCTGACTTCATCTTGCACAATTTGTCCTAATACTGTCCTAATACACATAGAAAGTTTCTGTAGAAAAGTGTTTTATAAAAGGGAGCTCTTCATTGTCTACTTTGAATTTTGCAATCTTCCTTGATAGAGTTTCTGTAGAAATTGATTTCAAGGTATTTTTCTCCTTGTTTTCTTTTTTACTAAAGTGATACAGGTGTGTTTTAGAACAAATTACCTTTTTCAAACTTCCATAAAATTCCTGAGAATGGAACTAAGGGGAAATTTTAAAGAAGATTTGATGGCTGTGAGAGTTACAATACCACAAGCCAAATTATTGTGGGATCACAATTAGGCTTCTATTTTCTTTTTTTACATTTATTTTCCAGCTGTAACTAGTTATGGGTCCCAAAATTGTACCTGCATTTTGCCACTGAATATCCTAAAAAAAAAGGCAAGTGGCCAATAATGTTAGCATGTGCCTAATTATGCACACAAAGAGCCAATTGCAAAAGTAAAGATGTACACCCCAAAACAAGAAGAGCTCTTTAGCACCTTAAGTCTTAGTAGCTTACATGTATTATGTGTTTATCACTTAATAAAGGAGGCAGGAATCATGATCAGATAACAACAAACATTTATATATATGTATTTATTTATATATTTTTGAATTAATCACTTTGTTATGTGTTCTGGAAGATACTGAGATGAAATAGACTCTGGTTCTGCTTTCTTTAAAAATTAATTAATTAACTTATTTATGGCTGCATTGGGTCTTCAGTGCTGTGCGTGGGCTTTCTGTAGTTGCGGTGAGTGGGGGCTACTCTTTGTTGTGATGCATGGCCGTCTGATTGCAGTGGCTTCTCTTGTTGCAGCACGTGGGCTTCAGAAGTTGTGGCACACAGGCTCAGCAGTTGTGGCACATGGGTTTAGTTGCTCCACAGCATGTGGGATCTTCCTGGACCAGGGCTCGAACCCATGTCCCCTGCATTGGCAGGCGGATTCTTAATCACTGAGCCACCAGGGAAGTCCTTTGTTTCTGCTTTTAAGAAACATAGGGATTTGTTGAGACGAGACTTCTACACATGAAACAAAGCCAATAATTAAACATATTATAGTAGAGGTTGTCTCTACAAAGTATGCTTAAAATGCAGTAAGACAGACTGCAGTGTCTTAAATCAGCACCTTTCAATGTCCATTATTAGTTTAAGGATAATATACTGCCCCAAATCATGCATAGGTTCCATGAGTACACTGAAAGTAATATTTATTTATTTATTTATACAAAATGAGATTGAAAAATTCATGAGAGTTTGCAAGAGAAAGAAGGAGATTGGGTGGTCTCTATTTAATACTTAATTTTGTTGGAACTTTCCCTATATTTGCTTATTGCTCCAGGATTTATGGCTTTATAAAACCATAGAGAGATATTAAGGAGTATGAAGGAGAAAACAAGTCTTATTTTACTTATTTAACTACTTTTTATTTTTTTTGTTCATTTTTGTTTATCGAAGTATAGTTGATGTACAATATTATGTTAGTTTTGAATGTACAACATAGTGGTTCGACCACTTAACATGAAATGATTATTTGAAATGAAATGATTATGAAATGATCAGGCATTATGAAATGATCACCATGATGTTTAATAACCATCTGTCACCATACAAAATTATCATGTTATTGATTATATTTCTTATGCTATATATTACATCCCATGGGCTTATCTTTTTAATAAGTGGAAATTTGTACTTCTTAATACCCTTCACTTATTTCACCCAATCTCCCACCTCCCTCCACTCTGATAACCATCAGTTTGCACACTGGATCTGAAGTCTCTTTCTGTTTTGTTTATTCATTTGTTTTGTTTTTAGATTCCACATATCAGTGAGATCATATGGTACTTGTCTTTGTCTGACTTATTTCACTTAACATTATATATTCTAGGCAGATCCATGTTGTTACAAATGGTAAGATCTCATTCTTTTTCATGGTTGAGTTTATTTATTTATATTTATGTTTATGTTTATATATAACATCTTCTTTATCCATTCATCTATCAGTGGACACAGCTTGTTTCCATATCTTGGCTATTGTGAACAATGCTGCATTGAACATAGGGGTGCATATATCTTTTCAAATTAGTCTTTATGTGTTCTTCAGGCAAATACCCAGAAGTGAAATTGCTGGATCATATGGTAGTTTTACTTTTAGTGTTTTGAGGAACCTCTATACTGTTTTCCATAGTGGTTTCACCAATTTACGTTCCCACTAATAGTGCACAAAGCTTCCCTTTCCTTCACATCCTCACCAACACTTGTTATTTTGTCTTTTTGATGATAGCCATTCTGAAAAGTGTGAGGTGATATGTCATTGTGGTTTTGATTTGCATTTCCCTGATAATTAGTGATGTTGAGCATCTTCTCATGTGTCTGTGGCCATTTTTATGTCTTCTCTGGAGAAATATCTCTTCGGGTCCTTTGTCCATTTTTAACTCAGATTTTTTAATATTGAGTTGTATGATTTTTTACATAATTTGGATATTAACCATTTATCAGATGTGTCATTTGCAAATATTTCCTCCCATTCAGTATGTTGCCTTTTCATTTTGTTCATGGTTTCCTTTGCTGTACAAAAGCTTTTTAATTTGATGTTGACTTGTTTATTTCTGCTTTAGTTGTCCTTGTCTGAAGTGACAGATCCAGAAAATGTGTTTCTGAGACTGATGTCAAGGAGCATAGTGCCTATATTTTCTTCTAGAAGTTTTGTGGTTTCAGGTCTTACATATAAATCTTTAATCCATTTTGAGTTCATTTTCCTATATGATGTAAGAAAATGGTCCAGTTTCATTCCTTTGCCTGTAGCTGTCCAGTTTTCCCAACACCATTTGTTGAAGAGGCTGTCTTTCCTCCATTGTATATTCTTGCCTCCTATTCCTGCCCCATTTGATATTGAATAAAACCTATTTTCCATGCCATTTAGAAGGTTTGAAAATATTTAAAATGTCATCTACAGCACAAAACAGAAAAAGCACTTGAGAAACCATGGGTTTCTTTAAAATTTAATTTTTAAGTGTCAGAAACACAAGTTACTTTGCTACTTGTCCTTTCATTGATTTAATCTAAAGTCTTGATTAATGTGACAACCAACCTGTAATTACAAACAGTGCTTCTAAATCTTCTGGGTTATTAGAGGTGTCACCTAAAAATTGGCACTTGCCATCTACCTCTACAAGGATTAAATTATGAGCTGCTGCAGCTGTTGGTCTTCAACACCCCCTGAAAGGAGTTCAGGGTGGAGATCAGAAATGAGGTATTCTGTGCTCTGGAAAAAACTGGCAGAACAGGTCGTCAGATCTTTATATATTTTCAGGAGACAATTTTATGAGTCCAATTCTTGCATCTCATCATACCTAGACAATCACTAAAATCTGATGACTGCTCCTCATGACTAGCAGTAACCTTCACAACTAGCAGAAACCGTCTGCAAAATATATGTACTTAATTGCATGTACTCCCCCTTCACCAAAATCACATATATACTGACCTTCCCCCATACCTCTTTGGAGCAGTTTCCTCAGAGCTATCTGAAATGATGTCTCCCTGGCTATAGTCCTCATTTTTCCCCAAATAAAACTTAACTCACAACTCTCACATTGTGCACTTTTTTTAATCAGCAGAGGGTAGATTATCATGTAATTCTGAATCACTCTGTTCTGTCCATAGCCCCCAGCATTCAGAGAGACTGTATTATAATGCTAATAGCACAAGGAGAGTCTCCTGGAAATGGAATATCTTCAACCATTCTCCCAAGTCATTTGCTCTTCTTTAAAAGTGTAAATAGGACAGGGGAGAGAAATGTTTTTAAAGACCTTAGAGTGTATACAAGTATTTATTGAGCTGCTGCTCCTTACAAGTCATTGCTGTGGAAAAGAGGTAATGAAATGTAAAGTTCAGGTTTTCCGAAAATTTAACACAGTGCTGTCATTCATATATTTAGCCTGAATTACTTTATTCACATGGCCAAACATTTTTTTTTCAGGTTAGAGAATACACAATAGTTTGATTAAGGGGGGGCTTGAGTAAAAGATAAGTTGAAGCACGTCTGAAGAATGAAAGCCTAGAAAGTGATTTGGGACAGCAAGAGGTGAGCATGAGGCTGGAGGATGATGGAAGAATGATAGTCTAAAGTGGGGAGCTGGAGAAAGAGAGAAAGGAAAATGCTAAAGATAGACTTTTGAATACTATTTTAGCAAGTCTTCCATGTTTCCTAGACTATAAACTGTGGGGAAAGATCTGTTTGTTCCGTTTATGTATCTCCTTTAATAGATTGTGAGGGCAGATTACCATTTTATTTCCTTGGCCTAGCCCAATACCTGCACAGGATAGACACTCAGAAACACGTTTTAAATTGGAAATGATTTCAGAGTCTCTTCAAATGATGGATACCTGTTATTTTTGCATCAATTTCTATTCATATTTAAGTCATTGGGGGCCAGAGTCTTATACTGCCCTGTACTTCCTTAGGCAAGTCCAGCCCATAAACACAATTTGTTTAGTCAATATGTAGTTTTAATTTTTTTCTTTTATTAAATGCCCTAAGAAGGACCATACATTCACAAGTTCACCTCAGTCATTACTACTGTATAATGCCCAGCATTCATAGTTCTCTTAAATAACTTGCATTGGCCTGAAGGCCTTTGAGTTTGTGAACTGTTAAGTATTTGCTCCAGAATTGTAATTTATCTTGCCTTCTCTTGTCTCTCCCAATTTACTCAGTCATTTATTCCACAAACATTTTTTGACCATTTTCTATGCACCAGACCCTGTATTAGGCAATACTATGATGAATAAAAGACACATTCCTGAACTGGGACAGCTCACAGTATAGTTGGAGAGAAGGACAAGTAAATAACCTATTATAATACAGCATGGATAGAATTATGGATAGCATGATATAGGATTATATAGCTACTCATTCCCTTCATCTGTCTTATTTTCCTCTTTATCCCTTTCTCTTTTTATCTTTCATATCTATTTAGAGCTAAGAAGTATTTTAAACTCAGAACTAAGACAAGAAGCTTGGTCAGATTTTCTGCTCATCCAGATTGGAGGAAAATTGATCATCTAGGCATTCACCCATTTTTGCAAAATAATGTTATGAAAAGCACATAGACTTTGGAATATAATGTAAGTTTGAATGATGATTCTGTCAATTTATAAATTGTATATATAAATTAAACTCTCTGAACCTCAATTTTTCAATTTGTAAAATGAGGATAATGATACCTATCTTATATTTGGGTTATCAAAGGATTCGATATAATATACCTAAGGCATGTTGCACACTGCCTAATACTTGCTAGGTAATCATTACTGGTAGTTTTTGTTATTCACTCATTCAGTGTACTTATTGAGCATCCATTATGTATATCTTTTGTGACTCAGCCATGCCTCTAGATTCTGGGGAAATAAGGTACTTCAGGGTCTAGTATTGACTATTTAATCTAAGACAGATAACTGAAACTATTGTTTTAACATTGCATCACAAGATAAAAATAATTCTGTAACAAAATAAAATTAGATTGTATTTACTTAGTTATTATAAGGATCAAAAATGTTTTATTAATTGTTGTAATGTTTGTATCTTCCAAATCTAAAAATTCAAATGAAAGCTTTACATTTGTTAAATTAAAGATATAACACATATATGTAAGACCAACTGGCCCGAGGCAGGGGAACGCAATCAGACTCACAGGTTGCATCAGACCGAAACTTTCCGGACCACCCAGTTCCAGAAACTGACCTGGAGACTTTCCGGACCACCCGGTTCCAGGAACTGACCTGGGGACTTTCCACCCAGCCCAGCCTTCCCGCCTTTCGAGGGGCGGGACTAACGGTCCCAAGACTGATGCAACCAGCACCGGATATTTCCACGATACCCGAAGAGACCACCAAATAAGGAATAACCTGTGCCCTCCCGGATTCACCACACCCCTTTCCCTTCTTCCCCTATAAATTCTGCCCAAACCCTTGCCTGGGCGCGACTTCTCTGGCCCCTTTCTCTCGGACCAGTGAACCTCGCCCGGGAGCATTCCCAAATAAAGCTTGTTTAAGCTCTCCCCCGTTTCTTGGTGCCGTTCCTTACATTTGGTGCCGAAACCCGGGAGGGGTACGAAGCCCCGCGGGTTACCGCGCGGGCCGCTCCTCCCCTCCCCCAGGAGACAACTAGGGAACCACTACTCATCCACCCGATCTGGCAGAACACGGGGTAAGTGTCCCTCCCTTGTTCCCTCCGACCCTCAGAGTCCCTGCCCACTGGACTCCCTGTCCTTAATCGCGGCCGCGTCAGGGATTCCTCCGTCCTCTCTCCGAGCCTCGGGCAACTGTGGAGACGTCCCAATTGCTTGACTGCTCTCCGACCCGCCAGGCCTCGGGTGATTGTGGAGACGTCCCAATCACCTGACTGCCCTCTGACCTGCCGTGAACTGGAGACTCAGACCAGGGATGCCTCTCTCCCTCTCCATTCACTCAGGGACAGACTGGAGGTCATGGGAACCTCACAATCGAAACCAGATCCTAAGACGCCCCTGGGGTGTCTCCTAGCCAATTTTACAGCCCTCGGCTTCTCCCAAGATCTCCGTTGCCGACGGCTTATTTTCTATTCTGCTGTGGCCTGGCCACAATATCCTCTACACAATCAATCCAAATAGCCTCCTGAAGGGACTTTAGATTTTAACATCCTCCATGATCTAGATAATTACAGGACGGGCAAATGGTCTGAGGTCCCCTATGTCCAGGCCTTCTGGTATTTACACTCTCACCCTTCCCTCTGCGTCGATTGTTCCACTTCCCAGATCCTTCTTGCCAAACAAACATCTCCTACATCCAAGCCCCTAATTTCCTTTGATGATGACCCCTCTCCACTAGCCGACCCACCCGAATCTCTTGCCTCTCCCACCCCCAGAGCTCCTCTCCAACCTCCACCCTACCCTGAAGCAGTCCCTCCTCCTCCGGAACCCGCTCTGGCCCCTCCAACCGCTCCCCCACCTCCCTCAACAGTTTCTCCTCCCACACCCCTTGCTTCACCAATTAGTGCACATACACGCTCTCACGACTCCCAAGATCCAAATCTCCTCTGCCCTCTGAGGGAGGTAGCAGGAGCGGAAGGATTAGTTAGAGTTCATGTTCCCTTTTCCCTCCAAGATCTCTCTCAAATAGAAAAGCAATTAGCCTCCTTTTTGGCCGCTACATCAAAGATTTTTGCTACCTCTCTCAAGCTTACGATCTAACCTGGCACGACATCTTTGTGATCCTATCTTCTACTCTAACGCCTGACGAAAGGGAAAGAATTCAAACTGCTGCCCGAAACCATGCAGATCAGGTTCACCTTACCGACAACTCCATGCCTGTCGAAGCGACTGCCGTACCCGGCACCGATCCAGGCTGGACTTATCAGGATGGCCAAGATGGCCGTCGTAAACGCAACCTCATGATCCAATGCCTCCTGGCTGGCATGCAGGCTGCCACTCATAAGGTGGTCAATTTTGAAAAACTAAAAGAGATAACCCAAAAACCTAACGAAAATCCAGCTATCTTTCTCAATCGCCTTACAGAGGCCTTAACTCTCTACACCCGGCTGGATCCTGACACCCCGGCAGGGGCAGCGGTCCTAGCCACCCATTTTATTACCCAATCAGTCCTGGACATCCGAAAGAAATTAAAACGGGCAGAAGACGGCCCTCAAACCCCTATTCGAGATCTGGTAAAGATGGTCTTTAAAGTCTACAATGGCCGTGAGAATTTGGCAGAATCCAGCCGACAGGCTCGGATGCACCAGAAGGTGGTCCTCCAAACCCAAGCTCTTGTAGCCGCCCTAAGGCTGGCCATCTCCCATGGATCACAGCATCCACGGGGTCCGCAAAAGGCAACCCCGCCGGGGGCCTGATTCAAATGCAGAAAAGAAGACCACTGGGCTTGCCAATGTCCCAATCCCCGACCTCCTTCTAAGCCCTGTCCCAGCTGCGGGCTAACGGACCACTGGAAGAGTGACTGCCCTACGACTGGCCCTCCCTCAGCATCTCCACGCGGGGGGCAGGCTGACCCAACGGCATTACCACTCGAACTGCTGGGATTGGCTGATGACTGACGGCACCCGGACTCGAAGACCCCCATCACCCTCGCCGAGCCCAGGGTAATGCTACAGGTAGCGGGTAAGTCCATCTCATTTCTGGTGGACACGGGGGCTACCTATTCGGTCCTGCCTACCTATTCTGGGCCAGTTTCTCCTTCCCAGATCTCGGTCATGGGTATTGATGGCAAACCATCCTTCCCACTCCAGACCGGTCCACCCCCATGTCATATCAAAGGACTCCCTTTTACTCATTCCTTCGTAGTCATACCATCCTGCCCAGTTCCCTTGCTAGGCCAAGATGCCTTTTCCACTTAGGGGCCTCCCTCCAGCTGGTTAGACTTGACCCTAAGGTCCCCTCCTCCCAACTCCTGCTTCCTCTTCTCGGCCTGTCTCTAGAGCCCTCCCCCTCCTATTACCCTCTTCCAGTCACACCGAACCCAATCAATCCCCGAGTCTGGGATACTTCTAAGCCCATAATAGCAACACACCATTCCCCCATCCTCATCCACCTAAAGGACCCCTCCAAATTTCCATCAAGGCCCCAATTTCCCATCTCTGAGACTCACCTTAGGGGCCTACAACCTATTATCACCAGACTCCTAAACCAGGGACTCCTTATCCCCACTGACTCTCCCTGCAACACCCCCATCCTGCCTGTCTGCAAGGCCTCTGGGGATTATCACCTGGTCCAGGACCTCCGACTAATCAATGAGGCCATAATTCCTCTCCACCCAGTAGTGCCAAACTCATACACCTTGCTCTCCCATATCCCCCCATCCACAACTCACTTTATGGTTCTGGATCTCAAAGATGCCTCTTTCACTATCGCCCTACATCCCGACTCCTATTTCCTCTTCGCCTTTACCTGGACGGATCCGGATACTTATACTTCCAGTCAGCTCACCTGGACAGTTCTTCCCCAGGGCTTCCACGACAGTCCTCACCTCTTCGGTCAGGCGCTGGCACGGGACCTCACTTCCTGCTCCCTTACCCCCAGCACACTCCTTCAATATGTAGATGACCTCCTCCTTTGTAGCCCATCTTTCAGCCTCTCAAGACAACACACTGCAGATCTCCTCAATTACCTTGGCTCTCGTGGTTATCGGGTCTCCCCAGCCAACCCTCAGTTATCTGTATCTTCTGTAACCTACCTGGGGCTCCACCTTACCCCTACCACAAAAGGTCTAACAGCCGACTGCACCCGGATTATCCGTGAACTCCAGCCTCTGGAAACAGCAGAATAAATTCTCTCCTTTTTGGGCCTTATAGGATTTTTCCGACACTGGATCCCTAACTTTGCTCTCCTCGCTAAACCCTTATATCTAGCCACTAAAGAAACCCCTCAAGGACCCCTCACCTCTCCTTCCGCTGTTCGACAGGCCTTTCTCACACTCCATAATGCTCTGATAACTTCTCCTCCCCTTTCTCTGCCCAACCCAAACCGACCTTTTCACCTTTTTGTGGATGAACGGGCCGGAATAGCCACTGGACTCCTTGCCCAGCCTGTAGGGCCTTCCTACCACCCCGTGGCTTACCTCCAAACAGCTAGACCCAACCATTCGGGGATGGCAACCATGCCTTCGGGCCCTAGCAGTGGCAGCCGAACTGACCAAACAAACACTCAAACTGACTTTGGCCCACCCACTGACCGTGTTTTCCTCCCACCGGCTGGTCGACCTCCTAGGCCACAAGTCTCTCTCCCTCCTGGGCCCCTCCCACATCCAGGAATTCCACCTACTGTTCATTGAAAACCCTGCTATCTCCCTCGACCTCTCCCCCCGCCTAAACCTGGCCTCCCTCTTGCCTATCTCCAATACCGGGACCTCCCCTTCCCACTCCTGCCCCCAAGTCGTAGAGGCCTTCAGCCCGCCGAGGGAGGGACTCTTTGATACTCCATTGTTAAACACGGACCGCACCCTCTTCATAGATGGCAGCTCAATACTCGGTCCTGATGGACGCTGACGGGCAGCCTACGCGGTGGTAACTATCTCAACTATTATCGAGGCTAACAGCCTCCCAGAAGGAACGACCTCCCAAAAGGCTGAACTGATCGCACTTACACGAGCCCTTAACCTTTCCAAAGACCAAAGGGTTAACATCTACACAGACTCTAAGTATGCCTTTCTCATTGCACACAGCCATTCAGCACTATGGAGGGAACACGGATTTCTGACCACTAAGGGATCCCCAGTGGTCAACGCTTCCCTCATTGCAAAACTCCTGGAGGCCCTCCAGCTTCCTAAAGAAGTAGCAATTATCCATTGCAGGGGTCATCAACTTCCATCCAACCCAATAGCACAAGGTAACTCGAAGGCCGATTCCATGGCCCGAGAGCTTACAAAAGGGGATCCTCCAGCTCCACTCCTATTTTTCACCAGTCCTACCCAACCCACATATACCCGGCACGAGGAAGCTGCCTTACTATCAAAAGGGGGACACAAAGACAACAAAGGATGGATTTTTATAGACAACAAAATTGCCCTACCTCTGGCCCAAGCAGCCAGCCTCCTATCAGACATCCATAAATCCTTACACATTGGTCCAAAAGCAATGTTCCGTTTTTTGGACCCCCTCTTTCATCTGCCAGGACTTAGAGAGGCCATCTCAAAGATTCATATGGCCTGCCAAACCTGTGCATCCGTCTCCCCACAAGGATGCCTACGGCCCTGAATTCCTACACACCAGATGCGTGGACATCAGCCTGGTGAAGACTGGCAGATCGACTTTACCCATATGCCCGACTGCAAACACTTCCGATATCTGCTCACTCTCATTGACACATTTTCAGGTTGGATAGAGGCCTATCCAACAACTCGAGAAACAGCAGACACGGTTGCCACCATCCTGCTTCAACACATCATCCCCTGATTTGGTCTGCCAGTCTCCATCCAGTCGGATAACAGACCCGCCTCACCAAACTGTCCCTTGAGGTCCGTGTCTCATGGCACGACCTGCTTCCTCTAGCCCTTATCCGAACCCGAGCCTCACCTCGGACTCCTACTGGCCTCAGTCCATTTGAACTACTTTACGGCCGTCCTTTCCTCCTTCACGACCTACCAACCCAGAGTCCACCTCTAGCCTCCTACCTTCCCTACCTCTCCCTGCTTCACCGTCTTCTCCGCGAACATGCTGACCGTCATCTACCGAAAGTGACTGTCTCTGAAACTTCCTCTCTCCCTCTACAACCTGGAGATAGTGTCCTCCTCAAGGACTTACACCCCCAATTCCTTAAGCCACGGTGGACAGGCCCTCACACAGTGGTCCTCACCACCCCCCCAGTTGCCAAACTTCTAGGACACTCCTCCTGGTACCATGTCTCCTGTCTTAAAGTGGCCCCAATCTCAGAAAACTGGTCAACCCAACTTCTGGGTCCCACAAGATTATGGCTTATCTGCCGCCCTGCCTCTCCTCCTGCTACTTCTCCTGCCACCCAGGACTCATCAGACATCCCTATGGCGCTTCTACATCCACGGGACATGGCAAGCTGACGGTCGAGTTCATGCCCAGGTCCTGGGGACAGGAGACTGCCAACCAGGCGGATGTCAGGCCATGGTAACCATTACCTTCTCTTTCCCCTTCTTTCAAAATTTCTGGGTAGAGTACCCAGAAAAGCCCTCTGTCTGTTTTACTTATGATCAGACCAAAGACTACTGTCAATGGTGGGCTGATACCTATGGGGGATTTCCATACCACTCATGCAACATTCATGAAGCTAAATTAGACACCACAAACTCACTCCGACAATCCTATCTATTCACAAAGGATAAGAAGGGCCACCTATTTCTCAACATCAAGGGTCCCTGGGATCTTAGATGGGCACAAGGAATAGAAGGAAAACTATCGAACCAAAAAAGCTTCCTACCCTGTGGGGGCTAACAGGGTCTTTCGCTCATATATCAGTTTGATTCCCAAAGTTATCCAACAGTTGAGCAAACAAGCCACTGCCATCCAGGAAACAGAACAAGCCCTAGGACATCAACTACCCCACCCTGAACACAAAGAGGATCCTTTTTCTTGGTTGACCCTCGTCCGTCAAGCAGTACAGATACTCAACCACACAGGAATAGGTAACATCTCCGACTGATTTCTATGTGCCTCGCTTGGCTGGCCACCCTTCGCTGCTGTCCCACTCGACCAGCCCTTCAATTCTACTTCCTACACCTCCCAAAATCCACCTTTTTCTCCGTTAAAAGTCCCCATATTCCTTGTTTCAAAAAATCTCACCATCTGTTATGGCAGCTGCCCAAATCTAGCTGATACTGGGCTTCTTTGCATTTCATCCCTCACAGTAAACACATCAATTGAAGCACCACCAGGCATGTTTTTGTGGTGCAATGGTCCCTCACAAAAAAGATCAATTCTTCCTCCCCCTTCCCGTGTATCCCCGTTACTCTCGTCCCACAACTCACACTGTATAGCCAAGCCGAAATTTCCTCGCTAATCACACCGCCCTTTACCCGACGGAAAAGAGCTATCTTTCTTCCTCTGGTCGCAGGCATCTCTCTCACCTCCTCCCTGGTCACTGCAGGCCTCTGGGGGGGGGGGGGCTCTAACACATAGTGTTTCAACATCCCACAACTTAGAACATAAACTCCAGGTAGCCATTGAAGCCTCCACCACCTCCATCTCCTCTCTCCAGCGCCAAATCACCTCCATAGCCCGAGTCGCTCTCCAGAATCGATGAGTCCTGGATCCCCTGACGGCCGACAAAGGAGGTACCTGCCTCTTCCTACAGGAGGAATGCTGCTATTACATCAATGAAACAGGACTCGTTGAAGACAACGTAAACACCCTCCATTGCTTAAGAGAAGAACTCCAATGCAAACACCAACAGTCCGGCTCCCCAATTCCCGATTGGTGGCAATCCACCCTCTATACCTGGCTAACAACAATCTTAGGCCCCTTAATTCTCATCTGTATCTTGCTCATGTTTGCTCCCTGTTTTGTTAGGTTCCTTCACAGGCGCATGGAGGAAGTCTCTCGGGTGGCCACAAACCAAATGCTCCTCGGCCCTTACACCTTGCTTCCTACAGAACCCCCCACTGGTCTCCCCTAAGCCTCGGATCTCTGGTCGCCAGACTCCCCTTTTGATGCCCCCATTCAGCAGGAAGTAGCCAGAGATCGGAACGCTGCCTCATTACACCAAAGATGTCGGGATGTAAGACCAACTGGCCCGAGGCAGGGGAATGCAATCAGACTCACAGGTTGCATCAGACCAAAACTTTCCGGACCACCCAGTTCCAGAAACTGACCTGGAGACTTTCTGGACCACCCGGTTCCAGGAACTGACCTGGGAACTTTCCACCCGGCCCAGCCTTCCCACCTTTCAAGGGGCGGGACTAACGGTCCCAAGACTGATGCAAACAGCACCGGATATTTCCACGATACCCGAAGAGACCACCAAATAAGGAATAACCTGTGCCCTCCCGGATTCACCACACCCCTTTCCCTTCTTTCCCTATAAATTCTACCCAAACCCTCGCCCGGGCGCGACTTCTCTGGCCCCTTTCTCTCGGACCAGTGAACCTCACCTGGGAGCGTTCCCAAATAAAGCTTGTTTAAGCTCTCCCCCGTTTCTTGGTGCCATTCCTTACAATATAGACTTTGGGAAACCCCAAACTTCTAGGCTTTGGCTGTCATCATGGATATCAAGCACTGGAACTTTCTAAGTTTTAATTCATTACATCATTTCTTGATCCTGGAAACTTAGGATACCCTATTATAAGAAACACACATACTGACATAATGTGCATATATGAGGGAAATACTATCACTCAAATAAAACATCAACAAGGACAGGTGAAGACTCAAACCACACTCATCTAGTTGGTGGGGGTACACTTACTGTAGGGAGGCAGAATAGTACAGTGTTTAAGAGCACACACTCTAGAGCCAGATGTCCAAGTCTGAAGCTCACTCTAGCATTTATTAGCTATATGACCTTAGGCATTTTCAACAGCCTCTCTGACATAATTTTCTGTATCTGTGAAATGAGAATGAAACTAATAATGCCTACATTTTAGGATTATTATGATGATTAAATGAGTTAATATATGTAAAGTACTTAAAATAATGGTACATAATGTGTTACATAATCACCAGTTATTATTGTTGGTTATATAAGAAACATAAGGTAAGTATGACTTAATTAAATCCACAACCCTCTGATAAATATCTGATATTAAAGTGGAAAAATTGGAATCTTTTCTGACTATTTCTAATTGGAGAGCAGGTGGGCTTGTGAGGCAGGAGCAGAAAGATATAGGAAATCTTTCTTGTAAATGGGCACAATACTAAGAGAATATCTGATTCATAGATGGTGAGTAGATCCAGTGAGGGAATGGTCTTCCAATGGAGTGGTGAGGAGAGGGGAAGAAACATTTAGGTGATAAGCCTTGGTAGGTTGCTCTAGGGCTTGGGCAGGCAAGAGTAACTGTGCAACAAGCCCAGAGATAAGTGCCTAAGACGAATTTTACCCTCTTAAAAATGTTTTTCATTTTTTAAAAATTGAAGTATAGTTGAGTTACAATATGTTAGTTCCAGGTGTACAGCATAGTGGTTCCATATTTTTACAGATTATGCTCTATTAAAAGCTATTATAAGATAATGGCTATAATTCCCTGTGCTGTACAATATATCTTTGTTGTTTATCTATTTTATACATAGTATTGTGTATCTCTTAATCCCATACCCCTATATTGCCCCTCCCCCTTCCCTCTCCCCACTGGTAACCACTATCAGGGGAATCTATTGGCTTTTAGTATGAAAATTTTGTTATTCATTCATTCAATATACTAAATATTTTTCTATTAGAGTTAAGTTTCTAAACTTGGAGGTGTTCTAGAAAACAGCTATGAGTTAAAATTAAGTCATTATGATAGTCATAGATTAATTTTCATTTTCTTTCCAACTTCTATTCTGACTTGAGTGGTTGCTTTCTCAAAAACTGCTGGAAACAGAAAAAAAATTGACATAATTTAAAAGCAGCTTAGAATACTATCTTTGAAATTATTTATTAATCACTAGATTAAATTGTGTTAAATACTCAGTACTCATTTTTTTTTCCAAAATGAAAGAGGATAGCAAAGATGATTCTCAAAATGATATAATTTTAAATGTGGGTGTTGGTCAAACTGCTAACAGATATTTTTCACTAGCTTTATATAATAGAAATCATAGTTCCAGAGCACCTAAAACGTCCCTTCATTTCTCTTTCTCTCTGGCAGAAGAAACCTCATTTGTAACAGTAGTGTTCTATTGCTGTTTTTGCTGGGGTTTGTAGTAATACTGAAAAATCTTACTAAATTCACTTTCAAAACAAAAGAGATGGATTAATATCTTTTAACCAAGGCCAGTATGATGACAGCTGACATCTAGCAGTCTGTTTGATTTATAAGATGTTTTAACTTTTATTGAAGGAGAAATTCTAAATATAGTTAATTTGGATAAGGATAATATATAATAAGGACTAATATCTGACCTAATGATCAGACAAAAACAACATGCTTTTACATAACATATAATTATGTTATGAAACTCTAGATACTTCAAGATATTATCCAAGCAAATAATAATAGTTTTCAAATATAAAAGAGACATGTAAATAATAGCACATGTAACTATATCAGTTACATGACAAAAGAAAATCAGATCTGTTATCAGTCTGGCTATAAAGGGGCCAGTTGGTTCATGGTTATGCATTTATGGAAGTTCAGAAGTATCTAACTTTTCTCCAAAGCATCAAAGGTAAGTTGTCACTAGTGACTAAACTAGACTCTATGAGTTTTTTACAATTCCTTAACAATTTCTATCTCCACCATAATCAGTGTTTAGGTTTGTACTATTTTCTATTTTTCTTATAGTTGTCATGGGAACAAATTAATACATATTATGCCATTTTATTATCTTATTACAAATTTTGCCTTAAGAATGGAATCATTTTGCCCACTTCTTTCTTGTTGCAATATTAATTGCCAGAATGAGATACACTAGTTTTAATGCCCAGTTCAGTCTGTGAAAGGCTATAAACATTTAATAGACTCATAAACACAGACTTTAACCTTTTCAATATTCTGCATTTTGATTGGCTGCTCATACTACTTTATCCTTACAGGTCACTGAGACTGTAAACAGGAAGAATAGGAATGGATGTTGAATCATACTGCACAAACCCTGAAAAGGTCAAACTTATTCTTTCACCTGGAATATATAAGGTTTCATAATTTCAAGGAAGCTTTCTTGGATTTAATTGGTGATGGGTATAGACATAGGATAATATGTTTTTTAAGTGGTGGTGAGCACAAAGGAGATATTTAACTGGCTTTTCTATGAATTCCTGCATTATTATAGTGGAGTTACTTTTGGATTTCTCTTAATGAAGATAAGACATATTAATGGTTAAAATGCTTAAGCCAAGAGAATGGTATTACTATTTGCCTACGCTTTAGGTTAGGAAATCCTGGCACATCTTTGTGTGCCAGCAATTTTCAAAGTCGTTGTGACAACATGTTATTGTGTTTTTATGTATTGTGAGGGGTGTCACAAAGAATGTTACTAATGGTAACATTATTTGCCTCTTTAAAAAATAAATAAAAAATAAGTCAGAATAGATTCCAGGTTGTCTTGATGATATCACTCTCAAGTTCTTGCATTATAGTTAATGCCCAGGGAATTTTACATAGTCCTGGCGAAAAACATTGAGTTTGTTGCTCATTTAAGTGTCAACTGTCATGTACATTGCAGTGGATGGAAAAGGTGCTGTGAAGCACTGCAATAGTAGATACTAAAAAGGGAATTTTCTTTCCACTCTGTTCAGATAAATTTCAACCATATTAACATGTTCCTTGTAGTATAGAATATGTAAAAGGAGGAGGAATGAACAAAACAATAAGAGCTAATATCAAATGAGTACTTCCTATGTGTCAGGCACTAAGGTAAGCATTTAGCATGGGTTGTATTTTTAATTTTTACAGCCTTATTAGATATGTGCAATTATTATCATTCCCATTTTACAAATGAGAAAATTAAACACAGAATTTAAAGGACTTGTTCAATGTCCCACAGGTAGTTAAGCTGAAGACCTGGAATTCAAAACAGGGTCAAAATCCAGAGTACAAAAAAAAAAAACCTCTAAAAGCTGTAGTGATTTTAAAATTCTTGAATGTGGCAAGTACTCAATAAATGTTTGTTCAACTAGTGAATAGCTCTTGAATCATTAAAACCATATCTCCCCAGGAAGCCCATACCTAGTTTTTAGGGGATTATCCCTTGGGTACCCACTTAATTGCATTGTCTTTCCCTGGGTGGATCTGGGGCTGGCTTTGTGAACAAGCATCTTACAGGAGAAGACTATAAATCAAACCAGAAAGCAACCCAGGTAGATAACCAGAGTTTCCATAGTCACAGTGTGGGTTTAGGGGTGCTATAAGCACCAGAGACAGGAGATTAATTCTAGTTAAAGAAAAGCTCAGAACAGACTGGTTTTATTCAGACACTGCTGCCCACAATGCTGAAAAAAAAAAAGAGAAAAACCAGAAAATCAAACTTTAGATTCATGAAAATTACTGAATGACAGGAATAGAATTTGTACCAGCTGTTTTAATTATTAAAATTGTGCCTTGGTTTTTGAAATTAAAATCTTTATGGAGATAATTGTAGATGTATATGAAGTCGTAAGGAATAATATAGAAAGACTGGTGTACCCTTAACCCGGTTTAATCCAACAATATGACATAAATACATCTGGGTTGACTTTTGACAAACTCAAAATGCATTTGATCAGTCAATTAAGGTCCCTTTGGAGCATTGCTTGTTATTGCACTTATATGACTCTAACTAAGGTTTATCTCTGTTCCCTGAAGAGCATGAGTGACAGCAGTGGCAGTGTGTCCTAGAAGACTTAGGTAGGAAAAGAACATGGTCATATGATTGTCCACTGTGTTTCTAGCCCTTTCCCTTAAGATAATCATGCTCCTGCCTCCCATTACTCTGTGCTTATGAATGCAAATGCAGGACCACTGGGAAAAATTTTTTTAGTCCTCTGATTATTTTATCAGTGCTAGGGAATGTATTTTACACCGACCATATCTCCCCCCAGATAATTGGAAATTTTGAAGTAGTGCTACAAACCTCACTTTGTTGAATGCATTTGGAAGAGGGAAAACTGCATTAAAGAAAAAAAGAAGACAGTGTACATTCCACACTTAATGAGGTTTTGTTAGAGATTCAGATTCCTTCAACTCTGAAAATTATCCTAACAAGTTAACTAAACAGTCACAATTTAAACATCACTGCCATTTTCCCACAGGTTTCTGAATTCATAGAAATTATTTCATCCATTGCTTGTCAACAAAAAGGCACTGCAGGAAATCTCAATGAGGCTGGCTTTTAGCTGGGAACAATTTGATTACAAAAAGTGCTTGCCACACTCGTGGGGTTTTTTTCCTTCCCCGTTTAAATCGCCATACCCTTAAGCTTACCAACAGAAATTTCCGGTCTGGAAATGTATTTTCCATGTTCTTCTTTGCCTATTGTTTTTACCATGTCATTAATCTTATACAATGAAATCCATAGTGGGAGCAGAACAAATACACAGAATCTCATTTTGGAGTATGATTCTCAGCACCTGCTGGTGAGACTTTCACTCCTTAACTCAAGCACAAGTTACTAGTTGCAGAACTGTGGATAGACTAATCCTCTAATAGTGGAAGAGGTGAAAATAAGAGGAGGGAAGCATTTTGCGTTACTCATGTTACCTGCCATTTATCCCAGGTTTTTAAGTGTGGAAAGGAGGGACAGGAAGAGGGTTTTAGAAGCTTGCAATGTGCTTTTCCTTCTGTACTTTGTCCCTGTATAAAATTTTCCTTACAAAAATAATTCAAGCTCATCAGAGCTGAATTTAGTTTTAGGAATTTGCAAATACTGCTATGACACTCAGAGTCTATACACGTAAGTCAACTAACAATTGCATCTACTGGGGTTCAACAAAGATATGCAATATTATCAAAAGAGCACAAACAACTGCTGTGTTTGAGTATGAAAGTGTATTACAAAGAAGGAACAATAAAAATATAGAGTAGTGAGACCCAATTTGGCAAATAGTACATATCTCCAGCACTCCCAGTTCTCATTTAATTAACAGTTAGTTGTGTATATTTCTATCTTATTCCTATTTTCCCTAGGGATTATTAGCTCCTCAAAGCAAGGTACATACTCCACACCTTTCACTCCCCACCCCAATAATGTCTTGAAAATTGTATGCACTCAATAAATGTTTGTAAATTGGATGTTGTTACTATTTCTGTTCTACCAGTTACATATAAAATCTGAACATATTTATTCAGTTAAAAAATTACTGGGTTTTGAAATTCATATATTTGTATATGGAAAGGTGGAGAATAGCTTTAAGCTATTATTATGCTGCCTCATTCTTGTCACTTTTTAATTTGACATTGAGCTTTGAGCAGGCACTGCACAATTCTGACAGCCAGAGGCATGGAATAGGGTCAGGGCAGGCACAAAGAGTTTAAAATAACACATATTTTCCAGGAAATACACAGCTCCTTTGCAGGTATGTTGATTTTTTTGGTATTTTCCAGAAAATTTAAAAGAAAAATGCTTTCATACTATCAGGAGGTAATGATAATATAGTTTGTGCTGCTTTTACTAAAATAGGGGTTGCTATTTATATCATATATCTCATTGTCAAAAGGGTTAAAAGTGAGCCAGAAAATAAATGACTTTCTATTTAAGTATTAATGGTCTCTCTCCTGAAAGTCCCCTTTAGCTTAATATATTTTGTTGGACAAAAAGTTCATTTGGGTTTTTCCATAACATCTTATGGAAACACCTGAACGAACATTTTGGCCAGCCCAATATTTAAGACTTATCAAATCCATTTCTCTTCATCTGATCAGCTTGGTCATTTTTACAAAATACAGACATATGTGGGTGGTGTTAGTGGAGGCATGGGAGGAATTACTGGCATGGTGATTTATAGCTTAAAAACCATTCAATGGTTACTTTTAAAACAGTTACTCCAGAGTGTGTGCTGTGTGTGTGTGTGTGTGTGTGTGTGTGCACGTGCGCACACTTGCATGAGTGTATAATTAAAAACAACCAAGAGACTGTGATTTTAGAATTGGCTATTCTTCCATTTAAGCACTTTTAACAGATATGTGTAACAATTCTAATTTTAAATATTACATAATTTAAATGCACAATTACTTTTGAGTATCACTGGTCTGTCACTTAGTGAATAGCTTATTTTTCTACAAAAGTCTTGAAGACAAATTTAAGCAAAATTATCAAATGTATGAGAATTCATTTTTTTCCACTTATAAGACATGAGTTTAAAATGTAAGACTTTATCCCTTTACAATGTGAGCCCAGATACTTTCATGCTCTCCTACAGCAATGAATGAGACCCATGGCATATACTGCCCTTCAATTGTCCACAGAAACCCTATTGATATTAATGAGTTTTGCCCAAACTAATTGTGGTCATTTTATGTGGCCTGAAGTGGTCATTTTGCTGTGATTTGCATATTGGTTGCTGCAGGATATAATGTATATATCATTTCTAAAGTGCCTAGGGATCTTTACAGAGGAAAGGTGGTGCATAAATTGAAAAGATTATTATTGCCTTTATTTTAAATTCTTCTATTTGTGAGTTCTCTAAATCATGCATAAATACAGTACAAAGTGCAAATCAGATGTGCAGAGAAAACTCCAAAAATATTTTTTTAAACCAGCAATTTTGAAATTATCCAATTGTAGAAGTATTTTTAATCCATTGAAAACAAAGCTAGTCCATTTTCTAATTTGACAGACGACATCAAGCCAGGACTTGGAGAAGCATAGCACTAAGGGGTAGAAGGGAGTATAGGATTTGAACTTCCACTATGGGTGCAATCACTTCTATAACTACTCCTTAGTTCTCTAAGGAGGTCAGTGAGGAGCACCTAAAGAGCCAATATCATCAACGAATCCATGGACAGTGATGGAGGGAGGACTCAGTGTGGATGAAAGAGCTACTTTGAAATGTTACTTTAGTTTCACTTTTAATGTAAAATCTGGAGAAGTTAGGCTTTTCTCTCCCAGGATAAAACATGAAAAATGAAAGTTATTAAGGAAAATATGTTTATCTAGAATTTCAATTACTCTCACCCTTAAGGCTCAGCATTCAGAATTTTGGGTTAAATATACTTGGCTCTTCTTCCTATGATGAAAGAAATTCATCTGTTGAAAATTGCTGTTTACTGTTGAGCAAGTCAACCCCTATCACTTAACAGTGGCTATTGTACACTATTTTGAACACAGTCCCTGATTATGACAATAGATATCACTAATCTGATTTTTTTGTTATTTTTCTAGGCCACCACAGGTTCAAGACAGACCTCTGTCTTTGATTCTTGTCTTTTCTACAGGTGTACATACATGCAATTCTGTGGGAACAAAGAAGAAAAACTGATGTTAATTAAACATGAATATTACCAACAGCACCACAGGTAGACTGAATAGTAAAACATTAAAACAATATATACCTCTGTGCAACATGTCCACCTAGATAACGTTTTTCTGCAGTTTGGAATCATGTGTCATTTGAAGCCAAATAAGCTACTGCCCCTGGTCCATAATCCTCTATTTTCTGTGCTTTAAAAATATGATATCAAGCAGTGATTTTAGCAGGTAGAATGGGTATCTATGTGGTTTTCTGTGCTCAAAATGCAAGTATTATGGAAGAAATAATCTTTTACCAGATATACATTCTGTGTAACAAATCTCTTTTTAATATTCGTCTGGTGGGGAGATACATTACTTTCCATGCTCACTTTTATAGGAGGGTTTTCCATTTCTATGAAAGGGGTCAGAGGAAAGACTGATCTCACATCTAGTCAAATCTGGGAGATAATCAGCCACATTATAATGAGATTCTCCTGTATGTGAAAAATAACTGGGAAGATAAGAAGCGATCAATATTAAAAACATTTATGACCCCCATTCCTGCCAAAAATCTATGCTGATAGACATTGTTTACAAGATGACAATGCATGCAAGCAGTCAGTTCCGTGTGTGTGTGTGTGTGTGTGTGTGTGTGTGTGTGTGTGTTTGTGTCAGAGTTTGGGGGAGGATCACTCAAAGTAGTTATTGTTTTTTTACATTACATAGGAAAAAGAAAGTTTGATAAGAGTGATTTTTTTCTCTTTCCAACTGGCTATACCAGAATAGTATGGACACAGTCTGAGTAGCTGGAAAGATGAAAAGACATACTTAATGAATTGGTCAATGAGTTGATTTCCTTCCTGTCTTTGAGCACAGTCTGCTTTCTGTTAAATCATCTAGTCTGTGTGCAAGTACAGGGATAGAGGGAGGGTGTAGGGAGAGGGGGCATGTTTACAGTTGTGAGTGTGTCTATGCACATATATTAAATAATGTAGAGTTTCACCCAAAAGCAAGTTGTCCCATGATTCCCTTAGAGAGTGAAGCCACATCATAATAAGGCCTTTTTGATAGTTAACAAGCTCCCTTGAAAAGCATCCAAGATGAACCCATCTTATACTAAATCTTCCTTGATAAGAGAACCCAGTGTCCCAGCTAGTGAGTAAGATAATGTGTGCATAGGTATAAGTTCTACAATCATATTTATGAAAGAAAGCATAGTGATCTAATGTATTTTTCACTGGAAGGTGCAAGGGTTTAATTTTGTGGATTCTGTTTACTAGAAAAATAGTCTAGGGTCATTGTATGTGATCCTTCTGTCTCCATCTTTTTAGAGGTAACAGAAATTAACTGGATTTTGTTTTGGAGACTGCATTTCTTTAAATAATCCTCTAATTTTTGAAATGTTCCACTAGCAGGGCTCTTAAGAGGAGATACTTTTATTTCATCTTAAAAAAATAATTGATTTCAAATATATATTTATATTCATTTTTCTTAATGCTTAAAAAATTAACATCTACAAAGTTGTAGGATTGCTATTTCTAAAACTATCTGGGGGTATGTATAAAGAATGTTTTATCCTTTTATTTTACAGAATGGATGAGTATTGAGTGGTATCAATTCACAGGGTATTGTTTTGCATTGTTAATTTTTCTTCTTTTCAAGACATTTTTGAAAGGGTCACATGTTTGGATTTTTAAATACCAAATCATAGAAATAACTTTCACAATTCTGAGGTGCCATATGCATCTTTAAAAATATCTGACAGGTGGAAAAAATACATTCTTTTCTTTGGAAAACTATGTTTAAACCTCTAATCATTTTTTACTTCTCCATTCTCCCCCTTCTTCTCCTACTTCCTTACTAAAAAATATATTTTGAATAAAAACAGAAAATTATTTTTGCTTTCACACCATTAAATATGGTTAAGTATTATTTTTCCTTTTGAGCCCACGGAATCTTTTTTGGGAGAGAGAGATACTGCTGTGAAGGACCGAGAGAAACTGAGGCCAAAGCTGCTTCTCCTACAAAGGACTTGGTTGAGAATTGGGTGGTGACAACATCAATACAAAGAATGTCCCAGGCAGAGGCACCAACATCCCCTGAATTTTAATGAAAACGTCATGTTAATTATATAACAAGGTTGATAAGGAGGTCATCATAAAAGCCAACTAGGCCTTGGTTATATATTAAGACAAAGAAAAGAGGCAGTAAAGGAAACGAGTCTCATAAATATGTACAAAATATATGTAGTCACTAATACATAGTAAAATACTGATAGAGAGGTGTCTATATGTATATATTTATAGAAGTAGTATCTCCTAAAATATCCGCTTATGGTTCCATTAAAGAATGGAGAATACACTGTTAGTTGGTTTCTGTGTGCTTTAGTAAGAAAAGGTATAACTTTTTAATCAATTCAAATTTTTTCATAGGATACTGAAAGAGAAAGAGATTAGGTGGTATGAATGGAAATAGAACCAGTGGGTTTAAGACTATGGCTTTTGTGCTTGTCGATACATCTCTATAAAATCAGTATTACTTATAAAGAGAGATAGTCCCATGAGTATGCACACAACATGTAGCATATTTCATAAACAACACTCACATGTGTATGGTGCACTGTGCAACTGTAAATGATTAGACAACCTGCAAAACTAATAATCTTTACTTTTTAAAATCATTAGATAATTTTGCTTTGTCTAACAAAAAACTTCAGAGTATAAATTGAAGAGAGTTTTACTATTGGAAAATTATACTTAAATTTCTTTCTGTTACTAAAAATACATCTACAAAAAAAGTTGGTTAAGGCATGTGTGTACATATAAAGCTTTAAAATATAACTACTTCTGATTTAGTAAATTACTCCTCAGCCATCACTACAGGTAACTGTCCCTTATTTTATTTAGGGTATTTGATAAAATAATAGAGGTGAAATTGTATGTAGGAGTGGGAAGAAGAGTAATACATCAAACTTTTACTCCAAATGTCTCCATGTAATCTATTTTTCTTCCCCCAAAACTCAGATAGGAATGGACAGAATTCAGCCTTATTGGGGAACACTAAGTGGACAAGAGTTTACCCAAGTTTATGGGCCTTGGAAGAGCCTTAAGAAGTAGTGCACTTCTCCTTGCATATAGTCATCTTTACATTCCTCATCAGGGGAATGGGGCAGGGGAATGGGGGCTCACCAGAAGATCATCGGTTGGGAATGGGGAAGAAGAGGAAGGGGGGTGGGTGCAGCTAGTTGAGATGAAAGCCTCAGCGAAGATCTGGGCCCAGTTTCAAGAGGAGCAGTTCCAGAGAAGGGTCTAACTGCTGGACTAGAGTGAGACACACTCCTTTTGGAGAACATTAATAAGACTTCACCTCCTGAAATGAACACCCTGCCCCAGCAGCCTTCCCCAACATTCTGGGTGTGTTTTGCATGATCGTGGGTGTGATAACAAGCCACGCTGTGTGAGTGTATGAAAGGCCAAAAGTCAGTGAGAGAAAATAAAAAATTAATACAATGACTAATGATTTCTAACCTGAAGCAAAGCACATGCAATGCTCACCCGGAACCTGCCTCTGTTTAAACGCTTCACTTCACACATCACACAATAAAGCCAGGAGAAGAAGAAAGATTTTTTTTTTTTGGAAAAATGTTTTATTTAAACCTTTTTAATCTTTTACAACAATAAAATATTGCGTCAATATAAACCCCTTGACTAAAACTGTTCACATCAAATATTACAGCGAATTGTTTTACTTTTGACACCCAACTCATATTTGAAAGTTTCCTTTTAAACACAATGCAGAATTTATTGAAAATAAATAATTGCTGGCAACTGCAATAGGCAATTTGAATAAAATAGTTGAAAAAGCAACTCTTAATGAAAATAGCGTTTATTATACATCGGTTACTAAATGAATAAACTAAATGATCTTTCTTTAAATTAATAACTTCAAAAACGTTTTATACAAAACTGTACAATTATAAAGTCGGCAGAAATATTTGGGTTAACTCAGGTTTGAATCATAGCGCTTAACTGCAAAGAAAAAATATCGAAACAAACAAAGAAAACCCTAACAGTTGTAAAACATGAACTCCTTGTGGGGGAAAAAAATCCCAGAACTGAAACACAACTACCAACAGAACGCAGAAGCTTGGCAAAAAAAGAAAAAAAGGATCCGGGATTTTAATTAACACATGCTCTTCGACCGACAGCTGGGGGATACAGTGTGGTGGACCGGGGCCCTGGCAGCCCTTACTAGCGCATCCTCAAAAAGCGGCCATAGGCTTTCAGGTCCTTATAGGTAGTTTGAAGCTTTGTCTACCGCAGCTGCGTCTGGAGGTCGGGCCAGGAGGCCGGCCCGGGTTTACGGAGCCCCCAGCCAGGTCTGGCGAGCAGCGGCTGAGTGTTTGGGTGCATGTCCGGCCCAGCAATGTGTGCTCCTTGGGAATGAGGTGAGCCTCCGGACCTGGCATGTGGACATGAGAGCTAGCAATAAAGCCACAGCAACTGCATAATTTTTGGATCTCTACACAGACTAGCGAAATTTTTTTGTAGTTTTTTCTTTTTTGTAAATAGTAATACGATACACACAGCTATCTACACACACACGTTTGCACGCGCACGCACACACGCACAGAGACACATACACACAGAGAGATATAAAAAGAAGAAGAAGAGGGAAAAAAAAAACCCCAGCCACCCAGGCGCTCGCTAGCTAGCTCAATCTTCGCCATGGGCTTCTACCAGCTGTGCTTGTTGGAGGCACGGAGATGGCTCCCCATGAGCCCACTCAGAGACAGCCGTATATACGGGAGAGGAGGTGGTACGCGGCTAGACCAGAATCCCTGTGACCTTTGCCAATCATTTCATTGTCCTTCTGCACAGAGCAGAGAACGCCGGTCCACCACCCCCTCGCCACCCTTCCCGGAGGGTTTCTCACTCACGGAACAGGCAGTAAACTGGAGGTGAAACGAACTTGAAAGCGTTGACCCAGTCTGTCGCCAGCGTCTCCGGGTCGGGTCGTCGTCTCCAGCTAAAGCAATCGGGTGTGAAGGCAAAGTCCTTCGCCTAGAAAGGCCAAGGTGGGATCGAGCTGGCAGTCGGCCTGGCAAGGCGCGGGGCGGGTGGAGAGCTCCGAGTGCAGGCATTAAGGACTTCGGGAGGTGAGGAGCACTCTTCACTCCTCAGGACGACTTCTTTTGCCCAGCGCAGCTGCGGAATCCTTCCAGGGAACCCAGATGCGCTGTGGAAGCCTGTGGGGGCTCCACAGTTGCGGGAAGGAGGGCAGAAAGCTTCGAAATCGCCTCTCCTCCTTCGTACTAGTTTGCAAAGAGAATCGGTTGCCTATTCTGCCTACCCTAGGAACTCGGCTACCCCCCGGAAAAAAAAAATATATATGTGTGTGTGTGTGTGTGTGTGTGTGTGTATACACACACACACACACACACACACACACACATATATATATATATACACACACATATATATGTATGTATCTCCAATATCATCAACAAACTCTCTCCACTGTATCCTCTCTTCTCCATACAGATTTGGGATAGGGGATCGGTGGATGGGTAGGCATCTCTCCCCCTCTTCCTTTTCTAAGCAATTAAAAGACCATCTGCTCAATGAAGGAATAATAATAGCAATAATAATATGGAGTGGTCGATTAGATACAAATTGTCTCACAAATATTGTGTACATCTTATAGTAAAACACCGCAGACATTTAGAAACGCTATAGAAGTTTTAAAAAATGCAAAACTAGTCTATTGTAAAACAGATTTCACCTGAAATACAGCTGCTATAACCAAGGCGCTGAAAGGTTATTCAGAGGCACACATCTGTCTTCCCACCCCCGTCCCCCATCCCTACCCCGCCCCCAAGTTACCCCACTCCTTTCTCTTCCTAGAGAGGAGCGACCAAAAACAAAACAAAACAAAAACAAAAACAACAAAAAACCTTACTCAAAGTAAACAATATATATTGATCAGCAGAAAAGGTTGGAGGGAGCTGTTGCCTGGCGCAGGGGATATGAGGTCCCCGCCTGGACCGTTTAAAGCAACTGTGTATCCGCGTTGAGAAGCCTGAATGCGTGTGTGTGTTTTCTTTCTTAATATGTTAGAGTCCCCTATTTAAAAAAAAAATTGGAGAGAGGGGGAAAAGAAAGAACGAACAACAAAAAAGAGAGAGAGACGGAGAGCTAGAGAAATAGCAATTAAAAAGCTGGAGTAAAAGGAAGAGAGTGGAAGAGAAAGAGAAATCCGCGCTGCTCCCAGTGCGGCCGGTTGCTTCCTCGCTTCCTGCAGTCAGAGATCGTGGCAGGACGTGTCTGTTTTCACCGTGTGCGTGTGCGAATAAACCTCATGTGGCTGCTGATCCCCTGGTGGAGTCATTCTTTTCTCTTTCTGTCTTCGATTACAGAACCAGACACGCACCACTTCTTTCTCCAACTGGAGGCTGTCTGCCAGCGAGGAAATCTCCTGCGCGGCAGGCTTGGGACACTTGAGGAAATGCGTCTCCAGTACGCCCTTGACACTCACCTCGATAGAGGTTCGCTTCTTGCGCTTGCGGCCCTGCGCCGCGATCTTGTCAATGCTGGTCGGACTCCCTGTGGACGAATCAGCCTCCTCCAGCCACTTGTTCAGCAGCGGCTTCAGCTTGCACATGTTCTTGAAGCTCAGTTGTAAGGCCTCGAACCTGCAGATGGTGGTCTGAGAGAACACGTTGCCGTACAGTGTGCCCAGCGCCAGCCCCACGTCAGCCTGCGTGAAGCCCAACTTGATTCTTCTTTGTTTGAACTGTTTGGCGAACTGTTCCAACTCATCCGAGGTTGGTGTCTCCTCGTCCGAGTGGTCCTGGCAGTGGTGCGAACCTAGGTCGCCGTGGTCTGGGGGCTCCCGGAGCACTGGGTGTAAGCTCTGCGTGGAGGCAGAGGCCGGCGGTGGAGTGAGCCCGCCGTGCTCAAGCATGCCACTCACCGTGAAGCCCGGCTGCGAGTACACGTTAAGGGGTTGGCTGCTCGACGTGATGGACGGATTCGGAGCCGGGCTCGCCCCCCAAGCATTCGGGTGGTTAGTGTGCGGAGAGTGGTGGGCGACGTGCGGAGAGCGGTGATGGATGATTGCGCCCAACTGTAGGTCTTCGCGCCCAGGCTTCACGTCTTGCTGTTCCAGGGGGCTGGTGGCCAGTGTGGAAGACCATGGGCCTCCATCGCTCAGACTGGTCACCCAGTGATGCCCGAGGGGGTGCCCATTGCTAGGAACTCCCTGCAAGTAATCACTTTGGAGAAGTTTCTGAGGGTTTCGGAAAGGACTCCCCTGCTGCATTCCCGCAGAGTCCGCATGGACCATAGAGCTGGAACTGAGAATGCTGTAGGGATTCGAGGCAGCTGTGGCCATGGTCGGTGAGGATCCCCTACTAGTTATAATGTGGCAAAGGGAGCAGCTTCAGCCTTTGACATCTATGGTACAGGGGAGCCAAAGCCGCGAAAGCGAGTTACCGGCACCCGCCGAGGCCAATTGCAGCGCGTCTCGGCCTGGCCTTCCGCGGACTCGGCCAATGGCGGCACGGGAGGCCGGGCTAGCTTTCCAAATTAGGCTGGCGAAGCTCGAGAGTTTCTGTGAGACCCAAGCAGGAAGTGAATCAATCTTTCGGCTCCATTGGCTGCCTAGTGCGAGTGACAGGAGCTTATTTGGTTAACCCTTCCCCCCACCTCCCACCGCTCTCGGACATCGAGGATGTTAGTAGAGGAGGGGGAAGGATGAGAGGGATGTGCGTTCGTGTGTGTGTGTGTGTGTGTGTGTGTGTGTGTGTGTGTGTGTGTTTGGTGGGGGATAGGGGTGAGGCGGCAAACTGGTTTTAGAACTTTTTAGGTTATTTAGATTAACCTAAATAAAGAAGAATATTAAGAAAACAATATAACCAGTTTAAATGTCTTATAGATTTTAGCGGATAGGGATTTTCCTCAGATTAATGTGGCGTTCTCGGTTAGTTGTGTGAGGGGGAGTGAAAAACAAAACGCCACTGCAAACTTTGAGCAATGAACGTCTTCGATAGGACCCTAAATCTGTGAGACTGAAGCCCATGATTCCAATAAAAGCTATTTCAATGTGTTTAATTTCATTTTATCATTTATAAGAAACTCGATACCAAGGTCAGAAAGCATCTAAGAGAGATGCCCAGATCCTTCTGAAAAGATTGATTTAGGGCATGAAGCACTGGAAAATTCGGAGAAAGTATTGTAAAATCTAATGTGATACTGGCAAAATCCAGTTATTTTGAAGTTTGTCTCCGAATTCAGTTGGTTAATTGGTAGATTTGAGGTTTTTTTTTTTTTTTTTTTTTTTTTTACTGCTCCGTGTCAGCTCCCATCAGAGGTCCCACAAATTTTGTCAGGGGCAAGTCTTGCTGAAGTGGGTAACCCTCCTATGCACTCACCCCAGACACTCAGCGAACCCATTCCCAGTAGGTACACAGGAGAATATTCATGACTACCTGCGCCCAGTGTTGTCCCCTAGGAAAATTGTTTTTAACACACACTTCTTCAACCCACCACCAATTCCACATAAGTTGAAGAAAATGGGAATCATTTAGTGTGCCCTGGAAATTCAGAGAGAGAGAGAGAGAGATGACTGGAGGGTTGTTTGGCATTAAGTACCGCCTCCCCCAACCCCAACGCCCCCCTCCCCCCGCCCCATTCCCATCAAGCTTGAATTTACTTTCAGTTTGGGAAGATGGGACTGTTTTTACATTTTGGTTAGAGGAAAATAGAGCAAAGACTTGTATTCCGCCTAAGCTTTTATAAGTTCGGGAAGGACAAGTCTATGTGCTCCACAGCCCAGTGCAAATGCGTTGCTTGTAAGCAGAGTGGGTGAAATGCAAATATTTTAGATTTGCTCTAGCTGGGAAAAGGCAACATCGGATACCTAGCATGATCTCTGAAGTTTAAAAATGACCTTTCATTGCATAATTTTGAACGTAACCTAGTTGCATAATTATATTTGCACTTACAGAAGACGGCATCAGAGTTCCCTTATTGGTTTAAAATTCCATTAAATATATTACAAGAGCTCCTAGGTTAAGCTTGATTTAAATTTGCATACATTTTCATATATTTAGCAGAAATAAAAGAGGGCTTGCAGCTACCAGAAAGTCATTAAGGCATTAGTTTCTCTAAGAAGACAGATCTGAAGAAAATGCAAGAAAATGAGAAAAAAATAAAAACAAGGTGAGCTTATTCTGACATTCCTTTATATAGCTAAAGAGCGTATATTTCCTGTGAAATGAGTAATTTCTTATGAGAGCACAGAGCAGCAAGAGCTTATGTTGTTAAATGTAAACTGTGTCTATTATGCAGGAAAGTCTGGCATCTGGTTGAGATCTATTTCTTTCTCTCTTAAAAAAAGAATAAACACTTAGTAATTATTGGTAGAGAGAATCATTTGCCATATTCTGCCCTCCCCCTTCTCCCTCATTGAAACTGCTTTCATTTGCTGGTGTCCTATTGTAAAGGTTTATCTGCTTTTAACCTAGAAATTGATTTTTTCCTCTCTCCCTTCCCTTTCCTCCCCTCCCCTTCCCTTCCCTTCCCTCCCTTCCCTTCCCTTCCCTCCGTTCCCCTCCTCTCCTTTCTCCTCCTTTCCTCTCCTCTCCTGTCCTCTTCTCTCCTCTTCTCCTTCTGCCCAGGAACGTCCTTTCTTTACTGCCAACTGTGTGTATCTTCCGTTGCAAGAATGCAATCTCATTTGTGCCCGAACTTTTGCTTCATGAAGAAAACAATAACTTGTTAAAATTAAACAAAAATAAAAGTTTTCCGGCGCTCTGTTAGACTGCCTGTTCAAGGATCCATTTGCCAGTCTGGGTTGGGTCAGTTTAGAGGTCAGAGGGAAACACATTGAAGAAACTATACGAGCAGAAAGATCATGATCATTGCCATGTTGTTGTTGTCGGTGGGTTCCCCACCCCCACCATTGCAGCTGCGTTTGGTTGAAAGAGTTGTTAATCTTAGCCTGGCCATTCAGGGAGTTAAGGCAATTATCAATTGATAAGACTTTTGCATGAAGAAGAAGTGGGTCCTCTTCCAATTCTGACTTGCCTGAGTTCTTAAAAAAAAAACCTTCCTCTTGCCTGTGGCTTCAGCTCTGGCTCTGAGCGAAGAGGTAAGGCCAGCCGCGGCAAAGTGGTTCAGACATTTTGCCCCGAGGCTGGTTGTGGGGGGCGGTGGTGTTGAGGACGGGGCATCTGCACCCAGCGACAGGCTTTTCCACACCGTTGCTTTTCAGTCTTTTAATATAAGAATAGCTTCTGTCAGGAACAAAAACCGATGTTAGTTGTCTTTTTCCTTTCCATTATTTCCTTTCCTTTTTCTTTCTTCCTTCCTCCTTTCCTTCTCTTTCTTTCTTTTTTTCTTTCTTTCTTTCTTTCTGTTTCCTTCCTTCCTTCCTTTCTTTCTTTCTTTAGTTTTCATAATTAGTTCCCATGAATATAGATACTGCCTATTGAATTCAGGTGGAATCATGTCCTTTAGCAGCTGAGATAGAATCTCTTGCACGTTAGGTGCTTTGTTTTTGAAGAAAATATCTGCATACAGTCAAATCTTCTTGCTGTTCTAACTAATCTGCTGGAGAGGTTTCCTTCGCCTTCTCCTGTCAGTCTAACTTCCCAAGTGTAACAGATGCCGCTCTCAAGCACTCCTTTCTGCGGCTTCTCTTTATTCAGCCTTGCATATTTCTCCCCATGATCTGGGTTTCCATAGAGAGAGGAATAAAAGAGGGGACCATGGTCACAAATCCCCTGCCCCATGCAAAATAAAAGAGCCTCATTCAATATACGACCCTGTCTGGACATGGGAGAAAAATAAGTCCATGAGAAGCTACTGTTGCAAAGAGCTTGTAACTAATTTTTCATAGACTGCATTTTGCCTTAAACTCAAAAGTTACCACTGGTAAACCTGCTATCTTGGGTAGCTGGGCTAAATACACAGCTTGGTGTTCTCCTCACTGAGATCTTGAAGTCCACTACCAGATCCTCAGATCTGATTTACCCCACCCCCTTCAGAGCTATGGTTTGAATATAATAATAGCTGTCAAACCCTGCCAGGCTGGGGCAGCTAAAAGTTGCCCTGGAGGGGATCCAGACTTAGAATTGGAGAAACTAATTTTAGCAAGTCTGCACACCTATCTCCAGCAAGGCAACACAGGTTTCGATTACCATGCCTGGCCAGCACACAGTACCAACTTCATTCCTCCTAGGGTTGCCTTCACACCCCAACTCGCTACCCCTCCCTACTCATCACTTTGCTTGATTTCTAAGAGGACTATTCAGTTAATTTCCAAAAGCAAGTCAGATCAGCTTGATTTACTTGTACTCATTTATTTGTAACCTGGGGGTTCACAGTGGCTTTCCTCCCTCACAATATTTAAGGATATAAAACAACTCCTGAGAGTCTTTGCAGACCTTATGCCCCCCTCCCTTCCCTTTCGAAGCAAGAAAGGACTCACAAAAGAAATTAAGCAGGTTAATGTAGTTCATGTCGCCCGTTCCTGTGGAAGCCTCCGAGCGTGGTCGAAGTTGGGCAGCCTGTGCCCAGGCTGGTTCAGAAAGTGCCCCGGCCATGGGGCTTATGCTGCTTGTAGATTTCATATTTGAGTGTAGATTATGAAGTGTTCTCGCCATACAAATTGGAAGAGGGGGAGACTGTCTGTGGCTGAGGATGGATGGGGTTGAGGAGGGGATTAAGGAAAGAAGTCCAAACGGCCAGATTTGAATGTGTATAATGCAGCATGAAGCTCCAGAAGGTAGGACATGGCACATAGGCATGACCTCAAATTGGAAACTTCACCTTCAACACAAGTTCACTTTGGAAGCAGGATGAGTTACGTTGGGCTTGGTGAGGACAAGTACACATTTTCTTTTTATAACCAGGGAGCTCATGAAGGAAGGGAAACAATTGAACAGCCTCTGAAAGGAAATAAGAAACCTTTTCCCTGATGTATGTACACTGAGCTCATGAGACATTCTCAGTGTGAGACACAGCTGCCCTACAAAGAGCCAGTCTACTGTACCTGCTCTTATAGTTGTTGTTGTTCTTCTTCTTCTTGGCAAACTGCATGGGGGAAGGTTAAGGGCTCAATATTCTGAGGGAGAATTAAAAAAAAATTAGATGGCATTAGCAGACATTAGCCAATACTGATTCAAGCTCAATTAGTTTATTTTAAAAAGATCTCTGTTGGCTTTCCTTGAACGTGAAGAAAAGGATATTCAGAGAAAAGGGGAGAGGGAGGAGTGACAACATATAGCAAATGCCGCAGCATAAACAGGGTTATTTATAAAATAAAATATTCATCATGAAAAATTTAATACAAATACCACAATCTTCAAGAACACTAGTTATTTGTTAGCAAAATCCACTGTCAGTGGGGAAGTGCTGAGGCATTGTGTGGCTGGAGCCTCAACAGGAGGGTTAGAGGATAAGGACAATAGAGACCTTCACTGCGGAGGGAAAGGATGCTGGCTCCCACCCTGCCACTTCGTAGGCAAGGTCGAGTTGATTCCGGCTCAGTTTCTCTTCTGAGTTTAGAGTTTACTTCTTCCCTTGCCATTGCTCTATCTTAGTGTCCCAGGGAAAGAACTCTACCGGGACAGAGCTATTGTGCAGTATTCTACGTGGCTATCATTTTTCCCGGTTCTAGGATTTAGGGTGTTTAGAAATCATTGTGGGCATTTGCCAGTCACTTTTTTTGCACTGCAGCTAGAGACTAGTTTCTAGGAATCCAGTTAACAGTTCTACAAAATACAGACCCCATGTGGAATTACCTCTGTGTGTGTGTCTGTCTCCCTCTCTCTGTGTCTCTCTTTATAATGGAGTAGCAGAATGTTTATAAATTTAAATTGCAGTGGTGGTTTTTAGTTTTACTTTGACTTTTTTCTTAAAATCAGAAGTGGTGGGAGCATTTAAAAACAAGAAAAAATATTTCCAGCCGCATAATTGATCAGAGGGCTTGGAGAGATTATCTATTACTTTAAACTCTGCAGATCTGTATTCGGGGCATCAATAAGTCCATCTAGTTTACCATTAGACGCTGTTTATAAATCATTGCCTTGGTTAATAGATCCGCCCCAAATTGCAATTCACTTCCTTCTTCATGGACGGATTAAGGTTTTAACATGCAAAATTGTAAGAATACTCCGGCTTCATTCATAACTGAGATCGTGTTTCCCCTGCACTCTTGTTCTCCGTCTCCCTTCCTTAGTGAATAGTACTTATCTGAAATGGCTAGCATTCTGCGTCCCCGTGTGGTAATGGGACTACGGGAAACTTGATTACAGATCAAAATATGCGCTCTTTCTAGGAAAAGACTTTTAGTAAGTAATCAGCTGAGTATTCGGGGCTCACGTTACTATTTGTGGGTCCTATGGTTGGCAAGAATCTATGTCATATTTGAAAATAAGCAAGTGACCAGATTTAACCTGCTATCATTATTCAGAAATTTCTATTATTTTTTTCCCAGAGGGATAGGGTAGGTAAGCAGGCTGATGATTATAAGAAAAATGTACTAAAAAGTATTGTAAACTCAAGTTTTATATATCAAATATAAATATATAATTGATATATGTGAGAGAGAGAAGTATTGGGGGAATAGTCCACTATGCAAGGACATTTGGGAAACCCACTTTTTACAAGAATATAAGCGCTTCCTCTGTTGTGATTGTTGTGCTAGTTCTGGGGGGAGGGGTGTTTTTTTTCCTGAGTGCTCTTAAAAATCTACATATTCTGTAACTTTGGGCCACTTCTTTTGTACTTTGCCCCATTCTCGATTGGGGGAATCAATTTGGCTTGCCTGCTTGGGGAAGAGATCTATTTGATCTGGTATTTCGGTTTCCAGCTGCCTGTGGATGCATTCCACAGTGTGTGTGTGTGTATACATTTTATATCCAAGAAAATTTTTGGAGTCTCTTTTCAATGCACAAGTGCTCAGGCGGTCAGCCAAAGAACCCAGCCCCCCACCAGGTCTTTCCTCTTGGTGTGTCCGCTCCCCTAACCACGAGTCTGCAGCTAGCCCGCTCTCAATTCTGGTGTTGCTACGAACTCAAGTCCCTTAGCTACAACCTGCAGAAAGTCAGAGCCAGAGAGAATCAAAGAGCTGTCCCAAAGTCCTGTACATGATCTTGGTGGGAGGGAGCGTGATCTGGGCAGCAACACTATCTCTAATCTCCGGGGTAGCCTGGCTGAGATGCTTGGATGAAGCCAAGCAGCTTGACCTGAGATAGCCTCTGAGATGCATCCTGAAAAGAGGCGGTTGGGCCAGGACAGGGGTGGGGGCGTTCAAATGAGAGATTCTGTGTTAAGATAACTCAGTGGATGATAATTCCTTGGGCTGAATGCGTCCTGTTTGGACAACTGAGCAGCCAGTGAGAGGGACTTATTTTGCCAGCCTCCTGGCATTCACTGTCCTGTTCTCCCCAAGCTCTCGTCCTCTATTTGGAACAGGTTCCATAGGATGGAGGCGGCTGAATTTCCCAGGTTGGAAGTGGAGGGAGGTGGCCAGGATTTAGAATAGCCAGTGCCAAGGCAGCTGTGTGAGCTGTGTGAGCCCAGGGGCCAACCAGCAGTTAGTTTTTCGGGATCCCCTAGACCCAGGCTGAGCACACTTGCCCCTTAATAGCCACAGTTCCTTGCTCTGTGGGCCCCTTAAACATTTCTAAGTCCAATATCTCCCTCTCTAGGCCTGAACAAAGGTAAGATGTTTAAGGTAACTCTTTCTTGGGAGGCAAGACCCAGCCCCTTTACTGCCAAACACTTTATATTATCACAATTCTGCCTCGGTGACACTCTCCCTTGGAGGTGTGCTTAGGAGAGCAGTGACCCCATGATTCTTCTTGTGTGCATATGTGTTGGGGCTGATAGTCACCCTAAACTATTTTATCCAGGCACTCAGATGTTAACTCATATCACACTGAAGGCAGCAGGATTTAAACCTCCCTAATCCTCTTTAGAAAGAACAAATTTCCTGTTTATAACAATTGACAGGGGCAAGAGAAAACTTAGGCTTCTAAGGAAACACACAGGGCAATCTAAATATCAACACTCAAATTTTTCTTTTACATCCTAAATATTCCTTTTAACTTAGTCAAATAATAGTGAGAATGAGGCTCTCTCATTTCCCCCACCTACCCTCTTCTTACTACTTATACTTTCAGAGAGAGATTGGGGTTCCTGTTTGCAGTTAAACTATAATTCAATCACATCTGTTCTCATCTTTACCTTTAAATGCAATATTTCCCCTGGTGCTTGATGTAAACATTAGATATGCACTCCCCCTGAAATGGATCACGTGCACCTTTGTGTGTGTGTGTGTGTGTCTGTGTCTGTGTCTGTGTCTGTGTCTGAGAGAGAGAGAGAGAGAGAGAGAGAGAGAGAGAGAGTTTACAAGGCTGAACTTTCCATATTGAAGTACAACTTTATTTGAGTGTATATTGAATTCAAAAATGATCTGAGCTCTGTGTCTCTGTGTATGGATCTCAGCTCTGCAGAAGCTGAGTCTTAGAACTGTGGAAGTTTGGTTTTCCTTTAACTGCTAGTTGACAGCTTTGTAAAGAACTGAAATTTGTCCTATACAAACACCCACAGTGGTGACAGAGAGAAGCATTTGAGTTCTCCCCCCTTTCTTTGCCCCTCAAAGTAGAAGAACTGCATTTTCAAACACATTCTGCATGTTTTCACTATTCTTGAGGAGTCTGAAAAGTTTTCTAAAGAGGAGGAAAATAAGTCACAACACACAAATAGAAACACTTCGGGAAAGATATAATATGCTTTTTTTCTGAAATTTTACTACTAAAAATGGAAAGAGACCAAGCTTTCTAAAAACACTTCTAGTGAGATGATGACTTGCATTATAAACATATTTACTCTTCTCTTTTCATGTCTTTAGAGCAAGTCTCATCCCAGACAACTGTATGTAAAACTCTATTGAATTATCCATCCTATCATATTTTAAAAGGTGTGATATCTGTACCTGTTATGGAAGGGAATCAGAATACAGTTACTGGAAATTGTGGGGGATGTTGTAGAACAATACAATGAAGTTTAGAGTAGAAAGGAGTGTCGTTAACTTTTCATTAGCCTTTAAGCATTTTTTATAAACTCTTCCAAATACTTGTTCGGAAATAAAAATTTTCTCTGCCATGTACAACATATCAGAAAGCACTGTGTCTTCATGGGATAATACTTTTGGAGGTGATTATTGAAAGTAAATAATGATCATAAATAAGCTAGTTCTGATGAATGATGAAGGTTTGCTGAGAAAGATATATTAAAGTGCTCTTAGCTTACATACTTACAGCTGGACACTGTTTTCAAACATGTTGGAGTATTTCTGGTTCGGTGGATCTGCAAACTGCTTTGAAATGACTAGTAGTGTGTAAGTAGATTGCAAGTAAACCTAGTGAATTGAGATTATTCTCTATCAGTTTAATATATGTTTTATAGTTAGTTTAGCATTCTGATTTGATTGCCTTAGTAATGTGAATTGCCTACAGCTGCAGATGATACAGCTTTAATTCTGTTTTAAAGGTCATGTAAACATGTGCCTGTAGCATAAGGAATGCAAATTCAATTCCCTTTTAATGTTTCCTCACATTTACTTCACAGCCTTCACCTAGAAAATTAGCAGGATTTAATATAAAACTATTTTAATGTTATGATTTCATTAAGATCCTTTTTCAATGTTTTACTTTTCCTTTTGCAGGGTAAAGAAGTCTTCCTCCGCTTTGCAGTGCATAGCTCATGCAACATACATCACTCATACTGGAGGCAGAAAGATAATTTTGTTAAGATTTTTTTCACTTTTCCAATGCTTTTTACTAATAAAGAGCTGAGAACTTCATTTCAGTCTCTCTGTAGCTGCGGGTAAAAAGGATACAAAACAATCTAGATAATCTAACCACATTTTAGATTGCAGTGGAGAGAGAATATTGTGCACGTGTTTAGGAGGCTCTAGTCACAAGCAGTTTTACAATATGAACATATGATCAAAAATGAACCGTGGAAAGCATATTATCAAGAAGAAAAAAATATTTAAAATAGAGTTGACACAGGGAAGAATGCTTTAGTTGTTCCAAATTAATATAAAAAGCATATAAAGTATGGCTTCAAAGTTCTATGACTTAAATATTGGTTGTTATGCAGTTATTTTTTACACTGCTTTCTAAAATATATTAAGACCTTGAGATTAATGCAAGATTATGCCAATAGATTACATTGAACCTTTTCCTTTGAAACTTTTAAAAATGTGCTTTAAGAAATTGAGTAAATCTTTACAAAACAGGTAATTGTTAGTGTTAAGAGATAGTCATGTGGGGTTAAGAGCAGTGAGGATGTAAACATACAGGTTGAAATAAAGTGGAAAGCTGAACTTAATGCTTGTGGTGATGCTATTTTGCTCTTTAGTTTATATCTCTGTTCATATATCTCTAAACTAAAACTTGTTCACACTGAAATTAAGCTGTAGATGATGTTTTCAAATATCTTCTCCTTAAATTGAATTGTCCAATTGATGGAAGTGTTAAAAATAAAATAGAAAATATATATACATCAATTGATTTGTTAGCATATTTTTAATATAACAAAAATAAAAATACATAAATGAAGTCTGAATGTCACCAGTCTCAAATATAGTTTCATTTGCTATTGAGGAACAATGAATCAAATGTTTGGAATTCAAATTTGGAAGATGACTGCAGTTGTAGGATAGGAAATGTGTTTTGTTCTGTGTTTATGTTGTAAAATTGAGTGTTATCCACCACAGGTGAATAATCATGAATGCCCATAGTGGAAAAGAGCTATGGGTATGAAAACCTTAGGTGCTGATCTAAGTGGTTGATTTTTAAAAATTTTCCTCTGGTTTTCAACTTACACTTTTCAAGCACTTTTTTTTTTCCTTTTTCTTAGTAGCAGGGAACTCAACATACAAAGTTTATGTTTAAAGCCTGGAAAATTTGCTACATATTCATTAACACCTTGGACTCTAACAATATAATACTGCAGAGACAGCTGATTGGTGATAAAAATCAGTATGAAAGTAGACCCTACTTTCTGTGAATTGGCCCTGCTGCTTTTTGTCGGTATAACAAAATTGAAATTGCATGAAAATGGCTTTGTTTTTTGTTGTTATCTTTACATAATCTTAGTGCTGTACACATGTTCTTAGAATGAAACCTACAACTGGAAAATCTCTGTCACAGACAAATTGTAAAAATTCCCAATGTGATTTGCCTTTGATAGGAGACCCTTAGTTACATGACTATTTACTTGCTTAAGGTAATTTAAAATGTACAATGATGCAAGTCCTACATTATTTTGGAATTTGCATTTTGAGCAATAGTTTCTAAGGAGAAAATTTCTGGTTTTTTCTCCTGACTTTAAGGACCTTGTTCACAGAAGTGGTCCTTTAAGTAGAAATGGACAGTAAATAATATATAACTCCAAATGTAGATCACTGCATGGTCTATGTGTTGTGTCTGAGCTGAATGTTCATCACTCACTCATATGGTTGTATGCATTTGATGTCACCTTAGTTAGAAGATACTGCATCCACAGGTGTCAGTTTCAGTGTAGATACACGTTTTCCTTTGATGGTGCTTTCAGTGCTATTTTCCTGTCAAAAAGATACAGAGATACTTCTCACAGTTGAAATTAGCTATTTCATGACTTCATGATTTTTCACCAAAAGAGAAAAACTTGTTCATGTGTGAGTAGCATGTATCTCAGGTGCTTTGCCTGGAGTAGTTGCACTAAAAATAACATTTAAAAATGGGGAAAAAAAAAACTCAGCATTTACATCTCATCCAGGCATGCTGTAATCCACTTGCTAGATAGTTAGTGGCCATGCTTCTTTAAGTTGGATGCATACATACACATAATTGAAAACCGGGGTGCTTTTTAATGCAGTTAAACCTACCATCCTTTATTTTCAGAATCCTTTCAACTGAAGCCTATTTCCAGTTTTCCAATATCCTATAGTTTTCTTCATTGAGCAATGGCACCTTCTATTTGTGTTGTGAGAATGAGTGGTTGGAACACAAACAGGTTATATAGAAGCAGTTTGTGGCTGATTCTATTAATATTGCCTTTATCAGTAAGTACCTTCAAATATGAAGAGGAGTAAGTGACTTTATTAAATTAAATATGGCATTACAAAGCACGTGTCTCTTGTCAAATCACTACTTTATATAGTAATAGAGATGGAAATTCTTTGTTATACCTATTCAGAAAAAGTTTACATATTCACTTAAAATCAACTTTATTATAACTGAGAGAAATACAATGTGTTTGAAACAATGAACCACAATTCAACATTTCCTAATAATGTATGTTCTTGTATGTTCTACTGTGTGTTTTTCTTCGTTATCTTCTTATATCTGAAGTTCTATTCCCACCCCCTTCCCTCCACCCCATGTATTTGATCATTTCTCTAAGTCCCTTGGCTGAACCAATCTCTTTTCATGCAGAGGATAAAAAGAGAACAACTTCAAAGTAGGTTCAGGTAATTAACAGCTGAGGGGAATATAATCTAAACCATAGGCCCTGCTTTGCACCCAGGCTGGCTCTCTGAGCCAGCCGGCAAGGGAGTGCCTATTCCCTATAGCATCTAAATCTGCTTCCTCTGAACAGTACTGCCAGGCCTCCAGTTATCACATCTGCATTTCAAACACCATGGCTCTGGCATTAATTATTAATTAGCCTACAGTCACCCTAGAGGATTCAAGTTCCAGTCTGCACATACTTATTCATTGACCTCTATCTTAGTTTTTGTTGGGGGTAAAAACTCAGTAGAATGCTTAATAATTTCCTTTCTCTCAGACCTTCTGTTCTAGTTTCATGGAGGGGAAACAGTATATTTTCCAAGTGAGAATAATCACACAATGGCCCCCAAATTTGTTTAGAGTAAAATGTTTTGTCAAATATTGAGGGGCATAGAAGGAATGAAATGATTTATAGACAGTATTGAGTATTGAAATGTACTTTTTAATGTTCAACACATTGACTGACTCTAGTTTCCTCAAATTGGGAGACATGATCATGCGGAAAAGCCATGTACTTCTTTCTCAGTGAGAGCAACTGCACAACTTGTAAACTAGATTTCATCTTTGAAAAATACATGTACATGATCAATGAAAATAGTGGTAGGTGAATCTGAAAGCAGGAATGCCTAAAAAAACTAAAAACACAAAAGTGATTTTTAAAAAAGACAGATATTCTAATTTTGGTTTATTTCAAATAGAAATCTAAAGATGTTCCTTTATTATCAGTAAATATTTCAATGTATAAATTAAATTATTATGCTATTTGTGACAAGCTTTTGGGCCTAAATATGGAAGCCTTTAAAGAATAGAGTTTAATTGAGTTGAGCTGAGAGTTAAGCAGACGTGGGTATGTATCTCAGACCCGCCACTTAATAAGTGACCTTAAATCCCACATCATTTGAGATTCTGACTACCGTTTAGGAAAATGAGGATAGCATTAGAACCCACCTCATAGGATTGTTAACAGAATTAAATGACAATATATATAAAATTCTCATCACAGTAGCTGACTTATAGTAATGCTCAATAAGTGTTAATTATATTAGTAAATATTTGTTCTATTATTTTATTGTGAGATTTCCATAGTTTATCTTAATTTGGTTTTATTTAAACATCAGTTTCACACTGCATGTCTCTCCCAATATGGAGTATTTGAACAACTATGTATGAGCATGAACCCCATTGTACTACTCAGAAACTACTATCACTAGTGCCCTTAACACCACTCACTTGCCACCTTAATTGTCCCTTCTGCATCCCAAATCCTGTTTTCTTGTTTTGTATTCTGACATTTCTTCTGGAATCTAGTCATCACTGATGAAAATTTCTCCCCTTAATAGAAGAACCCCTGTGGGCTTTTCCCAAACATATCAACTTATATCCTTGGCATGTGGAGTCTCCTCTGGAACCACAGCATCTGTATGCTGTTTCTTTTTCCTGTAATTCATCCAGGAACCCCTTTCAGAGAAAATGTGACAAGAGTAAGATCCGAGCACAGGTCTTGCTACATCTGCCAAAACTGAGTCTGTTTCTAATACTGAAGTGGAAAAAAACATGTCTCGTTGTCCTGAGTTTAAATTCAGAAATAGTGTTCCATACAAATAAAGTTATAAATGGTAGTTAAAGTCTGGTACTATAAACAATGTGCAGTGTTTTGATTATTTTGCTTTTTATGGAGGAAAAATGTGTTTTTATTAAAGATTTATACATTTTAAAATTCTTATTTTACCATGGTTTTCATTGTTACCATTCACATTGACAGAAAATTTGTTTAGTCCAATAAATGGATCAAATGAGGTGAGAATGTTAACTTACCTAATAATGAGGTCAAAGTGAATTTTAAACAAGTAACACAGGTACAAGTATAGAGAACCAGCAAAAATAGTCACCTACAGAACAATCATACCATGTAAAAGATTAAGGATTAATGAATGAATCAGAGTTTTCTAAGAATGTGGGGTAGAGCTCTGTATCAGGTCTTGCTCCATTTTTCTTTTTTTTCTTTCTTTCTTTTTTTTTTTTTTCGGTATGTGGGCCTCTCACTGTTGTGGCCTCTCCCATTGCGGAGCACAGGCTCTGGACGTGCAGGCTTAACGGCCATGGTTCACGGGCCTAGCCGTTCCATGGCATGTGGGATCTTCCTGGACCGGGGCACAAACCCGTGCCCCCTGCATCGGCAGGTGGACTCTCAACCACTGCGCCACCAGGGAAGCCCCATTTTTCAGTTTTAATGAATGACTAAACTGAAAGCACAGAAACCATACTTACAGAATTTTCAGGGATAATTAATATATTGTATCGGAATTAAAATTTTGAAAGATTTCAACAGTGTGGAATGTTAGGTAGAGAAAGTTGGAGTTAAATGAGACTTCAAAAGTCATCTAAATTAATACAGAAATCTCTTCTATAGCACTCCTGAACAATTGTCTTCTATTCTTTATTGGGACAAGTATACTGGTAAGTTTACAATGTCCAGAAACAGCTCATTCCATTTTGGCAGAGCTTTGTTAGAAAGCTATATCTTACATTGAACCCAACTTCTTCTATCTTAGTTTGGGAAGACTGTTTCCACATGACATCTCTTTAAATATCTGAAAACAATTTATTTGCCCCACATTATTTCTTTTTTCCATTCTTAATATCTTCAGCTACTCTACCTATTCATCACTGAAGTGATTTTAAGATCAGTCACTGGATTAGTCGGTTTGGTCTGCCATAACAAATACTATAGACTAGGTGGCTTTAACAACAGAAAGATATTTCTCACAGTTGTGAGCAGAAGCCCAAGATCAGGGTGCCAATATGGTTGGGTGCTTGTGAGGGCTTTCTTCCTGACTTGTAGATGGCCTTCTTTTCACTGTGTGTGTGTGTGTGTGTGTGTGTGTGTGTGTGTGTGTGTGTGTGTGAGAAAGAAAGAGAGAGAGAGAGAGAGAGAGAGAGAGAGAGAGACAATGAGAGAGAGAGAGAGAGAGATCTTCTTCATAAGTCCTATCAGATTAAGGTCCCACCTTTATGACCTCATTTAACCTTAATTACCACCTGAAGACCATATCTCCAGATATAGTCACATTGGAGGACTGGGCTTCTACATATGAATTTGGGGGTGAGGGGAACACAATTCAGTCCATAGCATTCACAATCCTGGATTCCATAAACTTAGCACTCTTGTTATAGTCAAAATTACTCTTAAAATGTAGTGAACTAAAGTAATCCAGATGAGATCTGAGCAGTGCAAAGCACAATGGGACTATTTTGGACAATACGCCATTATTTTGCTGATATGACCTAAGACTGTATTTACTTTTTTTGTAGCTATTTATGTTGTATACATAATGCCTAATGAAAAAATAACAACCCCACCACTCACCTTTAACCTTTTGGTGACTTTTCTCCATTTTTTCCTTTGCTTTTACATGTCTATAAATGTAATTGTAATAATACTTTATAGGCAATTTTATGTGCTGAAATTTTCAACTTAACATTATATTACATGAATTCCCCATGTTATTAAAACTCTTCATAAATATTTTAAAATGTTGCATATTATTTCCTCTTAAGGATATGCCATAATTTACATAAGCATTCTTTTTTGTTATTGACTTTTCAAATACTGTAAGCACAGTGAGATTTATACTTGAACCCTAAGTTATTTGTAAAATGTTTTGATTTTTTTGTCTTAAATTCATCTTGTGGGCACGCACGCATACACACACACACACATCATGGTTTTGTTATCTCAAATAATAGCTATCCTTCTTAGGATTGTGTCATGAACAAATTTAAGATCCTTATATATCTTGGTCTGCTTTGAAAAAAATTGTTGAAAAGGATAAAGGTCAAAGACAGAGCCATAGTTTTACCACTTGAGATTTCTGTTCTGGTTTACAAAGATCCATTAATCAGCACTCTTTAAGAAAACTTGTATATCAAATCACGAATCCATTATCATACAGCAAAAATTTACCTTATGTCTATCAGGTGAAACACATGGGATTTTAAAGCCAAAAGGGACCTTGGAGAATCATATATTCCAGGTCCCTAACATGAAAAGTTTTTAATCACTTTATTTTATTTTATTTTTGGGGGGCTGTGTTGCAAGGCATATGGGATCTTAGTTCCCAGACCAGGGATAGAACCCGTGCCCCTGCAGTGGAAGCGTGGAGCCTTAATCACTGGACCACCAGAGAAGTCCCTGAAATTTTTAATGACTCTTAAAAAGCCACGTTGTGTGTGGCAATCTCATCTAGTAATTCTATCAGAAAAAAAAATGGGATTGATTCAACATAACCTGTTTTTGGTGAACCTATGATGACTTAATCATGCTGTTTTTTTTTAATTTCTCACAAAAGTTTTTAATAAACTATTTGAGAATTTTACTGGTCATCAATGTTAAGCTTATGGTCTATATTTTCTAGAATCTATCTTTGCTCTCTAGTTAAGATTCAGTTGTTATCTGCCAGTTGACTGGCTCTTACTTACAATAATAATATGCTGAAATTACAGAATTATTATTTTATATGCTAATAAACAACAATGTTTTGGTGTAAATATATTACAGAGTTAGCAATAAGAGTGAATCTACAAGAATTACTGCCTCCTTCATTTGAGATATTATAATAACGAGATGTGTGAAGCCTGAATAGAAATAGGAGAGGGTGGGATGAGATTAGACCAGATGACTTTTAAAATATTCTTCAATTCCAGGATTCTCTAAAAACTATTTGCTAAAATTTTTCTCAGATTAAGACATGTTATTCTATTATAGATTGTTATAAAGTGAATTTTAAGGATTTTGTCTTTAGAAATCTTTTAAAGTACCAAATTCAGGTTTTATCAAAAAATAAATAAATTTCGATATATCCGTTGTTTTAAAGCAGCAGTATTTAGGATATAAAATTCAAATTGTAAAATAATTATAATGTTCAAAGATCCCAAATGTATTTTTGAAAGCTGCTTAAAACTTTATCCACTAGAATTTTAATTATTTTATAAAAAACTAGAAATATCTACAAATGTGTGTGCTGATTGACATACCTATGGAAATGATGGACTTGGATTTTAAGTTGCCTGGAGAAAATGCCTTGTGTGGCTCACTTTAGATGATAATGACATATCTGCAAGTAACAAAAGAATCAATGGTTTAAGAAGTGAAGACTTTAATATGACTGATAAAAAGCTTGTGTGATCACATTGCTGTATATAGCTAAATGAATGTAGAAGCAATTGATTTTGTGACTGGCCCAAAACATGTTTGCTCCACCATATTTATCTATCATCCTAAATAATGAAAGATAGCTTTTATGATAGTAGAAGGAGTCCAGGATTTGGAATGAATCATATTTGCATTCAAATATCAATTCTGCCCCTCCTCAGATGTATAGGAAAACCATTGAAACCCCCTAAGCCTCAATTTCCTCATTTGTAAAATGGAGATAACAAATGGACCTGGTTTGCAAGATTATCTTAAATATTAAATAATGTAATATCTGGATAGTTTCTAGATATGTACCCTGCAGTAAAAGGTATTTTTATTAATATAACTTTTTCCATATAAATATATTTGCCACATTAACAGTTTTACCTCTAGATGGAAAAATACTTTAAAAATTTATCTATTTTGGATGGAAAAATTTACACTTCATTCTCTGATTCTTTTAGTAGACTATATTGAACATAACTGACATGTTTCTTAATGGTCCTAGGTAATCACAAGGAATTCTCATGTTTATGTTTGCACTTATGTGGTGATGCCCTTGGGCTACTGATGTATTAAGAGCAGTGTTTGTCCCATCCTCTAAATTATTCCGAGCTGTACTTTTTCAGATCTTACCTGATTTTTCTGGTTATTTTTTAAAACTTTTATGCTTAAAAGATACTGTAAATATACTTGCCTGTAGTAGGTAGCCTGGACTTCATTTTCTTTCTTCTTTTTCCCTAACCTACAGTAGGCTCAGAAAACATATAACTATGGCTGCTGATACGTACTGTGCTTTATGGTCTACAGTGCAATTTTATATCCAAGATCCCACTTGACACTTTGGTAAATAAACGTAATTATTCTCAGTTTAGAGCCGGAAAAATGGAGGTGCAGAAAAGTTAAGAAACTTCCAAAGATTTTACAGTCCATAATCAAGTCTAAATGTTTTGAACAAAGATTTTGTAAAATTTATTCTGGTTAATCAAATAACCTGTATTTACATTTTTATTATAAAGTATAACTTGAATACCATGTATAAACTATAAATATACAACTTTAAAATGATTGTGAAGTAACTTCATGTGTAATTTTTCCAAGGTCAAGAAATAAAACATTGTCAATATTCTAGAAGTCCCTGGTGTATTCTTTCTGGGTTATAGCCCTCAACCCAATTAAGAGATTACTGTTCTTCTGACTTCTGTGGTTTCTTTAGTAATTTTACCACACAAGTCTACTTCCTAAATAGCTTCATTTTGTCTCTTTTTTAACATTATATAAGTGGAATCACACAGTATGTGCTATTTTGTGTCTGGCTGCTTTTGCTCAATATAATATTGGTGAGATTCAGTCACCCTATTTTATTAATTGTAGAATATTCATTGACATTGCTGTAGAGTATTTCATTGTGTGACTATACTATTATTTATTTATCTCTTTGTATTGATGTTGGACATTTGTGTTGTTTTTAGTTTTGGCTATAAGCAACAATGTTATAGAAATTCTTACATGTATCTTGGTACACATAAACTCATATTTCTGTAACGTGCAGACTGGAATTGTTGAGCTGTAGAATATCTCCAATTTTACTATATTATTCCAAATTCTTTTCCAGAATGATTATACCAATTAACACCCCCACTCCGTACCACATTTAGGGTGTGTGATTTCTCATTGTTCCATATTGTTGACAATATTTGATTTCCTTAGACTTCAATTTTAGCCAAATTGGAGGATGTGTAGGGGTATTTAATGGTTTTAATTTGCATTTACCTAATTGCTACTAAGGTTAAGGGACTTCTAATATATTTATTGGCTAGGTAAATTTCCTTTCTTGTAAAGTTCTCATTAAGTCATCTGCACATATTTATTGAGTTTCTTATTTCTTATGGTTTTATAGTAATTCTTTTTGTGTTCTGAAAAGGATCCCATTTTTAGTTTCCCATTCGTTGCCTTTCCTTTTCACTCTTTAATGTATCTTTTAATGAATATAAATTCTTAATTTTAAAAGTCAAATTTATTCATTTTTTTCCTCTTATGGTTCGTGCTTTTCGTGTATTAAGACATTTTCTTTTCCGAAGCGCATAAAGATATTCTTTTATATAATGATCTGAAAACTGTATTGTTTGTGCTTCACATTTAGGTCTATAATCTACCTGGGATTAATTTTTGTGATGGTATGAGGTAGGGCTACAATTTCCTTTTTTCTAATATGGATACTTGATTGACTCACCATTGAAAGACTACTTTACAGTGCTTACGTTGCATAAATCAAAAGGCCCTATAAGCATTGGTTTATTTCAAGATTCTCAAATGTCTCATTGGTCTATTTGTATATTTTTGAGCAAATACCATATTCTTTTTATTACTATAACCTCATAAATCTTGTCAATACTCTTGTTCCAATGTGTTCTCCTTCATAAAGGATGTCTTGCCTATTCTTAGCCTTTTGCATTTTCATATAAATTTTAAAATAACTTACCAATTTTCACAAAAAGATCATTGGCATATTAATTGGAATTTTGTTGAATTTATACATTTTTTTTTGAAAGCACATTCTCTTCTGTGCGAGGACTTTCTCTAGTTGTGGCAAGTGGGGGCTGCTCTTCATCGTGGTGTGTGGGTCTCTCACTATCGCAACCTCTCTTGTTGGGGGGCACAGGCTCCATACGCGCAGGCTCAGTACTTGTGGCTCATGGGCCTAGTCACTCCGCGGCATGTGGGATCCTCCCAGACAAGGGCTCGAACCCGTGTCCCTTGCATTAGCAGGCAGACTCTCAACAACTGTGCCACCAGGGAAGTCCATACACGTTTTTATTATATGGGGGTCTTTTAATCCATAAACATAGTATCTCTATGTATTTTTAGGTCTTTAATTTCCATCAATAAAGTTTTATATTTTTCCATAGAAATTTTGTTTTTTATTTGTTGACTTTTTGTATAGGGCACTCTTTTATAAAAAAATATTTTATAAATAATTGTTACTGTTGTAGAGAAATATAATTGATTTTTTCAATTTGTTGTATTTTTATCAAAGTTGCTGAACACTTATGAATTTTAATATTTTATACATAGATTCTTTTGAATTTTCTAGGAACACAATCATATAACCATATAACCTATAAATAATGTTTTACTTGCTCCTTTCAAATCTGTAGAATACTGGGTTATTTTTGCCAACTACTCACTACCTCTGTGTAATAAGATTATACAACCTATTCTATTGTCATGTGACTTGCTTGTGTATCTCTTTCCAACCTTTAATACCTGTGGGACAGCTACACTTCTCACATCAATGACTTGGGAATTGGACATGTGACATGCTTTGGCCAGTGGCACGTGAGTTAATATGTTTGCCATATTTGGACCAAAGCTTTAAATGCCAACTTGTAGATTGGCTTAGGCTTTCTTTTATTTATTTATTTATTTATTTTTGGTTAGTAACATATTTATTCTAAATATAAATATTTATACTCTACCAGGGTTGTTCAAAAAGTAATTTCACAGGACTTTTTATGATATTGATCTTATTACAATGCAAAATAGTTATTACAAGGATATAAACAATATCTTCTCACTTTTCTACATAAATTCCTAGTAGAGTGTCATGGCTAATTGTATGTCAGCTTGAGTGGGTCACAGGGGCCAGATTAAACATTGTTTCTGGTGTGTCTGTGAGGGTGTTTCCAGATGAGATTAGCATTTGAATTGGTGGAGCTGGTAAAGCAGATTATCCTCCCTTTTATTGGAATATAGTTGATTTATAATGTTGTATTAGTTTCTGCTGTATAGCAAAGTGAATCAGTTATACATATACATATACCCAATCTTTTTTAGATTATTTTCCCATATAGGTCATTAGAGAGCATTGAGTAGAATTCCCTGTGCTATGCAGTAGGTCCTTATTAGTCATCTATTTTATACATAGTAGTGTGTATCTGTCAAACCCAATCTCCCAAGTGATCCCTCCCACTATCCCCCTTGGTAATGCTAAGTTTGTTTTCTACATCTGTGACTCTATTTCTATTCTGTAAATAACTTCATTTGTACCATTTTTTAGATTCCACATATAAGTGATATCATATGATATTTGCCTGTTTCTGTCTGACTTACTTTGCTCAGTATGACAATCTCTAAGCCCATCCATGTTGCTGAAAATGGCATTGTTTCTTTGTTTTTTTATGGCTGAGTAATATTCCATTATATATATGAACAACATTTTCTTTATCCATTTGTAGATTTTTGATGATGACCATTCTGACTGATGTGAGGTGATTCCTCATTGTAGTTTTGATTTGCATTTTTCTATGGGTGGAAGACCTAAACAGACATTTCTCCAAAGAAGACATACAAATGGACAAAAAGTACATGAAAAGATGCTCAACATCACTAGTTATTAGAGAAATGTAAGTCAAGGCTTAAATGTTCCTGCACTGGTGTGACCTCTGTCTGAACAGGAGTATATTCTAGATAGGAGTGGGTGCTTAACCTGGGACTAAGAATAAGAAGACATGTGAAGCCAAGCAGAACTGAGTAGAAATATACCCAACCCACAATATTCACATAATGTAAGAAATAAATGTTGCTGAAATATTGGAGTTATTACCATAGTAAAAGCTGAAATAAAAATAATCTTTATACCTTTTACTTTTTGCCAATTATTAAGCTATTGTCTTTCTGTTCCAAATTCACCTTTCTATAATCTGCTTTGTGGTGCTGGGACTAAAACACAGTACATTACTCTTTGCAAACTAGTTCTGCATTAGATGGTTTCTTTTTTATTAATTTTTATTTTATATTGGAACATAGTTGATTAACAATGTTGTGTTAGTTTCAGGTGTACAGCAAAGTGATTCAGTTATACATGTATCTACTTTTTTCAAATTCTTTTCTGATTTAGGTTATTACAGTGTATTGAGTAAGGTTCCCTGTGCTATACAGTAGGCTCTTGTTGCTTATCTATTTAAATCTATTTAAATATAGCAGTGTGTACATGTCAATCCCAAACTCCCAATCTACCCTCTTTCCCACTCTTCCCCCTGGTAACCATAAGTTATTTCTCTAAGTCTGTGTATCTGTTTCCCTCTTGTAAATAAGTTTGGTATTAGAGGGAGATTTTAAGGTTAAGGAGGGGTAGAAGGAATTTTCCCTTTACTTCCTGTTCCTGTGAGCATCACTCCAGCAATGGTATTTTACCCCAGCAGTAGCATTTGGTGCCAGTAGCCGTTGGTTCCAATGTCCAGTAGCTTTTCAAAGTTCCCAAACCAGCCTCATTGTGCTTCCTTGGACACATTAACAAAAGTTGGAGATATTAGCAGTAACCCTTCACCAAATTCTGAATCCCAGCTCCACGAGGCCCCACTTCAAGCTCCTGAGTACCATCATTAGCTAAGCAGCAGCCCTCATAGATATCTAGGTCCCAGCTTCTCAAGGTTTTTCCTCCAAGCTTCTAAGTTCTGATAACCCTAAACGCTTACCTTTGTCTCCCAGCCCTAAGGGTGGTATCTGTTCCTAAAATTACTTTCTTGTTACTTCAGTGTTCCTAATTTGCCTTTTCAGTCTTTTAATATCAATTTAACAAATTCATATTATTAAATTATCTCTAAGTTAACCATCTTCTTGACTTACTGTGCTGTCTAGGACCTCTAGTTTAAGGCTTCATCCCCATATCAAATTGAAACCATTCACTGTGTCATAAAAATGTAATTTTGAAGTAGATTTTGGTATTTCCTTTCTAATAAACATTATGAAAGTTTCTTTTTACTCCTAGATTACTAAAAGTTTTTTTTTTTATCATTAAAGGAAGTTGAATGTTCTCCATATATTCAAATAATCATGATTTTTTATTTAGTCTGATGCTGTGGGTATCTGAGTGTTAAAACAACATTGTATCCCTTGGATAAAACCAACTCAGTCATTATATAGTATCCTTTGTATATATTGTTGGAATTAGTTTGCAAATATTTTGTTTAGGATATAAGTGAGATTAGCTGGTGATTTTCTGGCTTTCTGTCTTTGTTTGCTGTGTGTCTGTGTGTGTGGTAATAAAAACATAACATGAGATCTACCCTCTTAGCAAAAATTTAAATGTACAATACAGTATTGTTAATATAATCACTATGTTGTACATTAGATCTCTAGAATGTTTTCATCTTTCATTACTGAAACTCTATGCACATTGAACAGCAACTTCCCATTTTACCTTCCACCTGGGAACCAACATTCTACATTGTTTCTGAGTTTGAATATTATAGATACCTCATATAAGAGGAATCATGCAGTATCTGTCCATCTATGACTGGCTTATTTCACTTAGCATAATGTTTTCAAGATTCATCCATGTTGTAGCGTGTGATAGTATTTCCTTCTTTTTTATGGCTAATGTTCCAGTTATGCATATATGACATTTTCTTATCCATTCATCCACAAATGGACATTTAGGTTGTTTCCACCTATTGGCTACTGTGAATAGCTCTGTAATAAACATGGGAATGCAACTATGTCATCGAGATATCCTGATTTTAATTATTTTGGATAAAACCCCGGAACTGAGTTACTGGATCATATGGTAATTCTAATAAAATTATTTGAAGACCTACATACTGTTTTCCATAGTGGCTGTACAACTTTACATTTCTACCATCAGTGCACAAGAGTTCCAATTTCTTCACATCCTCATCAACGTATTTTCTGTTTACTTTTCTTTTTGTGAAATAATGGCCAGCCTAACCAATGTGAGGTGATGTCTCATTATGGTTTTGATTTTCTTTTCCCTGATTATTAGAGGAATTGAGCATATTTTCATATACCAGTTGGTCATTTGTGTGTCTTCTTCAAAGAAAGGAATATTCAAGCCCTTTGCCCATTTTTAATTGGGTTATTTGTTTCTGCTATTGAGTTATGAGTTCCTTATATCTTTTGGATATTAATCCCTTATAAAATATATGTTTTTCAAATATTTTCACCCATTTCATATCTGACATTTTTACTCCACTGTGTGCTTCGTTTATCGTGCAGAGGTGTTTTAGTTTGAGATGGTCCCCACTTGTCTATTTTTGCTTTTGTTGCCTGTGCTTTTGTTGTTATATCCAAGAAATCATTGCCAAATCCAATGTCATGCAACTTCCCCCTATGTTTTCTTCAGGGATATTGTATTTTCATGTCTTATGTTTAAGTTTCCAATTCTTTTTTGAGTTTATTTTAGTGTGCCATGTAAGATAAGGGTCCAATTCTATTCTTTTGCATGTGAATATTCAGTTTTTTCATCACCATTTGTTGAAGGTACCATCTTTCCCTCATTATGCAGTCTTGGCTCCTTTGTGGAAAATCATTTTATCATATATGTATTGGTGAATTTCTGGCCCCTCTATTCTGATCCATTGGTCTATATGTCTGTTCTTATGCCAATACCATACAATTTTAATTACTGTAGCTTTGAAATATTCTTTGAAATGCACGTATACAGACTACAGCTTTGTTTATCTTTCTCAAGATTGTTTTGGCAATTTTGGGTCCTTTTTCATTCTATACAAATTTTAGGATTTTTTAATTCCATTTCTGTCAAAATTCCACTGGGATTTTGATAAGAATTGCATTATATCAGTTTATTACTATGTGTGGTATGGGCATTTTAAAAATATTGTCTTCTAAGCCATGAAAATGGGGTGTCTTTCCATTTATTTGTGTCTTCTTTATTTCATCAATGTTTTGTAGTTATTGATGTATAAGTTTTTTGCTTCCCTAGTTAATTTTATTCCTGATTATTTTATTCTTTTGAGGCTATTATAAATGAGTTTTTCTTAATTTTCTTTTTGGATTTTTTGTTGTATCAATGTACAGAAATATAACTGATTTTTGTATATTGATTTTGTATTCTGCAAGTTTGCTAATTTTTTTTGTTTTTAATTTATTTATTTTTGACTGCTCTGGATCTTCATTGATTCACATGGGCTTTCTCTAGTTGTGGTGAGCGGGGGCTACTCTTCGTTGCGGTGCATGTGCTTCTCATTGTGGTGGCTTCTCTTGTTGTGAAGCACAAGCCCTAGAATGTGTGGGCTTCAGTAGCTGTGGTGCATGGGCTCAGCAGTTGTGGCTCACGGGGTCTAGAGCACAGGCTCAGTAGTTGTGGTGCACAGACTTAGTAGCTCTGCGGCATGTGGGATCTTCCTGGACCAGGGCTTGAACCTGTGTCCCCTACACTGGCAGGCATGATTCTTAACCATTGCACCACCAGGGAAGTCCCAAGTTTGCTAAATTTTTTTGAACAGTTTTTTTTTTTAATCCTTAGAGTTTTCTACAAACCATGCCATCTGTGAATAGATAATTTTACTTCTTCCTTTCTGATTTGGATGCCTTTCATTTATTTTTCTTTTCATTGCTCTGGGTAGAATTTCCAGTTCTATGTTGAATAGAGGTGGTGAGGGTGGATATTGTCAATTTTGTTTATATTTAAAAAAAAACAGTTATTTTGTTTTCTTGATTTTTGTATTGCTTTTCTTCAATTTCCATTATTTCTTCTCTAATCTTAATTATTTCCTTCATTCTTATAAATATTGGGTTTAGTTTGTTTTTCTTTTTCTAGTTTATTGAGTTGTAAAGTTAGATTGTTCATTTGAGATTTTCCTTTTTTTTTAATGTAGGTGTCTAACACTATAAACTTCTCTCTCAATATTGCTTTTGCTGCATCCCATAACATTTGGTATATTGTGTTTTCATTTTCATTTGTCTCAATATATTTTCTAATTTCCTTTTTGATTTCCTCTTGACTCATTAGTTATGAAGAGTGTGTTGATTAATTTCCACATATTGCTGAATTTTCCAGTTTTTCTTCAGCTATTAATTTCTAATTTATTCCATTGTGGTCAGAAAAGGTACTTGATATAATATCAATCTTCTAAAATTTGTTAAGATTTGTTTTGTGACCTAACATGCAATTTATCTTGGAAAACATTTCATGTGTGCTTGAGAAGAATGTGCATTCTGCCTCTGTTGGGTGAAAAGTTTTGTATATGTCTGTTATGTTCTTATGTTCTATAAAGTTGTCCAAATTTTGTTTCCTTATTGATATTCTGTTTGGATATCTAATTCATTATTGAACATGGGCTATTGAAATCCTCTAGCATTATTGTGTTGTTGTTTATTTTTCTCATCAGTTCTTTCAATGTTTGCTTCATATATTTGGGTGTTCTGATGTTGAGTGCATATATATTTATAATTATTATACCTTCTTGGTTAATTCACCCTTTAGTCATTATATAATGTCTTTTGTGTCTTTCAACACTGACTTAAAGTTTCTTTTGTTTGATATAAGTATGGCCACTTTTGTTCTTTTTTGGTTTTCACAGGCATGGAATATCTTTTCCTGTCCTTTTATTATTGCCTATGTGTGTCCTTAAATCTAAACTGTCTCTTCTAGACAGTAGATACTTAGAAGAGATCTACTTGTTTTGTTATCCATTCAACAACTTTATGTCTTTTGATTGGAGAGTTTAATCCATTTAAATTGAAAATTATTATTGATACATAAGGACTTACTCTTGCCACTTTGTTACCTATTTTCTTTATGCCCTGTAGCTTATTTGTCTTTCTTTTCCTCTCTTGCTGTTTGCCTTTGTGTTTTGTTATTTTTTTTGTCATGACATGTTTTGATTCTTTTCTGATTTTCTTATGTGTATATTCATAAGTATTTTTTTATGGTTTCCATAAGGCTTACATAAGACTTCTTATAACAACATACTTTAAGCTCATATCTTAACTTCAGTCACATAAAAATACCGTACGTTTTACTTCTCCCGTGCTTTTTGTTACTGATGTCACAAATTACATCTTTTTATATTGTGCATCTATTGACAGATTTTGTTGGTTATAATTATTTTTTATACTTTTTTATCTTTACTTCTATACCATAATTAAAGTAATTTTTGCACCACAACTTTGGTAATACAGTATTCTGTATTTGTCAATATATTTACCTTTACCAGCAAACTTTATAATTTCATATGCTTTCCTGTTGCTGTTCAACATCTTTTCATTTCAGTTCAAATGACTTCCTTCAGCATTTCTTTTAAGGCAGGTCTAGTGGTGATAAAATCTCTAAGCTTATTTTTATTTTTTTGTCTAAGAAAGTCTTTATCGCTCATTGTTTTAAGGACAATTTTTTTTTGAGTCCAGTATTCTTGGTTGCCAGTTTTTTCTTTCAGCACTTTAAATAAGTGGTTCAACTCCCTTCTCTACTGCAGTGTTTCTGCTGAGAAATCATTGAGCGCTTTATGGGTTTTGTTTTGTTTGTATGTGGTGAGTCACTTTTTTCTTGCTGCTTTCAAAACTCTGTCTTTTTCTTGGACTTTTGACAATTTGATTAGAATATATTTGGGCATGGATTTCTTTGGATTCCTCCTAGCTGGAGTCTGCATATTCTCAGCTATGGACTTCTACTTTCTTTCTTGGATTTCAGAAGTTCTCAGCCATTATTTCCTTAGGTAAATCTTTTAACCACATTTCTTTCTTTTGAGAACTTCTGTAGCTCCCATAATGCTTCTGAGATGAGATAAGATCTGGCATGTTCAGGGTGGTATGACCGTAGATATCCCATAATGCTTCTATTGATCAGCTTATAGTGTCCCATAAGGCCTTTGGCCTTTCTTCACTTTTTTCATTCTTTTTTTTTATTCCTTTGACTGAATAATTTCAAATGCCTTCTTTTCATGTTTGCTGATTCTTTCTTCTGTCAAATCAAGTCTACTGTTGAACTCCTGAGAATTAAATTTAGTTTTTTTATACCTCAGCTCCAAAATTTGTTAACTTTTTTTTAAATATTTTATATCTCTTTGTTTATATTTTCATTTTATTCATGTATTGTTTCCTTGTAAAAAATCTTGTACACCATCTTTATGACAGTTATTTTGAATTCTGTGTAATTCCTTTAGGGTCATTTTCTGGAAATTTATTTTGTTCCTTTATTTGAGACATATTTCTCTGTTTTGTCATGTGTCTTATAACTATGTGTTGGAATTTGTCCATTTGAAGAGCTATCTCTCCCAGTCTTTATGGAGTGGCTTCATACAGGAGAAGACTCACTAATCACCCTGGCTAGCGATTCTGAGGGACACTGAAACCATTTGGGAGGTTGCAATTTCCTAATTATAGGAGTTTTCCAGCTTCTTTTTCTTTCTAATGGAACTTTATTGGAGTATAACTGCTTCACAATACTGTGTTGGTTTTTGTTGTACACCAAAGTGAATCAGCCATATGCATACATATGTCCTCATATCCCCTCCCTCTTGAGCTTCCCTCCCATCCTCCACATCCCACCTCTCTAGATCATTGCAAAGCACCAAGCTGATCTCTCTGTGCTATGCTGATTCTTCCCACTAACTAAACTTTTACATTTGGTACTGTATATATGTTGATGCTACTCTCACTTTCCCCAAGTTTCCCCCTCCTACCCCATGTCCTCAAGTCCATTCTCTATGTTTATGTCTTTATTCCTGCCCTGCACCTAGGTTCATCAGTACCAGTTTTTTTCTCTTTTTAGATTCCATATATATGTGTTAGCATAGGGTATTTTTTTTTCTCTCTCTGTGTGACAGACTCTAATCCATCCACCTCACTACAAATAACTCAATTTCATTTCTTTTTATGGCTAATATTCCATTGTATATATGTGCCACTTCTTCTTTATCCATTCATCTGTCCGTGGACATTTAGGTTGGTTCCATGTCCTGGCTCTAGTAAATAGTGCTGCAATGAATATTGTGGTGCATGTGTCTTTTTGAATTATGGTTTTCTCATGGTTTATGCCCAGTAGTGGGATTGCTGGGTCATATGGTGGTTCTATTTTTAGTTTTTTAAGGAATCTCCATACTGTTCTCCATAGTGGCTGTACCAATTCACATTCCCACCAGCAGTGCAAGAGTGTTCCCTTTTCTCCACACCCTCTCCAGCATTTATTGTTTCTAGATTTTTTGATAACGGCCATTCTGACTGGTGTGAGGTGATGGGAACCATAAGTAAGATGAAAAGACAACCCTCAGAATGGGAGAAAATATTTGCAAATGAAACAATGGACAAAGATTAATCTCTGAAATATACAAACAGCTCATGGAGCTCAATATCAAAATAACAAAAAGTCCAATTAAAAAATGGGTGGAAGACTTAAATAGACATTTCACCAAGGAAGACATACAGATGGCCAAGAGGCACATGAGAAGATACTGAACATCACTAATTATTACAGCTTCTTTTTCAGAAGCTCATAATCTCTTGCTATTTCTGTTGCAAGTTTTCTGGTTTTACCAGAGGAAGCATCCGCATTCTCTTTGGATGCCCTGACCAACATGCATTCAAACTATGCCGGTTCCACATCAACACCTTAAGTCAAGAATGACTTATATTAGTCTCTTAGGCAGTTCTCCAAAAATTCAGAATGCCGGACAAATATTGAATTCTTCTGCCTCCCTCTTGAAGGAGAAGCCTCATGTTGTGTGCCTTCTCACTTTTGTATTGAATCATGCTGGTTTCATCAAGAATTCTTCTTCGCTGTCAGTGGCCCATAGGCTTCCAAACTATGTCAGTTTCATCAGCACTCCAAATGAGATGAGATGGGAGATACCAGTCCTTTGGCAGTCCTCTGAAAAGATGGAACATTGGACACACACCATTCTTCTCTTTCTCTCTTAAGGTGGAAGCCACAAGCTGGAACATTCATTCCCAGTGCTGATTTGTCCTGGCCTGAGGCTGACAAGGGTAACTTTGAAATGCCTCTTCCTACCTATTTCAGTGCAGCTATTCTTAGTTTTGTGCTTTCCTGGAGAATAGCATCTTCTTATTTGGATTCTGGAAATCTCATATAGGTTTTTGGTCTGTATTTTTTTGTTATATTGATATTGCTATGGGAGTGCAACAGCTGGGAATCCTATTCTACCGTCTTGCTGATGTCATTGTGCTCTTTTTGGCATTTTGGTATCATTGATATTGGTAGTCTCAAAAAATGAATTTTGAAACGTGTCTGCTTTTTATTCTTATGTCCTTATAATTTATTGAGTTTATTTGATACCCATTTCTTGATTTCTTAAAATAAACTGTTATCTAATTTCCATTTTTTCCCTTTATAAGAATTTTTAAGGCTACTGATTTTCTCTTATGGTCTGCATGGACTCTGTACAAGTTCTGATATTTAGTAAATTCATCATTATTTAGTTTAAAAATATTTTGTTTTTCCATTATTTCTTTTATCCTCTAATATATTATTTAAAAGTATATTCTTAATTTTCCAAGCATAAAGAGATGCTTCTGATTATATTACTGTTACTGTTTCTGAGCATACTTGTGACAGGAAAATACATTCTGTATTACTTGTGTTTTTACATATACATTGATATTTACTATTAGGCCACATATATGATTTTTTTAAAAAAATGTTATTAGAATATAATTGCTTTACAATATTGTGTTTGTTTCTGCTGTATAACAAAGTGAATCAGCTATACATATACATATATCCACATATCTCCTCACTCTTGCATCTCCCTCTGACCCACCCTAACCCACCAAACTAGGTGGTCACAAAGCACTGAGCTGATGTCCCTTTGCTATGTGGCTGCTTCCCACTAGCTATCTATTTTACATTTGATAGTGTATATATGTCAATGCCACTCTCTCACTTCGTCCCAGCTTACCCTTCCCCATCCCTGTGTCCTCAAGTCCATTCTCTATATCTGTGTCATTATACCTGTCCTGCCCCTAAGTTCTTCAAAACCATTTTGTTTTTTAGATTACATACATATGTGTTAGCATACAGTATTTGTTTTTCACTTTCTGACTTACTTCATTCTGTATGACAGAACCTAGGTCCATTCACCTAACTGCAAATAACTCGATTTTGTTTCTTTTTATGGCTGAGTAATATTCCATTGTATATATGTGCCATATCTTCTTTATCCGTTCTGTCAATGGACACTTAGGTTGGTTACATGTCCTGGATATTGTAAATAGAGCTGCAGAGAATATTGTGGTACATGATTCTGTTTGAATTATGATTTGCTCAGGGTGTATGCCCAGTAGTGGGATTAGGGTCATATGGCAGTTCTATTTGTAGTTTTTTAAGGAACCTCCATACTGTTCTCCATAGTGGCTGTATCAATTTACATTCCCACCAACAATGCAAGAGGGTTCCATTTTCTCCCCATCCTCTCCAGCATTTACTGTTTGTAGAGATTTTGATGATGGCCATTCTGACCAGTGTGAGGTGATACCTCATTGTAGTTTTCATTTGCATTTCTATAATGATTAGTGATGTTTAGCATCCTTTCATGTGTTTGTTGGCAATATGTATATCGTCTCTGGAGAAATGTCTATTTAGGGCTTCTGCACATTTTAGGATTGGGTTGTTTGTTTGTTTGTTTTATATTGAGCTGCATGGGCTGCTTGTATATTTTGGAGATTAATCCTTTGTCAGTTGCTTCACTTGCAAATATTTTCTCCCATGCTGAGGGTTGTCTTTTCGCCTTTTTATGGTTTCCTTTGCTGTTCAAAAGCTTTGAAATTTCATTAGGTCCCATTTGTTTGTTTTTATTTCCATTTCTCTAGGAAGTGGGTCCAAAAGGATCTTGCTATGATGTATGTCATAGAGTGTTCTGCCTATGTTTTCCTCTAAGAGTTTTATAGTGCCTGGTCTTACATTTAGGTCTTTAATCCATTTTTAGTTTATTTTTGTATATGGTGTTAGTGAGTGTTCTAATTTCATTCTTTTACATGTAGCTGTCCAGTTTTCCCAGCACCACTTATTGAAGAGGCTGCCTTTTCTGCATTGTATAGCTTGCCTCCTTTATCAAAGATAAGGTGACCATATGTATGTGGGTTTTTCTCTGGGCTTTCTATCCTGTTCCATTGATCTATATTTCTGTTTTTGTGCCAGTATGATACTGCCTTGATGACTGTAGCTTTGTAGTATAGTCTGAAGTCAGGGAGCCTGATTTTTCTACCTCTGCTTTTGTTTTTGTTTTTGTTTTCTCAAGATTGCTTTGGCTATTTGTCATCTTCTGTGTATCCATATGTATAGTGAATTTTTTTGTTCTAGTTCTGTGAGAAATGCCAGTGGTAGTTTGATAGGGATTGCATTGAATCTGTAGATTGCTTTGGATGATATAGTCTTTTTCACAATGTTGATTCTCCCTACCAAGATCAAGGTATATCTCTCAATCTGTTTGTATCATCTTTAATTTCTTTCATCAGTGTCTTATAGTTTTCTGCATACAGATGTTTTCTCCTTACATAGATTTATTCCTAAGTATTTTATTCTTTATGTTGGAATGGTAAATGGGAGTGTTTCTTTATTTTTTCTTTCAGATTTTTCATTGTTAGTGTTTAGGAATGTAGGAGATTTCTGTGCACTAATTTTTTATCCTGCTACTTTACCTAATTCATTGATTAGCTGTAGTAGGTTTCTTGTAGCATCATTAGAATTCTCTATGTATAGTATCATTCCATTTGCAAACAGTGACAGTTTTACTTCTTCTTTTCCAATTTGGATTAATTTTATTTCTTTTTCTTCTCTGATTGCTGTGGCTAAATCTTCCAAAATTGTTTTGAATAATAGTGGTGAGAGAGGACAGCCTTGTCTTGTTCTTGATCTTAGTGGAAATGGTTTCAGTTTTTCACCATTGAGAACTATGTTGGCTGTGGTTTTGTCATATACAGACTTTATTATGTTGAGGTAAGTTCCCTCTATGCCTACTTTCTGGAGGGTTTTTATAATAAATGGGTGTTGAATTTTGTCGAAAGCTTTTTCTGCATCGCTTGAGATGATCATAAGGATTTTCCCCTTCAATTTGTTAATATGGTGTATCACATTGACTGATTTGCCTCTACTGAGGAATCCTTGCATTCTTGGGATAAACCCCACTTGATCATGCTGTATTATCCTTTGAATGTGCTGTTGGATTCTGTTTGCTAGTATTTTGTTGAGGATTTTTGCATCTATGTTCATCAGTGATATTGGCTTGTAGTTTTCTTTTTATGTGACACCTTTTTCTGGTTTTGATATCAAGGTGATGGTGGCCTCTTAGAATGCATTTTGGAGTGTTCCTCCCTCTGCTATATCTTGGAAGAATTTGAGATGTATAGGTGTTAGCTCTTGTCTGAATGTTGGTAGACTTCGCCTGTGAAGCCATCTGGTCCTGGGCTTTTGTTTGTTGGAAGATTTTTAATCACAGTTTCAATTTCAGTGATTGTGATTGGTCTCTTTATATTTTCTCTTTCTTCCTGATTCAGTCTTGGAAGGTTGTGCTTTTCTAAGAATTTGTCCATTTCTTCCAGGTTGTCTATATTATTGGCATATAGTTGCTTATAGATGTCTCTCATGATCCTTTGTATTTCTTCAGTATCAGTTGTTACTTCTCCTTTTTCAATTCTAATTCTGTTGATTTGAGTCTTCTTCCTTTTTTTCTTGATGAGTTTGGCTAATGGTTTATCAATTTTATCTTCTTAGAGAACCAGCTTTTGTTTTATTGATCTTTGCTATTGTGTCATTCATTTCTTTTTCATTTCTTTCTTCTTTTTCCTCATGCAAATATGTCTCAGAATTTAGTACATGATAAAAGTGACATTTTATATTATTGGAGAAAATATAAATTAATTAGCAATGATTTAGGGCAATTGATTAGGCACATTAAAAATAGTTTATACTGCAACCTCATTTCTTATTATCAATTCCAGTTGGAAAAAATAATTAAATTAGGAAGATGAATGAAGAGGAGCAGAAGAAGAGAAAGAGGAAATTATAAAATTATTAGAAAAAAATGATTTTTTAAATATTTGAAAAATAATTTTAAAATGGGAAAGGCCTCTAAAAATATTAAACAATATTGTAAGAATTGAGACCACCTGTGTCAACATAATTTAACTGCTTGTTCCATAAATTTCTTGCCCAAGAAGATAAAGCTAACAATCAATAAATAACTTTACTGTTTACTTTAGGAAATTCTTACAAATCAGTTCATCTGGGCAAACAGTTTGCTTACCTGGATGAACAGCTTACTTATTAGTACAATAAGTTGCTTACCAAGAATTGTTTCAGTAGCCTTGCTTCACTACGTTGACCAATCCTATACCATTACGTCATGAACTTTCATTTATTTCTGACCTGATATTTTTGATTTCTTTCCTTCTGCTAAGTTTGGAGTTTTTTTGTTCTTCTTTCTCTAATTGCTTTAGGTGCAAGTTTAGATTGTTTATTCAAGATGTTTCCTGTTTCTTAAGGTAGGATTGTATTGCTATAAACTTCCCTCTTAGAACTGCTTTTGCTTCATCCCATAGGTTTGGGTCATCGTGTTTTCATTGTCATTTGTTTCTAGGTATTTTTTGCTCTCCTCCTTGATTTCTTCAGTGATCTCTTGGTTATTTAGTAGCATATTTTTTAGCCTCCATGTGTTTGTATTTTTTACAGCCTTTTTTTCTGTAATTGATATCTAGTCTCATAGCATTGTGGTTGGAAAAGATACTTGATTCAATTTCAATTATCTTAAGTTTACCAAGGCTTGATTTGTGACCCAAGATATGATCTATCCTGGAGAATGTTCCATGAGCAGTTGAGTAGAATGCGTCTTCTGTTGTTTTTGGATGGACTGTCCTATAATTATCAATTAAATCCATCATATTTAATGTTTCAGTTAAAGCAGTGTTTCCTTATTTATTTTCATTTGGATGATCTGTCCATTGGTTAAAGTGGGTTTTAAAGTCCCCTACTCTGAATATGTTACTGTTGATTTCCCCTTTTATGGCTGTTAGTATTTGCTTCATATATTGAATGCTCCTATGTTGGGTGCATAAATATTTACAACTGTTATGTCTTCTTCTTGGATTGTTCCCTTGATCATTATGGAGTATCCTTCTTTTTCTCTGTAATTGCCTTTATTTACACTCTATTTTGTCTGATATGAGAATTGCTACTCCAGCTTTCTTTTGATTTCCATTTGTATGGAATATCTTTTTCCATCCCCTCACTTTCAGTATGTATGTGTCCCTAGGTCTGGAGTGGGTCTCTTGTAGATGGCATATATACAGGTCTTGTTTTTGTATCCATTCAGCCAGTCTATGTCCTTTGGTTGGAGCATTTAATCCATTTATATTTAAGGTAATTATCAATATTTATGTTCCTATTTCTATTTTCTTAATTGTTTTGGGTTTGTTATTGTAAGTCTTTTCCTTCTATTGTGTTTCCTGCCTAGAGACGTTCCCATAGCATTTGTCATAAAGCTGATTTTGTGGTGCTGAATTCTCTTAAATTTTGCTTGTCTGTAAAGGTTTTACTTACTCTGTCCAATCTGAATGAGATCCTTGCTGGCTAGAGGAATCTTGGTTGTAGGTATTTCCCTTTCATCACTTTAAATATGTCCTGCCACAACCTTTTGGCTTGCAGAGTTTCTGATGAAAGTTCAGCTGTTAACCTTACAGGGATTCCCTTGTATGTTACTTGTTACTTTTCCCTTGCTGTTTTAATATTTTTCTTTGTATTTAATTTTTGATAGTTGGATTAATATGTGTCTTGGCATGTTTCTCCCTGGATTTATCCTGTATGGGTCTCTCTGTGCTTCCTGGACTTCACTGACTGTTTCCTTGCCATATTAGGGAAGTTTTCAGCTATAATGTTTTCAAATATTTTCTCAGTCCCTTTGTTTTACTGTTCTTCTTCTGGGACCCCTGTGATTCCAATTTTGGTGCATTTAATGCTGTCCCAGAGTTCTCTGAGACTGTCCTCTATTCGTTTCATTCTTTTTTCTTTATTCTGCTCTGCGGTAATTATTTTTAAAAAATATTCCATGTGTTCTTGAAAATGATATATATTCTGCAGTTTTGGGTTCATGGATATAAACATATCAACATTAAGTCAGACTTTTTCCATTATAATATTCAATTCTGTATCCATAATTTTTGTCTATTTTATTAATTCCACATATAGGTGTGTTAAAATCTCTAACATGCCTATGGATTTGTCAACTTATCCTATAGTTTTATCAAGTTTTGCTTTATGGTATTAGGCATACACTTATTTATAGCTTTTATTTCATCCTGACGAAATAAAGGTTTATCATTGTATATTGACCTTTTGGTTTCTAGTAATCTTCTTCCTCTAAAGTTTATTTTGTCTGATATTTTTATAGCTGCATCTGTTTTCTTTTGTTTAGTGCTTTAAATATGTGTTTCTATCTTCTTATTTCAACCTTTCTGTATGCTTATAGGATCTCTCTTTTGAAAACAGCTTATAAGTCAGACAGAGAAAAGCATGATTTACTCATTTGTGGAATAAGAAACTGTTAAAGAGACAAACAAACAAAATAAATAAATAAACCAACTAAACAAAAACAGGCACTTAGATACAGAGTTTCCAGAAGGGGAGAGGTTGGTGGAGAATAAAGTGGGTAAAGGGGATCAAGTTTACGGTGATGCATAGAAATTGAATTTTTGGTGCTGAGCACATTGTTGGGTATATAGAAGTAGAAATATAATATAAAACATTGTTACTTCAAAAAATAAATTTCAAAAATAAATAAAGTTAAATGAATATATTAAAAAAAACAGCATCATATAACTGAGTTTTTCTTTTTCGTTCAGTCTGACAATATATATTTTTAAATGGTAGCATTTATTCCTTTTATATTTAATGTAATTAATAGTATATACAGGTTTAAATCTATTATCTTATTTTCTGATTTTAATGTCTTGATTCTTTGATTTTCCATTTCCTTTTCTTTCATTTCTTGTTTTTCATTTCTTTAGTAATTTTTATTATTACATTCTCCCCTCTATTATTTGGAAGTCATACACATTTTATTTGGTTCCTTTAAAGTACAGTATGCATCCTTGAGTTACGGAAACAGAATGTTGATTGATACTTTTATCTTCCTCTAAGACAATGTGAGGATCTTATAACACTTTAATTCTATTTTGCCTCTCTGTTCTTAACTTACATGCTAATTGTGTACTGTATTTTAATCCTCCTCCTTTTTCTTCCTCTTCTTGCTTTTCTCTCTTTCCCTCCCTCTCTTTCTACACATAAATATTCCACAAAATATATTGTTTTATACATCCAATATTTATATAGATTTCCCCACATATTTATCATGTTGCTTCTCTTCATTTCATTTCTTACTGCATCTATGATCATCTGTTTGGAATTATTTTACTCCTAACTGATGAACACTTTAGGATTTCTTTTAATGTGTGCGTTCTTGTGGCAAATTTTCTCAGTTTTTTTTTCAAAATTGTCATTATTTTGTTATCATTCTTTTTTTTTTTTTTCTTTTTTTGACCATGCAGCACAGCTTGCAGGATCTTAGTTCCCTGACCAGAGATTGAACCCAGGCCTCCTGCAATAGAAGTGCAATATCCTAACTACTGGACCACCAGGGAATTCCCTTGTCTTCATTCTTGAAGGATGTTTTCATTGAGTACTATTCTAGGATTGGCAGTTATTTTCTAAAGGTACATTGAAAATAACTTTCCTTTGTTTTCTAGCTTTCACTGAAATTACTGAGAAAACAGATGTCTTCTTAGTTGCTGGTTCCTTGAAGGCAAACTGTATTCTTTATTCTGACAAATTTTAAAATCTATACTTTTTAGTTTTCTATAGTTTCTCTATGATATGTCTAGCTGTGATTTTTTTATTATTATCTTTTTATTTTCTGCTTGAGATTTTTGGACTGGTTGAATTTGTGAATTGGTATTTTTTACAGAAACTTCTCTGCCACAATTTCTTCTAAAGTTGATTATGTCCCATTTTCCCTCTTCCTTCTCGGACTCCATTAAAGATATCATCACATTGTATCTTTTATGGTTTATCCTCTCTTCCACACTTTCCATTGCAATATCTCTTTGGAGTTTATCTTGGATATTTATTCTGACCTGTTATCCAGTTCACTAAGCTGATATTCAGCACCATGTATTCTATTGTAAGATTTATTCAATCAGTCCTTAATTTTGTCATAGTATTTTTCAAGTCTGGGGTTTTGATTTCATTCTTTATATATGTGTTCTGTTTTTTCATTTCCCCTGCTAAAAAATTCAAGCTTGACAGTTATTTCCTTGAATAAAATGATTGTAGTTGTTTTACAGTCTGTTTCATAAGATCAATATCTAGAGTCTTCATGTGTCTGTTTTGTTGTCTACTGTTTCTTCTGTTTCTAGTTTATAGGGTCTTACTTCTTTGTGTGTCTAGTTTTCTGTGAATGGGTTCTAGACATTAAATACATTTAGTCTAAATAATATGAAGTCTAAGATTACTATATTTTTCTCCAATGATGTCTTCAGTTTGCTTTTGTTAGGTTCCTGGAGATAGTAGCAAATCAGCAAGTTCAAAACTTGTTATTTTCTGGGCTTCGAATTCAGAGTGCCCCAAAATTCAAATTTTTGAGAGGGTTAGTTTCCTTTGACTTGCTCTTATACTTAGGGCTTAATCTCTTGTGTTCTCAGTCAAAATCAAGAAAAAAATATATTGGATCCTCATACTTTACCGTCAACCCAGGTCTTTGAATTTTTTTCTGCCTAAACTTAAGAGACCACTGAGCACTCAGTTCTGTCAACATCCTCTTTAAATCTGGAAATACTCCCAGGGTAAAAGTGACTTTGGTTTCTCTACCATATCTGTTCTTTACCATATCTCATCTCAGTAATTCTTCACTAGCTTCCTAGGTTTTTTCATTCTTTTAAAAATATCAAAAAATATTGCTTTTCAGTTGCGATCACTAGGAGCCAGAGAGAAATTAGTCTAAATCAACTTGTCTGTCATTATAAGTAGCACAAGTCTTTAGAGAACATTTTTATTTTCACCTTTTTCCTTCTTCTTGACTATGCTCTGGAAAGATAAGACTTAACTGTTAATTGACTTTCACATAAATAAACTTAAAAAAAGACATTTGGCTTGCTAATGTGAGCACTTTAGTATTAGACACTATGTTTTTGTATTCTTAGTATCTGGCACAGATATGGCATTTAATGCATGTTTGTTTAATGAATGAGTCAATTAATGAATAAAAACAGCCTAGCAAACAACTTTCAAATAATTAATATTCTACTACTATTACAATAATCATATTTTATTTTGGTTTTGGTCTAATATAACTATAGATAATTTTTTTTTCTAAAAAGTGATGTAAGAGATAGAGTAATTCTATAGTGGAAACTAACATCCACCAGAATCATCTCATGATTGTAATTATATTTTTGGATATAAATCAAATTCTACTTCAAGTTTCTAGATTGACCATATTATTTTTGTTTAGAAAGTCCCTTGTTGCAACCTATTTTTTACATGTAGGCATTAATTTAAATTAAATAGATTATTATTTTCTTATTCACAGCAGTTATCTTTCCAAAGAATATTTTGTTAGTTGCATGAATATAAGCATTGTACTCGTCAGTGCTTCCTATATGAGATAGAATGATCTTTTCAGAAAGTTCATTAGGTGTTGTATAGAGTAGTCAGTAGTAACATTTTGTACAATATATAATGGGTGAGTGTAAGAGTGGGAAGGACCCTTAAAAGATTTACTCTTCTGGAATGATTTATTCAAAAGTACAGAGGGATAAAAGAGCACTTATTGATAAGTTGAAGGCAACCCATTCTTTAAAAATCTGTGTTATGTGAGATGCATTTGTAAACCATATTAATATTTAGGACAGTTTATAGTTAACAATACATACTCAATTGTATTCTTTTCATTCATGAAATTACCTTTCCACTTGTCCTTGTGTATCTATGAGAAAAGGAATTAATTTTGGTGTGTAGGGATAAAGGAAGAGTAAGACCCAATCATGGGTCCAAGTAGGGTAGGACCAGGTAGGGATATCTTGACAACTAAAAATGACAACATAAGATTATTGAAAACACATTGACGGTAAGGAGTAGTTGATACCAGAAAGGAGAGAAGTACCAAAATGAAGGATTAGCTAGATAATAACAACTAGAACTGCAGGGGAACAAGGATGAATAACAACTCAATCTGTGCTCTCAGGGAATTCACCTTCTAATAGGAAGATAAGCAAGAACTATATTTATATATTAACAACCAGAACAACACAAGAACTGATGGATCAAAATGAATACAAGCCTTAAGTAGAGCAGAGTTCTGGAGGTTCCCTGATGTTCCAAGTGTTAATCCCTTAGTTGCTCGGTTACTGGAAGTTTGAAGCCAGTGTCTTAAGGAGAACTGAGATGGCAGTAAGTACATGAGATGAAACATGGGACACTGGATCTTTATGAAACTGTACATATTATTTCAACATTGTAACAATTAATAGGATCATATTGAGGCTTACGTAGCCCTGGATACAAGACATGCAAAAAATTACAACATATAATAAAAGTTTGTATATCACGAAGTGAGGTCAAAGACACAAGAGTATTGAGCTCTACCTGGAGTTAGACTTCATGAAGGAAGTATCACTTCAACTGGGTCTCGAAATATGAACAAGCATCTGACATGAAAGTAATAGAGTAAAGGCATTCCAGAAACATGAACTGGCTTAAGTATGGTATGAAATAGTGTGAAATGTTTAGGAAGCCTCAAATTTCTCAGCTCAATCAGAATTTAAGTTGCAAGGAAGTAAGTGACAGATGATGTTTTTGGAGAATTAGGTAGGAGAATCGATTTGCCTAAAGTCATGCATCTTGTAAGTGGAAGAGTGATTATTTAAAATTTAGTTCTTTCTGGCTCCAAATACCATAATTTTCCACTATACTTGTGTTTTATTATGACTCTTTTTTTAAGGCAGAATATTTTTGAAATGCAATCTTATAATTATACATAAAATATAAGATTTAATGTGCTTTGGTTCAAGTAGGGGCTATGACTGGCAACATCTTAGATACCTCTTTGGTCAAATCCATTGCTGTACAAGCACTCCTTTTCCCTCCAACAACTTCCCCACCCCACACATTTTATGGGCAAAGTTTTATGGGAGACCAGAGGAGAGAGTGACTAATTCACTTGGGAGAAGTCATAGAATGTTTCATAAGGGGGGTGACATTCCAGCTGGGCCTTGACTGAAAAACAGACATTCTTCAGGCACAGAAGAGAGGAGTGGAACTGCAGAAGTAATAGAGGAAGAAAATGATGATTGTAGAAGAGTGGTTTCAGCCTCTCATAGCGAAAGAACTTGGACATTAACCTGTGAGCAAAGTGAGTCATTGAAAGATTTTCAGCAGTAGAGTGCTGCAAGCAAATTGGTATTTTCAAAAGATGATTCTGACATCAAGGTATAGAATGGAATGGAGCATCAGAAAGGCTAGAGGAAAGAAAGTAAGTCGTTTAGGAGGTTGTTGTCCCAGAAAGAAATGAGGTGGGTCTGAACTTATATTCTTGTGGCAAAGTAGCTCCTCACTATGAATTGAGGGAAGATAAAGGAAGTGATTCATTATTATCTGATTATTTGTTATTCAGGTAGGGATACCCTAATTCTCAGCAAGATAGATTATATGTTGGGATTTTTCACAGGGAAAATTAAAATTTGATTTGATACTTTGATAACTTGGCAGTCTCTTCCTGGTTGCCTTTTCAAGTATTATTCATAAACTTTAAAGGGCTCCCTATTGGTCTATGATCTTGTCCTTTGCTTTGTAATGGGTTTCTTAGAAGCAACAATTCAGCAAAACAATACAGGGGTTCTATGACACACACTTTTATTGTATTTCTCAGAAGTGTCCCACAGCATGACTAGATACAATATGTATACCTTCCTGTGTGCTAAAGCACTCTTCGGGTTTATTTGTTTTCCATAAGGTAAGGGATGTATATGAAGGACAGTGAGAAAATCCATTAGAATACATGATCTAATTTATAGTTCTCATAAATTAAATAACATGATTTATATATTATATATCATATATTTTATATATTATTTTCTTTGAAGTCCATTTTAGTTACTATTATTTTAGGCTGTTTTATATCCTATATTGTCAGAACCTTATACTTAACTAAATATATACACTCATAATTATTTTTAGTTTTTAGGTTTTATTCCTGTCCAAGAAGCTTGATGCAGAAAGAAGACAAGTGTGAGGATTTCCTTGCTTTGCTGATGAATGTGGTTTAAAAATACTTGGCCACAAAGAAATTTGTACCAGACACAAAGCCATGGGTTGTTCTGGCTTTCCAAATTGAGTTGTAAAGAAAACAGAAGGAATTTAAATATTTGCCAATAGATCTGATTTGGTAAGAATCGTTGCACTTACAAGTTCATCTGCCCAAGTTAGTCTTATGTGTCTGAAACATATGACAGTGCTGCATAATAAAATAAAAGGAATTTCTTGCAAATATCCCTTAACAATTTAAGAGTGTGTTCTTTACATCCTTTGGTGCAAGATTTGACTTCCCTATGGACTTTGGCCTCAAGATAATGGTGCTATTTCTTCCCTCTCCCCACCTCCTTTCACCTCATTACAATTTACTTGGGTTTGGACCAAGACTATTTAGTCATCATCTCTTATTTCTTGCATTTTCCCCTTTAATGCAAAACACCCTGATTTTGTAAGCCATTTCTTATGGAGAGATAGGTTTTTCCATGCTTCATTTATGTACGTATAAATACTCAGGCTACCAGTTAATTTTGTTGCCTTTATGCTTGTGGTGGGATAGAAAACTTGGAATGTAGGCCTTCCAACTTTACCAACTTTCACTTTTCTCCCCCTTCATCTATGCTCTTTTCTTTATCTCCATTTTCCCCTTCTTCAATACTTCTGTTCTCTGTAGTCTAAAGAAGCAGGAAGTTGGTGATGAGATAAGAGGTGTATAGAAAGCATATGCAGTTTTTTTTTCTCTACTCCAAGCCTTCATCTGCATGCTATTAACACACGTAGCCAAAATATGAAAATGCACAATTAAAATCTATTTCTGTCAATTAGTTGTGTTATTGGCTCATAAGAGCCAATTGTTAATTTTTCAGGAATTTTGTGAGCTAGATATTAAACCATCCATTATTAAAAATTAAATTATATAAATTTAGAATTAAGTAAATTATAGTAAAAAGGTGACAAGTATTTGTCTTTCCTTATTTTAATACATTTTACTATTATATATGTTTTTAAGGTTATTACATTTATTTCACCTGTATAGTGGGAATACTATATAATGATGCACCACTGTACATTGCTTCCCATTTCTGCCTTTAATGATACTACATGTCTAGCTTGAAACTGGCCATGGTGGGAGTATTTGCACTATGGAAATTGGCAAGTGCTACAAATAATGATTTGATTTATTGTTTTGTTGTGTTTTGTTATCCTAAGAGTCAGTAAACTATAGTCCGTGGGCCAACTCTAGCCTGCCATCTATTTTGCTAATAAAGTTTTACTGGAATATAGGCAGTTTCGGTGCTGCAATGATGGAGTTGAGTAATTGCAGCAGAGACTGTATGGCTTGCAAAACCCCAAATATTTACACTATCTCTCCCTACATAAAAAAAATTTGCCAACTGTTGGTCTAAATTTAAGAATATGGTTGAGAGAATGTTTATAAGTCAAGTTAAAATTATAGTTTGTAGCTGTGACATTATGAGTAGCACAAAAATTTTAAAAACTATTCTTTAAGTATTTGAGAATTATTATCCAACTCAGTATAGGAGTCATTCACTAACAAACACAACAAAAAATGTACTAGCATGATAGAGTATAAAACAATCACAATCTACTGTTGTACTGAAGAAACAATGTAAATAAAGGTACAGATTTATACTGCATTTATTTGGACCAGTTTTGAACAAAGCTGGATTATAAATTCTGAGGTCAGGAAATTTTATTTCTTTGGTCATACAGCATCTAGCACAGTGCTGAACACATGGAAGCCACTCAGCTAATCTCTATAAATTATAAACAGTGATTCTTACCTGAAAGGAAGCCTTTACCTTATATTCATATAAAAAATTCCCAAATATACATTTTGATCTTCCAAACTTTGAAGGATATAGGGTCAAGATTAATTGCTCTGTTTGGCCAATAAGAAAATGAGACCCATAAAGGTTAAATTATATATACACTTTTGCTACTTAAAGTCTGGTTCTTTGATGAGCAGGAGAATCCCATCACTTTTGATCTTGTTAAAAATGCAAAATGCAGTATTTCACGTGCATCCTAGATCTACTGCTCCAGAAACTGCATGTTAACATTTCCAGCTGATTTCTATGAACATAAAGCTAGACCAAGAAATTCTGAGAAGAGTGTTCTTGCATATTGCTTCCCTAATATACTATGCTTTCATATTTCAAAATATGAGAAATTAAGAAAATATTATAGTTTTTTTTTGGATCCAAGAGATAACAGAAAAAAAACCTTTGTTTATTTCAATGTGTTTTTTTCTCCTTTGGTTATATTATCCAATTTTATTCTCAGATACTTTTCCTGAGGCAAATAGAATGAGCATCATTATGCCTTTATTAATGATGAGTCAATAAAACTACAGATAACTGATTACTCTTTTAACCAATGTAAAATTGTGTGTTAGTGACAGACTGGTTGGGTAATATTTTTATACAAGTTTATTTTCCTATAGATATCTGTGAAGGGAAAGACAATTATCTGATTAATTCAGGTTCCTCATATGCTCTATCTGGGTATTTCAGGCTCCTGAACACCCTCCAGGGATACCCCCACCTCCATCCCACAAAATCCATGAAAAAAATAACAAAATTAGGGATTTAAACTTTAAGTGTCTGGGTAATTTTGTATAAGCCCAGTCTCTAATTATTTAGGCTTTAATCTATACAAGGACCTTTTAACCCCTAAAATTTCTAATAGCAAACAATGTCTGATTACCAAAAATAGACAAAGCAATTGCAAACGTTGTTTTAATTTTAGTTGAAAATTCAATAATTTAAATTAATTTTTCATAGCAAGGTAAACAATTATTTTTTATATATAATATACTGTTTTAGTCTAATAAGGAAATGGGACCAGTAGATAATTAAACAAATATTTCATATCCATGTGCAGAGCAGTGTAACTGTGTAGACAAAATTATTGACATCTACTGCTCCATACTAATTTATTATACATGATATTTTATTATTTTATTTTGAATGTTATTACATAAAATCAAAAACATATTGATTTTATTGTATGGTAAATTTTTACTTCTTCAAGGTACTCCTTGTTCCTCCATCTCCAGCAAGCTGTACAGAGATACTTGTGCAGGGTCTCCATTAATCTTACATTTGCTAGATGGTACGTGAGGCAGAGTGGGTTCCCACAGAAATTAATTTGTCCTGACAACAGACCTAAAACCTGGAGTCCAGGGATCACTTGGAAAATTCCCTTTAAGCCGAGAACAATAATAAACAGAAAACTGATACTGACAGCTCTAAAAGACAACACAGAAGAACCACGAATAGACTTGCTGTATGTATATCTGTGAATACTGTTAAACTAGCTTGTAGAAGCTTTATGCTTGGTAGGATTTGTACATGCTAATTTATGAATTTTTCACATTACATAATTCAGCAGATACTACAAACTTACGTTTCAAACCAATTATTTAAGAATAAATAATAACTTTACTTAATTAGTTAACAAGAGTCCATTACGTCTATTGGGTAATAGTTATTCATTTATTTTTAATATTTGAACCTTCGAGAACAATTTTTCAATATTCAATTGTCATTCAAATTTCATAACAATGTTTATCCTTATTAGAAAGTTTTAAGGGAAATTCGACGTTTGTAAATAACAATTCACAAATCACTTACTAGTAGTATAGTAGTAGAAAATAAAGAGCAACACTTATGTTCATTATGCAGTTTTCCATTCAAATTTTGAATTTGATTTAAATAACTCATGTAAGTAACATTTTTTGAATACTTAGTGAGGATAAAAATAACCTGAGTGAGGGCTTCCCTGGTGGCGCAGTGGTTGAGAGTCTGCCTGCTGATGCAGGGGACGCGGGTTCGTGCCCCAGTCCAGGAGGATCCCACATGCCACGGAGCGGCTGGGCCCGTGGGCCATGGCCGCTGAGCCTGCGCGTCCGGGGCCTTTGCTCCGCAACGGGAGAGGCCACAGCAGTGAGAGGCCCGCGTACCGCAGGAAAAAAAAAAAAAAAAAAAAACTCTGAATGATACCATTACTGCAGTTTTATTCTTACACTGTTTTTCACATGCTAAGCTATTAAAAGGGCATTGTTTTTCCTAGGGTTCACGTTGTTTGGACTACATTTATACTACATGTATTATATGCTGCTTGCACTAATTTTTGTTTCTGTTTTTTAAATGGCTAATCCATCATGTGAAGGAAAAGAAAACAACACAAATTGGTTATTGGAAATATTGGAAATATGTCATTGCCATTACATGTATGAAAACACCATTCTTTGTTTATTCTGACCTCTAAGGTCCCTTTCAGTCCCATGATTTTCTTTTTATGTGTGATAAAATTTGCCAAGAACTTTCTACTTCTTTATCCTGAACGTGTATAATAGAGTAAGTAATGATATTTGAGATTTGTGGATGATAATATTTAAAACACAAGAAGAACATTTGATAGTAATATCTAATTTTTATTTCAGTGACCAGGGATGTCTTCTGAGTCAGACAGTTAATGCACACAAAGAGATATGTGAATGTATTTTTAGAAGCAAAGTAGAGTGTTTGACAAGCAGAAGGATGTATCTAATTCCATGAGTCATATACGATTATCTCTACCATCTCAAGTTTTTATTTAGAATGAATTTTGGTTCTGTTCTTTAACACAACCATTGTAAACCTCTCAAAAGATACTTTGTCCTTCTTCACACAAACTTTTCAAGGAAAACATACATGACTTGTTAGCAAAAATATTAAATTTGTAAATCTGCAGATCCTAGGGAAAAGAGAGACTAAACCGACCCAAAGTTCCAAAACACAGCAACAACTCAGGAGGAAGGGTCATGTTGTGGGAGTTTTTATATCACTATGTAAGGGTGGGTGGCAGTTTGCCAGCATCTCCATAGCTAAGGGCTTGAAAAGGCTGTCTCTAGCATTTGAGAAGCATGATGCATATGTTTAAATGGAAATTTATGTCTACATATGTCTAATACAAATATTTTCCATATACTGGAAAATAATGAGGGATCTACTAAATTTGAAATTTCAAACTTAATCCATCTTCTTGGAGAAAAAAAAATACTGTATATTAACATCTATCAATGAATTGTGTGGAAAAGTTAATATATTTCAATGTACTTAGCAAACCATTGAAATAGTGCTGTTCATATTCATACTTTGATGTGTTTATTGTATAGGGAACAATTAAAACAATTATTTTCTGTGCTTTCTAATTATTCTATCTTTTTACACCAAATCAAATTGTATTCCCATTCCTTAACACTTATTTCTGCAACAGACCAAAAACACATAATATAAATTCTGTTATATACAATCAACACATGCCTTTCAGCACATAAAGTGCTAAATGTTTTCAGTTTAAAATAGAAGAGTCAATATATTTTTTTCTGTTATGTTATTTTTCCAAGACTACTTATCTGTTAGAATTGACTTTCTGTATTTTAGCTGATGGTCTTATGAGAGCAAAAAAAACAACTTTTTAATATGATTTTTTTCCATTTGTATAAAGGTCCATATATGCCTAACTCTGTGTCCTTTAATCTGATTTCCCTGGAGAGTTATTATCATGCAGCTCACATTGTCACTCATCTACACTGTTGAACTTGCTATCAAATAACCTGCAAAACAATACAAGCTATTTATATGTCATAGGGTAGATTTATGATAAACTAAGTTTGAAACAAAGTAATGAATTCTTGACATTTATCCTGTCTCTAATAACATGACTACTAATTCCATCAGATTTAATTTTAAATAAGGAAGTTACATTTCCTCTCCTTATATCATATATAAATCCCTTAGACATTCCCTAGTTGAATATGGTTTATGACTATATGTGTTTTCCTATAAACAATAAAAATATTTTTCTGTAAGCCACCAAACTAGTTACCAGAGGTCATCATGATCCTCTATTCAGATCAAGTTTTGAAAGCCCTTTTCAGTCTGTGCAAATTAAAATAAATAACCATATTCTAACAACTTTGTGAGAAAGTAATTCTCTATAAAAAATGAGAAATATTTACATTACTACATAATATTAATGGTGCACATTGTGAAAATATACTCTACAATAATGAAACTCAACAAATTGTAAACAGACACAGTGATTTTAAAACCTGTTTGGCAGTTGAGCCCCTTAAAGTCCTTATGAAAGTACGGTGCATCTGGGTATACATGATAGTGGGGGGCAAGGGAAGGGCGGAGAGGGAATATAGAGGGAGTATGGTGGCTGATAGGCATAGCTTCTGTAAAACTCTTCTCAGAAGTAGAAGAAGTTAATCTTTCAAATTTGGTCACTGAGCCCTTTAAGCTGCTACCAAAAGTGAAGTCCCAGTACGTGAAGCCACAAACAGGGAAGAAAGTGAGGATGCAGGAAGAGAAAATAAGTTCCTACCATAGTTCAGGGATTCAGTCCTTTGAATGGTACCACTCTTTGAAGTGAGTTAAAATCCAAAAGGACTGTAGCACAGTATATATTTGAGAAGAGCTTATACTCTCATGATAGAAAAAAAGTAATAGGGATTTGATACCCTATCAAATCAGGGTATTTATAAGAATGTTTATTAATAATTCAATCTACTTGAATTCACCAATTTAACTGGTTGTTTTGATATTTTTAATGCTAAAAGTGATAAGATTATAATTCTACTTAGATTGCTAACTTGACTTTTAGTATGATTATTTTTTTGTTTTTAAGCTTTATTAAGGTATAATTGATATGCAAAAATTGCACATTTTTAGTGTATACATTGATGAGTTAGACATATGCACACACCTATGATATTATCACACCAATCAAGGTACTAAAATTATACATCACCACCAAAATTTTTCTTTTTTTGTGTGGTAAGAACACAGTATGATTATGTTTCTGTCATCACTTTTAATAGAATATGGCGATAGCAAAATCAGAAAATTGCTATGAAGTTTATGAAGTGTTCTCATTCATTCATCAAATATTTATACAGTGGCTACTTAGTGTCATTTGCTGTTCTCTTTATCAAAGATATAGTAGTATACAAGACAGTGGGCATTTCTTGTTCTCAACGAGTGTAGTCTTAAAAGAAATGACAGGCATTGAAAAACAATAACATAAATTATCAATTTAAATAAAAACTAATACCACAGAAAAGAAATATGAGGTGCTTTTCATAAGACTGTAATCTGGGAGCCTTATGTTGCTTGGAGGGTGGTCAGGAAAAGCATCTCCTACCTATTGAAACCTACAAACTCTATGAGGTAGTAAAAGCCAGTACTACTATTATCCCTATTTTAAACATGTACTAATTGAGGTCAAAGAAAGTGAGTGGCAAGATAAAAATTCAAACCTAGATCTTTAAAATTTTTACTACACCATACTCCCTTCCTGACAGCAATAATATGGCAATTGAATAATATACTGTATTCCCTCTAAAATTACTACTGAAAGATTTGTATGGTATCAGAAGCTGTTTTTCCATTTTTCAAATCATATCTTCAGCTTAATATCTTATGCTATAAGTAAGCTATCTTCACTTATGTTATTCAGTTACTAATAATGTTTAATATTGATGGAATAAATGAATGAATCTTTGGATTCATTGGATCTGGATTTGGATCTTTAAGTTCTCATATTAGGTTTTATGAAAGAAATAAAGTCCAGGTTCAAAAAATAATTATAATATTTGCATAAATGAAGTAAAATATTTTCTTCCTGTACCTTACCTTTCTTCTCCCATGATATATACTCTCCAAACACAGTCTCTTAAAAGTAGAACATGCAATAAAACAGAATAAAAAATGATATGATTTTTGTACCTTGTGAAAAAGCAAAAGACAACAAAACAAAACATTCAGACAAACAAACAAACCCAAAGAGGTAGGATATTTTGTTTTGTTTTGTTTTGCAGCACTTAGAATGGTAGACGACAGAAGTTAGGATGAGGACCAGTGGAAAGGTTCTTTCCTTTTCCTTATTCATTGCAAACTTGACTGAAAAGTCAAAAGAGAACCCTACTCAATGAAACAATAGTTTCTCCCACACCAAAGTGTTCATAGTGATGAAAAATCACCAGCAGGGCCAGAGGTAAGATAAATCAATACTACATTGAATAAAAGTTAAAGTTGAAAGTAGATTTATTCTTTTTCATAGCTAACTTTATAAAGTGGATGAAGATGAGTTATTCAGCATTTGCAAGGAATGAGACCATGGAGAAGGCTGCTACTGTGTCTTAATTATGTTACAACTGTGGCAGAGTCTGTGGATTCAAACAACTGTCCTAGTCAGTAAAATAATTAGTCAATTAAGCTATTTGACAGACTTGACTATATTGCTGATTGGATTTACTAGTTAAGGAAACAATTTTTGGCTGCCCCTTGTAGTCAAGGCATTGTGTCTAAGGGAGGTAATACAAACTTTGTTTTGTTCCATGCATATTAGGTTACACCTTGAGTACTGGGCTCAGTTCTGGGTGTCACCATTATGTGCCTAATAACATTTAAATTTCAGCACTCATGTAATTTTGCATCATTTAGAAAAAATATTTTTCATCTCTTCTTTGGTTTTCCTTCATTTTTTATTACATACATAGTTACGGAGGAAGGGAACCATAATTTTCTTGATAGGTAGGGTCTCTAAAGGTCTGATTCAGTTATTAGTGCCACACTTGAAGAGAGTCATTGATAAATTGAATTCTATCCAAAGGGGTATAAGTATTCAGTCAATCAGTCATGTCAGTCGTTATAAAAAAGGATTGAAGTGGTAAAAGAGTGAACAAGATAATGAAGATGAAGCTAGTCCACATCACATGAGAAGCAACTAAAGAAAATATAGAATATTTAGCTTGGGAAAATATTACTTTGTGTAACAAAGGCTAGGGCAGGGCGGGATGGAGCAAAATAGAGGTCTCCAAATGTCCAAAGGGCTATGATGTAGAGAAAGGATTAAATTGATTTTTTTAACTCCAAGAGGCAGAATTAAATTAATAGATGGAATTTAAAGGGAGGCAAACATTGTATAAATTCAAGTAAGAACATTTTAACAGTCACAGCTGACTAAAAGTGGAATGGATTGTCTCAGAAGATAGCAGATTCTCGATCAATCGAGATTTTCAAAGATCTTGGGCTTTTAGAGAGAAGAATCAAATGTTGACGTAATAAGAAAAGTAAAATGTGAAAATGTAGCTAAATCTTCATTTAGCTAAATTTATTCATTTTTTGTTTTAAAATGTCTTTTCCTTTTCGAAATGATGCTGTTGGATAGGAAAAAAATTTTTTTAATGTTCTTACTTAGCAAAGCAAGTTGGCAACACTGTTAGTCTCCCGATAAACATTTACAAAATAAAAGGAAATTTACTGGTCTGTGGAATAGAAGCACTAGGCCAGATGACTCTCAAGATTCTTTCCTATGTTGAGTGCCTATGATTAAAAAATTTGAGATGGTGACAGAACAAGGTGGAAGTCTCTTTACAGTCATTAATAGATTTGTATGAATGAACTTATCAGATTGTTTTTTCATCTTCAGGCTATGCTTGATCCATCTGAAGGCCCTAAACATCTAGCTAGGAAAAGAGGTATTGCAAAGAGAGGCAAAGGAAGCAGGGCATATCTAAGTTAAACATGTACTGCTTCAAAATTTTGCTATTGCTAGCTATATTCTATTGTTCTTCTTCACTGTCTTACTATGTCTCTTTGAACTTCTCTGTGAAGTATATTTCTGCATTGATGTCTCTACTATTTTAAATAATTATTTAATTAGTAGGTATCATGAGAAAATGGGTCTGTGTTACTAGTGAGTGAATGATTTCATGTAGATAATGGAGTCATTTGTGGAATTGTATTTGTGATATCAGAGTGTTACAATGGTTATTTTCCTCAGTTTTATTTAAAACCTTGTGTTCTTGCTTGGCAGTTCATTGCATTGAATGCACTGTCCTCATAATGTCATAACCACTTCCCATATAAGAGCCCTATTTGTGGTCTACATGTAAAAATTTTTGAGAATTTCATACATGGACTTTACTTCTATTAAATTGTTAATACTTTACAAATACTTTACTTCTATTAAATTGTTAGCGTTCACATACAGCAACACAAAGTTCTTTTAGAACCTCATAAATACATACACTGCTTTTATTTGTCGATTTGATTAATGATACAAAAGTAGGATATTTTACTGTTTCTGGTTCTTAAGTAAATGCTACCTATGATTTTAGCAAAACTTTATTTTCTTACTCAAAATGCACACAAGTTAGAATCTAAGATTGTGTGATATGCTTGTGGTTGTCAGAAAGCTTCATTTAAAAAGTTCAGTTCCTTTTTTTCTCCTTAAAAGATGAGGCAAAATATCTCAAGGTAGTGTCTATTAAAATATTTTTCTAAAGATAGTTTATGAAGAACAATTATGTAATATATATTAAATGCTTCAAATATGAAAATTCTTGTCACTCAACAAAACTTAGCTTCAAAGCTCTTTACTCAGTAATTTTTAAATAGTAGACATTAAGTAAACTTAGTTTGATCCAATACATTTTATGTAATGACTCTATTTGGACAGATAGGAATGTGACAACATCACTAAAAGTCCTATGTGTTGAGTTTCCCATGAATGAAAGAGAGGGAACTCGGTAACCACAGATGGACAGTCTAGATGCATAAAACTTCCACAACTAAATTTACTTCCCTGAGACACTTTCCAAAAGCAGAAATTTTCCAACTATTCAATATTTTGAAGCCACCCATTTACCTTTTATTCTTCACAAAAATGCTAATGAAAATGTTTGAAAGTTAAAGTGGAAATTTTATTTCACTTATTAAAAATGTTCCCCAAATCCCATCTGTTAAAAGATGACACATTCAAGTTTTATTGTATTTTTTATGAGGTGATGATCCACCAGCTGGTAACACCGCAAAGTAGTGAAAAAGCTGACCAACTGAGAATTAAGAACCAGAATGAAATTCAGTGACACTGCTGTTTTACTACACATATAATCCTTTTCTTTGTTATTTTTTTAAAAATTGATGTAGTTTAAACCTCATGAGATGTCATTTTTTTTTTGGCTACACTGTACTACTTATAGGATTTTAGTTCCCTGACCAGGGATGGAACCCAGGCCCTTGGCAGTGAAAGCATGGTGTCCTAACCTCTGGACTGTCAGGGAATTCCCGAGATGTCCCTTTTATACAACTATGCTTTCAGCTCTTGCCTGAATGTTTCACATGCACAAGTACAAAATACATCTATTAGATTGTGGTGAATTCAATATTCCATGAATCCTTCAATAATTATCAAGCACATACTCTGTACTATGCTCCAGTCTATATACTGGGGAAACAAAGATGAATAGGAAGTGGACCTTCCCTTAGTGAGCTCAAGTTTGATGGTATAATTAGAGACATATTGATAAATAAAGAGTTACCATATCTTTAATCTCTTTATTCAACAACTCTCCTTTAGAATTCTCAGAATGGTAATTGACCAGAATCTCCCGTGAGAAGTATAGGTCAACTAGAAGGCAATTTTTCTTTTTCAGACTTCCACAACTTATTTTATTTGTTGTTTCTCAGTAAATGTGATTGTTAAACTTGGGGAAACAAGAGCATTTTGTTTTAATAGCCCTCTTTTCACTTATTGCCCCATGGCCTGCAAATAGTATCTTTTCTAATTTCATCCTGAATCTAAACTATTGGAAACTTAGAGCTGCCGGAAGGAATTATCTCTATTCACTCAAGTAAAATTAACGCAGGGGACATGCCTGTTTTCCCTCTAATTGTATCAATAGGGCTCAGCACAATGCCTAGCTCATAATAGGCACTTACTAAATGACTGTTGAATGAATGACTAAGTTATAATATCTAAAATGGTTAGGATTTTTTTCATTTTAAAGGAAGAGCCTTTAAGATGGTTTATCCAATTAATTTATAATTGTTTGGAAGAAATAGGGGAGCTATTTAAATGTAGGTACCTCCCTCGAGTCCTTTGCCTGTACCACCTGTCCCTGTGCATGTGCAATGCACATAAGAAGAACAAGGTTGTTAATTAGGCATCTCACTTCTGAAATATTACTGACCTCTGCTTTAGAGCATTAAAATATCTGAAATGGTTAGATTACCATTTCAGGTGTTTAATTTTTTTCATTTCTAGTACATTTTCTTTCAAAATATTTTTATGGACACTTGAAATCCATCTGAAAGATGAGTTATACATTATAATTGGGAATAGTTACAATGGGAGAGGTCTGAAAAATTATCAGCAAACCTGAAAAAAACCATTAATTTCTAAGAAAATTTATCAGAGTTCCCCTTATTTTCTTTGTCTAGAGCCCTTTGATAGAAATGTTCTGTTTCACTTCACTTTGCAACTTTAAATCCCAATGAAAGATTATTTATAATCTATCCCCCACCTCCTTTCCCCACTCCCTCTTGTCCTCCATCCCTTTCCCTTCTTTCCCTCAAAAGACACCCCTCCTATGTATTAATAATTTAGTTCCCAAATGCTTACTTGTCTTATTGTTGACTTTGTCCTTTAATGTTTACAGGACTGGGAATAACTGGAGTCTTAAAGCAACTGACTTTCTTGTTTTTAATGAAATTACCCCTTTAGCCCTTCTCATTTGGTTTTCAACAACATTAGAACACTAAGCTCGGTGTTTTGTTGCCCAGAGCTAACTTGTAGCTTCCCTCTGTCAGCCATAAGATATAGAGATACTGTTGCCTTAATTACTCAAATTTCTCCTGCTGCTCATAATTCTACTTGTCTTGCCAAAAGACCCCCATCTTCAGAGAGCTTCATGCCCACCCTGTTATTTCTATTGTTTTTATTTCAAGCTTGTTGGATGTATAAATGATCTTTGTTGTTAAATCTGGCTTATGACTAAGTCTAGAAGGAAGCTAGTTTAGCAATTATAAGAACCACATTTGAATGATTTGAGAATTGAACATTTACATGAAAAGAGAGTATATTTCAAATACAAGGTACATGAATGGCTAATACATGTAGTACATTCTAGCCACTAATAATTTTTCTATGTAGAAATCCATAAGGTGAATTTCTTGCATTTTACTTGGTTTTAAACTACTAATGGAAACCATGTAATCTATCTCTATTTTCTACTTGCAAATTAGATCTTGGTGATTTTTTTCTCATTCAATTTGTACTTTTTAATTTGCTTTAAAATAGAGCCTTAAATTTTATCTCACTTTAGATGAAGTCCAAGATGTTTCTTCAGTAGTCTTTTGGGACTTAGGTTTTCTATTTACTAATATATACCATTATTATTGTTATCTGAATTAATTAAATAAATAATTCTTTTGCTGATGCAACTTGAGCATCCTAGAGCAAACTGAATGCATAATGTCTCAGTTATAGGCACTAGAGTTCAAATAATTTTTTAACAGGAATCTGCTTTGTCCATTTTCAATTAAATTTATTTTAGTAACTGATTTATTACATCAGAAAGATAGAATTCAGAGGTGGGAAGTACATTTTGTTTTTAATGCAGTCATTTTTATTTTATTCATGGATATGCTTTTTATTTATTCATTAATACCCTTTGTTTCCATAGTCATCATAATCAAGAAAAAATAATCAGGAATAAAGCAGTTCTTTTAACTGCACACAAGGGACAAATAACAGCAGTAAAGAACAAAGGCCTAGGAGTAGCTCTTGGTTAAGCAAAGCATATCATTCCCAGAAAGATCTCAGAGTTTGTAAGCAAGCAAGGTGTGCATCACTTTGCCATCATCAGTTACTCTATTAAAGTTCTCAACAGTAGAAAATAGCTCTGCCTTTTATCATAATCACCAAATCTTTTAGCTTTTGTTTACAGATCAATTTTACTCTAAGGGAAGATAAGGGACTATGAATGGGATAGGTGAAATCCACCAGTTTATACCTTGTCAAAGAAGCAAACATATGAAGCTGATAGCCGGGTAGGTAGTGACAAGCAGGTTATGAGTAAGTCATCTAGGGTAGCCATTTCCTATACAATAATTTTACAAACACATTATATATCCTGTAACTGTCCCAGGAAAAGCAGGACTATAGCTACCTGGAGATAGAAGAATGTGAAAACCAAAATGCAAGTGTGAAGCAGATCTCCAAACAGAAGTTTGAATTACAAGTAAAAAGGAAATTATCAACCTCTAGGAAAGTTTATTGCGGATATGTAATAAAAATATCACACTTACAAATATCCAATACAAAATGCATCCTGAATTACTAAATACATATTTCATGATTTTTTGTAAAACAATAGACAAGCCAAGCATTAAAATGGCTTCCACAAAGTGATGACATTTACTTATATTTCTTCAAACTTAAAATCATAAATAATTTTATATTCCACACAACATGGATAAATGACGAATAACAGTGAAATTATTTACCCATGCCCAGTGTTCTCTCTTGTTGTATGGCAGTAGTCCAGCAGAGGGAGCACATGTTAATAAATGATGATATACTAGTTGGACTAGACTTCTATGGATATCCTCAATAATGTGAATATATAAATAACAGTTAGCCTGTGACTTAAATGTTGACTTATACCTCATGAAGAAATTACTATGGACATCTGTTGCTTTCAAAAACAGTGTCTCTCCTTCTCATGGTAAAATCCTTCCTATCTGTACATATAGTTTCATTGAATCAAGGAGTTCCAACTTCTATCTTAGAATTTTCTCTGAAAAGTCTTAGGGAGAAGGAAAACATGGTTTTATCTGCTCTTCTCTATCAAAGATGCCAGAATTTTTGTGTAATAGTTCCATTTATAATTTTGGACACATAGCACCTTTTTGAACTATTTCATCTTCTGAACCTTTATACTAAATACTAAAGATTCTATACGTTAATCTTGAAGAAGGATGGAAAATAACACAAGTATCCCTTTTATTTTGAAGGGATCATATTTGGTTCTTTGGATTTGTTGTACATTTTATGCTGCAAAATATGGTCTCAATTCATGGAGATCAGGCCAAAACAACAGTAGAAACAGCTTGGTATTGATTTTTAGCTTCATGAGACTAAGTGAATACAATACAAGCCAGCTTTCTTTTTTTATAAATGTAGAACATCTTCAATCATTAGATTATTAATGCAAACATATACTGTTTGAAAAAGGAAATATGTCACCGATGTCTGAAAGATTTTTACCTACTGATCTTTATTTTCCAAGATAAAATAGCTTTATTTTTAGGTAACTTGTATAAAAGTTGCAAATGCATAAAATCATGAAGAAAATAAAACTGTACATATTCAAAGCTAACTACTACTAGTATTTTAATGTACAGTCTTTTACATTTGTTCTAGCCATAAGTGTACATTTATGTATATATTTTCCATAAAAAGTCTTACATATTATTTACAGCCTTTTAAAATGTTTATTTTGTCAATCGTTTTTAAAATATATTTTATTTTTAGAGCTGTTTTAGTTTCACAGCAAAATTGAGCAGAAATTACAGAGAATTTCCATATACTTCCCTTCCCCCCCACACATAAATAGCCTCCCTGATTATCAACATCTGCCACTAGGGTGGTACATTTGTTACACTGATGAACCCACATTGACACATCATTATCATCCATAGCCTATAGTTTAAATTCTGGCTTACTCTTAGTTTTGTATATTCTATGGGTTTGGAAAAAGATATAATTACATATAGCCTCTATTATAGTAACATACAGAATAGTTTCACCGCCTTAAAAATCCCCCATTCTATTCATAACTAACTCTTCCCTCACCCATGGCAATCACTGATCCTTTTACTGTCTCCATAGCTTTGCCTTTTCTATGATGCAGTACATTTGGAATTATACAATATGTAGGCTTTTCAGATTGGCATCTTTCACTTAGTAATACACATTTTTTTCCTCCATATCTTTTCATGGTGTGATAGCTCATTTCTTTTTAGTGCTGAATACTATTCCATTGTCTGGATGTACCACAGTTTATCTATTCACCTACTGAAAGGCATCTTGGTTTACATCCAAATTTTGGTAATTATGAATAAAGCTGTTATAAATATCCATGTGTAGGTTTTTGGGTGGATATAAGTTTTCAACTCCCTTGAGTAAATAAAAGGGACTACAATTGCTCCCTTTTATTATATTGTATAGAAAGAGTCGGTTTAGTTTTGTAAAAAAACAGCCAAACTGTCTTCAAAATTGGTTGCACAATTTTACATTCCCACCAGCAATGAACGAGAATTCGTTACTCCTCATCCTCACCAGCACGTGGTGTTGGATTTGGCCTTTCTAATATGTGTGCAAGGGTATCTTGTTTTTGTTTGTTTGTTTGTTTGCGGTATGCGGACCTCTCACTGTTGTGGCCTTTCCCGTTTCAGAGCACAGGCTTCGGATGTGCAGGCCCAGTGGCCATGGCTCACAGGCCCAGCCGCTCCGCGGCATGTGGGATCTTCCCGGACCGGGGCACGAACCCGTGTCCCCTGCATCGGCAGGTGGACTCTCAACCACTGCGCCACCAGGGAAGCCTGGGTATCTTGTTTTGATTTGCATTTCTCTGATAACATATGATGTGGAACATTTTTTTCATATGCTTACTTGGCATCTGTGTACCTTTTTTGGTGAGGTCTTTGGTCCACTTTTTAATTAAGTTGTTTGTTTTCTTATTGTTGAGTGTTAAGAGCTCTTTGTATATTTTTGATAACAGTCCTTTTTCCATATATATATATATATATTGCAAATATTTTCTCCTTGTCTGTGCTTAGTTTTGTCATTTTCTTCAAAATGTCTTTCTAATAATTTCTTAAAAATTAAGAATAAATATTCTTAATTTAATGAAGTCCACCTTGTCACTTCTTTCTTTTATGGATCATATCTTTGGTCTTTGTATGATATTGCAAATCCAAGGTCATCTAGATTTTCTCTTATGTTATCTTCTAGGAGCTTTATTAGTTTTAAGTTTTACATTTAGGTCTATAATCCATTTTGAGTTAATTTTCATGAAGAGTGTAAAGTCTGTGTCTAGATTAATTCTTTTCTGCAAGTGGATGTCCAGCTGTTCTAGTACCATTGGTTGAAAAGTCTATTTTTGCTCCACTGTATGGCTTTTGTTACTTTGTCAAAGATAAGTTGACTATATCCATGTGTATCTATTTCTAGGCTTTCTATTCTGTTCCACTCATCTATTTGTCTATTCTTTCACCAAGTATTGTTGAATTATAATAAGTGTTTAAGTCAAGAAGTATCAGTCTCCAGATTTTTGTTGTTTTTCTTCTTCCAGGATCAGATGGATTCACAGGCGAATTCTACACTCAAGTTTGAGGGTTTTTTTCCCCTTAGCCTTATCCAGTCTACTAATGAAACCATAAAAAACATTCTTCATACTTCTGTTACAGTATTTTTGATCTCTCATATTTCTTTTTGGTTCTTTCTGGAATCCTTTCCCCTATGTTTACATTGCCTATCTGTTTTTTCATGATACCTACTTTATTCAGTAGATTCCTTAGCATATTAATCATATGCTAAATTCCTTGTCTGATATATCCAGCATCGCAGCCATATCTGAGTTTGGTTCTGATTCTTGGTCTGTCTCTTCAAACTGTGTCTTTTTTTACCTTTCAGTATGTCTTGGAATTTTTTTCTTGATAGCCAGACATGTTCTGGGTAAAAGGATCTACTGTAAATATGTCTTTAGTAATGTGGTTGTAAGGTGTTGGGGAAGGAAGCATTCTATTGTCCTATGATTATGTCTTAGTCATTCAGTGAGCCTATGCTCTAAACTGTGAATTTCAGATATGCTTCTTAGGTTTTTCCCCTGTTAAAATGGGACAGGATGGATAGATTGGGCATGCATTGGGTGTTTTCCTTCTCCCATATGGAAGCTTAAGGGGGGTGGACATATGTATGTCCTTCCCCTCAGATCAGTTAGGCTCTTCTAAAATCCCTGAACATTAGACTCTGGTTAAATTCAGCATGATGACTATAGTTAATAATACTATATTGTATATTTGAAATCTGCTAAGAGAGTAGATCATAAGTTTTTTCACACACACATAAAAGATAACGCAATCAGAAATTGCTTTTGTTCTTATGTTGTTCTTCAGGAAACAGAACAATTCATCCCTTTTCTACATGGTACTCAAATAATGGGAATACAGAAAAAAAAAAAACTGGAAAGGAATTGTTGTATAACCCCCCCATCCCCACAATATTTAAAACAAGATTTAACCTTAACTCTGGGAGGGTAATTTCTGACAGGGTAATTTGAGTAGTTTTAGTCAATTGATCAAAAGCTGATGTTTTAGATTTTACCTAAATGAGCAGCATTACTTTCTGTCCTACTTTTCTGTGTTTCTTTAACTTGTACTCTTAAGCCATTTTTGATACTGGAAAAAAAATACTGTGTTCCAAGTAAAAGTAATAAAATATTATATTATTTATTAATTGAGGACTTGTAATACTTTGTCCAGACACTGTCCTAAATGTTTTATGTGCATTATCTCATATAACTCCTGCTATACTCTATACTAGATAATATTACTATTTAAATATTAAAGAAGAGAAAGCTGAGAATTCAAGATTAAATAATTTGCATTAAGTCAGAGAGCACAAAAATGGAAATGTTCAACTTGAACATAGGTCTTTGTAACTCCATATTCCAAGCTATTGAATACGATGCAATTCTGCATCTCACCACTGTGGATCCATCACTTGGGTAAATGATATCAATCTCTGGACAATCTTAGTTTTTGCCCAATAAATTGTATAATACTTGAGCTTTTTCTTAATTCCTGCTTATATGTTGCCTTTATAACAATGTACTCTGGATTGAAGGTCTCTGACATGGCTAGTTGTTTACTTCCTTTTCTGGGCTATGTGTTCCCTGTTGCTATAACCCTTTGTTTTCTGAGAGGTTTTGCTTTCATTGGTCTACATGCCTGTTGCTTGTTTTGTCATAAATATTCCCACCAATATTTGCTACTTATTATTCTCAGATATAGTTGGACTCTGCCTTCCCAATCTAGACCTCAGCATGAAAATCTTGCTCTAGTGCATTCAGCAAAATCTGATATGTATCTTTAAACAATTCCCATGGGGAAAGATGAGGCCAGGAAGAAAATGTTTAAATTTTTGCCTTTGTCTTTCTGCACAGATGAGGATTTAGTCTTGCTAATGTCCAACCACATGCTACAAGGTCAGCATAACTTTCCTAGATGAAGACAAGATAGAGACATTTGCTCTTCCTGAGTTTCAATCTACTTGATGTGAGAAATTAGTTGATATTAGGAAGACTTAGAAAATGTTATGCTAGAGTATTTTTAATACTTCTTTTTCACCTCTATAAATAAATACTACAACAGGCAAGAAACTTCCTTTTCCTGTCTCTAGAAATCAGCCTTGTTCTGTGGTCCCAGACTCCTGAGGTACCATGCTAATAAGCTCATTCTCTGAGAGTTACCTTCCAAGCAGTCCAAATGGCATTCTACAAAAGAGTTTTTTTCACCTAAAGTGTAGTGTGCTTGACACTAGTGACTTGCTTGCTAGATGATATTTTTTTGTAGTGCAAAGAAAATTTTCAAAAATATTATTGATGCATTTTAATGTTATTAGAAAAATATAATTAGTATATTAAACCCATGATTGAATGGAATTTATTGCTTAGAGCATTGATAAAGTGAATAGTAATTTAAAAATATATTTGAATATTAGGTGAAAATACTAGAAAGTAGTCTATACAAATGTAGGAAAAAGTGTGAAGTTTACATATGAATGATTGGAGTTTGGATGTTAATGCCTTAAGTCTTGAGTCTTGAAAGTTCCAAGTTTAAAAAAAGTTTAATATTTTAGAAAAAAATATATTTATGTGGTTCAAACTTTCAACAAGATAATAAAACATCTTACTTTTTAAAATATTTTAAAATTTCCCACAAATATAACAGATTGCCAGTATTACTAATTTCCTGTGTAGTATATCCTTCCAGAGACTTTTATATTTATGTAAAAGCTCATAAAATATTTATTATTTAATTATCTACTTTTGACACAAATGGAAGATTACTATACAAATTGTTTTGCATCTTACTTCTTCAATTTAACAAACGTATGGTGATTTTTCATATCAATATACAGAAAGCTTTATCATTTTTGTTTGGTTTGTTTATAAATTAATAGACTTTATTTCTTAAAGCAGTTTTAGTTTACACAGAAATTGAGCAGCAAGTTCCCTTTTACTTCTCACCCTCCCCAGTTTCCTTATTATAAACATCTTACATTTGTGTAGTACGTTTGTTACAATTGGTGAGCCAAGTTGATATATTTATTATTATTATTACTAAAGTACATAATTTATATTAGGGTTTATTTTTGCGTTGTGCATTTCTATAGGTTTTGATAAATGCATACTGTCATGTATACATCATTTCAGTGTTGTTCAGGATAATTTCACTGCCCTAAAAATGCCCTGTGTTCCATCTATTCTTCTCTCCTTCCCTCCACTCCCTAATAGCTCCACTGATCATTTTATTATCTATATGGTTTTACCTTTTACAGAATGTCATGTGGTTGGAATCATACAGTATGTTGCTTTTCAAGTTTGGCTTCTTTCACTCAGCCATATGGTTTCAAGTTTCCTTCATGTCTTTTAGTGGCTTGATAGCTCGTTTCTTTTTATTGCTAAATAATTTTTTTTGTATTGATGTTGTATAGTTTGTTCATCCACTCACCTATTGAGAGACATTTTTATTGCTTCCAAGTTTGGGTAATTATGAATAAAGCTGCTATAAACTTTCATGTTTAGATTTTTGTATGGATATACATTCTCAGCTCATTTGGCTAAATAACTAAGAGCTCAATTGCTGGATGATATGGTAGGACTATGTTTAGTTTTGAAAGAAACTGCCACAGTTTCTTCCAAAGTGGCTGTACCATTTTGCATTCTAATTAGCAATGAAAGTTTCTATCACTCCATATCCTCAGTATATTTGGGCTTGTTTTGGATTTTAACCATTGTAATAGATGTGTAGTCGGATTTCATTGCTGTTATGAGTTGAAATTTCCTAATGATATAAGATACAAGCATGTTTTCCTATGCTTCTTTGTCATCTGTATGTCTGTGAATTGGCAGTTAAGATCTGTTGCTCACTTTTTAAAATATTACTAATGTTGCAGTATTATTTATGGATAAATTCTCCTTTATCCATTGGTTTATAATATTTTCTTTATATTTATGTGCTAAAATATTAAATAGATACAGAGGTAGAAATCTTCTACTCTCTTAATTTTTATATATACATCTCTGAACCAGTGTAGTCTTATTTTCAATATTATGATCTCTGTGACCTTTTTTTTACCTTCTCAACTATTTTAAGTGAATAGTTTTGTAGTTTAAAGTTACATCCATATTGTTGTGAAACAGTTCTCCAGAATGTTTTCTTCTTCCGAAACTGAAAGTCCATGTCTGTTGAGGAAAAACTCCCGTTTCTCCCTCCCCCCCAGGCCCTGAAGCCACAATTTTACTATTTGTTTTTATGAGTTTGACTTCTTTAGATATCTCATACAAGTGGAATCATAGGATATTTTTCTTTTGTGACTAGGTTATTCTATTTACTATAACGTCCTCAAGGCTCTTCATGTTGTAGCATGTGACAGGACTTTTTTTTTTCTGAATAAAGTATCTTTTTATTTAATTAATTAATTTTCTACAAGCATTTATTTATTTATATTGGTGTATAGTTGCTTTACAATGTTGTGTTAGCTTCTTGCTGTACAGGAAAGTGACAGGACTTCTTTTTTCTTTCCTTTAATGAGCAATATTTTATTTTTCAACCAGATGAATTCAAGCATTCCAGAAGAATCCAGCATTAAAAAAACAATATGCAGATTTAAGATTGGATATAGAACGCAGATGTTAGTAGGGAAAAAGCCTCAGAATACTGGTGAATGTTCATGGTTATGTGAGTGACTCCTTTTTTTTTTTTTTGGCTGTAAAGATGCTTTCTGATTTTATATGATTTTATTTTATTTATTTATTTTTCTTTTTTTATTGGGGTATATTTGCTTTATAATTTTGTGTTAGTTTCTGCTGTACAGCAAAGTTAGTCAACCATATGTACACATATTAATCCTTTTTTTTTGTATTTCCTTCTCATTTAGGTCACCAAAGAGCATTAAGTAAAGTTCCCTGTGCTATACAGCAGGTTCTCATTAGTTATCTATTTTATACATTAGTGTATATATGTAAATTCTAATCTCCCAATTCTTCCCACCCCCTTTTCCTTCTTTGGTGTCCATATGTTTGTTCTCTACATCTCTGTCTCTATTTCTGCCTTGCAAACAGGTTCTTCTGTACCATTTTCTAGATTCCACATATATGTGTTAATATACAATATTTGTTTTTCTCTTTCTGACTTACTTCACTCTGTATGACAGTCTCTAGGTGTATCGACATCTTTACAAAGGACCCAATTTCATTCCTTTTTATGGCTGAGTAAAATTCCATTGTATATATGTACCACATTGTCTTTATGCATTCATTTGTTGATGGACATTTAGGTTGCTTCAATAACCTGGCCATTGTAAATAGTGCTGCAATGAAAATTGTGGTACATGTCTCTTTTTGAATTATGGTTTTCTCAGGGTATATGCCCAGTAGTGGGATTGCTGGGTCATATGGTAGTTCTATTTTTAGTTTTTTAAGGAACCTCCATACTGTTCTCCGTAGCGTCTGCATCAATTTACATTCCCACCAACAGTGCAAGAAGGTTCCCTTTCCTCCACACCCTCTCCAGCATTTATTGTGTGTAGATTTTTTGATGATGGTCATTCTGACCGGTGTGAGATGATACCTCATTGTGGTATTGATTTTCACTTCTTTAATAATTAGTGATGTTGATCATCTTTCCATGTTCCTCTTGGCCATCTGTATGTCTTCTTGGAGAAATATCTATTTAGGTCTTCCACCCATTTTTTTTAGCATCTTTATTGGACTATAATTTCTTTACAATGTTATGTTAGTTTCTGATGTATAATTAAGTGAAACAGCTACACATATACATATATCCCCATATCTGCTCCCTCTTGAGTCTCCCTGCCACCCTCCCTATCCCACCCCTCTATGTGGTCACAAAGCACCGAGCTGATTTCCCTGTGCTATGTGGCTGTTTCCCACTAGTTATCTATTTTACATTTGGTAGTGTATATATGTCAATGCCACTCTCTTACTTCCTCCCAGCTTACCCTTCCCATTCCCCGTGTCCTCAAGTCCATTCTGTATTGAGCTGCATGAACTGTTTGTATATTTTGGAGATTAATTACTTGTCTGTTGCTTCATTTGCAAATAGTCTTTCCCATTCTGTCTGTTGTCTTTTTGTCTTGTTTATGGTTTCCTTTGCTGCTCAAAAGCTTTTAAGTTTCATTACATCCCGTTTCTTTATTTTTGTTTTTATTTTCACCACTCTATGAGATGGGTCAAAAAAGATCTTGCTGTGATTTATGTCAAAGGGTGTTCTTCCTATGTTTTCCTCTCAGAGTTTTATAGTGTCTCTCCTTACATTTAGGTCTTTAATCGATTTTTAATTTATTCTTTAATTATGTATGGTAAAGTATGATATAGAAGACCATATGGTATGGAGAACTTCTTAGTTCCTAAATTTTTAAAGCTGAATTATATTAGGTTTTTAAAAATATTATTATATATTGGGTGGTCCAAAAAGTGCCTTCAGTTTTTTAAGTACAAATAAAAGACACATTTTTCATTTTCACCAAGAACTTTATTGAACAATGTATTCACCCTTTTGTTGCACTGCCTTCTTCCATTTTTCAGGCAACTTGGTAATTCCATCTTCCCAAAACTTTTTATCTTTTTGAGCAAAGAACAGTTTCATGTGCCTTTTACAGTCTTCCAGGGAGTTGTAATATTTTCCATTAAGATAATTTTGTAAAGACCAAAATATATGTAAATCTGAAGTTGCAATGTCTGGAGAATACAGTGGATGAATCAGAACTTCCCAGCCAAGCTGTAACAGTTTTTGCCTGGTCATGAAATAAACATGTGGTCTTGCATTATCCTGATGGAGGATTATGCATTTTCTGTTGACTAATTCTGGACACTTTGGTCAAGTGCTGCTTTCAGTTGGTTTATTTGGGAGCAGTACTTGTTGGAATTAATTGTTTTGTTTTCTAGAAGGATCTCATAATAGAGGACTCCCTTCCAATCCCACTATATACACAACACCTTCTTTGGATGAAGACCGGCCTTTGGTATGATTGGTGGTGGTTCATTTTGCCTGCCTCATGATCTCTTCATTCCCCATTGTGGTACAGTACCCACTTTTCTTTGCCTGTCACAATTTGTTTTAAAAATTGAATGTTTTCATTATGTTTCAGTAGAAAATCCCATGCGGAAATATGGTCGAGGTTTTTTTCACTTAACTTACATGGAACCCAAACATCAAAGAGATTCACATAACCAACCTGGTGCAAATGATTTTCAATGCTCGATTTGGGTATTTTGAGTATGTTGGCTATCTCCCATGTGGTACAAGGTTGATTGTTCTCAGTTATTATTTCAATTTGATCACTATCAATTTCAACTGGTCTACCCGATTATGGAGCTTCATCCAGCAAGAAATCTCCAGCAAGAAACTTCGCAAACCACTTTTGACTTGTTCAATCACTCACAGCACCTTCTCCATACACTGCACAAATATTTTTGTGCGTTTCAGTTGTGTTTTTACCTTTCTTGAAATAATAAAGCATATGACAAAAATGTTGCTTTTTTCTCCATCTTCAGTATTAAAATGGCTACACAAAAAGTCACCAATTTTGATGTCTTTTTTAAATGCATGTTGATATGATGATAGCTGTCACATACAATCTGACAAAATTGTTTTGAATGAAGTTAAAGACAAATAAGTGCTGCTAGACCCATCTTACGAAAAAAAAATGAATGAAACTTTTGGCCCTCCAATATGTGTGTGTGTGTGTGTATATATATATATAAAATTTTTCTTTATCCATTTATCCATCAATGTACATTTGGGTTATTTCCATATCTTGGATATTGTGGATAATGCTGCAATAAACGTGGTTATGCAATATTTTCTTGATATTGCTTCCAATTATATTAGATATATATTCACAAATGGGATTGATGGGTCATATGATAATTCTATTTTTATCTTCTGAGTAGCCTCCAAACTGTTTCCCATAGTGGCTGCACCATTTAAGATTACCACCAACAGTGTACAAGGGTTCCAATTTATTTACAGCCATGCCATGACTTGTCTTTCTTTCTTTCTTTCTCTTTCTTTCTTTCTTTCTTTCTTTCTTTCTTTCTTTCTTTCTTTCTTTCTTTCTCTTTCTTTCTTTTTTCTTTCTTTCTTTCTTTCTCTCTTTCTTTCTTTCTTTATCTTTCATTCTTTCTTCTTTCTTTTTATAGTGGAAATGCTAATGGGTATGAGGTGATATCTCATTGTGGTCTTGATTTGCTTTTCTCTAATGATTAATGATGTTGAGCATTTTTCATGTGCTTATTGACCATTTATATATCTTCTTTGAGAAATGTCTATTCAAGTCCTTTGCCCAATTTTGTTTCTTTTTGTTGTTGACTTGAAGTTCTTTATGTATCTTGGATATTAACTCATTAACAGATATATGATTTACAAATATTTTTTCCCATTCTGTGGGCTGTCTTTTCACTCTTTTGATTATTTCCTTTAATGTACACAGGTTTTTACTTTTGATGTATTCCAATTTATCTACTTATACTTTTGTTCCCTGTGCTTTGGTGTCATATCCATGAATCATTGTCATAATCCAGTGTCATGGAGATTTTTCCCTAAAAGTTTTCTAATTTTAACTCTTACATATGGGGTCTTTAATCCATTCTGAGTTAATGTTTGTATGTGGTTTAACTTAAGGGTTTCACTTAAAGGTCTAAATTCATTCTTTTGCATGGAAATATCTTTTTTTCCCAACATCCTTTACTGTAAAGACTGTCTTTTCCCCAGTGAATGGTCTTGGAACTCTTGTCAAAATTATTTGTCCATATATAAGAGGGTTTCTTTCTTGTCTCTTTATTCTATTACTTTGGTCTACCTCTCTGTCTTTATGTCAGTAATAAACCGTTTTATTCTTACTGTAGTTTATTGTAAGTTTTAAAATCAGAAGTGCAAGATCTCTAACTTTGTTCTCCTTTTAAAAGAATGTTCTGGTTATTTGGAATCCTTTGAGATTACATGTGGAATTCAGGACACATTTTTCTATTCCTACAAAAAGCACCATCAGGATTTTGATAAGACTTTCACTGAATCTGTAGACTACTTTGATTAGTATTGACATCATAACAGTATTAAGTGTTCCAATCCATGAACACTGAATATCATTCCATTTATTTGTGTCTCCTTTAATTTCTTTCACCGATGTTTTGTAGTTTTCATTATACAAGTATTTCTCCTCCTTAGTTAATTTTATTGCTAATTATTTTATTCTTTTTGATGTTATTGTTATTGGATTATTTTCTTAATTCCTTTTCTGGATTTTTTGTTGTTAGTGTACAGAAAAGTAGCTGATTTGTCTATTGATTTTGTATCTTGCAAATTTTCTGAATTTGATTATTAGTGATAACAGGTTTTTATGATTTTTAAAGTGTTTTCTAGATATAAGATCATGTCCTCTGTGAACAGAGGTAATTTTACTCCTTCATTTCCAATTTAGGTACCTTTCATATATTTTTCTTGTGTAACGGATCTGGCTAGAACTTCCAGTAAAATGTTGAATAGAGATAGCCAAAGAGACATCCTTGTATTTTCCCTGATCTTAGAGGAACATATTTCAGTTCTTCACTATTGAGTATGATGTTAGCTGTTAAGCCTTTTATTTATACATTTTATTATGTTGAATAATTTTTCCAGTTCTTAAGTTGTTGAGTATTTTTACAATTAAATTTTGTTAACTTTCATCTCATGCTTTTTCTCAATCAAGTAAGATGATCATGTGTTTCTTTTCTTTTCATTCTGTTAATGTGATATATTACATTGATTTATTTTCATATTTTGGACAATTCTTTCATTCCAGAAATAATCTCCATTTTGTCATGGTATAAAATCTTTTTTATGTGTTGTTGAGTTCTGTTTGCTAGTATTTTGTTAAAATTTTTTGCATCAATATCCATTACACATATTAGTTTATAGTTTTATTTCCTATAGCGTTTTTGTCTGCCTTTGGTGTAATGCTTGCCTTAGAGAATGAGTTTCTAAGTGTTTGTTCCTCTTCATATTTTTTCAAAATTTTGAGGAGGAGGATTGGTCTAGATTTTTCTTTAAATGTTTGGGAAAATTCTCTAACAAAACCATTTGATCCTGGGTTTTTCTTTGTTGTGCTAATTCTACATGATATTCCCATGTACATATTATTCCCTATTAAAAATATTTAAAAGGAAAGCTTCCAAGACTCATGGAAAGAATCTTTGTGTATGATACAAAGATCTTGCTTCTATTCTAGTTCTCTCTCACAGACTGTGTGATGTCAGTAAACTATATCACTTTTGGGGTCTGGGTTTTCTAATCTGTGAAATGAAAAGTTAGACTATGTTATCTCAAAGTATTTTTCAGTTCTAATGGTTTATGACTCTATATAGAAATATTAATATATAATGATCTGACTTCAATTATTTATCTAATCTATCATTTGTAAAATATTTGAAATGGTTGATGTACATTGTAAAGGATCATATATCTCATGTAACAGTCATGTCATTACTCAGTATTAATTTGTTTATGTTAAATGGATATATTTTAACATTAGGTCTACATTGTGCTATAATAGAAGTAAATAAGTTAGTCAACAAATTGCTTCCTTACTTTTGACTAATTCCTAATTTTCCAAATATTTAATTAATTGACTTCTTTTGGTCTGGTGGTACTGTCTTACTTTGAACTGCTATAACAAGTTATTGTAGACTGGATGGCTTAAACAACAAACATTATTTCTCACAGTTCTGGAGGCTGAGAAGTCAAAGATCAAGGTGCTGGCAGATTTGGTGTCCGGTGAGGACCCCTTTCTGATTTGCAGATGGATGCCTTCTTGTTGTATTTTCACATGCTAGAAAGACAGAGCTCTGGTCTCTTCATCTTCTTATAAGGTCACCAATTCCATAGTGGGGGCTTCACCTCCATGACCTCATTCAAATCCAATTACCTCCCAAAGCCCCATCACACTGGGGATCAAGATTTCAGCATATGAATTTTGTGGATACACATTCAGCCTATAGCAGGTAAATACTATCTTAACCTGCCATAAAATGTAATATATTAATTATATTCAATAAACACTTATTTAACACTCATTTTTCATTTTATATATATATATATATATATATATATATATATATAATATGTGTGTGTGTGTCTTGAGAGACTGTCTCTGCCCTCAAGTAACTTATAGTCTGTTAGTGGAGAAAAGGCAAGTATACTTTTAAGTAAACTGATGAAAATGTGCCAATTTTCAGACCTGGGTTCTCACAAATTTAACTTTGGGCACACCAAAACTTTTCTTTTTGAAAATAATCTACCTATTTTAATAATATACAAAACTAATTTTATTAAGTGACTAGTTTTAGGATTTATTTTAGGTTTCATGTTTGTGGCAAAGTTGTGAGTCAGGAGAGAGGTTATAGTCTCAGCATGCCAGTATGATAATGAGTGAGTCATATAACTATGTTTATCCTTAATTTCTTAAATTGCTTGTGGAAGCACTTTTATGATGGTTGGTTTATAATTTTTATAAGTAATTCCAACATTTCTGTCATTTTATAGTTGGCATCTATTGATTGCTTTTTCTCATTCGAGAGTTTTCTTTTTCTTAATATAATTAAAGATTTTAAATTGTAATATGTACATTTTGGTTATTCTGAGATTACATATCTTATTTAAATTATATAATTCAGCAGAAATCCACTCATACTGCATACATGGGAGAAGTGAAGAGTGTTGTCTCATTATTGTCAGGGATGGGTAGAAGTCAAGGTTTTCCACTCAGCCTCCACTTACACTTGACAAGTTATGGGAGAGAAGAACCTTGATGAACCTTCTTCAACTTACAGAGAAGCAAGAATGCTTTCTCATCACCAAGTGGAAATGGAAGCTCAGTTTCCTCATTTGGCCTCTGCTGTCCCACAGAGAAGAGGAAGGGTGCCTTCTTACTGCTAAGTGGGGATGGAGGTCCAGACTCAAACTTGGCTTCCATTGACTGTGGGGAGGGTGTAGATGTCCTTGTTATTGTTAGGTGGGGATAGAAGTTCAGGTTCCCTCTTCTGACTTTGTTGGTTGTAGGGGATGTGGAGAACAATTGTTTTCTATGGTGTTGGCTGGAGTAGGATTGATATTGTCAAAATATTTCTTGTCTTGGTATGTTATCCTTTCCTGGTCTTTTGGCTAGAGAGAGCAGGTTTATCATGGGACAATTTTTATCTGCCCTTGTTGGTGTTTCTTGGTTGTTGACTTCTTCAGCACCAAGTATGGAATACGGGAGAAAGAAAAGATAACACAGGAAACTTAACACTGTGTTGTTCCTCATATCTCAAAGTCCTTGGCCTGTGTGTCTTCTCTCCACTTTTTAGAGTTTTCAGATATTTATTTTATATATTGATATTATACTTAAGCGTTTTAGCTGTTTTTAATTGGAAGAATTTGCTCCATTATTTTCTCAAACTGGAAATCCTTATACTTATTTCCTAAATATGTAAAGTGAGGATAAAGTAACTGTTATGCAGGACTATTTAATACGCTTTAAAAATCAGTTCTATTGAGATAAAATTTACATAGAATAAAATTCAGATTTTTTACTGTATAATTTGATGAGTTTTAAAAATATATACTCAGTTATGTAACCATCACCACAATAATGATACGCAACATTATCCAAAATATCCTTTGTCTGCTTTGCAGTCAACACTCCACCCCCATCTTCAGCCTCATGCAAACCTTGATATGCTTTTTACCATGGAAGATTATTTTTTTCTGTCCTAAATTTTTAAAAAAATGGAATCATGCAGTAGGTAGTCTTTTGTGTCTGGCTTATTTAGCTTAACATAAAATTTTGAAATTTATCCACGTTGTATGTCAGGAGATAATTCCTTTTATTGCCAAGTAGTATTCCTCTGTATGGATATACCACAGTTGTTTTATCTATTCACTGGTTGATGGACATTTGAACATTTTTGACAATTATAAACAAAGCTGCTAAGAACAATTTCCATACTAGTCTTAGTATGAACTTAAGTTGCTGTATCCTTTGGGTAAACACCTAGCAGTGGGATTGCTGTGTCATATGGTTATTATACATTTAACTTTATAAGACACTGTTCAACCGTTTCCCTAATATGGTTTTGAAAGTTAACACTTATTATAAGAACATACTTTATAAACTCTAGTGTTATACTACTGTAATGTATTAATAAACATTGCATTTTAAAACCTTTCAAAATACAATTTATCAATAAACTTTTATCTACTAACAATAATAACTCATTTTTCTAAGCCTCCGCCAAGGCTTCTGGGCCACAGTGTACCAATTGAACTAAAACTTAAGTTTGACTGGTTCTGCTACCTTGTTCATTGACACATGCTATGTCTACCTTGAAAAACTGGTAGGACAAAATTTCCTTTGTACTGCTTATTTTAAAATATATTATTTAGGAAATATTCACTATAAAACTGTCTACTGGGGGAATCAATATTGACAAATATAAAAGCTTTCTTACAGTTATTTCAGTTCTGGCTTGTTTGTATTATGCTTTAAATAGCATTTTCTATCTTTTCTATATCTTACCTACTTTCAAAAGGATTTAAAGTGCTTACAGAGTTAACTAGTGTAATACAGAAAAAAAATTATAAAAATAGAACAACATGATTTGAGAGGAATTAGGAAATACTATTCTTTAAGAAGTTGCAAAGTGTATCTTATCAGCTCTTTCATTTCAACAATAGCTGTGAATTTAAGTAACTTCTGTGTATTAATTTGCTAAGGCTGCATAACAAAGTACCACAGACTGTCTAACTTAAACAATAGAAATATATTTTGAGAAATTCTCACTTAATTATGGAGACTGGTAATCTGAGATCTAGGGATCAGCAACGTTGTTTTCTTCTGAGATCTCTTTCCTTGTCGTATAGATGGTCATCTTCTCCCTGTGTGTTCACATGGTCTTCCCTCTCTACCTGTCTGTATCCTAATTTTGTCTATGATAAGACACCAGTCATATGAGATTAGGGTCCACCATAATTACCTCATTTTCACATAATTACCCATTTAAAGACTCTATCTTCAAATACAGTTACTTTCTGAGGTTTTGGGGGTTAGAACTTGAACATACGGATTTTAGTAAGGCATAATTCAGCACATTAACATCCTAATTTAAATTTTGGATAAATCATAATGCATGTTTCAGTCTTCTGAGATGTTGTTGATTACCACCTCAACTACTCTTTCTAACTGTATCTCATTCCCATTTGGAGGGAATAGAGAGTTAGCTTAGCAAAAATTCATGAGCATTGATTTTGGAATTAGGTGAAACATGTTTTTCATGATCATGTTCATCTTGAAGAATACCTGTGAGGATTAAATGAAATAATGCATGCAAATCATCTAATATAGTGTATGGCTCTTGGAAGGTGTCATACAAATACTTTATCACTTCTTTTTGTGGACATAGCTTCTTTTCCTTAGTTAGGTGTCACCAGTAGACCCTGGGTCTGGTGGTACTGTTGACTCAATTCCTATGGGTAATTTTCAAGTCTGGTATTCACTAGCCAGTCTTTATCCCACCGCTTATCCTTACCAGGGGCTAGTTCTTGACTTACCTATTCTTAGAATTTTAGATCTTTTCTCTCTAGCTTGTTTGATTTTCTCTCAACCTCCTGCAACCATTATGGACCGCATTCAAAACCAAGCCGGCGGCCCGCGTTTCCACAGAGATGGAACTCCCGGCTCCGGGTGTCTTCCCTCCGCCGTCACAGAACTTCCCCCTCGACTGCTGGCTCTGGAGGGGGCCCGGTGGCCGAAGCCGTGACAGTCGTGTGGACGGCGGGCCAGATTGTACATATTAAATGCCAACGTTCAGAGATCGGGAAGATGGCGGAAGAGTAAGACGTGGAGATCACCTTCTTCCCAACAGATACACCATAAATATATCTACAAGTGGAACAACTACTACAGAACACCTACGGAACGCTGGCAGAAGACCTCAGACCTCCCAAAAGGCAAGAAACTCCCCACACACCTGGGTAGGGCAAAAGAAAAAAGAATAAACAGAGACAAAAGAACAGGGATGGAAACTGCACCTCAGGGAGGGAGCTGTGAAGGAGGAAAAGTTTCCACACACAAGGAAGCCCTGTCGTAGGCGGAGACTGTGGGTGGCGAAGGGGGAAAGCTTCAGAGCTGCGGAGGAGAGCACAGCAACAGAGGTGCGGAGGGCAAAGCGGAGAGATTCCCGCACAGAGGATCCCTGCCAACTGGCACACACCAGCTTGAGAGGATTCTCTGCTCACCAACTGGGGTGGGTGGGGCTGGGAGCTGAGGCTCAGACTTTGGTTGGAGTGCAGGAAGAGGACTGGTGTGGGTGGTGAGAACACAGTCTGCAGGAGGTTAGTGCACCACGGCTAGCCAGGAGGGAGTCCGGGGAAAAGTCTGGAGCTGCTGAAGAGGTAAGAGACGTTTTCTTCCCTCTTTGTTTCCTGGTGCACGAGAAGAGGGGATTAAGAGTGTGGCTTAAAGGAGCACCAGAGATGGGTGAGAGCCGCAGCTAACAACACAGACCACAGAGATGGGCATGAGATGCTAAGGCTGCTGCTGCCACCACCAAGAAACCTGTGTGCAAGCACAGGTCACTATCCACACCTCCCTTTCGGGGAGCCTGTGCAGCCTGCCACTGCCAGGGTCCTGGGATCCATGGACAACTTCCCCGGAAAACACACGGCGTGCCTCAGGCTGGTGCAACGTCCTACTGGCCTCTGCCGCCGCAGGCTCGACCCACATCCATACCCCTCCCTCCCCACGACCTGAGTGAGCCAGAGTCCCCGAAGCAGTTGCTCCGTTAACCCCGTCCTGTCTGAGCGAAGAAGAGATGCCCTCCAGCGACGTACACACAGAGGCACGGCCAAACCCAATGCTAAGCCCCGGGAGCTGTGAGAACAAAGAAGAGAAAGGGAAATCTCTCCCAGCAGCCTCAGAAGCAGCAGATTAAAGCTCCACAATCAACTTGATATACCCTGCATCTGTGGAATACATGAATAGACAAAAAATCATCCAAATTGAGGAGGTGGACTTTGAGAGCAAAATTTACTATTTTTTTCCCCTTTGCCTCTTTTTGTGAGTGTGTATGTGTATGCCACTATGTGAGGTTTTGTCTGTATACTTTTGCTGTCACTATTTTTCCTAGGGTTCTATCTGTCCGTTGTTTTTGGTTTTCTTTCCTTTCTTTTTTTTCTTTAAAATTTTTTTCTTAATAATTATTTTTAATTACTTTATTTTATTTTATCATACTTTATTATATTTTATCCTTTTTCCTCTTTTTCTTTGTTTTCTTTCTTTCTTCATTCTGTCCTTCCATCCTTCCTTCCTTCACTGCTTCCCTCCTTCCTTTCTTCCTTCCTTTCTTTCTTTCCTTCTTTCCTTTTTCTTTCTTTCTTTCTTTCTTTCTTTCTTTCTTTCTTTCTTTCTTTCTTTCTTTCTTTCTTTCTTTCTTTCTTTCTTTCTTTCTACTTTCTACTTTATCTCCCTTTTATCCTGAGTCATGTGGATGAAAGGCTCCTGGTGCTGCAGCAAGGAGTCAGTGCTGTGCCTCTCAGGATGGGGAGCCAACTTCAGGACACTGGTCCACAAGAGACCTCCAAGCTCCACATAATATCAAACGGAGAAAATCTCCTAGAGATTTCCATCTCAACACCAGCACCCAGCTTCACTCAACAACCAACAAGCTACAGTGCTGGACAACCTATGACAAACTAGCAAGACAGGAATACAACCCCACCAATTAGCAGAGAGGCTGCCTAAAATCATAATAAGTCCACAGACACCCTAAAACACACCACCAGACATGGACCCGCCCACCAGAAAGACAAGATCCAGCCTCATGCACCAGAACATGGGCACTAGTCCACTAGACCAGGAAGTCTACACAACACACTGAAATAACTTTAGCCACTGGAGACAAACACCAAAAACAACGGGAACTATGAACCTGCAGCCTGCAAAAAGGAAACCCCAAACACAGTAAGATAAGCAAAATGAGAAGACAGAAAAACACACAGCAGATGAAGGAGCAAGATAAAAACCCACCAGACCTAACAAATGAAGAGGAAATAGGCAGTCTACCTGAAAAAGAATTCCAAATAATGATAGTAAAGATAATCCAAAATCTTGGAACTAGAATAGAGAAAATGCAAGAAACAATTAACAAGGACTTAGAGGAACTATAGATGAAACAAGCAATGATGAACAACACAATAAATGAAATTAAAGATACTATAGACAGGATCAATAGCAGAATAACTGAGGCAGAAGAACGGATAAGTGACATGGAAGATAAAAGAGTGGAGATAACAACTGCAGAGCAGAATAAAGAAAAAAGAATGAAAAGAACTGAGGACAGTCTCAGAGACCTCTGGAACAACATTAAACACACCAACATTCAAATTATATGGGTTCAAGAAGTAGAAGAGAAAACAAAAGGGACTGAGAAAATATTTGAAGAGATTATAGTTGAAAATTTCCCTAATATGGGAAAGGAAATACTTAATCAAGTCCAGGAAGCACAGAGAGTCCCATACAAGATAAATCCAATGAGAAACATGCAAAGACACATATTAATCAAACTGTCAAATATTAAATACAAAGAAAATACATTAAAAGCAGCAAGGGAAAAACAACAAATAAAACACAAGAGAATCCCCATATGGTTAAGGCTGACCTTTCAGCAGAAACTCTGCAAGCCAGAAGGAACTGGGACACATTTAAAGTGATGAAGGAGAAAAACCTGCAACCAAGATTACTCTACCCAGCAAGGATCTCATTCAGATTTGATGGAGAAATTAAAACCTTTATAGACAAGCAAAAGCTGAGAGAGTTCAACACCAGAAAACCAGCTTTACACCAAATGCTAAAGGACATTCTCTATGCAAGATACACAAGAGAAACAAAAGATCTACAATAACAAACCCAAAACAGTTAAGAAAATGGGAATAGGAACATATATATCGATAATAACCTTAAGTGTAAATGGATTAAATGCTCCCAACAAAGGACACAGACTGGCTGAATGGATACAAAAACAAGATCCATATATACAGTGTCTAAAAGAGACCCACTTCAGACCTAGAGACACGTACAGACTGAAAGTAAGGGGATGGAAAAATGTATTCCATGCAAACGGAAACCAAAAGAAAGCTGGAGTAGCAATTCTCATCTCAGGCAAAATAGACTTTAAAATAATGACTATTAGAAGAGTCAAAGAAGGACACTACATAGTGATCAAGGGATCGATCCAAGAAGAGGATATAACAACTGTAAATATTTATGCACCCAACATAGGAGCACCACAATACATAAGGCAAATACTAACAGCCATGAAAGGGGAAGTCGACAGTAACACATTCATTGTAGGGGACTTTAACAATCCACTTTAACCAATGTACAGATAAACCAAAATGAAAATAAATAAAGAAACACAAGCTTTAAATTATACATTAAACAAGATGGACTTAATTGATATTTATAGGACATTCCATCCCCAAACAAGAGAATACATATTTTTCTCAAGTGTTCATGGAACATTCTCTAGGATAGATCATATCTTGGGTCACAAATCAAGCCTCGGAAAATTTAAGAAAATTGAAATTGTATCAAGTAGCTTTTCTGACCACAACGCTATGAGTCTACATATTAGTTACAGCAAAAGATCTACAAAAAATGCAAACACATGGACGCTAAACAATACACTACTTAATAACGAAGTGATCACTGAAGAAATCAAAGAGGAAATCAAAAAATACCTAGAAACAAATGACAATGGAGACACGACAACCCAAAACCTATGGGATGCAGCAAAAACAGTCCTAAGAGGGAAGTTTATACCAATAAAATCCTACCTTAAGAAACAGGAAACATCTCGAATAAACAACCTAACCTTGCACCTAAAGCAATTAGAGAAAGAAGAACAAAAGAACCCCAAAGTTAGCAGAAAGAAAGAAATCGTAAAGATCAGATCAGAAATAAATGAAAAAGAAATGAAGGAAATGATAGCAAAGATCAATAAAACTAAAAGCTGGTTCTTTGAGAAGATAAACAAAATTGATAAACCATGAGCCAGACTCATCAAGAAAAAAAGGAAGACTCAAATCAATAGAACTAGAAATAAAAAAGGAGAAGTAACAACAGACACTGCAGCAATACAAAAGATCATGAGAGATTACTACAGGCAACTCTAAGCCAATAAAATGGAAAACCTGGAAGAAATGTACAAAATCTTAGAAAGGCACAACTTGTCAAGACTGAATAAGGAAGAAATAGAAAATATGAACAGACCAATCACAAGCACTGAAATTGAAACTGTGATTAAAAATCTTCCAACAGACAAAAGCCCCGGACCAGATTGCTTCACTGGCGAATTCTATCAAACATTTAGAGAAGAGCTAACACCTATCTTTCTCAAACTCTTCCACAATATAACAGAGGGAGGAACACTTCCAAACTCATTCTACGAGGACACCATCGCCCTGATATGAAAACCAGACAAGGATGTCACAAAGAAAGAAAACAACAGGTCCATATCACTGATGAACATAGATGCAAAAATCCTCAACAAAATACTAGCAAACAGAAGCCAACAGCACATTAAAAGGATCATACACCATGATCAAATGGGATTTATTCCAGGAATGCAACAATTCTTCAATATACGCAAATCAATCAATGTGATACACCATATTAACAAATTGAAGGAGAAACACCATATGGTCATCTCAATAGATGCAGAGAAAGATTTTGACAAAATTCAACACCGATTTATGATAAAAACCCTTAAGAAAGTAGGCATAGAGGGAACTTTCCTCAATATTATAAAGGCCATATATGACAAACCCACAGGCAACATCGTCCTCAATGGTGGAAAACTGAAAGCATTTCCACTAAGATCAGGAACAAGACAAGGTTGCCAACTGTCACCACTATTATTCAACATAGTTTTGGAAGTTTTAGCCACAGAAATCAGAGAAGGAAACGAAATAAAAGGAATTCAAATCAGAAAAGAAGAAGTACACTGTCACTGTTTGCAGATGACATGATACTATAAATAGAGAATCCTAAAGATGCTACAAGGAAGCTACTAGAGCTAATCAATGAATTTGGTAAAGTAGCAGGATACAAAATTAATGCACAGTAATCTCTGGTATTCCTATACACTAATGACAAAAAATCTGAAATTGAAATCAAGAAAACACTCCCATTTACCATTGCAACAGAAAGAATAAAATATCTAGGAATAAACCTACCTAAGGAGACAAAAGACCTGTATGCAGAAAATTATAAGACACTGATGAAAGAAATTAAAGATAATAGAAGTAGATGGAGAGATATACCATGTTCTTGAATTGGAAGAATCAACATTGTGAAAATGACTCTACTACGCAAAGCAACCTACAGATTCAATGCAATCCCTTTCAAATTACCACTGGCAATTTTCACAGAACTAGAAAAAAATATTTCACAATTTGTATGGAAACACAAAAAAACCCGAATAGCCAAAGCAATCTTGAGAATGAGAAACGAAGCTGGAGGAATCAGGCTCCCTGACTTCAGACTATTCTACAAAGCTCCAGTAAGCAAGACAGTATGGTACTCACACAAAAACAGAAAGATAGATCAATGGAACAGGATAGAAAGCCCAGAGATAAACCCATGCACATATGGTCACCTTATCTTTGATAAAGGAGGCAGGAATTACAGTGGAGAAAGGACAGCCTCTTCAATAAGTGGTGCTGGGAAAACTGGACAGGTACATATAAAAGTATGAGGTTAGATCACTCCCTAACACCATAGATAAAAATAAGCTCAAAATGGATTAAAGTCCTAAGTAAGGCCAGAAACTGTCAAACTCTTAGAGGAAAATATAGGCAGAACACTCAATGACATAAATTACAGCAAGATCCTTTTTGACCCACCTCGCAGAAAAATGGAAATAAAAACAAAAATAATAAAATGGGATCTAATGAAACTTCAAGTCTTTTGCACAGCAAAGGAAACCATAAACAAGACCAAAAGACAACCCTCAGAATGGGAGAAAATATTTGCAAATGAAGCAACTGACAAAGGATTAATCTCCAAAATTTATAAGCAACTCATGCAGCTCAATAACAAAAAAAAACAAACAACCCAATCCAAAAATGGGCAGAAAACCTAAACAGACATTTCTCCAAAGAAGATATACAGACTGCTAAGAAACACATGAAAGAATGCTCAACATCATTAATCATTAGAGAAATGCAAATCAAACTACAGTGAGGTATCATCTTACACCAGTCAGAATGGCCATCGTCAAAAAATCTAGAAACAATAAATGCTGGAGAGGGTGTGGAGAAAAGCGAACACTCTTGCACTGCTGTTGGGAATGTGAATTGGTATAGCCAATATGGAGAACAGTATGGAGGTTCCTTATAAAACTACAAATAGAACTACCATATGACCCAGCAATCCCACTACTGGGCACATACCCTGAGAAAACCATAATTCAAAAAGAGTCATGTAGCAAAATATTCATTGCAGCTCTATTTACAATAGCCAGCAGATGGAAACAACCTAAGTGTTCATCATCGGATGAATGGAAAAAGAAGATGTGGCACATATATACAATGGAATATTACTCAGCCATAAAGAGAAATGAAATTGAGCTATTTGTAATGAGGTACATGGACCTAGAGTCTGTCATACTGAGTGAAGTAAGTCAGAAAGAGAAAGACAAATTCCGTATGCTAATATATATGGAATTTAAGAAAAAAAGTGTCATGAAAAACCTAGGGATAAGACAGGAATAAAGACAGAGACCTACTAGAGAATGGACTTGAGGATATGGAGAGGGGGAAGGGTAAGCTGTGACAAAGCAAGAGAGTGGCATGGACATATATACACTACCAAACGTAAAATAGATTGCTAGTGGGAAGCAGCCTCATAGCACAGGGAGATGAACTCGGTGCTTTGTGACCACCTAGCGGGGTGGGAGGGAGGGATACACAAGAGGGAAGAGAGATGGGAAATTATGTATATGTATAACTGATTCACTTTGTTATAAAGCAGAAACTAGCACACCATTGTTAAGCAATTATACTCCAATAAAGATGTTTTAAAAAAAAATGCAAGCCTGCTTTCCTGTCTTAATTTTTGCCATGCCCTTCTTCTTACCTCTGTTATTCAGAGAGTTACTTCAGCATATTTTGTGGCCATATATCAGATGCTCCCAAGTGAGTTAAGTGTGCAACATCATTTTCATCTGCTTCTCTAAATTTGTCTAATCTCCAACCCATAATGTTACTTTTTTCTCTATGAACCTTCAGTTGGTATAGTTATCATTCTCATATAATGTTATCTTTCTGCAGCATTTCCCCAGCCTCCTTAATCCTGGTAATATGTGTGAGTACACACACACACACACAGCAACAACAATATAAACATAGAATCAAAACACAGATGTTTATAGATAAATGGCAGATAATTTTTTTCTGGCTTTTTCTGGAACTCACTTGATGACAACTGGTGATGCGACTGATATATACTGCTTGAGATTTGAACAGACTGTAAGATGCACTATCAATAATAATTGATGAAAACTCGTATGCCTATAGTTTGTCTTGCACACCAGTTGGTGCCTAAAACACACAGGTATTGATATTTTTGGTCATCTCTATTTTTATTGCTAAAGTAGTTTCTTTATGCCCTCTAGTAGAGCAAGCTGCTACCAAGTATATGATTTCTCATATTCTGGTGTCCTCTGACTACATCACTATTTCTAAGACCTCTAATTATGGCAGGGGCCCCAACTGCTGGGCCGTGGACCGGTACTGTTCCGTGACCTGTTAGGAACCGGGCTGCACAGCAGGAGGTGAGCAGCGGGCGAGCGAGTGAAGCTTCATCTGACGATCCCCATCGCTCACAATACCATCAGAACCATCGCTTGCATTAATGCCTGAACCATTTCTCCTCTCCCCCGCCCTCCATGGAAAAACTGTCTTTCACGAAACCAGTTCCTGGTGCCAAAAATGTTGGGGACCACTGAATTATGGAATCTTCTCTCACCATTTTATTTTTAATATTGATACGGGGTTGCATGTCCATATAACAATGCAAAAATCAGTGGCTTTTTATATTTTTGGAAAATTCTGTAATCCGTGTGACAAACATAAGGACCACATTCTTGAATCATAATTTGTAATGATCCAGTAGATATCTAATATAGTTTCTTAAATAACAGATAATTTAAATTATGGGTATTGTTTTTTGTTTAAAGGTTTTTGGTTAATAGTATAAAAGTAGTAAAAGTCTTTCCTGTCCCCATGCCCTGAGGAAATAAGAGGTACTTTTATTGAAATGTAATTTTGGTTAGGACAAAAATTATTAAAATAACAACAACAAAGAAAGGGCTTCTGATTATGAGAACACAATGATTTCTACTTCTCTCTGATTTATCTATGTATGTATGTATCTATCATCTATCTGACTTAGTTTTATTGAGATATAATTGACATACGACACTGTATAAGTTTAAGGTATGCGGTATAATGACTTGACTTACATGTATTGCAAAATCATTATTACGACTTCTTTTTCCTTGTGAAGAGAACTTTCAAGTTTACTCTTTTAGTAACTTTCAAATATACCATACAGCATTGTAAACTTTAGTCATTATGTTGTATATGACATCTCCCAACACCCCACACCCCACCTCTCATAACTGAAAATCTAATCCTGTTTTCTATTATTGTTTTTTTCTTATATTTCACATGTAAGATCATGTGGCATTTGTCTTTCTCTCTATGACTTATTTCACTTAACATAATGCCCTCAAGGTCCATTCACGTTTTTGCAGATATTTTTTTCATAGCTGAAGAGTATTACATTATATATATAAATATATATGTATTTATTTGTTTGTTTGTTTATATTTCATTTTCTTTATTCATTTCTCTATCAATGGACATGTATGTTGTTTCCACGTCTTGGCTATTGGAAATAATGATGCAATTCACATGAGGGTGAACAAATCTCTTCAGCATAGTGATTTGGTTTTCTTTTTGATATATACCTGTAAGTGGAATTGCTGAATTATATGTTAGTTTTATTTTTAGGTTTTGAGATACCACCATTCTTTTTTTCTCTAGTGGCTGTACCAAGTTACGATCACACTCATAGTATCAAGATTTCCTTTTTCTCTGCATCCTTGCCAGTCTTCCTTTTTTTTTTTTACTTCTTTATTAGAATATAATTGCTTTACAATGGTGTGTTAGTTTCTGCTTTATAACAAAGTGAATCAGTTATACATATACATATATTCCCATATATCTTCTTTCTTGCATATCCCTCCCTCCCACCCTCCCTATCCCACCCCTCCAGGTGAACACAAAGCACCGAGCCTTGCCAGTCTTCTTGATGATAGTCATTATAATAGGCATGAGGTGCTATGTCATTGTGGTTTTGATTTGCATTTCCCCAATTATTAGTGATGTCAAACAGCTTTCCGTGTACCTGTTGGAAATTGGAGTATCTTCTTTATAAAAATATCTGTTCAGGCTCTTTTCTCATTTTTTAATTAGAAGATAATGACGATGATGATTGCTATTGAGTTATATGTGTCCTTTATATATTTTTGATTTTAATCTCTTATCAAATATATGATTTGCAACTATTTTATCCCATCTGTAGGTCGGCTTTCATTTTGTTGATTGTTTATTTTGCTGAACAGAAGTTTTTTAGTTTTATCTAGTTCCCCTTGTTAACTTTTTTACTTTGTTGCTTGTGCTTTATGTGTCATATCCAAAAAATCATTGCCAAAACCCACGGCAAGAAGTTTTTTCATATGTTTTCTTCTAGGAGTTTTATGGTTTTCAGTCTTACATTTAAGTCCTTAATCCATTTTGAATTAATTTTTGTGAGTGGTGTAAGGTAGGGTCTAGTTTCATTCTTTTATATTTGAATATCCAATTATCTTAGCACTATTTATTAAATAAACCATTTTTTTCTCCATTGAGTATTCTTGGCACCCTTGTCAAGTCTTAGTTGACTGCATATGCATGGGTTTATTACTGGGCTCCTGATTCTGTTCCATTTGTCTATTTGTCTGTTTTTATGCCAGCACAACACTGTTTTGATAACAATAGCTTCATAATATGGCTTGAAATCAGAAAGTGTGGTGCCTCCTGCTTTGCTCTTTCTTAAAATTTCTTCATATATTTGGCATCCAAATACTCTGTGGTTTCATTCAAGTTTTAAGATTGTTTTATCTACTTCTGTAAAAAATGCCATTTGAATCATAGTAGGGATGACATTAAATCAACAGATAGCTTGGGGCAATATGGATATTTTTACGATATTAATTTTCTCCAATCCATGAACATGTTTTATTTTTCCATTTATTTCTGTCTTTTTCAATTTCTTTAATGAATGTCTTTAGTTTTCAGTGTAGAGATCCTTCACCTCCTTGGTTAAATATATTCCTAAGTATTTAATTGTTTTTGATGCTATTGAAATGGGAATGATTTTTAATTTCTTCTTAAAAAATTCATTGCTTTTGTATTGAAATGCTACTGATTTTTGTATGTTAATTTTGTACCCTGTGACTTTGCTGAATTTGTTGATCATATCTAACAGTTTTCTGGGGGAGTCTTTAGAATTTTCTGCATAAAAATTAATGTCATTGCAGATAGAGACAATTTCACTTCTTCCTTTCTAATTCGGATATATTTTATTTCTTTTTCTTGCCCAGTTGGTCTGTCTAAGACTTCCAGTACTATGTTGCATAAGAGTGGAGAGAGTGGGTATCCTTGGCTTTTTCCTGATCTAAAGGAAAATATTTTATTTTCACCATTGAGTATGATGTTAGCTGAGGGCTGGTCATATATGGTCTTTTCTTCTTCATTGGGAGATTTTTTAAATTGAAGTACAGTTGATTTACGTTATTGTATTAGTTTCATGTGTACAGCAAAGTAATTAGGATTTTCTTTTCCATTATAGTTTATTACAAGATACTGAATATATTTCCCTGTGCTATAGAGTAAATCTTTGCTGTTTACGTATTATATATATAGTAGTGTGCATATGTTAATCCCATATGCCCAAGTTATCCCTCCCCCTATAAACCATAAGTTTATTTTCTATGTCTGTAAGTCTGTTTTGTAAATAAGTTCATTTGTATTAATTTTTAGGTTCCATCTATGAGTGATATCATATAACACTTGTCTTCCTCTGTCAGACTTACCTCACTTAGTATGATAATCTCTAGCTCCAACCATGTTGCTGTGAATAGCATTATTTCATATTTCAGTCTTTTTTATGGCTGGGTAATATTCCATTGTGTGTGTATATATATACCACATCTTCCTTATCCATTCATCTGTTGATAGACACTTATGTTACTTCTGTGTCTTGCCTATTGTAAATAATGCTGCTATGAACATTGGGGTGCATATATTTTTTTGGAATTAGAGCTTTTGTCTTTTACAGACATATGCTCAAGAGTGGATTGTTGGATCATATGGTAACTCTATTTTTAGTATTTTGAGGCAATTCTTTACTGTTTTCCATGTTGGATGCACCAATTTACATTCCCACCAACAGTGTAGGAGGGTTCCCTTTTCTCCTTACCCTCTCCAGCATTCATTATTTGTAGACTTTTTGAAGATGGCCATTCTGACTGGTGTGATGTGATACCACAGTATAGTTTTGATTTGCATTTCTCTAATAATTGGCAATCATGGGCATCTTTTCATATGCCTGCTGGCCATCTGTATGTATTCTTCGGAGACATGTCTATTTAGATCTTCTGCCCATTTTTTTGATTGGTTTGCTTGTTTTTTTTTTTTTTTTGTTGTTATTGAGCTTTGTGAGCTGTTTGTGTATTTTGGAAATTAAGCCCTTGTTTGTTGGGTTCATTGTTTGCAAGTATTTAATCCCAGTCTGTAGGTTTTCTTTTGTTTATGGTTTCATTTGCTATGCAAAAACTTATGTTTGATTAGGTCCCATTTGTTTATTTTTGCTTTTATTTCTATTGCCTTGGGAGAATGACCTAAGAAAACATTGGTATGATTTCTGTTTTGCCTATATTCTCTTCTAGGAATTATATGGTGTCATGTCTTATATTTAAGTCTCTAAGCCATTTTAAGCTTATTTTGTGTATGGTGTGCAGGAGTGTTCTTACTTCATTGATTTATATGTGGCTGTCCAGCTTTCCCAACACCACTTGCTAAAGAGACTGTCTTTTCTGCATTGTATATTCTTGCCTCCTTTGTTGAAGATCATTTGACTATAGGTGTGTGGGCTTATTTCTGGGCTTTGTATTCTGTTCCATTGATTTATATGTCTGGTTTTGTTCCAATACCATGCTGTTTTTTTTTTAATTTTAAAATTTATTTTATTTATTTATTTTTTGGCTGAATTGGGTCTTTGTTGCAGCAAGCAGGGGCTACTCTTCATTGTGGTGCACAGGCTTCTCATTGTGGTGGCTTCTCTTGTTGCAGAGCATTGGCTCTAAGCACACAGGCATCAGTAGTTGTGGCTCGAGAGCTCTAGAGCACAGGCTCAGTAGTTGTGGCATGCGGGCTTAGTTGCTCTGTGGCATTTGGGATCTTCCTGGACCAGGGTTTGAACTCGTGTCTCCTGCATTGGCAGGTGGATTCTTAACCACTGTGCCACCAGGGAAGCCCACCATGCTGTTTTGACTACTGTAGCTTTGTAGCGTTTTCTGATGTCTGGAAGGGTTATCTCTGCAGCTTTGTTCTTTTTCCTCAGGATTGCTTTGGCAATTCTGGGTCTTCTCTGGTTTCATATAGGATTCACTTTAGGATTATTTGTTCTAGTTCTGTGAAAAATGTCTGGGTAATTTGACAGGGATCACATTAAATTTGTAAATTGCTTTGGGTAGTATGGCCATTTTAACAATATGAATTCTTCCAATCCAAGAGCATGGAATATCTTTACATTTCTTTGAATAACCTTCTATTTCCTTTATAAAAGTTTTATAGTTCTCAGCATATGTCTTTCACCTCATTGGTTAGGTTTACTCCTAGGCATTTTATTTAATTTATGTATTTTTTTTTTTACTTTCTCTTTCTGATATTTCATTGTTAGTGTAAAGAAATATTATGTATTTCTGTGTATTAATCTTGTTTCCTGCTACTTTGCTAATTAATTTATCAGTTTTTATAGTGTTTGTGTGGAGTCTTTAGGCTTTTCTATATATAATATCATGTCATCTGAATATAAGGACAATTTTACTTCTTCCCTTCCAATTTGGATACTTTTATTTCTTTTTCTTGTTTGATTGCTATGTCTAGGACTTCCAATATTATGTTGAATAGAAGTGGTGAGAGTGGGCATTCTTGTCCTGTTCCTGATTTTAGAGTAAAATCTTTCAGCTTTTCACCATTGAGTATTATGTTGGCTGTGGGTTTGTCAAAAATGACTTTTGTTATGTTGAGATTTGTTCCCTCTATACCCACTTTGGCAAGAGTTTTTATTATGAATGGATATTGAATTTTATCAAATGCTTTTTCTGCATCTATTGAGATGATCATGTGGTTTTTGTCTTTTCTTTTGTTGATGTGGTGTATCACACGTTTGATTTGCATATGTTGAACCACCTTTGTGACCCTGGAATGAATCCAAATTGATCATGGTGTATGATCCTTTTTATGTATTGTTGGATTCAGTATGGTAATGTTTTGTTGAGAATTTTTACATCTGTCTTCATCAAAGATATTGGCCTGTAATTTTCTTTTTTGGTAGTGTCTTTGGTTTTCATGTCAGGGTGATGGTTGCTTCATAGAATGACCATGGGAGTGTTCAGTCCTCTTCAATCTTTTTGAAGAGTTTGAGAAGGATAGGTATAAATTCTTCTTTGTATGTTTGATAGAATTGCTGGAATATTTTTGATTACTGATTCAATCCAAGCTAGTATTTGGTTTCTTCAGTTTTTCTATTTCTTTCTAACTTAGTCTTGGTGGGTTGAATGATTCTATGATTTTATCCATTTCTCACAGGTTGTCCAGTTTGGTGGTGTATCACTATTCATAGTAGCCTTTTATGATCCTTCAGTTTTCTGTGATATGTTATATTATTTCCTCTTTATAATTTTCTTGATTTAAATCCTGTTTTTTCTGGTTAGTCTAGCTAAAATAATTTCAATTTTATTTATCATTTCAAATAACCAACTCTTTGTTTTGTTAATTTTTTCTATTGTTTTCCTGTTCTCTATTTCATTTATTCCTGCTGCTGTCTTTATTATTTCCTTCTTTCTGCTGCTTTGGGTTTGTTTCATTTTTCTCTTTCTGTTTCCTTGAAGTGTAAAGTTATGTTGTGCATTTTAAATCTCCCTGTTTTCTTGATATATAGCTAAAAACTTCCTTCTTAGAACTGCTTTTGCTGAATCACATACCTTTTGATGTGTTGTGCTTCTCTTTTTATTTGTATCAAGATACTTTTATTCTTTTCCCTTTAGTTCTTCTTTGACTCCTTGGTTTTTCATGTATTCATTTTCTCTTTTAATTGATTTCTGGTTTCATACCATTGTGGTTGGAAAAGGTACTTGTTATTATTTAAATGTTAAATTTGCTAAGACTTATTTTGTGGTCTAACATATGCTCTATCCTAGAAAACGTTTGATGTGTGTTCACGAACAATGTGTATTCTGCTATTGTCAGATCAAATGTTCTGTGTATGTCTGTTAGGGCCATTTGGCCTATAGTGTTGTGCAGGGAATAAATCCTGCAGTCCTAGCCAACAGTCTCAGCCAGCAGCACAAATCTGCCCAACCTCAGAGCTCATTATGCAGCCTTGTCCAAAAATATGCCCTAATAGTAAGCTTTGTTCACTCAAGGACGAAGGTTCAAAACCACACCTTTCTTATTAATTCTCTGTCTGGATGATCTATCCATTGTTAAGAGTGGGGTATTAATATCACCAACAGTTTTTTGTTGATGTTTATTTCTCCTGTTAGTTCTGTTAGTGTATGCTTTATATATTTAGGTGCTCTGATATTGAGTGTTTTAATATTTACAATTGTTATATCTTCTTGATGGATTGACCTCTTTATCATTATATAATAACCTTCTTCCTTTATACCATTTTAAGTTTAATGTCTTTTGGTTTGATATAAATATAACTAGCTCTGCCGTTTTTTTGGGAGGGGGTTACCATTTGCTTGAAATATCTTTTTTCATCCCTTCACACTCAATCTATGTGTGTTGTTAAGGTTCAAGGGACTCTCGTAGGCAGCATATCATTGGATCTTTTTAAAAATTCCATTTAGCTATTCTATGTCTTTTGATTGGAAAATTTAATCCATTTATGATTAATCTAATTATTGATAGGTAAGGACTTGTTATTGTAATTTTCTTAATTGTTGTCTGACCGTTTTGTAGATCATTGTTTCTCTCTTATCTGCAGTCTTCTTTTGTGATTTGATGACTTTAGACATCAATAATCTTTGACTTTTTTTAGTATGTTCTTTTGTGTAACTACTGCATGTTTTTGTCTTGTGGTTACCATGAGGCTTACATATCTTAAAAATGTCTTAAAATTGTAACACCCTATTTTAAAATGATAACTTTCACAGTATTTCTAAACTTTATACTTTTGTTTCTCCTTTCCCTCACATTAGGTTACTGAAGTTACAGTTTACATATTTATCATATTTTGTAACCAATAGCAGATTATTGTAGTTATGGTTATTTTTAGTACATTTGTTTTTAAATTTTAATATAAATTTAAATGAATAATGCACTACCATTACCATAGGAGATTATCTGACTTTGACTATATATTTACCATTACCAATAAGTTTTACACTACCTTCATATGTTTTTATCATGCTAATTAGCATCATTTTACTTCCGCTCAAAGAACTCTCTTTAACATGTCTTATAAGGTAGGTAGGTCTACTGTTGATGACCTCCCTCTTCTATTTTTTGTTTGGGAAAGTCTATTTCGCCTTTATTTTTGAACTACAGTTTTGTCAGTTATAGTATTCTAGGTTGACTTTTGTTTTTTTTTTTTTCAATATTTTGAATATATCATCCCATTCTCTCCAACCTGAAACATTTGTTTTGAGAAATCCACTGATGGTCTTATGGGGTTTCCCTTGTATTCATTTTTTTCTCTTTTCATGCCACTTTCAAAATTGCTTTTTTGTCTTTGACTTCTGAAAATTTTATTATAGTGTGCCTTTTTATAGCCTTACTTTGTTTTAACTTATTTGGGGTATTTGGGCCTCATAGATATGGATGTCCATTTTTCTCCCATGGTTTGGGAAGTTTTCCACCATTATTGCTTTAAATATACTTTCTGTTCCTTTCTCTTTATCTTCTCCTTTGGAATTCCCATAAGGTGGATCTTGTTTCTTTTGATCATGTCTCATAAGTCCTGTAGGCTTTCTTCACTCTTTTTAATTCTTTTTCTTTATGGCCTCCAACTGCATATTTTCAAATGCCCTGTCTTCTAGGACACTGATTCTTCCTTATGCATGGTCTAGTCTGCTTTTGAAGCTCTCTATTGAAGTTTTCAGTTCACTTGTATTTTTCAGCTCTAGGATTTTTTTTTATTTTTGACAGTTTCTATTTCTTTGTTGAACTTCTCATTTTATTCATGTATTTTATTCCTAATTTTGTTTAGTTGTATATTTGTAGTTCACAAAAGTCCTTTAAGAGGATTATTTTAAATTCTTTGATAGTTTATAGATCTTCATTTCTTTTGGATCAGTTATTGGAGTTTTATTAGTTTACTTTGATGGCATGATGCTTACCTGATTTTTTGTGATCCTTGATTCCTTATGTTTGTATTTGTGCATTTCTGTAAGCAGTCTCATCTTCCAGACTTTACAGGTTTACTTTTGCACTAACAGTTCTTCACCAGTTCACTTAGTGTGGAATTCTGTACAGGTCAGCTGGTAGTGTCCTTGAGTGGATGAAGCTTACTATTAGGGCATACTTTTGGGCAAGGCTACATAATGAGCTCTGAGGTTGGGCAGACTTGTGCTGCTGGCTGAGAACTGTTGGCTAGGACTGCTGGCTTTATTCCCTGCACAATAAGTTTATAAGATGAGCTCCACATTTGCCTGTGTTCTCTGGTCAAGCTTTCTAGATGGTTCAGACTGAGTACTATACTCATAAGTAGACAAGACTATGACTTAGATTCCGTACCCTGGTAGGGGAGAAGAATGGGCCCCAAGGCCTGCATTGCTCATTGTTTGGTGACCCAAATTAATCAAGAATGTGCATTGCATTTCCTGGCCAGACAGGTCCACAAGTTTTGTTCTGAAGATGGGGAAATCCATGGGATCTGCTCTCTGTTCATATGGGACTGTAAGCAGGGCTGTATGGTGGGCTCCACAGCTTCCACAGTGATCTGGTTAGGTTCCCTGGTCAAGCAGACTGATAACTGGATTCAACAGTGAGCAGGGCTACAAATTAGTTTCCCTGCCCAGGAAGGTGCCCATGTATGCCCCAAATCTGGAATGACTCTTGTTTGGTGATCAAATGTGGCAGAACTATACACCTAGATCCCTGGTCTGACAGACCAATGTCCTAGCTCTACAGATGGGTAGGCTCACTAGACAGGCTCTCTGCTTAAGTACTGTTGTAACTGAAGTTGCAGGATCAGCTATACAAATTTCCAGAAACTCTGGTTAGATTTCCTGGTCAGGGCTGGCTGGACCTTGTATTCAGCTTTCGGTAGGGCTATAAATTAGCTTTCCTGCTTGGGTGGGGCTGCAGAAAAGGCCATAGGGCTTGCATGGCTCTTTGGAAATCAAATTCAACAGAACTGTGTGCTAAGCTCCTTGGATATACAGGACCTCTGTCTTGTCTCTGTATATACAGATCTGTTTGCTGGGCTCTTTGGTCAAGTGCTGCTGAATCTGGGCAGCAGGATGGGACACTGAGATTCCAGGGAGCTCCATTTAGGTTTCCTGGTTGGCAGGGTCAGAGGCTGTATTCAGAAGCATGCAAGACTACAGATTAGCTTCCCTGACTAGGGAGAACCACAAAATAGGTCCCAAGGCTAGCAAGACTCTTGTTTCAAGAGCTAATCAGGCAAAACTGCACCAAACTCTCTGGCCATATAGGGTTGCTGGCTTGGCTCTGCAGATAGGCAAAGCTGCTGGCCAGGCTCTAAAGCAGTTCCCATGTTCTCAGGACAGGCTTCTTGGACATGTGGGCCAGGAGGTTCCCTCAGCAATGGGCAGGCCTGTGAATTAGCTCCTCTAGAAAGGCACAGTGTTAGAACTAGTTTTAGGCCAGCAAGACTCTTTGTATGTGGTCTTGACTTCAGCAGTACTGTGATACAAGTTCTCTAGTCAAATGGGACCATTGGCTTTGCTCTTTAGACAGTCAGCACTGCCTGATGAGTTCTCCACTCAACTGTGCTGGGCTAATCAACCTCACAAGATTTCCAACCAGGCTTCTTTCTTGAACAGGGCTGGGAGCAACACTTAACAGTGATAGGGGTTATGACTTAACTCTCCTTCTTTGACAGAGGGGAAGACCAGATTCCAGGACCAAAAAGGCTCTTTGTTTGTGGTCCCATATCAAGCAGGCCTGCATCCTGCTGAGTTCTTTGGTCAGACTGGACCACCATTTTGGTTTTGCGGATGATCAAACCCACTTGGTTTGGACTTCTATTTGTGTGCCAAAGCTAGAAATACAGTCTGCCAAGGTCTGAGAGCTGGTTGCTACAAGCCACCTGCCTGCTTCTCCATCACAGTCCAGTTCTCAATGGTCAAGATCCATAGAGTCCCCCACAATCCCCATTAGGCAAATCCAGAGTGACTCTCTTCAGAAACACCCCACAATGCTTGGGGATGTCTACCCTGGGCTCTCTTTTTCCCACTGGAGGAAAAGTAGTGCTGCCCTGGCTTAGGGGAGGAGCAGTGTGGCCAAAGGGTAGCCATTCCTCTTACCCTTCTAACACAGCACATCTGTGTTATATATATATCTATATAGATGTAGGTGGGCAAATAAAGTGGGATTTTTTTAATTTTTTATTTATTTTTAATTATTTTTTTACTGGAGTATAGTTGATTTACAATGCTATGTTAATTTCTGCTATACAGCAAAGTGAATCAGTTATACATATACATATATACACTCCTTTTTACATTCTATTCTCATATAGGTCACTACAGAGTACTGAGTAGATATATTCTTATTAGTTATCTATTTTACCATGTCACTACAAATGACATCATTTTGTCCTTTTTTATAGCTGAGTAATATTCCATTATATATAATACCACATTTCTTTTTAAAAATTTTATTTTACATTATAGTTGATTTACAATCCACAATATATTTTTTAAAAACTCTTATGCAACTTAATAGAAAAGCAAACAAGCAACCCAGTTAAAAAATGGGGAGAGGCTCTGAATAGACATTTTTCCAAAGAAGGCATACAAATGACCAACAGGCACTAAAAAAGGTGCTCAACATCACTAATCATCAGGGAAATGCAAATCAAAACTACAATAAAATATCACCTCACATCTGTAAGAATGGCTATTACTAAAAAGCAAGAAATAACAAGTGTTGGCAAGGATGTGGAGAAAAGGGAACACTTATGTACTGCTAGAGGGAATGCAAATTAGTGTAGCCATTATGGAAAACAGTATGGAGGTTCCTCAAAAAATTAAAACTAGAACTACCATATAACACAGCAATTCAACTTCTTGGTATTTATCCAAAGGAAACAAAATCATTACCTTGAAAATATACCTGCATCCCCATGTTCAATGCAACATTATTTACAATAGCCAAGACATGAAAACAACAAGGGTTCATCAAGACATTAATGAATTTTTTTAAATGTGGCATATACACAATAAAATATTATTCAGTCATAAAAGAAGGAAATCCTGCCATTTGTGACAACATAGATGATCTTGAGAACATTATACTAAGTGAAGTCAGACAGAGAAAGACAAATACCAATACTGTATGATCTCATTTGTATGTGAAATCTAAAAAAAAAAAAAAAAAAGTCAAAAACAAAAATATAAAACTGAAGCCATAGATACAAGAGAACAGATTGATGGTTGCCAGAAACAGTGAGTGAAATGGGTAAAGGTGATCAAAAGCTGCAATTTTCCAATAATAAAACAAATAAGTCATGGAGGTATAATGTACAGCATGGTGAGTATGCTTAATAATACTGTATTACATACTTGAAAGTTGCTAAGACAGATTTTTTTTAACCAGTCATCTTTTATTGAGTGTTAATTCTCCATTAGGATATGAAAGGATTCAGGGGTGCCCGGCAAAGGTCATGGTCAAGAATGCAGAGTGCACCCTCTTCAGTGGTACTCACTTGGCTGCTCATGTTCAAGTTCCTTGTAAGAACAGCAGTAGTTGAAAATCACATAAGCTGCCAGCACCATAGAAAACCCAGTGATGCTCCCTTTCTTCACGTTGAAATACTTGTTGTAATATCAGTAATAACCTATTTGAAACGCTCCAGTAATGCCTTTAGGGATGAAACCCCACATTATTATCCAGCTAGGCAGCTCCTTTAATTTGATATCCAGGAGCTTCTTCTCCTTCAGTGGTACAACTGATGTCATCTTAGAGTCCTGGCTGTCTGCTCCAACCTGAACTCTTCCATGTTGAGCAAGGTTTGAGGCATAACTAAAGGTCTTCCCACATTCTTCATCTTCATAGTGTTTCTCACCACTATGAATTCTCCGACGCAAAAAAAGTGATGGCTTTTTCCGGATATAAATGTCTTTCTAATGCTGATTATTTTATAACTTGAATCCAAATCTGTAATCCAGCTTCTTGTTTCTTCTCTCACAACCATTCAGCGTTCTTCTCCTTGCTCCAGTAACACAATTATGTCTGGCTCATAAATGGAATGGTCCACTAAGACCAAATTACTATTGCTCTCCATCAACACATCATAGTACAACTTCTTCTGAATAGGATCAAGAAATTCCAACGCATGCTGAAAGAACTCTTTGGCCACATCCCTGAAAGTTATTGCTTCATAGGCCATGGTTTTAGACCTGCAAGAGCTGATCAGTCCTCAGGGTTTATTTACCAGAAAAAAAACAGAGTCCAGAAAACCCAAACCTGAGATTGGGTACCTTGGTCTGTTGTGAGCAGATCTTCCTTCTCCCATGTCTAACTTCAAAACTGAAAAGAGGTCATATAATCCCAAGGAGAAACTCTTTTGTGACTGTCCCCCACGGGCTGTGCACAGTCATTTCTGCAGCAACTTACACAGGTTTCTTGCTTGGATGGTTGCTAGTCACAAGCAGTTTGCAACAAGGAGCCTGGAAAAAGGCCCAAAGTGGAAGTTACCTCGTCAGTTGTGGTCTATACCACATTTATTTATCCATTCCTCCATCAATGGACATTTAGGTTGCTTCCATGTCCTGGCTTTCATAAATAGTGCTGCAGTGAATATTGGAGAACAGGTATCTTTTCGAATTATGGTTTTCTCCAGTTATATGTCCAGGAGTTTGATTGCTGGATCATATGGTAGCTCTATTTTTAGTTTTTTAAGGAACCTTTATACTGTTCTTCATAGTGCCTGTAACAATTGACATTCCCATCAACCGTGTAGGAGGGTTCCCTTTTATCTACACCCTCTCCAGCATTTATTGTTTGTAGATTTTTTGATGATGGCCATTCTGACTGGTGTGAGGTGATGCCTCATTGTAGTTTTGATTTGCACTTCCCTAATGATTAATGATGTTGAACATTCTTTCATGTATTTGTTGGCAGTCTGTATATCTTCTTTGGAGAAATGTCTATTTAGGTCTTCGGTCCATTTTTGGATTGGGTTGTTTATTTTGTTATTGAGCTGTATGAGCTGCTTATAAATTTTGGAGATTAATCCTTCATCAGTTGCTTCATTTGCAAATATTATCTCCCATTCTGAGGGTTGTCTTTTGGTCTTGTTTCCTTTGCTGTGCAGAAGCTTTGAAGTTTCATTAGGTCCCATTTGTTTATTTTTGTTTTTATTTCCATTTCTCCAGGAGGTGGGTCAAAAGGATCTTGCTATGATTTATGTTGTAGAGTATTCTGCCTATGTTTTCCTCTAAGAGTTTGATAGTTTCTGACCTTACATTTAGGTCTTTAATCCATTTTGAGCTTATTTTTCTGTATGGTGTTAGGGAGCGATCTAATCTCATACTTTTACATGTACCTGTCCAGTTTTCCCAGCACCACTTATTGAAGAGGCTGTCCTTTCTCCACTGTATATTCCTGCTTCCTTTATCAAAGATAAGGTGACCATATGTGAGTGAGTTTATTCTGGGCTTTCTATGCTGTTCCATTGATCTATATTTCTGTTTTTGTGCAAGTACCATACTGTCTTGATTACTGTAGCTTTGTAGTATAGTCCGAAGTCAGGGAGCCTGATTCCTCAGGCTCCGTTTTTCATTCTCAAGATTGCTTTGGCTACTCGGAGTCTTTTGTGTTTCCATACAAATTGTGAAAAATTTTGTTCTAGTTCTGTGAAAAACGCCAGTGGTAGTTTGATAGGGTATACATTGAATCTGTAGATTGCTTTGGGTAGTAGAGTCATTTTCACAATGTTGATTCTTCCAATCCAAGAACATGGTATATCTCTCCATCTATTTGTTTCACTTTTAATTTCTTTCATCAGTTTCTTATAATTTTCTGCATACAGGTATTTTTTCTCCTTAGGTAGGTTTATTCCTAGATATTTTATTCTTTCTGTTGCAATGGTAAATGGGAGTGTTTTCTTGATTTCACATTCGGATTTTTCATCATTAGTGTACAGGAATGCCAGAGATTACTGTGCATTAATTTTGTACCCAGTTACTTTACCAAATTAATTGATCAGCTCTAGTAGTTTTCTGATAGCACCTTTAGGATTTTCTGTGTATAGTATCATGTCATCTGCAAACAGTAACAGCTTTACATCTTCTTTTCTGATTTGGATTCCTTTTATTTGCTTCTCTTCTTTGATTGCTCTGGCAAAAACTTCAAAAACTATGTTGAATAAGAATGGTGAGAGTGGGCAACCTTTTCTTGTTCCTGATCTTAGTGGAAATGCTTTCAGTTTTTCACCATTGAGGACGATGTTGGCTGTGGGTTTCTCATATATGGCCTTTATTATGTTGAGGAAAGTTCCCTCTATGCCTACTTTCTGCAGGGTTTTAATCATAAATGGGTGTTGAATTTTGTCGAAAGCTTTCTCTGCATCTATTGAGATGATCATATGGTTTTTCTCCTTCAATTTGTTAATATGGTTGATCACAATGATTGATTTGCATATATTGAAGAATCCTTGCATTCCTGGAATAAACCCCACGTGATCATGGTGTATGATCCTTTTAATGTGCTGTTGGCTTCTGTTTGCTAGTATTTTGTTGAGGATTTTTGCATCTATGTTCATCAGTGTTATTGGCCTGTAGTTTTCTTTCTTTATGACATCCTTGTCTGGTTTTGGTATCAGGGTGATGGTGGCCTCGTACAATGAGTTTGGGAGTGTTCCTCCCTCTGCTATAATTTGGAAGAGTTTGAGAAGGATAGGTGTTAGCTCTTCTCTGAATGTTTAATAGAATTCTCCTGTGAAGCCATCTAGTCCTGGGCTTTTGTTTGTTGGAAGGTTTTTAATCACAGTTTTAATTTCAGTGCTTGTGATTGGTCTGTTCATATTTTCTATTTCTTCCTGGTTCAGTCTTGGCAGGCTGTGCATTTCTAAGAATTTGACCATTTCTCCCAGGTTGTCCATTTTATTGACATAGAGTTACTTGTCGCGTAATCTCTCATGATCTTTTGTATTTCCACAGTGTCAGTTGTTACTTCTCCGTTTTCATTTCTAATTCTATTGATTTGAGTCTTCTTTGTTTTTTTCTTGATGAGTCTGGTTAGTGGATTATCAATTTTGTTTTTCTTCTCAAAGAGCCAGCTTATAGTTTTATTGATCTTTGCTATCATTTCCTTCATTTCTTTTTCATTTATTTCTGGTCTGAATTTTATGATTACTTTCCTTCTGATAACTTTGTTGTTGTTCTTCTTCTTTCTCTAATTGCTTTAAGTACAAGTTTAGGTTGTTTATTTGAGATGTTTCCTGTTTCTTAAGGTAGTATTTTATTGCTGTAGACTTCCCGCTAAGAACTGCTTTTTCTACATCTCATAGGTTTGGGTCGTCATGTCTCCATTGTCATTTGTTTCTAGGTATTTTTTTAATTTCTCCTTTGATTTCTTCAGTGATCACTTCATTATTAAGTGGTGTATTGTTTAGCCTCCATGTGTTTGTATTTTTTACAGGTATTTTCCTTTAATTGATATCTAGTCCCATAACATTGTGGTAAGAAAACATACTTGATACAATTTCAATTTTCTTAAATTTACCAAGGCTTGATTTGTGACCCAAGATATGATCAATCCTGGAGAATATTCCATGAGCACTTGAGAAAAATATGTATTCTGTTGTTTTTGGATGGAATGTCCTATAAATATCAATTAAGTCCATCTTGTTTAATGTATCATTTAAAGTTTGTGCTTCCTTATTTATTTTCATTTTGGATGATCTGTCCATTGGTGAAAGTGGGGTGTTAAAGTCCCCTACTATGAATGTGTTGCTGTCTACTTCCCCTTTTATGGCTGTTAGTACTTGCCTTATGTATTGAGGTGCTCCTATGTTGGGTGCATAAATATTTACAATTGTTATATCTTCTTATTGAATTGATCCCTTGATCATTATGTAGTGTCTTTCTTTGTCTCTTCTAATAGTCTTTATTTTAAAGTCTATTATGTCTGATATGAGAATTGCTACTCCAGCTTTCTTTTGGTTTCCATTTGCATGGAATATCTTTTTCCATCCCCACACTTTTAGCCTGTATGTGTCTCTAGGTCTGAAGTGGGTATCTTGTAGACAGAATATATACGGGTCTTGTTTTTGTATCCATTCAGCCAGTCTATGTCTTTTGTGGGTGCCTTTAATCCATTTACATTTAAGGTAATTGTCGATATGTATGTTCCTATTCCCATTTTCTTAATTGTTTTGGGTTTGTTGTAGGTGTTTTCCTTCTCTTCTCTTTCTTGCCTAGAGATGATCCTTAGCATTTGTAAAGCTTGTTTGGTGGTGCTGAACTCTCTCAGCTTTTGCTTGTCTGTAAAGGTTTTAATTTCTCTATCAAATCTGAATGAGATCCTTGCTGGGTAGCATAATCTTGGTTGCAGGTTTTTCTCCTTCATCACTTTAAATATGTCCTGCCAGTCCCTTCTGGCTTGCAGAGTTTCTGCTGAAAGATCAGCTCTTAACCTTATGGGGATTCCCTTGTGTGTTATTTGTTGTTTTTCCCTTGCTGCTTTTAATATGTTTTCTTTGTATGTAATTTTCACACTTTTATTAATATTTGTCTTGGCATATTTCTGTTTGGATTTATCCTTTATGGGACTCTCTGTGCTTCCTGGACTTGATTAAGTATTTCCTTTCCCATATTAGGGAAATTTTCAACTATAATCTCTTCAAATATTTTCTCAGTCCCTTTTGTTTTCTCTTCTACTTCTTGAACCCGTATAATTCGAATGTTGGTGTGTTTAATGTTGTTCCAGAGGTCTCTGAGACTCTCCTCAGTTCTTTTCATTCTTTTTTCTGTATTCTGCTCTGCAGTAGTTATTTCCCCTATTTTACTTCCAGGTCACTTATCCGTTCTTATGCCTCAGTTATTCTGCTATTGATCTCACCTATAGTATTTTTAATTTCATTTATTGTGTTGTTCATCATTGCTTGTTTCTTCTTTAGTTCTTCTAAGGTCTTTGTTAAAAGTTTCTTGCTTTTCCTCTATTCTATTTCCAAGATTTTGGATCATCTTTACTATCATTATTCTGAATTATTTTTCAGGTAGACAGCCTATTTCCTCTTCATTTGTTAGGTGTGGTGGGTTTTTGTCTTGCTCCTTCATCTGCTGTGTGTATTTCTGTCTTCTCATTTTGCTTATCTTACTGTGTTTGGGGTCTCCCTTTTGCAGGCTGCTGGTTCATAATTCCCATTGTTTTTGGTGTCTGTCCCCAGTGGCTAAGGTTGGTTCAGTGGGTTGTGTAGGCTTCCTGGTGGAGGGGACTAGTGCCTGTGTTCTGGTGGATGAGGCTGGATATTGTCTTTCTGGTGGGCAAGTCCCCGTCTGTTGGTGTGTTTTGGGGTGTCTGCGGACTTATTATGATTTTAGGCAGCCTCTCTGGTAATGGGTGGTGTTGTGTTCCTGTCTTGCTAGTTGTTTGGCATAGGGTGTACAGCACTGTAGCTTGCTGGTCGTTGAGTGAAGCTGGGTGCTGATGTTGAGATGGTGATCTCTGGGAGATTTTTGTCATTTAATATTATGTGGAGCTGGGAGGTCTCTTGTGGACCAGTGTCCTGAAGTTGGCTCTCCCAACTCAGAGGCACAGCACTGACTCCTGGCTGCAGCACCAAGAGCCTTTCATCCACACAGCTCAGAATAAAAGGGGAAAAATGTAGATAGAAGGAATTAGTAAAAGTAGAAAGGAAGAAAGAAAGAAAGAAAGAAAGAAGAAAGAAAGAAGGAAATAAAGAAAGAAAGAAAGAAAGGAGGGAGGGAGGCAGGATGGAAGGAAGCAGGAAAGGATGGAATAAAAGAAAGAAAGAAAGAAGATAAAGTAAAATTTTAAAAAGTAAGATAAATATAATAAAGTTATTAAAATAAAAAATAATTATTAAGAAAAAGAAGTTTAAAAGACAAAAAGGTCAGATAGAACCCTAGGACAAATGGTGAAAGCAAAGCTACACAGACAAAATCTCATACAGAAGCATACACATACACACTCACAGAAAGAGGAAAAGGGGAAAAAATCATAAATCTTGCTCTCAAAGTCCACCTCCTCAATTTGGGATGATTCGTTGTCTATTCATGTATTCCACAGATGCAGGGTACATCAAGTTGATTGTGGAGCTTTAATCTGCTGCTTCTGAGGCTACTGGGAGAGATTTCCCTTTCTCTACTTTATTCTCACAGCTCCCAGGAGCTCAGCTTTGGATTTGACCCCGCCTCTGTGTGTAGGTCGCCGGAGGGAGTCTGTGCTTCGCTCAGACAGGACGGGGTTAAAGGAGCAGCTGCTTCGGGGGTTCTGGCTCACTCAGGCCCGGGGGAGGGAGGATCATGGAATGCAGGGAGAGTCTGCGGCGGCAGAGGCCGGCGTGACATTGCACCAGCCTGATGCGCATCGTGCGTTCTCCCAGGGAAGTTGTCCCTGGATCTCGGGAACCTGGCAGTGGCGGGCTGCACAGGCTCCCCGGAAGTGGTGTGTGGATAGTGACCCGTGCTCACACACAGGCTTCTTGGTGGCGGCAGCAGCAGCCTTAGCTTCTCATGCCCGTCTCTGTGGTCCACGCTGTTAGCCGCAGTTTGCGCTCATCTCTGGAGTTCCTTTAAGCAGCCCTCTTAATCCCCTCTCCTCACGCACCAGGAAACAAAGAGGAAAGAAAAAATCTCTTGCCTCTTTGGCAGGTCCAGACATTTTCCAGACTCTCTCCCAGCTAGCCGTGGTGCACTCACCCCCTTCAGGCTGTGTTCGTGCTGCCAACCCCAGTACTCTCCCTGCGTTCCAACCGAAGCCCGAGCCTCAGCTCCCAGCCCCGCCCACCCCGGCGGGTGAGCCGATCAGCCTCTCGGGCTGGTGAGTGCCGGCCGGCACTGATCCTCTGTGCAGGAATCTCTCTGCTTTGCCCTCCGTACCCTCATGGCTGCGCTCTCCTCCGCGGTTCTGAAACTTCCCCCCTCCGCCACCCACAGTCTCCACCCGCGAAGGGGCTTCTAGTGTGTGGAAACCTTTCCTCCTTCCCAGATCCCTTCCACTGGTGCAGATCCTGTCCTTATCCTTTTGTCTCTGTTTATTCTTTTTTCTTTTGTCCTACCCAGGTGTGTGGGGAGTTTTTTGCCTTTTGGGAGATCTGAGGTCTTCTGCCAGCATTCAGTAGGATGCTGTAGGAGTCGTTCCACGTGTAGATGTGTTTCTGGTGTATCTGTGGGGAGGAAGGTGATCTCCGCATCTTAATCTTCCACCATCTTCCCTTAGCACCCCGAGAATTCTTCATATGTTGAGAACGTTTGCCCTTTTGTCACATGTAGCACAAATTTTTAAACTAGTTTTTCATTGATCTTCTAACTTTAATTATGGTGTGATTTTCCTCATATAAGTTTTTAATTAGTAAAGATTTAGAATTTTATTGTGCATGTTATTCTACAATGTGATTTATCTTCTTAATAGTATCTATGTCAGGGTACATATGTCGAGCTTACTTATTAGTATTCATATAGCTTTCCATTATTTGGATATGCTATATTTTATTTAACTGGTCCTTTGTTGATAAACTTTAGGTTGTTTCTAGCTTTTTGCTATAGCAATCATTGAAGCAATGAACTTTCTAGTACATTTATCTTTATGTAAATGATTATGATTAAGTATATTCAGGGGATAAATTTATAGTAGTGGAATTGTATATTAAGTGTAGTTGAATTAAATATCTTAGGAAACATAGCCAAGTTATAGGAGACAATAGATCTTCATTATTGGAAGTTGATTGAGACTTGAGGAGTGAGTAATCAGGCCATTCCAGGAAGAAGAGCAAAAATATATTAAAACATGGAGACTGCCCTCTCCAGAAAAAAAAGTGGATGGTGATAAATTTAACTTATACATAATGTATGGAGGCTACTTGTGGAAGATAATTTGAAGGGTTAGGAATGTTGCATAAAGCAATTAAGCTCAGACAGTACTTTTATTTTCTGAAACCCTAGAGCAACGACTTTCAAAATGTGTTTCATAAAACACAAAAGACTAGAAAAGGGGCAATTCTCACTACCAGCTTCAACCAGAGCAGTTCATATTAAATTTTTTTAATATATAATGGGAATCAACATGATATTTTATTTTATGGGTTCTATTGCTGGTTGGTTAGTAAAGAAAAAAATATAATTCTATAGGAAGTGTAGCACCCTTGAAAGTTATAGAACTGGTTTTTAAATGTTTTTGTCTAAGAGCATTTACTCTCTTAAAATATTATTGGGTATACTGAGTACTGTAAAGAATTTTCATATTGTGAGTCCTATCTATTGACATTTACCTTATTAAAAGCTAAAAATCAGAAGAAAACATATTTGTATAACACTCTTTTCCTGGATTATTGCAGTGCAATGTTAGACTTTTTGAGATATTTATTTTTTCTTTACTTTTTCATTTCTTCAGCTTTATTGAAGTATAAATGACAAATAAAATTTTAAGATATTTAAGGTGTGCAACATGTTGATTTGATGTACATAGGCATTGAGAAAGATTCTCCCCAATTGAGTTAATTAACACATCATCACCTCTCATATTTACCTTCTGTTTTTTTAGTGAGAACACAAATTCTACTCACTTAGCAAATTTCAATTATACAATATATAGTTATTAAATCTTGTCACCATATTATACATCAGATATTCAGAACTTATTCATAGTAAAATTGAATGTTTGTACCAAACTCTCCCTGTTTTCCCTAAATCCCAGTATTTGGCAGCCAATTTTCTATCCATGTTTCTATGAATTCAAATTTAGTTTTTTGATTCCACGTATAAGTAGAATACATACTGTATTTGTCTGGCTCATTTTACTTAGCATCATTCTCTCCAGTTTTGTTCATGTTGTCACAAATGGCAGGATTTCCTTTTTTTTAAATGATGAATAATATTTTATTATAGTCATATATAATATATTTCCATATATATCACATTTTCTTTATCATTAATCCATTGACAGGTTGTTTCCATAATTTGGATATAGTGAATAACATTGCCATGAATATGAGAGTACAGATATCTCTTCAAGATAGTGGTTACTTTTCTTTTGGATATATATACCAAGAAGAGGGATTGCAGGAGCACTTGGTAGTTCTACCTTTAAATTCTTGAGAAACTTCCATATTGTTTTCCATAGTGGCTCAATCAGTTTACATTTCTACCAAAAGGTTACAATTATTCCTTTTTCTCCAAGTCCTCACAAACATTTGTTATCTTTTGTCTTTTTGATAATAGACATTCTAAGGGTTGTGAGGCTATATATCATTTTGGATTTGATCCACATTTCCCTGATGATTATTGATGCTTCACACCTTTTTATGTACCTGTTGGCCAACTGTGTGTCTTCTTTGGTTATCCAGGTCCTTTGTCTATTTTAAATTGGAATATTTGCTTTTTTGCTATTGAGCTGTATGTGTTATTAATACATTTTAGTTATTAGCATCTTAGATATGCTATTTGAAAATAGTTTATTCTCATTCATTAGATAGTCTTTTCATTTTGTTGCTGGTTTTCTTTATTGTGCAGAAACTTTTCAGATTGGTGTAGTCTCCCTTGTTTATTTTTGGTTTTGTTGTATTTGATTTTGTTGTCAAATACAAAAAAAAAAAATATTGCCAAGACCAATGTCAAGGAACCTGCCCCCTATATTTTCTTTTAGAAGTTTTATGGTTTCAGGTCTTAATTAAATATTTAATTATTTAATCCATTTGGAGTTGATTAAGATAGGGATCCAGTTTCATTTTTTTGGATGTGGCTGTCCAGTTTATTCAACACCATATAGTGAAAAGATGGTCATTTCTACATTGTATATTCTTGGCTTCATTTGTCAACAATTAATTGACTACCTATGCATAGGTTTATTTCTGGGCTTTCTATTTTGTTCTATTGATCTATATTTCTTTTTTTATACCAATACCATACTCTTTTGATTACCATAGCTTTGTAATATAGCTTTTTTAAAAAAATTATTTATTTATTTATTTATGGCTGTGTTGGGTCTTCGTTTCTGTGTGAGGGCTTTCTCTAGTTGCGGCAAATGGGGGCCACTCTTCATCGCGGTGCGCAGGCCCCCCATTATCGTGGCCTCTCTTGTTGTGGAGCACAGGCTCCAGATGCACAGGCTCAGTAGTTGTGGCTCACGGGCCTAGTCACTCCGTGGCATGTGGGATCCTCCCAGACCAGGGTCTGAACCCGTGTCCCCTACATTGGCAGGCAGACTCCCAACCACTGCACCATCAGGGAAGCCCTGTAATATAGCTTGAAATCAGGACGTGTGATGCTTCCAGCTCTGTTCTTTATCAGGGTTGCTCAGGGTATTTGGGGCCTTTTGTGGTTCCATATAAATTTTAGGATTGTTTTTCTATTTTTGTGGAAAATGCTGTTGGAATTTTGATAGGGTTTGCATTGGCTGTGTAGATTGCTTTGGGCAGTATGGATATTTTAATAATATTAATTTTTCCAATCCATTAGTATTGAATATTCTTCCATTTATTTTTTTTCATCTTCATTTTTCTTCAACAATGTTTTATTGTTCAGTGTACTAAGCTTTCACCTCTTTGGTTAAATTATTCCTATGTATTTGATTCTTTTTGATACTATTATAAATGGAATTGTTTTCTTTATTTCTCTTTCTGATAGTACATTTCTAGTATATAGAAACACAACTCATTTTTGTGTATTGATTTTTTACCTGAATTCATTTATTAGTTCTAAGAGTTATTCAGTGGAGAATTTAGGATTTTCTAGATATAAGATTATGTCTTATGCAACAGATACAGTTTTAATTTTTCCTTTCCAGTTTGAATGACATTTTCATTTCCTTGCTTGGTTGCTCCAGATAGGGATTCCAGTACCATGTTGAATAAGAGTGGTGATAATGGGCACATTTTTATTGCTCCTCTTCTTAGAGGAAAAGCTTTTAACCTTTCACCATAGCCTGTAATGTTTGCTGTGGGTTTGTCATTTACAGCTGTTAGTATGTTGAAGTATGTTCCCTCAATTCCCAATTTGTTAAGGGTTTTATAATAAAAAGGAAGTTGTATTTTGTCAAATGCTTTTCCTGCATCTACTGAGATGATAATATGACTTTAATTTGTTATTCTATTAATGCAGTGTATCACATTTATTGATTTGTGTATGTTGAGCCACCCTTTCATCCCAGGGATAAATTCCACTTAGTTATGTTGTTAAGTCCATTTAATGTATTGGTGAATTAGGTTTACTAACATTTTGTTAAGAATATTTGCATCTATATTCATCGGGGATATTATATAGTTTATTCTTATTGTGTCTTTTTCTGGCTTTGGTACCAGGGAAATGTTGGCTTCATAAAAAGTAGTTTGGGAGTGCTCATTCCTTATCAACTTTTTTGAACAGTTTCAGAAGGACTGGTGTTAATTCTTTTTTAAACTTTTATAGAATTCACCAGTGAAGTCATCTTGTCTTGGGCTTTTCTGTGTTGGGAGGTTTTTGATTACTGATTCAGTCTCCTTACACATTATTGGTCTATTTGGACTTTCTATTTCTTTATGATTCAGTCTTAGTAAGTTGTATGTTTCCAAGAATTTATGCAATTCTTTTAGTTTGTCCATTTTTTGGAGAATAATTGTTCATAGTTATCTCATCTGATCTTTTATATTTCTGTGGTTATAGTAGTCATATTTCCTACTTGATTTCTGATGAAGTAGAAATTCTTATTTATTTGAGTTCTTTCATTTTTTTTCTTGGTACATTTGTTTGTCTATTTTGTGTGTCTTTTCAAAACCCCAGCTCCTTGTTTCTTTGGTCTTTTCTATTGTCTTTTTAGTGTCTGTTTCTTTTATTTCCACCAAGATCATTGTTATTCCCTTCTTTCTACTAACTTTAGGCCTAGTTTTTTCTTTTCTTTTCTTTTTTTTTTTTTTAGTTCCTTGTGGTCAAAAGAGATTACTTATTTGAGATATTTCTCTTTTCTTAATGTAGGCATTTATTGCTAAAACTTCCCTCTTGGAACTATTTTGTTGCAACCTATAAGTTATGATATATTTTCTTTCAAATTTTATTTGTCTCAATATCTTTTTGATTTTTTAAAAATGTTTTTCTTGGACACTTTGCTTGTTCAGAAGCATGTTATTTAATCTTTATATATTTGTGAATTTTCTAGTTTTTGTCTTGTAGGTAATGCCTAGCTTCATAATATTTTGGTCAGAAAATGTTCTTGATATGCTTTCAATATTCTTAAATTCCCTAAGACTTGTTTTATTGCCTAAGATTTTTTAATCTTTATTGGAGTATAATTGTTTTACAATGTTACATTAGTTTCTGCTGTACAACAAAATGAATCAGCTATATGTATACATATATCCCAATATCCCCTCCCTCCTGAGCCTCCCTCCCACCCTCCCTATCCTAAATAATGTTTCAAATGCCTTTGAGTAGAAAGTGTATTCTGATGCTGTTGGATGGAACGTTTATTTCTATCTAGTCTAAAGTGTTGTTTAAGTCCAATGCTTTCCTTAATGATTTCATGTCTGGAAGATCAATCCATTTTTAAAAGTCAGGTATTGAAGTGCTGTACTATTATTATACTACTGTCTATTTCTCATATCAGACCTGGTAGTATTCAGTATATATATTTAGGTGCTCTAATGTTGAATGTATAAATAATTTTTAAATTTTTATTTATTTATTTAATATTTTAGTTTTATTAGTGTATAGTTGATTTAAACTGTTGTGTTAATTTCAGGTATACAGCAAAGTGATTCAGCTATTCATATACATATATTTATTCTTTTTTAGAGTATTTTCTCATATAGGTTACCACAGAATATTAGGTAGAGTTCCCCGTGCTATATAGTAGGTCCTTGTTGCTTATCTATCTTATATATAGTATTGTCCATGTGTTCATCCCAAGCTCCTGATTCATCCTTCCCCACCATGTTTCCCCTTTGGTAACCATGTTTTTGACATATAAAAAGTCTGCTTCTCTTTTGTAAATAAGTTCATTTGTATCTTTGTTTTTTGATTAGTTTCCATATATGAGTGATATTATATGACATTTCTTTCTCTGTCTGACTTACATCACTTAGTATGATAATCTCTAGGTCCATCCATGTTGTTGCAAATGGCATTATTTCATTCTTTTTTATGGCTGAGCAATATTCCATGGTATATATGTACCACATCTTATTTATCTATTCCTCTGTCAACAGACATTTAGGTTGCTTCCATATCTTGGCTATTGCAAATAGTGCTGAAATGAGTGTTGGGGTGCATGTATCCTTTCAGATTATGGTTTTCTCTGGATATACACCCAAGAGTGGGTTTCCTGGATCATATGATAGTTTTATTTGAAGTTTTTAAGGAACCTCCATACTGTTCTCCATAGTGGTTGTATCAATTTACATTCCCACCAACAGTGCAAGAGGGTTTCCTTTTATCCACACACTCTCCAGCATTTATTGTTTGTAGACTGTTTGATGATGGCTATTCTGAACCATGTGAGGTGATGCCTCATTGTAGTTTTGATTTGCATTTCTCTGATAATTAGTTATGTTGAGCATCTTTTCATGTGCTTTCTGGCCATCTGTATGTCTTCTTTGGAGAAGTGTCTATTTAGAATTTCTGCCCATTTTTTGAATGGGTTGTTTATTTTTTTGATATTGAGCCGCATTCACTGTTTGTAAATTTTGGAGACTAATCCCTTGTCAGTTGTGTCATTTGCTAATATCTTCTCCCATTCTGAGAGTTGTCTTTTCATTTTGTTTATGGTTTCCTTTGTTATGCAGAAGATTTTTAGTTTAATTAGGTCCTATTTTTTAATTATTCTTTTCATTTTCATTATTCTAGGAGGTGGATCCAAAAAGATTTTACTGTAATTTACGTCAAAGTGTGTTCTGCCTGTGTTTACCTCTAAGAATCCTATAGTGTCTCACCTTACATTTCAGTCTTTTTATGGTGGATTGTGTTAGAGAATGTTTTAATTTAATTCTTTTCCATGTAGCTGTTTAGTTTTCTGAGCACCACTTATTGAAGAGAATGTCTTTTCTCCATTCTATACTCTTGCCCACCTTGTCGTAGATTAATTGATCATAGATTCATGTGTTTATTTCTGGGCTTTCTGTCTTATTCCATTGATACATGTTTCTGTTTCAGTGCCAGTGCCATACTGTTTTGATGACTGTAGATTTGTATAGTCTTCAGACTATAGTGTGAAGTCAGGGAGTCTGATTTCTCAAACTCCTTTTTTATTTTTCAAGATTACATTTTCTATTCGGGATCTTTTGTGTTTCCATATAAATTTAAAAATTTTTAGCTCTAGTTCTGTGAAAAATGCCATTGGTAATTTGAGAGGGTTTGCATTGAATCTATAGATTGCCTTGGGTAGTACAGTCATTTTGACCACATTGATTCTTCCAATCCAAAAACATGGTATATCCTTCCATCTATTTGTGTTATCTTTGATTTCTTTCATCAGTATCTTATAGTTTTTGGAGTAGAGTTCTTTTGTCTCCTTAGATAGCTTTATTCTTAGGTATTTCATTCTTTTTGATGCAATAGTGAATGTGATTGTTTTATTAATTTCTCTTTCTGATTTTTCATTGTTAATGTATAGGCATGCAACTGATTTCTGTGTACTAATTTTGTATCCTGCAAATTTACTAAATTCATTGATGAGCTATTGTTGTTTTCTGGTAGCATCTTTAGGATTTTCTATGTATAGTATCATGCCATCTGAAAACAGTGACAGTTTTAGTTACTTCTTTACAGATTTGGATTCCTTTTATTTCTCTTTCTTCTCTCAGTGCTGTGGCTAGAACTTCCAAAACTATGTTGAATAAAAGTGGCGACTATGAGCACCCTTCCCTTATTCTTGATCTTAGAGGGAATGTTTTCAGCTTTTCACCAACAGAGGAGTGTCTCAGGTTGGAGAGCAGAGGGAAACACTGCCAAACCTCTGTGCAGGTTAATCTCCATTCTGCCTTCCACAAACTGGTTGCTGCTCTCTCCTCTTAGTCTCCGAAGCTCCCTCTCCATCCAGGCTGATTTTCCCACCAGTGAGGAGACTTCCTGAGGTTCAGGAACATTTCCTCCTTCACAGCTCCCTCACCCGGGTGTAGGCCCCATTCTGATTCCTTTTTTTCTTTTTTCCTACCTGGTTATGGGAAAGTTTTCTTTTATTTTCAGATGTCTGAGGTCTTCTGTTTACATTCAGTAGCTGTTCTGTGTGAATCATTCCACTTGTAAATGTATTTTCAATGTTTTTGTGGGTGAAGGTGAACTCCATGTCCTACTCCTCCACCATCTTGATCCCCCTCAGAGTCCATAAATACTTACAATTGTTATATTCTCTCGATAAATTGACATCTTTTTTATAATATAATGACCTCTTTGTCTCTTTTAAATATACTTACTTTAAAAGCATTTAAGACTATGTTTAAAAAATAACACATAGATTGACTATCTCCACTTAGTTGTTCTTCTGGAGTTTTATCATGTTCTTTCGTCTGGGACATATTCTTCTGCTGTCTCATTTTGTCTAATTTTCTGTGATTGAAAATTCTCTTCTGCAGGCTGCAGGGTTGTAGTGCTTCTCACTTCTGCTGTCTGCCCCCTGGTGGATGAGGCTGTCTACGAGGTTTGTGCAGGCTTCTTGGAGGGATGGACTTGTTCCTGCCCACTGATGGGTGGAACTGGGTCTTGTCCCTCTAGTGGGCAAGGCTGTGTCAGTGGGTGTTTATCAGGCAGCTGTGTGTTCAGGAAGACTTTAAGCAGCCTGTCTGCTTATGGGTGGGGCTGTGTTCCCACTCTGTTAGTTGTTTGGCCTGAGGCATCCCAGCATTGGAGCCTACAGGCATTTGGGTGGGGCCAGGTCTTGGTGAGAAAATGATGGCCTCCTGGAAGGCTCTTGTCTATGAGTACTCTCCAGAACTACCACCACCAGCGTCCTTGTCCCTGCAGTGAGCCACAGCTGCTCCCTGCCTCTGCAGCAGACCCACCAATACTAGCAGATAAGTCTGGCCCAGTCTCTGACGAGGTCACCATTTTTTATCCCTGGGTCCTGGTGCAAACAACATCTGTGTGTGCCATCCAAGAGTGGAGTTTCTGTTTCCCCCAGTCCTGTCGAGTTCCTGTAACCAAACCCCACTGACCTTCAAAGCCAGATTCTCTGAGGTCTTCTCCTCCCATTGTCAGAGCCCCTGGCTGAGGAGTCCACCATGGGGTTCAGAACTTTCACTCCTGTTGGAGAACTTCTGTGGTATAATTATTTTCTAGTTTGTGGGTCACCCACCTGGCATGTATAGGATTTGATTTTATAATGATTGTGCCCCTCTTTCTGTCTCCTTGTGGCTTTTTCTTTACCTTTGGATATAGGGTATATGTTTTGGTAAGTTCAGCATTTTTTTGTCAGTGGTTGTTCAGCAGTTAGTTGTGACTTTGGTGTTTCCATAAGAGGTGAGCTCATGTCCTTCTACTCTGCCATCTTGTCTCCAATAATAAACATATTACACATTAGTGTAAATAAGATTTAAAAAAAATAAAATTACATTTTTATGAACAAAAAATATTACTGAGCAGAGTAGCATTGCTTTACACTTTTAACAAATGTTTTGTATGTTTTATCTAATTAAAATAGCTTGTAATAAAGTGTTTGATTCTATTTTTGAGGTTTGATTATTGACAACTTTCAAGTTACTTTCCTCCCTCTTCCCTTCTTGTCCCTCATTTGTGCCAGCTGATAATAAAGCATGCACTCTACCCCTTTGGCTCCTGTGGGAAGTTTAAAACACACAAGCCCTAGTTTGTCACCATCCGCTAAACAAAATCAAATCCAAAGCCACTCATCTTTTCTTGCTTTCTCAAGCCATTTGTGGACCTGCTTTTGAGCCTTCTCTGCTCTCCTCAGAAAACCTCATAATGTTATTAATAAATCTTTGCATTCTCTTTTGGTGTACATGTGGAGACATCCAAACCAAATTTTGAGTATAGGGTCAATTTCATCCCTTTGGTCTCTCTATAACACAGCTGGATTCTGATATCTACACTGCATTTAGTCTTTTTTTTAAAATACTTATTTTTTAGACTAGTTTTAGGTTACAACAAAATTGACAGGAAGATACAGATTTCCTATAGACTCCCTGTCTCCACACATGCACAGCCTTCCCAATTATCAGTATTCTCCACCAGAGAAAATATTGGTTACCACTGATGGACCTACGTTGACACATTGTAATCACTCACTGTCCATGGTTTACATTACAGCTCAGTTTTGGTGTTGTACTTTCTATGGATTTGCACAAATGCAAAATGACATGTATCCATCATAATAGAATTATACAGAGTAGTTTCACTGCCCTAAAATGTCCTCTGTGCTCCATCAATTCATCCCTCCCCCAAACCCCTGGCAAGCATTAATTTTTTTACTGTCTCTATATACTTTCCCTTTCTAGGATATTACATGGTTAGGATCATACAGTATGTAGCCTATCCAGATTGGCTTCTTACACTAAGTAATTTGTCTTTAAGATTTCTCCATATCTTTTCATGGCTTGACAGTTCATTTCTTTTTAGCCCAGAATAACATTCTATTTTCTGTATGTGTCATAGTTTTTTTGTTTGTTTGTTATTTTTTATTTTTATCCATTCACCTATTAAAGGACACCTTGTTGCTTACAAATTTTTGCAATTATGAATAAAGCTGCTATAAACAGCCTTGTGCAGGTTTATGTGACAAAAGTTTTCAACACCTTTAGGTAAGTACCAAGGAGCATGGTTGCTGGATTGTATGGTGTGTTTAGTACATTTAGTTCTGTGAGAAACTGCCAAACTGTCTTCCAAAGTGACTGTACCATTTGCATTCCCACCAGCATGAATGAGAGTTCCTGTAGCTTCACATCTTCACCAGTATTTGGTGTTGTCAGATTTCTAGGTTCTGGCCATTCTAATTGGTATGTAGTGGTATCTCATTGTTGTTTTAGTTTTTGTTTCCCTGATGATAAATTATGTGGAGCATCTTTTCATATGCTTATATACTTCTACATTTAGTTTTTGTGATATGTTGTTTTAGTTGAAATATGTAAAGAAACTGCAACATTTCACAGATATGTAGTTTGAAAAAGGAACACGTTAATAGTATTTTCAGATAACTGTGGATATTCCTCTTTGATATTATTCCAAAACTTAATAAGCATTAGTTGCTATAGATAAAGTAGTTGCAATATGCAATATGAAACCATGTTAATAAATTTGACATTTAGAGAATATTTGTTCACTTAGTTACATAAATATCTAAATATTGATACATTTCATTATACAATATCTAAAAATCATAATCCTTAACTTCACCACCCATGTCATAAGAACAATTTTAAATATTGGGAAGCTGCCAAACTCATGGTGGCAGATGTAAGTTTTCAAAAATATAAATTTTGCTTAAAAGAAAATTGAAAATTTTAGCATTGGCAACAAATAATGTCATTTTTTTTTCAGTGAAGTAACTCTAACTTCCTTTATTTTTGAGAAAATATATGCCAAATACTCAGGTTTAAATAACCAAACTTTGTCAGTCATTATTTCAAGTAAAAAGGTTTTTATCTTGAAAAATGACTAGCAGATTGTACCTCTAAAAGACAGACAACTCTTTTTCCTGGAGACATCCATCATACTTCAGTATACAACAAAAATATTTTATGTATATTTGTCATGTTATCACAAAAATTATCAAAAAGTTGTGTATCCAAGGATTAAAATTTAATAAAATTAATATTCTTTACTATTTCATCAAGGGTGTTTTTAAGTAAAGCCAGTTTTTTTTTTTACCTGCAGGTGTGTGGCAATGAATAGTACAAAAACTACTAGCAATTTGATGTCACTGCTTTGATTTTTGTTAAGGACCCAGCACTTTTAAATCCCCATTACTTTTGCACCATCTGTGCAAATGCCTACACAGTAAAAAAGGCAGTCTAAGCTTAATATTTTTATAGAATTAATTTTAATGTCACAGACTCCATGAAAGGGTCTTAGACATCACAAGCTTCCTTGAACCATTCTTTAAAAAGCACTTTTGGGGGTATAGAAAATGGGACAATTTGTGTGAGTTAGTGTGGTTGGGCAGGACTTCATAGGGAAAGTATGATTTAAGCTGGAGCCATAAAGATTGAGATTTGGTATGGACCAAGATGTTCAGGATGTTTAGGTATATGGAAGAAAAAAATAAAAGGTCTGGTGTAAGATTACAGAGTAGAAGAATTATGGAGATAAACTAACTGTATAAGATGGGATATGAGTATAGAATCAGGCAGCCTGAAAATGACTCCTAAGAAGATAAACAAGTGAGAACCTTTGAAGGTAAAGTGAAATATTAACACCTAGTGGAAATAAAATGCTCAGTAAAATTAAGACCCTTCATTGTTTATAAAAATTATTAATTAGCACTTTCTAAAATCTTATTACAAATTAGGGGGAAACACAAACATGGGTTTATTAAATGGGAAGCATATTTACAGATAGCAAACCATCCATACATAGAAACATCATTTTAGCAGATTCAGTTATTGAATTTTTTTCTTGTTTAATTAAATAATTCATTCAATCTTCTAAGAATCATGTTTGAAAGAAAACAAGCAAGAGCTTTGATAACTTTCCTGGATCGAGTGTAGAAGCCCATATGTTTTTTTCTTAACTGACTTTGTTTGCTTATAAAGTTTTAGAGGCAAGCAATATTTGCAAGCAAACTACATGGAAAATACAGTTGCGTCATTCTTTTATGGTTGTCAGTCAAATAACAATTTAGACTCATTCCTCCCCCCACCCCAACAAATGAATTGACAAGTTGATTGAATTGAATGAATTGTCTGTTTTCATTCCTTGGTGATTATCATTGGTCCCCTTCCCTTTCCCTTTCCCATTCCACAATTAAACACAGCTAAAAATTTTATAGCAGAAAAAATAGCCCCAAAGAACTTAAGATTTTATTTAATACTTTGATTTTTCTTTGTTGATTTGTTTTAAACTCCCAGTGGGTTTGAGTGTTTGAAAAGATTTCTATTTTTATTAAAAAGAAGCAAAAGTTCTTTGTAAATGTCCCTGTGAACGTGTTTGTGTGTGTATGTGTGTTATAATGTGTGCACATCTTCTCTTTTTTCAGGCATATAATATTTTAATAACATGATTGAATGGGTACCAGAAACAAATGTAAATGAGCCAAATTAATACCTATTTTGAATAGGAATAATGTAATTAATTTGTTTGGGGGTCTCAGAAAGGTCTAAGATTCCTCAATGCTGGACATCACTACAAAAACAAACAATACAACAAAATCTTATCCAAAAATACTCAGTTAAATATTTTAAAGTGAAAATCCATTTATTTTAAAATTAAAAATGATTTTTTTCTTTTTACAAAAGCAGTGCCTATTCATTATGGAATTCTTGGGTCATTTCTACTGAGTATTTTGAAGCTATTTTTTGGAAGGAAGGCACACTTTTCAGTAATATTGCAGATTTGAGAGTGCCTATCCATTGTAACAGGTTCAGTGTTCACATACCCCTGTCAGTGTTTATTAAAACTTCAATTCACTATCATCCAACTAAGTAGAATATGTTGTTAACATAGGGTTGTCAGATTTAACAAATTAATGTTAATTAATGTCCAGCTAAATTAGCTAATTTTTTAGTATAAGTATGCCTCAAATATTGTCCTGTATTTTAACTTGCAGTTGTATAGCCTGGACTTTAATGTTATTCTCTGCTTTTCACAGAACAACCACATTCTAGACCTTGGAACACATCTAGCTTGCTCTCCCATACTTACTAGTGTATCCTGGCCCAAATGGTGAGAGGTAGATCCTTATTAAAGTGAAGCTAGTTAGAACCCAGTGGGTTTTGTAGTCAGACAGACCTGTCTGCCACTAATTCTCAACTTTCAATTCCTTGTCTGTAAATTTGGGTAATATCTATAAAAAATGATTGTTGTGAAAATTAAATGAGATAACATGTGTAAAGTGTCAGGCATGTATTTATCTGGCTGCTTCTTCAGACAAGTAAAAGATTAAATTATATTTAGCAAACTGATGAGGCAAAATCCTGGGACTAGTACATTTCAGACTTTGCTTTTACTTTTATTAGGAAAAAATTCAGATATATCAAAGATAGAAAGAATAGTAACAACTATATCCCATGTATTTAATACCCAGTTACAATAATTACCAGCATGTTGCCATTTTCATCATCTCTCATTTTTTTTCCTGGAGACTTCTAAAGTATATCTCAGACATAATATACTTTTACCCATATATATTTCAATATGGATTAGAAAGATATTTGACAATAAAGACTACCCCCTTTTCCAAAAATTAGCTGGAAATTGAAATCACTTACCCCACTATTTGACCCTTCCTGTTAATTGGTGTACCTTGTAAATTAAATGTCTAAAAGAAGTTGGTATATAGATATCTAGATTATAGCAGAGTGGAATTACAGATAATACAAACACTGCAGATAATAAAAACACAAAAAGACAAGCCTTCACTACCAAACAATTAAAAACAGTTTCACAGAAATAAATAAAATTATTAAGAAATGGGAAATTTTTATTTGCCGTTGCAATTGTATTTTTGCATCAGTGGGATGAGATTATGTACTTGAAACTAACTGAAGGCTGCTATTGGATATACTTTACATTTGAAAGCCTGCAGTTCTTAAGGTGATTTGAAACCTAGATAGTAATAAATGAACTAAGCTCCTCTGAAAAGAATTATGTAAGATTATTCTTCTAACAACCCAATTCTTTTATCTTCCCTATCTGTGTAAACATTAAAGTTAAATGCACCATTACTGACACATAATATTTAAAGCAAGCATTTTCATAATGGTAAAGTAAAAGTTGAAAGCCCAAATGAAGAATAGAATATACATATGTATAAGCCCTCTACTTCTACGTGTATTGACAACTGGGTAAATTTTAGCCAGTATTAACTCACTGAAAATTTTATAAATTCCAGTGGGGATAGAGTGGAAAATGGGAAGAGATGGAGATTCGAAAGACCTGGAATACATCTTCATGTTCTACCACTAACCAACTAGATGGCATGAATAAGGATGATGTGAGATGAATGCCCTCCACTGTAAAGGTGCCATATACAACACACTGATTTTACTGCTATATACATCTATTTTTTCATATGAGAAAGAATCTCATAGCTTTATTGAAATAACAAATCTGTCAAGTGAATTGGAGGTTGCTGTGGTAACTGTTTCCCACCTAACAGTGGAATACGTAGATGGAAATATGCATACAAGTTGAAGGTATTAATGCCTGAGGGCAGCATAAAAACCCACTGTCTATTTCAGCCTCTATTTTCAGGATTTTTGCAGTTTTACTCAAATAAAGTTGCGGTCAAATATTTCCTCTTTCCTGCCTTCTTTCATCTAACCCTGTGTGGGGTTGTGCACCCTTTTGACCTCCAGAGGTAAGGTGATAATGGAGAAGGGCAGGGAGAGAAAAAGATTGATGAATTTTCTGAATCGGCCTAATTGAAAAACAAAGCTAGCTACATTTTATCCTTCCTGGTAAACATTCCTTGAACAGAGTGGGGTTAGAGATATTTTTCCTTTTAAAATCAATGAGCGCTTTATACTTTAACTAGAAATTTGTTAGCCTCTAAATTCAATAGGTTTGCATCACTAACGTGAGCCAAAACATTCCAGTCTGTTCAAATACTTTTGATTTTGGCATCTGAGCAGAACTTTGCTGGGATATATGTTCTGCACATGCAGGTTTTATTGAACTGGAAACTGGTCCAAATGGCAACGGATGTCTTCTCTACAACTAGTTTCCAGTTTCAAATTCAATATCTCACATACTAACTACAATCAGTGTTTCATTTAAATATGTAAATTTCTTATATTTACACCGGTTAATTTTAGTAATGGAGCCTTTATTGAACCTTTTTTCCTACTTGCCTCTCAACTCTATTTTAAAATTCTCTTCTGAAGTTTCTCCCCCCACCACCACCATAGTGCTTGTATTTTACAAAGTAATTCATGTATGCAGTTAAAAAGAGAATCCTTTTACAGCTAATCTGCATTTTTGTTTCAGCACAATATCGATCTGACAGTAATAGTTTGCATAAGGTGTACTTTTTGCTGGGTGGAACAAAGAGTAATAAATTAGTTTTGAACTTTTATGATCTTATCTTATAAAGAGTCTACAACAAGCCCTGTATTCAAATCAATTGTCAAAGTGAAGAAGGATTAATAACTGTTGCACCATATAACCTTTAATATAACTATAGCCTGAGGAAGGCACACTTTAAAATCTACTATGTTATTTCATTATTGTAATTCTTAACAGAAGACCCTTGCCATTACAGAAAAAAATAAGCAAAAGCAAAAATAAATAAATAAGCAACTGCTTAGTTTATAGATTTGTTTATAGAATTTTTTTTAATACAAAATCTCTATTTTTCCTTTACATGATTGGGAGATGAAGTTGAAAGCAGGCCCAGGGAATAAAACTATCAAAAATAATTTTATATTAAAAAAACAAATTAAGTAGCAGAGATGTTGCTTTTCAGGAGACATCACATTAGACTGTATTGTATTTGTGTTGTTTTATTATTGATGGGGTGTCTTTTGTCTGAAAATCTTGAAAATTTCTATACATGTAGTAATTTTCATGGGCCACAGGGCCATAGGTAGGTGAGCCAGAACCAATATTGTTATTTTCCAGAGAAAGAGACTGATTCACAAACTGGTTTAGTGACTCCCCCAAGATAGTTACCCAGCCCTGTGATTCTTTTCTATATTTTAGTAACTGAATGAAAAAGAAAACCCAGATCTTCAGACTCCTGTGTTAAACCACTTCCCTGTTGCTAAGAATGTTTGCACAATAAAGTCAGAAAAGATCTCTTTTAATGCCAGAAACCACTAGATTATGATTCAACATAGAAAAAGTAAGGAGGCTCTTTATTTCAAACTGTTCAAAATTTTCAAATTTACAGCAGCTTAAACCGTGTGAGAATTGGAGAGCCCCCTTGAGACGCTTTGGCCTAAAGTAATACAGGGACAGGACAACAGTCTTAGATGGACTTCAGAACCGACTTCATGGTAAGGAGAGAGAACTTAAGTTATGAAACAAACTCCACACCCTAACCAGCTGTGAGACTTTGGGCAATTTCCTTCCTCTTTCTGCTCTTAGTTTTCCTATCTTGAATAGGGGGAAGTAAGACTAGAATTAGTGATTCTTTGTGGAGGTGGGGCAGTGTAGTTACAAAAAGATTTAAACTGTGATGAAAACTCAGGAACCCCCTCACCAGAAAATAGCAGTCATAGAGCCACCCTCACCGACACAAACATTAATACATCATTTTACCTACAGTTTGTGGAGATTTGTGTACTCCTAAAGCTCTTACACAGACTCCAGTTTAAGAACTCTGCAGCAAATATTCTTTCAGCTCTAACAAAATTTGATTCTATGTTTTTCTAATTCAATTAAGTACAATTTATTTATGCACACTGCATACTAATGAAGATGACTACCCAGTCAATATATTTAAAACCTGGGACAGGCAAGGCTATTCCTCAGGATTATTATTCCCTTTGATGGTCTCATGTTCTTATGTCCAGGCTAGGGACTTCAAGCTTTTCAAGAACCTATAAACATGCTCAAAACCTGAAAAAAAATCTATTAGTTTTAAAATATGGAAAGAAAATGACAATATCAAAATTTAAACACTTGTTTAGATTTCTAGATAATATAACACATCAACTAGTTAATTGTCACTCAATTCTTAAATAATTATATATATAATTAATGAAGCTTAAATCACAACATATTTTTCTTAATAAAACTCAAAATTATAATATTAATAAAATTATTTAGACTTTTATCAATAAGTATATTTAATATACAGTTAGATATATTTTAATATTTTTGATATGATGTGGGAGAGGGCTTCCAAATCTAAGCGTATATAAGGCCTAAAAATGTCTCAAAACAGTTCTTGTCTGAGACCTACTCTCCAGTTTTCTGCAAGGAAGTAGCATTTTGTATCAGGGCCATAAGATTCACATATACCAGGACCCTATCCTGAAAACACTTTTGTTTTTTTTAATGAGAAAGTAGAAAGCAGTTTCAGGCGTAGGAAAACAGTAAATCTTAGGCTCTGGATCCTGAAATTGGGGGTGGGGGAGAGGGGATTGAACACTACCTAAAGTGCAAGTGGAGAGGAGAGAAAACAGGAAACTAGTACTGTTTTAGAATTTTAATGTTGGCTGAAGCAGTTTCTGGTTTCTTTAAGGTGTTTGAGTGTGTATTTTTTTTTTAGTTTTAAAACCTTTATTATAAAATCATTTCAACATACATAAAAGCTGAAAGAATCAAATAATTAACTCCATATCCTCACTACTGATTTATTAATATTTTGCCATATTTGTTTCATCTACTTTTGTGAATTATTTTAAGTTTAGACATAATGATATTTTACCCATATGCATCTCTGAAAAATAAGGGCATTTTTCTAAATCATCAAACTATCATTATCACACTTATTAATGGACTATAATTCCTAGATATAATTTCATTTCTAGTCTGTATTCCAAGTCCCCTATTGTCAACAAAATGTCTTTTAATGCTAACTAAAATCAGGATCCAATCAAACATCATACATAATTTTTCTAATCTAACAGAATCCCCTTTTCTTTTCTTTACAAGCTTGAACAGTTAAATAGATATAGATCTTGGTTATACAGAATATTTGATCTTCTGAATTTAGTTATTTCCTGTCTTGTGGTGTTTAATTAATTCCTCACATCCCTTTATTTCCAGTAAACTGAAAGTTAGGCTTAAAGGCTGGATTTTTGGCATGTATGTTGCATAGATGCTGCTGCATACTTCTTATTGCATTTTATCAAAAGGCATATACTGTCCAGCTGTTCCATTATTAGTGATGGTGAGTGATTGTTGGTTAGAGTGGTAACAACTTGGTCCCTCCATCGTAAAGTTTTATTTTCTCTCTCGCAACTAGCAAGTAGAATACTTTTGACCATGCAAGCTTTAAAGCATGAAAGTGAGAGTAAAGATAAGAAGTGTAATAGAACACCAGAATGTTTTATTACCCTCTTAATTCTTTTCAAAGACTCTTTTTCATTTTTGGTGCTTAAGGCTGTCCTTTCTCCTTTCCTATATGCTAGCTTTCTCTATAAAATATTGGCAAGTTTCTGGTGATATATTGTTCTAGAAATGAACTTATAAAGAAAATTTAAATATTTTCACTTAATTATGGTAATAAATAATAGGAAATTACCTAAAAGTCCATTTTGTCAGGCAACTGTTTTAATAGAAAATAGTGATTTTCATGACCATGATGTAGGACAGAAAATATTTTAGAAAAATTTTTAAAACAAGATTTTGTTGCTGTTTACCACTTTTCATTTCACAGTATACTATTAAATTCTATAAAAGCTTATACATTTTTTCCAGCTTAGTTGTAGCAAAGCCCTTTTATGATTACAATAATGTCCTTCCTCTCCTTATATTTATCTATCATTTGCACTGATTTCAGTGACTTAGGAAGAATTGCTAAAACTGCAGAACTATGTAGTTTAGGTCTGTTTTCAATGAACTAAGTTGCCTTACCAATTGAATAATCATAACCAGTTGTTATATTTAATGGGAAATAATTTCATTTTTATAACAAACATCTGTGAAAAATCAGAAAAAAATTGCTTCCAAGGAATTCTTTTTGATGACTGATTTTTTATAAACGCACCTGCTTGACTGAAGAATTTAAGTGCAGAAACAAAAGAATCTGAGATCGCCTTAAGGAGTGAGGTCAGGTGAAGGTTAATCAAAGGAAGTGACAATGAAATGGCATTCATAGCTTTTGGTAAATTTTTAATCATTACATACACAAACACACATTCGAGCATGTGCCTCTGGGCATGCATGCTCACACACACAGCATTGCAACTTAGGTTCCATAGATACAGTTTTATAAAATTAGATGACTCTTTTATTTTATTCTTATGATTTGGATTTCTGCCTGTATTTCTGCTTCAAACTAGAATTTTTTAATTTAATAATTAGGTAGATTAGATTAGCTATGAGGTGTAGAGGTATTCGAATTACATTTTTGGCTTGGAATCGGGATGAATTTTAGGAGAATATTGAAACAGAATATTTTACATATTTAGAATTTGTAGGGAATATTAAAATGAAAATATGCTGAATTTTTAGAATAAAATAATTAGGTCCAGAAAAAAATTTAGAAATAGACAATGACAGATTTCTACACACACTTAGCTGGAAACTGAGGATTTGAGCAGAAATGTCTTTTATTATGTCAGCTTATTATACATACAAATGGTTTATTCCCACAAAATGGAAATTCCTTGTTAAGAAATCCTTCAAGTAGATTGTTAGGTACATTCTCAAATAATATTGCAGTGGTTAAGAATGTCCAATTAAATTTTAATTCACCACCATTTTACTGTTTTTCACTCTACTATTTCTAGATAAAATATAAAATAAAAATGAAATAAATAAACAAACTAAAAGAGATGTTTTAAGATTGAAGAGCTTCCTCCTTTAAAAAAGAAATCTGTTAACTACATTTAGTTTCTGCAACAATCACTTGGTACTACTTTGACTTAACAGGATGGAATCAACTTTTAGTAACTATGTCACTGCCTAAGACAACTGCCTCAAAGTAAGACAGCAGATTTTCTTTTCATTTGACTATATGCAATTAATGTTGCAAGGCATACCTCAGAGATATTGTAGGTTGGGTTCCAGAACACCACAATAAAGAGGATATTGCAATAAAGTGAGTCACACTTTTTTTTCCCAGTGCATATAAAAGTTATGCTTGCACTAGAGTGTAGTCTAGTAAGTATGCAATAACTAAAAAAAAATGTACACACCTTAATTTAAAAATACTTTATTGCTAAAAAATGTAAGCCATCATCTGAGCTTTCAATGAGTCATAATGATTTTGCAATAGTAACATCAAAGATCACTGATCATAGATTACCATAACAAAAATAATAATAATTTAAAAGCTTGAAATATTGTGAGAATTACCAAAATTTGACACAGAAATGTGAAGTGAGCAAATGCTGCTGGAAAATATGTGCTGATAGTCTTGCTTGACACAGGTTGTCACAAATCTTCAATTTGTAAAAAACACAGTATCTTCGAAGTACAATAAAGCAAAGTGTAATAAAACAAGGTGTGTCTGTATTTAGAGTTTTTGTGGTTGTGGGGCAAGGACTTTTTTCTATTCTTATTTTCACCAAATATGTTACCCCAGAAGAGGAAGAAGAGGCTAAATTTCCACTTCATTGATAATTAACGACAAAAAATAAGTCTTTTCCCACTCTCTAAGAGTGTAAGATCACCAACAGTTATCACATTAGTTTTCTAATAAGATCTTCTGAAGATGTTTTTTTTTTTTTTTGTATTAACGTGGATAACTGCAAGGCAATCTATCTGAAGACACATTGGTGGGTCTTTGTACACTTAATCTGAATGGATTACAAGGAACAGAAAGCCTTTCATACGAAGCAAAACTGATGAATTTTATACCTCAGTGGACCTGCAAAAGTATAAAAATGAATAAAAGGGGTGTTTCTACTGTAACTTTGCCAAGTTTCTTCCTCTGTAAAAGTCTGTTTTTCTCTTTTGAATTTTCCCCCTTGTGACAGAAAACAAAACTAGTGACATGTACAGCATAAAAGTAACTAGTGTATTTTAATATCTCTAGAATCTATATTTTCCCCACATAAAATCCTTTGGTATGTCACCTAGAGGATGCTGCCAAAAGTAGAGTATTATGACAAAATGGGGATTTTTAAAGAATTTTAGGACACCAGAATAACTGAGTATTTGTTAACCTAATTAAACAGACTATCAATTTAGTAAAAACAAAAAAATCAAGCCAAACGCCCAGGAAAAATGTCCAGCTGTTAGTCTTGCTTCTAGCATGGTTCTATTACTCATTTTTCTTCTATTTTGTGGTGAAAAAGTAAACACTCTCTTACATTTAGACAAAGAGAAAAGACATTGCTTAGAATATCTTGATATTTAGAACTATCGGGATTACAGAAGGGAAGGTTAGTCAAAAAGGAGGCTAAGAAAATAATCTGAGAGTACCTTATGCTTATTTATGGTAAGTGCTTATAATTTAGGCTGGTTTTGTGGAATTATGGATGACTTAAAGTGAAACTAAAAAACAGACAGGCAGGTCTTATTTGATGGCCAATAATTTAATGTAGTCTGAGGAGTGGTTTCATTATTTATGGATCTTTAATTGTTTAACCCCTAAATGAAAATGCATAATGTACCTAAAGAAAATGAACAAGTCTTATAATCTCTTAGTTTGTTTCATTACCTATGTTGTAACGAGTATATTATAGAGCAAATAATATATATTTACTTCATAAGGTTATTGTGTTAGAATGTAAAGAAAGAATTTTAAGTCTTATCTTATTGGGAGCCTTTGTATATGTACACCATAATGTGGTAAATTGAAGTAATTGTCCAGAGAACCTAGGTAGAAAACTCCCTTTAGTCTTAGATGATTTTAAAGGAAATGCTTGTTGTGACTTGAGACAGCTTTACATTTACCTTTCTTTTTTATGCATATTCTATCAGAAATAAATTTTTACTCTCATATAAAAACTTTCAAAGCTAAAAAACACACTTTTATTTAAACTTTTTAATACTTAAAGCTGTGAAATTCCCTCTTTTTCCTGGTAGTGCTTAATAGGGTCATCATAGTCTGAAAAAAAAGGTATAGCAAATGTTTCCTTCTCTGTAAAGTGAAGGTAATAACCTCCCTCTCATAAAACTGTTGTGAGACTCAAGTACCATAATATATGAATATGCTTTACAGACAAAAATATGTTATACAAATGTTAATGGTTTCCACCTATTTATGCTGGTTTTTGTACCCAGGGAGTTTGTCAGCAGAGCCTGCACTTTGAAAGAAGTTTCCTGGTCCTGGGCCTGAGTTTGCACTGAACCAGTCACACTAACTTGGTTTTTCTTGTGACAAATTTAGGTGTTTGCCTTTGGTTCACTAAGATGATAGTTGCAATTTATGTTATTGAAGAGAAGTGATGCTAATTGGCCCTCGTAGAGATAAGAGTTGTCACCATAGTCTCATTAATGTCATGATTTAGTCAACAGAGCGAACTGGCCACAGACTAAATGATAGAATGACTAACTTCCCATTACACGATTTTCCCACACTCTCTGTTTATTCACATTTACATTTTTACTACATTAACAAACAGAAATATATTTATGTTCCTAAATATCCTTCAGATTTTAAGAAGACTGAAAGTGAAATTTATTGTACAGAAAGTGGTTGCAATATTGTTTGAAACTTAACAAAAATGTTTAGATTTATAGACTTGGCGGTGTTTTAATATATGCACCTCCCAAGTTTTACCCAGCTGGAAGGAGGAATCCCTGATGAATTTTCATAACTTCTGGAGAGCTAATGACAATATTTGTTGGTGTGGAGATTCTTTTGGGAACTCTCCAAGAAGAAACTCTTCTCCTTGAGCTGATGAAATTTGAGGAACTACTTCAAACAGCGAGACTGTTGTCAAAAGAAACAGATGGGGCAGTATCTGAGGTCATTTCTTACAGTATCTAAAATTAATTTACAGTAAAATATCTACCTAACTAGGGGCTAATTTCTTTTAAGAATTTCTGAACTGGAAATTGAGCTCACCAGCTTCCTGCTTCAAATTTCTCTTTGTAGAACAGATCAAGTGGAAGGATGGGTATTATCTGCAATGTAGATCTGGAAAAAGAACATTGACAATAATGGCATTTCTTCATGGTGCTCATTTAGAAATATGAGTGTAGCCAGAGTGTATAGATAGAAGATGCCTTCACTTACAATCCATCTGTCCTCAATGGGGTCATCAGAAGGTCAGATGTTGTGCCACCTTGGGCCATTTAGCAAAAACTAAAGCCTTTATTCCAACCTCTAGACCTTCTTTTGTTTTCTTGGAGATTGGTTTTCCCTTGGCAACAGTCCAAAGTGCTAATTCCTTGGGTCGAAAGCTTTTAAAATGGAAAATAAAAATCCCTGTTGACTCCCAGTGACTGATTAATTTGCTACTAGAGGTAGGTGAGGGACAAGAAAAGCTGCCATTTTTTTTTTCCCAAAGAAGAAAGAAACCATGGGACACCTGGTTGCAGAACTGATTGCAACTAATATATGTTTTAAGGAACTTGAGAGAGAAAGAGAGAACAAATATGTGCAGAATATGTAATAGAGGATATCTTCAAATTTACAATTTATTTTTCTAATATTAAATAATAGAATTTTTTATGTTTATCATCATGCTGTTCTTTGACTCATATTACAAACACTGGAAGCATTTATGTTTTTCATGTTTGCTTTCTGAATTCCTGCAGAGATGTGTTGTGACTGGGAAAAAGTTACTCCCCACACACGAATGGTACATAATATCTCAGTAATGCAAAACAAGTATGGCAACTATGTGACTAGGAGTTTTTGGTAGCACCACTCACTATTAAAAATTCTTCCTTGACATGTATGTTGAAATGAATGGGTTCAGCACTAATGAAAGATATAGTTTAGTCAAATACTTGACTGATTTTGAATTTTTAAATAGTTTTTGTTGGCTATCAGTGATGCATAGGTAAATGATGCTCCAAGATTGAATAGGGTGCTATAGGAGATGAAAGGGCCCTTAAAGACCATATAGTCCAAACTGCTTTTAGGGATAGAAAACTGAGACCCCATAAAAACAGATATCTCATTAAAGATCAAAGAGGTAATTGATACGTAGTTTTCCCAGACCTGTGTTCCTTCCACTATACTATGCAGATGTATATAGGTCAAACCCCGTGTTTTCTTTAGCCACTTGCCACCCTTAGCCCTTATTGGTCAGTTTGGTTGTATGGGTAAATAATATGGAAGTTAAAAAATTTGTAGTTCAAAGTAATATTTTTTTTTCTTCATATGAAAACAGTCTGTTCTATAGAGTCAGAGAATGTTAGAACTGGAAATGTCCTGGCCCTACCAGTATAGGAATCTATTTTTCAGCATTCTTAAAAAGAAGTTACTGAGCTTCTGCTTGGATACCTTCAAAATGAGGAACTCATTCATTTTTTATAAGGCAGCCTAATTTATTAACTGATAACATTGTTTAAAATGTGCCTTAATATGGAAGCATTTGCCTCCTTGTTATTCACAACTATAGTTCTTTATTTTTCTTCCATATGACACCATATAGAACAAATTTAACTCCTATTTTACAAGATGGTATTTCAACACTTAAGAAAATACAATCATGCTCCCCTGCCTTCCAATATCTCTTAATTCTTTATCTGAGAGCGTTAACGGATCCTTTAGAATCCATTAAATGGGCTCTTCCTACATGGTCCCCAGTGAGTCAACGTTCCTCAAAAAATGAATCAAAAAGAGGAATAATGTTAGAGGTTTTTTTTGTTTGTTTGCTTGTTTTTCTGAGCAGTGCAGATTGAGGAAGGATAACTTTTGTCCAGACATACTTTTTTTCCTGCCTTGGACTATCATTATTTTGAGTGATTACTATGTGTCAAAAACTCCTATGCCCTTTATATGGATTACCTAAAATTTAATCCTCAACACAACACTATGAGGTAGGTACTTTTATTATTCCCATTTCATAGATTAAGACACTGAGAACCTGAGATATTGAATAAGATGTTCACGTATTCATAACTAATAGATGGCAGATTTGAACTCAAGCTTGCTTAATTCAAAAATGGGTATATAAACTTCTGCTTTATGCTGACTCCCATACCACCTGAGTGATTTATTTGTCTTCTCTTCTATTGTTGGCTCCTTTTAATCTTGTATATAATCTTGAGGTCTTCTATTTTACACAAATAACAATTAAATTTAGTCTGTACTTGCACAACTGACATTTAATCAGTCTTTAGTAGAGAACTTACATCTTTCCTGTCCATTTTCCAACCTGTTAGTCTTTGTCTAAGCTTCTAGATTTTTGAACACTGCTTTATCTCTTAGATTATTTTCATCCATTGAGTTGAAAAACAAGCTATTAATATATTTGTTTAAATTATCTATAAATATTGAACAGGACAGGGAATTTCTTCCAGGATAATATGGATTCATTAAATCATATTCTTTGTAGGATTGTTCAACCAGGTGCAACCTCACCTAATAGTACTGTCATATAACTTATGTTTTCCATCTTGTTCACAAGAACATTGTGGAAAACTATCAAAGACCTTGCTAAAATAAAGCTACATTGTAGCTACAGCATCCTCCAACTGATTCAACAACCATTTTTTTAGCATTTACTAGACAACAATGGGATACAAAGATGACTACTGACCTTAAAGCCCATACAGTCTAATAAAAAAACTATAATATGATTGACTTTAATGCACAATAAACAGTGTTTAAAAAGTTTAGGTAATAGAGTTGGATGGGTCAACGGAAGGAAGGGTTGATTCCAGTTTGTGACAAGAAAGACAATGATTACTAATCTACAGACCCTTCAAAAAGGGAGATTTTCTTAATTTGGCAGGATTACCTATTAGTGAACCCATGCTAAATCTTGGTGATCACTTCAACCTGAGTTAGAAAGCTTAAACCTTAGACATACTTTTCTGTTGGAACCACTTGTTGGATATTTGATAACGTAATCTAGAGTAAGTCGATTTGTCAGGCTTAATGCCTTGGACTTTAGAGAACTGATATTCTGTGCTCAAAAATATAAGTTTTCTCCATAAACTGGGGAGAATTGGCTACTTTAGGATTTCTCTTTTCCAGTAACTTCAGGGAGCATTTCCTTCTCCTTATGGGTAATTTACATCATAAGGGATCACTTTAACCAAACTCTACATTTTCCAATCTCACTTCCTCTCAGAACTCTATCGCTCCTCACAGGGGGGTCTTCCCTTTTGTTGTTCTGAATATTTTAAACACTTTAAAACAGACAGAACAGAACAATTTTAAAACCCAGCTATACAGTGCTTTCCTGAAACATGCATAAAATCTTTACAAATTAAGCCTGGGTCTGCATGATGCTAAAACATCTGCTCAATTCAGTCCCACTTGTTTTTTTATTATACAGATGTAGTGACCATATGCCCTAAATTTTCCAGAACAGTTCTAATTTCAAATATTGTGTCCCATTGTCCCTAAATTACACTCATATCTATAGGATCATGTGTCCTGGTTCAAAGGTGAGGAATTATATTGGCAGACTTTATAAAATATTTTGAAAATCGTTTGAATAACTTCAATAAGCCAGATGTTTTTGTGTACTATAGAAGAAGCCCAGATATCTTTAGAATCTGATAGTTGCTTTTCCTATCCATGTCCCTCTCCTTAATATAATGTGTTCTTTGAGAACTCATGAGCAAATCAAAAGCTAAAAAAATAATCTTGGCAACATTAAAGATTATTTAGTTCATTATATACAACAGGATGTAGATAAGGGTATAAACATATTTTTTGAGAAAAGATAATGGCAAAAGTACAGTAACATTTTAAGCGTTTCTTAAGATACCACAAGGACAGTTCACTATATTGGGGCACATAAAATTTATTAACTTTTAAACATGTTCTCAACACTAAAGGTGCAATCACTTATCATCTCTGAGCCTCAATTTCCTCTTCTATAAAATGAGTATGATGATAACAGTACTTATCCCATAGAGGCATTATAAACACTAAATAAGATAATTATAAATTGCTAGCAATGATTCTGCTACACAGCAAGTGCTCTATGAATATTAGCTATTAATAGTATAACCAGAAAAATATCTTTGTTTAATTCAATAAAATGATACACTGAGGTAGAAAGGAGAGTGTAGAATTGAGCTGATGGAGAATAGGTAAATCTAGTGAGAGGAAAAGATCCAAATGAGATATGTCTTGAAAAATGAATTAAAGGAAGGAAAATATAAATTTGGTGGATAGGTAGGAGGAAAGGGGAAGACCCGTACAAAAAGACAAAATTAACTGTGATGTGAAAACTGAAGCTTTATTTGTTACAATAGACAAAGCATTCTATTTAGTAATGTGACATTTTGACAATCAAATGTTATAATTTAGGCTTCTCGTTGTTGTTGTTGTTCCAATTAGTCTTTTTTAGTCATTTATAGTAATAAGATTTAAAGATTGAAAAGATCAGCCATCTGAATCCACCCTTCCTACAGTCTCTCTTATATGGGAGACTCATATTCCCTTCTTATTTTTTTTCCAGTTCTTTCCTGTATCAAAATTTTATTTAAGACTGTGAACTTTGTTATCTTTGGGCTGTAGAGTTGTTCCAATCTTTACATGTTTTATTGGTGATTCATCTGGATAAAGAATAATTATGCTAAAAAATACCTTCTAGCATTTATTATATAACAATTCTTGGGCTGAGTGCTTTACACCAATTACCTAATTTAATCCTTAAAACACCCTATGAATAGGTAATATTATTATCCTCATTTTACAGATGAGAAAACAGAAGCACAAAGAAGGTAAGCAAATAAGGCAAAGCCACACAGTTCTGTTAAGTGGTAGAAGTGGATTTTGAACTCAGACAGTTTGGCACTAGAGTCCATGATACTATAGTGTGCTACTTAGTATTACAAAGTTTAGTAGCTGATGAGTTAAGTGACACACACAATAAATGCTTGATAAACATTAATTTAATCAATGAGAGAAAAATGAATGAATTAATGTGGATGTGAGCTAAATTTATAGGACAATCTGACCATGTTAGTATAGTAGTGAAGGAAAAATCTGGGTAATTATCCTTTACACATAATCCGTATAAATGACCAGGCAAGACAAATTGCTCACTTTTGACTCAGTAACACATTCTTTTCCTGAGTTATTCTTCTAATTCCCTAAACCACACAATAAGGATTTCCTAAAACAAAGTGAAAGGAAAAAGGGATAATTTCAGATTCATCTGATACCGAACTCAAGACCAATAGTTCACATTTCAAATTATTCCATAGGCCAGGGCAACCTAAATTTATTATTAAATATGTCAGTATAACCACTGTCAAGGTAGACAAGGTGAAAAGAAAACTTGGAACTTAACATTTAACTTTCTGAGCTAATTCATGAGGTTGTTGTTTGGAAACACTGCTGTATACTGCATAATTCAAGCTTTACTTCATAATATATGTGTGTATTTCTTTTTGCTTCTCTATCTGTACTGGATTTTCTAATTTGACAGTAGGCATTATTCCAGTTAGTTGGCTAATTTCCAAGTCTCTTTTTTCTTTTATAATGGATAGAATTAATCTTAATTTCTATTTCACACTGCCTGTGCGTAGACACAGAAATCATTCTGTTAGAGAAGAAAAAAGAAGTACCATATAGGAAAAGGATTTCCAGAAGGGTTCTCCTAGTTTCTGAGAAGATGGCATGGCTAAGAGTAATGTAATTAGAGTATCCATCATAAGGCAGCCAAGTTTCGTCATGGAAGTTAGTAAGTTACTGCCACCTGGATACTTCGAGTTCAATATGGGATTGCTTCAGACAAGGGACTCTATATCTATCTATCTATCTATCATCTATCTACCTATCTGTCATTTTCATCATCATCATCATCACCTATTTATATATAGCAATAGAGTCTCATCTTTAAAATAAGAGAAGAGAGAAATCTAAAATTTAGGTATTGTATTCCTCTTGTTTTATTTTTAAAAAGACAACTAGGCATTATTTTATCAAATCAGTAAAAGCTACATAGTTACATTTTGCTTCCCCTTTTCTCAGGCTTTTTTTGAAGATAGATCAGACAATACTCTCTTGAGTTACTGTTCATTTGGAAGAAATAATAGATTTTCAGTTTCACTGAAGAAGAAAATTGAATATTCTCTTACATTGCTGATTATGGTCTCAAAAACAAACTAGTAGCAAAATGTTCCTTTTTACTGAATTTGTTTTTGCATTAATAAATATTCCTTGAATGTTTGATGATGTACATAGCACACCTAAGTACATTTAGAAATAATGACATTTTGAAAGATTTTCATGCTCTATTATGTCTTTCTATTCTTTTCTGTATTTGCAAATCTATATGTACACACTCTAAAGTGTAAGTAAGTTCAGTGGCTTCAGATCTGAAACGATTTTTCTCAGTATAGCTGCATTAGCATTCAGCTGTGAGTATGTAAGATAATAGTATTAAAAGCAACCTTCCATTCTGTTGTCATGGATGCAGCACAACCCAATACTGGTAGCACGATACCACTAGTGTTTGTACAATCTCATTTTGATCAACCAATTTTAATTTCATTATATGCAAAATTCAATCTCTATACTTAAAGAAACAAAAACCTTGCTACTTATTTGATATTTGAAGCATTAAAATATTAGAATCAATTGATGATCTTTGAATGTGATAATATTTTAATACTCTTTTTAAGCAAAGTATTTCTGTTATTATTGATTATAAAAATCAGAAAAAAATCATGAAAAATATTGCTTTATAATTATCAAGAGATTATTTTTTTTCTTGATTGGATAGTGAGTCAGTATATACTCATTTATGGGTATGTGTAAGCAATTTATGAAAGCAGCATGTCAATTCTCCAAATTTGTAGGACTCTATACAAAATGTATGCATCAATTCTAAAGAACTTATTTAATCAGAATAAGTACACATCTTCTTGCTGTAACTCATCATGGTAGTTAAAATAATTGATCACAAGAAAGTTTGCCCCAGTCTTGATGGCCATACCTGGGCCTTTAAAAACAATACTCAACTCTAGAGAATGTGGGAATTTTAGAATTTATAAAGAATGTAGTTTTTGTTATCCAATAACAAAAAGTATCTCTAAGGACAGGATAAACTAATCTGCAAATAGCCAAATCCATAGTTGGTTGCCTAGAAAGTGTAATGTCCAATAGGTGTTCTCCTTATTTGTCAGTATACATTTATTTGTTCTTGTTTTGAGTAAAAAACTATTTTGTGATTTTGTTTCATAAAAGAAGTCTATATTCTTTTTTCTTTTTCCAAAACAAGACAATTTGTGTTTCAACTTTAACAAGCAAAGAAATCCTTATGTATTAAAGATAATATTTTCCTTCTTTGTTAATTTGGTTAGGATAATCTGAATTTATATGCTATGAGAGTAAATTTTGATAAGATACTCTAAGAGTTCTTCATAATACTTTTTCAATGATTATTTTTATTTGACAGTCATTTTTTTGCATAATTTGAAAATATAGAATAAAAATTAATAATTTAGAATTTTAAAATAACTTCTGACATTTACTTTTGATATATTAATAATAAAATAATTTGATTATATATAATTGAATTTGTTTTTCAATAATTTGAACTATACAGGCTGACTTTTTTTGTTATGATTACCTTATTTACAAAGAGACACCCTAGATTATATATTGTTTAGGCTGAGGGTGACTGGAAAAAGGAGAGTTTATGGGGTGGGGAAAATCTGTGCCCACTCATAATTAAACAACCATGAATGCATCAGTCAGCAAAAGCAGGCATCAACATTATGGAGTGAAAATTAGAGTCAAAACACCCGAGTGTCTACTGTATCTGCCTGCTGTTAGACACTGAAGCATGGAGAACAGGATACACCTCTATGGATGGATAGCTTTCCTTATTAAAAAAACACAGTGGGAAGCACAGTAGGGGAACGTACTAAAACAAGGGTTTGTAGTAATTTCCTTGAAATAAATTTCCCAAATAGCAACTTGAAAAGCTTTTAATCTTATGACTAGCTATAGAGTGCTCTTTGCATTAGGTGGTATTTAAAAATTCCATTAGTTTGCAACAGATCTGATAGAGTGTCCCAAACTCTTCTCTCTTCTTTTATTTTTTCCTTATAAAATATTTGTTTTCCAGACTCATTAAAATGCACACATATTTGAGAGTCTGAATCCCTTTGAAACTTTTTCTCAATGATATATTAGCTATTTTCATTTTAAATAAAATTTTTGACTTAGAAACTGACACAATAACATCACTGGATGAAATGATGAACTTTTATGGCTGCATTTTCTGCTTCATTCATTTAATGTATCACATGTTTCATCAGGTGAATACTGAAGGCAGTGTGACATCCTTTTACTTCTTATACACTACATTGAAAGAAGACTTAAGTGGTATAAACTTATGTCACTCCAGAACATTCATTCCTAATGGTTGAAAAGAAATATTTCAAGTGCCAATTCTGAATGTCTGTTCACGCCTTGAAATATTAGATTCTATTCTACTGTGGATTTTTTCCCTTTTACCTTAGATGTTACTTGCATTTTTGGAAAATTATTTTTTCTTTTGAATTTGAGTCTCTATTGTTTACATTGTCCATTAAATATATCTAAACAGTAGAGACTTTGAAAAATTATCATCTAAAATTATCAAAAGAAGATTTTGTGACTTGTGACCCATTGATGGAGCATTGAGTACCCTGTGCATATTTAATATTCCTTAAGTGGATCTCTTGTAATATGACCGAAGATTTCTAATATAATGAATCTATTTGTATACACTGTACTTTTAGATGAATGTTAAAATTTTGATTACTGTACACAGATTGAAAACTGATATAATTGGGAATAAGTTAACCACAAGCAGGCTCAGGCACTTTGGATGCAAAAAGAAAATATACAATTTCATATGAAAATACTCATTCTATTCTTATTTATTAATTTTGGATTTACATAAAACAAACATCGGGGATATGCTCTGAATTTCACATGATTCTTTCAGAAACATAAATATAGAACAATAAATCTAACTTGCCTAGGTAGTGAACAACATTTAGTGAAGTAGCAGATAGCAGCATATTTTCTTACCAACTTTGACTTCTAGACATTTTATTTTTATGTAGCCATTAATAGAAACACTGTGAAATTGAATATCCCCCTTTGAGTACAGATATTTTTAAAATACACACACACAGAAAGCTATGTTGCTGAAGGTAGAGTTTTTTTTTTTAACCTTCATTTAGTAATGTAATTATGATCTGGAGGTATTTGTATTTTCCTTATAAAGACAAGCCACAAGAATATTTCCTAAGTATAAAATTAGAGAGGAAAACAAGTGAAAAAAAATTACTTACATGTTTTCATTTTAACACAAAGACATTTTTAATATGTTGATACTAATTCTGTAATTGGTACATACCAGAAAATTTTAATTCATTTTCATTCATTTAGAGTAACATTTGTAAAATTTAGTTGTATCATTTTGCCTTTTTTCATTATATTTGCTCATTTTTGCAGCAAATTTAATCTGCAACCTAATTTACCTACTATAAGAAAGAGTGTCTAAAGTGACAGGGTAATTATTTAAACTCTGTCTGCATCTTATCTATTTAATTATTTTGGTGGTGTGGAATTGTATTACAAAAACTTTCCTTTTTTGCTGTGGGTATGTTCCTCAGTATCAGAAAAGCTATTTCTAGTTTAAAGTAGAAGCGCTCAGATTTCAAAAAAAAAAAAAAAAAGAATGTTTAATGACACTTAAAATTGAATTGTCAATTTTACTGGGTACTTTATAATATGATATATTTAAAGATGTATATATTTAAATTATTACAAGTTATTTTTTATAGGTTGGAATAATTCTGAATTCTAAAAGAAGAATTAGGGGAAAGAGCTAATGAGATGATTACTTAGTAATAGGATTATTTCTTACCATACAACTCATACAACCTACCATTTTTAGTACTTTTATTTATGTAAACTTACAATCTATATACACTTTGGTAGTTAAAAGATTCAGACTGAAATATATCCATTGTTTCTTAAGAAATAAAAACACATTTTTTGGTTTGAGTTTTAAGTTAAAAATCTGATGCTCATAAAGTAATGTAAAACAGCTTTCACATCACTATTGTACAGTTGCTACTATAACAAATGTATTCTGTGGCTCTTATGCAAAACCAAATTCTTAGAAATGTGGGTTATTTTCATGGGTAGGGAGTGCACATACATTTCTACATTTCCAAAGCATCAATGTGGCTGTGAAGGGAAAGTATATTTCAACTTACATTATATGCATATGCTCCCCAAAATGATTAGAACTAATATTATTTGTTTATATATTTTGGGAGGATTAAAGGATTCCTGCAGGGAAACAGTTAATCTATTTTTAACTAAAGCTTTACGTTTGTAATCTATCCAGTGCTTCAAGTTCTGTCATTGATCTATGATTTATGTGATTTAAACCACCTCTTGGCTGTAACACTGGTTTCTGTCCAAGATGCTGAGTTGAATACTAATTACAAGATCAAATTTATGCTGTTGGGCTAAGCAGCTGAATGAGTTCCCCATGAAGGATTCCCTTCTCCATCCCCGCCACAGTTGAATCTCAGGGAAGTATTTGTCAGATAAAAAGATAAGGGAAGAAACAAATAAATAGTTTTAAATGTCTTATTTAATATGTTTTAGTATATTAAATAGTTGTTTTTGAATCACACAAATGCAGTCATGAATGGAGAAGTGGCCATGGGCATAGAAGACATAAACTGTATATTTATTGATTCTGTGTGTGTGTGTGTGTGTGTGTGTGTGTGTGTGTGTTCATGTCTGGGAACATAGAATAAACACTCAAATTAATATTTATGGCTTTATTTAAAATTCAAGTTGAATTAATAGTAAGAAAGATCCACTCCACAGAGTGGCAAAGCTCTCATTCTTTAACTGTACTCCAAAATTTCCAAACAGCAACCAGTATTGGGCCATAGATAACCTATTACTCCATTGGAATGGAGAGAGAATTTGTTGAAGGAGTAATTTAAGAAATGTAGGTGACTGATAATTTTCTGTCCAGAGCAGTGATACTCAACTGGAATTTATATTGTCTTCCAGGGGATATTTGGCAATGTCTAGAGACATTTTTGAATATCACAGTTGTGAGGAAAGATGTTGTTTGGCTTCTAATGGGTAGAGGCCACTGATGATGCTAAACATTTACAATGTAGAGGACAACTCCCCACAACAAAGAATTGTCTGGCCCCATATGTCATCAGTGACACTGTTGTGAAACCTTGGTCTAGAAGTACCATAAACCTGTCACCTACTATGCATATTCATAGATATTGCTGAAAAATTATAATAATTGCTATTGTTCACTTCACAAAGAAAAGTCACACAAAATAACTGGGCCAAACAAATAGCAGAATTGGAGTGGTTGGATGTAGCTGTGACTCAGCAGCACAATTGCAGAAGAATGCAAAACTAGAAACGCCACTATCTGAAATGTTTTTTTCAAATTCAGTGAGGACTCTGAATTTGGTTTGGATTTTAGAAGATGCTAGCTCTTTTTCTCCATATATACATATACCAACTTTAATTATTTTCTTTGAGCCCACCCAAATACACATTTATATATTGTTGATATATGCACTCACTTTTATTTTGGAGACCTATATTCTTATTTGAATCTGGGTCAGAACTTTTTAGGCATCTTTGTAATTCATAGCAATTATACAGTTGGATTACTCTTGGGGTCACGGGCATTTATTCTTAAGATAGCTGTATTATTTAGCCAAGTCTTATATTTTTTCTCCAGGAAATGTCTAAATCTTAGAATGAATATAATAAAATATCAAGACAGAAAACAATGAGGTCCCAATTTCCAAATTGGAATAAAGGATGTTTGAGTGTTCTAATTGGTCCACTAAACTAAAGAACTCAGAAAAGTGTGTGTGTGTGTGTGTGTGTGTGTGTGTGTATTTCAGTTTAGGGATGCCAGATGATATTAAACTTAAGATTTAATACTTACCCATCACATCTTGTGACAAGATGGGAATGCCACAATTACCAAAATGGAATGGGGCTGACTAGAAGGAAATGGAAGCTGAAGTTAGACTAATTCTTAGTTCTGTTAGTTATACTAACTAGCTAAACTCTATAAGTATCCGTTTTCTCATCTATAAACTCAGAATAAAAGTATCTACACAATTTGGTGGTTTGTGAGTTAAAAAGGCCAGTGTATCTAAGTCTGCAGTAAGGAAATAAGTAAATCAGGTTTTACTATTATTATAGTATTAGCTGCTCAAACATGCAATACTCATTTTTTTAACATCTTTATTAGACTATAATTGTTTTACAATGGTGTGTTAGTTTCTGCTTTATAGCAAAGTGAATCAGCTATACATATATATATATCCCCATATCTCCTCCCTCTAGCATCTCCCTCCCACCCTCCCTGTCCCACCCCTCTAGGTGGTCACAAAGCAACGAGCTGATCTCCCTGTGCTATGCAGCTTCTTCCCACTAGATATCTATTTTACATTTGGTAGTATATATAAGTCTATGCCACTCTCACTTCATCCCAGTTTACCCTTCCCCCTCCCCGTGTCCTCAAGTCCATTCTCTACATCTGTGTCTTTATTCCTGTCCGGCCCCTAGGCTCTTCAGAACAATTTATTATTATTATTTTCTTTTAGATTCTATATATATGTGTTAGCATACAGTATTTATTTTTCTCTTTCTGACTTACTTCACTCTGTATGACAGACTCTAAGTCCATCCACCTCACAACAAATAACTCAATTTCATTTCTTTTTATGGCTGAGTAATATTCCATGTATATATGTGTCACATCATCTTTATCCATTCATCTGTCAGTGGACGCTTAGGTTGCTTTCATGTCTTGACTATTGTAAATAAAGCCACAATGAACATTGTGGTACATGACTATTTTTGAATTATGGTTTTCTCAGGGTATATGCCCAGTAATGGGATTGCTGGGTTGTGTGGTAGTTCTATTTTTAGTTTTTTAAGGAACCTCTATACTGCATTTATTGTTTGTAGACATTTTCATGATGGCCATTCTGACTGGTGTGAGGTGATACCTCATTGTAGTTTTGATTTGCATTTCTCTAATGATTAGTGATGTTGAGCATACTTTCATGTGTTTGTTGGCAATCTGTGTATCTTCTTTGGAGAAATGTCTGTTTAGGTCTTTTGCCCATTTTTGGATTGGGTTTTTTGTTTTTTTGACATTGAGCTGCATGAGGTGGTTGTATATTTTGGAGATTAATCCTTTGTCAGTTGCTTCATTTGCAAATATTTTCTCCCATTCTGAAGGTTGTCTTTTTGTCTTGTTTATGGTTTCCTTTGCTGTGCAAAAGCTTTTAAGTTTCACTAGGTCCCATTTGTTTATTTTTGTTTTTATTTCCTTTTTTCTAGGAGGTGGGTCAAAAAGGATCTTGCTGTGATTTATGTCATAGAGTGTTCTGCTTATGTTTTCCTCTAAGAGTTTTATAGTGTCTGGCCTTACATTTAGGTCTTTAATCCGTTCTGAGTTTATTTTTGTGTATGGTGTTAGGAAGTATTCTAATTACATTATGTTACATGTAGCTGTGCAGTTTTCCCAGCACCACACTGCAATACTCATTTAAAAGGAAAAATTCTTCAGAGAAAATCCAGTCTCCTGGTAAAAGTTGTTTAAAGAGGGGGAAGAGTCTAATAAGGCAGCTGGCAACAGAGAAATACAACATGGAATAACAGTGTACCTTGGTATGTCACCTGACCACAGCAGTGGGGAAGTTGGGAACAGTTGACATTTGGAGATCCAAATAAGCAGTTAGAAATCTGGCCTCAGGGAAGGTAATCTATAGGTATTAGGGTCTTGGCAAAGATCTAGTGTTCAGGGAAGAGATTTCATGTCCTGGAGGAGAAATGGCAAAATTCATCACTGTTACAATTGGATTTTAGGAAAGTCATTCTTTCAGATAAATAGGACTGGAAGCAAATAAAGGACACTGTTTACCAGATTTTAGGTAGTACCACTTGAAATCTAGTAGTACAGTTTTGTGGTGGGCAGCAGCTCTTCTCTACTGCCTGTTTTTCCATAATGTATGTAAAATACAATACATTAGACGATAATTTACACAGATTATAGAACAGATTTACACAGCTGTAATAATCCGTGAGTTTCCTCTAAGGAAGTCTGTTGATCTTAACTCTAAGGAAGTTTTAGCCAGTCCAGTAGTAGTAATTTAGTTTTAAAAAAATTGTCCTTAAAGTGAATAGAGCCATGCTGTCACCTGCAAAGAACTTAAGGGTAGATACGAGCTATAGTCTATTCAAAATCAAGATTGATATTAAGAGTGGAGATTATGGACAATTTACTTGTGTCCTGTTCTCTTTTACTGGTTATGCATATACCCAGTCCTGTCATTAATGTAGATTATAGGAGCGTGGGATTTAAGATCTTCTGCCTCAAATACTTTGAATTGAATCTGTTACTGTATTTTATGTGCAATTGTTGTACTTAGAATGATGTGTGGCTCAAGGAGACACTTAGTTGAACAATCCTTCCCTATTCTGCTGTATGAAGATACTACTACATATACTCAGATATGATTTAATCCATGATTTTATTTCTATGAAAATTTGAACCATGGTCAAACTACACTACAAAATTGTTTTGATTCCACCTCTGCAATGTTCAGGCCTTCATAATCTCTCACTTAGATCATTGAAATAGCCCCTTAACTGGTCTCCATGATCCCAATCTCTCCCCTTTCCAATTTTTTCTTCACATCAAAGTCAAAATCTGGTTGGGAATATTCTATTTACCCTCCACCAATTGCCAGGAAGAGGTAGTTAACTTCTACTATGCATCAGTACTACCTAAGTAGCTTTTTAAAATGTCGATGACTCAACCCCACCCCTAGGGTTATGATTTATGACATGAGATAAAGCTCACTTATCTGAATTTTAACTAGCTTTCAGGAGACCCTAAGGTATGAATTTCCTTTACCACACTTTGAAAAACAGTAACATAGTGAGTAAAGTTCAAAATCTTTATCAGGGCTTTCAGCATTCTCTAAAGAGCAAAATAAATTCAGGGTCCTCAGTTCTAATATTATCAAACCCAATATATCAGAAGCTACTGTAACTGCTACATAAAAATGAATGCAGATCTTCATAAATCTACAAGGTCCCAGAAAGTTAATAGCTTACTTGGTTGGTTGTCTTACTCCATTTGGGCTGCTATAACAAAATGCCATAGACAGAGTGCCTTACAAATAACAGAAATTTATTTCTCATAGTTCTGGATGCTGGGAAGTCCAAGATCATGGCACCAAAATGGTCACATTTTGGTGAAGTCCTTTTTCCTGGTTTGTAATTGGTGCCTACCTGCTGTGTCCTCACATGGTGGAAGGGGAGAGGGATCTCTGTGGGATCTCTTTAATAAGAATACTAATCTAATTTATGAGGGTTCCACCCTAAGAATTTCAACATGTGAATTTTGGGTGGACACAAACATTCAGACCATGGCAGTGGTCTCTGGGTGTGTGTGTGGGTCAGGAGATATTAATGACCAAAATAGTTTTGTAAACTCTATGTGGAAGTCTTGCATTTGTCTCTTGCATAGAAGTAAGGTTAGTTAACCTTGTTGCCATTCACTGCCAACACTACTCCTACTCTCTGGCTCTAGGCCTCACTCCACTCTGATGACACAATATCACTCCTTTCACAATATTACGCCTATTTTTTCTTTTTCTTTTTTGGCTGCGCTGGGTCTTCATTGCAGCATGCAGGCTCTCTCTAGTTGCGGCGAGTGGGGGATACTCTTCATTGTGGTGTGCGGGTTTCTCATTGCAGTGGCTTCTCGTTGAGGAGCGTGGGCCCTAGGTGTGTGGGCTACAGTAGTTGTGGCGTGTGGGTTCAGTAGTGTGGCTCATGGGCTCTAGAGTGCAGGCTCAGTACTTGTGCTGTGTAGGCTTAGTTGCTCCACGGCATATGGAATTTTCCCAGACCAGGGTTCGAACCCATGTCCCCTGCATTGGCAGGCAGATTCTTAACCACTGTGCCACCAGGGAAGTCCCATGCCTATTCATTTTGGGGGTTCCAACTAGTCTGATGAGAGAGTGGGTTGGGGGATATTGGGCAAATGAGGCAACATTGTGTATTAGAACACATGATATGGGTTCAGCTAAGAATATAAAGTAGCCAATACTTAGAGCCACCTGGAAGGAGGGGGCAAAAAAATCCAGGTAGATAGATAGATCACTGTGACTCTTTAGATGAACTAATCAACTCTTTAAAGTCCCATTGTGGAAGGAAACAAAATGAATTCTACCTCAGTTAAACCTGAATATTTCATCTAATACTCACAATTCAGTTGCTGAAACACTGGCCCCATTTACTGCAAACTGTTTATATAATAAGTTTTCATATGTGTTTGTTGAAATACATTTTCTGCCTCAAAATGTCTTTCCTTTGTCAATGTTTCTACACAGTGTTGTATGTTAAGTAAACATCAAATGAAAGATACTATACTAGGTTTTCTTTCATTTTAATTGGTCCTAATTAAACATTGGTCTTCCTTTACATTTTTTTTCATATTCATGGCTCAGCTGATACATTTCACATTCTCTATTAATAGCTTTGGAAATGATAACTAAACGAAACCATATTGAATTTGATTACTTTAGAGTAGTAAATGGAGGAAGGAGACACCCTAACACTGTATAAAAATCAGAATAGACATTAAAATTTTTCTCATAATGCCTGACCATTAGGGTTTGGCAACTAGAAATGCAATAACCATCTGCAGACCAGACCTTTTGGAGGTTGTCCATCTTTCTGCCAAATGCAAATATGAATGTATACAAATACACACCCATGCGTATTCTGTTTTGACACCTGTGAATGAAGGAACATGCATATATGTGAATGAAGATCACCCTCAGATCCTTCCTTCCAGTCATAACTAGACCTATTGCTATGGGAAAGCTTTGAGATATGCTCTCTTAACTGGAATATTTCATTAAATAGCTCTAAACAGGCAGTCTGGAAGGCAGTGATAACTAGTGTTTATAGTGATGTTTCTGGGGCACTGCAAGATCTTAAAGTATATTCTAAATCTTCAAAATAAAATGTAGGTATACAGTATAGTTTTAGTGTTGCATGTTTTCTTTTTACTTATCCTATTCTAGGTCTTCGAGACTTGGGAATTCATGTATGTTAAATGTGTAAACTCATCGTTTACCAAGGATGTATTAAACCAGATGTTCCACTTTTCAATTTTTTTTTTGAGTAAAAGGACGTCTACTGTATCTGATTTGACGTTCTCATTTATCTACATTTTCAACACTTCTGGACATTATATTCTCTTGAATTTCCTGTTTCTTAAAATTTAAAACTCCAAATTTCAATTTCTGGTTGCAAAGCAAATGTGGAAATCCTGACCATTTTGTTGTCATTGTTCAAACTAAGGTCCAACATCAAGCCATGGGTTCAAATGAATTGATAATGCCCTTACTATGTTTGCAGCATTGTGCTTGATAATCCTGATCACTATGAAAATAAATATTAAACACTTGATTCATTCATTAATTCAACAAATATTTATTGAGCACTTACTATATGCAAGGCACTGTACTAACAAAAACAGTTACTATATTTCCCTTCTGGAACTTAAATGTTTTTTGTTGTTGGCTAGAAAGCATACATTAATCAAAGAATCACATAAATAACTGTAAAATTCCAACTGGCAGAGAGGTCCGTAGTGTTATGAAAACATATAAGCGAGGGATTTTACCTGCTCTGAGGAGTAAGGGATGTCTTCCTTGAGATGAGATCTTTGGAATAAGTAGGTGCTAAAGTTTTGAGGAGGAAAGGGTAATAATGTCCTAAGTAGAGAAAAAGTTTGTAGTAGGAGGAAACATGGTACTTTTGAATAATTGAATATCTAGTATGGAGGGAGTACGGAAATTACAAGGAAGACATGGGAGATAAGGCAAGAGATTTAAATATAGGTCAGTTCACACAGGTACAAAAGAGAGGCCTTTAAGGGGTTTTAAGCAAGCATTGGTGAAGTGATATAATAGATTTGTATTTTTAGAATATTACTTTGGTTGAGGTGTAGAGAACTGATGGGTGGATGCCAGAATGAAGCAGAAAGTCAAATTAGGATATTACTGTGCTAGCCCTTGTGGGAGATAATGGCATTAACAATGGCTCTGGCAGTGGAAGAAAGAAGCTCACACATTAGAGAGATACTTAGGAGGTAAAGTTTCAAGTTTTAAAAGCAGAAAGGAGGTTCCTGAAACAGGGAATGCTGGAAGAGATGAAGACTTTCTCTTATGGAGGGGACTGGGTAGTGAGTAAGTTAGATTTTGAACATATTTGTCTTTTAATTACTTATAAGACCCTTAGGGAAGGTAAGACATGTAGTGTAATCATTAGAGTGCAAACCAAACAATACATCATATGACACGGTACTAAGTAGTTCAGCCTTTAAGTACTATAGGAGTTTTTGTATAGGAGTGATAAGTTCTATTACCCCTTCCGTGAGTACATGAATTTGAGCTTCATAGTGATGTTAGTGGAGTAAATCTATTTTAAATGTTGCCAGTTCCCACAGATAGAATCCAAAAAGGGATAAAAATCCACCTATCCCTGAAGTTAACTCAGTCCCCCCATGCTATCTATTAATACCTGTAATAGTGAATGAAAGAGGGGGAATGATAGACTTGGATGATTTAAGACCAACTACATTGACTGAACTCAACATTAATCACTCATCTTATAAATTTTCATTTATTTTCTACTAGCAAGTTGCAAGAGGACTGGAGACATTAGTCAGAATGAGCTAAAAAACAAATAACATCCAAGGTAGCAAGGTCTCAGCAAACACTAACACACAAGTCAATCTTAATTGGCCTCTCTGGGAACCATGGTCAGATGAAAGTGTTCCAAATCTAACAATAAACATTCCCAGGCAGCTCTATCTCAATTTCTCCCATTTGGGATTGTCTTTCAAAAAATGCAATATCATTGATGAAAATGAGCCCAGAAAAGGATGATGGTAAGAATAAAAGAAGAATGAATCATTGTTTGCCTTACTATTCTTTGGAATGAAATAATTATTTGATTATATATTCTGGATCTTTCCAAAGCATCTTATAAAAGTCAAATCTTCTACATTAAATAAGTAGAGGGTTTAGAAATTAAATGGCTGCATTGATTATTACATACTTCACTGAGATGAATCATGTACTTAAAATAGTTGGATAGAAAACCAATTCACTATTTGAAATTGTTTTGAATTTCATTAGACTTAAATTGTCTTTGATATAAATAAAATTTATGCCACTCCCCTGTTACTCCCATACCCCCATTAAAAAGCAGCACAATGACAATAGCAATGAAAATTTCTGAATCCTTTGTTAATAAAAGACATATTAGGCGTAGAAATTGTCACATGGGTAGTCCTATGGTTCATCAAGGCCAGATTTCCATTTCTGACAAGGACATTTGTCTCAGTGTCATTTTATAGGAAAGTCTTGGTGCTTTTACTGTTTTCAACCTAAATTTGAGCTGATCTATCACTTAAATAGACCACATATTTAGTTTACTATAGTAGTTGACCTAAAACACAGTTTGGTCTGAAGTATGCACAGCTTCTTCCCATTCTTGTTTATCCTACAACTTTGGGGTACCCAGACAAAGTTGGACACACCACAGAAATTCTATAGCTCTGAAGAGTAGGTCTGTAAATTGTTTTTCATTGTTGCACTAGGTTATGGTTCTTTATCTTTTAATAAAATTCCCAAGGGCAATAAAATATCAAAATAGACATGGCTGGATATTACTTTGAGATAACAATTTGTTCTCTGCCATCATCCCTTTACGTCCCCTCATATTCAATTTCATTGTCTCTGGAGAAGTATGTGGCATGGAATTGTCTGAGAATTTCTCACTTTGTTTTTAGAGTTCTAAATCCATAAGAGAATGTAAGGTTTGCAGAAACACTTTAGAGTTGACACATCCATTTCTCATCCATTTCTCTCATACCCCACATTCAATCCATCAGCTAAGCCTATTGGCTATATCTTCAAAAATACAAGAATCCAACCTCCAGTCCTTATATCAAAGACAATTTAAGTCTAATGAAATTCAAAACAATTCATCTCTTACTCTGCTATAATCCTGGTCTGAGCCACCATAATCTCCTACCTGGATCACTACAATAAACTCCTAATTAATTTATCTCACCCATCAGTAGTTTATTCTCAACACAGTAGCCAGAGTGATACTTTACAAGTGTAAATTACATTATTACTCTGCCCTAATCTCTGTAGTCCAGGTGTTATTAACATTTTTTGTATAAGGATCCCCTTTGGTAGTCTGGTGAAACTTGTGCATTCATTCTCAGAATATTTTTAAATCAATGAAATTTAAAAAGGAGTAGAGAGTGAACAAATCATTCTGAAGTACATAACCAAAATATTTTATAAACCAAATTTATAATATAGTAATGTATGCATTTCTTAATTAATGTGTTAAATAACAAGCTCTAGGGTCAGGTCTAATAACTACCATAATCCCAAGTAGTAATAAGTGTGAATAATATTTTGATATATCTGAAACAACTATAATATGATATAAAACTGTTTTGATTTCTACTGCTGACAAAATTAAAGATAATGTTAATACTACTGTGGTTTGTTGCTACGTTCATGATGGAAGGAAATGAAAAATTTCAGTTAAAGTTTAATGAAAACAAAGATGTAACTGTTTTTCTTGTCTAGTTTTGTAGACCTCCTAAATTCTATCCAAAGGACTTCAAGGTCAAGAACTCCTGCTCTAGTGTCTTCCCATCTCACTCATGGTAAAAGACAAGTTCTTATTAGAACATAAAGTCCTAATGATTAATGCTCCTACTTCTATCTTCACTTCTACTATTCTCTCCTTCAGTCACTCTGCTCTTGTAACAGTAGCCTCCTTCAACATGCTAGGCATATCTCCATCTTAGAGTGTTTGCACTGGCTATTTTCAGGTTGTTTTCTTGTTATTATTGTCATAATAGCTTCTTATATATTATGGATACAAGCCCTTTATATTATATATACTGACATATATTTTAATACAATTTTACCCCTAAGTCTTGCCTTTTAATTTTCTTAGCAGCCTCTTTTAAAAATCAAACATACTTAGTAGTATGGTTTTATTGGCACACACAACTTATATAGGGAAATGATGAAAGAGGAGGTTGGAAAGGTAGTACTCATCTCTGCTTCCTGAAATGCATCATACCTATCTTAATGCCCTATCCCAAGTGTTGGGATCAACCAATCAATCTGCACATGAGATAAATGTGACCAATACTGTGAATGCCAGATCCTCCATTCTATAATATCTGTTCTTTATTAATGTCCAAGATATCATTAGCTGATGGAAACAAATCTCTATCCCCAAACATCTATGGCTGATTTTGGAAGAGGCATGTAGTGATTAATTAAATTGATTTTGGCATTAAGATGTATCTTCTCAGCTTCACTTGAACTCTTCTCTGAGAATTTTAAGAGAAGGACTTTCAGTTTAAGATGATACCTTGTATCAGTCTAACAGTTGATTTCCCTGTTTCTAATTTGGGCAGCTTTACATTTAAAAAGGGGGAATTTCAGAATGAAGGGGTTTGAAAAATTCTCAGGTTTCCTGGAGATAGGTCCTCCTGTAAAGCACCATTATTTGATTAAAATAAATTCCCATAATTAGAAACATATTCATGCGAAAATGTATATCAAAATCCAGGTAGAAATTACTTTTAAGCTTTTTGAAACAGAGAAGCCATTCTCTTCAATTGTGCTTAAGTCTTGCTCAAAGTATGACCTCAGGACCACCTGCAATTTAGAATCACTTGGAGCACCTGCTAAAACAGTAAATTCTGAATCAAAATCTTAGATTGCAATACTGAAGAGTCTGCATTGTTTGTTAGTATTTTTCTGATATATATATTTCCATCCCTTTACTCTTAAGTATCCAATGTAGTGTAGTTTTGCTTTAATTTGACTTCTTATAAATAGTATGCAGATGGATTAAAAACAACACCAACCTAAGCATTAATATGCACACTCAACCCATTCATGATTCTTATGATTAATGATATATTAGAATTATTTATGCCATCTTCTTATATCTCCCATTTATTTATTTTTTATTTTTTTAATTCTCCTCCTTTTTTATCTTTCATTGGTTTGGTTAAGTTTCCTCATTCCCCCACCCTTACTCTTTGGAAACTTGCATATTTTGTTTATATTCACTTATTAACAAACAAGAACATTTCTGGAAACATCTTTGCCAAGTATAGTTGCTTAAGATTCAACAACATTGTCCTATATTAACTAAATAAATAAGAAAATGTAAAATGTAACAGCTGATTCAAATTATCTTCCATACCACCACCACCCCCACCCCAAGTATGTGATTTATTTTAGAATATTTATTTTCAAAACTTGTTTAAAGGACTACTGACATTAGAATCACCTGAAGTGCTAATTAAAATTGCAAATACCTGACCCCACCCCAGGTCTACTGAATCAGAATGTCTGAGTGGAAAAGGGCTAGGAATCTGCATTTTAAAACATGTTCCCAGGATATTTTCTATGAATATTAGACAATGACCACATTAATGCCTAGCTCAGCACTTAGTACCTAATTTCTTAACAAATATTTGCTGGCTTTTTTTTTCAGTTGAAGTTCATATTTTAGATTAGATAACTTGTGATTTCCTTTCATCAGTGCAGGCAATAATAAAATGAATATTTATAATTTGTCTTAGAACTTTCTGTGTTTATATCCAGAAGGATCTACCTATGTGTATAAATGAGCAAATGTATGTGTACTATTTTTCATTAAGGAATGGGTATATTATTTAATTCCTACCTGCTGCCTTTGCTAACGGTCACTGCTTTCTTTAGTGAAGTAGAAGGAGAGGGGTATAAGAGATAATATGCAGAACTGCACAAAAAGACTTGGTGAGAACTGTCTTTGTCAATACTAAGGATGCTACTCCTTAAAAGGAAGAAGGAAAGTTTGATTTGCAGGTCACCTTGCCATTATGAAAGCCAGAATACCGTTTCACCTGCCCCTACCCTCAGTCCTTATAGAAATAGGAAGGTTATAGGCCTTGGAGGGTTCAAATCTAGGCTCTATCATATATTAACTGTGTGGTCTTGGAACAGTTACTTAACCTATATGGGCCAAGAGTTTATTCATATCTAAAACTGAGGGAATTGATAATACCTATGCCATTGGGTTGTTTTAAGTATAAGTGAGATGGTATATATGAGAGCACACAGCAACGTATTTGGCATATAGTGTGTTCTCAACCTATGCTAATTTCTTCCCCTTTTCTTCCACCAAGTCACAAGCATTCTTTGCTCAGTAACAAAATTGTATATAATAATGTTACTTACTGTTCAGTTACTTGCCATTTTGTGCCCTCTGGCTTTTGCAGTTTCTCAGCCTAAGTCTTGTCCTCTGACTAGATCATATAGAGCTCTGCTGCTTCTTATGAATTTTGGTGGTCTCACAGGAAACTGCTCTGGTTTGCTTCTCCAGATGTGCAGCCCTTTTTCTGGGTCCAGAGGATGCAAGATTAAAGTACACTTGGGGCCTGGCTTATCTTTGTTAGCGGGGTAAGGGAAATGATTGGACTAATGATTTAATGAAAGCCTTTATTTAGGAAAGTTTTAGCTGCTGGCCTTTTTTTTTTTTTTTTTTTTTTTTTTTGGTGAGGAGCAGGACTAGAACTAGACCAATATCTTGTAGCCAAAATGAACTGTGCTGATTGGCATACTTTCTAATGAGTTATGAACCGAATGTTTTACACACACACACACACACACACCTTAGTTTGAACCAGAGCCAAACCATATATTTTTTGAAAGCTATTAAACTACAACAAAACAAAAACATCAACTACTTCTAAGCCTATATATTCCAAACTTCTGTATCATTTGATTTGTATTATTGGTGGAGACAAAGCAAAAAATTCAAAATTAAAATTGAAACCCATACTCAACATTTGGACTAAGAGGCTTCCCCTTAAATCATTGTTTCGTCCTTGGGAATGTCCAATGAGCAAAATAATGTATCTCAGCTAGGTTGTCCTGCTGTGAACTGTAGTTGATTAATAGGAGATATTTCACTTGGCATAAAATATTTTTAGATATTTTGGATTTATAAGAATGTTTGAAATGTGTCTATCATTTCTAGGCATGTGTTTATCCATGCATTACATAGTTCCTTTTCTCTATCTTGAAATTTGAAAATCCACTCAATGAAACAAATGAAAACTATGCCTAAGAGCCAGTTCATATTTGTTGCTCTGTTATTGATGTTTCTTTAATGATTTACTCTCCTCAAGGTCTAGTATTTTAGCTCACTGTTGGCTGAGTTAGTTATGTTTCTATGTCAATTTATTTCTTTTCCACTTGTATAGTAAATATGGTAGGTGGAGAGTAGTTTCCTAGCCAGGTAACAGTGAAAATTATACATAGTATAGATATGAACTGTCTACCTCTATGTGTGTCAGGGCCCAGGAACTTTAAAGGGTCCATTTATAAACTGGCAGACAAGGCCTCGCCAAACATGGAGAAAGCTTGTTTCATGATTGTAAAGGAAAATAATAATAGTAATAATAAGAATAAAATATTTTAACTATATAAAAACAATTTAAAAGAAGTTAACAAAATCTAATTTTAACTGGTTTTAATTAATTTCATTTTAATTAGGTCAATAAAGTAGTATTTTTCAATTAACACATTTATTTTCAAGCTCACTTATGGGAGTCAAGACACTTTTACTGCTTTTCTTTTACTGCTTAAAGCAGAGAATATAGTTTTTCTTCTGAATTTAGAGAGTTATTTTTGCTAATTGACAACTACACTTATTTTTACATATAAGCCTTATTAAATGCAATAGATTCTACCTCCTTCCTCAAATCTACTCTCTTCTCTTTTGTATAATTTTATGGAACTGGTAAAATTTATCTTATTCATGTAAAATTGTTAGTGTATAATTATAAAAATTATTGTTTTTTAAACAATAACAGTAATAGGGAAATCTGTGGTAAGTCCTGAGGAAGGTACTTACTATAGAACTTTCTTTTCACAGGGACAAATCTTTTATGCTTAAATAGGAGTTTGAAAAGTTTGAAAATAGGAGGTTGAAAAGTTATTTTGAAAACTCCCCCAACTATAGATTTTTTGTAAGGAGACTGTACATTAACTACTGCTAAAATATCTTAGAGGATATAGTATTATTTGAGGCTAACTTTATAGAAAGGTCTGAAAATTGAAGGAACTAAAAATACTAACAAAACCAGAAATTACACACATCCTTGAAAAAGTAGAAATAAAGAGGAAATGTAAATAAGAAATTTCAACTTAATTTTACTTGAATTTTCATGAAAAGTATTCTATGCATATATAATGCTTAGTGAAAAAAAGGAAAATCAATTAGAAATATGTTGCTTATTTAGTGGTAACAGTGACCACATGGTTTTCTGTTCCTCTTTGGGACCACTCTTAATAAATAGCTAAAAAAGAAACCCAGTAGAGAGTTACTATTTAACTAGACATTTTATTGACTACTGTTTTGTTATTGTTGAGAAAAGCTCATTCATTCATTCATTTATTATGCTTTTACAAACAGATTTTATCCAGTAATAGTACTGGAAATGCAGATATGTGGGGAAAAAAGGTAAGTGTTCCAACTATCTATAGTTATGTGTTATTTAAAATCATGATACAAATTTGATTTTTTTATACATGGAGTTTCCAGCATATTACAAATTCACCTATTCTGTTTGCAAAATAGATATTTTAATTCTGATAAAATATCAGTAAAGACTGAAATTTAATGAGAAGCTGAATTTCAAGGAATGGCTCTAAAAACAAGGGCTAAGTCAATTTGCCTGACTATGCTTTTGTTTATTTGTATCCATGGCTTGTTAGGATAACCTAGAAATGTTTTATTCAGGAGATCAGCTGTTTGAGGGTCAAGGTAGGCCTTCTTAATCCTGGCTGGTAATCTGGCAAAAGGAGACCTTATTTACAAGACTAGATGAAGCCATGAAGATGTTTTCCTGCAAATCCTTTGCTACTACTGGAGGAAAACAATTCAAAGCACATGTTGTACTTTGGGTGGGCTAGTGTGTCAGCTTTGTGTGCAATGTCAGCATGTCATGATTCTAAACTATAAAATATGCCTGGTAAGATAATTGCTGGTGAAAATCATAGCATATGGGCTATGTGTATTTCTCATTTATAATAAGTAGTAGCTAAACTTTCCAGAACACTTTCTATGTGCTTGGTCTTATGCTAGGCATTTTGCATATATAATTATAATTTAAAAATCTAAATAAAACATATAAAGCAGATACTCACATGTCACCGTTTTATACATGAGGAAACTGAGGCTCAGAGAGATTAAGTAAGTTGTCTAAGATTCTAGCTTTTATAAATGGTGAGGTTAGGATTTGAATCAAGTAATCTGACTTTAGAACTCAGGTGTTTAACCATTATACCAGACAAATGAGGGATATTCCAACTGTAATATATCTATGAAACTATAATTTATTATTATTATAAATGTGACCTTAACACAGGTTTTCCTCATCGAATTTTCCATGCTTTCAGATCCAAATTGCTAAACTAAGTAACATTTCTGTACCTCAGTTTCCTCATCTAAAACTGGGGAAGTGAATAACTACCTAATGAGGTTGTTTTAATGATTAAATGAAATAATGAGATTTGTTTCAGGTTGTATGATATGAGCCAGATAATAAGATGTCAGATAAAAAAATGTCATTGCATTTAATCTTTTTAAGTAATAATTATGATTAGAATAATAACAGTTCTTGGCATTTACTCATGGATTACTATGAATTAGGCATTGAGTTAAGTACTTTTCATTGCTTATGTCCTATAATCCTCACAAAAAATATGATGAGACAAACACTATTATTATTTCCATTTTACTTATGAGGTCACTAAGGTAGAGTGAAATTAAATAAAAATTCTGAACATCGCACAGCTAGAAAATTTTACAGCCGCAATAGAAACCCAGGCAGTCTGGTGCATTTTTATTTTGTGGAAACCGTTTCTATCCAATGATGGGGTAAAGCTGACCAGTAAATTTGTCCTTACTGACTTCTGTCAAAATACTCTGCTATTTGCAGCACCATATTTTATCTGTTCCTTCCTGGAGGGATGGTTAAATAACCTTGCCTGTTGAAGGAACAGCAAGGAGACCAACATGGGTAGAGCACAATGAGCAACAGAGGGAGTGGTAGGAGCAAAGCAGGAGAATGGACTATAGGGGAACAGGATGGTGACAAGGAGAGTCATTAGGCAGCTACTACAGTAATTACTTCTCTTATATTTTCCTTATGTGAAAATGATTATATGTTTTTATTCCTCTTAAAATTTCTCTATATCTAATTCAAAAGAATTGATAAAGTTCCCAACTATCCAGTAAAACCAGTGACTTTCATGTGGTATGGGAGATGTTCTTATTCAAATGCGTAGTGGAGCTAGTTGATTTTTTTCAGAATCACATGTTTTATCTTTAGTATTATTAATTTTCAAGGATACCATCAACTGAACCAGGAAAATGGTTGTTAGATTATGCTCCCTTTCAGCCTCTGCAACATAACTTCAAAGGGTATCCAAGGCCCCAGAAAGGTTTATTGATGAATAATTGACCTGGGGTTCAATTAGCAAAGAAACTTACCACAGAATTTTACCATCAGTAAATGAACCACTGATGTACTTAACGTTACTGCCTGTGATTTACTTCTTTATCCAACAATTACTGTGGGGATTTAGGACAAGATATTTAACCTCTCTGTTTCAGTGCTTGCAAACATTAAACATCTATCTCCTAGTTGTTTCTTTTATAAAAAGATTAAATAAGTTACTGCATGTAAAGTGCTTACAACAGTGCCTGGTACTTAGTAAGCACTCAATAAGTCCTTCTCCTTTATTCAGTATTCTGGTGTTTAGCCATTGCTTAGCATTTTTATTCATGAATGACAACTTCATTTACTTTTAAGAACTATGTATTGAGCACCTCTTATGTGGTAGACAGCTTGATATGCATTGGAGGTAAAGAAAAAACATGGCACTTGCTCACTTTTTCAAAAGGACTCATGGGGGCTTCCCTGGTGGCACAGTGGCTGAGAGTCCACCTGCCGATGCAGGGGACACGGGTTCGTGCCCTGGTCCGGGAAGATCCCACATGCCGTGGAGTGGCTAGGCCCGTGAGCCATGGCTGCTGAGCCTGCGCGTCCACAGCCTGTGCTCCGCAACAGGAGAGGCCACAACAGTGAGAGGCTGGCGTACTGCAAAAAAAAAAAAAAAAAGACTCATGGATAATGATGGTTATAAACATGTAAACTACAAATTCTAAAAGTGCTGAATACTAGGGATGCATATGTAAATTATTGAACATAAAATAAACCTGAACTATGAAGCCCATCTTAGGGCTGGTGTGCTCTAGATAAGTAAATCCTATCAGAGCCTGATTCCTCAACTTTTCAAAGAAAGGCCATGCTTTGTCAAAAATTTGTTGAGGCACCCAGTGGTAAAGAAGAATTTTCACTTCCTCATGCCAACAAACTGTGCAGTTCCATCATCATCTTCATTAAATAGTACATTGTCATAGAGTTTTGCACATTTTAAAAGGGTATTTTGGTTTGTTTCATGACTCACAGCTTTGTAACATCAGCACTACCACTAATGGGTAATTCCCCAAGTGGATGAACAAAGTCCATCATTTACATAGAAAAATAGCCCAGCATGTATGTCACGACTCCATCTTCCAACATCTTTTGAAAGTTTCAATATGCACTTGAAAGTTTTGTTTTCTTTCAGGAAAACGTGAATCAATAAGAATATTCGCCACTGAAAATTTAAAAGAGAATAAAATAGTAAATGACAAGATACATATTTTGTTAGGTATATTTTGAACCAAGGGTATAAGACATTCAGTCTTAATGTCAATAAGGCTAAACCAAAAGACAGTAGGTAAACATACAATACAGAAACCTGTGGGTGAGTACATTTTCTTCCTTTGCATATATGTAGCTCTCACTTTCAAAAGGAAGACATCTTAATGATTGAGAATTAGGTACATTCACTGTTGTATTCTAGTCAACTTAGTCATGAAATGGCACAGTATAATTTTGTAGAATACAATGTTATAGGGTAATGTGATTGCAAGTGCTATGATTCAGAATGAATTTTCTCCCAGGTTCAAAGTTTAATGTGTATATTTTTATGCCCAATATATACTGATGAGTAATAAAATAGAGGTTTCATTTAGAAAATGGGCATAGTATTTTATATACTTAACCTCTGCAAAAAGAAATTCTTATGTGGTAAAATTAAATTACATAGAGAATAGAACTTCTAACATGACAGAGTGAGGACTTTGTAAATACACTCATCCATGAAAATAACCAAAAGCCTTGACAAATTTTGTCAAAATCAACTTTTACAGAACTCTTGTAAACAAGCAAAGGCTTGCAAAATTCTGAGAGGTATTTGTTCAAGAAAAATACTGCTGAACCTTGGTAAGAAAATAGGATTTGTAATGGTTCAAGTTGGCTTACATTTATCCTCCTCTTCTCAGTTCCACAGTAGCACTGAAAACCAACAAGCTTGAAACTATGGTAGATGTTAAAATCATCAGTCTGTGGTCACTGTAAGAAGCAGAACAAGCTTGGAGATCCTGAAAATGGCCCATACTCAGAATTTTATCACCATTTGAACAGTCTCCCAGCTGCTTGGAAAAGTCCTATATTCAGAGGGGTTTTGTTTTCACTTAACTCATAGCTAATTCTGCAGAAAAAGCTGTATTCCCACAGTGTTTGTCAAAAGCAATCAGCGGCAGTTGTTTAACATTGCATATGCCTGAGACTATGATACCCGTTGGAGTTAACAAGTGCCTGACCAAAAAATTAAAATGAAGTTCTAGGAAACAAAATGCCCATAGAAGGCTTTGTAAAGCTCTACAGAACTAGAAGGCCACACACATTTGCTGGACTATGCATAGTTCCAGGTAAGAAATATCTCTTCAGTTATTATCTGACCAATAAGTTAATCAAGCAGAGACTTCACTGGACACACACAATAAAGAATACAGACTTTACAGAAGTTGTCCAGGAAAGTCACTAAACAAATAAACAGCAACAATAACAACTACAGAAAAAACCCCAGCAATGATAAGAAATTTGTGAGGATTTATGATTTCCATAATTGCCGCATTATATTGTCACATAATATTTAAAATATCCAGCTTTCATTAAAAAAATTGAGATATATGCAATGAAACAGGGGATTAAAGCCCATATTCAGGGAAAAAATAGAAACTGCCCTTTAGGTAGTCCAGATTTTGAACTTACTAGACAAAGACTTTAATATCATCTAAATGTAATATGGTCAAAATGAACCATATTCATTAAAATAAAGGAAAGTATAAACATAACATCACACCAAATAGAAAATAATTGGTAAAAACACCAGATTTTTTTTTTAAAAAAGAACCAAAATATTCCTGCTGTTGAAAAGTACATTTAACTAAAATGAAAAATTTACTATATAGCCTCAACAGCAAATTTGAACCAGCAATAAAAAAGAATCACCAGACTTGAAGATAGACCAATCAAGTTAATCCAGTTTGAGAAACAAAAGAAAAAAGGAATGAATAAAAGTTAACCAAACCTTACAACCTATGGAATGGAGAAAATACTTGCAAACCATGCATCATATAGGCAGTTAATATCTAAAACATATAAATAACCTATACAACTCAATAACCTAAAAACCAGCAATCCAATTAAAAAATGGGCAGATAAACTAAATAGACACTTTTCCAGATAAGATACCCAAATAGTCAACAGATACATGAAAAGGTGCTCAATAAAAGTAATCATCAGGGAAATGAAACTGAAAATCACAATGCTATATAACCTCACCCCTGTTAGAATGACAAGAAGGCAAGAGGTAAATATTGGTGAGGATGTGGAGAAAAGGGAATATTTGTATACTGTTATTGAGATTGTGAGTTGGTTCAGCCACTAGGAAAAAGAGTATTAAAGTTCTGGCAAAAAGTAAAAATAGAAGCTACCTTATGATCTAGTAAACACACTGTGAGTATATATCCTAAGGAAGTTAAAAAATATATATCAAAGAGATATTTACACTGCCGTATTCATCGCAGCATTAACACTAGCCAAAACATGCAAACAACCTAAATGTCAACTAATGAATGAATAAAGAGGATATATATAAGATGTAGATATAAATATCTCTATTTCTTACTCTCTGTCTCTATCCATAAACACACACACACACACACACACACACACACAGAATGGAACACTCTTCAACCATGAGAAAGAAGGAAATCCTGCCATTTGCAGCAGCATGGATGGAAATTAAAGACATTATCCTGAGATAACTCAGACAGAGAATGACAAACTTTGTATGTAATCACTTATATGTGGAGTCTAGGAAAGCTGAGCTCATAAAAACAGAGAGTAGATTGGTGGTTACCAAGGGCTTAAGGGTGGGAGAGTTTAGAAGATGTTGTTTAAGGGTACAAACTTGCAACTTGTAGTAAATAAGTCCTGGAGACATAATGGACAGTAGAGAAATTATAGTCAACAATACTATATCATAAACTTCAAAGTTGCTAAGAGACTAGATCTAAATTGTTCTAATTACAAACAAGGAGTGATAATATGTGATGTGATAGAGGTTTTATTTAACACTACAGTGATAATCATATTGCAATATGTAAAGTTATTAAATCAATATGTTGTACACCTTAAAATTACACAGTATGATAGGTCAATTATATTTCAATAAAAATAAATGAACAGATCTTCAGATACCTATGGGACATCATGAAGTTTACCAACACATGCATAAAGGTTGTCTCAGAGGGAGAAGGAGACATTTTATAATGATAAAAGAGTTATTTCATTAGGAATATACTTATTAATTATAAATTAGAATAAATATAGAAATTAGGGTAAGTATAGAGAAGAGAATTTTGACCAGAATGAAAATAAAAACACATGTCAAAATTTATGGGATGCAACTGAAGTGATACTTAGAGGAATATTTATAGTTGTAAATGCCTACATCAAAAAAGAGAAAATTGTCAAATTAATAGTCTTAGACAACACCTTAAAATATAAAAAGGAGCAAATAACTGAAAGTAAGCAAGGTGACAAAAATAATGATTAGAGCAGAAATTAATAAAATGGAAAACAGGAACTTCCCTGGTGGCACAGTTTTTAAGATTCCACCTGCCAATGCAGGGGACTCAGGTTCAAACTCTGGTCTGGGAAGATCCCACATGTCGTGGAACAACTAAGCCTGTGCACCACAGCCGCTGAGCCTGCACTCTAGAGTCCGTGAGCCACAACTACTGAGCCCATGCTCCACAGCTACTGAAGCCCACACGCCTAGAGCCCATGCTCTGTAGCAAGAGAAGCCACCACAATGAGAAGCCCATGCACTGCAATGAAGAGTAGACCCTGCTCACCACAACTAGAGAAAGCCTGTGCACAGCAAAGAAGACCCAATGCAGCCAAAAATAAATAAATAAATTTATTTTAAAGTGGAAAACCAAAAAGCTATAGAGAAAATAAAATCAAAATTTGGTTCTTTGAAAATATCAACAAGATTGAGAAAATTTTACAAAGGCTAATCAAGAGAAAATGAGAACATTCAGACAGTGGTAAATTAGTTCTGACTCCTCAAAAAATTAAAATGATTATAAAGAAATACTATGAAACACTTTATGTCAACAAATTTAACAACAGATGAAATGGACAAGTTTCTATGACACAAATTAAGAATACTCATTGAACAAGAAATAGAAAATCTAAATAAAGTATAATAAATGAAATTAAATTAGTAATTTAAAAACCTTCCTTAAAAATTAGCTGAAACCCAAATTTCCTTTTTATCAAATATTCAAATAGGAAATAATCTCAATACTTACCTAATTTTTCCCCAAAATTTAGGAGAATGGAATACTTCCCAACTCTTTTTATGAAACCAATATTACCCTCATACCAAAGCCAGACAAAGATATCACAAGAGAAGAAAATTACAGACCAATATTTCCCACAAATATAGATGTAAAAATCCTGACAAAGTAGTAGCTATCCAAATCCAGCAAGATGTAAAAATGATATATACGAAGATCAAGTGAGATTTATCCTAGGAATTCAAGGTTGGTTTAACACCCAAAAATCCAAAAAAATAACACCACATTAATAGAATAAAGTACAAAATCTACAGAATCATTTCAATAGACTTAGAAGAAACAGTTGACAAAATCTAATACCCATTTCTAATAAAAAATATGAACTGGAACAGAAGGGAACTTCCTCAACCCGATAAAGGATGTGATCTATTATCTTCTGAAATTTATTCAACTTTTCCTGACCAAAGGGCAGCAAGCATTCTTATTAATCATGTCTTATTGCTAGTTGGAACCCAGTTATACAATTAAATTAAATTAAAATAGCAGTTTTTAAAAAAGAAAGATAAAAGCAGGTTAAAGAGCTCTAAGTGATAAAGATACTAAAGCCCATTTTCATTAGAGTCATAGAAGAATTTATTTTTAGTGATGAAGCTACCAAGTTCAGTCAGTATTTAGCACTTTTCACCTCCTAAAACTGGGGGTTCCTTACAAGGGATCCTCAGCGGCAAAATGTCAATGTGTGAGAACAAGATAAATAATCCCTAAACTGTCACCTTTACCTTACATTATACGCTTGCACCTTCAGAACCAATGTATTTCTCAGATGCTGTAAGCATGAGGCAAGAATATGACCCTGTCAGAGCATAGCCAGGGAAGAATGTCTGCTTTTTCCTGTTTTACTTACTCCACTTTTGTTGTCCCTAATAAATATAATTAGGCTCTACTTAATTGATGTTTGATTGCCTTTTTTTGTCACAAATTGCATTCTCTTCATATTGCTGACTTGTGGCAAGGATATATTACAGAAAAAAATCTGTCTTCTTGAAATTCACTGTATGGTGTTAACCTGTGACAGCTTAAGAATCCTGGTTTCTCATGAGTCCATCATCATGTGATTTAAGCCTCATAAGGTGAAAGGTATCACTTCTGAGTTTACTGACACTGTGGGGGCCCCTTAATGTATGCAAACAAATGAGCCAAACATTTTATCTAATCATAAGAAGCTAAGAAGATGATGAATAACCTGGATCTTAGAAAATTAATTTTATACTATTTGGAATCTCATATATGGACAACTTTTCTACTTTGGAAAGAAATCAGGTGTTAATAGTTACATAGTGGAATATTACCCAACCATAAATAGAATGAAATTCTGCCATTTGTAGCAATATGGATGGACCTAGAGAATATTATGCTCAGTGAGATAAGACAGAGAGAGAAAGACGAATACTGCATGATATCACTTATATGTGGGATCTAAAAAATAATGCAGATGAATGTATATGCAAAACAAAAATAGATTCACAGATATAGAAAGCATACTAGTGGTTATCAAAGGGGAGAGGGAAGGGGGAGGGGCAAATTAGGGTTATGGGATTAAGAGATACAAACTACTATGTATAAAATAGTTAAGAAACAAGAATATATTGTATAGCACAGGGAATTATAGCCATTATCTTGTAATAAATTTTAATGAAGTATAATCTGTAAAAATACGAATTCACTGTGCTGTACACCTGAAACTAATATTGTAATTCAACTACACTTCAATAAAAAAAATAATTTATTGGTGTAGTTTATGCATCTACATAGTGCCCTTGCCCTTCCATCTGGGACTAAATGTATTCATGCTAGTGGCTACAAAAGTGTCTGAAATTCCCAACATTAGTTACTTTTTGGATTAAAGGTTTGAAAGGTTTTTGTACATATAGGAGAAGATTAACATATTTTTTCTTTATTTGCTATAATATCTTCTTTTGGTTATTTTATCACATTAATTCCACATTCCCAGGAGGGGGGAGGAGGTGAAAGGATGGAGAAATAATATTAGTAAGGGGAGAGAATCACTCAATTGAGTCAGATAGAGGATGCAGACTGAAGTTCTCAGCAAATGGAAGCATTAAGTAAATAAGAAAGGCATTAACATGGGATCACAAAATCAATGGGAGAGAGAGTAGGAGAGAGATTCTGAGAACCAAAGTGTTTGAGCCTATTGGACGGTGGTCAGGGAGAGAAATTGGTCTCAGAGGTTTTAGGTCTTCCTGAGGTCCCCATCTCCTCTTCTTCTCCCTTGCATTTAAGGACAGTCAGCCTCATTTTATTTTAACACTAGCTAGATCGCTGCTCTGTACAAGCTCCAGGTTATGAAGAAATTGAGATTCACAGTTAAAGCAAGCTTTGTCCTTGCCTTTCTGAACGTCACTGCCTAGTGAGGAAAACACTTTACTTCCAGCCTTGGCCATTATACTAGGTACTTAACATTTAGAGAGTCATTTAACTTCTTTGAGCTTCAGTTTTCTCATCTGGAAAAAGATAATAATAATAACAATAATGCCTACTTCATAGGACTGTTGAGAGAATTCCGTGGGATAAAGCTGATAGAGGATAAAGTGAGTCCTGTAAATGGTGCCTGTTATTAGTTGGGATGACAATGATAAAGCACCTAGCAAAATGCCTGGCACATGGTAAGTACTCAATAAATATTATCTATTATAAGCAATTATTACTGACATAATTGTAGCTTTTGTGAGTCCTAAGAGGATTACCTTGCCATAATGAATACCAGCATTAGCTATCCCAGAGGTTTTCCCAATACTCTTTCTTCTTTGTTACATTGTGAGCCATTCTGTGTCTGGTGACATAGAATTACTGTGAGTCTCATAATTTAGTATGTGTCAGAATCATCTGAGGAACTTCTAAAAAATATACCTCCTGGGACCATCTCCAAAGATTATAACTCAATAGTTCTAGAAGTGGCTTCCAATTATCTGAATTTTAAACAAGTGTCTTAGGTGGTACAAATAATGTAGTTCTTGGACCATATTCTGAGACAGTCTTGCCAGGTGCCTTCTGGGGATACAGTGGTTTTCTGGATTGTTTTTACCATGTGTATCCTGGCTCCTTCCAATCCAGCTGTCATGCCCACGAGAAGAAAAGTCTAGGAGAGATTCCCATAAAGTCAGCCAGGGTGGGAAGGAAGGATTAATAGATACCAAGGGAAGAAAGTATTTGAGAAGGACGGGAGCAGACCCTTTCCAGTTAGGTACGAGCACGGTAGTCACTCAGGGGGCAACAGTGCTTCTCAGACTCACTGAGTTGGAGAAAAGTCCAGGGCACAGCTGTAGATAGGTATTCTATGGCAAGAGCCTTGGCAGATCTTAATGAACAAAAATGTGGTAATGCAAAACCTTGCTAATCCAGTCTAATTGGGGACCTGAATAATTTTAATTAAAAGTGTTAAATTAAAAATGATAGAATATTTGAAAGGTAATTTTATTACAGTCAAGGAGCTACAGCAACCCAAACCAAAGTAAAAAAGTGTTGCCAATATAGGGCCTCTGGGAACGGGTGTAATGAATTGAGAATTACTTGTCATCAGAAATGTGTATGTAAATGGATTTCTATGTAAATAGATGCTTCAAAAGTGCTTGAAAACAGTTTGTTCTTTTAAGGGGGATAAATCTGTCCCTGGTAATACTGTTTGCATGGTTTTACTCATCCCTCCTCCATTCCTCCCTCAGCCAGGCAGTCTAACTTTTATTTCTGATAGAATTATTTCAAGTTCATTTACAAAGCTCTTGAAATCACAATTTCCACTTGGAGAATGAACATGAATGAATTTTTGTGAGTAAAATCAAAGTTTGAACTTTAGGGTAGCTCAGAGATCACTAAGCCCAAAGCCCTCATTTTACTGATGGAGAAACTGAAGCTCATAGCAAGAATGTGACTTGACAGAGGACATGCAGGTTTAGGGTAGCACCAGGACTAGATCCCAGATCTCCCACATTCCAGAGCAGCCTGCCTCCTGCTGCATGGACCATGCTGCTTCCTAATGAATGCCATTTACTAAAATGTATCCTGGCCAGTAATTCATTTTTTCATTATTATCCTTGTGTTAAACAATGTCTTTTTTTTTTCTTTACAACCCACTTGTGAATTAAAATGATTCTATCTGAAGATGATAAGATCCACAAGGGCTCAAGAAGCAGAATTCCAATTTGGTGTTTAAATTTATAACAGGATTTCCTAATAGGAGAAAAAACTACTGTACTTGAAAGTACAGGCAAAACATAAAGAGGAGCAGAAGCTGATGAGGTAGGTTAACAGCAAGAGATCCAACTGGGGCTCTAGCCTTCAGCAAACATGTGTCAGCAAGGTGAATCTTTATTAACCTCTCCCTCCCTCTTTCTGTGCCTTATTCCTTCTTCTGAGATACTTAAGGAACATTTTGTTAAAGGAAAGGATACAGGAGAGAAATTGATGCCGAACTATTCAGGCAATTCCATTCTTACCTAAGTAGGAGAAAGTCCAAATTGTGAAATTATTTTAATTTCCAATAACCACTTGCGTTCCTATAGGCCAAATCTAAGTGGCCGGGTAACTTATATCCAAACCTGACCACTTGTGAGATTGAAAGAGTTTCCTATGGAATACTTTTACTGGGACAAGAGACAAAAACTGGGACTGGCCCAGGCAAACATGGTAATCCTTGAAAACAGGTGGAACACAAGTGTTAAAGAAGGTAGAGTAGAGCCATCTGACTCAGATATCCACATGTGGGTGGGGACAAAAAGCAAAGTGATTCTCTAGAGGTTATCATCATTTTACTTTGGCTAACTTCATAGAACCCCAACTTTTCTAATCTTAAAAATGCTCTCCTCCTAGATACAATAATTATTAAGATCACGGATTTAAATTTCAAACCTGATTTTTGGTGCCAGTTATATCACTTATTAACTGTGACCTTGTATTCAAGTCACTTGATATTTCTAACTTTCAATCTGCCATTTACAAAATACAGGTAATACATTTACTATTCTATATAAGGTACATACCTTAGTAAGTGCTTAGTAAAAGTAACAGCTATTCATAGTATCACTGTTATTATTTTATGCTGATATTAAAAAGACAAGTAGTTCATTATAAGGGAAAGGTTACTGCATGAGAATTAAAAGGTCAGCTGAACAATATGACCAGATTTTCTTTTTAGTAGATATTGTGGAAATACATTATATGAGAGAGGGAGTCAGCATTCATATTCAGTAACAATAGCGTTTTTATCCAAAAAGGTACAAAGAAATACTTGCACTAAGAATACTACCAAAAATAAAACTAACATCACCTATTAGTTTGCCTTTATGTATAAAGACTCACCAGAAAACATTGTCTTAAAGTTTAGCACGAAGAGGTAAAATGTAGTCCTACTGATAAATAGTATTCTGCCTGATAAATTACCCATGACTAACAGAAGTTTGAAAAAAAAATGTGTGCTCAATTGAAACAAAAAATATTTCTCACGTTCTTTTTTTTTACATATTTATTGGAGTATAATTGCTTTACAATGGTGTGTTAGTTTCTGCTTTATAAAAAACTGAATCAGTTTTACATATACATATGTTCCCATATCTCTTACCTCTTGCATCTCTCTCCCTCCCACCCTCCTAATCCCCCCCCCCCGCAGATGGTCACAAAGCACTGAGCTGATCTCCCTGTGCTATGCGGCTGCTTCCCACTAGCTATCTATTTTATGTTTGTAGTGTATATATGTCCATGCCACTCTCTTGCATTGCCACAGCTTACCCTTCCCCCTCCCCATATCCTCAAGTCCATTCTTTAGTAGGTCTGTGTCTTTATTCCTGTCTTACCCGTAGGCTCTTCATGACATTATTTTTTTCTTAAATTGCATATATATGTGTTAGCATACGGTATTTGTCTTTCTCTTTCTGACTTACTTCACTTTGTATGACAGACTCTAGGTCCATCCACCTCATTAAAAATAGCTCAATTTCATTTCCTTTTATGGCTGAGCAATATTCCATTGTATATATGTGCCACATCTTCTTTATCCATTCATCCGATGATGGACACTTTGCTTGTTTTCATCTCCGAGCTATTGTAAACAGAGCTGCAATGAACATTTTGGTACACGACTCTTTTTGAATTATGGTTTTCTCAGGGTATATGCCCAGTAGAGGGATTGCTGGGTCCTATGGTATTTCTATTAGTACTTTCTTAAGGAACCTCCACACTGTTCTCCATATGGCTGTACCAATTCACATTCCCACCAGCAGTGCAAGAGTGTTCCCTTTTCTCCACACCCCCTACAGCATTTATGGTTTCTAGATTTTTTGATGATGGCCATTCTGACTGGTGTGAGATGATATCTCATTGTAGTTTTGATTTGCGTTTCGCTAATGATTAATGATGTTGAGCATACTTTCATGTGTTTGTTCGCAGTCTGTATATCTTCTTTGAAGAAATGTCTATTTAGGTCTTCTGCCCATTTTTGGATTGGGTTGTTTGTTTTTTTGTTATTCAGCTACATGAGCAGATTATAAATTTTGGAGATTAATCCTTTGTCAGTTGCTGCATTTGCAAATATTTTCTCCCATTCTGAGGGTTGTTTTTTGGTCTTGTTTATGGTTTCCTTTCCTGTGCAAAAGCTTTGAAATTTCATTAGGTCCCATTTGTTTATTTATGTTTTTATTTCCATTTCTCTAGGAGGTGGGTCAAAAAGGATCTTGCTGTGATTTATGTCATAGAGTGTTCTGCCTATGTTTCCCTCTAAGAGCTTGATAGTCTCTGGCCTTACATTTAGGTCTTTTATCCATTTTGAGCTTATTTCTGTGTACGGTGTTAGGGAGTGATCTAATCTCATACTTTTACATGTACCTGTCCCGTTTTCCCAGCACCACTGATTGAAGAGGCTGTCCTTTCTCCACTGTACATTCCTGCCTCCATTATCAAAGATAATGTGACCATACGTGTGTGGATTAATCTCTGGGCTTTCTATCCTGTTCCATTGATCTATATTTCTGTTTTTGTGCCAGTATGATACTGTCTTGATTATTGTAGCTTTGCAGTATAGTCTGAAGTCAGGGAGCCTAATTCCTCCAGCTCCATTTTTAATTCTCAAGATTGCTTTGGCTATTCGGGATCTTTTGTGTTTCCATAAAAATTGTGAATTTTTTTGTCCTAGTTCTGTGAAAAATGCCAGTGGTTGTTTGATAGGAATGCATTGAATCTGTAGATTTCTTTAGGTAGTAGAGTTGTTTTCACAATGTTGATTCTTCGAATCCAAGAACATGGTATATCTCTCCATCTATTTGTATCATCTTTAATTTCCTTCATCAGTGTCTTATAATTTTCTGCATACAGGTCTTTTGTCTCCTTAGATAGGTATATTCCTAGATATTTTAATCTTTTCATTGCAGTGGTAAATGGGAGTGTTTTCTTGATTTCACTTTCAGATTTTTCATCATCAGTGTATAGGAATGGCAGAGATTTCTGTGCATTAATTTGTATTCTGCTACTTTACCAAATTCATTGATTAGTTCTGGTAGTTTACGGGTAGCATCTTTAGGATTCTCAATGTATATTATCATTTCATCTGCAAACAGTGACAGCTTTACTTCTTCTTTTCTGATATGGATTCCTTTTGTTTCCTTTTCTTCTCTGATTGCTATGGCTAAAACTTCCAAAACTATGTTGAATAAGAGTGGTGAGAGTGGGCAAGCTTGTCTTGTTCCTGATCTTAGTGGAAATGCTTTCAGTTTTTCACCATTGAGGACAATGTTGGCTGTGGGTTTGTCATATATGGCCTTTATTATGTTGAGGAAAGTTCCCTCTATGCCTACTTTCTGCAAGGTTTTTAACATAAATCGGTGTTGAATTTTGTCGAAAACTTTCTCTGCATCTATTGAGATGATCATGTGGTTTTTCTGCTTCAATTTGTTAATATTGTGTATCACGTTGATTGATTTACGTATATTGAAGAATCCTTGCACACTCTTGGAATTAACCACACTTGTTCATGGTGTATGATCCTTTTTATGTGCTGTTGGATTCTGTTTGTTAGTATTTTGTTGAGCATTTTTGCGTCTATACTCATCAGTGATAGTTGCCTCTAGTTTTCTTTCTTTGTGACATCCTTCTCTGGTTTTGGTATTGAGGTGATGGTGGTCTCGTAAAACAAGTTTGGGAGTGTTCCTCCCTCTGCTATATTTTGGAAGAGTTTGAGAAGGATAGGTGTCAACTCTTCTCTAAATGTTTGATAGAGTTCGCCTGTGAAGTAATCTGGTCCTGGGCTATTGTTTGTTGGAAGGCTTTTAATCACAGTTTCAATTTCAGTGCTTGTGATTGGTCTGTTCATATTTTCTATTTCTTCCTGATTCAGTATTGGCAGCTTGTGCATTTCTAAGAATTTGTCTACATCTTCCACATTGTCCATTTTATTGGCATAGAGTTGCTTGTAGTAATCTCTCATGATCTTTTGTTTTTCTGCAGTGAAGGTTGTTACTTCTCCTTTTTCATTTCTAATTCTACTGATTTGAGTCTTCTCCGTTTTTTTCGTGATGAGTCTGGGTAATGGTTTATCAATTTTGTTTATCTTATCAAAGAACCAGCTTTTAGTTTTATTGATTTTTGCTATCATTTCCTTCATTTCTTCTTCATTTATTTCTGATCTGATATTTATGATTTCTTTCCTTCTGCTAACTGTGGAGGTTTTTTGTTCTTTTTTCTCTAATTGCTTTAGGTGTAAGGTTAGATTGTTTATTTGAGATTTTTCCTGTTTCTTAAGGTAGGATTGTATTGCTATAAACTTCCCTCTTAAAACTGCTTTTGCTGCATCCCATAGGTTTTGGGTCATCATGTCTCCATTGTCATTTGTTTCTAGGTATTTTTTGATTTTCTCTTTGATTTCTTCAGTGTTCACTTCGTTATTAAGTAGTGTATTGTTTAGCCTCCAAATGTTTGTATATTTTACAGATCTTTTCCTGTTATTGATATCCAGTCTCATAGTGTTGTGGTCGGAAAAGATACTTGATACAATTTCAATTTTCTCAAATTTACCACGGCTTGATAAATGACCCAAGGTATGTTCTATCCTGGGGAATGTTCCATGAGCACTTGAGAAAAATGTGTATTCTGTTGTTTTTGGATGGAATGTTCTGTAAATATCAGTTAAGTCCATCTTGTTTAATGTATCATTTAAAGCTTGTGCTTCCTTATTTATTTTCATTTTGGCTTATCTGTCCATTGGTGAAAGTGGAGTGTTAAGTTCCCTAATATGAATGTGTTACTGTCTATTTCCCATTTCTTGGCTGTTAGTATTTGCCTTATGTATTGAGTTGCTCCTATGTTGGGTGCATAAATATTTACAATTGTTATATCTTCTTCTAGGATCGATCCCTTGATCATTATGTAGTGTCCTTCTTTGTCTCTTCTAATAATCTTTAAAGTCTACTTTGTCTGATATGAGAATTGCTACTCCAGCTTTCTTTTGGTTTCCATTTGCATGGAATATCTTTTTCCATCCCCTTACTTTCAGTCTGTACGTGTCTCTAGGTCTGATGTGGGTCTCTTTTAGACAACATATATATGGGTCTTGTTTTTGTAATCATTCAGCCAGTCTGTGTCTTTTGGTGGGAGCATTTAGTCCATTTACATTTAAGGTAATTATCAATATGTATCTTCCTATTCTCATTTTCTTAATTGTTTTGGGTTCGTTATTTTAGGTCTTTTCCTTCTCTTGTGTTTCTTGCCTAGAGAAGTTCCTTTAGCATTTGTTGTAAAGCCGGTTTGGTGGTGCTCAACTCTCTCAGCTTTTGCTTGTTTGTAAAGGTTTTAATTTCTCCATCAAATCTGAATGAGATCCTTGCTGGGTAGAGTAATCTTGGTTGCAGGTTTTTCTCCTTCATCACTTTAAATATGTCCTGCCAGTCCCTTCTGGCTTGCAGAGTTTCTGCTGAAAGATCAGCTGTTAACCTTATGGGCATTCCCTTGTGTGTTATTAGTTGTTTTTCCCTTGATGCTTTTAATATGTTTTCTTTGTATTTAATTTTTGACAGTTTGATTAATATGTGTCTTGGCGTATTTCTTGTTGGATTTATCCTGTTTGGGACTCTGTGCTTTCTGGACTTGATTAAGTATTTCCTTTCCCGTATTAGGGAAGTTTTCAACTATAAACTCTTCAAATATTTTCTCAGTCCCTTTCTTTTTCTCTTCTTCTGGAACCCCTATAATTCGAATATTGGTGCGTTTAATGTTGTCCCAGAGTTCCCTGAGACTGTCCTCAGTTCTTTTCCTTCCTTTTCTTTATTCTGCTCTGCAGTAGTTATTTCCACTATTTTATCTTCCAGGTTGTTTATCCACTCTTCTGCCTCAGTTATTCTGCTATTGATCCCATCCAGAGTATATTTAATTTTATTTATTGTGTTGTTCATTGTTGCTTGTTTACTCTTTAGTTCTTCTAAATCCTGGTTAATTTTTCCTTGCATTTTGTCTATTCTATTTCCAAGATTTTGGATCATCTTTACTATCATTATTCTGAATTATTTTTCTGGTAGACTGCCTATTTCCTCTTCATTTGTTAAGTCTGGTGGATTTTTATCTTGCTCCTTCATCTGCTGTGTGTTTTTCTGTCTTCTCATTTTGCTTATCTTACTGTGTTTGGGGTCTCATTTTTGCAGGCTGCAAGTTCTTAGTTCCCATTGTTTTTGGTGTCTTTCCCCAATGGCTATAGTTAGTTCAGTGGGTTGTGTAGCCTTCCTGGTGGAGGAGACTAGTGCCTGTGTTCTGGTGGATGAAGCTGGATCTTTTCTCTCTGGTGGGCAGGCCCATGTCTGGTGGTGTGTTTTGGGGTATCTGTGGACTTACTATGATTTTAGTCAGCCTCTCTGCTAATTGGTGTGGTTTTGCCCCTGTCTTGCTAGTTGTTTGGCATAGCGTGTCCCCCACTGCAGCTTGCTGGTCGTTGAGTGAAGCTCTGTGCTGGTGTTGAGATGGAGATCTCTGGGAGATTTTCGCCATGTGATATTATGTGGAGTTGGGAGGTCTCTTGTGGACCAGTGTCCTGAAGTTGGCTCTCCCACCTCAGAGGCACAGCACTGACTCCTGGTTGCAACAACAAGAGCCTTTCATCCACACGGCTCAGAATAAAAGGGAGAAAAACAGAAGGAACGAACAAATGAATGAAAGAAAGAAAGAAAGAAAAAAGAAAGAAGGAAAGAAAGATAGAAAGAAAGAAACAAAGAAGAAAAGAAAGGGGGAAAGGAGGGAGGGAGGGAGGAAGGAAGAAAGGAAGGAAGGAGGGAAGGAACGAAAGAAGGAAAGAAAGAAAGAACGAAAATAAAATAAAAGAAATATAAAATTAAATAAAGTTAGTAAAATAAAAACTAATTATTAAGAAAAAATAGTTTTTAAAAAGATAAAAACAATGGACGGATAGAACCCTAGGACAAATGGTGGAAGCAAAGCTATACAGACAAAATCTCACACAGAAGCATACACATACACACTCACAAAAAGAGGAAAAGGGGAAAAAATAATAAACCTTGCTCTCAAAGTCCACCTCCTCAATTTGGGATGATTCATTTTCTATTCATGTATTCCACAGATGTAGGGTACATCAATTTCATTGTGGAGCTTTAATCCGCTGCTTCTGTGGCTGCTGGGAGAGATTTCCCTTTCTCTTCTTTGTTCTCACAGCTCCCAGGGGCTCAGCTTTGGATTTGGCCCCGTCTCTGCGTGTAGTTTGCCGGAGGGCGTCTGTTCTTCACTCAGACAGGATGGGGTTAAAGGAGCAGCTGCTTCGGGGGCTCTGGCTCACTCAGGCCGGGGGGAGGGAGGGGTGCGGATGCGGTGTGAGCCTGCAGCAGCAGCGGCCGCCAAGACGTTGCACCAGCCTGAGGCGCGCCGTGCGTTCTCCTGGGGAAGTTATTCCTGGATCCCGGCACCCTGGCAGTGGCGGGCTTCACAGGCTCCCCGGAAGAGGGGTGTGGATAGTGACCTGTGCTCGCACACAGGCTTCTTGGTGGCAGCAGCAGCAGCCTTAGCGTCTCATGCCCGTCTCTGGGGTCCGTGCTTTCAGCCTTGGCTCATGCCCGTCTCTGGAGCTCCTTTAAGCAGCACTCTTAGTCCCCTCTCCTCGCGCACCAGGAAACAAAAAGGGAAGAAAAAGTCTCTTGCCTCTTCGGCAGGTCCAGACTTTTCCCCGGACTTCCTCCTGGCTAGCTGTGGTGCACAAACCCCCTGCAGGCTGTGTTCACGCTGCCAACCCCAGTCGTCTCCCTGTGCTCTGACCGAAGCCCGAGCCTCAGCTTCCAGCCCCGCCCTCCCTGGCAGGTGAGCAGACAAGCGTCTCGGGCTGGTGAGTGCCGGTCGGCACCGATCCTCTGTGCGGGAATCTCTCCGGTTTGCCCTCTGCACCCCTGTTGCTGTGCTCTCCTCCGCGGCTCTGAAGCTTTCCCCCTCTGACACCCGCAGTCTCTGCCCATGTAGGGGCTTCGTAGTGTGTGGAAACCTTTCCTCCTTCACAGCTCCCTCCCACTGATGCAGGTCACGTCCCTATCCTTTTGTCTCTGTTGATTCTTTTTTCTTTTGCCCTACCTAGGTACATGGGGACTTTCTTGCCATTTGGGAGGTCTGAGTTCTTCTGCCAGTGTTCAGTAGGTGTTCTGTAGGAGTTGTTCCACGTGTAGATGTATTTCTGGTGTATCTGTGGGGAGGAAGGTGATCTCTGCATCTTAGTCTTCCCCCATCTTCAGGACTTCTTCACATGTTCTTGATTTAAATTTTTTTATTGCAGTATAGTTGACTTACAACAGTCTGTTAGTTTCAGGTATACAGCATAGTAATTTAGTGGTTTTTTTTCTGCTTATAATCCATTGTAGTTTATTACAAGATATTGAATATAATTCCCTCTGCTATACAGTAAATCCTTTTTCCTTATCTATTGTATGTATAATAGTTTGTATCTATTAATCCTATACTCCTAATTTGTCTCTCCTCCACTTCCTCATCCCTTTGATAAACATAAGTTTATTTTCTGTGTCTGTGAGTCTGTTTCTGTTTTGTATATAGATTCATCTGTATTATTTTTTAAATTCCTCATATAAGTGATATTACCTAGTGTTTGTCTTTCTCTGACTTACTTCAGTAAGTATAATATTCTCTAGGTCCATCCTTGTTGTTGCAAATGACAATACTTCATTCTCTTTTATGGCTGAGTAATATTCCATTGTATATATGTGTGTGTGTGTGTGTCTGCATGTGTGTGTATTACATCTTCTTAAGCCAATCATATATTTATGGGCAGTTGGTTTGTTGCCATGTTTTGGCTATTGTAAACACTGCTGCAATGAACATTGGGGTACATGTATCTTTCTGAATTAGAGTTTGGGCTTTTTCTAGATATATACCCAGAGGTGGGATTGCTGGATCATATGGTAGCTCTCTCTACTTTATTTTTTTTAAGGAACCTCTATACTGTTTTCCATGGTGGCTGCACCAATTTACATAACCACTAATAGTGTAAGAGTGTTCCCTTTTCTCTACACCCTTTCCAGCATTTATTATTTGTAGACTTTTTGATGAAAGCCATTCTGAATGGAGTGTGGTGATACCTCATTGTGGTTTTGATTTGCATTTATGTAATAATTAGCAATGTTGAGCGCTTTTTCATCTGTCTGTCAGCCATCTGTATGTCTTCTCTGGAAAAATTTATATCAGGTCTTTGTTCATTTTTAATTGCGTTGTTTGTTTCTTTGATATTGAGTTATATGAGACGTTTACATATTTTGGATATTAACCCCTTGTCGGTTGCATCATTTGCAAATATTTTCTGCCATTCTGTAGTTTGTGTATTAGTTTTGTGGATGATTTCTATTGCTGTGTGAAGGCTTTTAAGTTTAATTAGCTGCCATTTATTTACTTTTGCTTTTATTTCTTTTGCCTTAGGATACAGATCCCCAAAATATTACTATAATTTATGTCAAATACTGTTTTGCCTATGTTCTCTTCTAGGAGTTTTATGGTAATATATTTTATATTAAGGTCTTTAAACAATTTTGAATTTTTTATATGGTGTGCAGGAGTTTTCTAATTTCATTTATTTACGTGTAGCTGTCCAGGTTTCCCAACAGCACTTGTTGAAGAGACTGTCTTTTTTCAGTTGTATATTCTTTCCTTCTTTGTCACAGATTAATTGACCATAGGTGTGTGTGTTTATTTCTGGACTCTCTATTTTGTTCCGTTGATCTATATGTCTGTTTCTGTGCCAATACCATGCTGTTTTGATTACTGTAACTTTGTAGTATAGCTTGACATCTGTAAGGGTTATACTTCCAACTTTGTTCCTTTTCCTAAGGATTTTATAAGCAATTCTGGGTCTTTTGTGGTTCCATATAAATTTTAGGATTATTTGTTCTAGTTCTCTGAAAAATGTCATGGGTATTTTGATAGTGATTCCATTAAACCTGTATGTAGCTTTGGGTAGTATGGCCATTTTAATATTAATTCTTCCAATGCAAGAGCATTGGCTGTCTTTTTATTTCTTTGAATCATCTTCAAATTCCTTTTTATAGTTTTATAGTTTTAGTGTATAATTCTTCCAACTCCTTGGTTAAGTTTATTCCTAGGTATTTTACTTCTTTTTGATGAGACTTTAAACAGGATTTCTTTAACTTTCTATTTCTTATATTACATTATTAATGTAAAGAAATGCAATAGATTACAGTATACTGATGTTGTATTCTGCTACCTTGCTGAATTCATTTACTAGTTCTAATTGTTTTTGTGTGGAGAATTTGGGGTTCTCTGTATAGAGTATCATCTCATCTGAAAATACTGGTAGTTTTACCTATTCCCTTCTGATTTGGATATATTTTATTTCTTTTCCTTGTCCTATTTATGTGGCTAGGGCTTCCAATAGTACGGTGAATAGAACTGTTTAGAGTGGGCCTTTTTGTCTTGTTCCTGAATTTGGTGAGAAGGCTTTCAGTTTTTCACCATTCAGTATTATGCCGGCACTGGGTTTGTCATAAATGGCTTTTATTATGTTGAGTTATGTTTCCACTCTACCCACTTTCATTAGAGTTTTTTTTTATCATGAATGGATGTTGAATTTTGTCAAATGTTTTTTATGCATGTATTGAAATGATTATGTGGTTTTTATCTTTTGTTAATGTGTGTATCACATTGATTTGTGTAGGTTGAACCATCCTTGAGACACTGGAATGAATTCAACTTGATCACAGTGTATGATGCTTTTTATGTATTGTTGGATTCGGTTTGCTAATATTTTGCTGAAGGTTTTGCATATATATTCATCAAATATATACATATATTTTAACATCTTTATCGAAGTATAATTGCTTTAAAATGCTGTGTTAGTTTCTGCTTTATAACGAAGTGAATCACTTATACATATACATATATCCCCATATCTCTTCCCTCTTGCATCTCACTCCCTCCCACCATCCCAATCCCACCACTCTAGGTGGTCACAAAGCACCGAGCTGATCTCCCTGTGCTATTCAGCTGCTTCCCACTAGCTATCAGTTTTACATTTGGTAGTGTATATATGTCCATGCCACTCTCTCACTTTGTGCCAGCTTACACTTCCCCATCCCCATCTCCATCTCTTGCAGTCCATTCTCTAGTAGGTCAGCATCTTTATTCCTGTCTTGCCCCTAGGTTTTTCATGACCATTTTTTGTTTTGTTTTTTAGATTCCATATATATGTGTTAGCTTACAGTATTGTATGTATGTATTATTTTTCTCTTTCTGACTTACTTCACTCTGTATGACAGACTCTAGGTCCATCCACCTCACTACAAATAACTCAATTGCGTTTCATTTCATGGCTGAGTAATATTCAATTATATCCACGTACCACATCTTCTTTATCCATTCATCTGTCAATGGACACTTAGGTTGCTTCCATGTCCTGGCTACTGTAAATAGAACTGCAATGAACATTGTGGTACATGACACTTTCTGAATTATGGTTTTCTCAGGGTATATACCCAGTAGTGGGATTGCTGGGTCATATGGTAGTTCTATTTTTAGTTTTTTAAGGAAGCTCCATACTGTTCTCCGTAGTGGCTGTACCAGTTTACATTCCCACCAACAGTGCAAGAGGGTTCCCTTTTCTCCACACCCTCTCCAACGTTTATTGTTTGTAGATTTTTTGATGATGGTGATTCTGATCAGTGTGAGAAGATATCTCATTGTAGTTTTGATTTGCATTTCTCTAATGATTAAAGAGATTGAGCGTTCTTTCATGTGATTGTTGGCAATCTGTATATCTTCTTTGGAGAAATCCCTGTTCAAGTCTTCTGCCCATTTTTGGACTGGGTTGTTTGTTTTTTTGATATTGAGCTGCATGAGCTGCTTGTAAATTTTGAGATTAATCCCTTGTCACTTGCTTCACTGACAAATATGTTCTCCCATTCTGAGGGTTGTCTTTTAGTCTTGGTTATGGTTTCCTTTGCTGTGCTAAAGCTTTGAAGTTTCATTAGGACCCATTTGTTCATTTTTTTTAAATTTCCATTTCTCTAGGAGGTGAGGTAAAAAGGATCTTGCTCTGTCATAGAGTGTTCTGCCTATGTTTTCCTCTAAGAGTTTGATAGTTTCTGGCCTTACATTTAGGTCTTTAATCCATTTTGAGTTTATTTTTGTATATGGTGTTAGGGAGTGTTCTAATTTCATTCTTTTACATGTAGATGTCCAGTTTCCCAGCACAACTTATTGAAGAGTCTTGTCTTTTCTCCAATGTATATTCTTGCCTCCTTTAAAAAGATAAGGTGACCATATGTGTGTGGATTTATCTCTGGGCTTTCTATCCTGTTCCATTGATCTATATTTCTTTTTTTGTGCCAGTCCCATACTGGCTTGATTACTGTAGCTTTGTAGTATAGTCTGAATTCAGGGAGCCCCAGTCCTCCAGCTCCATTTTTCTTTCTCAAGATTGCTTTGGCTATTCAGGGTCTTTTGTGTTTCCATACAAATTGTGAAATTTTTTTGTCCTAGTTCTGTGAAAAATGCCAGTGGTAGTTTGATAGGGATTGCATTCAATCTATGGATTTCTTTGGTTAGTATAGTCATTTTCACAATGTTGATTCTTCCCATCCAGGAACATGGTATAGCTCTCCATTTGTTTGTATCATCTTTAATTTCTTTCATCAGTGTCTTATAATTTTCTGCATACAGGTCTCATCTCCTTAGGTAGGTTTATTCCTAAATATTTTACTGTTTCTTTTACAGTGGTAAATGGGAGTGTTTTCTTGATTTCATTTTCAGACTTTTCATCGATAGTGTATAGGAATGCAAGAGATTACTGTGAATTAATTTTTTATCCTGCTACTTTACCAAACTCATTGGTTAGCTTTTTTGGTAGCATCTTTAGGACTCTCTGTGTATAGTTTCATGTCATCTGCAGACAGTGACAGCTTTACTTCTTCTTTTATGATTTGGATTCCTTCTATTTCTTTTTGTTTTCTGATTGCTGTGGCTAAAACTTCCAAAACTATGTTGAATAAGAGTGGTGAGAATGGGCAAACTTTTCTTGTTCCTGATTTTAGTGGAAATGATTCAGTGTTTCAGCATTGAGAAGACGTTGGCTGTGTGCTTGTGATATATGGCCTTTATTATATTGAGGACAGTTCCCTCTATGCCTACTTTCTGGAGTGTTCTTTTTTATCATAAATGGGTGTTGAATTTTGTCGAAAGCTTTCTCTGTATCTATTGAGATGATCATATGTTTTTTTTTCCTTCAGTTTGTTAATATGGTGTATAAGGTTGGTTGATTTGCATATATTGAAGAATCCTTGAGTTCCTGGGATAAACCCCACTTGATCATGGTGTTTGATCCTTTTAATGTGCTGTTGGATTCTGTTTGCTAGTATTTTGTTGAGGATTTTTGCATCTACATTCATCCGTGATATTGGCCTGTAGTTTTGTTTCTTTTTGACATCTTTGTCTGATTTGGTTTCAGGGTGATGGTGGCCTCATAGAATGAGTTTGGGAGTGTTCCTCCCTCTGGTATATTTTGGAAGAGTTTGAGGAGGGTAGGTGTTAGCTTTTCTTTAAATGTTTGATAGAATTCACCTGTGAAGCCATCTGGTCCTGAGCTTTTATTTGTTGGAAGATTTTTAATCACAGTTTCAATTTTGGTGCTTGTGATTGGTCTGTTCATATTTTCTATTTCTTCCTGGTTCAGTCTCAGAAGGCTGTAAATTTCTAAGAATTTGTCCATTTCTTCCAGGTTTTCCATTTTATTGGCATACAGTTCCTTGTAGGAATCCCTCATGATCCTTTGTATTTCTGTAGTGTCAGGTGTTACTTCTCCTTTTTCATTTCTTTGTTTGTTTGTTTTGCGGTATGCGGGCCTTTCACCGTTGTGGTCTCTCCCGTTGTGGAGCACAGGCTCCAGATGCGCAGGCTCAGCAGCCATGGCTCACATCATTTCTAATTCTATTGACTTGAGTCTTCTCCCTTCTTTTCTTGATGAGTCTGGCAAATGGTTTATCAATTTGTTTATCTTCTCAAAGAACCAGCTTTTAGTTTTCTTGATCTTTGCTATCATTTCCTTCATTTCTTTTTCATTTGTTTCTGATCTGATCTTTATTAGTTCTTTCCTTTTGCTAACTTTGGTGTATTTTTGCTCTTTCTCTCATTGCTTTAGGTGTAAGTTTAAGTTGCTTATTTGAGATCTTTCTTGTTTCTTAAGGTAGGATTATATTACTATAAACTTCCCTCTTAGAACTGCTTTTGCTGCATCTCATAGGCTTTGGGTCCTCGTGTTTTCATTGTCATTTGTTTCTATGTATTTTTTGATTTCCTCTTTGATTATTTCAGTGATCACTTCATTATTAAGTAGTGTATTCTTTAGCATCCATACATTTGTATTTTTACAGAATTTTTCCTGTAATTGATGTCTAGTCTCATAGTGTTGTGGTTGGAAAAGATACTTGATACAATTTCAATTTTCTTAAATTTACCAAGGATTTATTTGTAACTCAAGATATGATCTGTCCTGGAAAATGTTCCATGAGCCCTTGAGAAGAAAGTGTGTTCTGTTGTTTTGGGAAGGAATGTCCTATAAATATCAGTTAAGTCCATTTTATTTAATGTATCATTTAAAGCTTTTGTGTCCTTATTTATTTTCATTTTGCATGATCCATCGATTGGTGAAAGTGGGGTGATATGTCCACTACTATGATTGTGTTACTGTCAGTTTTCCCTTTTATGGCTGTTAGTATTTGCCTTATGTATTGTGGTGCTCCTATATTGGGTGCATAAATATTTATAACTGTTATATCTTCTTCTTGGATTGACCCCTTGATCATTATGTTGTGTCCTTCTTTGTCTCTTGTAATAGTCTTTGTTTTAAAGTTTATTTTGTCTGATATGAGAATTGCTACTCCAGCTTTCTTTTGATTTCCATTTGCATGGAATATCTTTTTACACCCCTCACTTTCAGTCTGTATGTGCCCCTAGGTCTGAAGTGGGTCTCTTGTAGTCAGCATATATACAGGTCTTGATTTTGTATCCATTTTGTCATTCTATGTCTTTTGGTTGCAGGATTTAACCATTTACACTTAAGGTAATTATCGATATGTATGTTCCTGTTACCATTTTCTTAATTTTCTTGGGTTTGTTATTGTAGGTCTTTTCCTTCTCTTTTGTTTCCTGCCTAGAAAATTTCCTTTACCAGTTGCTGTAAAGCTGGTTTGGTGGTGCTGAATTGTCTTAGCTTTTGCTTGTCTGTAAAGTTTTTAATTTGTCTGTCAAATCTGAATGAGATCCTTGCTGGGTAGTCATCTTGGTTGCAGGTTTTTCCCCTTCATCACTTTAAGTAGGTCCTGCCCCTCCCTTCTACCTTGCAGATTTTCTGCTGAAAGATCAGCTGTTAACCTTATGGGGATTTCCTTGTGTGTTATTTGTTGTTTTTTCCCTTTCTCCTTTTAATATTTTTTCTTTGTAATTAATTTTTGATAGTTTGTTTAATATGTGTCTTGGTGTGTTTCTCCTTGGATTTATCCTGTATGGAACTCACTCTGTTTCCTTGATTTGATTAACTATTTCCTTTCCCATATTAGGGTAGTTTTCAACTGTAATCGCTTCAAATATTTTCTCTGCCCCTTTTATTTCTCTTCTCCTGGGAACCTTATGTTTTGAATGCTGGTGTGTTTAATGTTGTCCCAGAGGTCTCTGAGACTCTCCTCAATTCTTTTCGTTCTTTTTTCTTTACTCTGCTCTGCAGTAGTTATTTCCACTATTTTATCTTGCAGGTCACTCACTTATCCGTTCTTCTGCCTCAGATATTCTGTTACTGATCCCCTCTAGAGAATTTTAAATGTCATTTATTGTGTTGTTCATCACGTTTGTTTGCTCTTTATTTCTAGATCCTTTTTAAATGTTTCTTGTATTTTCTCCCTTCTATTTCTAAGATTTTGGATCATCTTTACTATCATTTTTCTGAATTCTTTTTCAGGTTGACTGCCTATTTCCTCTTCATTTGTTATGTTTGGTGGCTTTTTACCTTGATCCTTCATCTGCTGTGTGTTTCTCTGTCTTCTCATTTTTCTTAACTTACTGTGTTTGGGGTCTCGTTTTCTCAGACTGCAGGTTCATAGTTCCCGTTGTTTTTGGTGTCTTCCCCAGTGGCTAATGTTACCTCAGTGGGTTGTGTAGGCATCCTTGTGGAGGGGACTAGTGTCTGTGTTCTGGTGGATAAGGTTGGATCTTTTCTTTCTGGTGGGCAGCTCCACGTCTGGTGGTGTGTTTTGGGGTGACTGTGACCTTATGACTTTAGGCAACCTCTCTGCTAATGGGTGCCTTTGTGTTCCTGTCTTGCTAGTTGTTTGGCATAGGGTGTCCAGTGCTGATACTTGCTGGTCATTGAGTGGAGCTGGGTCTTGGCATTGAGATGGAAATCTCTGGGAGATTTCACTGTTTGATATTATGTGGAACTGGGTGGTCTGTGTTGGACCAACGTCCTGAACTTGACTCTCCCACGCCAGAGGCACAGCCCTGATGCCTGGGTGCAGCACCAAGAGCCTGTCATACACACTGCACAGAATAAATGTGAGAAAAAAAGGAAAGAAGATAAAATAAAATAAAATAGTTATTAAAATAAAAATAATTATTAAATAAATTTTTTAAACTAAAAAAAAAAATGGAAAGAAAGAAGAGAGCAACCAAACCGAAAAACAAATCCACCTATGATAACAAGCACTAAAAAGTATACTAAAAAAAAAAAAAAAGCGGACAGCCAGAACCCTAGGACAAATGGTAAAAGCAAAGCTATACAGACAAAATCACACACAGGAGCATACACATACACACTCACAAAGAGTGAAAATGGAAAAACATATATATATCATTGCTCCCAAAGTCCACCTGCTCAATTTGGGATGATTCATTGTCTATTCAGATATCCACAGATGCAGGGTACATCAAGTTGATTGTGGGGATTTAATCCGCTGCTCCTGAGGCTGCTGGGAGAAATTTCACTTTCTCTTCTTTTTTCACATAGCTCCTGGGTTTCAGCTTTGGATTTGGCCCCACCTCTATGTGTAGAGTCACCTGAGGGCTTCTGTTCCTGCTCTTACAGGACGAGGTTAAAGGAGTAGCTGATTAGGAGGCTCTCTCTCACTCAGACTGGGAGGAGGGAGGGGTAAGGAATGGGGGCGAGCCTGCAGCAGCAGATCCAAGTGTGATGTTGCAACAGCTTGAGGCACACTGTGTGTTCTCCCAGGGAAGTTTTCCCTGGATCATGGGACCCTCGCAGTGACAGGCTGCAGAGGCTCCTGGGAGTAGAGGTGTGGATAGTGACCTGTGCTTGCACAAAGGCTTCTTGGTGGCTGCAACAGCAGCCTTAGCATCTCATGCCTGTCTCTGGGGTCCAGGCTGATAGCTGTGTCTCGTCCATCTCTGGAGCTCCTTTAAGCGGCACTTTTAATTCTCTCTCCTTATGCACCAGGAAACAAAGAGGCAAGTAAATGTCTCTTGCCTCTTCAGCAGCTCCAGACTTTTTCCCAGACTCCCTCCTGGATAGCTGTGGTGCACTAGCCCCCTTCAGGCTGTGTTCACACAGCCAACTCCAGTCCTCTCCCTGGAATCTGACCCAGAAGCCCGAGCCTCAGCTCCCATACCACATCTGTCCCAGTGGGTGAGCAGACAAGCCTCTTGGGCTGGTGAGTGCTGGTCGGCACTGATCCTCTGTGTGGGAATCTCTCCGCTTTGCCCTCTGCACCCCTGTTGCTGCGCTCTCATCCATGGCTCTGAAGCTTCCCCCTCTGCCACCCACAGTCCCTGCCCGCAAAGGGCCTTGCTAGTGTGTGGAAACCTTTCCTCCTTCACAGCTCCCTCCCAGAGGTGCAGGTCCCATCCCTATTCTTTTGTCTCTGTTTTTTCTTTTGCCCTACCCAGGTGTGTGGGGCGTTTCTTGCCTTTTGGGAGGTCTGAGGTCTTCTGCCAGTGTTCAGTAGGTGTTCTGTAGGAGTTATTTTACATGTAGATGTATTTCTAATGTATTTGTGGGGAGGAAGGTGATCTCCACGTCTTACTCTTCCACCATGTTGAAGCTCCTACTATTCATCAAATATATTAGCCTATAATTGCCTTTTTTTGCAGTGTCTTTTTCTGGTTTTCATATCAGGGTGATGGTGGCTTCATAGAAAGAGTTTGGGAGTGTTTCCTCCTCTTCCATATTTTGCAATAGTTTGAGAAGAATAGATGTAACTTCTTCTTTGTATATTTGGTAGAATTCCACAGTAAAGCCATCCAGTCCTGGAATTTTATTTGCAGATACTTTTATTATTATTATTATTACAGATTTTACTTCACTTCTGGTGATTGGTCTGTTCAAATTATGTTTCTTCTTGACTCAGTTTTGATAGGCTCTTTCTAGAAACTTGTCCATTTTTCCTAGGTTGTCAAATTTGTCAACATATAAATGTTCATATTATTCTCTTATTTTATTTTTTGCATTTCTGTGATATCCTTTCTTATTTACTGTCTTTCATTGCTTATGTTGTTGGAGTCCTCTCTCTTTTCATCTTGGTGAGACTGGCTAGATATTTGTCAATTCTGTTTATCTTTCAAAAAACCAGGTCTTCATTTTATTGGTCTTTTCTATTGTTTTCTGATCTGCAGTTCATTTATTTCTTCTTTGTTCTTTATTATTTCCTTCCTTCTGCTGTCTTTCAGTTTTGTTTGTTCTTATTTTCTAATTCTTTTAGGTGGTAGGTTAGAGTGTTTATTTGAGATTTTTCTTGTTACATGAGGAAGGCTTGTATCACTATGAACTTCTGTCTTAGAACTGCTTTTGGTGCATCTCATAAATTTTGTAATGCTGTGTTTTCATATTCATTTGCCTCCAGGTATTTTTGATTTCTTCTTTGATTTCATCATTGACTCATTTATTTCTAAGGAGCATATTGTTTAGTCTCCATATGTTCATTCGTTTCCTGTTTTTCTTTCTGTGGTTGATTTCTAGTTTCATACCATTGTGGTGAGAAAAGTTGCTTTAAATAATTTCTGTCCTCCTAAACTTGTTGATGCTTGTTTTGTGACTTTGTATGTGGTCTACCCAGAGAATGTTCCATGCTTGCTTGAATAGAATGTGTATTCTGTGTTTTGGAGATGTAGTGTCCTGTAGATATCAATTAGATTCAACTGGTCTACAGTATCATTTAGAAACTCTTATGACTTATTAATTTTCTGTCTGGATGATCTGCCTATTGATGTTGGCTGGGTGTTAAATTCTCCTCCTATTATTGTATTATTGTTAATTTCTCCCTTTATGTCTGTTATTATTTGTTTATAAATTCAGGAGCTCCCATACTAGGTGCATATATGTTAATAATTGCAATATCCTCTTCTTGTATTGATCCCTTTATCATTTTATAGTGCACTCCTTTGTCTTTATGGACTTTGGTTTAAAGTTTATTTTGTCTCATATGAGTATTGCTACCCCTGCTCTTTTTTCATTTCCATTTGTATGATATATTTTTCCATACCTTCACTTTCAGTCTGTATGTGTAAGAGAACTACATTTTTAAACTCTCTTCACCCACATTTTGTGATTTTGATATCATATTTTATATCTTTATGCTTATCATTTTACTGTTTATTGCTGTTATAATCACTCTTACAAATTTCTGTGATTTTTTACATCTATTGACTGGCTTAAGTGACCTTCAATCCTTTAATATATTTGTCTTTCATATTGTGATTTTTCCCTTTCCTATCAATTCTTGTTTCTTTTATATTTAGAGAAGACTCTTTAATATTTATTTTAGGGTGGTTTAGTACTGCTGAATTCTTTTAGTTTTTCCTGTCTGAGAAATCCTTTATCTCTCCTTCTATTCTAAATAATATTCTTACTTGGTATAGCACCCTATGTTGCAGGTTTTTCCTTTTCAGGGCTTTGTATATATCATGTCACTCCTTTCTGGCCTGCAAAGATTCTGCAGTGAAATTAGCTGATAACCTTATGGGGAAGACTTTGTAACTGACTGTTTTTGTCTTTTCACCTTTAGAATCATCTATCTTAAATTTTTGCAATTTTAACTATGATATGTCTTGATGTGGGTCTGTTTGGTTTCATCTTGTTTGGGACCTTCTGTGCTTCCTATACCTGGATATCACTTTTCTTCTTTAAGTTTGGGATTTTTTAGCCATAATTTCTTCAAATACATTTTCAATCCCCTTCTCTCTCTTTTCTCTTTCTGGAACCCCTATTATGCATAGGTTGGTATGCTTTATATTATCACATAGATCTCATATGTTGCTTTCATTTTTTTTTCCATTTGTCTTTCTGTCTGTTGCTCTAATTGGGTGATTTCCATTATTCTATCTTCCAGATCACTTATTTGTTCTTCTGCATTATTTACTCTGCTATTCATTGCTTCTAGACTGGATTTTATCTCAGCAATTGAGTTGACTACTTTTGATTGGTTCGTCTTTATAGTTTCCAGTTCTTTGTTATAGTGATCAGCATTTCTATCAATAATCTTTCTTAATTCCTTTAGTATTCTTATTACCTCATTTTTTAACTAAGGGTCTAGTAGACTGGTGGGCTCTGTTTCATTATTCTTTCAGGGAATTTCTCTTGTTCTTTTAAATGGGAGTAGTTCCTCTGCTTTTTATTTTATTTAACTTTCTTTGTCTCTATGAATTTAGAAGAAATTGTCTACTGTGGTCTTAAAGGGCTATATTTATGTGGAATCATCCCTGGGTAGACTGAGTCCAATATATATATATATATATATTTTTTGTTGTACGCAGGCCTGTCACTGCTGTGGCCTCTCCCGTTGTGGAGCACAGGCTCTGGACGTTCAGGCTTAGTGGCCATGGCTCACGGGCCCAGTCACTCTGCAGCATGTGGGATCTTCCCGGACCAGGGCATGAACCTGTGTCCCCTGCATCGGCAGGCAGACTCTCATCCACTGCACCACCAGGGAAGCCCTGAATCCAATATTTTTGATACAAGGACTGGTTTTAGTTTGGATGCCAGCCACATCTTTCCTCAAAGTATGCTGACTGTTATCTGCATGATAAGGAGTGTGATTGATGTTGTGGTGTCCAGAGTCTGCTTTGAATGTTGGATGGGCCTCTTCTTTGGCTCTCATGGCCCTATTGTGGGCAAGGTATTCTCTCCATTTGTTGAATTAGAAGCCCTGAGGGTTAGATTTGATCAGGCTCCATTACCCTTGAGTGCCTGCCCTGTCCCAAGGGAGGTGATTGTTGCAAGATGTGAGGTCAGTGTGGTCACAGAGAACCTATTTGCCACCTGTATAGGTGTCCACAGTTCCACTCAGATGCAGCCCAAAGTCATGTCCCTTTTTCTGTGGTGTTTGTACCAGACCTACTGCAAAGTTGTGGTGTGGAATAGCCTGGGGCTGGGATTTGACATGTTGAGGCTGCATAAATTGAGGTAATTGCGCTGCCACCTGGGATTGGGGCTGCCTCTGTGGCAGTCTTCTCCCAGGACCTTTCTGCCCCAGATGTAGTACTAAACTGCAATATGGAGTGGGCAGATCCAGGGCACTCTCCCTGATAGATGAACCATAACTCCTCAGGGTACTGACAATGGCTATTGCCGCCCCACCCAGACCACACCCCAGGCCCTCCCAGCTATTTCTGCATAGCTAAATGTGTCCTTTCCCAGGGTCTGTCTGCTAGGATTCAGTGCTTAGCTGCTATATGTTCTTTTGGCTCCACCCTGTGTGTGCACTGACAATGGTCTCTGCAGCTCCTCCCAGATCACACCCCAGGCACCCTGGTCTGTCTCTGTATAGCTGGACTGAATCCTTGCCCAGAGCTTACACCAGGCTGTGGTGTAGAGTGAGCTGGACCAAGATGTTTGTTTCTTAGGATTGGGAAGTGTAGCGAGGCAGCCACTGTCAGTGTACAGCTCTGTCTGCAAGCCAGCATACACATATTCCCCATGCGTAGAGTCTAGGCTTCTTCAGCCCTTTTGTCTGTCTCAGTGGATTTCCCAGCAGACAAGGGGACTGGTCTCCATGCAGGACCCCAGAACTGGGATGCTTATTTTGGCTTCACCTGCTAGCTCCCCAGGTCAAAGATTTACCCCATAGACCTTCTATTCCTTCTGGATCCCTCCTAGGGGCACAGGTCTCGACCTGATGCCATTTTGTCCATCCTACCAGGTTATATGGAGATCTTTACTGGTTGTACAGGAGTTCTTTTGCCAGTTTCCAGTTAGTTTTCCATGAAAATTGTTCTACATGTGGGTGTATTTTTGATGTGATTGTGGGGGGAGGTGAGCTGTAAGTCCTCTTACTCCACCATATTGATTCCCTTCCCTCAGCAAACAATTTTTAATCCAGTTTTTATTTTGCCTGTATTTTTTTGGATCCTGTCCTGTTGCCAATAGAGTAGTAAAATTGTATCTTTAATTTTTAATTGTAAAGCATCTTAAGTCATACCTTTTTAGAATAAGTAGGAGATATATAATAATTTTACTTAAATAACTTGCATTTAATAAATATTAAGATTTAATTTGGATTGGGCTTTTTACTTAATAAATACATCCTATTGTTTTGCCATTGTACAGATTTGCATAATTTTGGTTTGTGTTAGTCTGCTTTAATTTCAAAACTTGTCATCATCTGTATGACTACCTCCATCCTTTCCAGGATGGCAGTAATAGCTTCCAAAGAGGTATTCCTACTTCTATCCTATTCCCCTAGTCTTTTTAAAAATAATTTTAATTGTATTGATATACAGTTGATTTACAATTTTGTGTTAGTTACAGGTGTACAGGAAAGTGATTCAGTTGTGCATATACATATATTCATTCTTTTTTAGATTCTTTTCCATTGTAGATCATAACAGAATATTGAGTAGAGTTCCCTGTTCTATACAGTATGTCCTTGTTGGTTATCTATCTTGTACATAGTGGTGTGTGTATGTTCATCCAAAGCTCCTGATTTATCTCTCCTGTCCACATTTCCCCTGTAGTAATCATAGGTTGTTTTCAATATCTGTAAAAAAGTGTCTGTCTTGTCAGTTCATTTGTATCATTTTTAAAATTAGATTCCATATATGAGTGATATCATATATTTGTCTTTCTCTGTCTGACTTACTTCACTTAGTATGGTCATCTCCAGGTCTATCCATGTTGCTGCAAATGGCATTATTTCATGCTTTTTTATGGCTGAGTAATATTCCATTGTATATATGTACCATATCTTCTTTTTCCATTCCTCTGTCGATGGACATTTAGGTTGCTTCCATGTCTTGGCTATTCTTTTCGGATTATGTTTTTCTCTGGATATATGCCCAGGAGTGGGATTGCTGGATCATATGGTAGTTCTATTTTTAGTTTTTTAAGGAACTTCTGTACTCTTCTCCATAGTGACTGTACCAATTTACATTCCCACCAACAGAGTAAGAGGGTTCACTTTTCTCCACATCTTTTCCAGGATTAATTGTTTATGGATTTTTTTATGTTGGCCATTTTTACTGGTGATACCTCATTGTAGTTTTGATTTGCATTTCTCTGATAATTAGTGATGTTGAGCATCTTTTCATGTACTTTTTGGCCATCTGTATGTCTTCTTTGGAGAAATATCTATTATGATATTCTGTCCATATTTTGATTTGGCTGTTTGTATTTTTGACATAGAGCTGCATGAGTTGTTTGTATATTTTGGAGATTAATCCCTTGTTGGTTGCTTCATTTGCAAATATATTCTCCCATTCTGTGGGTTGTCTTTTCATTTTGTTTATGGCTTCATTTGCTGTGCAGAAGCTTCTAAGTTTCATTAGGTCCCATTTGTTTATTTTTGTTTTTATTTTCATTACTCTAGGAAATGGAATGAAAAATTATCACTGCAATTTATGTCAACGACAATTCTGCCTAAGTTTTTCTCTAAGAGTTTTATAGTATCTGATCTTATATTGAGAACTTTAATCCATTTTGAGTTTATTTTTGTGTGATGTTAGAGAATGTTCTAATTTCATTCTTTTACATGTAGCTGTCCAGTTTTCCCAGCACCACTTATTGAAGAGACTGTCCTTTCTCCATTGTATAGCCTTACCTCCTTTGTAATAGATTAATTGAGCACAGGTGCATGGTTTATTTCTGGGCTTTCTATCCTATTCCATTTATCTATATTTTTTGTTATTCTTTGTGCCAGTACCATTCTTTTTTGATGACTGTGGCTTTGTAATATAGTCTGAAGTCAGGAAGCCTGATTCCTCCAGCTCCATTTTTCTTTCTCAAAATTGCTTTAGTTATTCAGTTCTTTTTGTGCCTCCTTACAAATTTTGAAATATTTTGTTCTAATTCTGTGAAAATTGTTATAGGTAATTTGATAGGGATTTCACTGAATCTGTAGATTGCCTTGGATAGTATAGTCATTGTGAAATTATTGATTCTTCCAATCCATGAACATGGTATATCTTTCCATCTGTTTGTGTTATCTTTGATTTCTTTCAAAAGTGTCTTATAGTTTTCAGAGTACAAGTTTTTTGTGTCCTTAAATTGGTTTATTCCTAGGTATTTTATTCTTTCTGATGTGATGGTAAATGTGATTGTTTCCTTAATCTCCCTCTCTGATCTTTCATTGTTAGTGCATAAAAATACTCTTTTTTTCCCACAAAGGAATCAATCAATCTTTTAACATTGTAAACAAGACTTTTCACTTCTTTTTTTTTTTTAAACTCTGCACTTTGTCTTTTGCTTTTATAATGAAATGTAAACAGTATATCATGTCCCTAAGTGATCTAACCTTTACCTACCTCTCCTGTCTCATTTCATCCTACCTTCTCCCTCAGTTACTGTACTCCAACCATACAGGCTTCTTGTTTTTCCTCAAACACATCAAACTTGTTCTTGCCTTAGGGCCTTTGCACTTTATCTTCCCTTTGTCTGGACTACTCTTAATCAAGATCTTTACTTGGAAAGCTCTTTTGTTATTCAGATATCACTTCTTTGCAGTAGTCTCCTCTGACAATCCAAAGTAGCTTTCAACTTTCTATCTCTGTTCCTTTTTATTGCCATTTATCATGACCTAGAAGTTTATCTGAGTATTTTATTTGTGTATTGTCTGTCTTGCCTTTTTAAAATAAAAGTTTCTTGTGAGCAGTTACCTTGTCTGTCTCATTTTTTGTTGTGTCTAATTATCTGCTGTAGAACAGTGCTTAGCACACTGTAGGCACTCAATAAAGAATGCTAAATAAATGATTACAGATAAGCCAAGGGCTTTTGAATAATTCAAGAAAAGACAAATTTATTGCCTTACATTAGGTAGGGTGGAACTTATAATTTAATATCCAAACCAAAAGAGAGATCTCTAATTAGGCTAAAATGTAGTATTTGTAACACTGACAATGACATAATAAAAGCCTTAAGCCAAAGCTATGGCATACAAAGGCTTTAATTTGAAAACAAACCTCTTAATCTAAAAATACTCATTCTACTTCATTTTTGGATCTCTGTTTGATGTCCTGATGTTTATATTTTGTGAAAATCATCTCTCTAGGAAAATATCATATTAAATCTATTAAGTAATTAGAGTGAATTAAAATGGAGAATTACCTAATATTTTCTGAGCTAAAAACAACACTAAATCCCAAACTAGATATCCCTGTTCTTGTCTAATCATGAAAAACCAAAAGTTTGTGATAGAGAAGACTAGTCTAAAGTGGTATTTTTTGCTGTTGACAATAGTACTGTCTCTTGTCTGGCACTCTACAAAATTTTCCTCAGCCTATTGTGTTCTTTGTCAGAGATAAAAGTTTAAGTTGGATCAGTTTCTCCTATCACATATTGTCAAGGATGTGTTCAAATGGCAACTTAGACTGGGCATTTGTTTGACATGGCCAAAAGGGTTAGTTATTTTTGATGGCAAATGAAAAACTATGTACATCTGTACACACAGGACCTCCTAGCAGTTGTCAGAAAGAAATATATATGGCTGCTAGTTCTAGCCATTTCCTTTTCTGGTAGCCTAAGAAACACCTGGAGTGACTTTTTCTACCTTATTCTAAAACATTTGATGACTAAGTGTTGTTGACATAATTTACTATGCCAATAATTTGTGATTGGAGTTGCTTAGAACCTCCCAAGGACTGATTCAATCCCAGAGGTCTTCAGAGGAGCTAGGCCACTTATTTTTCATTTATTATTGACTCTATAGAGCTAAAAAGCCTCATGTTTTCCTTTCCCTTTCACCTACTTCTTTTTTTTAAGCTGATATCTTCTACTCCTTTTCATTTGTTTATCTTTTTACCTTAACCTTTGTAAGATAAAGGTTTTCTTCTATGCTCTTCATTTAAACTTCTCCATAGGGCAGTGATCATCTAAATATAGTCAATATTTTTTGAGCTCTTACAATGTGCCATGTATGTGGAACAGCATGGTATTATTTTTGAATTGTGTTTCTCAGTGTCTGAGGAGGTTCCAAGGTATCATTTCAGAACCAACTTGAGAGTGGGTTGTAAGAGTTGAATGGAAGGGGAAACGTGTGGCTAAGTGGATGGAGTCTGAGTCACCAACTCTGTTGAATCAGAATAGGCCTATTTTTCTCTGTTTTATGCATTGGTCTTTTGTGTTAGATATTTTCTTGAAGAAAGGGATCCACTACTAAGGAAAAGAGGTGAAAATCAATGCTATTCTGCAAAGAGCAGGTTTGGGAATTGGAGCCAGACAAACCTTAGATGAAATTTTAGTTTAAACTCTCTGTGACCTAGAATCTCTCTGTATATCCTTAGGTGAACTTATTTAAACTCTAAGCCACAGAATCTTCATTTTTTAAGTTGGGGACAATAATAATTATCTCACATAATTTCTCATGGATTAAATAAAATAAAATAACATAAATAAAACATCTATAACAGCATCTGGCACACACTAGGAAATTAATGCATGTAAGTTATCTAAGTCCTATGGTGGAGAGAGAAAAAAAAGTAAGCCAATATTCTTATTCACAGAAAGCTTATATTCTAGGTAGGATGAACACATCAATATACATGAGACAATTAAAATATAGTTCATTATTGTATGGGGACAACTATAAGAAACCATTATTTCTAAAGAGATTGAGCCATATGAATTAAAATAATTAAAGAAAACTTCATGAATAAGGCATGCCTTAAATAAATTAGGTCCTTGGTTCTCAGCCATTCAGTAAGCAGCTGAATCAGCTAAGGAGTTTTGAAAATAATTAGGCCCCAACTCAGATCAATTGAACCAGAATTTATAAAGTTCCTAGCACATAGTAAACTTTTAATAAATGGTAGTTGTTATTATTTGATTAACCTATTTTTGAATATGTTCAAAAGTAAAACCAGAGCACATTTGATTTGGACAGAACCAAAGTTACCTGGAAAAAAGTATCATTTTGGATTTAGTTGGGCATTTGCAATTACAAACTTGTTCAATGACAAAATAACTATATTACTGAGAACTAAATATATGTGTGGATAATAATAATGTAGATGATGTAAGTAGTAAGAAACAATGCTATTTAAATACATATAAATTATCTCCAATGTGCCAAAGGGCTTTCCTATAAAACCTTGTTCACTGGACAATTGTTTGAGTTCTAGAGTACATTATTTTATTGAATGTAAATTTAGGTCACATTTAGGATTCCCAGTGAATTCCCAGAAGTCAGTATAACTCATTATTTTTTGAATTATAGTACAAATACTAATGAGCATTCAGTTGAGGAAATGCATTGTGGGAAAAGCATTTTTATCTTTAGCTTGGACAAGAAAAATAGCATGATCAGGAGCTTCTTGCCTAGTCCTCTTTTTCCTTTTGTTCTGTCACTTGTGAAGAATATCTTTGGCAGTGAGGAGAGAAGGAAAGAAGTAGTCCTGGATATTAAACTTGGTAACTATCTAACACTGGTTCAGAGAAATTACCTTCATATATCAGTCATTCTTCACATGCTTTACTTGAGGAACTGAGTTCACTTCAAGATGGAAAAGTACAAGGTTGGGGCTCTGAAAATATTTTCTCATATTCTGTTCCATTGTAATAAGCTTGTCATCCAAATACCTGAACATTTGTCCCAGTTAAATTTCATACAATGTGGCTTTAAGCAATTCACCTTACCTCCTTAATCTTTTGCTTCATTATCTGTGAAACCTAGATAATAATACCCGATTTTTGTGAAGATCAATCATTCAAATATATGCTTTGGGACATTTGTAAATTCTTTATTTTTATATAGGCTTTATATATACTTTTATAAACTATAAAATCTTTGCCATATATATTACCATAGTAAATGCATACATGTATATATGCATGTATATATATGTTTATATATATGTTATATATATATATCACAGACAAAATTAACCTAAATAAAATTCCATGACTTTTATGTCAATAAGTAATCATCCAATGATGGTGGGAAGTTCAGGCAATAGATCCAGGCTGGAGGAGAATTTGTGTGCAAAAGGAATCTTAATATTGAACTTCATGTACCCAAAACATATAGCCTGTGCCCACTGCTTACAAATCTTCAGCTTCAGTGTGATTGATGGGCAGTAATCAAATTGATAAATCAATAAGAATTTGGACTGTTTGCTTTCAGATAGTACTTCACAGATGTTAGAGAACTGCTCAGGCCCAAATAGTGATTCTTTGGTGTGTTTCTTTGGTGTGGACCTCCCCCATTGTTCATGGCAATGAATCCTGCATGGTTAATTTAAGGACATATAACATCTGCCTTCAATGGTAGAAGCTAGCAGCAAAAATGACACAGCATATAATGTGCCACAAATCAGCCTGTGCTTATTTTGTCATAGTGGTGCCCATAGTGGTGCTGGTAGACATATTTCCATTTCTCATTAGAGATAAGATACATAAAAGAATACTTATTCCTTCCATTTGTACTGAGTTTAGAGTTTTTGAAAGCCTTGAACAGGTTTTCTTCTTAATTTTACAAAAACAAAATTTTTTTGCAATACTTAAAAAAATATGATAAAAGAGGAAATCTTATTTTGACTTTCAAAAAATGTACTTTGTGATTTTTTAAAAGAAAATTGTCTTTAGGAATGTAATGCAACAAAGTCTTCAATACTTGAGAAAATTCTATTGATATGAGAAAATATTTTTTTTAATGAAATGTAGTTCACATTTCAAAAAATAATTTAAATAATGTTAGGCTTATAGAGAGTTGCTGCATATCTTTCACTCAGCTTCTCCTGATGATGACATCTTACATAACCCTGCTACAACCATCAAATCTAAGACATTAACATTAGTAATTTAACTAAATTACTAAATTACAGACTTTATTAGGATTTTCCAGTTTTTCCATTTATCTGTTCCAGGATTCTTTCCATAATGTACTTAATTATCATGTCTCCTTAGTCTCCTCTGGTCTGTGATAATTTGTCATTCTTTTCTTATTTTTCATAAACTTGATGATCACTAGAAGTACTAATCACATATTTTGAAGAATATTCCTCAATCTGGGATTGTGTTATGTTTTCTTATAACTAGATTGAGGTTATGTATTTTGGGCAAGAATGCCACAGAAATGATATTGTGCTATTCTCAGTGCATGATATCAGTAGGTATATGAAGTTACTATGTCTTATTAGTGGTGATGTTAAATTTAATCACATGATTAAGTTGATGTCAGCCAGGTTTCTCCACTGTAAAGTGACTATTTCCCCTTTTGTAATTAGTAAATATGTTTGGAGAAATATTTTGAGGTTATGCTAATATCTTGTTTCTTTTAAATGTTTCCTCACTAACTTTAATACTTATTTACAATATTTCCTACTCAGATGTTCTGATGGTGATTTTGTGTTTCTCATTTTGGAGGGAGGGAGACACAAGAGGGAAGAGATATGGGGATATATGTATATGTATAGCTGATTCACTTTGTTATAAAGCAGAAACTAACACACCATTGTAAAGCAATTATACTCCAATAAAAAAATTGAAGTACTTCTTTAAAAAAGGTTGTATCTTTCCCTCATTCCTTTATTTATCTAATCATTTGTTTATATCACTATGAATTTAATAGATATTTATTCTTTGGGTTATAATCTAATGTTATCACTATTTATTTTGTTGTTCAAACTCTTCCAGCTTTGGTCATTGGGAGCTCTTTAGATCAGCTTGTCTTTTTAACATGGCCCTTCATTTTTGTTGTTATTATTATACTTGATGAGCATTTCCTTACTGTATGAGACCACAAGATGCTCCAGGCTCATCTTGTATTTTCCTTACCCTCAGTCCTGAAATCAACCACATCATCAAGGAGCCTTGGCTCCTTTTATTGGGGAATGTTTGGAAACCAAGATCTGGGTGCTTAATATGCTTATTACTACTTTGAGTGCCATTGCTTCTAGACCCTCTCAGTGGACAGAGCTAGGAAATATAGGTGTGCTTACTAACATGTATGTAAATACACACATCTATGTTTATCTCTGTATACATCTCTCTATATAGACATTAAAAAGCATGAGTTACTGATACATCTTACACCAAGGCATCACCAAACATTTTTTCATCTTATTTTGAAATAACAGAACTTATACCTTTTGGAAGTTTTCACTCATTAGGCACCTCCAATGTAATGGAGACCATGAAATTCCTTTTGACATTCTTAAAGTACAAGTATTACTCATTAATCTCATTAATTTTCAAAACTCATTAATTTTCTAATCCAGAATGGAATGATAGCTGTTGTTTCATTTGTTATATGACTCTGAAAGAAATTATTTAGGTTTTCCCCAGAAACTTCCTAGTCAATAATCTATTAATTTGGAGACAAAGACAGAAAAATTTGTAAAGTTGGATCTTATATTTCTAAAATGTAAATGAAGGGAAAATTATTCCATCTAATATTCAGGAAAAGATCATCACTCCACTAAAATTAGATATCAGTTTTATTGTAAATTTCTGTCTCAAATTGTTGATGGCTAAATATTCAGCAGGAATTTAAAATTTTACCTTAAAACATAAAAGACAATGAGTCGCCCAGAAAGTAGTTTACAAATTTTCCCTGGGCCCTTTGAAAGCAACTAAGCATTCTTGAAATAAGCATAAAGCCACTGAAGGATAAAAGACACTCAATTTTTTAAAACTTTCAACACAAATAAATAGTTTGTGGAAAAAGAAACAAAGATAAGTCAGTTCAGTTTAGAATCACAATCACTGAATAAAAATTAATTAGACCAGTTTCCAATAACACTTTTTAAAATGTAGTATAGTTGATTTACAATACTCTGTTAGTTTCAGGTGTACAGCAAGTGATTTATATATGATATATATATATATATATTCAGATTATTTATATGTATATATATTCAGGTTATTTTCCATTATAAGTTATTACAAGATATCAAATATAGTTCCCTGTGGTATACAGTAAATCTTTGTTGCTTATCTATTTTATGTATAGTGGTGTGTATCTGTTAATCCCATATTCCTAATTTATCTTCCCCCCCTCCTTTTCTCCTTTGGAAACCATAAGATTTTTTCTATGTCTGCGAGTCTGTTTCTGTTTTGTATATAGATTAATTTGTATTATTTCTTAGATTCCACATATAAGTGATGTCACATAATATTTGTATTTCTCTGTCTGACTTCATTCACTTAGTATAATATTCTCTAGGTCCATCCATGTTGGTGCAAATGGCAATATTTCATTATTTTATAAGGCTGAGTAATGTTCCATTGTATATATACCACATCTTCTTAAGCCAGTTGTCTGTTAATGGGCACTTGAGTTGCTTCCATGTCTTGGCTATTGTAAGTAGTGCTGCTATGAACATTGGGGTGCGTGCATCTTTTCGAATTAGAGTTTTCATCTATTCCACATATATGACCAGGGTTGGGATTGCTGGATCATATGGGAGCTCTATTTTTAGTTTTTTTAAGGAAACTCTATACTGTTTTCCATAGTGGCTGCACCAATTTACAGTCACACCAACAGTGTAAGAGGGTTCCCTTTTCTCCACACCCTCTCCAGCATTTATTATTTGTAGACTTTTTGATGATAGCCATTCTGACCTGCGTGAGGTGATACCTCATTGTGGTTTTGATTTGCATTTCTCTAATCATTAGCGAGGTTGAGCATCTTTTCATGTGCCTGTTATCCATCTGTATGTCTTCTTTGGAGAAATATCTGTTTAGGTCTTCTGCCCATTTTCTGATCCCATAAATTCAGGCTCCTCCTATTGGTTACACTATACTTCTTATGTTTAACCTGTTGGTATCAGTGTAATATATTTTTAGAAAAAGCACAAAAGCTTTATTTCCTTTCTTCAAAATCCTTGGATATAAGACTTAAACATGGGATTTAGGCTTCTTAGTTGAAAATAAGAGTGTGTAACACAGAAAACTTAATAGAGTGCTCAGAGAAAATATGTGCTATCCAGAGCTACATACAGACATCAAGTACCAAATTAATCCTGGTAATATCTGGTGAACTCAATCATATACATCATGTATATTTATGGATTCACAGTACTTACGAACACATATGTCACTTCTGTCAATAAAGACAGAATACTTAATAAAGACAATATGGTCAAGGAATTAACTAAATTCACTAGTATTGCTTTTAAAGGAGTGCAGTCAAATTTCTGTTGATCATTTTCATAGCTAACTACGTTTCTTATACTTGTAACTCAAGCTTCCAAAACACCACCAGTTGGGAGGCAAAAAATAGGGCCATAATAAAGATAATAAAGCTGTAATTCTCTGAATATGACTCCACCTGCAATTTCAGGAGCACAAACTCAACTTTTAATGTTGTTTCCCAGCTACTTATGGACAACGTGAAGAATGACATGCTGGTATCCATGAACTTAGTTTACTTGATTCCACGTAGAATTCAAATTTTATTCTCTCTTGATTTACTTCATGTTCATTATGTCTACTGCCTAAGGCACCAGTGTCTCCATCCAAGGTGTTAATTTCCCAGGTTTTATTAAGTCTGCTGATATCTGGAAGTCAAAGATGCTGAATGTTGTTTTCAGGTTATGTTGCCAATTCAGTAGTATTACCCCTACTACTGAATACACTGCCATTACCTTACAGTTTCTAATGACATAGTGGGATTTTAATGAAATTACTTCTTTAACTTTTACCTTCTAAAATTTATTGACATATTTATTAATTAAATGAATGTTGAGAAGTACCAGGCACTACTTTAGATACTGGAGACACAGTATCTAACATAGTTTCTGCCCTCATGGAGCAACATACTAGCGGGGGAGACAGACATTAATAAAAGAAATACACAAATAAATTCCATATTACAAGTATGACAAAGACTGTGGAGAAGACTGGTGCTATGAGAGTGATACTGAAATGCCCAAGGTCGCGAGGCCCCTCCACAAGACCACCAGAGTCGAGAGTCAAAGCCAAACGGCAAGGGTCATTTATTGCAGGTTCGAACCTGGACCTCCGCGCACTCGTTGCCGGTGACGCTAAGAGGTCCTGGCGGAGTTTAGTACAGCTCTTTTATAGGCCGGTACAAACATAGTCGCCGATTGGTTGACTTTTAAACAGAGACACTAGTCGCCGTCTGATTGGTTGGACGTTTGCGGGGGGGGGGGGTCAGCAAGCGTAATTACAGAAGCGAGAGCGGCTGGTTAAGTTTCGGTTTCCTGAGGTTTTGTTTCTCAATTGGAAATACTTAAGGCGGGGCCATGGTCGCAAAAAGAAATAGTGCAAACAGGAGGACTGATGCAACCCTAGCAGTGCTGCGGCCTCCACCAGCCCAACGGCAGGGCGGCGGGAGGCTGTGCGCCCAACTTCAGGCGGCGCTCCCAAATGTGGCAAGCCCAGCGCCGCGCCCTGGAATGGTCCTTTTTCGGCCCTTCTCCTCCGGAAAGAACAGAAAAGAAACTCCAGGAAAAGCACAAATTGAATGCAGGGCGTCAACTCAGTCCTATTCCCACCAAAGTAGAACATAGCCCCCTCATTACCAGTGGAAAGGAAATCAGAAAAATCTTCCTTGAGGAAGCGATATGAAGTCAAAGGAAGTGGAGGTGGTGGGTGAGGAAGAACACTTCAGAGATACTCCTCATCTTAGACTAACTGGAGGAAAATCTGAACAAGTCACCTGTTGCATATAAAATCGTCTCTCTCATCCTATGCTGGTTCATTGTCCTTAGTCAAAATTTTATGCCTTTTCTATCTCTTTCCTTGAGATAAGCCTTTTTTCCCAGTAGAACCTTCAGTACTTTATGAAAGCAGACAGAATGTCAGTCTTAGCCATAAGTCTCCCATTGATGTATATCTGAATCCCAAATTGAACACAATGAGTTTCTCAAGGTGAAAACCATTACCATATACTGAAAAGAAATGAAAGATATCTACATTATTTGTTTATCTGCATTTAAAATATTTTACTCCACTTTATAATAGTGCTTTGGGATTTCCAAAGGACATGGTATTACTCATTCAAAGCATCAATACAAATTATAATAAAATCCAGTTTTTATTGTCTGTCTTTCTTTAAGGGCTGCATATGAGTCTCTAGAGAGCTACATGTCATTCTAGAATCAAAGATTTGTAATTGAGAGTTACTGAGTTGAACTCTCCCTATTGAGCCTAAGACAAAACTGTTATGCATATCCAATTATGGAAGGAAGCTCATAGCTCATCTTCATTTTCCCCCTAATAATTTTTGAAATGCACCTCAGTCATACTGATACCTTGTAGTTGAAAGGATTTATTTCTCTTAGCAGTTCTTGGCAGGAAAATCTCCTGCCCTGAGAAAGATGGAATTGGATGCTCTTTGAATGGTTGGCTATTTCCCACTGACTTACTTCTTCCAGAATATCCATAACTTCAGTTAATCTTTTGCCACTGGAGAAATGATCCTTCTTTTTTTCTGTGAGAATTGAACTTTTGTGTTTAAACTTGTATCATAGATAATTGTAAAATAGAAGAGATATAATAACCCCTTCCTCATGTACTCATCACAAAGCTTGAAACATTATCAACATTCTGATATTTTATTTCATTTATGGTTAGACTTTTTAAAAAATCAGATACTTATATTAGATTCTTTCATTTTAAATAATATCCTTCAATAGAAGTGAGTGTTCAGGTTTTATTATTCTTATTCCATAGCAGGGAAGCAGAGGTTAAATGACTTGCATAAGATCATAGCATTATAGCAAAAATTAAATTATTAGAACTACAGGCTCTTGATTCCATTTCTCTTTCTCTTCATTTTTTTTTTAAATCAGATAGCTTCTCTCCTCAAAGAAAAGAAGGCTGATTGCCTCTTTATAAATTTATGAAAACTCTCATTGCTCCTTGGAGAAAAATCATTTAATCTGTCAGATACAAGATCTTTATTTTTATAATAGCATCTTCTATGTCCAACACTTCAGGGGGTAAAATTGACTTTCTGAATTTAGTTTTTGTTTGATCAGTAAAATTTGTTACCAGTCTGTGACTAAGTTTTCTGCTTTCTTGGCTAACTTGAGCTCCATTTGATGGAATCTGACTCTAGAAATTTCAAGCCCACACGATTACCTCCAGGTATGGGTTCAAATCTTCCAGTCCCTGTTTGAACTGGTCTCCTAAGACTCTCCAAGCTTGGCTTACATTTTTAGCTCCTAGTTGGACTGGCTTCCTTGGTCTGCTTCAGCCTGACCTCCCAACACATTATACTTGGCCAGTTTTCTGGTCTACTGCTTGGACTTCCCTCTCAGGCTCTTCAATGAACTTCCCTGTAATTACCAGTGTTCACTTTGTAGTCTTGAATAATAACTGTAGTTCTGTCAACTCAGCCTCTGACATGTGTCAGGTTTATATTTTCAGTTTAAACTATGGTAGATCATAGGGACTAGTTAGTCCAAAAATGCCGACTGCAGAAAAAATTCCATAAGTAAGTTATCGCTGTTAGTCTGAATCCTAGCCCTTACATCTCCTTGCTCTTAATAGCAGGAATCGCTTGGCCCATGGACTCATACCTGCCCTAATCCCTAATTGCAATCATGGGCAGAGACCGGAGGGAACTATAAAGCTTCATCATGTATCATTTGCTATTTATCTGATCCCAATTTTTGGGCCCCAGTTTTGTTAACTGAACTATTGCCTGGGCTCTTGTTTTCATTTCCTATGTGTGAACCCTTGTTTTAATGCCCCTGTTCTTTTAGAACTGGAATCCTGATTCACTTCTTCTAGACTTCTTTCAAGTCTATGGTTCTTGTCCCTGGATCCCATATGAATACTAGTTGAGATCTTGCTAGCTACTCACAGAATTTTCTTGATTTTATTACCTGGACTTTAGAATTCACAACAAATTGGATTCCCTTTTCTGCTCTGCTAGCTGTATTGGTTGGATTTAAATAATAATACTAATAAAAATGGATAACATTTATTGAGTGCTAACTATTTTCTAATGTCTAGCCTATGTACTTTCAAAGTATTAAATTATATATACCTCACAGCAAGCCTGAGATAAGTAATGTTATTTTGCCTGAACTTCCTGTTGTCTATGACCATATCCTTCGGGTACACATTCTGTTTCTACACTAGATTTTCTTAACACTTATAAGTGAGTCTGTCTCCTCTGTCCCAATCCCTCAACTACCATGTGTCCCATTAGTGGTTGGTCTAGCTTCATGTCTTTGCTGCTCTGAGCTTGTCCAAAATCATTCATTCAATCAGGCCATGGATAGCTATGTTCTGACATGTGAACATGATCTCCGTTTTGTCTTTCTAGAATGATAACATAGCTAAGGGTTTGGTATCTCTGGTTAGACAGACTGAAATTCAAATCTTAGCTCTAGGATTTTCTAGCTGTATAATCTTGCACAGTTTTTAATTTATAAAATGAGATTAATAACAGTAATTATCTTCACAATGATATAATGAGAATGAAAAGAATTTTACATGTAAAGTATTTAGCATACACAAACTTGGCATATAGCAAGAGTTTAAAAGTGCTGGATAATATTAAACTCAAGTTCAGTGTTTTTATTGAACATTGAACTCCATCGGATTGTGTTCTGTCTTTAATATTCTTGGTCTAACAGATGAAGCTGTCTGTGGAAAAGAGAAATTTATTTAAAAACAAAAAATACATTTTGCTTTTTTTTTTTTTTTTTTTTTGTGGTACGCGGGCCTCTCACTGTTGTGGCCCCTCCCGCTGCGGAGCACAGGCTCCGGACGCACAGGCTTAGCGGCCATGGCTCACGGGCTCAGCCGCTCCGCGGCATGTGGGATCTTCCCGGACTGCGGCACGAAACCGTGTCCCCCGCATCGGCTGGCAGACTCTCAACCACTGTGCCACCAGGGAAACCCACATTTTGCTTTGGACTAGAGAATTTTATCTACCTAAAGAATTAAGGATTTTCCAAATAATAACCGCAGTCTCCACACACAGGTAATAATGCATTTAGGAGATAAAACAGTTCATTTAAATTGCAAAGAGTAAATATTTAAGACATTGATATGATTTGGGGAAAAGAAAAGCATTAGGATGATTAAAATAGAGTTTATAATCAATTAATGGAGTGTTTAGAATTCCCAGTGGAATTTTTCTCCTTAGTGGTTTCCATTTTTCTTAATTCCTGATTATCCCCAATTACTTAACACACTTATACTAAGAGCTTCTGTATATGAAAGGCATTTGGGAAGTATCAGGAGAGATGCTAAGAAGCATGATAAAGTCTATAGACTCAAGGAGCTTATCATCTAGAGCTATAAAATATGTAAACATGTGAAAAGCTAAAATAATACAAAAGAACAGAAATCTAGGAAAAGGTGAATTGCTATAAGGCAATGTGATTAATCACTTGTATCACAATGAGTAATAAAGGAAATAGTCTCCAGAGAAGTTCGGAAGAAGGCATATGCATTTGGGTTAAAGTGCCCTGGAAAAGTCTTTCTTGAGGGAGAAGGAATTGGAACTGGTTTTGAAGGGTAAGTAGGATTTGGACTGTCTCAAACATTTTTATTCTAGAAATAATCTACTCTGGTCTTCATATTAAGGTCCTAAAATGCTTTCAAAATTTCAAGGGAGCAGAGCAAGATCAAAGGGCTAAAGATTGGTAACTGTAGATCTGAAAACTCCAGTTTCTTACTACTCTTACTGAACAGCTGGTAGAAATTTTGTAATTTCAGTCTCCACATCTCTTTTCCCCACCCTCTCAGAATTTTCCTAGGAATTTCCATCTATGAAGCACAATTCTATTTCTCAGTCCTCATGAAAAATGTTTGGACAAATGGTTGAAATTTAACAATGCCTCAGTCATCCTGATTGAAAAATGGGCAGCTGCTCTAATCCACAGAAATGTTGGTTCACAAGGGAAGTGGATAGTGTAAAATGTGTATAATGGTGACTATACATGCTCATTTGTTATTTCCATCATTGCTGACCACACATAGCTTGCCATTGCTCTCTCTTTTTCTATCCATTTATTTTAAGTTGCCTGAGTCAGATGCAAATTCCTCCCCTTTCTTCTCTTCCTTTGGCTCCAGATGTTGTTTACTAGGCTGGAAATATGTGGTGGGTTTGGTATAATATGAGAGCTCCTACTTTTGGATATTTACATCATGAAGATTGAAGCTTTCGTGTACTGCTGATCAGTTGGTTACTATGCTGTGGACACTCAGATGTGAAAATCCTTCCATTTGGACAAAGTTGTCATGAATTTATTCATTATAATTTTCAACTGAGAACAAATTAAAATCCAGGCTTGTACTGGCTTGAGCCCTGGCAAATGTACACTTTCTGCTCCCGTAACGCTCTTCACTGGCACCTGAAAATGAAACCAGTTAGTGGAAACAGTGCTTGTTATGTTAAATTAAACTTCTTGAGAGCTTTGAGAATTGAGACCTTTAGGTTTCATTTTAAATTCAGGGTGGATTGCATAGCCCTCTAAATAACTCAAAGTTAAATTAGGTCAGTCCACTTTGTGAGAGATCACACATAGGCATAAGTATGATTTCAGATTTCCCATATACTGTTAATGAGGATCTGATTGCACATGAAAGTCACATCTGCCTCAATAGAAAAATTAATTTTATGTCCTGTAAGAAGTTGATTAATGACTCTGTTACCCTATACTCTAGCAAAAACCAGCACTGTATTAAAAAAAACTAATATTCAATTAAACATCTTAGCTTTCATGAAATGAACTGATGTGAGACACTAATGGGTGACTGTCTTATAGGTTACATCCATTGGAATATAAGGAGAACATTGTACAGTACCTTTTTATTTAAACAATTGATGTTGATGTCTATATTGTCATTAAAATGGATAAAAAAGGAAAATCTACAAATATTGTGTGTGTTTAATATAAACCAATGAAGAATTATTTGTTTGGGTGTGAAGAATTTTAATAACAATTAAACATCAATTTGTTGTGTTTGGCCATAATTTTAAAAGGTGTTGCTCTGAATGCAATAGTGAAGAAAATATATTTTGAAAGACTGTTTTTGTTATAAGTAAAGTTGAGAAATCATAAATTAAAACAATACTATCTTGGTTGGAATAAAAACATAATTCTTCAAATAATATGATGGTTTTCTCCCACAAGATACCAGATGTTTCATGTATGTTTAACTTTTTCTGAAAATGTACTTTGTGTGTAAGGTAGAAATATATGCAGTGAGAGTGAAAAATACTGAAGTACATATAACAAGGATTTGTAAGTAAAATTATTCCACCATAAAAAATCTGGCAAAGCATTACTTAAAGGAGATTTTTATATCTGTCGACCTTAAGTCCTATTCACTTTATATCTACCAGCCTTAAATCTTATTTGCCTGTAGAGGAGTGTTCAGTTTTTTCTCACTTTTGCAATTCATCAATACTTTTTTCCTGAATCCAAGAGTTGCTTTTCCTTTGATTCTGCATGTGAAGCAATAGTTGGTATATTTGTAGTATTACAGCCATTTCTTGATTTGAACAGTAGAATTTCATCAATGCTGTCTTTTTGAGGTGATGTAACATTTAGAGAAATGTACATGCCATAGAAGGCCAAGAACCCCATCACTTCTTTAGAGATATACAACAAATCTTCTTTTGGAAGTCCTCTTGCTTTGCTTGTGCACTTCTTGGTCAACTTTGTTTCCCTTAGGAATTTCCAAGAATACCTTTCCTCACTCTTTTTAAGTGCCTCCCATCCCCATCAAGTTACTGAAAAAAAATCTGTCAACTAACTACCAGCACCTCTTTCTGTCAGATAAGAGTCAAAGATTTTTATATTCAAAATATCCCTTACTGTTAAAACTACCCTATGCTCTTGCTACTGATAAAACATCACTGAGATGAAGGAATGAGAAATAACTTACTGACAACTGGTTCTGGCTAAACTGAGACAAGAAATCTAATTGCTTTGTTCAAAGTTAAGATTATCACATCTCCTCATTTGTGGCACTTAAAAATAGCCCAAATAAAACTAAGTTCCACCATGTATATATTGTTTAATGAAACAGCTTTTTGTTTTCTAAAAATATGATGACTAAAATTAAGACCTGTTTATAGGATCTAATTTGAAGCAGCTCCCAACCACCAAAAGGAAAACTTTAGCAAAAATATATAATGATAGTAATGGACTACAATCTACAGAGTAAAATAAGAATAAATGAATCCATACTAACACAAACAAACAATTGAATAAATACATTAATAAGGGAAAATGTAATTCAAACAATTGTAGAAAATTATGGAAATAGAAAAGTACCATTGCTAAACACCACAGTAATTGTTTCAGTCGCTAACTAACAACGGGTGATAAAATTAGTGAGTAAATGTACTATGAGAAACAGGTTATTTGTATAGCCTCAAAATATCTCTTTAAAAATACTTATTAATTACAAAGGAGAAAATATTAACTTTACACTTTAGAAACTTGGCAGATATCACCTGAACTCAATGATGAAAGCTAACCATCAATAATGAGGCATACCAACATCATGGACCTCCTAATATGATGCAATAAGAAAATAATAAACATTATTTTGTGATATCTTTGTCAAAAATGGATAACCTAACTTTTGTTATTAGGAAACATTAGTCAAATGCAAAATGAGGGGAATTCCATAGCCTTTACTCTTCAAACATGTCAAGATCATGAAAGATGAAGACATACTGAGAAACTATTCTAGATTAAAGAATACTGAACAGACATGATAATTAGTGCATCATGTGATCTAAGCTCCTCAAGCAGAAAAAGGAAATTATTGGGACACTTAGAAACATTTCAATAAAGTCTGTAGATGAGAATGCTGTATCAATGTTAATTTCCTGATTTTGATAATTGTAATGTGGTTATGTAATTTGCTAACTTTTGGGGAATCTGGGTCAAGGATATACAGGAATTCTTTGTAGTACTACTTTTGTATATTTTTGTGTAAGTCTGAAATTATTTCAAAATCAGCAGTTAAAAAATAAAAATAAAGGGAACCTTCTTCACAAACATTTTAAAGTCAGGACAAGTGAATGAATACAAGTTGCTAATTTTCATGGCTAGGCTCTCCAAAGGCTTGGAATCCCAAGCCTCCTTGAGGACTTCATTATTCTGTTATCTCACTTCTATTTTCCAGATTTTGGCTAATGTTTAAACGAACCTCTCACATCTGCCTTCTTTCCATGTTAAGCCTTTTCCTCAAAGGGACATATAAAGCACCTATTTCCCAAGATTAGCTGGACAGAATGCTTTCCTACACTTAACATTTCAGGAAACAAGACCAAAAATCACCTCACCTCTCATAGACCGGATTTATATGGGACATCACTGTCCAAATCATATTACCTCTTTTCACCTCAAATATGTCTTCCCACAGTTTTCAGTTCAAAGGAGCTAAGGAACAGTTTTAAGATAAAGAATGGTAGGAGAAGCGATTAATTCCATCAGATTAAAGTAGTGAGTCCTCTAGTAATCTCCCTTTTATTTGCATGAAAGTTAGGTTGTCAGGTTGGTTCATATTGGGTTGTCTATCATCAAGCAGGTAAAACTATATGTGAAGAGAAGGTTGGGGAAGGCATGGCTTGGTGAATGATTACTACAAACACTAGTTTGTTCCTTTCTGGCTGAGAAGAATGGCAAATATTCTTAGACCCTCCTCCACTTTTTTTTTTTTTTTTTGTAACTCAATAAGAGAATAAAGGAACAAACAAGCAGAAACACTTGTGTAGATAAAAACAAATTTCTTTGGGGGAGTTCCTTTACTGTTTTTGTAGTTTGGCAGCTCTCAACATCTCAAAATATCATCTCACCCAAACTGTTGAAAGACAGAAACCTTTTGATTTCCCCCTGGAGACTCTGAGACTGAAAATGAAAACTTTGTAGTCCTAGTTCCATTTCAGACAATACAACCTTGTATATTCTACTTGTCAGAAACATGTAATTACTGAGAAGTTAATTCAATAAGTTTTATTATTCTAACTTACTTTCAAAGGAGAAAAACAAATCTTTTCTCTTTGTTACCAATCTTAAGAGAATAAACATCACATTTTGTGCATCATTAATAATGCAAATTAATTTTTGTATCACATAAGACTACAATTAGAAGTGAATATTTAATGCCCAGGTCAGAAAATCAAATCTTACACCCCAAGAACAATGCTTCCAAGCTGCAGGACACTACTCTGAGAAAGACTGCAGGTACTGCCATTTTTATTTAACCTTTCTTGGTTTTTCCTCACTATCAATGGATTACTTCATAATTATTCATTAAAGAATAATATATTCTTATACTCTTTCTCCCCCAATCTTTAGAGTTGTTGATAGCATTAAATAGTATACATTTAACACTATCAAATATAAGTGAATATATATGTAAGTACAACATCTGAACTTTTAATTTTATATAATTGCAACAATCTGAAAGATTCAGAGTGAAGTTTAGGAATTTATTTATTGACATCAGTTTTTAATACTTTAGTTTAAAATATTTGTTAATCTACTGAAAATGTAAGTGTTTTCTTGAGCACTGGCAGCATTCTGTAGATGTGGTACTTGTATTTTACTAATAGGGTAAAACTATCTACAGGAAGAAGGTAAATCCCTTCTTGATGTGGTCATTAAAACAAAATCATTCTTTGTGGACTGAACTTCCCAGATTTTTTCTCCAACTTCACTTTTCACTAGGAATGACATAGGAACATAGAAAGTAATTCATAAATGAAATAATCACTATGAGACATATAAAATATATAATCCCTATTAAAGATATGAAAATAAAATCTGCTAACCAAACACAATCACCAATTAAAAATTACTTTTGACAATGTTGAACTAAATTTTTTAAAAAACAAATGAGACCTAATAAAAGTAAAAGCTTTTGCACAGCTAAGGAAACCATCAACAAGATAAAAAGACAACCTACTGAATATTTGCAAATGATATAACTATTAAGGGGTTAATATCCAAGATATATAAACAGTTCTTACAACTCAACACCAAAAAAAAATAAAAAAATAAAAAAACTATTAACTGTGGGCAGAAAATCTCAATAGACATTTTTCCAAAGAGGAAATGCAGATGACCAACAGGCATATATAAAGATGCTCAAAAGTGCTAATTATTAGGGAAAGACAAATCAAACTATGAGATATAATTTCACAACTGTCAGAATGGCTATCATAAAAAAAAAAAGAGCCCACATACTGGCAAGGATGTGGAGAAAAGGGAAACCTCACACACTGTTGTTGGGACTGTAAATTGGTATAGCCACTGTGGAAAACATTATGGAGGTTTCTTGAAAACTAAAAACAGAACTACCATATGACCCAGCAATTCCACTCCTGGGTATATATCTGAAAAACTCTAATTCAAAAAGATACATACACCCCAATGTTCATAGCAGCATTATTTACAATTTGCAAGTTATGGAAGCAACCTAAGTGCCCATCAACAAATGAATTGATAAAAAAGAGGTGGTATATATGTAAAAATGGAATACTAATCAGCCATAAAAAAGGATGACATTTTGCCATTTACAGCAACATGGATGGACTTAGAGGTTATTATGCTAAGTGAAATAGACAGAGAAAGAAAAATACTGTATGATATCACTTATATGTGGAAGCTAAAAAACACAACAAAATAGCAAATATAACAAAAAAGAAGCTGACTCACAGATACAGAGAACAAACTAGTGGTTCCAAGTAGGGAGAGAGAAGAGGTAGGGGAAATACAGGAGTAGGGATTAAGAGGAAAAAACTATTAGGTATAAAATATGTTACACAGCATGGAGAATATAGTCAATATTCTATAACTTTAAATAGAGACTAAACTTAAAAATTGTGAATCAATATATTGTACACCTATAACTTATAAAATATTGTCCATCATCTATACTTCAATAAAAAAGGGAAAAAGGAACAAAAGACATTTTGTTATGTAGTAGTTTCAATCTGCTGTTAAAAGTAATAACAATAAAAATTAAGCTCAAGAATGTCTCTTACAGGGGTCAACATTTAAATATATCCTCTGATCGGTTTTCAAGATGGTGGAGGAAAAGAGGGACATGGAGTTCATCTCTCTATATAAATGCATAAAGATTACAGCTACATATGCAATAATACTCAGAGAACACTGGCTGAACACTAGCAGTGGACTTTGGGCACTGGAAAGAGCTATAAAGATCCACACATAACTGGGTAGGATGAAAGAAAGAAGGGAGAAAGAAGAGGAGAGGAAGCGGGATGGTATCTGCACCCCAGGGGGGGAGCTGAAGCAGAGGAGAGGTTACCACATCCAGGGAAGCCCCTTCACCAATGGAGAAATTGGTTGGGACAGAAGGGAAGCAAGTGAGGCTGTCAGAAGAGGGTGAAACAGCCAGTCTGTGGCAGACAAGACAGAGTGAGAACTACACAGAAAGTCCATGCCATGGCCCTTTGTGCTCCCGACTGGGACATGTGTCTACCAGGGTGCACGAGGGCTGGGAGCTGGAGTGTGGAGATAGGAGAGCAAACCCAGGGGGAGGACTACTGTTGTCTACAAGGAGACAGCCTGAGGGGATGGGAGGGAGGAAATCCGCAAATGAGAATGTCTGTGGAGGAAACCTGGACTGCCATGGAAACAAGGCACCACTGTTCAGCAATATGCAGAGGGTGAAGCCTCCATTCCAAGCTCTCTCTCTGCACCTGCCAGTCCCTCTTCCCCCAGGTGCTAAGAAAGGGCCCACCAGGGCTGGCACTCATTAGCCTGCTGCTGGGCTCTAGAAAAATCCCCCGCCAGGGCTGACCATCACAAGCCTGCTGTTAGGCACTAGAAAATGCTCCCACTAGGGCCAGATCTCTTGCATCTGTGGCTGCTGGCTTCCCCACACACCTGTCACTGCTGGGGCTCCCACGACCCAGACAGCTGAGCCATCCCCATGCCCTGTCCTGACTGGTGCAGACCTGAGTGCTCCAGGACAGCCGTAGGAGCAGACTTCTGCTGGTGGCCCACACACAGAAGTGTGTCTAAAACCAGAGCTGAGCCCCAGGGGTGGGGCGACAAAGGAAAAGGAATGAAAATCTTTCCATCAGCTGCACAAGTAGCAGATTAAATCCCCTTGATTGGCTTGGCAGACCCTGCATTTATGGAATATCTGAATGGACAATGAGTGTTCCCAAAAATTAAACTGGTCTACCTCTGGCAACCAAGGACTTTAGAGGCAAGCACATGCAGGAATTGGGCCATATCAGAGGCTGAGCTGCCCCCACAGGGCCCACAGAGGGTCCAGAGACCAACCCAGAGGCACTGGAGAGCCTACTGGGGACATGGAGGTGAGCTGAGGCTCACAGAGTGGGCAAGGATAATGACAGCTGAGAACCCAGGGAAATATGATTATTACTATGATTTTTATTATGTTTTGATTCATTCTGTTGTTGGTTTTCATTTTTATTATTATTATTTTATTTTTATTCAGTTTTTTTTGGTGTTTTTTGGATTGCTTTGTTTTGTTACTTTTTTAAAATGTTTTAAATATATATTTTTTATTTTTTTATATTTCTATTTTTACTTTGCTTTTTCGTTGTTCTGTGTTTTTTCCTTTTCATCCTCTTTTTTGTTCTATGTTGTTTTTATCTTTTTTTCTCTTTGTTCTGTTTTGTTTTTATCTTTCTTTTCTTTGCCGTATGTGGGCCTCTCACTGTTGTGGCCTCTCCCGTCGCGGAGCACAGGCTCCGGACGCGCAGGCTCAGCAGCCATGGCTCACGGGCCCAGCCGCTCCGCAGCATGTGGGATCTTCCTGGACTGAGACACGAACCCATGTCCCCTGCATCAGCAGGCAGACTCTCAACCACTGTGCCACCAGGGAAGCCCTCATCTATTTTTAAAATCATTTCTTTTTAACATCTTTACTGGAGAATAACTGCTTTACAATGGTGTGTTACTTTCTGCTTTATAACAAAGTGAATCAGTTATACATATACATATGTTCCCATATCTCTTCCCTCTTGCACCTCCCTCTGTCCCACTCTCCCTATCCCACCCCTCTAGGTGGTCACAAAGCACTGAGCTGATCTCCCTGTGTTTTGCGGTGGCTTCCCACTAGCTATCTATTTTACGATTGGTAGTGTATATATGTCCATGCCACTCTCCCACTTTGTAACAGCTTACCTTTCCCCTTCCACATATCCTCAAGTTCATTCTCTAGTAGGTCTGTGTCTTTATTCCCGTCTTGCCCCTAGGTTCTTCGTGACATTTTTTTCCCTTAGATTCCATATATATGTGTTAGCATACACTATTTGTTTTTCTCTTTCTGACTTACTTACTCTGTATGACAGACTTTAGGTCCATCCACCTCACTACAAATAACTCAATTTCATTTCTTTATATGGCTGAGTAATATTCCATTGTATATATGTGCAACATCTCCTTTATCCATTCATCTGCTGATGGACACTTAGATTGCTTCCATGTCCTGGCTATTGTGAATAGAGCTGCAATGAACATTTTGGTACATGAATTTTGAATTATGGTTTTCTCAGTGTATATGCCCAGTAGTGGGATTGCTGGGTCGTATGGTAGTTCTATTTGTAGATTTATAAGGAACCTCCATACTGTTCTCCATAGTGGCTGTATCAATTTATATTCCCACCAACAGTGCAAGACGGTTCCCTTTTCTCCACACCCTCTACAGCATTTATGGTTTCTAGATTTTTTGATGATGGACATTCTGACCAGTGTGAGATGATATTCATTTGTAGTTTTGATTTACATTTCTCTAATGATTAATGATGTTGAGCATTCTTTCAGGTGTTTGTTGGCAATCTGTATATCTTCTTTAGAGAAATGTTTATTTAGGGCTTCTGCCCATTTTTGGATTGGGTTGTTTGTGTTTTTGATATTGAGCTGCATGAGCTGCTTGTAAATTTTGGAGATTAATCCTTTGTCAGTTGCTTCATTTGCAAATATTTTCTCCCATTCTGAGGGTTGTCTTTTGGTCTTGTTTATGGCTTCCTTTGCTATGCAAAAGCTTTTAAGTTCCATTAGGTCCCATTTGTTTATTTTTGTTTTTATTTCCATTTCTCTAGGAGGTGGGTCAAAAGAATTTTGCTGTGATTTATGTCATAGAGTGTTCTGCCTATGTTTTCCTCTAAGAGTTTGATAGTGTCTGGCCTTACATTTAGGTCTTTAATCCATTTTGAGTTTATTTTTGTGTATGGTGTTAGGGAGTGTTCTAATTTCATACTTTTACCTGTACCTGTCCAGTTTTCCCAGCACCAATTATTGAAGAGGCTGTCTTTTCTCCACTGCATATTCTTGCCTCCTTTATCAAAGATAAGGTGACCATATGTATGTGGGTTGATCTCTGGGCTTTCTATCCTGTTCCACTGATCTATATTTCTGTTTTTGTGCCATTACCATACTGTCTTGTTTACAGTAGCTTTGTAGTATAGTCTGAAGTCAAGAAGCCTGATTACTCCAGCTCCGTTTTTTGTTTTCAGGATTGTTTTGGCTATTCGGGGTCTTTTGTGTTTCCATGCAAATTGTGAAATTTTTTGTTCTAGTTCTGTGAAAAATGAAAGTGGTAGTTTGATAGAGATTACATTGAATCTGTAGATTGCTTTTGTTAGTATAATCATTTTCACAATGTTGAGTCTTACAATCCAAGAACGTGGTATATCTCTCCCTCTATTTATGTCACCTTTAATATCTTTCATCAGTGTATTATAATTTTCTGCATACAGGTCTTTTGTCTCCTTCGGTAGGTTTATTCCTAGACATTTTATTCTTTTCATTGTGATGGTAAGTGGCAGTGATTTCTTAATTTCACTTTCAGATTTTTCATCATTAGTGAATAGGCATGTCAGAGATTTCTGTACATTAATTTTGTATGCTGCTACTTTAATAAATTCATTGATTAGCTCTAGTAGTTTTCTGATAGCATCTTTAGGATCCTCTATGTATAGTATCATGTCATCTGCAAACAGTGATAGTTTTACTTCTTCTTTTCTGGTTTGGATTCCTTTTATGTCTTTTTCTTCTCTGACTGCTGTGGCTAAGATTTCCAGAACTATGTTGAATTATAATGGTGAGAGTGGGTAGCCTTGTCTTGCTTCTGATCTTAGTGGAAATAGTTTCAATTTTTCACCATTGAGGATGATGTTGTCTGTGAGTTTGTCATATATGACCTTTATTATGTTGAGGAAAGTTCCCTCTGTGCCTACTTTTTGCAAGTTTTTTATCATAAATGTGTGTTGAATTTTGTCAAAAGCTTTCTTGCATCTATTGAGATGATCATATGTATTTTCTCCTTCAATTTGTTAATATCGTGTATCACATTGATTGACTTTCCTATATTGATGAATCCTTGCAATCCTGGGATAAACTTAACTTAATCATGGTGTATGATCCTTTTAATGTGCTGTTGGATTCTGTTTGCTAGTATTTTGTTGAGGATTTTTGCATCTATGTTCATCAGTGATATTGGCCTGCAGTTTTCCTTCTTTGTGATATCTTTGTCTGGTTTTGGTATCAGGGTGATGGTGGCCCTGTAGAATGAGTTTGGGAGTGATTCTCTCTGTGCTATATTTTGGAAGAGTTTGAGAAGGGTAGGTGTTAGCTCTTCTCTAAATGTTTGATAAAATTCTCCTGTAAAGCTATCTGGTCCCTGGCTTTTGTGTGTTAGAAGAATTTTAAATACAGTTTCAATTTCAGTGTTTGTGACTGGTCTGTTCATATTTTCTATTTCTTCCTGGTTCAGTCTCCGAAGGTTGTGCATTTCTAAGAATTTGTCCATTTCTTCCAGGTTTTCCATTTTATTGGCATAGACTTGTTTGTAGTAATCTCTCATGATTCTTTATATTTCTGCAGTGTCAATTGTTACTTCTTTTTCATTTCTAATTCTATTGATTTGAGTCTTCTCCCTTTTTTTCTTGATGAGTCTGGCTCATTGTTTATCAATTTTCTTTATCTTCTCCAAGAAACAGCTTTTAGTTTTATTGATCTTTGCTATTGTTTCCTTCAGTTCTTTTTCATTTATTTCTGATCTAATCTTTATGATTTCTTTCCTTCTGCTAAATTTGGATTTTTTTGTTCTTCTTTCTCTATTTTCTTTAGGTGCAAGATTAGGTTATTTATTTGAGATGTTTCTTGTTTCTTAAGGTAGGATTTTATTGCTATAAACTTCCCTCTTAGACCTGCTTTTTCTTCATCCCATAAGTTTTGGGTGGTTGTGTTTTCATTGTCATTTGTTTCTAGGTAGTTTTTGATTTTCTCTTTGATTTCTTCAGTGATCTCTTGGTTATTAAGTAGTGTGTTGTTTAGCCTCCATGTGTTTGTAGTTTTTACAGGTTTTTTCCTGTAATTGATACCTAGTCTCAGAGTGTTGTGGTAAAAAAAGATACTTGATACGATTTCAATTTTCTTAAATTTAGCAAACTTTGATTTGTGACCCAAGATATGTTCTCTCCTGGAAAATTTTTCATGAGCACTTGAGAAGTATGTGTATTCTGTTATTTTTGGATGGAATGTTTATAAAGATCAATTAAGTCCATCTTGCTTAATGTATCATTTAAAGCTTGTGTTTCCTTATTTATTTTCATCTTGGATGATCTCTCCATTCGTGAAAGTGGGGTGTTAAAGTCCCCTACTCTGATTTTGTTACTGTCAATTTCCCCTTTTATGGCTGTTAGTATTTGCCTTATGTATTGAGGTGCTCCTATGTTGGGCACATAAAAATTTGCAATTGTTATATCTTCTTCTTGGATTGATCCCTTGATCATAATGTAGTGTCCTTCTTTGTTGCTTTTAATAGTCTTTATTTTAAAATCTATTTTTTTTTTTGGAAATGAGAATTGCTACTTCAGCTTTCATTTGCTTTCCATTTGCATGGAATATCTTTTTCCATCCCCTCACTTTTAGTCTGTATGAGTCCCTAGGTCTGATGTGGTTCTCTTGTAGACAGCATATATATGGTCTTGGTTTTGTATCCATTCAGCAAGTGTATGACTTTTGGTTTGAGCATTTTATCCATTTGCTTTTAAGGTAATTATCGATATGTATGTTCCTATATTCATTTTCTTAATTGTTTTGGGTTTGTTATTATAGGTCTTTTCCGTCTCTTGTGTTTCCTGCCTGGAATAGTTCCTTTAGCATTTGTTTTAAAGCTGGTTTGCTGGTGCTGAATTCTCTTAGCTTTTGCTTGTCTGTAAAGGTTTTAATTTCTCCATCAAATCTGAATGAGATCCTTGCTGGGTAGTGTAATCTTGATTGTGGGTTTTTCTCCTCCATCACTTTAAATATATCCTGCCACTCCCTTCTGGCTTGCAGAGTTTCTGGTGAAAGATCAGCTGTTAACCTTATGGGCATTTCCTTGTGTGTTACTTGTTGTTCTTCCCTTGCTGCTTTTAATATGTTTTCTTTGTATTTAATTTTTGATAGTTTGATTAATATGTGTCTCAGTGTATTTCTCTTTGGATTTATCCTATATGGGACTCTCTGTGCTTCCTGGCCTGGACTAGCTATTTCCTTTCCCATATTAGGGAATTTTTCATCTATAATCACTTCAAATATTTTCTCATTCGTTCTTTTTCTCTTCTTCTTTTGGGACCCCTATAATTTGAACATTGGTGTGTTTAATGTTGTCCCAGAAGTCTCTGAGACTGTCCTCAGTTCTTTTCATTCTTTTTTCTTTATTCTGCTCTGCAGTAGTTATTTCCACTATTTTATCTTCCAGGTTACTTCTCTGTTCTTCTGCCTTAGTTATTCTGTTGTGGATCCCTTCTAGAGAATTTTTTATTTCATTTGTTGTGTTGTTCATCATTGATTGTTTGCTCTTTACTTCTTCTATGTTCTTGATAAATGTTTCTCGGACTCTCTCGATTCTATTTCCAATATTTTGGATCATCTTTACTATCATTATTCTGAATTCTTTTTCAGGCAGACTGCTTTTTCCTCTTCATTTGTATGTCTGGTGGGTTTTTACCTTGGTCCTTCATCTGTTGTGTGTTTTTCTGTCTTCTCATTTTGCTTAACTTACTGTGTTTGTGGTCTCCTTTTTGCAGCCTGCAGGTTCGTATTTCCCATTGTTATTGGTGTCTGTCCCCAGTGGCTAAAGTTGGTTCAGTGGGTTGTGTAAGCTTCCTAATGGAGGGGAGTAGTGCCTGTGTTCTGGTGGTTGAGGCTAGATATTGTCTTTCTGGTGGGCAGGTCCATGTCTGGTGGTGTGTTTTGGGGTGTGTGTGGCCTTATTATGAGTTTAGGAAGCCTCTCTGCTAATGGGTGGGGTTGTGTTCCTGTCTTGCTAGTTGTTTGGCATGTGGTGTGCAGCATTAGAGTTAGCTGGCCGTTGGGTGGAGCTGGCTCTTGGCCTTGAGATGGATTTCTCTGTGAGTTTTTCTCCATTTAGTATTTTGTGGAGCTGTGAGGGCTCTTGTTGACCAGTGTCCTGAAATTGGCTTTCCCATCTCTGAGGCACAGCACTGACTCCTGGCTGTAGCACCAAGAACATTTCATCCACACGGTTCAACATAAAGGGGAGAAAATTAGAAAGAAAGAAAAAAAGAAAGAAAGAAAGAAGATAAAATAAAATAAAAGTTATTAAAATAGAAAATAAAAAATAATTTTTAAGAAAGAAATTTTAAAAAGTAAAAAAAATAAAATAAAATGGACAGACAGAACCCTGGTTTGCAGTAGCAAAGGTACACAGAGCTAACCACTCACAGAAGCATGCACACTCACAAAAAGAGAAAAGAAAAAATTATATATATATATCTTGCTCCCAAAGTCCACCTCCTCAATTTGGGATGATTTTTTGTCTCTTAAGGTATTCCACAGATTCAGGGTACATCAAGTTGATTGTGGAGATTTAATCCGCTGCTCCTGGGGCTGCTGGGAGAAATTTCCCTTTCTCTTCTTTGTTCGCACAGCTCCCAGGTTTCAGCTTTGGATTTGGTACCGCCTATGCGTGTAGGTCGCCTGAAGATGTCTGTTCTTTGCTTAGACAGGAGAGGGTTAAAGGAGAAACTGTTTTTAATCGCTTTTGTGTGTTTGTTTCATTTTCTTTGCTTTATTCTTTGGTTTGCTTTGGTTTTGTTTTGTGTTTTTCTCAGTTTTATTTCTAATTCTTTGATTTCATTTTTGTGTTCTTTTGCTTTTCTGGTTGTTCTCTTGTTTTTTGTGTTCTTTGGTTTTGATTTTGTTTCTTTTGTGTGTGTGTTCCTTTGTTTGTTTTTGTTGGTTTGTTTTTGCTTCTACCATTTGTCTGGGGCTTTTTTTATTGCCGTTTGTTTGTTTCTGTGCTTGCTATCTGTCTCGGGCTTTGTTTCTTGGTTTGTTTTTATCTCTCTCTTTTTTCCCTCTATTATGCCATGACGTGTGAATTGCAGGGTCTAAGTACCCGGCTGGAGGTTGGGCCTGAGCCTCTAGCGTGGGAGCACAGAGTCTAAGACATTGGACCTCCACAGAATTCCTGGCCCCAGGTAATATTTTTCAATGAGAGTTCTCCCAGACGTCTCTATCTCAAATGCAAGAATGAACTCCACCCAAACTCCTGCAAGCTCCAGTGCTGGATGCCTTATTGCCAAACAGCAAACAAGGCAGGAACACAAAGCCATCCATCAGCAGACAAGCTGTCTAAACTCCTATTAAGCTTATGACACACCAAAACACACCATCTTACATGGCAGTGCCCATCAAGATCAAGCTCTAACGACCAGAATGCAGGCACCAGTCCCACACAACTGTAAGCCTACACAAGCCACTGGTCCATCCTCACACACCAGGGTCAGACACCAGAAGCAAGAGGAACTATGAACCTGCAACCTGTGGAAAGGAGACATAAGACACAGTACATTAGACAAAATGAGAAGACAAAGAAATATGTTGTAGATGAAGGAACAAGGTAAAAACTCAAAATAAAAAAAAAATGAAGAAGAAATGGGCAGTCTACCCAGAAAAATAATTCAGAATAATGATAGTAAAGATGATCCAAAATCTCAGAAATTCAATGGAAACACAGATTGAAAAAAGGCAAGAAAAATTTTAACCAGGACCTAGAAGAACTAAAGAACCAAAAAACAGTGATGAAGAACACAATAACTGAAGTCAAAAATACACTAGAAGGAATCAAAAACCGAATAACTGAGGCAGAAGAACTGATAAGTGACCTGGAAGATAGAATGGTGGAAATAACTGCTACAGAGCATAATAAAGATAAATGAATGAAAAGAAATAAGGACAGACTCATAGAACTCTGAGACAACATTAAACACACCAACATTCGAATTATAGGGGTCCCAGAGAAGAAGAGAAAAAGAAAGGGTCTGAGAAAATATTTGAAGAGATTATAGTTGAAAACTTCCTTTATATGGGAAAGAAAATAATCAAGTCCA